>NC_087353.1:51440229-52690229 GCF_030014295.1 Loxodonta africana
TCAAATAGCATTTATTATACAAGATCAAGTTCATTTTACAGGTAATTTACATATTGTCACAATGACTCTATGCCAAGTGCTTACAATTTTGACATTGTGGGATAGCAGCCAGCACTAATGCGTAGGATTGAGACATAATTTGTTATGCGACTGTTTCTTTCTGCTGTGGGCTATTTAGGGTATGGTTTACAACATAGTAAAAGTCTGTGCACATACTCAGCCCGTGCATGGCTCTTTGGGTTATCCTAATTTAGGAAATAACCAGTTGCCTTTGAGTAGATTCCAACTCATGGCCACTTCATGAGTAGAACTGTGCTCTAAAGGATTTTCAAGGCTGTGACCGTTCAGAAGCAGCTCGCCAAGCCTTTCTTCCAAGGTTCTTCTGGGTGGATTTGAACTGCTGATGTTTTGATTAGTAGTTGAGTTTAGTAGTTGAGTGCTTAGCAATTTGTACCATGTACAGACTCCATTTAGGAAATGGCAATGCAGTGATGGTTCAACCACTTCAGCTTCTGGAGCAGAAAAAAGTCCAGTACCAGGGATATAAGAAGAAGGGGAGGGGGGTGGAGTCCTAGTTGATAATTTGAGCTATTCGCATAAATCGCTCTTCACCTCTATCCATTTTTCTTAACATTTTTCTCCCTATGTAATGCTCAGAACCAACTCGATGGTTCAACAACAACAACATGCAACTACATGCAATGCTCCAGATAATGAAGTATAGCATAATGGCTAAGAGAAAAGGCGTTGAGTCTGCTACATTTTAGCGTGTGACTTAGGGTAACTCATTTAAGCTTCTGTGAAATTTCCTCATATGCGAAGTGGGAACAGTTATACTGCTAACCTCATAGGGTTTCTATGAGGATTTAAATGTGTTAATACATGTAAAGTACTTAGAACAGTGCCTTGTTTTAGTAAAAAAAATAAAATAAAATAAGCACTACAAAATTGTTAGTTATTATTGCTTTTCCTGTTATTCTTTATTCCCTTTCACCTTTTTTCTTTCTGTTATGGCACTTGCATAAAATTATTCTTTTTAAACATACCTACCAACTTTGCTAATTCTGAGCCATATAGGGCAGAAACTAGGCCTACTTCTCTGTGATTCTGCCCCAGCATATTATGTGCAATATTGGGCACAGACACATTCAGTATGTGCAGTGTCCAAAGTGGTTCAAAAGTGCTTTTTTGGATAATCACAGAACTTGGGTAATTGAGTGTCTTGAAAATTCCTGCCTTTTGCCCTCCACACTGTCATTGCCTCCCAGCCTGTCCGGTGGGTTGTCTGGGTTTCTGCACTGAGAACCACTGGCAAACCCCAATGACTTCAGACTTCTCCATGTAGGGATGGCAAATGAGAGTACTCCATTCCTATATTCCAAGTACCAGGAGGCCTCAGCAATATCCATGCCCAAGAACCTAAAATGTTTTTTTATTCTTTTACTTTCTGTCACAATTCTCATTATAGCAAAACAATTACTCAAAATTGGTGACTTTCTTAAGTGTGGTCCCGGGACTGACAGCGTTAGTAACATCTGGGAACTTGCTAGAAATGCAAATTTTCAGACCCACCCCAGACCTACTGAAACTCTGGGGGTGGGCTCCAGAAATCTGTGTTTTAACAGGCCCTCTAGGGCATTTTCTTGGGTGGTAATGTTTGAGAAGCCTTGTTCAAAAGGGAGGAGTTTCTCTAGCTGTGCGTTATTAACAGTAGTTACTCCAAAAAGAGTGAAGAGAGGCATACATAGCCATCAGGGCAACTAAGAGCAACCGTAACAAACCGTCATGGAGTGACTGGTCTCTGCAAGGCATAGTGGGAGATGCTTTCTAATGTTGTTGTTGTTAGCTGCCACTGAGCCCCACTCCTCCAACTCATGGAAAACCTATATACAACATAATGATGGGCTCTGTGCCATGATGGGTTGCAAATTGGACCATTGTGATCCATTGGCTGATTTTCTGAAGTAGATTGCCATGCCTGTCTTCCTAGTTTTTCTTAGCTAGGAAGCTCTGCTGAAACCTGTTCAGCATCATAACAACATGCAAGCCTCCACTGGTAGATGGCTGGTGGCTGCACTTGCCAGGAATCAAACCTGGGTGTCCCATGTGGAAGGTGAGAATTCTGTTACTGTACCACCACTGCTTCAGATATATTAACTTAGTTTTCACCATAGTCTGTTAAGGAGATGGTATTAACCCAGTGTTGCCAGGGGAGGAAACTGAGGCACAAATCTTTATCCAAGATCACTGAGCAGATAAGTTGCAGAACTAGAAATCACACCCTGGTCTGCTCAATCGTCCAACTCATGCTTTTTCTGTTATACTGAACTACTTAAACCTTTCTTCTTTGTGCTTAGTTTAAATTATTTCTATTTCAGGTAAATATTCTTCATTTTTACAGAATGCTGTATATTTGTATGTATCTGTGAGTATTGTAGCTAAATTCTCCACTTCAATAACATAGATTAGCTACCGTATTTCAGCAAACATTTGCTGAGCACCTACTGTGTGCCAGGTATTGTGAAGGTAAATGTAAAGGGATTCAAGTTGGCGTCCCTTGACCTCAATGCTGTCACTCAAATAACTGCCTGGGATTCAAAGTTATATGGTGAAACCTATTCTAAAAATAGTCCAGATATTTAAGATAGATAGGTCTTAGATAAATAAGATTTAAGGTATTAAGATAATGAGAAGCTTCAGAATAGATAATTGTATTAGCTAATGTTGAGATTAATATTCCTGACTAATCTTTATATCTTTATATCAGCTAGTGTAAGTCATAGTCTGAGGAATGGAAAATAAGTAGCAAATTTAGAATACTGGGCTCTATCCGTATGATAAAATATTTCTCTCCATAAATATTTACTGAAATTTCCTTATATGCCCAGCAGTTTACAAAGTGCTGCATTTGATAAGAACTAAAAATTAGAGTCTTTGCTCTGAAGAAGCTAGCAAAGAGACCTTGTCCTTTGACTTGCCCTGCTATTATCTAGATCAATCGCTTGTTTTAAAATAAAGTATTCTATCTTGCTTAAAGCTATTAATGATCATCCTCATACAAAAATGATTTGATTCCTCACCTGCAGCTTTGAAGTTTATTTAATATCCAGGGGTCTCAGCTCAACCAATTTTTTTGAATCAAATCTGTAATCAAGCATAGCATCTTACATGATGTAAGAAATGCTTGGCTTTTAGTCATTCTGAAAATTTTTGAGTGCTGTGGAATGCAAGGAGCCCTGGTGGCACAGTGGTTAAGAGCCCAGCTGCTAACTAAAAAGGTCGGCAGTTAGAATCTACCAGCTGCTCCTTGGAAACCCTATGGGGCAGTTCTACTCTGTCCTATAGAGTCACTATGAGTCGGAATCTACTTTACAGCAATTAGTTTGGTTTTTTTTGGTTTGGGATGCAAAGATAAAAAAAAAAATAGTCTTTGCACTCACTGAAGACATAGTCAAGTCACACAAACAAATAATTACAATTAAAAGAGATACATACTACCACAGGCATGGGCTTCGTGGATTGCTTCATGGAGATGATGATAATGGAGAAGGGGCTTGAAGAATGATTAGGCTTCTCTGGGTGGACTTAGGGGAAGGAAATTATAAGCACAGGGAACAACATTTACAAAGATATGGGTACAATGACTTATTTAGCGTAACATATTAAGGAAACCATAGTTAGAGCTTGGGTGTATTTCAAGTCCATTTCTGTGGAGTTGATTCCGGCTCATAGCAACCCGTTAGGACAGAGTAGAACTGCACTATAAGATTTCCAAAGAGTAACTGGTGGATTCCATCTTCCAATCTTTTGGTTAGCAGCCATAGTTCTTAACCAATGCACCACTGAAAGGGAAAGGAATTTGGGAGAAAGAAAATTTTTCAGTGGCATGTTTAGGAACTTAGACTTTATTTGATAGGCAAGGACTCACTGCAAGAGCAAGGCCAGGTGGCCCTTAAGGAAGAGAATTAGAATTTCAGATTTGTGCACTGATAAGTACTTTTTGGCTACACTGTGAATAATGACTAGAATTATTATGGAGTTAGAGTGAATATTGATGAGTAGACACATCTTAGAAAGGCCTGCAGTAGAATTGGCAGGACTAGTAATTAGATACATGATATAAAGGGTATTGAGCCCCCAAATGTACAAATCTGTTTCGTATAATTTGTTCATCTTTGATTGGTCTTTATCTGTTAGAAATTGGTGCTATTTGCTCTGTGGCCTATTTTCTCTTTCAAAGCCAGAACTTGCAAAGACTGCTCCTTGCTCTGGAGGTCCATTCTCCATTTGAGGTTTTTTTTTTTTTTTTCAAGTTGTGCAATCATTCTTTTTTTTTTTTTTAATTAACTTTTATTAAGCTTCAAGTGAACGTTTACAAATCCAATCAGTCTGTCACATATAAGTTTACATACATCTCACTCCCTATTCCCACTTGCTCTCCCCCTCTTGAGTCAGCCCTTTCAGTCTCTCCTTTCGTGACAATTTTGCCGGCTTCTCTCTCTCTCTATCCTCCCATCCCCCCTCCAGACAAGAGTTGCCAACACAATCTCAAGTGTCCACCTGATATAATTAGCTCACTCTTCATCAGCGTCTCTCTCCCACCCGCTGACCAGTCCCTTTCATGTCTGATGAGTTGTCTTTGGGGATGGTTCCTGTCCTGTGCCAACAGAAGGTCTGGGGAGCATGGCCGCCGGGATTCCTCTAGTCTCAGTCAGATCATTAAGTTTGGTCTTTTTATGAGAATTTGGGGTCTGTATCCCACTGATCTCCTGCTCCCTCAGGGGTCCTCTGTTGTGCTCCCTGTCAGGGCAGTCATCGATTGTGGCCGGGCACCAACTAGTTCTTCTGGTCTCAGGATGATGTAGGTCTCTGGTTCATGTGGTCCTTTCTGTTTCTTGGGCTCTTAGTTGTCGTGTGGCCTTGGTGTTCTTCATTTTCCTTTGCTCCAAGAGGGTTGAGACCAATTGATGCATCTTAGATGGCCGCTTGTTAGCATTTAAGACCCCAGACGCCACATTTCAAAGTGGGATGCAAAATGATTTCATAATAGAATTATTTTGCCAATTGACTTAGAAGTCCCTGCAAACCATGTTTCCCAGACCCCCACCCTTGCTCCACTGACCTTTGAAGCATTCATTTTATCCCAGAAACTTCTTTGCTTTTGGTCCAGTCCAATTGAGCTGACCTTCCATGTATTGAGTGTTGTCTTTCCCTTCACCTAAAGCATTTCTTATCTACTGATTAATCAATAAAAAACCCTCTCCCACCCTCCCTCCCTCCCCCCCTCGTAACCACAAAAGTATGTGTTCTTCTCAGGTTTACTATTACTCAAGATCTTATAATAGTGGTCTTCTACAATATTTGTCCTTTTGCCTCTGACTAATTTCACTCAGCATAATGCCTTCCAGGTTCCTCCATGCTATGAAATATTTCACAGATTCGTCACTGTTCTTTATAGATGCGTAGTATTCCATTGTGTGAATATACCACAATTTATTTACCCATTCATCCGTTGATGGACACCTTGGTTGCTTCCAACTTTTTGCTATTGTAAACAGAGCCGCAATAAACATGGGTGTGCTAATATCTGTTTGTATGAAGGCTCTTGTATCCCTAGGATATATTCCCAGGAGTGGGATTTCTGGGTTGTATGGTAGTTCTATTTCTAACTGTTTAAGATAACGCCAGATAGATTTCCAAAGTGGTTGTACCATTTTACATTCCCACAAGCAGTGTATAAGAGTTCCAATCTCTCTGCAGCCTCTCCAACATTTATTATTTTGTGTTTTTTGGACTAATGCCAGCCTTGCTGGTGTGAGATGGAATCTCATCGTAGTTTTAATTTGCATTTCTCTAATGGGTAATGATCCAGAGCATTTTCTCATGTATCTGTTGGCTGCCTGAATATCTTCTTTAGTGAAATGTGTGTTCATATCCTTTGCCCACTTCTTGATTGGGTTGTTTGTCTTTTTGTGGTTGAGTTTTGACAGAATCATGTAGATTTTAGAGATCAGGCGCTGGTCGGAGATGTCATAGCTGAAAATTCTTTCCCAGTCTGTAGGTGGTCTTTTTACTCTTTTGGTGAAGTCTTTAGATGAGCATAGGTGTTTGATTTTTAGGAGCTCCCAGTTATCGGGTTTCTCTTCATCATTTTTGGTAATGTTTTGTATTCTGTTTATGCCTTGTATTAGGGCTCCTAGGGTTGTCCCAATTTTTTCTTCCATGATCTTTATCGTTTTAGTCTTTATGTTTAGGTCTTTGATCCACTTGGAGTTAGTTTTTGTGCATGGTGTAAGGTATGGGTCCTGTTTCATTTTTTTGCAAATGAATATCCAGTTATGCCACCACCATTTGTTAAAAAGGCTTTCTTTTCCCCAATTAATTGACACTGGTCCTTTGTCAAATATCAGCTGCTCATATGCGGATGGATCTTTGTCTGGGTTCTCAATTCTGATCCATTGGTCTATGTGCCTGTTGTTGTACCAGTACCAGGCTGTTTTGACTACTGTGGCTGTATAATAGCTTCTGAAATCAGGTAAAGTGAGGCCTCCCACTTTCTTCTTCTTTTTCAGTAGTGCTTTGCTTCTCCGGGGCTTCTTTCCCTTCCATATGAAATTGGTGATTTGTTTCTCTATCACCTTAAAATATGACATTGGAATTTGGATCGGAAGTGCGTTAAATGTATAGATGGCTTTTGGTAGAATAGACATTTTTACTATGTTAAGTCTTCCTATCCATGAGCAAGGTATGTTTTTCCACTTAAGTATGTCCTTTTGAATTTCTTGTAGTAGAGCTTTGTAGTTTTCTTTGTATAGGTCTTTTACATCCTTGGTAAGATTTATTCCTAAGTATCTTACCTTCTTGGGGGCTACTGTGAATGGTATTGATTTGGTGATTTCCTCTTCGGTGTTCTTTTTGTTGATGTAGAGGAATCCAAGTGATTTTTGTATGTTTATTTTATAACCTGAGACTCTGCCAAACTCTTCTATTAGTTTCAGTAGTTTTCTGGAGGATTCCTTGGGGTTTTCTGTGTATAAGATCATGTCATCTGCAAATAGTGATAACTTTACTTCTTCCTTGCCAATCCGGATACCTTTTATTTCTTTGTCTAGCCTAATTGCCCTGGCTAGGACTTCCAGCACGACGTTGAATAAGAGCGGTGATAAAGGGCATCCTTGTCTGGTTCCCATTCTCAAGGGAAATGCTTTCAGGATCTCTCCATTTAGAGTGATATTGGCTGTTGGCTTTGCATAGATGCCCTTTATTATGTTGAGGAATTTTCCTTCAATTCCTATTTTGGTAAGAGTTTTTATCATAAATGGGTGTTGGACTTTGTCAAATGCCTTTTCTACATCAATTGATAAGATCATGTGGTTTTTGTCTTTTGTTTTATTTATGTGATGGATTACATTAATGGTTTTTCTGATATTAAACCAGCCTTGCATACCTGGTATAAATCCCACTTGATCAGAGTGAATTATTTTTTTGATGTGTTGTTGAATTCTATTGGCTAGAATTTTGTTGAGGATTTTTGCATCTATGTTCATGAGGGATATAGGTCTATAATTTTCTTTTTTTGTGATGTCTTTACCTGGTTTTGGTATCAGGGAGATGGTGGCTTCATAGAATGAGTTGGGTAGTATTCCGTCATTTTCTATGCTTTGGAATACCTTCAGAAGTAGTGGTGTTAACTCTTCTCTGAAAGTTTGGTAGAACTCTGCAGTGAAGCCGTCCGGGCCAGGGCTTTTTTTTGTTGGGAGTTTTTGGATCACCGTTTCAATCTCTTTTTTTGTTATGGGTCTATTTAGTTGTTCTACTTCTGAATGTGTTAGTTTAAGTAGGTAGTGTTTTTCCAGGAATTCATCCATTTCTTCTAGGTTTTCAAATTTGTTAGAGTACAATTTTTCATAATAATCTGAAATGATTCTTTTAATTTCATTTGGTTCTGTTGTGATGTGGTCCTTCTCGTTTCTTATTCGGGTTATTTGTTTCCTTTCCTGTATTTGTTTAGTCAGTCTGGCCAATGGTTTATCAATTTTGTTAATTTTTTCAAAGAACCAGCTTTTGGCTTTGTTAATTCTTTCAATTGTTTTTCTGTTCTCTAATTCATTTAGTTCAGCTCTAATTTTTATTATTTGTTTTCTTCTGGTGCCTGATGGATTCATTTGTTGCTCAGTTTCTATTTGTTCAAGTTGTAGGGACAGTTCTCTGATTTTGGCTCTTTCTTCCTTTTGTATGTGTGCATTTATCGATATAAATTGGCCTCTGAGCACTGCTTTTGCTGTGTCCCGGAGGTTTTGATAGGAAGTATTTTCATTCTCGTTGCTTTCTAAGAATTTCCTTATTCCCTCCTTGATGTCTTCTATAACCCAGTCTTTTTTCAGGAGGATATTGTTCATTTTCCAAGTATTTGATTTCTTTTCCCTAGTTTTTCTGTTATTGATCTCTAGTTTTATTGCCTTGTGGTCTGAGAAGATGCTTTGTAATATTTCGATGTTTTGGATTCTGCAAAGGTTTGTTTTATGACCTAATATGTGGTCTATTCTAGAGAATGTTCCATGTGCCCTAGAAAAAAAAGTATATTTTGCAGCAGTTGGGTGGAGAGTTCTGTATAAGTCAATGAGGTCAAGTTGGTTGTTTGTTGTAATTAGATCTTCCGTGTCTCTATTAAGCTTCTTACTGGATGTCCTGTCCTTCTCCGAAAGTGGTGTGTTGAAGTCTCCTACTATAATTGTGGAGGTATCTATCTCACTTTTCAATTCTGTTAAAATTTGATTTATGTATCTTGCAGCCCTGTCATTGGGTGCATAAATATTTAATATGGTTATGTCTTCCTGATCAATTGTCCCTTTTATCATTATGTAGTGTCCTTCTTTATCCTTTGTGGTAGATTTAAGTCTAAAGTCTATTTTGTCAGAAATTAATATTGCTACTCCTCTTCTTTTTTGCTTATTGTTTGCTTGATATATTTTTTTCCATCCTTTGAGTTTTAGTTTGTTTGTGTCTCTAAGTCTAAGGTGTGTCTCTTGTAGGCAGCATATAGATGGATCGTGTTTCTTTATCCAGTCTGTGACTCTCTGTCTCTTTATTGGTGCATTTAGTCCATTTACATTCAGCGTAATTATAGAGAAATAAGTTTTTAGTGCTGTCATTTTGATGCCTTTATATGTGTGTTGTTGACAATTTCATTTTTGCACATACTTTTTTGTGCTGAGACGTTTTTCTTAGTAAATTGTGAGATCTTCATTTTCATAGTGTTTGACTTTATGTTAGTTGAGTCGTTACGTTTTTCTTGGTTTTTATCTTGAGTTATAGAGTTGTTATACCTTTTTGTGGTTACCTTATTATTTACCCCTATTTTTCTAAGTAAATACCTGACTTGTATTGTTCTATATCGCCTTGTATCACTCTCCATATGGCAGTTCACTGCCTCCTGTATTTAGTCCCTCTTTTTGATTATTGTGATCTTTTACCTATTGACTTCCATGATTCCCTGTTATGTGTATTTTTTTTTTAATTAATCTTAATTTGTTTTTGTGATTTCGCTATTTGAGTTGATATCAGGACGTTCTGTTTTGTGACCTTGTGTTGTGCTGGTATCTGATATTATTGGTTTTCTGACCAAAGAATATCCTTTAGTATTTCTTGTAGCTTTGGTTTGGTTTTTGCAAATTCTCTAAGCTTGTGTTTATCTGTAAATATCTTAATTTTGCCTTCGTATTTCAGAGAGTTTTGCTGGATATATGATCCTTGGCTGGCAGTTGTTCTCCTTCAGTGTTCTGTGTATGTCGTCCCATTCCCTTCTTGCCTGCATGGTTTCTGCTGAGTAGTCTGAACTTATTCTTATGGATTCTCCCTTGAAGGAAACCTTTCTTTTCTCCCTGGCTGCTTTTAAAATTTTCTCTTTATCTTTGGTTTTGGAGAGTTTGATGATAATGTGTCTTGGTGTTTTTCTTTTTGGATCAATCTTAAATGGGGTTCGATGAGCATCTTGGATAGATATCCTTTCGTCTTTCATGATGTCAGGGAAGTTTTCTGTCAGGAGTTCTTCAACTATTTTCTCTGTGTTTTCTATCCCCCTTCCCTGTTCTGGGACTCCAATCACCAGTAGGTTATCCTTCTTGATAGAGTCCCACATGATTCTTAGGGTTTCTTCATTTTTTTAAATTCTTTTATCTGATTTTTTTTCAGCTATGTTGTTGTTGATTCCCTGGTCCTCCAGATGTCCCAGTCTGCATTCTAGTTGCTCGAGTCTGCTCCTCTGACTTCCTATTGTGTTGTCTAATTCTGTAATTTTATTGTTAATCTTTTGGATTTCTACATGCTGTCTCTCTATGGATTCTTGCAACTTATTAATTTTTCCACTATGTTCTTGAATAAGCTTTCTGAGTTCTTCAACTGTTTTATCAGTGTGTTCCTTGGCTTTTTCTGCAGTTTGCCTTATTTCATTTGTGATGTCTTGAAGCATTCTGTAAATTAGTTTTTTATATTCTGTATCTGATAATTCCAGGATTGTATCTTCATTTGGGAAAGATTTTGATTCTTTTGTTTGGGGGGTTGGAGAAGCTGTCTGCTTCTTTAAGTGGTTTGATATGGATTGTTGTCTCCGAGCCATCACTGGGAAACTAGTTTTTCCAGAAAATCCGCCAAAAAAAAATGCAGTCAGATCCCTATCAGAGTTCTCCCTCTGGCTTAGGCTATTCGGATGTT
The DNA here is from genome assembly GCF_030014295.1 of Loxodonta africana. Lineage (NCBI taxonomy): Eukaryota > Metazoa > Chordata > Mammalia > Proboscidea > Elephantidae > Loxodonta > Loxodonta africana. Next base: position 51,450,940 of record NC_087353.1, read on the forward strand.
AATGGAGTCGCCTGGGGAGGGTGAGGGAGGGATCAGAGAGATAGGAGAGTAGCACCTCAGAATATAGCCAGAGTTGCTTGTCTTGCTTGGAATGACTATTATATCTGAGATTCCCACGGGGCGCGTCGCCTATGTGTACTGGCTGTGTGGAGATTGCCCCCGGGGGGTCTGGCCCGCTGGAGTCAAGGTCAGATCCTCCGCTTCCAGCCCCACGCCCAGCGTCAAGGCTCCCCTACTGGGATGGTGCACTCTCGACTCCAAAATCAGTCGCTGCCTCCCGGGGACTTCTAGTCCCTCCAGCCTCGTTGCCGTGCCGCCTCCGCGAACCAGTTGGGCCGCCTCCCGGGGTTAGTTCAGGTGGGTGGAGCAGCTCCCCGTGCTTGTGCCGTGACCGAGTGTCCCAGCTGGGACGCTGCTCTCCCCGCTCCAATACCAGTTGCTGCCTCCCGGGGACTTCTCCTACTGGCTGCGTCCCACGCCGTCCGCGCGACCCGGCTGGGCCCCTTCCCAGGGTTAGTTCAGGGGGGTGGAGCAGCTCTCTGTGTTTATGCCGTACCTGCGTCCAGTCCAAATCCCGGCGGGATGGTTCTCCGGCTGGGACGCTGCTTTCCCCGTTCCAAGACCAGTCGCTGCCTCCCGGGGACTTCTCCTACCGGCTGCGTCCCACGCCGCCCGTGGAACCAGCTGGTCCCCCTCCCAGTGTCAGTTCAGGGGGGTGGAGCAGCTCTCTGTGCTTGTGCCGTACCTGACTGGTACGCTGGCTCCAGGCTCTGAAAACAATCGCTGCTTCCCCGTATTAGTTCGTTCTCCGTCTCTAAATCTGTGTTTGTTGTTCAGGGTTCGTAGATTGTTATGTATGTGATCGATTCTCTTGTTTTTCCGTGTCTTTGTTGTAAGAGGGATCCGAGGTAGCGTCTGCCTAGTCCGCCATCTTGGTTCCGCCCCCAAATTCCCCGTTTGAGTTTTAAAGAACCTGTTTACAACTTGGATTTTGAGTCTGACTCTATAATATTGCCTGAAGCTGCCATTTTCACATGGATCCTGAAGCAATCAATCAAACACCAAATGATTAATTTAATTCTGCAGGCTTTGTGCTCATTCAGCCCAGCTGCTCAGCTACAGCCTGGATGGAGGCAGAAACAACTGATACAGACTCAAATCAGTTTTTTATAGCATCTAGATGTGGCTTTGGACTCCAAACCATCCCTGATTCCCACCTTCTTTTTCTTCCCTACCCCGTAGTTCCTTCCTCTAATCTCCTGAAGTTCTTTGCTGCTAACTCTAGTCACTTCTACCACAATTTTTATATATGTCTAGATTGTAAATCCCAGGAAGCCATGATCTTTGTCATAGTCATCTTTATGTTACCCTCATTATTTTATATAGGGCATGGAACATGGAACATATTATGATGCTTCAAATTTCCATCACCACACCTTTGTAATCTTAAATAAGATGCTCATCCCCAACTCCCCCCCATCCCTACCATAATAACTCAAATTTGTAACCTAAGCAAAATGACCTATGCCAACAAACTGATCGACTCAGTGATGTCTCTTTTAGGTCCAAGTTGATGCAATCAGTAGGGATAAGAGAACATGACAGGTTATTATTGAGATGGAAAGGCTTTAAATCACATGGGAGTATGGCTGGAGGTAGTGAATTCATATGTCTCTGAGCCATGCTTTTGTAAAAGCATCAACTCTCTTCAAAATAGTAGTAATGGCCCAGTGAGACATAAAAGTAAGACATTTTCAGCACAATAAGGGGAGTATTAATACCTTTAGGAAGTATACAGATTGATATACCATCAAAGCTTGGGACAAAGCTATGAATGTCCTACAGGAGACCTCTAACCTAACATGTCTGAATTTTCAACTCCTCCTGAAACATATTAGGTTTTATATTGGGAGTTTTGCATAATAAGCACCACAGAGATCTTTGCTGAATATAAATTGGTTTTATGCTATCAAAGCAAGAGAAATACTAAAATGGGAGTTTGGAAACATTTGACACATCTCAGTCTCACACTGACTAGCTGTGTCAGTTATTTCCCTTTGCTAGGTCTCTGTTCCTTGCTGAGTGGATTGGGCCAGATTATTCTAAAGTCTTTCCAGCTCTAACTCTATGACTGTACATAGCTGTAAAAAAAAAAATCGCAGATATCCTAACAAAGCCCTGTCTCTGGCTGGGCAATTTAGAAAATCTCAAAACAAACAAACCCAATGATTTTCTTAAATTATATTTTATAATTTTGAACAAGTGATAATTCTATGAATATCAATTGCTAACATGAAAAAACAGAAAATGTTGACTGAAGAGGGCACCTATTAACACTCTGAAACATTTTTTTAATTCAGTTTTACCAAACTGGGCTACGTTTCTCTTTGTCTTAGTTATCTAGTGCTGCCATAACAGAAATACCACAAGTGGATGGCTTTAACAAAGAGAAATTTATTTTCTCACAGTCTAGTAGGTTACAAGTCCAAATTCAAGACATCACAAAATGGAGGACACCACACAATACTGGGAGTCATGGCCTAACCAAGTTGATGCGCACACTTTTGGGTGGATATAATTCATTCAATGACACTCTTTAAGAAAGTGATATGATTTTCCAAAAACTGGAATGGGCTAGGCTTCTATGTGGAAAATAAGTCGGTTTTCTTAGTAAGATGAAGGTTTGAGGGAAAGGCAGAGAGATCAGGTATTTAAAGAAATATTTAAAGGGGTGATCCTTAGCTTCTGGCATCCATTCCAGTTTTGGAAGCAGGTGTTAAGTCCAGCTCAATTTGATGTGCTTGATACGAAGAAAGTGTTTCTTGTACATTTTCATTTTATTCTAAGTGAAAATCTACTCAAATCTGGCTGTTGGTAAATAATATCATATAAACATGGTTTAGGTCCTCAGACTCTTTATAATCTGAACAAGATAAAATAGACTAAGAGGCAACCAAGATAGTAAGTACACATACATACAAATTTATACATTTTAAGGTTTAAGTATATTTAAAGACAACATCATAAAAGAATTTAAAAAACCCTTTAGGACAGAGTACAACTGCCCCATAGGGTTTCCAAGGAGCCACTGGTGGATCCGAACTGCCAACCTTTTAGTTAGCAGTCAGAGCTCTTAAATTGTGCCACCAGGGCTCCAAGAATAGGAAGGCATTTCATTATAAGTGATTGTCCTTTTTATTGTTGTGTAGTATGGTATTCTTTTGTGATGCTGACTTTAAATATATTTAAACCTTTATGTATTTTAAGAATAACATACTGCAAAACAAGAAAAAAGGCAATCACTTATAACAAAATGCCTTCCTGTTCTTACTCCAATTATCAGTTCAGGTATTAGAATTCATAGTTAGGACTTTGTAGAAGGGGATAAAGAAGTCCAAAAGAGAAATGAATTCAGCAGAATGGGGAAAGTTTGGGGCCAGGACACAGAAGACCTGGATGCTCATTCTGGCCTTCCTACTAAATGCGGGAAAATCACCTATCTTCTTTGGGTCTCAGTTTCCTCATCTGTAAGTAAGGGAATTGGGCTTGAACTAGAGTTTCTCCATCCTGAGAATTTATGTACCTCTGCAAACATTTCCATAGCCTCTTGTGGACTGTGGACCTAATTTAAGGAATAATGTCTTAAACTGTATTACTTTGTACCGGTGTGATCTTATATAGAAGTCCAAATGCTGGTGCTGAAATCATGGGACTGGCTTCAGTTATGATAGTCATCCAGTTGACTCAAAATTTCCTTATCTTAATTAGCTCATTTAACAAATGATACCTATTTTGTGCTCGGCCTGTTTTAGGAGTTTGGGATATATCCAAGACTAAAATAGACAAGATACTTGCCTTCATGGAGCTTACATTCTAGCAAGAAGGGACACTATAAACAGTAGAAATAATAAATAAGGAAGTGAATTCTGAATAAAAAGATTTCAAAATATTTTCTTAGATAATCCAAAGACCCCTACAAATACATCCATGAATCCCAGTTTGAGAAATAATCTGTCTAGAAGAACCCTTGAGGTTTGTGTTTGAGTGATGCCTCGATGACTCTTTGGGTTGAACAGCAAGCAGAGAGCTTTCCCTGCAACAGCCTAACTGAACAGAAACTTTAATAAAAGTTTTACCAGATTTTAGAAGCAGCAAGGAATTTTCCTTGCCATTGTTTTGGTTTGTGCCTTGCCTTGTTCTGAAACAAGACCTCAGGCTGCTAACCAAAAGGTCAGCAGTTTGAATCCACTAGCTGCTCCTTGGAAACCCTCTGCAGCAGTTCTACTCTGTCCTATGGGGTCGCTATGAATTGGAATTGACTTGACGGCAATGGATTTAGGTTTTGGTTTTTGTTCTGAAACAACGTAGAGGTGTTTCTAGGCACGGAGCCAAAACTTCATTGCAGGGCTCAGAGAGAGCACAACTCCAGAGAAAAAAAATCATTAGTCAAAAATCCAGTAGGCTTAATTTTTCTGTTTTTGATTACTTGCTGTGAGGAACGCTATGACATGATTTAAAATGATGATTTAATGTTGCAAGAGGAGAGGGACTCTAAAAACCAAATAGTACAGTCATATGGTTCTTATAAAATTAGCCTGTTATGTGCAGATTGATTGCTAGTGCCTAGATTTACATGGTGTTTATGATAAGAGAATATCTGACAAAAATTGATGTCAATCTTTATGCCTATATAAACTAGTAATTAAAGCATAACCAAACTAATTGACCTTTAAATCCAAAGGACTTTGTAACCCAAAACTCATTTTTGCTGGCATGGCAGACTATGCTAGTGTGGGAAGAGAAAAGGCTTTTCGGTGGAGCTATGCTTTACTATGAACAAATAATTATTCTGCAAAAGCTTGTTCTACTAAGAGATAACTTGGATTTGATTCACCCCACATTAAAGTGGTATTCTGTAGGTTCATGGCAAACCAGGTTTGTGGCTTCACCTAGGATGTTTGAATGATTTCTGTTATTATTATTGTTTTTTTGGCCAAGAAATACCTGCTTTCTGCTTTTTGAGAGACAGGTCAAGTGAGATAATTGATCAAATCAAAGACCATCTTTTTCATTTTATTTTAAACTTTTCATTTTAGAATAATTTTATATTTATAGAAAAGTTAAAGAGATGATATAGCGAGTTCCTGTATGTCTTTCGTCCAGCTTCGTTAATACTAACATACAGAACTACAGTGCATTTGTCAAAACCAAGAAATTAACATGACACACTACTATTAACAAACTACAGATTTCATTTGGATTAGTACATATATTGTTTTATGACATTGGTTAACAACCCCACAACATGTCAAAACTCTCCCTTCTCAAACTTGGGTTCCCTATTACCAGCTTTCCTGTCCCCTGCTGCCTTCTAGTCCTTGACCCAGGGCTGGTGTGTCCCTTTAGTCTCGTTTTATTTTATGGGCCTGTCTAATCTTTGGGTGAAGGTTGAACCTCAGGAGTGACTTCACTACTGAGCTGAAACTGTGTCTGGGGGCCATACTCTCAGGGTTTCTCCAGTCTTTGTCAGGTCAGCAAGTCTTGTCTTTCTTTTTGAGTTAGAATTTTGTTCTACATTTTTCTCCATTTCTCTGTCCCGTACCCTGTGTTGTGAGCCCTGTCAGAGCACTCAGTGGTGGTAGCCGGACACCATCTAGTTGTACTGGACTCAGTTTTGTGTAGGCCGTGGTAGATGTGGCCTATTAGTCCTTGTGTCTTTAGTTTTCTTCATTCTTCCTTGCTCCTGAAGGGGTGAGACCAGTGGAGTATCCTAGATGGCCGCTCACAGGCTTTTAAGACTCCAGACACTACTAACCAAAGTAGAATGTAGAACATTTTCTTCATAAACTGGGTTATGTCAATTGAGCTAGATGTTTCCTGAGACCATGGTCCCCACAGCCCTCAGCCCAGCAATTCGTTCCCTCAGGGAGTTTGGATGTGTCTATGGAGCTTCCATGGTACAAGTTGTACTGGGTTCCCCAGTATTGTGTACTGACTTGCCTTTCCCTGAAGTTACCACTTATCTATTGTTTATTTAGTATTTTTCCATCCCCACCCCTCCCCTCCCTTGTAACCATCAAAGTTTGTTTCTTTTTGTGCGTAAACCTTTTCAAGAGTTTTTAAAGTAGTAGTCTCATACAATGTTTGTCCTTTTGTGATTGTCTTATTTCTCTCAGCATGATGCCCTCCAGATTCATCCATGTTATGAGATGCTTCACAGATTCATCATTGTTCTTTGCAGTTGCGTAATACTCCATTGTGTGTACGTACCACAGTTTGTTTACCCATTCATATATTGATGGGCATCTAGGTTGTTTCCATCTTTTTGCTATTGTGGACAATGCTGCAATGAACATGGGTGTGCATATGTCTGTTAGTGTGATGAGTCTTATTTCTCTAGGATATATGCCTAGGAGTGGGATTGCTAAATCATATGGTATGTCTATTTCTAGCTTTCTAAGGAAGCACCATATCCTCTTCCAAAACAGTTATATCATTTTGCATTCCCACCAGCAGTGCAAAAGGGTTCCGATCTCCTTGCAGCCTCCCCAACATTTGTTATTTCCTTTTTTTTTTTTTTTATTTCTACCAGTAATACTGGGGTGATATCGTATCTCATTGTGGTTTTGATTTGCATTTCTCTAAAGGCTAGTTATCGCAATCATTTCCTCATGTGTCTGTTGGCTGCTCCAATGACTCCTTTGGTGAAGTGTCTGTTCATTTCCTTTGCCAATTTTCTAATTGGATTATTTGTCTTTTGTTGTAAAGGTGTTGAATTTTCCTGTAGATTTTAGAGATTAGACCTTTGTTGATTTGTAATAACCAAAAAATTTTTCGTAGTCTATAGGTTCTCTTTTTATTCTTTTTTTGATGAGGATAAGTGTTTAATTTTTAGAAGATTCCAGTTATCTAGCTTATCTTCTCAAGTTTGTGTGTTGTTGGTTGTGGTTCGTATTCTGTTAATGCCGTGTATTAGGCCCTCTAGCATTGATCCTTTTTTTTTTTTCTATGAACTTTGTAGTTTTTAGCTTTATATTTAGGTCTTTGATCCATTTTGAATTAGTTTTTGTATATGGTGTGAGGTATAGGTCCTGTTTTTTTTTTTTTTTTTTGCAAATGGACGTCCAGTTTTCCCAGCACAATTTGTTAAAAAGACTGTCTTTCCGCCATTTGATGGACTTTGGGCCCTTGTCGAAGATCATGTGACCATAGGTGAGTGGATTTATGTCTGGGGTCTCGATTCTGTTCCATTGGTCAATGTATCTCTCATTGTACTAGTACCAGGCTGTTTTGGCTACCGTAGCTGTGTAGTAGGTTCTGAGGTCAGGTAGTGCAAGCCTTCCTTTATTCTTCTTCTTCAGTTGTGCTTTACTTATCCAGGGCTTCTTCCTTTTCCATATAAAGTTAATGTTATGTTTTTCCAGCTCTTCAAAGAATGTTGTTGGTATTTGGATTGGGATTGCATTGTATTTGTAAATTGCTTTGGGTAGAATTGTCATTTTCACAATGTTGAGTCTACCTATCCGTGAGCATGGTATGTTTTTCCATTTAAGTAGATCTTTTTTGGGTTCTTGCAGTAGTGTTTTGTAGTTTTGTTTGTATAGGTCTTTTACATCCCTGGTTAGATTTATTCCCAAGTATTTTGTTTTTTTTAGGGGCTATTGTAAATCATATTGTTTTCCTGATTTCCTTTTCATTGTTTTCTTTATTGGTATATAGGAATCCAACTGATTTTTCTATGTTTATCTTGTATCCTGCTACTCTGCTGAACCTATTAGTTCCAGTAGTTTTCTTGTGAAATCTTTTCAGTTTTTGATGTATAGTATCATATCAGCCCCAGATAGGGACAGTTTAACTTCTTCATTACCAATTTGGATGCCTTTTATTTCCATTCCTTGCCTTATTGCTCTAGCTGGTGAAAAGGGGGATTCTTGTCTTGTTCCTGTTCTTAAGGAGAATGTTTTTGGCTTCTCTCCTTTAAGAATGATGTTGGCCATTGGTTCTGCATAGATGCCCTTTATTATGTTGAGAAATTTCCCTTCTATAAGTATTTTATTGAGAGTTTTTATCAGGAATGGGTGTTGGACTTTGTCAAATGCCTTTTCTGCATCAATTGAGATGGTCATGGGATTCTTTTCTTTCCTTTAATGTGGTGGGTTATGTTGATTGATTTTCTAATGTTGAGCCATCCTTGCATACCTGGTAGGAATCCTACTTGGTTGCGGTGCATTATTTTTTTGATATGATGCTGAATTGTATTGGCTAGAATTTTGTTGAGAATTTTTGCATATATATTCATGAGAGATATTGGTCTCTAATTTTCTTTTTTTGTGGTGCCTTTGCCTCATTTTGGTATCAGCGTTATGCTGGCTTCATAGAATGAATTTGGAAGTATCACTTCCTTTTCTATGTTCTGAAATAGTTTGGGTAGTGCTGGCATAAGTTCTTCTCTGAATATTTGGTACAATCCTCCAGTAAAGCCTTCTGGGCCAGGGCTTTTTTTTTGTTGGGAGTTTTTATTATTGTTGTTATTATTACCTTTTCAATATCTTCTCTTGTTATGGATCTGTTCAGATTTTCAACATCATTTTGCGTTAGTTTGGGTAGGTAGTACATTTCTAGAAACTTGTCCATTTCCTCTAGGTTTTCAAATTTGTTGTATAGTTTTTCGTAGTACTCTGTTATGATCCTTTTTATTTTGGTTGGGTCTGTTGTAATGTCCCCCATTTCATTTCTTATTTGAGTTATTTGCATCCTCTCCTGTTTTTCTTTTGTCAGTTTGGCCAGTGATTTGTGGATTTGTTGATCTTTTCAAAGAACCAACTTCTGGTTTTGTTGATTCCTTCTATTTTTTTCTATTCTCTATTTCATTTATTTTTGCTCTTTATTATTTCCTTTCTTTTAGTGGCTGTGGCTTCTTTTGCTGTACTCTTTCTATTTGTTCAAGTTGTGTAGCTAATGTTTCGATTTTGTCCCTTTCTTCTTTTTTGATGTGTGCATCTATTGGTATAAGTCGACGTCCGAGGACTGCCTTTGTTGTGTCCCAAAGGTTTTGTTGTGATGTGTTTCATTCTTGTTTGATTCTAGGAATTTTTTTGTTCCATCTCTGATTCCTTCTATTACCCAGTAGCTTTTAAGCAGAGTCTTATTTAGTTTCCATGTAACTGATTTTTTTTTTCCTTGCTCTTCCTGTTGTTAATTTCTACTTTGATGGCATTGTGGTAGGAGAAGATACTTCGAATTATCTCAGTGTTTTGGATTTTGTTGAGGTTGTTGTGTGCCCTAATATGTGGTCTATTCTGGAGAATGTTCCATGTGCATTGGAAACGAATGTGTACTTTGCAGCTGTTGAGTGAAGTGTTCTGTGTGTCTATGAGGTCAAGTTGGCTGATTGTGGCCTTTAACTCTTCTGTATCTTTGTTGAGTTTCTTTCTAGACATTCTTTCCTTTACCGAGAGTGGTATGTTGAAACCTCCTACTATTAGTGTGGAACTATCAATTTCTCTTTTCAGTGCTGTTAGAGTTTGTTTTGTGTACTTTGGAGCTCTGTCATTGGGTGCATAGATGTTTATTTTGGTTAAGTCTTCATGATGGATCAACCCTTCAATAAGTATGTAGCGCCTTTCTTTGACTTTTATGGTGGATTTTGTTTTAAAGTCTGTTTTATCTGAAATTAATATTGCCACTCTTGCTCTTTTTTTGGCAGTTATTTGCTTGATATATTTTTTTCCATCCTTTGATTTTTTATAAATTTATGTGTTTGTTTCTAAGGCATGTCTCTTATAGACAGCATATTGATGGATTCTGGCTTTTTATCCATTCTGTCAATCTGTGTCTCTTTATGTATGCATTTAGGCCACTTACCTTAAGTGTAATTATTGATAGATGTGAGTTTATTGCTGTCATTTTGTAGTGCTTTTTGTCTGTGGTGCTGACATTTTCTTTGTTCCTCTACTCTCCTGTGCTGAATTCCTTTTGTTTGTGGATTTCTTTTGTTTTTGTAGATTTTGTTTTTATTCAGACTATGTTTTTCTTCTTTATCTTGATGAGTAGGTTAGTTAACTTTCTTTGCGGTTACACTGAAATTTATCCATATCTTACTAGGTTTGAAGCAGTCTGTTATTACTTGGAATTGTCTTGCCTTCCTCTCCATTACAAAGTTTTATACCTACACCATTTATTCCCTCCTTTATTGTTCTGATGTTATCATTTAGAGATTAACCTCTCTGGTTCCCTGTTTAATCCTTTTGGTTTGGAATAGTCCTTGAGAGTTCATTTCCTAGGTTGGTATCCAGTTGGTACAATCCTGTGTCTTAGATTCAGGCTGTGGTCTGATGTTTGTTCTCATTTCGAAAGACTCCATTTAATAATTCTTTTAAGTTTGGTTTTGCTTTTACATATTCCTTTAATTTCTGTTTATCTGAAAATGACCTAATTTCACCATTATATTTGCATGAGAGTTTCTTGGTTGGCAATTTTTTTCTTTCAAGGTTTTGTATATGTCATTTCATTGCCTTCTTGCTCGCATGGTTTCTGCTGAATAATCAGAGCTTAATCTTATTGTTTCTCCTCTCTATGTGACTTTTTGTTTTTCTCAAGCTGCTCTCAGAATTTTTTCTTTGTCTTTGATTTTAGTGAGGGTGCTTATGATAAGCCTTGGTGTTTTTCTATTGGGGTCTATCCTATATGGGGTTCATTGAGCTTCTTGGATGGTCAGCTCTTCATCATTCATAATATTAGGGAAGTTTTCTTTCAGCAGCTCTTCAATGGTCCTCTCTGTATTTTCCGTTTTCTCTCTCAGTTCTGGAACTCCAATCACTTGTAAATTTTTACTTTTGATTTTATCCCACATAATTCTCAGGATTTCTTCATTCTTTTTTTCTGATTTTTCCTCAGAGTTGTATCCAAGTGTTTGTCTTCAATTATGCTGATCCTGTCTTCCATCATTTCAAACCTTCTCCTCAGCCCTTCTATGACGCTGTCCATTTCTGAAATCTTGTTTATCTTTTGGATTTCTAATTGTTGTTTTTGTATGATTTTAGTTGTGAATTTATTTTGGTATTTTGCTCCTGTATTATTTTCCTGAATTATTCCATTTTTTCTGTATTTTCCATGAATTTGTCTATTTTTTCCTCACTTTTGTCTGTTTTTTGCTTTAACTCTTGGATAGCTCTGAATATGGAGATTTGAATTCCATGTCAGTTAGTTCTAGTGCCTTTTCTTCTACTGGAAAGTCATCTGGTGTATTTTGTAAGCCTACTGGAACCATCCTTTCTGTTTTTTTTTTTTATATATATATACATTTTGATACTGTCAGCTGTCTTTGGGACATTCAGTAGTTATTTTCTTCATTTATTGATTGTTGATCTGTTTGTTTCATCCTGCTTTTTGGTTTAATTTGGCTGTGTCTGAGCAGGTGGGTTGTGCATTTTTTGTTGTTTGCTTGTCTGTGGTCATGTAATTTTCACCTCCTTGTCCAATATGCAGGGACAGTGACTCAACTATGGTGCAGCAGAGCAGGTCCGGCTGAAGGGGAGGTGCTGGGATGGGTTGTTTGTGGCATGTACTAGGGCTGACAAGGCAGGCCAGGAATCAGTGCTGGGCAGGTTCTGGTAGGGTGTGCCTATGCTGCTTGAGGGTGTGATGTTCAGCGCACAGTGCAAGTAGGCAGGGAAGAAGAGGGAGGTTGTGATGTGTGGAGCTAATACGCATATGGGAAAGAGGAGAGAGAACAGGAGTTAAAACAAACAAAAAAGAGTGCTAAGGGAGCTTGCCATTGGAGTGGAGAGTTGAGAAACCGAGAAATGGAGAAAACCAAAAAGAAAAAGAGGAAAAAATAACTAGATAAATGTTTGGAAAAAAGAAAGAAACAAAACAAAAAGCCCCCAGGGGTTCCATTGGTGCAGCTGCAAGACTGGGGATGTGGTCCCCAGGCTGCACAGTATAGCCTGGCTGGGTGTATACATGTCACACAGTGCCATGTAGTCAGGAGACAGGAAAAGAAGGTAAGTATAGAGAGACAAGAACTGAGAAATGAAAAAAGACAGAGAGGAAAAAAGAGAGAAAAGAAAGAAAAAAATGCCCCCAGGGATCCCACCAACATGGCTGTCCACACTAGGGAAGTTGTTCGTAAACCATACAGTGCAGCCTGGCTAGAAGGGGCTTCCAAGCCCAAAAAGAAAAAGAAAACAAACAAAACAGAATACAGCAAAACAAAGCAAAAAAAACAAACAAACAAAAGCCCCAGGGAGCCCACCAGCATAGTGTCACGGTCCAGGGGACTAGCTCCCCAGTTGAGCAGTGCTTCACAGCCTTTCAAGACGAAGGAAAGATGGTATGTGGAGCCAGGTATTTGAAAGAAAGGAGGGGGAGGCGATGGGAGGCACGGAAGAACTCAAAAGAAATGGAAAAAAGCAACTCCAGCAACAGAGAGATGGCACTCAGGGAGCCAGCCAGTGTGGCGGGCAAATCCAAGTGGCCCAGGGCTGAACAATTGCCTCCTGGCCAAGAGACTGCAGCTGGTGGGAAGCAGATGAGGCCGGGGGGTGGGAAGAAAGGTGTGGGTTAGGAAAGCATATATCGCTGGTTACTGGGTGCTCTGTCTCCTGCTAAGAACTCTGTGAAGCTGCTTTCCTGCACTCCCTGTCCACCCATCTCTGATGTGGGTGGGGTGAATCAGAGGCACAGATGCTGCACTTTCCAGCCGGTTGAGCCACTGCTGCCAGCCAGGAAGCACAAAGGTAGAGCAGCAGGGAGAGGATTGGGGTAGGAAAGCATGTATCACTGGTTACTGGGTGCTCTGGCGCCTGCTGGGAGCTCTGTGAAGCTGCTTTCCCATGCTGCCTGTCTGCTGATCTTCAACAAGATGGTGAATCTATGCTGCGGTAGGAGATAGAGGACCTCCACACATATCTCTCCTTGTTCTTTGTTCTCTGTCAGTTTCTTTTTCCCTTCGGTGTTTACCTCAGCTCTTTATTTCTTCATTTGACACTTTGGGTTCCAGGATTAACCTTTGTCTCTGTTTTACTTAGTTTTTTGGGTCTTTGCTGTGGAGGGATGGCGTGGTGCTTCTGTCTATGGTGCCATGTTGGCTGGAAGTCCTCCTGATGATTTCTTGTGACTATATAGGGGTTTTTTGGGGGGGTTGAAGACCACAAAGGTGAAGTACAGGTCTCGTCACATCATACCAGGTGTATGTAATATCAACATGGCTTCTCACTGGTGATAATAAACTTGATCACTTGGTTAAGACAGTGTCTACCAGGTCTCTTCACTGTAAAGTTCCTATATTTCCCTTTCTATACTCTATCCTTTGGAAGCAAGTCACTGAGTCCAGCCAACAGTCAAGACATCAGAATCAACTTGAAGGCAACTGGTTTGATTTTTTTCATCTGGGGGGCACAGTAACTACATGTATGATTTGGAATTTTTCAGTAAGAAAGAATTGTTCTTTTTCTTCCATTTATTTATATCAGTATGCAAGTTTGAAGGGATGAAACTACCTTCCCAGTTTTTTCTTTTTGTTGCATTATCCTCTACAAATGTTTTTCCAGCAAAACTATTGTTCTGAATTTGGGCTTTCTATCTCATTGTATAATCCCTGTCTGGGTTGATTTCTACCATTTTCTCTACTTACTTAAACCCTACCAACCCTTCAAAATGCAACTTAAATCCACCTTACTGCATTATACATAAGAGACTATCCAAATTCCTTAGTGTTTCCACAATGACTTTTGCCCATCCAATCCCAAACCACTCAGCAGCGTCATCTCCTGGCATTCTTCTTCTGATCCCATTGCGTTACCCTCCCTCTAGCCATTTCCAACAATTTGTCCAGCCCCAAATATATTGTGGTGGTTTAGATTTCTGTTCCTTGGCTGTTGCTGTTCTTCTGAAGGAAACCACAATGTTTCCCAGAGTATAGGCTATATAGGCCTCAATCAAGTGCTATGAGATGTTACATGCAAAAGAATTTCCATGGTCAAGTAAGTTTAAGAAACTGAACTATATCCCATTCTGAGAGACTTAGAACAAACCTTAGCAAGTGAAGTTTTTCTTCTATTATTTTGTCTACCAAATTTATTTAGTTTTAGAGTTTTACAAACTTTTTCTTTTTTTCCCCTGTATAACACCTATTAACTTTCATAGAATTGATATTCTGGGAGAACACGTTTTAGGTAAAGTGAGGTAAGAGAAAGACGAATGTCTTTGTAGTATGTAATGTTTGTGATTTCAATTCTAGCTCAGTCATTCACTAAATTTTGGCCTTGATCAATAAACTTAGTTTCTTCATTCCTCAATTTCTTTATGCCTAAAATTGAGAATAAAAAGTGCATCTAGAATATTTTTTCCTTCCTTTTGCCTGGAATGTCCCTTCATCTTTTTTATCTGAAAAACTCTATTCCACCTAATCTTCAAAATACACTCAGAAGCCCTTGATCCTGTCAAGCCACCTGTGTTTCTCACCTGCTTCCTCCTCTGGGCTCCACTGACCTCTGCGTGAGCCTCTCTCCTGCCCAAAGTTGCTTAGTTATATGGGTGTCTCCCTGGAGCACTTTGAGGTCTGGAAGTAGAAATGCAACCTCTTATCTCTGTGCCCATAGCACTTTGGCACCAAGTAGACACTCTATGCATGTCTGTTGGATGGATGGATACTTCCCCTGACTGAATGGCCTTGGTGTACTCTCTCTCTCTGCACAATTCATCTGCAATCATTTCCAGGTTCGGTATGGCTCCTCTATGGGCCTTAAACTGTTCATAGCTCTATTTTTAATGTTTAAATTCAAGTCTTCTTTTCTCTTCAACTAGATTTCATGCTTCTTAATGGAAGGAATTATATTTTATTAAATTTTTATAATCTCCTTGTATACCTAGTGCAAGGTCTGAAATAAAGTTGGAGTGCAAATGGGATTTGATTTGTATTTAGGAAGAAGACAAAAAAGAATGAATATGAGTAAAGATCCTGATGTTTTTTAACAAAAAATGTTCCATTGTTATTCCTGAGCTTGGCCTTGGCTTGCCCTCTCCTTCTGTTACTAGTAAGCCAATTATACTTTGACTAATTATTTAAAATGAGTCCAAATATTATTCTTTGAATAATATTATTAGAAACACAAAATAATTTTTAAAATAATGAATTTGGGAAATTTAAATAACTGTAAGGGGAGGAACCTGGTTTTTAGTCTGAGGTTAGAATATCTGGAGTTTTGTCTTTTTTCTGATATAAACTTTCTGTGTGTCCTTGAGCAAACTAACTCTTGTTGAGGATCCTGCTTCCTCAAATGTAAAATGAGGAAGGTCGGCTCTATTCTTTAAGGTTCTGTGCAGCTTGAAAATGCTAGAGCTTCCAATACAAGCCTGGAAGTGAATGCATTTCCAGTGCCCTGCCCTTTCTCATCCTCTCTCTGCTCTCATGTAACTAATGCTGCAAAGGAGAGAGGCAGAAGTGATGAGACACAATTATCACACAACTGTGCATTTTGATTAATATATTTAACTAAATATTTGTTGCATATTTAAAGTTCATCAGTGACAGTTTTCACACTTGTGAACATTTTCGGTGTTCAATTGCAAATCCTTCTTATCTTCATGCTGAAAAGACTTCTGTCTGCATTTCAGAGAAGGCCTTTTCAGTTTTGTTATAAAACCTCATTACTTTTTTATTACAGACTTAGTGGAGACTTCTCTGTTGAATCGAATCATATGATTCACTATTTGCTGGACATTTAATACTATATTGTCTTTATATTGTTCAGTATTCTCAGTTCTTTTATTTGCACTTCGGAAATGTCTCAGGAGAAGAAATTGAAAGACGATATTTCTTCCAAATAATTCACTTCTGTCCCAGGAAGGCAGTGTCTTAAAGATAAATATTTAAACAAAATATATTGCCTTTTTCTAATTCTTATTAATTTAAGCTCCCTACAATGATGAATAGGGGAAATTAAAATTAAATGATACAGAAAATGTATTTTTTCACAAAATAAAAATATTTTCCTAAAAACTTTCAAGATCATCAATACATGTTACGTATCTTGTGAAATTTTTCTGAATTCTCTGAGATGTCCACCTTTCTTACTGCATTTATAAATGTTTATCCTGCTAGAATATAAGTTCCTTAAGAACTGTTAATGCTTTTGGTCAACTCTTAAGTACCCAATGTTTGTTGAATGAAATAAAATACTACCCCCCCATATATTTATATAATTAGGAAAACTACCTGGGAAATAGATGCAATATGGGTAAACGTTATTTTTAAGTTAAATTTGTTTTTAGAATGTATGCTTTACCTACTTCAAAACTTCAGTGTTCTTAGTAACTACTTTATAATTTTGATGGTCTGTTTTCCTATGCCTGGGTAATAAACTATTCCTAAACTTAGTTGCTGAAAATAACACTCATTGTATTTTGCTCATGATTTTCTGGGTGAGGAATTTGGGAACAGCTCAAATGGTTCATCTCGGATCTACTGGCATTAGCTGTGACACTCATGGGAGGATCCACTTCCAAAACGGTTTTGTCCCTCATATGTCTGGTGCTGCAGTGTTTCTTTCTCTTTCTCTCTCTCCTTGTGGTGCCCTTTCTCCGGGGCCTTTTCACACGGTTTAGGCTTCTCACATCATGGCAGTTTCAGTGTAATTGGACTTCTTACATGGTGGCTTACTTTTCCAAGATTGATTGTTTCAAGAGGCCCAGGTAGAAACAGCAAGGTTTCATATGACCTTGCCTTGGTGGTTCCATAGCATTACTTCTGTCCCATTCTATTAGTCAAGCAAGTCACTTGGGCCAGCACAGGGTCAAGGGGAGCAGGAAAATAGATCCTACCTTTTAATGAAGGAATGGCATGGGCCAACAAGAATGGAAGGAATTGATGGTGGCCAACTTGGAAACAAGCTACCACAGTAGAAAAATATATGTATATATTTTTTTCTATGGTCGGACAATAGTCATTGTCATGGATTGAATTATGTTCCCCCAAAAATGTGTCTATCAACTTGGTTAGGCCATGACTCTTAGTATTCTGTGGTTGTCCTCCATTTTGTGATTGTAATTTTGTGTTAAAGAGGATTAGGGTAGGATTGTAATACCCTTTCTAGGTCACATGCCTGATCCAATGTAAAGGGAGTTTTCCTGGGATTTGGCCTGCACCACATTTTATCTCTCAAGAGATAAAAAGAAACAGAAGCTAGCAAAGAGGGGGAACCTCATATCACCAAGAAAGCAGTGTCAGAGGCAGAGCATGTAGTTTGGGCCCAGGGTTCCTGTGCAGAGAAGCTCCTAGCCAGGGAAAGATTGATGACAAGGACCTTCCTTCATAGCTGATAGAGAAACCCTCCGTCTGCAACTGGTGCCCTGAATTTGGACTTGTAGCTTACCAGACTGTGAGAGAATAAATTTCTCTGTTAAAGTTATCCATTTGTGGTATTTCTGTTATAGTAGCACTAGATGACTAAAACAGTCATCCAAAATTTAGTATTCGTTTTGACTCCTCCATTTGCCTATTGTAAACCTTTGGCTTGGCTTGACCCTTCTTGGTAGCAATAAGAGATGGGGGTCATCATTTAGAATAGCATGCTACCATCTTTTCTAGAAACCTACATAAATTCACCAAAAGCTACCAAAAGGATGAGTTCAAAGTTCCATTAGTTCTGAGGTGTTCTCTCTTGAAACAACATCCACTAGTCAGAAAAGATGAGGAACTGCGACTCTATAAAACATTTAGTTTCTTTGTACTGACCTTATCTATGTGAACAGAAGAAAGTCTTCATCTTCAAGATTCAGAAGATCTCGTTCATTTACAACCTAAGAAATTCTTCTTAAGATATCATCTTATGCATGCTGCACAAACATCTCCCCAGCTCCTCTAGATATTTTAGCTTCTTAGGTGATTATAGTTTAATCATTTATGTGTGACTTTTCTCATTAGAGCATAATTAATGTGAAGAACACCACCTACCTGATGAAAGTAGGAATGTGTGCTTTGCGGTTCAGCCTTGGCTCAAACGTGCTCCACCGACCTTTCGAGCTGTGATATTGGTTCTTGCTTTAGAAGGCTTTAAGCAATCTGCTGTCTTTGTCCCTTATTTTGTCTATTTATTCCTACCTCAGGGACTTGGTTCTTACTGAACTTCACAGGACTCGAGTCTTCTCCTTATGTATGCCCTGGCTCAAATACTAGCTCATTGGAGGAGCCTTTCTGACCATCCCATTTAATATATCACCTTCACCAGTCCCCTTGATAATAAACTTTGTTATTTCTTTTTAAGCACTTATCTCTATCTGAAATTACTTTTTACATTTGTTTGATTGTTTATTGACTCTAATTTCCCTTGCTGTACATGCAGGTCCTAGTAGGTAGCATAAAGTACCTGGGAAGGTACTTACTAACTTTTTGTTGAATAAAAAACCAAAAAGATACGTAAAAATATGTTTCTCATTAATTATTTGGTACTATACTGATGAAGTCTAAGTGTATTTGAAGTGTCCAAAATAACCCAAATAACATTAAACTAAACCCATTTTCGGAAAACCTTGTGGCATGGTGGTTAAGTGCTGTGGCTGCTAACCAAAGGGTCGGCAGTTTGAATCTGCCAGGCACTCTCTGGAAACTCTATGGGGGCAGTTCTGCTCTGTCCTATAGGGTCGCTATGAGTCAGAATTGACTCTACGGCACTGGATTTGGTTTGAAACCCATTTTCTTCAGGGAAGAATAGAACTTTATACTGACAAGGTGAAATAATCAAACTGTGTTTGATTGTGTTTTAGAGTTTATGGTGTAGTGTACAGTTTCTGGAGAATGTGCACAAGCACTTTAAGATGATAGTGTTTTATGTTGAATGGGTACTCTCACACACTACTGATGAAAGTATATGCTAGTAAATGAACAGTGCTAATATGTATCAAGAACTTTAGAAAGAGGGAGATGGGGCCAAGATGGCGGAATAGACAGGTGCTTCCAGTGAGCCTTCTTAAAACAAAGACCTGAAAAAACAACCGAAACAAGTATATTTATGACAAGCTAGGAGCCCTGAACATCAAAGGCAAGGTTAGAAAATGAACTGAGGGGCAGGGGGAGGAAGAGGCAGTTCAGAAGCAGAGAGAAGTTACCAGACTTGAATTGCCAGGAACCCTCAGGCACCAACCCCAGGAGCAGCTGTGGTGGGCTGATACTAGTGTTTGGCAGCAGGTTGCTCATGGACAAGCAGCCAGCCACACAGCCTACTCAAACCTCCAGAACCAGAGAAGAACGGCACTCTCGGCAAAAGCTAAGTAGTTGAGTATATTTTACCATGCCACACCGTTCCCAAGCCAGCTTCAGCAGCTGATTTCCGTGGGCCTGAGATATGCCCTGTTGAGGGCCTATAGCTATCCTCCCACTCTTGGAGAATGAATAAGTTTGCAACTGGGGAAAAAGATAATTTGCCAACTCCACTAACTGGGAGAGCTCAGGACAGAAGCTGCTCCTGTCCAGGCATAAATGGTCTGTGGTCTTTGAGTACTCTTCCACTATTCATTAACCTGTGTGGGCCTATTCTCCTGAAATAGATAATAGGCCCACACAGGTACTTTATGCTACCTACTAGGACCTGCAAGTACAGCAAGGGAAATTAGAGTCAATAAACAATCAAACAAATTGTTGGCAGACTCCAACCATTTCAGCTGTGCGGTGCAGAGGTGGGTGTTTGATGTTTGCCATTCTTTGCCTATTAAACAGGGTCCTCACCTACCCACATCAGGGGCCTAAGGACTGGTGGCTCTACTCAGGTCACCCAGCCACCTGTGACAGGGGTCCAAGGATAACTGGTACCTCCCAGTCCTTACAACCAAAAACATTGGGTGCCCATGGTCTGTCTGCAGAACCTACACACCTGTATGCTCTAGAGAACAGGGACACACTTTTCTCAGAGACACGTGGGGGACAATTCCCAGCCCCCTGCCTTGTTCAGAGTGTGACACCCTGCTGCAACCAGATACTAGTACCCACGCCAATCACCCCTGCCCTTCTAAGACCGTAGGACAGAGCCCATACCACACACTTGATGATCACCTACCTGAACACCTGAGCTGAATTCATGCAAGTAAAGTGAATGGACTACTAGATTGATATAACTGATTACTGCTCTAACATTCAGGGGACAGGACATCAGAGCTCCAAAGGAGAAAATAATCAAGCTAGCTCACTCAAGCAACCCATATGGGCATATCAAAACAAAACAAAGCAAGAAGCTATGATACAGTAAGCAAACATAAACTAATACAATAACTTATACATTGCTCAGAGACAACAGTCAGTATCAAGCTGCATAAAGAAACAGACCATGATTGCCTCAACAAGCTCTCAAAACAAAAAATCAAGGGATCTTCTAGATGCAAGTGCCTTCCTGGAACTTCAAGAGGTAGAATACAAAAGATTAATATACAGAACCTTTCAAGACACCAGGAAGGAAATCAGGCAAAAAACAGAACAAAACAAGGAACACACAGATAAAGCAGTTGAAGAAATTAAAAAGGTTATTCAGGAATATAAGGAAAAATTTAATAAGCTGGAAAAATCCATAGACTGACAGCAATCAGAAATTCAGAAGATTACTAATAAAATTGCAGACGTAGACAACTCAATAGAAAGTCAAAGGAGCAAATTGAGCAAGTGGAAGGCAGAATTTCTGAACTTGAGGATAAAGCACTTGGCACAAATATATATGAAGAAAAATCAGATAAAATAATTTTAAAAATGAAGAAACCTTAAGAATCATGTGGGACTCTATCGAGAGAAATAACCTATGAGGGATTGGAGTACCAGAACAGGAAGGGATAACAGGAAATACAGGGAAAATTGTTGAAGGTTTGTTGGCAGACAACTTCCCTGATATCGTGAAAGATGAGAAGAAATCTATCCAAGATGCTCATTAAGCTCCACATAAGGTAGATCTCAAAAGAAAGTCAACAATACATATTATCATCAACTTGCCAAAACCAAAGATAAAGAGAGAATTTTAAGAGCAGCAAGGGATAAATGAAAAGTTACCTACAAAGGCAAGTCAATAAGGATAAGCTCAGACTACTCAGCAAAAACCATGCAGGCAAGAAGGCAATGGGGTGACTTACATAAAAAATTGAAGGAAAAAAAATGCCAGAAAGAATCATATATCCAGGAAAACTGCCTCTCAAATATGAACGGTGAAATGAGGACATTTCCAGATAAACAGAAATTTAGGGAACTCGTAAAAACCAAACCAAAACTACAAGAAATGCTAAAGGGAGTTCTTTGGTTAGAAAATCAATAACATCAGGTATAAACTCAGGTATAGAATACTAGGCAGACAGATCAGAAGTCTACCCAGACAGGGAAATCACAAAAATAAATCAAGATAAGAAAAACACTCAAAACACAGAAACAGCAATGTTATTATGTAAAAGAGGACAACATCAAAACAATAAAGAGGGACTAAGAAATGTAGTCATAGATCTTTCATATGGACAGGAAGTCAAGGCAATACAAAGAAATAAAATTAGGTTTCAACTTAGAAAAACAAAGGAGACAAACTATCCTACACATCAAAATAAAGTACAGGAAAAAAATAGAGACTCAGCAGAAACAAAATCAACAACAAAAAATATGAAGAAAGGACTACACATAAAGATGATCTACTCAGCACACGAAATTAGTTGGGAAAAACTAACAACAACACACAAAAAAAGACATCAAAATGATAGCACTAAATTCATACCTATCCATAATTACGCTGAATGTAAATGGACTAAATGCACCTATAAAGAGACAGAGAGTGGCAGAATGGATTAAAAAACACAATCTGTCTGTAAGCTGCCTACAAGAGACACACCTTAAACTTAGAGACACAAAAATATATCACACAAACAACAATCAAGAAAGAGCAGGAGTGGCAATATTAATTTCTGAAAAAATAGACTTGAAAGTTAAAGGACACTGTAAAAAGATTAAAGGGACGATATACCAAGAAGATATAACCATATCAAATATTTATGCACCAAGTGACAGGGCTGCAAGATACATAAAACAAACTCTATCACCATTGAAAAGTGAGATAGCTCCACAATAATAGTAGGAGACTTCGACACACCACGTTTGGTGAAGGACAGGACACCCAGAAGGAAGCTTGATAAAGACATGGAAGATCTAAATGCCACAGTCAACCAACTTGACCCCACAGACATACAGAGCACTCCACCCAACAGCAGCCAAGTATACTTTCTTTTCTAGTGCACATGGAACATGCTCTAGAATAGACAACATATTAGGTCATAAAGCAAGCCTTAGCTGAATCCAAAACATTGAAATATTACAAAGCATTTTCCCTGACTATAAGGCCATAAAACTAGAAGTCGATAACAGAAAAAGCAGGGAAAAGAAATCAAACTCTTGGAAACTGAACAATACCCTGCTCAGAAAAGACTGGGTTATTCAAGACATTAAAGATGGAATCAAGAAATCCATAAAATCCAATGAGAATGAAAACACTTCCTGTCAGAACCTTTGGGACACAGCAAAAGCAGTGCTCAGAGGTCAATTTCTATCGATAAATGCACACATACAAAAAGAAGAAAGGGCCAAAATCAAAGAATTATCCCTACAACTTGAAAAATAGAAAGAGATCAACAAAAGAAACCCTCAGGCACCAGAAGAAAGCAAATAATAAAAATTAGTGCAAAATTAAATGAAATAGAAAACAGAAAAAAAAATTGAAAATTAACAAGACCAAAAGCTGGTTCTTTGAAAAAATCAACAAAATTGATAAATCATTGGCCAAACTGACAAAAGAAAGACAGGAGAGAAATCAAATAACCCAAATAATAAATGTCACAGATCCAACAGAAATTAAGAGAATCATATCAGATTACTATGAAAAACTGTACTCTAACAAATATGAAAACCTATAAGAAATAGATGAATTCCTAGAAACACTCTACCTTCCTAAAGTAACATAAACAGAGGTAGAACAACTAAATAGACCCATAACAAAAGAAGAGATTGAAAACGTAATCAAAAAACTACCAACAAAAAATTCCTAGCCTGTAAGTCTTCACTGCAGAGTTCTACCAAACTTTCAGAGAAGAGTCAACACCACTACGACAAAAGGTATTTCAGACCATAGAAAAGGATGGAATACTCTCATACACATCCTATGAAGCCACCATATCCCTGATACCAAAACCAGGTAAAGACACCACAAAAAAAGAAAATGACAGACCTATATCTCTCATGAACTTAGATGCAAAAATCCTCAACAAAATTCTAGACAATAGAATTCAGCAACATACCAAAAAAATAATTCGCCATGACCAAGTGGGATTCATACCAGGTATGCAAGATGGTTCAACATTAGAAAACAATTAATGTAGTCCAATTAATGTAACTAAAACAAAATACAAGAATCGCATGATTTTAAAAATTGATGCAGAAAAGGCATTTGACAAAGTTCAACAGTCATTCATGATAAAAACTCTCAGGAATATGGGAATAAAAGGAAAATTTCCCAGTATAATAAAGGGCATTTATACAAAGCCAATAGCCAACATCATCCTAAATGGAGAGAGCCTGAGAGCATTCCCCTTGAGATCAGGAATCAGACAAGGATGTCCCTTATCATCACTATTATTCAACATTGTGCTAGAGTTCCTAGCCAGAGCAATTAGGCTAGATAAAGAAATAAAGGGCATCCGGATTGGCAAGGAAAAAGTAAAAATATCTCTATTTGCAGATGACATGATCTTATACACAGAAAACCCTAAGAAATTATCAAGAAAACTACTGAAACAAATAGAAGAGTTCAGTAGATTATCAGGATATAAGATAAATGTACAAAAATCAGTTGGATTCCTCTACACCAACAAAAAGAATATCAAAGATGAGATCACCAAATGAATACCATTTACAGTAGCCCCCAAGAAGATAAAATACTTAAGAACAAATCTTACCAGAGATGTAAAAACTTATACAAAGAAAACTACAAAATACTTCTGCAATAAACCAAAAGAGACTTATGTAAGTGGAAAAACATACCTTGCTCATGGATAGGAAGACTTAACATTATAAAAATGTCTATTCTAGCAAAGGCGATCTATAGATTTAATGCAATTCCAATCCAAATTCCAACTAGTTTTTTAATGAGATGGAGAAACAAATCACTGACTTCATATGGAAGGGAAGGAGGCCCTGATAAGTAAAGCATTACTGAAAAAGAAGAACAAAGTGGGAGGTCTCACACTACCTGATTTTAGAAACTAATATACCCCCACAGGAGGCAAAACAGCCTGGTACTGGTACAACAACAGATACATAGATCAATGGAACCGAATTGAGAATCCAGACCTAACACCATTCACATATGAGCTGTTGATATTTGAGAAAGGCCCCAAAGCAATTAAATGGGGAAAAGAGTCTGTTAACAAATGGTGCTAGTGTATCTGGATATCCATGTGAAAAAAAAAAAAAAATGAAACAAGACCCATACCTCACTCCATACACAAAAACTAACTCAAAATGGATCAAAGACCTAAATATAAAATACAAAACAATAAAGATCATGGAAGAAAAAATAGGGACAACGTTAGAAGCCCTAATGCATGCCATAAAACAGTGTACAAAATATTACTAATAATGCCGAAGAAAAACTAGATTACTGGGAGCTCCTAAAAACCAAACACCTATCATCCAAAGACTTTACCAAAAGGGTAAAGAGATTACCTACAGACTGGGAAAAAGGTTTTAGCTATGACATTCCCGATCAGTGCCTGATCTCTAAAATCTACATGATAGGGCAAAAATTCAACTGCAAAAAGACAAATAACTCAATTAAAAAATGGGCAAAATATATGAATAAACACTTCACTAAAGAAGACATTCGGGTAGGTAACAGATACATGAGGAAATGCTCATGGTCATTAGCCATTATAGAAATGGAAATCAAAACTACAATGAGGTTCCATCTCACTCCAACAAGGCTCGCATTACTCCAAAAAACAGAATAATAAATGTTGGAGAGGTTGTGGAGAGACTGGAACACTTATACACTGCTGGTGGGAATGTGAAATGGTACAACAACTTTGGAAATCTATTTGGCTTTTCCTTAAAAAGGTAGGAATAGAACTATCATAGGATCCAGCAATTGTACTCCTTAGAATACATCCTAGAGAAATAAGAGCCTTTACACGAACAGACATATGCACACCCATGTTCATTGCAGCACTGTTTACAATAGCAAAAAGATGGAAGCAACCATGGTGCCCATTCACAGATGAATGGATAAGTAAATTATGGTATATTCACACAACGGAATACTATGCATCGATAAGGAACAGTGATGAATCTGTGAAACATTTCAAAACACGGAAAAATCTGCAAGGCGCAATTAGTCTGTTGCAAAAGGACAAATATTGTACAAGACCACTAACATTATAAGAACTTGAGAAACAGTTTAAACAGAGAAGAAAATATTCCTTGATGGTTACGAGAGGGGGAAGGTGGGAGAGGGGTTTTCACTAATTAGATAGTGGATAAATTTTATTTTAGGTGAAGGGAAAAACAACACACAGTACGGGCCCTGTCAACAAAAAGCAAAGAAGTTTCCTGAATAAACTGAATGCTTCAAAGGCAGTGTAGCAGGAGCGGGTGTTTGGGATTTCAGGGGACACCTAAGTCAATTGGCATAATATAATCTATTAAGAAAACATTCTGGAGGGGGCTGAGATGGCTGACCAGGTAGAAGCTACCTAGGATCCTTCTTGCAACAAAGACTCAGAAAAACAAGTGAATCGATCACATACATGACAATCTACGAATCCTGATCACCAAACACAGATCTAAAGAGTTGATCTGAGTGACAGGGGAGCAAAAAGCTGCACCCTGAAGCAGCAACCGCTTCTGGAACCGGCAACCCACACCATAGTCTTGAGCCCTTGTGGTTCCCGGGTGCCAAGTGACGGGGCTCATTGTGGCTTGCTGAGGTGGGACAGGCACAGGACACAGCCCTAACCCCTAGCCCCCTGGGGTAACCTCTGTAGAGACTCAACCAGCAAAAGCAGGCTGCACACTGATGGGGCTAACAAGAGAACGAGCAACCACGGGGAAGCAGCAACTGTTTCCGGAGCCTGGAGCCAGTGTCCCAGTCAGAAAACCTTGGCGCCGGGCTTTAGACTGGGCGCGGGGGAGCTGAACACAGCAACCTGGGACAGCGCAAACATGGGACACAGCCCTAGCTCTCTGAAGTGACCTCGGGGGCAGCCCAGCCAGCGCATGCAGGCTGACAGGAGAAGAAGTCACCAGGAGGAAGCAACTGGTTTTGGAGCCTGGATTGTGGCGTCCCAGCTGGGGAACCTTGACGCTGGCTTTGGACTGGGAGCGGAGGAACCGACCAGGGTTTCTGAGACAGCACAAGCACAGGACTTGGCCCTGACCCTTGGGGGCAATCTCGACCCAGCCAGCGCACACAAGCTACACGCCTTTCGGGAATTTCAAATAAAACAGTCCTCACCAAGCAAGATAAGTAACTTTGCCTATATTCCTGGGTGCTACTCTCTCCTATCTATCTGACCCCTCCCCTCCCTTCCCAGCTGAATTCATTAACATTGGAATTTCCTGGGCCTGAGAGTGAAGTGCTCTGTGGTTTTTGTTTTGTTTTGTTTTTTTTCTGTCTTTTCCTGACCTGTTCTCCTGGCCTGAAAGAAGCAGCTACAAAAAACCCAGGGACCAAAAATCCTTCCCTGACTTCCTGAAATTGGACTAAAAATACAGAACCAGCTCCAGCCAAACATATGAGATCCACAGTCTTGGGATTTCATCCCTACAGGGAACAAGGTGGCTATTATAATGCAAAGGCAATTCTGATAGTGATCTGACTGTAATTGCTTTAGCGGATTACTGGAAAGACAGGTTTTTCAGGTCTGATAACTCTACCTATTAAACAGAGTCCTCACTGACCCACAACAGGGAACTGAGGGCTGAAGCTCGACCCAAACCATCTAGCCTCCTGCTAAACTGGTCTGAGGATAGTGACATCTACCAATCTGTAGAGGTACATGCATTGGGTGCCTGAGGTACAGCTGCAGAGCCCACCCACCAAGGTGCTTTAGGAATAGAGACACACCTACATCACTGGCACTTGGGGGAAGACTGTCAGCATCCTGCCCCCCTGGAGTGTGACCCTCTGCTGACATTAGAATCTGGTGCACACAACTATCACCACTACTCCTCTAAGTGAATAGGTGACAGTCTACACCACACATTAAAAAAAAAAAAAAAAAATTCAGATTCTGCTCAAGAATAGTGAATGGACTCTTAGGCTTATATATCTGGTAACAGCCCAAACCACCTGGTAATAGGACATAAGTGTTTCAAAGGCTATAACAATCAAGATAGCACAATCTAGTAGCCCACCTACGTATGTTGAAAGAAAACAAAAAAAGACTCAGTGAGCAAATATAAAATAAATCATTACAATATCTTATAGATGGCTCGGAGACAGCAGTCAATATCAAATCACATAAAGAAGCAGACCATGATTGTTTCTACAACTCCCCAAATTAAAGAATCAAAATCTTTCCCAAATGAAGATACAATCCTGGAATTGCCAGATGAAGAATATGAAAAACTAATTTACAGAATGCTTCAAGACATCAGGGATGACCTCAGAAATGAAATAAGGCAATCTACAGAAAAAGCCAAGGAACACACTGATAAAGCAGTTGAAGAAATCAAAAAGATTATTCAAGAACATGGTGGAAAAATTAATAAGCTACAAGAATTCATACAGAGACAGCATTCAGAAATCCAAAAGATTAACAGTAAAATTACAGAATTGGACAACTCAATAGGAAGTCAGAGGAGCAGAATCAAGCAATTGGAATGCAGAGCAGGGGAGATGGAGGGTAAGGCAATTGACACCAATATAGTTCAAGAAAAATCAGATAAAAGAATTTTAAAAAATGAAGAAACCCTAAGAATCATAAGGGACGCTATCAAGAAGAATAACTTGCATGTGATTGGAGTTCCAGAACAGGGAGGGATAATAGAAAATACAGAGAGAATAGTTGAAGATCTGTTGGCAGAAAGCTTCCCTGACATCATGAAAGACAAAAGGCTATCTATCTAAGATGCTCATCAAACCCCATACAAGATTGATCCAAAAAGAAAATCACCAAGACATATTATCATCAAACTTGCCAAAACCAAAGGTAAAGAGAAAATTTTAAAAGCAGCCAGGGATGAAAGAAAAGTCTCCTACAAAGGAGAATCAATAAGGATAAGTTCAGACTACTCAGCAGAAACCATGCAGTCAAGAAGGCAATGGGATGACACATATAGAGCACTGAAGGAGAAAAACTGCCAGCCAAGGATCATATATCCAGCAAAGCTCTCTCTGAAATATGAAGGTGAAATTAAAACATTTACAGATAAACACAACCTTAGAGAATTTGCAAAAACCAAACCAAAGCTACAAGAAATACTAAAGGAAATTGGTCAGAAAATCAATAATATCAGATACCAACACAACACGAGGTCACAGAACAGAGCATCCTGATATCAACTCAAATAGGGAAATCACAAAAACAAATTAAGATTAATTTTTTAAAAAAATGCTCAAAACAGGGAATCATGGAAGTCATTATGTAAAAGATCACAATAATCAAAAAGAGGGACTAAATACAGGAGGCATAGAACTGCCATATGGACAGGAAAACAAGGCAATATAGGACAATAGAAGTTAAGTTTCTACTTAGAAAAATAGAGGTAAATAGTATGGTAAACACAAAGAGGTCTAACAATTCCATAACTCAAAATAAAAACAAGAAAAACATAACGACTCAGCAAACATAAATTCAACTACTCTGAAAATGAGGAACACAATTTACAAAGAAAAACATCTCAGCACAAAAAAGTAAGTGGAAAAATGAAATTGTCAACAACACAAACAAAATGGCATCAAAATGACAGCATTAACACATACTTATCTATAATTACCCTGAATGTAAATGGACTAAATGCACCAATAAAGAGACAGAGAGTCTCAGACTGGATAAAGAAAACACGATCTGTCCAGATGGTGCCTAGAAGAGACACACCTTAGACTTAGAGACACAAACAAACTAAAACTCAAAGGATGGAAAAAAATATACCAAGCAAACAACCAGCAAAAAAGAGCAGGAGTAGCAATATCAATTTCTGACAAAATAGACTTCAAAGTTAAATCCACCACAAAGGATAAAGTAGGACACTACATAATGATAAAAGAGACAATTGACCAGGAAGATATAAACGTATTGAATATTTATGTACCCAATGACAGGGCTGCAAGATACATAAAACAAACTTTAACAGAACTGAAAACTGAGATAGACACCTCCACAATTATAATAGGAGACTTCAACACACCACTTTTGGAGAAGGATAGGGCTTCCAGTAAGAAGCTCCATAGAGACATGGAAGACCTAATTACTACAATCAACCAACTTGACCTCATTGACTTATACAGAACACTCCACCCAACAGCTGCCAAGTATACTTTTTTTTCCAGTACACATGGAACATTCTCTACAATAGATCACATATTAGGTCATAAAACAAACCTTTGCAGAATCCAAAACATCGAAATATTACAAATCATCTTTTCAGACCACAAGGCCATAAAAGTGGAAATCAATAACAGAAAAATCAGGGAAAATAAATCAAGTACTCGGAAACAGAGCAATACCCTGCTCAAAAAAGACTGGATTATAGAAGACATAAAGGAGGGAATAAAGAAATTCATAGAATGCAAAGAGAATGAAAACACTTCCTATCAAAACCTCTGGGACAAAGCAAGAGCAGTGCTCAGAGGTCAATTTATATCAATAAATGCACACATACAAAAAGAAGAAAGAGCCAAAATCAGAGAACTGTCCCTACAACTTGAACAAATAGAAAGTGAGCAACAAAAGAATCCATCAGGCACCAGAAGAAAACAAATAATAAAAATTAGAGCTGAACTAAACGAAATAGAGAACAGAAAAACAATTGCAAGAATTAACAAAGCCAAAAGCTGGGTCTTTGAAAAAATTAACAAAATTGATAAACCATTGGCCAGACTGACTAAAGAAATACAGGAAAGGAAACAACCCGAATAAGAAACGAGATGGGCCACATCACAAAAGACCCAACTGAAATTAAAAGAATCATATCAGATTATTTTGAAAAATTGTACTCTAACAAATTTGCAAACCTAGAAGAAATGGATGAATTCCTAGAAAAACACTACCTACCTAAACTAACACAATCAGAAGTGGAACAACTAAATACATCCATAATGAAAAAAGAGATTTAAAATGTAATCCAAAAACTCCCAACAAAAAAAGCCCTGGCCCGGATGGCTTCACTGCAGAGTTCTACCAAACTTTCAGAGAAGAGTGAACACCACTACTACTAAAGGTATTTCAAAGCATAGAAAATGATGGAATACTACCTAACTCATCCTATGAAGCCACCATTTCCCTGATACCAAAACCAGGTAAAGACATCACCAAAAAAGAAAATTACAGACCTATATCCCTCGTGAACATAGATGCAAAAATCCTCAATAAAATTCTAGCCAATAGAATTCAACAACATATCAAAAAAAAATAATCCACCATGACCAAGTGGGATTTATACCAGGTATGCAAGGTTGGTTCAATACTAGAAAAGCCATTAATGTAATCCACCATATAAATAAAAAATAAATAAATAAAACAAAGGACAAAAACCACATGATCTTATCAATTGATGCAGAAAAGGCATTTGACAATGTCCAACACCCATTCATGATAAAAACTCTCAGCAAAATAGCAAAATAGGAATTGAAGGAAAATTCCTCAACATAATAATGGGCATCTATACAAAGCCAACAGCCAACATCCCTCTAAATGGAGAGAGCCTGAAAGCATTTCCTTTGAGAATGGGAACCAGACAAGGATGCCCTTTACCACCGCTCTTATTCAACATTGTGCTAGAGGTCCTAGCCAGAGCAATTAGGCTAGACAAAGAAATAAAGGGCATCCGGATTGGCAAGGAAGAAGTAAAGTTATCTCTATTTGCAGATGACATGATCTTATACACAGAAAACCCTAAAGAATCCTCCAGAAAACTGCTGAAACTAATAGAAGAGTTTGGCAGAGTCTCAGGTTATAAGATAAACATACAAAAATCACCTGGATTCCTCTACACCAACAAAAAGAACATCGAAGAGGAAATCACCAAATCAATACCATTCACAGTAGCCCCCAAGAAGATAAAATACTTAGGAATAAATCTTACCGAAGATGTAAAAGATGTATACAAAGAAAACTACAAAGTACTAGCACAAGAAACTAAAACGGACCTACATAAGTGGAAAAACATACCTTGCTCATGGATAGGAAGACTTAACATAGTAAAAATGTCTATTCTATCAAAAGCCATCTATATATACAATGCACTTCCAATCCAAATTCCAATGACATTTTTTAACGTGATGGAGAAACAAATCACCAACCTCACATGGAAGGGAAAGAAGCCCCGGATAAGTAAACCATTATTGAAAAACAAGAAAAAAGTGGGAGGCCTCACTTTACCTGATTTCAGAACCTATTATACAGCCACTGTAGTCAAACAGTAGTCAAAACAGCCTGATACAACAACAGGCACATAGACCAATGGAACAGAATTGAGAACCCAGATATAAATGCATTCACATATGAGCAGCTGATATTTGACAAAGGCCCAGTGTCACTTAATTGGGGAAAAGATAGTCTTTTTAACAAATGGTGCTGGCATAACTGGATATCCATTTGCACAAAAATGACACAGGACCCATACCTCACACCATGCACAAAAGCTAACTCCAAGTGGATCAAAGACCTAAACATAAAGACTAAAATGATAAAGATCATGAAAGAAAAAATATGGACCACATTAGGAGCCCTAATACAAGGCATAAACAGAATACAAAACATTACTAAAAATGACGAAGAGAAACCAGATAACTGGGCGCTTCTAAAAATCGAACACCTATGCTCATCTAAAGACTTCACCAAAAGAGTAAAAAGATCACCTACAGATCGGGAAAAAATTTTCAGCTATGATATTTCCGACCAGCGCCTGATCTCTAAAATCTATATGATTCTGTTAAAACTCAACCACAAAAAGACAAATAACCCAATCAAAAATTGGGCTAAGGATATGAACACGCACTTCACTAAAGAAGATATTCAGGCATCTAACAGATACATGAGTAAATGCTCTCGATCTTTAGCCATTAGAGAAATGCAAATTAATACTACGATGAGATTCTGTCTCACTCCAACAAGGCTGGCATTAATCCAAAAAACACAAAATAATAAATTTTGGAGAGGCTGCCAAGAGATTGGAATTCTTATACACTGCTGGTGGGAATGTAAAATGGTACAACCACTTTGGAAATCTCTTTGGTGTTTTCTTAAAAAGTTAGAAATAGAACTACCATACAGCCCAGAAATCCCACTCCTCGGAATATACCCTAGAGAAATAAGAGCCTTTACACAAACAGATATATGCACACCCATGTTTATTGCAGCACTGTTTACGATAGCAAAATGCTGGAAGCAGCCAAGGTGTCCATCAACAGATGAATGGTTAAATAAATTATGGTATATTCACACAATGGAATACTACGCATCGATAAAGAACAGGGAGGAATCTGTGAAACATTTCATAACATGGAGGAACCTGGAAGGCATTATGCTGAGTGAAATTAGTCAGAGGCAAAAGGACAAATATTGTATAAGACCACTATTATAAGATCTTGAGAAATTGTATAAACTGAGAACACATTCTTTTGTGGTTACGAGATGGGGGAGGAAGGGAGGGTGGGAGAGGGTTATTTATTGATTAGACAGTAGATAAGAACTACTTTTGTGAAGAGATGGACAATACTCAATACAGGGAAGGTCAGCTCAACTGGACTGGACCAAAACTGAAGAAGTTTCAGGGAGAAACTGAATGCTTCGAAGGTCAGCAGAGCAAGGGCAGGGGTTTGGGGCCTATGGCTTAAGGGGACTTCTAAGTCAATTGGCAAAATAAATTCTATTATGAAAACACTCTGCATCCCGCTTTGAAATGTGGCATCTGGGGTCTTAAATGCTATCAAGCGGCCATCTAAGATGCATCAATGAGTCTCAACCCACCTGGATCAAAGGAGAATGAAGAACACCAAGGTCACAAGGTAATTATGAGCCCAAGAGACAGAAAGGGCCACAGGAACCAGAGACTTACATCATCCTGAGACCAGAAGAACTAGATGGTGCCTGGCCACAACCCATGACTGCCCTGACAGGGAGCACAACAGAGAACCCCTGAGGGAGCAGGAAAACAGTGGGATGCACACCCCAAATTCTCATAAAAAGAGGAGACTTAATGGTCTGACTAAGAGTAGAAGAATCCTGGAGGTCATGGTCCCCAAACCTTCTGTTGGCCCAGGACAGGAACCATTCCCAAAGCCAACTCATCAGACATGGATTGGACTGGACAATGGGTTGGAGAGAGATGCTGATGAGGAGTGAGCTACTCCTATCAGGTGAACTCTTGAGCCTGTGTTGGCATCTCCCGTCTGGAGGGGAGATGGGAGGGTAGAGAGGGTTAGAAACCGGCAAAATGGTCACGAAAGGAGAGACTGGAAGGAGGGAGTGGGCTGACTCATTAGGGGGAGAGTAAATGGGAGTATGTAGTAAGGTGTATATAAGTTTATATGCGACAGACTGACTTGATTTGTAAACTTTCACTTAAAGCACAATAAAGATTATTTTAAAAAAAGGATAACATTCTGCATCCCACTTTGAAGAGTGACGTCAGGGGTCTTAAACGCTAGCAAGAGCCATCTAAGATGCATCAATTGGTGTTAACCCACCTTGACCAAAGGAGGACGAAGAACACCAAGGACATAAGGTAATTATGAGCCCAAGAGACAGAAAGGGTCACATAAACCAGAGACTACATCATCCTGAGACCAGAAGAACTAGATGGTGCCTGGCGGAACCAATGACTGCCTTGATAGGGAACACAACAGAGAACCCCTGAGGGAGCAGGAGAGCAGTGGGATGCAGACCCCAAATTCTCATAAAAAGACCAGACTTAATGGTTTGACTGAGACTAGAAGGACCCCAGTGGTCATGGCCCCCAGACCTTCTGTTGGCCCAGGATAGGAACCATTCCAAACCCAACTCTTCAGGCAGTGATTGGACTGGACAATGGGATGGGGAGGGATGCTGGTGAGGAGGGAGCTTCTTGGGTCAGGTGGACACTTAAGGCTATGTTGGCATCTCCTGTCTGGAGGGGAAATGAGAGGGTAGAGGGGGTTAGAAGCTGGTAAAGTGGACACTAATAGAGAGAGTGGGGGGGCTGTCTCACTGGGGGAGAGTAATTGGGAGTATGTAGCAAGGTGTATATAAGTTTTTGTGTGAGAGACTGACTTGATTTGCAAACTTTCACTTAAAGCACAATAAAAAATTAAAGAAAAGAAAACTTTAGAAAGAATCATTTCCTTTACTCAATACTTCTATTTCTGAGACTTCTTCATAAGGAAATAATCTGAAATAGAGAAAAACAGCATGCTTAATAATGTTCACTGCAGTACTGGATATAAAACTCCATATGATTAACCATTGTGGAATGATGCCAGTCCTACATAAAAATTATGTTTACCAAGATTAATATTGGAACTTTGTAAGTGTCAAAAAGCAGAGTACAAAATTGTGTATCCAATTTTATCTCAACTATGCCAAAAAGCGTAGGAAAAAAGTTTGAAATGACATATACCAGCAAGTTTGCATTAGCTATCAGTAGATGGTGGAAGAGACGTGATTTCTCATATACATATATATATATAGGAAACCCTGGTGGCATAATGGTTAAGCGCTATGGCTGCTAACCAAAGGGTCAGCAGTTCGAATCTGCCAGGCGCTCCTCGGAAACTCTATTTGGCAGCTCTACTCTGTCCTATAGGGTCACTATGAGTCGGAATCAACTCGACGGCACTGGGTTTGGTTTGTTTTTTTTTATATACGTATATATATATATATATATATATATATATATATATATGTACACACGCATATTTATAAAAATTTCCTAGAATGAACATTTATTATTTATATAAGCAGAAAAATAAATTATTTTAAGTAAAAAAAGGTTTATAGTAAATCAGTACAATATTATTAAGCAGGATGCTTAGTGATTGTGACTTATTAGATAACTTCATTGCCAAAAGGACCTAAATTTTAGTTCAGACTCTTAGACACAACAGCTGAATGAGGAGAAACAACAAAATGTTATTAATGGCTGATGTCTCAACCTAGGAAGATCTTTTGTTTTTTGTTTTCATGTGTGTGTGTGTGTGTTTAAAACAATTAATGATCCTTTATTTCATTTAAATATGTCCTATAGAGTTTCTTTTATTTCTTATTTTATTAGATATTATGTTTAACCATATGTAATTGTTGATATTACGCTAGTTTTAACCTACAAAAGGACATTTCCATTGGTGCAAATTAGTGCTTTCTGTATCAAACATTGAGGTAATAACAACGCCCAGTGATTTTTGTAGTGGCATATGTCAGCACTTTTTTTTTTTTAAAGTAATGTTGACACACATCCTCAAATAAATGACTGCTCACATCCAGACTCAGTTGGAAGAAACAATAACTTTTCATGCCAATTCAGAGAAAGAAGAGGGGTACAGGAAGACAAAAGTTTGAGGGAGACATTTTTCATGCCAATTCAGAGAAAGAAGGGGGGTACAGGAAGACAAAAGTTGGAGGGAAACATTTTTTACAGTATATCAAATATGAATAATGATGTTTCTGTTTTACTTTAAAAAGCACTGGTGATATTTAATCTTTTTACAATACTTTATAGCTTACAAAGCATGTTCTGATTCATTATTTGATTTAATCCTCAAAACCTAAGAGGGGATAATTTTATTGTTTCTGGGTGATTGTAATTTTCAAGATCAGGCAGCTAGAAAGTGAAAGAGCTGGGACTTGAACCTGAATCGGCAATCTATAAGACCAAAAAAAAATTGCTGGTTAATTCGTCTGTGAAAATAAATTTTAGTTTTTATAGAAATGAATTATAGTCAATAATTAAAGTTCAGAAATATAGCAATTTATAAAGATAATTGTTCTCTTGTTATATTCTTCACTAGCTAAAATTTTCCAGTTTTTTTAAGTTAATGTTTTAAATAGCCTATGATTGTAAGTTTCATATACCTATCTGCACACCTTTCAATGAATAAAAAAGTAAAGAGAGTCCATTTTAGGAACACTCTGGCTAACGTAGAAATTGATTTGAAATAGGAATGCAATTGAAAATCTATACAATAGCCTGTGAAATATGAATTTTCAAAATGAGTATTTTCTAAATTTTATATAATATTTGAGGGAAGAGGAAGACAATCTTTATTCTTAGAAGTTCTTGGAAGAGATTCATTTTGAGAATTATTTCCTCTCTTTGAATTTAGCAGCTATGTCATTTTAAATGAAATAACAAACCAGGGTAAGAGATACCATGTTTTATATAGCTTTGTGTGCAGAGGAATCCCAGGAGTCAGACTGAACAATTTGCTTCTTGCCTAGAAAGAAGACATTTGTAAGCAGAGCATGAAGAAAAGCATAATTCCAGTGGGGTTTCTCTGTTTGTTCTGTCAATGGAGTCTCCCTTTACCTGATAAATAAGGCTCTGCATTCCTCCTGGTTAGGTATTTAAGAAAAACTCCATTAGATCTGCCCACTTCTCATTTAGGGAATGACTGCCAGTTTTTCTTACTTGTTTAGGACCATGTAAAATAGCAAAATGAACAATAATAGTAACCCTCTCTTATAATGCAGTGAACTGTACTACAGATAGGGGGTATTAAAATTACACTTACTCTGGATTTTTCCTTGTGCAATTTCATTAATGATCACATGTCCTTAAGGAAATTAAAAAAAAAAAAAAAAACCTTTATTCTTCTCTCTTGGTCTCATATATGTGTTTACTGAAGGAAAATTTTATCTTGGAAAATAATTTGCTCTTCTCTCCCCCAAATAACCTGGGTTTTCTTTGTAGCTAACAGATACTATATTTCAAAATTTCTCTGTGTTACTCAGTGCTTCTAAAGCTGCTGAGAAAAAATACTTTTTATACATCAGCATTTAAAGGAAATGCATGAGAATGTCCCTGGTTCAACAGTAGATGCATACATCATCCATTTATGATTACAATTTGAGTCATCTGCTTGACCTTTGACATTGTGAAATCTCCCATTCCATTGCTTCATACACTAGTTTTTATGATGTGTATTCATTCTCATGTGGAAAATCTCTGTCATTGTGAATGTTTTTTTTAAAAACAGACACTTAACAGTGTTCCGGTTTCATGTGTAGCTAAAGCAAACTCAATCTGTGAGCTGGAATGCATTCGGCATTGTTTCCAGTAGGTCAATAAAATGATGGATGGATTGGAGCCAAGTTGTAGCACAGGACATACATCCTGTGTTGAAATAGCTGAAAAGACAAATTAATATTGAAGTGTGGAATACTGAATTGGACTGTCTTTCAGTGCACAGAAATAGACTAAAGTAGACTACCAAAGTGAGGCATGTGCACTTCAGGCAGCTAAAACAGACTTGCTGTGCCAATGTGAAGTGGTAGATAAAGACTTGAACGTGACACATGTAAGAACCATTATGCACAGATCTGCACCTGTAGATTGGTTTTGCAAATACAGCTACAATTATCTTTGTCATTTTTATTGTACTTGAAGTAATAAGTATTTTAAAAGAATATTTTTCAAAATATTTAGGGGAGGAGGAAAAATATCCATCTTACTTAATATTTTATTAATGAAGGAGGAAAAAAACCAAACAACAACAAAACAATAACCAACCAGTTGCCATGGAGTCAACTCCAACTCATGGTGACCACAAGTGTGTCAGAGTAGAACTGCGCTCCATAGGGTTTTCAGTGGTTGATTTTGCAGAAATAGATTGCCAGGCCTTTCTTCTGAGGCACCTCTGGGTAGACTTGAATGTCCAACATTTCAGTTAGCAGCTGAGTTGCATTAACCATTTGCACCACCCAGGGACTCCCAACAAAAGAATACAAAACTTTACGTGATGAGTCAAAACCTGCTTGACTACCATTAAAACTGAAACCAAACCCATTTCCGTTGAGCCGATTCCAACTCATAGCAACCCTATAGGACAGATTAGAACCGCCCCATAGAGTTTCCAAGGAATGCCTGGTGGATTCAAACTGCCAAACTTTTGGTTAGCAGCCATAGCTCTTAATCACTATGCCACCAGGGTTTCCGCTACAAAAAAAAAAAAAAAACTTCAAATTCCTTAGTCTAACATCTAAAGTACTTCATGGTCAGGCTTAGATTTTATTTCCCATAACATTTTTTACAGACCAAATTCTGGTAGAAAATTGCATCTGTGTTTTCATTAACCATTAACTGGAGATTAAGTCAAATATTGAAAGATTGTCTTATTTATCCCACTCCCTAACACCTAAAACAATACATTCCCATTGTGAAAATAATAAATGTTAAATTAAATGAAAACATAGCAGGCCAGAGCTTGAAGGGACATTAAAGTTGTGACAGAGACTATGTGGTCTGCAAATCCTAATGTATTTACTATCAGGCTTGTTACAGAAAGAGTTTGCTGAAACTTGGCCTAGGGAGTTGTGTTTGACCCCTCCTAAAGGCTGGAAAAGGCTGGAATAGGGATGGCAGTTCATCTTTAGAAGTCTCAGTTTGTCCCGGAGAGGGTGTCCTTCATCTTGATTATGACAAACCACCTGGTCTCAGAAGTGGCAATGAACCCCATGAAACCCAGGGCTCACCTAGTATGTTTTCCTGCAACCACTGATACAACTAATGTGCAAGAGAGTTAGCCCTTGGATTATCTTTTACTGAGACTCCTCCCCATCAACTAGTCTGATAGGGATCACAATAGAGTCCTGGACAGAGCAGGAGAAAAATGTAGAACAAAATTCAAGTTCACAAAAAAATAGCAGACTTACTGGTCTGCCAGACAGGAGGAATCCCCGTGATTATGGCCCCCAGACACCCAGCTAACTCAGAACTGAAACCTTCCTCAAAGCCCACTCTCTAGAGAGATTAAACAGACCCATAAAAAAAAATAACACACATGAAGAACGTGCTTCTGAATTTAATCAAGTATACAAGACCAAGTGGGCAACACCTGCCCAAAAGCAAAGACGAGAAGGCAGATAGGGACAGGAAAACTGGACAAATGAAAAAGGGGATCCCGAGGTGGAAAGAGAGAGAGTGCTGTGACATTCTGGGGATAGCAATCAATGTCACAGAACAATATGTATATAAATTTTTGAATGAGAAACTAACTTTAGCTGCAAACTTTCACCTAAAGCACAATAAAACTAAGAAGAAAAAAAAAACATAAAAGCTGTATCTTCTTTTTCCCCAAGGTGTATTCCCTTCTTCCTTGGTGAAGATTATATAAGTAAATACAGGTAAAGTCCTGAGTACAGGGCTTGGGACAAAGTATATGCTCAAGGAATATTAGCTATTATACTGTCATTAATATTACTAAAAGCTCTCTTAGGGTGTGAGCCTGCAATCATTAATCCTTTCTTCATGAATAGTAGTCCCCATTTTCATTGGTGAGATTTTGTTTGGGCATCTGTAGCACTGGAAAGAAATTCTGATCTGTATATAAAAAAAAAAAATCCCAAAATTATATGTCTTTTCAGAGGAATTGATGAACTTCCTCACTGCTGCTGACAGCATCACCATCAGGCAAGCCACAACCCACTAAACATTGACCAAAATCTGCATCTGCAAAAGAAGGAGAGGGAATAAAAATCCCAGCTCTGCAACCACAAGGTGAGCCAGGTTTCCCTGGTTAGGCCTATACCCTAAATTGGGAGAAGATAAAGGTTATTGTGCTGGATGTATTAGGACTGTAGCATGCTTACTAAAGAAGTGAAGATGGTTCTCAGCCATACTTGTTCTAGCTTGAAATCTAATGAGAATTCTCAATAATCAGGGTCCTGAAAACAAAGAAACAAAAAAATGGTTGCCATTGAGTTGATTCTAACTCATGGTGACCCCATGTGCTTCAGAGTAGAAGCCCCTTCCACAGGGTTTTCATGGTTGTGACCTTTCGAAAGCAGATCACCAGGCATTTCTTTTGAGGTGTCTCTGGGTGGGTTCAAACCACCAGCTTTTCAGTTAGTGGCCCAGTGCTTAACCATTTGAGCCACCCAGGGACTCTAATCGGTGTCCTAGAAGGAAATAATTTACCCCAGGTTGTTCAAATTCATTAACGTAAGGATGAGTAGGCAAGTTTACTAGAACCATCAAGGGATGTTGAGGCAACCAGAGACAAGAAAGAGTGGACGATGCTCCTATCACCACCACCAGTACTGATGGGGTTAGGGGAGGAAAGAGTGTGACTGAAGCCCAGAGAAAGTTGGAGCCAAGGAGCAGGGGCTGTCGTGCAAGAGAGCAGTCGTGGAGGGATGCAGCTACTTCTAGAGAACCAGGAAAGTAGCTTGGAAGACATACCCCATCTTGGTTCCTCCTGCCCTCTGATCTCTTGTGGTGCCTCCCATTGGCTGAACCCCATTGGAAACCAGCCAGCAGAAGAGCCCAGGAAATGCTTCCACAGCATAAGGCAGAGCAGACAGGAGCAGAGAATGGATGAGAGATTTCAGAGAAAACTGGAAAGAACTAGCCTTTTTCGCTTAGGTCTTTGTTCTGATGCCTCTCTGACTGGGTATTTTTCTAGTGCCTTTACTATTGGGTCTCCTATTGGTATGCGAGAGTGTGTACGTGAGTGTAAGTGTGTGGTGCTTTTGCCTACTCTGTGTCGTAATGAGGAAAAATTACCAAATTTGAATCAGAATGCCTGAATTCTGGCATCAACTCTGCCAAAAACTTGGATGGTCTTAGGCAAGTCTCTTAATCTCTCAAAGTTTTGTTTTTTAACCATAAAATCGAGTTAATAAAATTTTCCCTATTTTCTCATCAGGTTTCAGAAATCAAATGGGATAATGGTTACAAACAAGTGTTGAATGTAATATGGGGCAATAAGTCCTGTACTAAAGCAGAAGCTGAAGGGGCTGTTTTCACTAGGGTCTTTGTGATTCTTGGCATAAATGTGGCTTGGGGCCTGGGTGACAACACATAGAGGGTTATGACAGAAATTGGTGGTTATCCACCAATTCCACCACAGCTTTTGACTTATAGCTTGGCATATGGCTTCTCAGAGATACTCCATTTGCCAGCCTCCCTTGCTGGATATGACCATGTGGGTACGTTCCCCAAAGGAAGGTGAGCAGAAGTGATGTGTGCCACTTTAAGTCTTAGCCCATGCTATGGATTGAATTGTGTCTCCCAAAATTTGTATTGAAATCTTGGCCCTTAAAACTGTAAATATAAACCTGTTTGGAAATAGAGTTTTCTGTGTTATGTTAACTAGGTCATACCCAAGTAGAGTGGGTTCTAAATCTAATTACTTGTGACTTATAAAAAGAGCAGAATGGACACAGAGGCACACATGGGGAGGAGAGGCCATGTGAAGATCATCTACAAGCCAAAGAATGCCAAGGAATCAAGGAGTGCCCAGGGATACTGGAAAGGAAGGAACTGAGATGGCTAAAACCCTAATTTAGATTTTTAGCCTCCAGAACTGTGAGAATAAATTTCTGGTTTTTAAAGCTACCCCCTCGTGGTATTTCTTTATAGCAGCACTAAGTAAGACAGCCCATGAACCTTCTTATATTTGCTTCTCCATGTTCTTCCACCCTTCTTCTTGGAAGAAAGAACACAGAGTAATGTAGAGGCTACTCACTGAAGATGGCAGAACCACTATAAAATTGGATCTTTGAAAGAGGGTGAAGAACTGAGCCTCTTACCCAAAATCTTTACCAGTGAACTGGCACTTTTCAGTATTATATGAGAGAAATAAGCTTTTTTATTCTTCAAGCCTCTAAATTTTGGGGTTTTTGTTAAAGTACCTTAGACTGCTCTAAAATAGGAAACATTTCTGCATTTCTGCTCAGAACACAACTTGGATCTGGCACTATGGTGAAGACTGAAGAGGGAGTACTGAAATGACACTCAAAACGGGCATGTAACATCTTCACGAAAGGCATTGGCAACACAAAAGGCAGAAGCTGAAGGGGCTGTTTTCACTAGGGTCTTTGTGATTCTTGGCACAAATGTAGCTTGGGGCCTGGGTGACAACACATAGAAGGTTATGACAGAGATCGGTGGTTATCCATCAATTCCAGGATCTTCATCTAGGTCTTGCAGGCATCAGACATGAACAAAGAGGCTGGAGCAGTAAAACATGAGCCTACTTGTTTTCAGCACAGGTGAGACAACTGTTAGAGACTTTCAGAAATAAATAGGTGAGACTTGAGGGCACAGGGATAGCAGTTACTTCCTACATAAGCAGCTACAGGCTATTAGCCAAAAATGTTATAATATTAATATTAATGACATCTGCTGTACCTTTGTAAGGGTTAGAATGCTTTGGACTATAAAAAATAGTCAACCTGACTTGTTGGCTTAAATGATAAGTATATACATAATTTTATGTAATAGGAAGCATTAAAGTGGAATGGGCTTCAGGTAATGTAAAATCAGGGTTCTGCTTCTGTTTATCTGTGATTGTCTCAGCTCTGTCCTCCTCCATGTCCATGATTTGTTCTCAGGTTGACTTTTCTAACCATCACAAAACGGCTATCAGTGCAATTGTTCCTATAGGTTTACTTGTTCACTTCCAGCGTGAGAGAAGGAAAGGGAAAGAGAGGGAGAAAGGAAAGAGGATTAAAAAAAGCAAAAGAGAGACGGAACTGCTCTCCTAACCATAGAATCGGTTTTTTCTATTTGGTCTTAGTGTTTCAATTCACATCATGTGTCCATCTCTATACCTTGTTATCAAGGAAATGCCAGGCTCTGATTGGCTTAAGCCAAAGACTCTGTGCCATCACTGGCAAAGAGCATGAAACTGTCATGATGACCTAGACCAGGGTCATCAAACTGAGGCTGCCTTTTTATTATGGCCCAAGAGCTAGGAATGTTTTTTACATTTTTTTAAAAATAATTTTTATTGTGCTTTAAGTGAAAGTTTACAAATCAAGTCAGTCTCTCACATATGAACTTATATACACCTTACTCCATACTCCCACTCACTCACCCCCTAATAAGTCAGCCCGCTCCCTCCTTCCAGTCTCTCCTTTCACGACCATTTTGCCAGTTTCTAACGCGCTCTACCCTCCCATCTCCCCTCCAGACGGGAGATGCCAACATAGTCTCAAGTGTCCACCTGATAGGAGTGGCTCACTACTTATCAGCATCTCTCTCCAACCCGTTGTCCAGTCCAATCCATGTCTGATGAGTTGGCTTTGGGAATGGTTCCTGTCCTGGGCCAACAGAAGGTTTAGGGACCATGACACCAGGATTCTTCTACTCTTAGTCAGACCATTAAGTCTGGTCTTTTTATGAGAATTTGGGGTCTGCATCTCTCCCACTGTTCTCCTGCTCCCTCAGGAGTTCTCTGTTGTGCTCCCTGTCAGGGCAGTCTTCGGTTGTAGCCAGGCACCATCTAGTTCTTCTGGTCTCAGGATGATGTAAGTCTCTAGTTCATGTGGCCCTTTCTGTCTCTTGGGCTCATAATTACCTTGTGACCTTGGTGTTCTTCATTCTCCTTTGATCCAGGTGGGTTGAGACTCATTGATGCATCTTAGATGGCCGCTTGTTAGCATTTAAGAACCCAGACGCCACACTTCAAAGTGGGATGCAGAACGTTTTCTTAATAGAATTTATTTTGCCAATTGACTTAGAAGTCCCTTTAAGCCATAGTCCCCAAACCCCCGCCTTTGCTCCGCTGACCTTCGAAGCATTTGGTTTATTCAGGACACTTCTTTGGTTTTGGTCCAGTCCAGTTGAACTGATCTTCCCTGTATTGAGTGTTCTCCTCCTCTTCACCTAAACTAGTTCTTATCGACTATCTAATCAGTAAATAACACTCTCCCACCCTCCCTCCCTCCCCCCTCTCATAACCACACAAGTCTGTGTTCTTCTCAGTTTAAACTATTTCTCAAGATCTTATAATAGTGGTCTTATACAATATTTGTCCTTTTGCCTCTGACTAATTT
Organism: Loxodonta africana; assembly: GCF_030014295.1. Classification (NCBI taxonomy): domain Eukaryota; kingdom Metazoa; phylum Chordata; class Mammalia; order Proboscidea; family Elephantidae; genus Loxodonta; species Loxodonta africana. Next base: position 51,495,136 of record NC_087353.1, read on the forward strand.
CACTCAGCATAATGCCTTCCAGGTTCCTCCATGTTTTGAAATGTTTCACAGATTCATCATTGTTCTTTACTAATGCATGGAATTCCATTGTGTGAATATACCATAATTTATTTATCCATTCATCTGTTGATGGATACCTTGGTTGCTTCCAGCTTTTTGCTATTGTAAACAGTGCTGCAATAAACATGTTTATGCATATATCTCTTTGTGTAAAGGCTCTTATTTTGCTAGGATATATTCCGAGGAGTGGGATTTCTAGATTGTATGGTAGTTCTATTTCTAACTTTTTTTTTTGGCGTTTAACGTCTTTTTTTTTTTTAACTTTTATTGAGCTTCAAGTGAACGTTTACAAATCAAGTCAGACTGTCACATATAAGTTTATATACACCTTACTCCATGATCCCACTGATCTCCCCCTAATGAGTCAGCCCTTCCAGTCTCTCCTTTCGTGACAATTTTGCCAGCTTCCAACTCTCTCTATCCTCCCAACCCCCCTCCAGACAGGAGATGCCAACACAGTCTCAAGTGTCCACCTGATACAAGTAGGTCACTCTTCATCAGCATCTCTCTCCCACCTGCTGACCAGTCCCTTCCATGTTTGATGAGTTGTCTTCGGGAATGGCTCCTGTCCTGGGCCAACAGAAGGTTTGGGGACCATGACCACCAGGATTCCTCTAGTCTCAGTCAGACCATTAAGTATAGTCTTTTTGTGAGAATTTGGGGTCTGCATCCCACTGTTCTCCTGCTCCCTCAGGGGTTCTCTGTTGTGCTCCCTGTCAGGGCAGTCATCGGTTGTGGCCGGGCACCAACTAGTTCTTCTGGTCTCAGGATGATGTAAGTCTCTGGTTCCTGTGGCCCTTTCTGTCTCTTGGGCTCATAGTTATCGTGTGACCTTGGTGTTCTTCATTCTTCTTTGATCCAGGTGGGTTGAGACCAGTTGATGCATCTTAGATGGCCGCTTGCTAGCATTTAAGACCCCAGATGCCACATTTCAAAGTGGGATGCAGAATGATTTCATAATAGAATTATCTTGCCAATTGACTTAGAAGTCCCCTTAAACCATGGTCCCCAAACCCCCGCCCTTGCTCCGCTGACCTTTGAAGCATTCAGTTTATCCCTGAAACTTCTTTGCTTTTGGTCCAGTCCAATTGAGCTGACCTTGCATGTATTGAGTATTGTCCTTCCCTTCACCTAAAGCAGTTCTTATCTACTAACTAATCAGTAAAAAACGCTCTCCCATCCTCCCTCCCTCCCCGCCTCGTAACCACAAAAGTATGTGTTCTTCTCAGTTTATACTATTTCTCAAGATCTTATAATAGTGGTCTTATACAATATTTGTCCTTTTGACTCTGACTAATTTCGCTCAGCATAATGCCTTCTAGGTTCCTCCATGTTATGAAATGTTTCACAGATTCGTCACTGTTCTTTATCAATGCCTAGTATTCCGTTGTGTGAATATACCACAATTTATTTACCCATTCATCCGTTGATGGACACCTTGGTTGCTTCTAGTTTTTTGCTATTGTAAACAGAGCTGCAATAAACACGGGTGTGCAAATATCTGTTCGTGTGAAGGCTCTTATTTCTCTAGGGTATATTCCGAGGAGTGGGATTTCTGGATTGTATGGTAGTTCTATTTCTAACTTTTTAAGATAACGCCAGATAGATTTCCAAAGTGGTTGTACCATTTTACATTCCCACCAGCAGTGTATAAGGGTTCCAATCTCTCTGCAGCCTCTCCAACATTTATTATTTTGTGTTTTTTGGATTAATGCCAGCCTTGTTGGAGTGAGATGGAATCTCATCCTAGTTTTAATTTGCATTTCTCTAATGGCTAATGATCGAGAGCATTTTCTCATGTATCTGTTAGCTGCCTGAATATCTTCTTTAGTGAAGTGTGTGTTCATATCCTTTGCCCACTTCTTGATTGGGTTGTTTGTCTTTTTGTGGTTGAGTTTTGACAGAATCGTATAGATTTTAGAGATCAGGCGCTGGTTGGAGATGTCATAGCTGAAAATTCTTTCCCAATCTGTAGGTGGTCTTTTTACTCTTTTGGTGAAGTCTTTTTTTTTTTTTTTTAGATGAGCATAGGTGTTTTTCAGGAGCTCCCAGTTATCTGGTTTCTCTTTGACATTTTTCGTAATGTTTTGTATTCTGTTTATGCCTTGTATTAGGGCTCCTAACGTTGTCCCTATTTTTTCTTCCACGATCTTTATCATTTTAGTCTTTATGTTTAGGTCTTTGATCCACTTGGAGTTAGTTTTTGTGCATGGTGTAAGGTATGGGTCCTGTTTCATTTTTTTGCAAATGGATATCCAGTTATGCCAGCACCATTTGTTAAAAAGACTATCTTTTCCCCAATTAAGTGACACTGGGCCTTTGTCAAATATCAGCTGCTCATATGTGGATGCATTTATATCTGGGTTCTCAATTCTGTTCCATTGGTCTATGTGCCTGTTGTTGTACCAGTACCAGGCTGCTTTGACTGTAGTGGCTGTATAATAGGTTCTGAAATCAGGTAGAGTGAGGCCTCCCACTTTCTTCTTCTTTTTCAGTAATGCTTTACTTATCCGGGGCTTCTTTCCCTTCCATATGAAGTTGGTGATTTGTTTCTCCATCACATTAAAAAATGACATTGGAATTTGGATCGGAAGTGCATTGTATGTATAGATGGCTTTTGGTAGAACAGACATTTTTACTATGTTAAGTCTTCCTATCCATGAGCAAGGTATGTTTTTCCACTTGAGTAGGTCCTTTTTAGTTTCTTGTGCTAGTACTTTGTAGTTTTCTTTGTATACTTCTTTTACATCTTTGGTAAGATTTATTCCTAAGTATTTTATCTTCTTGGGGGCTACTGTGAATGGTATTGATTTGGTTATTTCCTCTTCGATGTTCTTTTTGTTGATGTAGAGGAATCCAAGTGATTTTTGTATGTTTATCTTATAACCTGAGACTCTGCCAAACTCTTCTTAGTTTCAGTAGTTTTCTGGAGGATTCCTTAGGGTTTTCTGTGTATAAGATCATGTCATCTGCAAACAGAGATAACTTTACTTCCTCCGTGCCAATCTGGATCCCCTTTATTTCTTTGTCTAGCCTAATTGCTCTGGCTAGGACCTCTAGCACAATGTTGAATAAGAGCCCTGATAAAGGGCATCCTTCTCTGGTTCCCGTTCTCAAAGAAAATGCTTTCAGGCTCTCTCCATTTAGAGTGATGTTGGCTGTTGGCTTTGTATAGATGCCCTTTATTATGTTGAGGAATTTTCCTTCAATTCCTATTTTGGTGAGAGTTTTAATCATAAATGGTTGTTGGACTTTGTCAAATGCCTTTTCTGTATCAATTGATAAGATCATGTGTTTTTTGTCTTTTGTTTTATTTATAGGGTGGATTACATTAATGGTTTTTCTAATATTAAACCAGCCTTGCATACCTGGTTTAAATCCCACTTGGTCATCGTGGATTATTGTTTTGATATGTTGTTGAATTCTATTGGCTAGAATTTTATTAAGGGTTTTTGCATCTATGTTCATGAGGGATACAGGTGTGTAATTTTCTTTTTTTGTGATGTCTTTAGCTTGTTTTGGTATCAGAGATATGGTGGCTTCATAGAATGAGTTAGGTATTATTCCATCATTTTTTATGCTTTGAAATACCTTTAGTAGTAGTGGTGTTAACTCTTCTCTGAAAGTTTGGTAGAACTGTGCAGTGAAGCCATCCGGGCCAGGGCTTTATTTTGTTGGGAATTTTTGGATTACCTTTTCAATCTCTTTTTTTGTTATGGGTCTATTTAGTTGTTCTACTTCTGATTGTGTTAGTTTAGGTAGGTAGTGTTTTTCCAGGAATTCATCCATTTCTTCTAGGTTTGCAAATTTGTTAGAGTACAATTTTTCATAATGATCTGATATGATTCTTTTAATTTCAATTGGGTCTGTTTTGATGTGGCCCATCTCATTTCTTATTTGTGTTATTTGTTTCCTTTCCTGTATTTCTTTAGTCAGTCTCGCCAGTGGTTTATCAATTTTGTTAATGTTTTCAAGGAACCAGCTTTTGGCTTTGTTAATTCTTTCAATTGTTTTTCTGTTCTCTAATTCATTTAGTTCAGCTCTAATTGTGATGGTTTGTTTTCTCTGGTGTCTGATGGATTCTTTTGTTGCTCAGTTTCTATTTGTTCAAGTTGTAGGGACAGTTCTCTGATTTTGGCTCTTTCTTCTTTTTGTATGTGTGCATTTATCGATATAAATTGGCCTCTGAGCACTGCTTTTGCTGTGTCCCAGAGGTTTTCATAGGAAGTATTTTCATTCTCGTTGCATTCTATGAATTTCCTTATTCCCACCTTAATGTTTTCTATAACCCAGTCTTTTTTGAGGAGGGTATTGTTCAGTTTCCAAGTATTTGATTTCTTTTCCCTAATTTTTCTTTATTGATTTCCACTTTTATGGCCCTGTGGTCTGAGAAGATGCTTTGTAATATTTCGATGTTTTGGATTCTGCAAAGGTTTCTTTTATGGCCTAATATGTGTTCTATTCTAGAGAATGTTCCATGTGTGCTAGAAAAAAAAGTATACTTTGCAGCAATTGGGTGGAGAGTTCTGTATAAGTCAATGAGGTCAAGTTGGTTGATTGTTGTAGTTAGGTCTTCCGTGTCTCTGTTGAGCTTCTTACTGGATGTCCTGTCCTTCTCCGAAAGTGGTGTGTTGAAGTCTCCTACTATATTTGTGGAGGTGTCTATCTCAGTTTTCAGTTGTGTTAAAATTTGTTTTCTGTATCTTGCAGCCCTGTCATTGGGTGCATAAATATTTAATATGGTTATATCTTCCTGGACAATTGTCCCTTTTATCATTATGTAGTGTCCTTCTTTATCCTTTGTGGTGGATTTAAGTTTAAAGTCTATCTTGTCAGAAATTGATATTGCTACTCCTGCTCTTTTTTGCTTATCGTTTGCTTGATATATTTTTTTCTATCCTTGAGTTTTAGTTTGTTTGTGTCTCTAAGTCTAAGGTGTTTCTCTTGTAGGCAGCATATAGACGGGTCGTGTTTCTTTATCCAGTCTGAGACTCTCTGTCTCTTTATTGGTGCATTTAGTCCATTTACATTCAGCATAATTATACATAAGTATGTGTTTAGTGTTCTCATTTTGATGCCTTTTTATGTGTGTTGTTGACAATTTCATTTTTCCACTTACTTTTTTGTGCTGAGACTTTTTCTTTGTAAATTGTGTGTTCCTCGTTTTCGTAGTAGTTGACTTTATGTTTGCTGAGTCATTACGTTTTTCTTGGTTTTTATTTTGAGTTATGGAGTTGTTAGACCTCTTTGTGGTTTCCTTAGTATTTACCCCCATTTTTCTAAGTAAAAATCTATCTTGTATTGTCGTATATCGCCTCGTATCACTCTCCATATGGCAGTTCTATGCCTCCTGTATTTAGTCCCTCTTTTTGATTATTGTGATCTTTTATGTATTGACTTCAGTGATTCCCTGTTATGAGCATTTTTTTAAAATTAATCTTAATTTGTTTTTGTGCTTTCCCTATTTGAGTTGATATCAGGATGTTCTGTTTTGTGACCTTGTGTTGTGCTGGTTTCTGATATTATTGGTTTTCTGACCAAACAATATCCTTTAGCATTTCTTGTAGCTTTGGTTTGGCTTTTGCAAATTCTCTAAACTTGTCTTTATCTGTAAATATCTTAATTTCACCTTCATATTTCAGAGAGAATTTTGCTGGATATATTATCCTTGGCTGGCAGTTTTTCTCCTTCAGTGCTCTGTATATGTCATCCCATTGCCTTCTTGCCTGCATGGTTTCTGCTGAGTAGTCTGAACTTATTCTTATTGATTCTCCCTTGCAGGAGACCTTTCTTTTCTCCCTGGCTGCTTTTAAAATTTTCTGTTTATCTTTGGTTTTTGCAAGTTTGATGATAATATGTCTTGGTGTTTTTCTTTTTGGATCAATCTTAAATGGGGTTCGATGAGCATCTTGGATAGATATCCTTTCGTCTTTCATGATGTCAGGGAAGTTTTCTGTCAGCAGATCTTCATCTATTCTCTCTGTTTTCTGTTGTCCTTCCCCGTTCTGGGACTCCAATCACACGCAAGTTATCCTTCTTGATAGAGTCCCACATGATTCTTAGGGTTTCTTCATTTTTTTTTAATTCTTTTATCTGATTTTTTCAGCTATATTGATGTTAATTCCCTTGTCCTCCAGATTTCCCACTCTGCATTCTAATTGCTCGAGTCTGCTCCTCTGACTTCCTATTAAAAAAAAAAAAATTTTTTTCCTATTGTGTTGTCTAATTCTTATTGTTAATCTTTTGGATTTCTGAATGCTGTCTCTCTATGGATTCTTGCAACTTATTAATTTCTCCACTATGTTCTTGAATAAGCTTTTTGAGTTCTTCAACTGCTTTATGAGTGTGTTCCTTGGCTTTTTCTGCAGATTGCCTTATTTCATTTCTGAGGTCGTCCCTGATGTCTTGAAGCATTCTGTAAATTAGTTTTTTATATTCTGTATCTGATAATTCCAAGATTGTATCTTCATTTGGGAAAGATTTTGATTCTTTTGTTTTGGGAGTTGTAGAAGCAGTCATGGTCTGCTTCTTTATGTGGTTTGATATTGACTGCCATTTCCGAGCCATCACTAAGATATTGGAGTGATTTATTCTATATTTGCTCACTGACTCTTATCTTGTTTTGTTTTCTTTCAGTGTACATGGATGGGCTACTAGATTGTGCTGTCTTGATTGTGTTAGCCCTTGACTTACTTACGACCTATTACCAGCTGGTTTGGGCTGAACCAGATATATAAGCCTGAGTCCATTCACTATTCTTGAGTAGAATCTGATTTGGGGTCATCAAGTGTGTGATGCACCCTACACCTATCCACCTTGAGAAGTAGTGTTGATAGTTGTGTGTACCAGATTCTAGTAGCAGCTGGGGTTCACACTTCGGGGGGGAAGGATGCTGACAGGCTCCCTCCAAGCATCAGTGAGGTACGTGTGTCGCTATTCCTAAAGCACCTTGGTGGGTGGGCTCTGCATCTGTACCTTAGGCCCCCAATGCAAGTACCTCTATAGAATGGTAGGTGTCGCCCTCCTTAGACCCCAAGGCAGGACACTAGGTGGTCTAGGGGGAGCTTCAGCCCTCAGTTCCCTGTTGTGGGTCAGTGAGGGCTCTGTTGAATACGCAGAGATATCAGACCTGGGAAACTTGTCTTTCCAGTAAATCCACTAAAAAAAATGCAGTCAGATCCCTGTCAGAAATGCCTTTGCATTATAATAGCCAACTTGTTCCCTGTAGGGATGAAAGCCCGAGACTGGGGATCACATATGCTTGGCTAGAGCTGACTCTGTGTTTTTAGTCCAATTAGGGAAGGATTTTAAGTCCCTGGGTTTTTTGTGGTTGCTTCTCTCAGGCCAGAAGAATGGGTTAGGAAAAGACCAAAAAAAAAAAAGGAAAAGAAAAACCGTGGAGCAGTTCTCCCTCTGGCTCAGGAAATTCCAATATTAATGAAGCCGCCTGGGAAGGGGGGGGGTTCAGAAAAACAGGAGAGAGTAGCACCCTGGAATATAGACGAAGTTACTTATCTTGCTTGGGATGACTGTTTTATCTGAGATTCCCGAGGGGCGCTTCTCCTGTGTGCGCTGGCTGGGTGGAGATTGCCCCCGAGGATCAGGCCCGCGTCCCGTGCTTGCGCTGTCTCAGAAGCCACAGTCAATTCTTCTGCTGCCAGTCCAAAGCCAAGCGTCAAGGTTCCCCGGCTGGGACCCTGCACTCCTGGCTTCAAAAACAGTTGCTGCCTCCCGTTGACTTCTCCTCCCACCAGCCGCGTCACCACGCCTCCCACACAGACCGGCTGGGCCCCCCCAGGTCAGTTCAGGGGGCCGGGGCTGTGCCCCCTTGTTTGCCCCATGACAGGATGTCGTGCTCAGCTCCCCTGAGCCCAGTCCAAAGCCCCGAACGTAAGTTCCCTGGCTGGGACGCTGTACTCCCGGCTCCAATACCAGTCACTGCCTCCCGGTGACTTCTCCTCCCGCCAGCCTTGTCGCTGCCCGCATGGACCAGCTGGGACCCCTCCCGAGGTCAGTTCAGGGGGGTAGGGCTGCGCCCCCTGTTTGCGCTGTGACAGGAAGCTGTGCTCAGCTCCCCTGCGCCCAGTCCAAAGCCCGGCGCCAAGGTTTCCTGACTGGGACACTGGCTCCAGGATCCGAAAACAGTCGCTGCTTCCCCGTAGTTGTTTGTTTTCGGTCTCTGTCACATGGGTCAACTCTTTAAATCTGTGTTTTTTGGTCAGGGTTCATAGATTGTCATGTATGTGATCGATTCACTTGTTTTTCCGAGTCTTTGTTGCAAGAGGGATCCGGGGTAGCGTCTACCTAGTCAGACATCTTGGCCCCCCAACCTATTTCTAACTTTTTAAGGAAAAGCCAAATAGATTTGCAAAGTGGTTGTACCATTTTACATTCCCACTAGCAGTGTATAAGAGTTCCAATCTTTCCACAGCCTCTCTAACATTTATTATTTTGTGTTTTTTGGATTAATGCCAGCCTTGTTGGAGTGAGATGGAATCTCATCGTAGTTTTAATTTGCATTTCTCTGATGCCTAATGATCGAGAGCATTTTCTCATGTATCTATTACCCGCCCAAATATTTTCTTTAGTGAAGTGTCTGTTAATATCCTTTGCCCAATTTTTAATTGGGTTGTTTGTCTTTTTGTGGTTGAGTTTTAACAGAATCATACAGATTTTAGAGATCAGGCGCTGGTTGGAAATGTCATAGCTGAAAATTTTTTCCCAATCTATAGGTGGTCTTTTTACTCTTTTGGTGAAGTCTTTAGATGAGCATAGGTGTTTGATTTTTAGGAGCTCTCAGTTATCTGGTTTCTCTTTGACATTTTTGGTAATGTTTTGTATTCTGTTTATGCCTTGTATTAGGGCTCCTAACGTTGTCCCTATTTTTTCTTCCATGATTTTTATCATTTTAGACTTTAGGTCTTTGATCCATTTGGAGTTAGTTTTTGTGCATGGTGTAAGGTATGGGTCCTGTTTCATTTTTTTGCAAATGGATATCCAGTTATGCCACCACCATTTGTTAAAAAGACTATCTTTCCCCCAATTAAGTGACACTGGGCCTTTGTCAAATATCAGCTGCTCATATGTGGATGCATTTATATCTGGGTTCTCAATTCTGTTCCATTGGTCTATGTGCCTGTTGTCGTACCAGTACCAGGCTGTTTTGAGTACTGTGGCTGTATAATTGGTTCTAAAATCAGGTAGAGTGAGACCCTCCACTTTGTTCTTCTTTTTCAGTAATGCTTTACTTATCCGGGGCTTCTATCCCTTCCATATGAAGTTGGTGATTTGTTTCTCCATCACATTAAAAAATGTCATTGGAATTTGGATCGGAAGTGCATTGTATATATAGGTAGCTTTTGGTAGAATTTTTTTGAAAATTTTTTTGGTAGAATAGGCATTATTACTATGTTAAGTCTTCCTATCCATGAGCAAGGTATGTTTTTCCACTTATGTAGGTCCCTTTTAATTTCTTGAGCTAGTACTTTGTAGTTTTCTTTGTATAAGTCTTTTACATCTTTGGTAAGATTTATCCCTAAGTATTTTATCTTCTTGTGGGCTACGGTGAATGGTATTGATTTAGCAATTTCTGCTTTGATGTTCTTTTTATTGATATAGAGGAATCCAAGTGGTTTTTGTATCTTTATCTTATAACCTGAAACTGCCAAACTCTTCTATTAGTTTCAGTAGTTTTCTTGAGGATTCCTTAGTGTTTTCTGTGTATAAGATCATATCATCTGCAGATAGAAGTACTTTTACTTCTTTCTTGCCAATCCGGATGCCCTTTATTTCTTTGTCTAGCCCAAATGCTCTGGCTAGGACCTCCAGCACAATGTTGAATAAGAGCGGTGATAAAGGGCATCCTTGTCTGGCTCCCGTTCTCAAGGGGAATGCTTTTAGGCTCTTTCCATTTAGAATAATGTTGGCTGTTGGCTTTGTATAGATGCCCTTTATTATGTTGAGGAATTTTCCTTCAATTCCAATTTTGCTGAGAGTTTTTATCATGAATGGGTGTTGGACTTTGTCAAATGCCTTTTCTGCATCAATTGATAAAATCATGTTTTTTGTCTTTTGTTTTATTTACATGGTGGATTACATTATTGGTTTTTCTAATAGTGAACCAACCTTGCATACCTGGTATAAAACCCACTTGGTCATGGTGGATTATTTTTTTGATATGTTGTTGAATTCTATTGGCTAGAATTTTGTTGAGGATTTTTGCATATATGTTCTTGAGTGGTAAAGGCCTGTAATTTTCTTTTTTTGTGGTGTCTTTACCTGGTTTTGGTATCAGAGATATGGTGGCTTCATAGAATGAGTTAGGGAGTATTCCATCCTTTTCTATGCTCTGAAATACCTTTAGTAGTAGTGGTGTTAACTCTTCTCTGAAAGTTTGGTAGAACTCTGCAGTGAAGCCGTCTGGTCCAGGGCTTTTTTTTGCTGGGAGTTTTTTGGTTAGCTTTTCAATCTCTTTTTTTTGTTATGGGTCTATTTAGTTGTTCTACTTCTGATTGTGTTAGTTTAGGTAGGTAGTGTTTTTCTAAGAATTCATCCATTTCTTCTAGGTTTGCAAATTTGTTAGAGTAAAATTTTTCGTAATAATCTGATATGATTCTTTTAATTTCAGTTGGGTCTGTTGTGATATGGCCTTTCTCATTGCTTATTCGGGTTATTTGTTTCCTTTCCTGTATTTCTTTAGTCAGTCTGGCCAATGGTTTATCAATTTTGTTAATTTTTTCAAAGAACCACCTTTTGAGGCAGGGCCAAGACGGCAGACTAGGTGGACGCTACCGCGGATCCCTCTTACAACAAAGACATGGAAAAACAAGTGAATCGATCACATACATAACAATCTACTAACTCTGAACAACAAACAGAGATTTAGAGACAGAGAATGAAGAAATACGGGGAGGCAGTGATTGTTTTCAGAGCCTGGAGCCAGCATACCAGTCAGGTGACCTTCAGAGCCTGATTCGGGGCACAGCCCAGGGGGCAGACGGCACAGAAAAGGGGCCCAGCCGTAGCCCCCGAACTCATTCCGGGAGGGGGCCCAGGCTGTTCGCGCGGGCCGCGTGGCGGCGCAGCCGGTGGGAGAAGTCCCCGGGAGGCAGCGACTGGTCTTGGAGCGGGGAGAGCAGCGTCCCAGCCAGGGAGCTGTCCCGCCGGGATTTTGGCGGGCCCGGGTGTGGCGTGAGCGCGGGGAGCAGCTATATCCCCCTGAATTGACCCCGGGGGAGGGCCCAGCCGGTTTGCGTGGGCGGTGCCCAGCCGGTTCGCGCGGAAGGCGCGGCGGCGCAGCCGGTGGGAGAAGTCCCCAGGAGGCAGTGACTGGTCTTGGAGCGGGGAGAGCAGCGTCCCAGCCGGAGAGCCGTCCCGCCGGGATTTTGGTGGGCGCGGGCGTGGCGTGAGCGTGGGAAGCAGCTCCATCCCCCTGAATTGACCCCGGGGGGGTCCCAGCCGGTTTTCCGGGGCAGCGCGCAACGTGGCTGGCGGGACGGGGAGTCCCCGGGAGGCAGCGACTGATTTTGGAGTCGGGAGTGCACCGTCCCAGTAGGGGAGCCTTAACCTAGGGGGTGGCGCTGACAGCAGAGGATCTGACCATGACTCAAGCGGGCCAGATCCCCCTGGGGCAATCTCCACACAGCCAGTACACATAGGCGACGCGCCCCGCGGAAATCTCAGATATAATAGTCATTCCAAGCAAGACAAGCAACTCTGGCTATATTCTGAGGTGCTACTCTCCTATCTCTCTGATCCCTCCCTCACCCTCCCCAGGCGGCTCCATTAACATCCGAATAGCCTGAGCTAGAGGGAGAACTCTGATAGGGATCTGACTGCATTTTTTTTAGAGGATTTTCTGGAAAAACTAGTTTCCCAGTGATGGCTCGGAGACAGCAGTCCATATGAAACCACATAAAGAAGCAGACCATGACAGCTTCTACAACCCCCCAAACGAAAGAATCAAAATCTTTCCCAAACGAAGATACAATCCTGGAATTATCAGATACAGAATATAAAAAACTAATTTACAGAATGCTTCAAGACATCACAAATGAAATAAGGCAAACTGCAGAAAAAGCCAAGGAACACACTGATAAAACGGTTGAAGAACTCAAAAAGCTTATTCAAGAACATAGTGGAAAACATTAGTAAGTTGCAAGAATCCATAGAGAGACAGCATGTAGAAATCCAAAAGATTAACAATAAAATTACAGAATTAGACAACGCAATAGGAAGTCAGAGGAGCAGACTCGAGCAATTAGAATGTAGACTGGGACATCTGGAGGACCAGGGAATCAACATCAACATAGCTGAAAAAAAATCAGATAAAAGAATTTAAAAAAATGAAGAAACCCTAAGAGTCATGTGGGACTCTATCAAGAAGGATAACTTGCGAGTGATCGGAGTCCCAGAACAGGGAGGGGGGACAGAAAACACAGAGAAAATAGTTGAAGAACTCCTGACACAAAACTTCCCTGACATCATGAAAGACGAAAGGATATCTATCCAGGATGCTCATCGAACCCCATTTAAGACTGATCCAAAAAGAAAAACACCAAGACATATTACCATCAAACTTGCCAAAAACAAAGATAAAGAGAAAATTTTAAAAGCAGCCAGGGAGAAAAGAAAGGTTTTCTGCAAGGGAGAATCCATAAGAATAAGTTCAGACTACTCAGCAGAAATTATGCAGGCAAGAAGGGAATGGGACAACATATACAGAGCACTGAAGGAGAAAAACTGCCAGCCAAGGTTCATATATCCAGCAAAACTCTCTCTGAAATATGAAGGCAAAATTAAGATATTTACAGATAAACACAAGTTTAGCGAATTTGCAAAAACCAAACCAAAGCTACAAGAAATGCTAAAGGAGATTGTTTGGTCAGAAAACCAATAATATCAGGTACCAGCACAATACAAGGTCACAAAACAGAACGTCCTGATATCAACTCAAATAGGGAAATCACAAAAACAAACAAGTTAAGATTAATTTTAAAAAAAGAACCACCTTTTGGCTTTGTTAATTCTTGCAATTGTTTTTCTGTTCTCTAATTCATTTAATTCTGCTGTAATTTTTATTGTTTGTTTTCTTCTGGTGCCTGATAGATTCTTTTGTTTCTCTCTTTCTATTTGTTCAAGCTGCAGGGATAATTCTTTGATTTTGGCCCATTCTTCTTTTTGGATGTGTGCATTTATTGATATAACTTGACCTCTGAGCACTGCTTTTGCTGTGTCCCAAAGGTTCTGATAGGAAGTGTTTTCATTCTCATTGGAGTCTCTGAATTTCTTTATTCCATCCTTAATGTCTTCTATAATCCAGTCTTTTTTGAGCAGGGTATTGTTCAGTTTCCAAGTATTTGATTTCTTTTCCTGCTTTTCCTGTTATTGATTTCCACTTTTATGGCCCTATGATCAGAGAAGATGCTTTGTAATATTTTGATGTTTTGGATTCTGCAAAAGTGTGTTTTATGACCTAATATGTGATCTATTCTAGAAAATGTTCCATGTGTACTGGAAAAAAAGTATTCTTTGCAGCTGTTGGGTGGAGTGTTCTGTATAAGTCTATGAGGTCGAGTTGGTTGATTGTAGCAATTAGATCTTCCATGTCTCTATTGAGCTTCTTAATGGAAGTCCTATCCTTCACCAAAAGTGGTGTGTTGAAGTCTCCTGCTATAATTGTGGAGGTGTCTGTCTCACTTTTCAGTTCTGTTAAAGTTTGTTTTATGTATCTTGCAGCCCTGTCATTGGGTGCATAAATATTTAATATGGTTATATCTTCCTGGTCAATTGTCCCTTTAATCATTATGTAGTGTCCTTCTTTATCCTTTGTGGTGGATTTAACTTTAAAGTCTATTTTGTCAGATATTAATATTGCTACTCCTGCTCTTTTTTGCTTGTTGTTTGCTTGATATATTTTTTTTCCATCCTGTGCATTTTAGTTTGTGTCTCTAAGGTGTGTCTCTTCTAGGAACCATATGGACGGATCGTGTTTTTTTTATCCAGTCTGAGACTCTCTGTCTCTTTATTGGTGCATTTAGTCCATTTACATTCAGTGTAATTATATATAAGTATGAGTTTAGTGCTGTTATTTTGATGCCTTTTTGTGTGTGTTGTTGACAATTTCATTTTTCCACTTACTTTTCGGTGCTGAGAAGTTTTTCTTCATAAATTGTGTGTTCCTCATTTTCTAAGTAGTTGAATTTATGTTTGCTGGGTCATTATGTTTTTCTTGGTTTTTATTTTGAATTATGAAATTGTTAGACCTCTTTGTGGTTACCTTAAGATTTATACCTATTTTTCTAAGTAAAAACCTAACTTGTATCATCCTGTATCACCTTGTTTTCCTCTCCATATGGAAGATCTATGCCTCCTGTGTTTAGTCCTTCTTTTTGTTTATTGTAATCTTTTACCTAATGACTTCAATGATTCCCTGTTTTGAGCATTTTTTGTTTTTGTGATTTCCCTATTTGATTTGTTATCAGGATGTTCTGTTCTGTGACCTAGTGTTGTGTTGGTATCTGATATTATTGATTTTCTGACCAAAGAATTTCCTTTAGTAATTCTTGTAGCTTTGGTTTGGTTTTTGCAAATTCTCTAAGGTTGTGTTTATCTGTAAATATTTTAATTTCGCCTTCATATTTGAGGGAGGGTTTTGCTGGATATATGATTCTTGGCTGGCAGTTTTTCTACCTCAGTGCTCTATATATGTCATCCCATTGCCTTCTTGACTGCATGGTTTCTGCTGAGTAGTCTGAACTTATCCTTATTGATTCTCCTTTGTAGATGACTTTTCTTTTTTCCTTGGCTGCTTTTAAAATTTTCTCTTTATCATTGGTTTTGGCAAGTATGATGATAATATGTCTTGGTGATTTTCTTTTTGAATCAATCTTATATGGGGCTCAATGAGCATCTTGGATGGATATCTTTTCATCTTTCATGATGCCAGGGAATTTTTCTGCCAACAAATCTTCAACTGTTCTCTCTGTATTTTCTGCTATCCCTCCCTGTTTGGAATGCCAATCACACGCAAGTTATTCTTCTTGATAGGGTCCCACATGATTCTTAGGGTTTCTTCATTTTTTTTAATCTTTTATCTCATTTTTCTTGAACTATATTGGTGTCAATTGCCTTATCCTCCACCTCCCCCACTCTGCATTCCAATTGCTCTATTCTGCTCCACTTACTTACTATTGAGTTGCCTAAATCTGTAATTGTGCTCTTAATCTTTTGGATTTCTGAGTGCTGTCTCTCTATGGATTCTTGTAGCTTATTAATTTTTCCACCATGTTCTTGAATAATCTTTTTGATTTCTTCCACTGCTTTATCAGTGTGTTCCTTGGCTTTTTCTGTAGATTGCCTTATTTCATTTCTGAGGTCATCCCTGATGTCTTGAAGCATTCTGTATATTAATTTTTTATATTCTTCATCTGGCAATTCCAGGATTGTATCTTCATTTGGGAAAGATTTTGATTCTTTAATTTGGGGATTTGTAGTAGCAATCATGGTCTGCTTCTTTATGCGATTTGATATCGACTGCTGTCTCTGAGCCATGTATAAGATATCGGAATGATTTATTTTACATTCGCTCACTGAGTCTTTTCTTCTTGGTTTGTTTCAATATACCCAGATGGGCTACTAGATTGCACTGTCTTGATTGTTGTAGCCTTTGAATCACTTATGTCTTATTACCAGCTGGTTTGAGCTGTTACCAGATATATAAGCCTAGGAGTCCATTCACTATTCTTGAATAGAATCAGCTTAGGTGTTCTGATTTTGGGTCACCAAGTGTGTGGTGTAGACTGTCACCTATGAACTTAGAGGAGTAGTGGTGACAGTTGTGCACACCAGATTCTAGTAGCGGCAGAGGGTCACACTCCAAGGAGAGCAGGATGCTGACAGCCTTCCCCCAGGTGCCAGTGAGGTAGGTGTGTCTCTATTCTTAGAGCACTTTGCTGGGTGGGCTCTGCAGCTGTACCTTAGGTACCCAATGCTTGTACCTCTAAAGATCGGTAGGTGTCAGTATCCTCAGACCCCTTTGGCAGGTGGCTAGGTGGTTTGGGTGGAGCTTCAGCCCTCGGTTCCCTGCTGTGGATCAGTGAGGGCTCTGTTTAATAGGTAGAGTGGTATCAGACCTGGAAAACTTGTCTTTCCACTGCTCCACTAAAACAATTACAGTCAGATCTCTATCAGAATTGCCTTTGCATTATAATAGCCACCTTGTTCCCTGTAGGGATGAAAGCCAAAGACTGTGGATCTCATATGCTTGGCTGGAGCTAGTTCTGTATTTTTATTCCAGTTTAGGGAATTCAGGGAAGAATTCCTCCCCCTTCCCTGCCCCCCCCAGGTTGTTAGTTGCTGCTTCTCTCAGGCCAGGAGAATGGGTTAGGAAAAAAAAAAAAAAAAACCCAAAGAGCACTTCTCTCCCTGGCCCAGGAAATTCCAATGTTAATGAAGCCGCCTGGGGCAGGGATCGAGTGATCAGATAGGTAGGAGAGAGTAACACCTAGCAATATAGACAAATTTACTTATCTTGTTTGGTGATGACTGTTTTATCTGAGATTCCAGAGGGGCATGTAGCCTGTGTGAGCTGGCTGGGCTGAGATTGCCCCCGAGGGTCAGGCCTACGTCCCATCCTAGAAGCTGTGGTCAGCTCCTCTGCTCCTATTTCAAATCCCAGCGCCAAGGTTTTCTGGCTGGGACACTGCACTCCAGGCTCCAAAACCAGTCGCTACTTCCTGGTAATTTCTCCTCCTGTCAGCCGCATCACTGTGCTGCCTGCATGCACTGGCTGGATTTCCCCCGAGGGTACTTCAGAGGGCTAGGGCTGTGTCCTGTGCTTGCGCAGTCTCAGGAAGCCATGCTCAGCTCCTCTGCACTTAGTGCAAAGCCCAGCACCAAGGTTTTCTGACTAGGACGCTGGCTCCAGGCTCCGAAAACAGTCGCTGCTTCCCTGTGGTTGTTCGTTCTCTTGTCAGCCGCATCGGTACGCAGCCTGCTTGTGCTGGCTGAATCTCTACGGAGGTTACCCCAGGGGATTAGGGGTTAGGGCTGTGTCCCATGCTTGCTCTGTCTCAATAAGCCACAATCAGCCCCACTACTCAGCACCAGGGAACCATGAGGGCTCAGGGCCGTGGCATGGGACACCAGTTCCAGAAGAGATTGCTGCTTCAGGGTGCAGCTTTTCACTCCCCTGTCACTCAGGTCAACTTTAGTTCTGTGTTTGATGGTCAGGGTTCGTAGATTGTCATGTAAGTGATTGATTCACTTGTTTTTCCCAGTCTTTGTTGCAAGAGTGATCCACGGTGGCTTCTTACCTAGTCAGCCATCTTGGTCCTGTCTGTTTTTTACATTTTTAAATGGTTACATTTAAATGGTTTTTTATATAATGTGTGTGTGTATATATATATCAAAAAATAAAGAAAAATCCTCTTGCTGTCCAGTCAATTCCAACTCATAATGACCCTATAGGACAGAGCAGAACTTTCCCATAGGGTTTCCAATCAGTGGCTGGTGAATTTGAACTGCTGACGTTGTGGTGAGCAGCCGGGCTCTTATCCACTGCACCACCAGGGCTTCAAATGGTTATATAATACCCTCAATTTTCCTTTTGAGCCTGAAAAGCCTAAAATATTTGCAACCAGGCCTTTAAGAAAGTTTGCCAACCCTACTGTAGGCTAATCAGAAGCTCTCTCTGGAGATGGGGATGATGGGCTACCTTCCTTTGAGACACATGGGCTGTATTGTGGTGAATTCTCAAAATGCTAGTGAGATTTGCTTTAAAATGTGATAGAAACATCTAATGTGGAAGTACTAAATACTCATAGACTTTGGCTAGCCGAGTCACAACTCCCTCCATTAGTGCACATTACTAATATTATTGATCAACACTTACTATGTCTACTGTGAAGCTATTCTAGGCCTCTAGATAGCCTATGAACAACTTTTTATCAGTAATCTTGTCCAAAACATATAAGATTTTGTTCTCCGTCCCCCAGCCTTTTTGTTTTGGCTTGGTGCAGGGTGGGCGGAATGTACAGTCTCAGGTAATACATATGAAAGTGGATGTCTACTTCCTAGGGCACCATATAAAAGATGTAAAGCACTAAAAGTAATAAAATCTTTCTCAGTGCAGCCTGAAAAAATAAGAAAACTGAGGTCACCCATAAATACGGTCTGCTTAAGCCATCCAATAGGCTTAAACAATAGCATAAAACTTGGGTCTGTGTTTTGAATGTAGTTAGAGGAAGGTGCATTTTGGTTTTTAAAAATCAATGTAAATTAGTCTTAATCTGAATTCACCTCAAGCGAAATGCGGTAGTCCAGGACATAGTAGAATGATTAGGAATCAATTTCTACTGGTTTTATTTTTTTAATGTCTTATGTATTTAGCATCTGAGACTGGCGATATAACATGGTTAAAAAAAAAAAGACAAAACAACAGTAGATCATGGTGGGTGAAATGGCTGCTATCTATTCACTTAGGAAGTTTTTTTTTTATCTTTCTTATTTTCTTTTTATTGTGGTAAAAATACATATAACAAAACATTTGCCAATGCACCATTTTATACATGTACAAATCAGTAATATCAATTACATTCATCATGTTGAACAACTCTCACTATCCTTTTCCAAATTATTAAACCTTCCTTAAAATAAACTCAATGTCCCTTAAGCAATAACCACCCATTTCCTCCACTTCCCTCCCCTGGTTACCACTAATAAATTTTGGTCTCTATGTATTTGCTTATTTCATGTGAGTGGGATCATATAGTATTTGTCCTTTTATGACTGACTTATTTCACTCAGCTTAATGTTTACAAGGTTCATTTATGTCGTATCACATATCAGAATTTCATTTCTCTTTATGGCTAAATAACATTCCATTGTATACGTATAACATATTTTGTTTATCCATTCATCTGTTGATGGACACTTGGGTTGTTTGCACCATTGGCTGTTAACGCCTTTGAATTACAGTGGTGGTGAAGAATATTGAATATACCATGGACAGCCAAAAGAAAAAATGTATCTGTCTTGGAAGAAGTACAGCCAGAACTCTCCTTAGAGGCAAAGACAGAGAGGCTTCGTCTCACATACTTCGGACACGTTATCAGGAGGGGCTAGTCCCTGGAGAAAGATATCATGCTTGGTAAAGTTGAGGGCCAGCAAAAGAGAGAATGACCCTGAATGAGTTGGATGACACAGTGGCTGCAACAATGAGCTCAAGCATAACAATGATTGTGGGGATGGTGCAGACCAAGTCGGTATTTCATTCTGTTGCACATAGTGTCACTATGAATTGGAACCAACTTGGTGGCATCTAACAAGAACAACAGTCTTTGGCTGAAAGGTGGACTTCAGGACTGGCTTAATTTCTGAGTTAGAAGGGTATCCGGGGCCATAGTCTCAGGGATTCCTCCAGACTCTGTCAGACCAGTAAGTCTGGTCTTTTTTTGTGAATTTGAATTTTACTCTACATTTTTTTTCCCACTCTGTCCAGAACCCTTTATTGTGATCCCTGTCAGAGCAGTTGGTGGTGGTGGCCAGGCACCATCTTGTTCTTCTGGACTCAGGCTTGTGGAGGCTGTGGTTCATTTGGTCCATTAGTCCTTTGTACTAATTTTTTCCTTGTGTTTTCAGTTTTTTTTTAATTCTTCTTTGCGTTGGAAGTGGTGGGACCAATAGATGTATCTTAGATGGCTGCTCAGCAGCTTTTTAAGACCCCAGACACTATTCACCAAGGTAGGATGTAGAACATTTTCTGTATGAACTATATTATGCCAATTGACCTAGATATCCCCTGAGACTATGGTCCCTAGGCCTCGGGCCCAGTAACAGTCCTTCAAGGTGTTTGGATGTGTCTAGGAAGCTTCTAGGTCAAGTTGTGCTGACTTCCCCTGTGTTGTGTGTTGTCTTTCCCTTCACCAAAGTTGACACTTGTCTAATATCTAGTTTTCCCTCCCCATCTCTCCCCTTGCTCTAACAATCAAAGATCGTTTTTTTTCTATCTGTGTGTAAACCTCTTCTTGAGTTTTTATAATAATGATCTCATACAATATTTGTTCTTTTGTGATTTACATTTTAAGCAGTATAATGCCTTCCAGATTCATCCATGTTGTGAGATGTGTATCAGGAAAAGACAACTTTCAGTCCAGTCAGTGAGACAGAGGCATAATATGCTGACAATGCTATCTAATTTTAATCTAGATTCTAGACTAACAGCTATATTTTTTGAGAGAAACATGTTTTTCCTCAGTGGTCAAAATCAGGATGTGAAACCATATACCCCGAGGAGTCTTAACCAAGTGACCATCTACATCCCTCAAAATAAACGAACTCAGCAAGAGCTCTGTCTGGGTGCTATTGCCAACAAGATAGTTTTGCAGGATAAATAGACAAAGAAAATACATGTAAGCATTTTGTGCCCATGATGTAAGCATCCTTTGAAACTACCTGTAATCACTAATTATACTGTTAATAACCAGTAACTAATCAGAGTGTGATTGTTACAATATTCCTGGATTTTCCTGTAATTGCCCTTTCTATGGCCTGGTTCTTCTTTTTACCCTGTAAGAATACTTGTATAACAAAACTTTCCTGAGACTATCAGGTTCCATTTTCAATGGACTACGTAGTTCCCCAATTGCAATTGCTTTAAACCTTTAATAAACCTCTCTGTTTTAGCCTGAAACAAGGTTCAAGTTTTTCTCTGCAACAGGTGTTTAGCTGATTCATCATTGTTCTTTATTCTTGTGTAGTATTCCGTGTGTGTACCTGTGATCATTGGGGTTGTGTGTCAGCTTGGCTTGGACATGATTCTCAGTTGTTTGGCAGTTGTATGATAATGTGATCACTTTCATGATAAGATTTGATATAATGTGGTCACCTCCATTATGGGATCTGCTGTGAGTAGCCAATCAGTTGAAAGGGAGTTTCCTTGCGTGTGTGACCTGCATTGAAAATAAGTGGACATTCCGGCAAGCTTGTGGGCTTTTGCTTGCTCTTGATCCTGTGTCTGGTTCCTGTTTGTCTGACTTCTGGTTCTTGGGACTTGAGCTAGCAGCTTACCTGCCATCTTGCCTGCTGATCTTGGGATTTGCTGGACTTTATAGCCTGTAAGCAAGAGCCCTGCTGTCTGACCTGCTGATCTTGGTTTCACCAGCACCTGTGGCTATTTTGAATCAGGAGAAGCCTCTAGCCTACCCATGGATCTGAGATGTGCCAGCCTCTACAACCACATTAGCTACTTCCTTTATATAAATCTGTCTGTATAGATATTTATACACATTACTGGTTTTGCTTCTCTAGAGAACCCAGCCTAAGACAGTACCATAATTTGTTTATCCATTCATCTGTTGATGGGCACTTAGGATGTTTTCATCTTTTTGCTATTGTGAATAATATTGCAGTGAACGTTGGTGTGCTTGTCTATTCACATGACAGCTCTTACTTCTCTAGGTTGTTTTCCTCGGAGTAGGATTGCTGGATGATATGGTATTTCTATTTCTAGCTTTTAAGGAGGTTTTTCATAGTGGTTGCACCATTTTACATTCCCACCAGCAATGCATAAGAGTTCTAATCTCCCTGCAACCTATCTAGCTTTTGTTACTTTTCGTTTGTTTGTTTTTGGTGCCATTAATGTCCGAGTGAGATGGTATCTCATTGTAGTTTTGATTTGCATTTCTCTAATAAGTAATGATCACAAGCATTTCCTTGTGTGTGTTAGCAACCTGAATATCTTTGGTGAAGTGTCATTCATATACTGTGCCCATTTTTAATTGGATTATTTGTCTTTTTGTTGTTGAGGTGTTGAAGTACTTTGTAGATTTTACAGATTAGACCCTTGTTGGATATGTCATAGCCAAAAAAATTTTCCCAGTCTGTAGGTTCTCTTTTCACACTTTTGGAGAAGTCTTTTGATGAGCTTAAGTGTTTAATTTTTCAGAGCTCCCAGTTATCTAGTTTATCTTCTGGTGTTTCTGCATTGTTAGGTATGGTTTGTGTTCTATTTATGCCATGTATTAGGGCTCCTATTGCTGTCCCTGTTTTATCTTCCATGGTCTTTATAGTTTCAGGTTTTATATTTAGGTCTTTGACCCATTTTGAGTTAGTTTTTGTGTGTGGTGTGAGATATGGGTCCTGTTTCATCTTTTTACAGATGGACATCCAGTTTTGTCAGCACCATTTGTTAAAAAGACTGTCTTTTCTCCATCTAATGGACTTTGGTCTTTTATCAAAGATTATTTCACCATAGATGAATGGATTTACATTTGCATTCTCAATTCTGTTTCATTGGTCTATGTGTCTGTGATTGTACCAGTACCATGCTGTTTTGACTTCCATGGCTTTAAAGTAGGTTCTGAGATCATGTAGTGTGTGGCCTCCTAGTTTTTTCTTTTTCTTAAGCAATTCTTTGCTTATCTGAGGCCTCTTTCTTTACCATATAAAATTGTTGTTTAGTTTTTCCATCTCGTTAAAGAATGCTGCTGGTATTTGGATCAGGATTGCATTATATCTGTAGATCACTTTGGGTAAAATTGACATTTTCGTAATGTCTTCCTACTCATGAACATGGTATGTTTTTTCCATTTATGTAGGTCTCTTTTGATTTCTTGCA
This sequence comes from Loxodonta africana, assembly GCF_030014295.1. Classification (NCBI taxonomy): domain Eukaryota; kingdom Metazoa; phylum Chordata; class Mammalia; order Proboscidea; family Elephantidae; genus Loxodonta; species Loxodonta africana. The sequence goes on from NC_087353.1 coordinate 51,517,814, forward strand.
GTAATCTTTTTTAGTTTTCTTTGTATAGAATTTTTAAGTCCCTGGTTAGGTTTATTTCTAAGTAGTTTATATTCTTAAGAGTTATTATACATGGCATTGTTCTCCTAGTTTCCTTTTCTAAGTTTTCTTTGCTGATGCATAGGAATCCAACTGATTTTTGTGTGTTATCTTGTACCCTGCTACTCTGCTGAATCTCTGCATTAGTTCCAGTAGTCTTCTTGTGGAGTCTTTGGGGTTCTCTATGTATAGGATCATATCATCTGTGAATAGGGATAGGTTTACTTCTTTTCAATTTGGATGCCCTTATTTCTTTTTCTTTTCTTATTGTTCTAGCTAGGACGTTCAGCACAATATTAAATAGGAGTGGTGATGAAGGGCTTCCTTGTCTTGTTTCCATTCTCTGGTGAATGATTTGAACCTCTCTCTGTTGAGAATGATGTTGGCTGTCAGTTTTGTGTGTTGTTGTTAAATGCTATCACGTTAGTTCCAACTTATAGCAACCCTATAGGACAGAGTAGAACTGCCCCACAGGATTTCCAAGTAGCAGCTAGTGGATTTGAACTGCTTAACTTTTGGTTAGCAGCTGAGTTCTTAACCACTACATCACCAGGGCTCCACTTGGTTTTGTGTAGGTGCCCTTCATTCTGTTGAGGAGCTTCCCTACTATTCCTATTTTGCAGAGAGTCTTTATGAGGAATGGAAGTTGGATTTTGTCAAATGCCTTTTCTGCATTGATTGAGATGACCATGTGATTCTTTTCTTCTGTTCTATTCATGCAGTGAGTTGTTTTGATTGATTTTCCAATGTTGAACTCCATCCCTGCACATCTAGTATGAATCCCACTTGGTTGAAGTGTATTATTTTTTCAATATGATGCCGAATTCTATTGGCTAGAATTTTGTTGAAAATGTTTGCGTCTACATTCACGAGACACGTTGGTCTGTAATTTTATTTTATTTTTGTGGTGTCTTTGCCTGGCTTTATTACTAGGGTATTGTTGGCTTTATATAATGAATTTGGGAGTATTCCTTCCTTTCCTCTGCTCCAAAATAGTTTGAGTAATGCCGGTGTGAGCCGTTCTCTAAATGTTTGGTAGAATTCTTTTGCAAATCCATCCAGGCCAGGGCTTTTTTGTTGTTGTTGTTGAAAGTTTATTTTGCCACTTCTTTAAATTCTTCTCTAAAGGGCCACATAAACCAGAGACTACATCAGGCTGAGACCAGAAGACCTAGATGGTACCCAGCTATAATCAGTGACTACCCTGACAGGGAACACAACAAAGAATCCCTCATGGAGCAGGAGAACAGTGGGATGCAGACCTCAAATTCTCATAAAAAGATCAGACTTAATGGTCTGAGACTAGAGGGACCCAGAGGTTATGGTCTCTGGACCTTCTGTTAGCCCAAGACTGGAACCATTCCCAAAGCCAAATCTTCAGACAGAAATTGGCCTGGACTATGAGACATAAAGTGATACTTCTTGGCTTAAGTAGACATGCGAGACTATGTGGGCAGCTCCTGTCTGGAGGTGAGATGAGAAGGCAGAGGGGGACATGAGCTGGTTGAAAGGATGTGGGGAATTCAGGGTGGAGAAGAAGAGTTTGCTGTCTCATTAAAGGGAGAGCAAATAGGAGTACATAGCAAGGTGTATATGAGTTTTTGTATGAGAGATTGACTTGATATGTCAACTTTCACTTAAAGCACAAAAAAGAAAAAAATTCTCTCTTTGGGGTGTTTGTTTAGAATTTCTCTCAGTTTGTGTTAGTTTAGGTAACCAGTGTTTTTCTAGAAATTTGTCCATTTCCTTTAGGTTCTCAAATTTGTTGGAGTATAATTTTTCATAATATTCTGTTATGATCCTTTTTATTTTAGTTGTAATCCCCCCTCCCCATTTCATTTCTTATTTGAGTTATTTGCTTCCTCTCCTGTTTTTCTTTTGTCAGTTTGGCCAATGGTTTGTCAATTTTTTTAAGCTTTTCAAAGAACCAACTTTTGGTCTTGTTGATTCTTTCTATTATTTTTCTGTTCTCTTTTTCATTTATTTCTGCTCTAATCTTTATTATTTCTTTTCTTCTGGTGGCAGTGGTCTTCTTTGGATGTTCTCTTTCAATTTGTTTGAGTTGTAGGGCTAACGTTTTCATTTTGTCCTGTTCTTATTTTTTAGTGTGTGCATTTATTGCTATAACGACCTCTGAGCACTGCCTTCACTGTGCCCCAAAGGTTTTGGTTTATGATGTGTTTGCATTCTCATTTTATTTTAGGAATTTTTTGATTCCCTCTTTGGTTTCTTCTATTACCCAGTTGTTTTGAAGCAAGGTGTTATTCAGTTTCCATGTATTTGATTTTTTTTTTCCTTGCCCTTTGTGTTACTGATTTCTACTTTTATGGCATTGTGATCAGAGAGAATGCTTTGTATTATTTTGATGTTTTGGATTTTATTGAGGGTTGCTTTGCAGCCCAAAATTAGGTCTATTCTGGGGAATATTCAATGTGTTGGAAAAGAATATATACTCTGCTGCTGTTGGGTAGAGTGTTCTATATATGTCCATGAGGTCAAGTTTGTTGATTGTGGCCTTTAGATCTTCTGTATTTTTGTTGAGTTTCTTTCTAGATGTTCTATCCTTTACCGAGAGTGCTATGTTGAAGTCTCCTACTATTATTTTGGAACTATTTCTATTTTTTATTTCTATTTTCAGTGCCATTAGGGTTTTTTTTTTTTTTTTAATGTATTTTGGAGCCCTGTCTTGGGGTGCATAGATATTTATTAAGGTTATGTCTTCTTGGTGGATTTTCCCTTTAATCATTATATAATGTCCTTCCTTATCTTTTATAGTGGATTTTGTCTTAAAGTCTATTTTACCTGAGATTAGTATTACCATTCTTGCCCTTTTTTGGTTACTGTTTGTTTAATATATATTTTTTCCATACTTTGATTTTTAGTATACTCATGTCTTTGTGTCTAAAGTGTTTATTTTGTAGACAGCATATTTATGAGTCTTTTTTTTTTTTTTTAATCCATTCTGCTACTCTCTGTCTCTTTACAGGTGCAATTAAACCATTTACATTCAGTGTGATTATCAATAGTTATGAGTTTATTGCTGTCATATGTTGTGCTTTGTGTGTGTGTGTGTTTGTGGTTCTGACATTTTCTTTGCTCTTCTTGCTTTTCTGTTTTCTTTTTTTTTTGTGGCTTTTCTTTCATTATTATAGATTTTGTGTTTACTGAACCTTCGTGTTTTCCTTCTTTTTTGTTTTAATGAGTAGGTTTGTTAGCTTTCTTTGTGGGTACCGTGAAATTTACCTTTATCTTTCTAAGTCTGAACCAGTCTTTTATTACTTGATATTTGCTTGACTTCCTCTCCATCTGAAAGTTCTCTACTTAACATCTTTTATTCCCCCTTTCATTGTTTTGACATAGTTGTCATTTACAGGTTGTTGTCTGTTTCTCTGTTATAAGTCTTTTACGTTTGTTTTATTATTGAGAATTCTTTATATGGTTGCTATCTGGCTGATGCTTTTCTCTTTCCCAAACTCCTGCTGTTATCTAATGTTGTTGATTCTCTAACCAAAGGACTCCCTTTAATATTTCTTGTAAGTTTGGTTTGATTTTTACAAATTCCCTTAATTTCAGTTTATTTGGAAAGATTCTGATTTTGCGATCATATATGAGAGACAGCTTTGCAGGATATATTGTTCTTAGTTGGCTATTTTTTTCTTTCAAGGTTTTTTATATGTCATCCTATTGCCTTCTTGCCTGCGTAGTTTTTGCCAAGTAATCAGAGCTTAGTCTCATTGTTTCCCCTTTGTAAGTGCCTTTTTGTTTTTCTCGAGCTGCTCTCACGATTCTTTCTTTGTCTTTGGTTTTGGGTAGAGTGATTATGATATGCCATGGTGACTTTCTTTTAGGGTCTACCTTATATGGGGTTTGTTGAGCTTCTTGGATGGTCAGCTTTTTGTCTTTCATAGTATATGGGGAAATTTCTGCCAGTAAATCTTCAACAATCATCTCTGTGTTTTCTATTTTCTCCCCATGTTCTGCAACTCTGATCAGAGGCAAATTTTTGCCCTTGATTGTGTCCCTTATAATTCTTAGGTTTTCTTCATTCATTTCTCTGATTTTTCCTCAAACAAAATGGCATCCATGGATTTGCCTTCAGTCTCACTGATTCTGTCTTCCATTGTTTCATATTTGCTCCTAAAATCTTCTATTAGCTGCCCATTTCTAAAACTTTGTTATCTTTTGGATTTGTAGTTGTTGTTTTTGTATGATTTCTAATTGTTTATTTATTTTGTTGTATCATTTTCTCAAAATCTTGTTTGTCTGTTTTCCTTGATTTTGGCTATGCTAATGTTGGGTTTGCCTGTGTTTTCCATGATTTTGCCTCTCTTTTTTCTTGTCTTTTTTCTGTGTTTTCCTTGATTTCTTTCCTAATCTCTTTGAGAACCCTAAATATTCACTTTTTGATTTCCATGTCAAGTAGTTCCAATGACTTTTTGTCTCCTGGAAGGTTACCTGATTCTTTATTTTGGTTATTTTCTGCAGCCATTTTGTCCTACTCTTTTATGTTTTGATATTGTCTGCTGTCTCCAAAAGTTATTATTTTTTACAAATATAATAATATAAAAAAGTATTATTTTCTTTATTTATTGTATGTTCATTTGTTTTGTCCTGCTTTTTTGTTTTGTTTTGATACGTGAGGGCAGGCAGGCTGGCGTGATTTGCTGCTTGCTCATTTATGGGCATGGTAGCTATCACCAGCTTAGCTGGGTGGGCAAGGCAGCAGCAGGCCTGGAGAGCTCAACTCATTGCATATTGGTTAGGCACGGTGACTGATGGTGGATTGGGCTGGTGCTATTTGCCTCCTGATGTTGGTTCAGCTGTGTGGGAGCATTCAGGAGATGACAAACAGAGAGTAGTATGGGCTTGCTTCCTACTGTTTAGCAGTTGGTTGAGTGGCAGGAGGAGAGGGTCAATGCATGCATGGTGAGGTGGTGGGTCTGAAAGCTGGGTGCACTCTAGCCACAGTGGTGCAGCGGGGGCCAGTAGGAGGAGGGGAAGGTGATGTATAGGACTAGATAAGAGGCAGAAAAAAAGAGAGAGAAAGAAAGACAAAAAAATTAAAAAAGGGCAGCACGGTCTGAGCCAGTGGGCAGGGGTGGGTGGACCTGGGGACTGGTGGGAAGGTGGGGGGGCTGGCTTGTGGGATTAGGTGGGAATGAGAAAGAATAGAAGAAAAGAAAGAAGAGAAAATGTTTAAAAATATAATAAATAAATGGTGGCTTGTCGGGGGCCAGCTGGTGAGGGTGGTGTGGACCTAGAGCAGCAGCAGGCCAGTGTACTGGTGGCACTCTGTCTGTGGTGATGTTTCAGGGAACACTGGGAAGGGCAGGGAGGTGGCGTATAGGGCTATGTGGGAGGGAGAAACAAAAGTAAGAAGAAGAGGGAAAAAGTGGTGGTGCAGTGAAGGCCAGCAAGTGAGGGCACGGCAGACTCAGGGGCTGGTGAGAAGTGAGGGAAGGTAGCTAACAGGGCTAGATGGGACAGAGAAAGAAAAGAAGAAAAAAGGAATAAAATAAAGAAAAAAAGTGGCGGTATGATGGGAGGCAGTGGATGTGGGCAGAGTGGACCTGGGGTGGTGGCAGGCTGGTGGCTCTCTAACTGTGACATCACAGCACAGGCTGGCAGGAAGGAGGGGGAGAGGGTGTACTGGACTAGGAGGGAGGGGGAAAGAAAAGGAAGAAGGAGAAAAACTGGCAGCTTGCTGGGGTCCAATGAGTGGGGTGGGGTGGACTTGGGGGCCAGTGGGGAGGGGCAGTGGTATATGGAGCTAGGTGGGAGGAAGAAGGAAAAGAAGAAGAAGAAAAACAATGGTGGTACTGTAGGAGGCAGAGGTTGGATGCGGGGTGAGGTGGACCCTCAGTTCAGTTGCGGGGGAGATGTCATAAGGGGCTAAGTGAGAGGGAGAAAGAAAAGGAAAGAAAAAAAATATATATATATATAGCAGCATGGCAATAGCTGTCAGGAAGGGGAGCAATGTGGCTTACCAAAGCCTCTGATGAGCCCTGAAATGATCTGTCCTCTCTACCAGACAGGAAGAACAGCTGACAACTTCTTGTGTTGCTATATGCTTTCTCTTGGAGTCAGAGGCCATTTAGAAGTTGGAATAATCCCATCTGGAAACCTAGAGTGGGGCTGGAACTCTCTTTGCACAATAAAATAATAATAATGATAATAACAATAGTGATAGTTAACACTTACTGAGAGATTACCATGTATCACCTGTGAGGTACATGCTATTATTATCATCAGCATTTCTGTTCCAACCCAGAACTGAATCACGGAAAACATGAGAAATTTGTCCAAGGTCACCTGGGTACTAGGGGCGGATGCAGGAAGTTTGAGTCCACCCAGAGGCACCTCAGAAAAAAGGCTCTGATCTACTTCTGAAAAAATCAGCCGCTGAAAACCCTATGGAGCACAATTCTATGCTGACATGCATGGGGTGGCCATGAATCAGAGTCGGCGCCGTAGCAACTGGTTTTAACCTATGGAAGCCCCAAAGTTTCTGTGCTGGTTTCTAAACAGCACAAATATTTTCCTTAGATAGTGAACCTATCGTCTTTTTCATTTTCACTATTCAGCAAATGTTTCAGTTCTCCCCACTTCAGGGTACACGAGAGAATTGCATTTCCCTCATTCCTTGAAGTTGGGGTGGTTGTGTGTGCTGGGAGTTCTCTGTTTGCCGCTTAGATACATTCGCCACCATTTTCTGTTCTACTCCATGGCCCACAGGGTTGATCCCTATGAACTGCATATTCCAGGTGCCCTAATATTTTTTTCACCGTTTAACCTGATGGTAGGAACCCTCATGGTGCAGTGGTTAAGTCCTTGGCTGCTAACCAAAAGACCGGCAGTTTGAGCCCACCAGCCCCTCTGTGGGAGAAAGATGTGGCAGTCTGCTTCTGGAAAGATTTACAGCCTTGGAAACCCTATAAGGCAGTTCTTCTCTGTTCTACAAGGTCCTTATGAGTCAGAATCGACTTGAAGGCAGTGGGTTTGGAATCCAGTGTTAGAATGATCTGTTCCCTCTTTGGAAACTCAGATGAAGTTAACCTAACCCCATTCCAGCTTCATGGATTGTCTTGGAGTCCTGAATGGGCTGTCATTATTTCATATTATTTTCTCCCAGATATGGAAATTATCTATTCCTTTTGCTTATGGCCCACCCCCAAAATCCACACCCTGTGTGTGTGTGTGTGACAGACTTTACTGAATGTTTGGGAAAAAGGAGAAAGTCTATATCACAGATAGGCAAACAACTTGGATTTGAATATCAGATATCCTTATTCTGATTATTGTCCATTGGTTCTTTCCACCAATTCAGACTTCAGTCTTTCCTAAACTTGCTCATCTGTTTCTTTCCTTTGCGCATCCTTCTACACCCAGCTCTGGGACCTTCTTCTTATAACCAAATATTTTTAATAGCTCTGCTAGCTGGTGGGGCTAGAGAATATCTCTGGGCCTCACCTCTTCTTCCTCCTCCCACTGTCTCTACAGTGGAAAGGCAGCTTCTCAGAGATACATTCCACACTGACATGTATTCTGTCACCTTATCCCCATACCTCCTGCACATCCCCACCCATCCTCAGTAACCTTCAGAATACAAACCAGGTACACCTACCTACCCACCCCTCCCCACACACACACTCCTTTACTCCAGTTTGTATTGCCTTTCTTTGTCTCTTCTCAAGGAGCTCTGGTGACACAGTGGTTAAGTGCTAAGCTGCTTACCAAAAGGTCAGGGGTTCAAACCCAACAGCCACTCTGTGGAAGAAAGATGTGGGCAGTCTGCTACTGTGAAGATTTACAGCATTGGAAATCTTATGGGGGAATTGTACTCTGTCCTACAGGGTCACTATGAGTTGGAATGATTTGACAGAAGTGAGTTTGGTGAGTGTATCTCACCATTAGTATGAAAAAGCCTTGAAGGTGCCTGTGTAGGGAAAAGGGGCTAAGAAGGCTCAGGTTTATTAGTAAGGCCCATGGATCACCAGGGCCAAAAGGCGGTAGCTGACCACAAAGGCCTCCCTTTGGGGCTTGGGAACCAAAGCCTACTTGATACCCAACTGCAGTCACCTACTGGACTTACTCCCTAGGCAGAGACAACCTAGGGACATAACAGGGGTGTTCTTAGATTTGGGGGTTCTGGGTCCTTGCCATCTCTCCATTTCTTTCTACCACAAAACACAAACTATAAAACAAATCCATGACTTCTAGTGGGAAATCAACCTAAAGCACATACCATACGGTTTCTAACTCAGAATCACTCCACTTTTCCCCATCCTTCCCACTGCTTTATTTCATGCCCTCACTATCTCATGTGTGGACTATAGAGACTTGCTCCTGCTGGGTCTTCAGGCATTCTGCCATTCTACTAGCTTGCCTGTCCTCTACACTATGGCTGGAGAGCTTCCTAAAATCAGATGAAATTGGGCCAATGCATTCTTTGTTTTTATTTTAACTAAAGAGATTATTTTGATTTTATGTTTAATAATCAAAGCAGCACCTGTTTATTGTAAAAATACAAACACTAAATATTTAGAGAGAAAAAGTAAAAGCCTTCTGATCCCACTCCAATCATTCCCTAAAGCTAGTCACAGTTTATTTTTTATCCTTCCATAATTTCCTATGTATGTACAAACACACACAGAGACATAAATACATGCACACATATATGTATATATGTGTACACACTGTGGTACAAACATTGCGCATCTGCTCTTTTTTACTTAATAGCACATGGAGAGACTTCTCCCTGTCAATACACATCAACGTACCCTTAAATATCTCATTTATCTTATGAATTTACTGGTATTTATTTAATCAATCCTTTGTTGATAAACATTTAAGTTGTTAACAGTTCTCACTGTTACAGACTATGTTCTTCAATGAATAATCTTTTATACACATCTTTGTATATTACTTACAGATTTTTTAAATGCCTGCTATTGCTTCAGATTCATAGCATCTAAAAGAATTAAAAACAATTTTAAGTAATGTGTGCTTTTACATTTACAGTTTTAAAAGCCAAATAGCTCTGCTAAGATTATAATGAAAAAGAGCAGTCCCTTACTCCTCCCCGCTATTTTCAATTTCAGTTCCCCATATGCAACCTCCTTTGCCTGTGCTATGATCTTATTTATTTTCTTGTACAATTTATTATTTTCTATAGAATTATTAATTATCTTGTCTTTCATTTTCTTGTAATGATGTATGTATCACTAATTCAACCCCAAACTTAACAAAATTGAAAATTGGCTTTCTATACTTTCAAATTCTTTGGTCATCCCAATAGTTTTTCTATTTTATTTTGTTCTTAGAAATATCTTCTATAGGTTTCTGTCCTCTCTTTGTAATCAGGAATGATTTTTGTTGTTTGTTTTTTCTAGGATTGCTGCACTGCTTTCAGTTGTCACCTTGGGACTTCCATTCACATCAACCTAAGTATTCCCTTTGCCTCTCTCCTGTTTTGAATGCCATGTTTCTTAGATTATATATCTTCCTTTTTTACCTCTCATTTTGTTGCAAGAGCTGGACAATGACTAAGGAAGACAGAAGAAGAGTTGACACCTTTGAATCATGGTGTTGGTAAAGAATTTTGAATGTACCGTGAACTGCCAGAAGAACAAACAAATTTGTCCTCGAAGAAGTACAGCTAGAGTGCTCCTTAGAAGCGAGAACGGCAAGACTTTGTCTTACGTACTTTGAACATGTTTTCAGCGAGGACCAGTCCCTGGAAAAGGACATCATGCTTGGTAAAGTAGAGGGTCAATGAAAAAGAGGAAGGCCGTTGAGGAGATGGATTGACACAGTGGCTGCAACAATGGGCTCAAGTGTAACAATGATTGTGAGGATGGCACAGGACCAGGCAGTGTTTCATTTTGTTGTAAATAGGGTCGCTATGAGTCAGAGCCAACTCGACAGCACCTAACAGCAAAAACACCTTGGACTGCCAAAAGAACAAACAAATCTATCTTGGAAGAAGTATAGCGGGACTGCTCCTTGGAAGCGAGGATGGAGAGACGTCATCTCAAGTACTTTGGACATGTTATCAATAGGGCCCAGTCCCTGAAGAAAGACATCATTCTTGATAAAGTAGAGGGTCAGCGAAAAAGAGGAAGGCTCATAGGGTTGCTATGAGTTGGAACTGACTCAACGGCACCTAAGAACAACAACAACATGTCTTCCTTTTTTCCCTCTAATTTTGTTTGAGTGTATCATTTTGTTCTTTCCTAAGGAATAATGCGTGGAATATAAGAATTTTGGAGACCTTGGTGTCTTAAAATGCCTTTATTTTGCCCTAATACTTGTTAATAGTTTAGCAAGGTATAGAATTTTAGAGTGAAATCAATTTCCTTCAGAATTCTGAAGGCATTATATTTTTATGCAAATAGCACACACGTTCTACATTTTTTGGCCAACTGCACCCTCCTGGCACAAGGTATTTTTGTAATTGCACTATGCCAATTTTTCTTTTTTAACATATTGCTGTAAAAAAAATAAGCAAAACTTCTTCATGGAGGAAGGGTGCTGTTGGCCAAAAAATGTAGAACTCCTAAAAATACGGTACTTTGTTACCTTCTAGCTTCCAATATTGCTATTGAGAAATCCAATGCCATAGGCCTCTAGAATCTATGTGTCCTGGCCAGCGCCCCTTTTCTTTTGGGGTATTCTGAAATTCCATAATTTTGTACCAGTTTCGTTCTTTGTTGTTGTTAGTGTTGTTCACCCATCATGCTCAGTTCTTTCAGCCTGGAAACTCATGCTGTTCTCATGCCATTTTTTCCTGTGTTGTTTCTTTTTCATTTTTCTCTCTTCTGTTTTCTCTGTTCATTCTTTGTGGACCTCCTAGCCTTTGAATGTTTGATCTCAGAACTGCTCCTCCAATTTTGTTACCTTTCTCTATCTTTTTTTTTTCATTATTTGTTTTACTTTCTGGAATATTTCCTCAATTTTATCTTCTTAATTTTCTGACACACACACGTATATGTATACACACACATATGTGCATATATATACATGTGTGTATACATATACATATTTATATGTATATATCTACTGTCACATTTTTAAATTTCCTTCCTCTTGGAATGTTTCTTTTTTATAGCTACCCGTTGTTTTATGGATATCATCTCATATCTCTTCTGAGAATATGAATTAAATGTTTTTCTGCACATTTTTCTACTCTCATCATTGTTCCTATGTCATCCAAGTTCCTTTTATTTGGGGAATGGGAGTGTCTATCTTACTCTTTAGAGGCTTTCCTTAAATGTCTAGCAGCTCTTGGTTGACAAGAGTGAGGCATTTACTCTGTGGATTTGGGTGAGGCTTGTCAACTAGAGTGTTCCCCTGTCAATACTCAAGTGGAACCCTAGATATTTAATTGAGGCACCACCCAAAAGTAAGCATCTACAGGTCTTTTCTCCTGGTCAGTTTCCTGAGAGATGAACCAATCTTCTGCCTGGGGGAATAAACTTGGCTACCAGCATTATGTGAGTCAAGCTGAGGAGATAAAGATCTCAGCATTCCTTATATTTCTTTTAAGTTTATCACTGTTTTCAATCCTGCAACTTACCTTCAAATTTCTTTTTCTTTTCTTTGCGAACACTTAATCGTGCTTTGAAAGTTTACAGAGAAAATTAGTTTCCCATTCAATAACTTATATACAAATGGTTCTGTGACATTGGTTGCAGTCTCCTTAATGTGTGAGCACTCTCCACATTACCACTCTGAGTTCCCCATTTTCATTCGTCCAGTTTTCCTGCCTTCTCATCTGCCTTACTTTTGGGCAGATGTTGTCTTTTTGGTCTCATGTACGTGATTGTTCTAAGGAACCCTTTCCTCCCTCACAGGTGTTTTATTTATTTATTTTTTAATAAGCCTGTCTATTATTTGGGTTAAAGGAGAACTCTGTGAGTGGCTTCAGTTCCAAGTTAGAAGTGTGTCTAAGGCCCACCATCTTAGAGTTCCTCCAGTCTCTATTAGACCAGTAGGCCTGGTCTTCTTTATGAATTTGAATTTTATTCTACATTTTCTTCCAACTCTAACAGGGACCTTCAGTGTGATCCTGGTCAGAGGGTCCAGGCATCATCAAGTTCTTCAAGTCTCAGGCTAGTGGAGACTGTGGTTCCTATGGTCCGTTAGTCCTTTGGACTAATTGCTTCCTTGAGGTTTTGGTTTTCTTCACTGTCCTTATGCACCAGATGGAAAGAGAACAACAGTTGTTTCTTAGATGGTGGCTTAGAAGCTTTCAAGACCTCAAACACTACGCACCAAAGTAGGATGTAGAACATTGTCTGTATGAACTATGTTATGTCAATTGACCTAGATGTCCCCTGAGGCTATGGTCCTTAGCCTTCAAACCCAGTAATTCAGTGCTGTGAGGTGTTTGGTTATGTTTAGGAAGCTTCCATGACTGTGCTCCCTGTGTGCTTTATTTTATATATGAATATACATGCAGCACATACAAATATATATGGAGAAATACCCACCATCAAACTTATATATGCACATGGATTTACTCCCATATGCCCTTCAACATCTTGCAGGATTATATATGTTATAATATTTATTGTAGTTGCCTTTTCTTCTTGCATGCCTCTCAGTGTATTCCCTTGTCTTAGTCATGTTGTGCTTACTTTTCCTTTATTGTGTATTGCCTTTCCCTTTACCAAAGTTAACATGTGTTTACTATCTAGTTAATGATTTACCTTCCTTTCCCCTCCCATCCCTGGAAACCATCAAAGAATTTTTTTTTCTGTGTGTAAAACCCCTTTTTCACTTTTTATAATAGCAGTCTCATATAATATTTGTCCTTTTGTGATTGACTTATTTCACTTAGCATAATACCCTCCAGATTCATCCTTGTTGTGAGATGTTTCACAGATTGGTCATTATTCTTTACCTCTGCATAGTATTCCATTGTGTGTATGTACCACAGTTTGTTTATCTATTCATCTGTTGACGGGCATTTAGGTTGTTTCCATCTTTTTGCTATTGTGAATAATGCTGCAAAAAAAATGGGTGTACATATGTCTATTTGTGTGATGGTTCTTATTTCTCTAGCATATATTCCTAGGAATGGGATTGCTGGATCGTATATGTCTTAGTCATCTAGTGCTGCTATGACAGAAATGCCACAAGTAGAAGGCTTTAAAAAACAGAAGTTTATTCTCTCACAGTTTAAGAGGCTAGAAGTTCAAATTCAGGGTGCCAGCTTTAGGGGAAGAATTTCTCTCTCTGTTGGTTTTAGGGGAAAGTCTTTCTCATCAATCTTGCCCTGGTCTAGGAGCTTCTCAGTGCAGGAACCCTGGGTCCAAAAGAAGCACTGTTCTCCTGGCACAACTTTCTTGATGGCATGAGGTCCCCTGTCTCTCTGCTCATTTACCTCTTTCATATCTCAAAAGAGATTGACTTAATAGAGAACCTAATCTTGTAGGTTGAGTTCTGCCTCATTAACATAACTACCTCTAATCCTGCCTCTTTAACATCATGGAGGTAAAATTTACAACACATAGGAAAATCACACCAGATGACAACATTGTGGACAGTCACACAATACTGGGAATCATGGCCTAGCCAAGTTGATATACATTTTTCTGGGACAAAATTCAATCCATAACTACGGTATTTCTATTTCTAGCTTTTTAAGGAAGCACAGTATCATTTTCCAAAGTGGTTGTAACATTTTACATTCCCATCAGCAGTGTATAAGAGTTCCAATTTCCCCACAACCTCAACACCATTTGTTGTTTTCTGTTTGTTTGATCAGTGCCTTTATTGCCGGGGTGAGATGGTATCTCATCGTACTTTTTATTTATTTATTTTTCTAATTTTGATACAGGTATGTTTCTGCTTCAAGTAGTTATTATTATTATTATTGTGCTTTAAGTGAAAGTTCACAATTTAAGTCAGTTTCACACACAAAAACTTACCCACACATTGTTGCCTTCCCTAAAATGTAACAGCACACTGCTCTCAACCCTGTATCTCACATGTCCATTTTACCAGCTCCTGTCCCCCTCTGCCTTCTCATCTTACCTCCAGACAGGAGCTGCCCACATAGTCTCATGTGTCTACTTGAGCTAAGAAGCACACTCCTCACCAGTATCATTTTATATCTTATAGTCCAGTCTAACCTTTGTCTGAAGAGTTGGCTTAAAGAATGGTTTTAGTTTTGGGCTAACAGAGAGTCCCAGGACCGTGAACTCTGGGGTCCCTCCAGTCTCAGTCACACCATTAAGTCTGGTCTTTTTACTAGCATTTGAGGTCTACACCTCACTTTTTCTCCTGCTGCATCAGGGATTCTCTGTTGTGTTCCCTGTCAGGGCAGTCATTGGTGGTAGCTGGGCACCATCTGGTTCTTTCAGCCTCAGGCTGATGGAGTCTCTGGAGTTTCTGTCTCTTGGACTCATATTTTCCTTCATTCTTCTTTGCTTCTGGTGGATGCAACTTAGGTGGCAGCTTGATAGCTTTTAAGACCTCAGACGTCACTCACCAAAGTGGGATGCAGAATGTTTTATTAGTACACTTGTTATGCCAATTGACCTAGATGTTCCCTGAAACCAAGGCCCGCAGACCCCCGCCCCGCTACTCTGTCCCTGGAAATGTTCGGTGGTTTTCAGGAAACTGCTTAGCTTTTGGATTAGTCCAGTTGTGCTGACTTCCCCTGTATTGCGTGTTGTCCTTCATTTCACTTAAAATAATTCTTGTCTATCATCTAATTAGTGAATATCCCTCTCCCTCTCTCCCTCTCCACCCTCGTAACCATCAAAGAATGTTTTCTTCTGTGTTTAAACATTTTCTTGAGTTCTTCTAATAATGATCTCATAAAGTATTTGTCCTTTCATGTCAGCATAATGCATTCCAGATTTCTCCATGTTATGATATGTTTCGTGGATTCATCCTTGTTCTTTATCATTGTCTGGTATTTCATTGTGTGAATGTACCATACTTTTGACTGACACCTTGTTTGTTTCCATCTTTTTGCTATAGTATACAGTGCTGCAATGAATATGAGTGTGCATATATCTATTCATGTGAAGGCTCCTATTTCTCTAGGATATATTTCAAGGATTGGGATTGCTGGATAGTTCTGGAAACACTGGCAGCGTAGTGGTTAAGTGCTATGGCTGCTAACCAAAAGGTTGGCAGTTTAAGTCCGCCAGGCACTCCTTGGAAACTCTACGGGGCAGTTCTACTCTGTCTTATAGGGTCGCTATGAGTCAGAATCGACTCAACGGCAGTGGGTTATATGGTAGTTCTATTTCTAACTTTCTAAGGAAGCATCACATTGATTTCCAAAGTGATTGTACCATTTTACATTCCCACCAGCAGTGTATAAGTGTCCCAGTCTCTCCACAACCTCTCCAATATTTATTATTTCATTTTTTTTTTTTTGATTAGTGCCAGCCTTGTTGGAGAGAGATGGTACCTCACTGTAGTTTTTATTTGCATTTCTCTAATGGCTAATGATCTTGAGAATTTCCTTAGCTGCCTGAATGGCTTTTTGGTGAAGTGCCTTAGCCCATTTTGTAATTGGGTTGTTTGTTGTTGAGGTTTTGTAGTATTTTGTAGATTTTAGAGATTAGATGCTGATCGGATTTGTCACAGCCAAATTTTTTTCCTAATCTGTAGGTTGTCTTTTACTCTTTTGGAGAAGTTTTTGGATGAGCATAAGTGTTTGATTTTTAGGAGCTCCCAATTATTTAGTTTCTCTTCTGGTGTTTGTGCATTGTTAGTAATGATTTGTATAATGTTTATGCCATGTATTAGGGCTCCTAGAATTTTTCCTCCATAATTTTTATCATTTTAGATTTTATATTTAGGTCTTTAATCCATTTTGAGTTAGTTTTTGTGCAAGGAGTGAGGTATGGGTCTTGTTTCATTTTTTTGCAGATGGATATCCAGCTATGCCAGCACCGTTTGTTAAAGGGACTGTCTTTTCCCCATTTATATGGACTTTGGGCCTTTGTCAAATACCAGCTACTCATATGTGGATGGATTTATGTCTTGATTCTCAATCCTGTTCCATTGGTCTATGTATCTGTTGTACCAGCACAAGGCTGTTTTGACTACTGTGGTGGTATAATGTTGTTGTTGGGTAACACTGAATCGGTTCCGGCTCATAGCGATCCTATAGGACAGAGTAGAACTGCCCCATAGGGTTTCCAAGGAGCAGCTGGTGGGTTTGAATTGCAGACCTTTAGGTTAACAGCTGAGCTCTTAACCACGACACCACCAGGTATAATAGGTTCTAAAATCAGGTAGTGTGAGGTCTCTCATTTTGTTCTTCTTTTTCAGAGATGCTTTACTTATCCCGGGCCTCTTCCCTTTCCATTTGAAGTTGGTGATTTGTTTCTCTATCTCATTAAGAAACGTAATTGGAATTTGGATCAGGATTGCATTGTATCTGCAGATTGCCTTGGGTAGATTAGACATTTTCACAATGTTGAGTCTTCCTATCACTGAGCAAGGTATGTTTTTCCACTTATTAAGGTCTCTTTTGGTTTCTTGCAGTTGTGTCTTGTAGTTTTCGTTGTATAGGTCTTTTATGTCTCTGGTTAGATTTATTCCTATGTATTTTATCTTCTTGGGGGCTACTGTAAATGGTATTAATTTGGTGATTTCTTCTTTGACGCTCTTTGTTGGTGTAGAGGAATCCAGCTGATTTTTTTGCTTTTATCTCGTATCCTGATACTGTGCTGAACTCTTCTATTAGTTCCAGTAGTTTTCTTGAGGATTCTATAGGGTTTTCTGTGTATAGGATCATATTATCTGCAAATAGAGATACATTTTCTTCTTCCTTATAAATCTGGATGCCCTTTATTTCTTTTTCTAGCATAATTGCTCTGGCTAGGACCTCCAGTACAATATTGAATAAGAGTGGTGATAAAAGGAATCCTTGTCTGGTTCCCGATCTCAAGGGGAATGCTTTCAGACTCTCTCCATTTAGGATGATGCTGGCCTTTGGCTTGTATAAATGCCCTTTATTATGTGGAGGAATTTTCCTTCAATTCCTATTTTGCTGAGAGTTGGACTTTGTGTTGGACTTTGTGAAATACCTTCTCTGCATCAGTGGATAAGATCATGTGGTTCATGCCTTTTGTTTATGTGGTGAATTACATTGATTGTTTTTCTAGCGTTGAACCATCCCTGCATACCTGGTATGAATCTCAGTCATAATGAATTATTTTTTTGATATGTTGTTGAATTCTATTGGCTAGAATTTTGTTGAGGACTTTAGTGTCTAAGTTCGTGAAGGACATTAGTCTGTGTGTGTGTGTGTGTGGTGTCTTTACCTGGTTTTTGTATCAGGTTTATGCTGGTTTCATTGAACGAGTTTGGGAGTATTTCATCCTTTTCTATGCTCTGATACTTTTAGCAGTAGTGGTGTTAACTCTTCTCTGAAAGTTTGGTAGAATTCTCCAGTGGAGCTGTCAGGGCCAGAACTTTTGTGGGGTGGGGGGGCAAGGGGGAGTTTTTTAATTACCTTTTCAATCTTTTCTTTTGTTATAGGTTTATTTATTGGCTCTACCTCTGTTTGTGTTAGTTTAGGTGGGTAGTGTCTTTCTAGAAATTTGACCATTTCCTCTAGGTTTTCAAATTTGTTAGAGTACAGTTTTTCATAATATTCTGTTTCAATTCTTTCAATTTCAGTTGGGTCTCTTGTGATATCAACCATCTCATTTCTTATTTGAGTTATTTGCTTTCTCTCTTGTCAGTTTGGCCAGTGGTTTATTGATTTTTTCAAAGAACAAGCTTTTGATCTTGTTAACTCTTTTGATTGTTTCTCTATTCTCTATTTCATTCAATTCTGCTCTAATTTTCATTACCTGCTTTTTTTTTTGGTGCTCGAAGGTTTCTTTTTCTGTTCTTTTTCTATTTGTTCTAGTTCTTGTGTTAATTCTTTATTTTGGCACTTTCTTCTTTTTGGACTGTGCATTTATTGCTATAAATTGACCTCTGAGCACTGCTTTTGCTGTGTCCCAAAGGTTCTTGTAGGAAGTGTTTTCATTCTCATTTGATTCTGTGAATTTCTTTATTCTGTCCTTAATTCCTTCTATAACCCAATAGTTTTTTAGCAAGGTGTTGTTCAGTTTCCATATGTCCAATTTTTTTTCCTTTCTTTTTTTTTTTTATTAATATCAACTTTTATGGCTTTATGCTCAGAAAAGATGCAGTGTACTATTTCAATGTTTTGGATTCTGTTAAGGCTTGCTTTATGGCCTAATATGTGGCCTATTCTAGAGCATGCTCTGTGTGTGTTGGAAAAAAAAGTACAATTGGCTGCTGTTGGGTGGAGTGTTCTATATATGTCTATGAGGTCAAGTTGGTTGATAGTGGCATTGAGACCTTCCGTGTCTTTACTGAGCTTCTTTCCGGATGTTGTGTCCTTCACCAAAGTGGTGTCTTGAAGTCTCCTACTGCTATTCTGCTATTGTGGAGCTCTCTATCTCTCTTTTCAATGCTGTTGGAGTTAGTTTTATGTATTTTGGAGCCTTGCTGTTGGGTATGTAAATATTTATTATGGTTATGTCGCCCAGCTGTGTTGAACCTTTAATCATTATATAGTGTCCTTCCTTATCCTTTGCGGTGGATTTTAGTTTAAAGTCTATTTTGTCAGGAATTAATATTGCCATTTCTGCTCTTTTTTGATTGTTGTTTGCTTGATACATTTTTTTCCATCCTTTGAGTTAAGTTTGTTTGTGTCTTTAAGTCTAAGGTGTGTCTCTTGTAGGCAGCATATAGATGGATCATGTTTTTTTAATCCATTCTGCCACTCTCTGTCTCTTTATGGGTGCTTTTAGTCCATTTACATTCAGCATAATTATGGATAGGTATGAGTTTTTTTTTTTTTTTATGAGTTTAGTGCTGTCATTTTGATGTCTTTTTTGTGTGTTGTTGATAGTTTCTTTTTTCCACTTAATTTTCTGTGCTGAGTCATTTTTCTTTATATATTTTCTTTTCCTCTTTTTCATTGTCATTGCTTTTGTATTTGCTTAGTCTTTATGTTTTTCTTGTTTTTTTATTTTGATATGCAGGATTCCTAGTTTCCTTTGTGGTTACCTAAATATTTACCAGTATTTTTCTAAGTTTAAACCAATCTTTTATTTCTTTATATTGTCTTGACTTCCTCTCCATAGGAAAGATCTATGGCTACGTTTTATAGTCCCTCTTTTTTGTTTTAATGTTGTCTTTTTTTACATAATGGCATCTCTATTTTCCTGTTTTGAGCATTTTAGCTTAGATTTACTTTTTTGATCTCCTGTCTGGGATGATATCTGGTTGCTCTGTCCTGTGTTCTAATTTTGGGTTGTTATATGATGTTATTGGCTTTTTAACCAGAGGACTCTCTTTAGTATATCTTGTACTTTGGGTTTGGTTTTTACAAATTCCCTAAACTTCTGTTTTTCTGGAAATGTCCTAATTTCACCAGCATATTTGAGAGACAGTTCTGCAGGATATATAATTCTTGGCTAGCAATTTTTTTTTTCCTTCAAGGCTTTATATATGTCATCCCAGTACCTTCTTGCCTGCGTGATTTCTGCTAAGTATTCTGAGCTTAGTTTTATTGACTCCTTCATAGGTGACTTTTCATTTATCCCTGACTGCTCATAAAATTCTCTCTTTATGTTTGGCTTTGGCAAGTTTGATTATAATATGTCTTGCTGACTTTCTTTTGGGATCTATCTTGTGTAGAGTTCAATGAGCATCTTGCATAGATATCTTCTCAATTTTCATGATATCAGGGAAGTTTTCTGCCTACAGATCTTCAAGAATTCTTTCTGTATTTTCTGTTATCTCCCTTAACCCCCCCACCATTGTTGTACTCTAATCATTCATAAAAAAAAAAAATTCATAGGTTATCCCTATTGATAAAGTCCCACGTATTTCTTAGGACTTCTTCATTTTTTTTTAATTGGTTTATCTGATTTTCCTAATATATGTTGGTGCCAAGTGCTTTTTCTTCAGTCTCACTAGTTCTGCCTTCCATTTTGCTCCTATGACTTTCAATTGAATTGTCTCATTCTGAAATTTTCTTGTTGATTTTATGAATTTCTGTTTGCTGTCTCTCTATGGATTTTTGAAGCCTACTAAATTTGTCATTATGCTCTTTTCTAATCTGCTTAAGTTCCTCTAATGCTTTGTCTGTGTGTTCCTTGGTTTGTTCTGCATTTTGCCTGATCTTTTGAAGAGTTCTGTATATTAATCTTTTGTATTCTACCTCCAGTAATTCCAGTAAATTCTCTTCATCCAGAAGATTTCTCACCTCTTTGCTTTTGGATCTTGCTGAAACCATCGTGGTCTGCCTCTTTATCTGATTTGATATTGACTGTTGTCTCTGAGCTATCAATAAGTTATTGTATTTATTTATTTATTGTTTGCTTACTGTGTCCTAACTTCTTGTTTTGTTTTGATATTCCCAAATAGGCTGCATGAGTGAGCTAGTTTGATTATTGGTGCCTTTGAAGTTCTAACATCTTGTCTCCAGGTGGTTAGAGTTGTTACTAGGTGTGTGAGCCCAGGAGCCTGTTCACTTTTCTTGTATGGATTCAGCTCAGGTGTTCAGAGAATCAGTCACCAAGTGTGTGGTGCAGGCTCTCACCTACAATCCTAGATGAGCTGGGGTGATTGGTGTGGGCACAAGTGTCTGGGTACAATAGGGTATCACATGCTGAGCAAGGTAGGGGGCTGACTACCGTCCCTGAGTGTCTGTGAGGAAAGCATGTCTGTGTTCCCTAGAACATGTAGATGAGTATGTCTTGCTTCCTGACTATGGGCACTCAGTGCTGTTGGCAGTAAGGACTGGGAGGCACCACTTATTCTTGGACCCCTGTCATGGGTGGCTAGGAGTCATGGGTGGAGCCACCAGTCCTAAAGGTCCCAGATGTGGGTAGGTGACGACCCTGCTTAATAGGCAGAGCAGCATCAAATGACATGAACTTGCAACTTCATTATGTAGCTGAAACAGCTGAAGTTAGACTTCAGTCATACACCCTATTGTGCTGTGGTAATGAGAGTGTATGCTACTGATATGGGCCCACACAAGTGTATGCAAGGGTAAAAGGCATTCAAATCCATAGACCTCTTATGCCTGTGCCTAGGCAAAGGAGCTGTTTCTGTCCTGAGTTCCTGCTTAAGGGAACCGGCAGATAATTTTTTCCCTGTGTGTTAATTTGTTCCCTCTCCAAGTCTGGGAGAATGGCTCAGAGCAAGTGCAGGGCCTTTCTATCAGCCCAGGGCATGCAGCTGGTGGAGATCCAGTGCAGAGCAGAATGGGAACAGGTACTTTGTTGAGAAGTTTTTCCTGAAGGAGTATTTTTGGATTGCAGTAGGTTAAACAGATTTCCTTATTTGCCAACCGCTTCTCACTTATTCTGGAGGGTTGGGCAGAATCTCTGCCATTCGGCCTCCCCCGATGTGGAAAACACATCCCAAATGCCTCTCCTTGCCTCACCATGCTTGTGGTAGCGGCAGAATCAGCTCGTGGGGTGCCGGTTCCTGCCAGGTCAGGTCTGGCAACTCCTCACTGCTTCTGAACTGTTTCTCCCTCCCCCTGCTTCTCAGTCCGATTCCTCAACTTTGCCTTTGATGCTTAGGGCCCCTAGCTTGTCATATATTATCAATTCACTTGTTTTTTCATGTCTTTGTTGCAAGAGGGACCACAGGAATTGTCCGACTACTCCGCCATCTTGGCCCCACCTCATTGTAGTTTCGACTTGAATCTTTCTAACGGATGATGACCATGAGCATCTCTTTATGTGTTTGTTAACCCACTGAAAGTCTTCTGTGGTGAAGTGTCTGTTCATGTCCTTTGTCCATTTTTTAATTGATTTACTTGACTTTTTGTTGTTGAGGTGTTAAAGTTTTCTATAAATTTTAGAGGTTAGACCTTGTCAGATACGTCATAGCCAATTTTTTTTTCCCCCAGACTGTAGGTTCTCTTTTTATTCTTTTGGAGCAGTCTTTTGATGAGCATGAGTGTTTAATTTTTAGGAGCTCCCAGATATCTACTTTATCTTCTGCTGTCTGTGCATTTTTAGTTATGTTTGATAATCTATTTATGCCATGTATTAGGGCCCCTAGCATTGTCCCCGTTTTTTCTTCCATGATCATTATAGTTTTAGGTTTTGCATTTAGGTCTTTGATCCATTTTATATTACTATTTGTGTGTGGTGTGAGGTGTGGACCATGTTTCATTTTTCTGCAAATGGATATCTAATTTTGCCAGCACCATTTGTTAAAGAGCCTTCCTCTTCCCATTTAACGGACTTTGACCCTTTGTCAAAGATGAGCTGCCCATAAAAAAAACAAAGAAACAACAAAAAAAAACCCAGTGCCGTTGATAGGTGGATGGATTTACTTCTGTGTTCTCAATTCTGTTCCACTAGTCTACATATCTACCTGTCATTGTACCAGTGCCAGGCTGTTCTGACTACCCTGGCTATATAGTAGGTTGTGAGATCAAGTAGTGTGAGTCCTCCTACTTTGTTCTTTTTCTTCAATAATGCTTTGTTTATCCAGGGCCTCTTTGCTTTCCATATGAAATTGGTAATCCCATTAAAGAATGTTGCTGGATTTTGGGTTAGGATTGCATTATATTTGTATATCGCTTTGGGTAGTATTGACATTTTCACAAAGTTAAGTCTTCCTACCCACAAGAGTGTTATGTTTTCCCATTTGTGTATGTCTCGTTTGGTTTCTTGTAGTAGAGTTTTGTTTTAATTTTCTTTGTAGAAAGCTTTTAAGTCTCTCAGAAAAAGAAAAAAAAAAATTGTTGCTGTTGAGTTGACTCCAACTCATACAGACCCTATAAGATAGAGTAGAACTGCTGTATATGTTTTTTAGCTGGAAGATGTGAACTTCTGACTTTTTGTTTAGCAGCTGTGCTCTTAACCACTGCATCACCAGGGCTCCAAGCCTCTAGTTAGACTTATTCCTAAGTATTTTACTTTTGGGGGGCTGTTGTAAATTATATTGTTTTCCTGATTTCCTTTTCAGAGTTCTCTTTTTTGGTGTAGTGGAATCCAACTGATATTTGTATGTTGACCTTGTATCCTGCCACCTTGGTTAATCCTTCCATTAGGTCCAGTAACTTTATTGTGGAATCTCTGGGATTTTCTATGTATATAATTACGTCATCTGCAAACAGGGATAGTTTTCCTTCTTTCTTATAAATTTGTATGCCCTTTATTTACATTTCTTACCTTATGGCTGTAGCTAGGACTTCCAGTACAATGTTGAATAAGAGTGCTGATAAAAGGCATCCTTATCTGGTTCCAAATCTCAACGGGAGTGATTTCAGTCTCTCTCTGTTGAGAATAATGCTGGCTGTTGGTTTTGTATATATGCCCTTAATTATGTTGAGAAATTTCCCTCCCGTTCCTATTTTGCTGCTTTTATCAGGAATGGGTGGTGGACTTTATCAAATGCATGGATTGAGATGATCATGTGATTATATTGATTGATTTTCTGATGTTATATCATCCTTGCATACCTGCTATGAGTCTCAGTTAGTCGTGATGCATTATTTTTTGATATGCTGTTGAATTCTAGTGGCTAGGATTTTTGCATCTATATTCATGAGGGATATTTGTCAATAATTTTCTTTTTTAGTGCTCCGTTTGCCTGGCTTTGTTATCAGGGTTATGCTGACTTCATAGAATGAATTCAGGAGTATTCATTCCCTTTTACATTCTGAAATAGTTTGAGTAGTATTGTTGTCAACTTTTCTCTGAACGTTTGGTAGAATTCTCCGGTAAAGCTGCCTGGGACAGGACTTTCTTTTGTTGGATTTTTTTTTATGACCTCTTCAATTTCTTCTTTTACTATGGGTCTGGTCAGATTTTCCACCTCAGTTTGTGTTAGTTTGGGCAGGTACTGTGTTCCTAGAAATTTGTCCGTTTCTTCTAGGTTTTCAGATTTGTTGTAGCATAACTTTTCATAATATTCTGTTATGGTCTTTTTTATTTCTGTTGAATCTGTTGTGATATCACCAATCTCATTTCTTATTTGGCTTATTTTCATCTTCTCCTTTTCTATTGTCAATTTGGCCAGGGCTTTGTTGATGTTATTGATCTTTTCAAAGAATGAACCCCTACTCTTGTTGATTTTTTTGATTGTTATTCTGTTTCATTTATTTCTGCTCTAATCTTTGTAATTTCCTTTCTTCTGACTGCTGTGGTCTTCTTTTGCTGCCATTTTTCTATTTGTTTGAGCTGTAGGGTGTTATGGATTGAACTGTGTCCCCCCAAAAGTATGTGTCAACTTGGCTAATCCATGATTCCCGGTATTGTGTGATTGTCCACCATTTTGTCATCTGATGAGATTTTCCTGTGTTTTGTAAATCCTAACTCTATGATGTTAATGAAATGGGATTAGCGGCACTTGTGTTAATGAGGCAAGGCTCAATCTACAAGATTAGGTTGTGTCTTAAGCCAATCTCTTTTGAGATATGAAAGAGAGAAATAAGTGGAGAGGGATCTCATAACGCCAAGAAAGAAGCACCAGGAGTGTAGCATGTCTTTTGAGCCCGGGGTCCCTGTAACGAGAAACTCCTTGACAAGGGGAAGGTTGATGACAAGGACCTCCCCCCAGAGCAGACAGATGGAGGAAGCCTTCTTTTGGAGCTGGCATCCTGAATTTGAACTTCTAGCCTCTTAGGCTATGAGAGAATCAATTTCTCTTGGTAAAGCCATCTACTTGTGGTATTTCCATTATACCCACACAAACCCAATGCTGTCGAGTTGGTTCCAACTCATAGCGACTCTATAGGACAAAGTAGAACTGCCCCATCGAGTTTCCAAGGAGCACCTGGCGGATTCGAACTGCCAACCTGTTGGTCAGCAGCCGTAGCACTTAGCCACTATGCCACCAGGGTTTTCTAATTTCCATTATAGCAGCACTAAATAACTAAGACATAGGGTTAAGTTTTTTTGTTTGTTTGTTTAGGGTTAAGGTATTGCTTTTGGCCCTTTCTTGTTTTTTTTTTTTTAATTAACTTTTATTGAGCTTCAAGTGAACGTTTACAAATCAAGTCAGTCTGTCACATATATGTTAATATACATCTTACTCCTTACTCCCACTTGCTCTCCCCCTAATGAGTCAGCCCTTCCAGTCTCTCCTTTCGTGAAAACTTTGGCAGCCTCCAACTCTCTCTATCCTCCCATCTCCCCTCCAGACAGGAGATGCCAACACAATCTCAAGTGTCCACCTGATATTATTAGCTCACTCTTCATCAGCATCTCTCTCCCACCCACCGTCCAGTCCCTTTCATGCCTGATGAATTGTCTTCGGGGATGGTTCCCATCCTGTGCCAACAGAAGGTTTGGGGACCATGACCGCCGAGATTCCTCTAGTCACATCCAGACCATTAAGTATGGTCTTTTTATGAGAATTTGGGGTCTGCATCCCACTGATCTCCTGCTCCCTCAGGGGTTCTCTATTGTGCTCCCTGTCAGGGCAGTCATCGATTGTGGCCGGACACCGACTAGTTCTTCTGTTCTCAGGATAATGTAGGTCTCTGGTTCATGTGGCCCTCTCTGTCTCTTGGGCTCTTAGTTGTCGTGTGACCTTGGTGTTCTTCATTCTCCTTTGATCCAGGTGGGTTGAGACCAGTTGATGCATCTTAGATGGCCACTTGTTAGCTTTTAAGACCCCAGACGCCACATTTCAAAGTAGGATGCAGAATGTTTTCATAATAGAATTATTTTCCCAATTGACTTAGAAGTCCCCTTAAACCATGGTTTCCGAACCCCTGCCCTTGCTCCGCTGACCTTTGAAGTATTCATTTTATCCCGGATGCTTCTTTGCTTTTGGTCCAGTCCAGTCCAGTTGAGCTGACCTTCCATGTATTGAGTGTTGTCCTTCCTTTCACATAAAGCAGTTCTTTTCAGCTAATTAATCAGTAAAAAAACCCTCTCCCTGCCTCCCTCCCTCCCCCCCTCATAACCACAAAAGTATGTGTTCTTCTCAGTTTATACTATTTCTCAAGATCTTATAATAGTGGTCTTATACAATATTTGTCCTTTTGCCTCTGACTGATTTCGCTCAGCATAACGCCTTCCAGGTTCCTCCATGTTATGAAATGTTTCACAGATTCGTCACTGTTCTTTATCGATGTGTAGTCTTCCATTGTGTGAATATACCACAATTTATTTAACCATTCATCCGTTGATGAACACCTTGGTTGCTTCCAGCTTTTTGCTATTGTAAACAGAGCTGCAATAAACATGGGTGTGCATATATCTGTCTGTGTGAAGGTTCTTGTTTCTCTAGGGTATATTCCGAGGAGTGGGATTTCTGGGTTGTATGGTAGTTCTATTTCTAACTGTTTAAGATAAGGCCAGATAGATTTCCAAAGTGGTTG
Organism: Loxodonta africana; assembly: GCF_030014295.1. Taxonomy (NCBI): domain Eukaryota; kingdom Metazoa; phylum Chordata; class Mammalia; order Proboscidea; family Elephantidae; genus Loxodonta; species Loxodonta africana. Next base: position 51,544,245 of record NC_087353.1, read on the forward strand.
TACCATTTTACATTCCCACCAGCAGTGTATGAGAGTTCCAATCTCTCTGCAGCCTCTCCAACATTTATTATTTTGTGTTTTTTGGATTAATGCCAGCCTTGTTGGAGTGAGATGGAATCTCATCGTAGTTTTAATCTGCATTTCTCTAATGGCTAATGATCGAGAGTATTTCCTCATATGTCTGTTGGCTGCCTGAATATCTTCTTTAGTGAAGTGTGTGTTCATATCCTTTGCCCACTTCTTGATTGGGTTGTTTGTCTTTTTGTGGTTGAGTTTTGACAGAATCATGTAGATTTTAGAGATCAGGTGCTGGTCGGAGATGTCATAGCTGAAAATTCTTTCTCAGTCTGTAGGTGGTCTTTTTACTCTTTTGGTGAAGTCTTTAGATGAGCATGGGTGTTTGATTTTTAGGAGCTCCCAGTTATTGGGTTTCTCTTCGTCATTTTTGGTAATGTTTTGTATTCTGTTTATGCCTTGTATTAGGGCTCCTAGGGTTGTCCCTATTTTTTCTTCCATGGTCTTTATCGTTTTAGTCTTTATGTTTAGGTCTTTGATCCACTTGGAGTTAGTTTTTGTGCATGGTGTAAGGTATGGGTCCTGTTTCATTTTTTTGCAAATGGATATCCAGTTATGCCAGCACCATTTGTTAAAAAGACTATCTTTTCCCCAATTAAGTGACACTGGGCCTTTGTCAAGTATCAGCTGCTCATATGTGGATGGATTTATATCTGGGTTCTCAATTCTGTTCCATTGGTCTATGTGCCTGTTGTTGTACCAGTACCAGGCTGTTTTGACTACTGTGGCTGTATAATAGGTTCTGAAATCAGGTAGAGTGATGCCTCCCACTTTCTTCTTCTTTTTCAGTTATGCTTTGCTTATCCGAGGCTTCTTTCCCTTCCATATGAAATTGGTGATTTGTTTCTCTGTCACCTTAAAAAATGACATTGGAATTTGGATCGGAAGTGCATTGTGTGTATAGATGGCTTTTGGTAGAATAGACATTTTTACTATGTTAAGTCTTCCTATCCATGAGCAAGGTATGTTTTTCCACTTAAGTAAGTCCTTTTGAATTTCTTGTAGTAGTTCTTTGTAGTTTTCTTTGTATAGGTCTTTTACATCCTTGGAAAGATTTATTCCTAAGTATTTTATCTTCTTGGGGGCTACTGTGAATGGTATTGATTTGGTTATTTCCTCTTCGATGTTCTTTTTGTTGATGTAGAGGAATCCAAGTGATTTTTGTATGTTTATTTTATAACCTGAGACTCTGCCAAACTCTTCTATTAGTTTCAGTAGTTTTCTGGAGGATTCCTTAGGGTTTTTTGTGTATAAGATCATGTCATCTGCAAATAGTGATAATTTTACTTCCTCCTTGCCAATCCGGATGCCTTTTATTTCTTTGTCTAGCCTAATTGCCCTGACTAGGACTTCTAGCACAATGTTGAATAAGAGCCCTGATAAAGGGCATCCTTGTCTGGTTCCCGTTCTCAAGGGAAATGCTTTCAGGTTCTCTCCATTTAGAGTGATATTGGCTGTTGGCTTTGCATAGATGCCCTTTATTATGTTGAGGAATTTTCCTTCAATTCCTATTTTGGTGAGAGTTTTTATCATAAATGGGTGTTGAACTTTGTCAAATGCCTTTTCTGCATCAATTGATAAGATCATGTGGTTTTTGTCTTTTGTTTTATTTATATGGTGGATTACATTAATGGTTTTTCTGATATTAAACCAGCCTTGCATACCTGGTATAAATCCCACTTGATCGTGGTGAATTATGTTTTGATATGTTGTTGAATTCTATTAGCTAGAATTTTGTTGAGGATTTTTGCATCAATGTTCATGAGGGATATAGATCTATAATTTTCTTTTTTTGTAATGTCTTTACCTGGTTTTGGTATCAAGGAGATGGTGGCTTCATAGAATGAGTTGGGTAGTATTCCGTCATTTCCTCTGCTTTGAAATACCTTTAGTAGTAGCGGTGTTAACTCTTCTCTGAAAGTTTGGTAGAACTGTGCAGTGAAGCCGTCTGGGCCAGGGCTTTTTTTTGTTGGGAGTTTTTTGATTACCGTTTCAATCTCTTTTTTTGTTATTGGTCTATTTAGGTGTTGTACTTCTGAATGTGTTAGTTTAGGTGGGTAATGTTTCTAGGAATTCATCCATTTCTTCTAGGTTTCCAAATTTGAGTACAATTTTTCATAATAATCTGATATGATTCTTTTAATTTCCGTTGGTTCTGTTGTGATGTGGTCCTTCTCATTTCTTATTCGGGTTATTTGTTTCCTTTCTTGTATTTCTTTAGTCAGTCTAGCCAATAAAAAAAAAAAAATGGTTTATCAATTTTGTTAATTTTTTCAGAGAACCAGCTTTTGGCTTTGTTAATTCTTTCAATTGTTTTTCTGTTCTCTAATTCATTTAGTTCAGCTCTAATTTTTATTATTTGTTTTCTTCTGGTGCCTGATGGATTCTTTTGTTGCTCACTTTCTATTTGTTCAAGATGTAGGGACAGTTCTCTGATTTTGGCTCTTTCTTCTTTTTGTATGTGTGCATTTATCGATATAAATTGGCCTCTGCGCACTCCTTTTGCAGTGTCCCAGAGGTTTTGATAGGAAGTATTTTCATTCTCGTTGCATTCTATGAATTTCCTTATTCCCTCCTTAATGTCTTCTATAACCCATTTTTTTTTTCAGGAGGGTATTGTTCAGTTTCCAAGTATTTGATTTCTTTTCCCTAGTTTTTCTGTTATTGATTTCTAGTTTTATTGCCTTGTGGTCTGAGAAGATGCTTTGTAATATTGCAATGTTTTGGATCCTGCAAAAGTTTGTTTTATGACCTAATATGTGGTCTGTTCTAGAGAACGTTCCATGTGCACTAGAAAAAAAAGTATACTTTGCTGCAGTTGGGTGGAGAGTTCTGTATAAGTCAATGAGGTCAAGTTGGTTGATTGTTGTAATTAGATCTTCCGTGTCTCTATTGAGCTTCTTACTGGATGTCCTGTCCTTCTCCGAAAGTGGTGTGTTGAAGTCTCCTACTATAATTGTGGAGGTGTCTATCTCACTTTTCAGTTGTGTTAAAGTTTGTTTTATGTATCTTGCAGCCCTGTCATTGGGTGCATAAATATTTAATATGGTTATGTCTTCCTGATCAATTGTCCCTTTTATCATTATGTAGTGTCCTTCTTTATCCTTTGTGGTGGATTTAAGTGTGAAGTCTATTTTGTCAGAAATTAATATTGCTACTCCTACTCTTTTTTGCTTATTGTTTGCTTGATATATATTTTTCCATCCTTTGAGTTTTAGTTTGTTTGTGTCTCTAAGTCTAAGGTGTGTCTCTTGTAGGCAGCATATAGACGGATCGTGTTTCTTTATCCAGTCCGAGACTCTCTGTCTCTTTATTGGTGCATTTAGTCCATTTACATTTAGCATAATTATAGATAAATAAGTGTTTAGTGTTGTCATTTTGATGCCTTTTTATGTGTGTTGTTGACAATTTCATTTTTCCACATACTTTTTTGTGCTGAGACGTTTTTCTTAGTAAATTCTGAGTTCCTCATTTTCGTAGTGTTTGACTTTATGTTTGTTGAGTCATTACATTTTTCTTGGCTTTTATCTTGAGTTATGTAGTTGTTATACCTCTTTGTGGTTACCTTAATATTTACCCGTATTTTTCTAAGTAAAAATCTAACTTGTATTGTTCTATATCGCCTTGTATCACTCTCCATATGGCAGTTCACTGCCTCCTGTATTTAGTCCCTCTTTTTGATTACTGTGATCTTTTACATATTGACTTCAGTGATTCCCTGTTTTGAGCATTTTTTTTTTTAATTAATCTTAATTTGTTTTTGTGCTTTCCCTATTTGAGTTGATATCACGATGTTCTGTTTTGTGACCTTGTGTTGTGCTGGTATCTGATGTTTTCTGACCAAGCAATATCCTTTAGTATTTCTTGTAGCTTTGGTTTGGTTTTTGCAAATTCTCTAAGCTTCTGTTTATCTGTAAATATCTTAATTTCGCCTTCATATTTCAGAGAGAGTTTTGCTGGATATATGATCCTTGGCTGGCAGTTTTTCTCCTTCAGTGCTCTGTATATGTCGTCCCATTCCCTTCTTGCCTGCATGGTTTCTGCTGAGTAGTCTGAACTTATTCTTATGGATTCTCCCTTGAAGGAAACCTTTCTTTTCTCCCTGGCTGCTTTTAAAATTTTCTGTTTATCTTTGGTTTTGGCGAGTTTGATGATAATATGTCTTGGTGTTTTTCTTTTTGAATCAATCTTAAATGGGGTTCGATGAGCATCTTGGATACATATCCTTTCATCTTTCATGATGTCAGGGAAGTTTTGTGTCAGGAGTTCTTCAACTATTTTCTCTGTGTTTTCTGTCCCCCCTCCCTGTTCTGGGACTCCAGTCACACGCAAGTTATCCTTCTTGATAGAGTCCCACATGACTCTTAGGGTTTCTTCATTTTTTTAAATTCTTTTATCTGATTTTTTTTCAGCTATGTTGGTGTTAATTCCCTGGTCCTCCAGATGTCCCAGTCTGCATTCTAGTTGCTCGAGTCTGCTCCTCTGACTTCCTATTGCGTTGTCTAATTCTGTAATTTTATTGTTAATCTTTTGGATTTCTACATGCTGTCTCTCTATGGATTCTTGCAACTTATTAATTTTTCCACTATGTTCTTGAATAATCTTTTTGAGTTCTTCAACAGTTTTATCAGTGTGTTCCTTGGCTTTTTCTGCAGTTTGCCTTATTTCGTTTGTGATGTCTTGAAGCATTCTGTAAATTAGGTTTTTATATTCTGTATCTGATAATTCCAGAATTGTACCTTAATTTGGGAAAGATTTTGTTTCTTTTGTTTGGGGGATTGTAGAAGCTGTCGTGGTCTGCTTCTTTATGTGGTTTGATATGGACTGCTGGCCCCGAGCCATCACTGGGAAACTAGTTTTTCCAGAAAATCTCCTGACTGGGACGCTGGCTCCAGGCTCCGAAAACAATCGCTGCTTCCCCGTATTTGTTCGTTTTCCATCTCTCAATCTGTGTTTGTTCTTCAGGGTTCGTAGATTGTTATGTATGTGATCGATTCACTTTTTTTTTCCAAGTCTTTGTTGCAAGAGGGATCCGAGGTAGCGTCTACCTAGTCTGCCATCTTGGCCCCTCCTCCCTTTCTTGTTTTTTGATGTACACATTTATTGCTCTAAATTGACCTCTGCCGCTGCTTTTGCTGTGTCCCAAAGATTTTGATCCTAAGAAATTTTTTTTCTGTTTTTTTTAATTTCTTCTATTCTTGTTGCTGTTGTTAGGTGCTGTGGACTCATAATGAGCCTATGTACAACAGAAGGAAACACTGCCTGGTCCTGCACTATCCTCACAATCGTTGCTATGTTTGAGCCCATTGTTGCTGTCACTGTGTCAATCTTTCATCAGGGATCTTCCCCTCTTTTGCTGATGCTGTACTGTACCAAGCATGAAGCCCTTCTCCATGGAGTGGTCCCTCTTGATAATATGCCCAATGTACATGAGAGGAAGTATTGCCTTCCTCTCTTCCAAGGACCATAGCAGCTGTACTACTTCCAAGACAAATTTGTTCATTCTTCCGGCAGCCCAGAGTATATTCAATATTCTTTACCAACACCGTAATTCAAAGGTGTCAATTCTTCTTTGGCCTTCCTTATTCATTGCCCAGCTTTTACATGCATATGAGGTGATTGAAAATACCATGGCTTGGATCCTGTGCACCTTAGTCCTCAAAGTGACGTCTTTGCTTTTGAATGCTTTATAGAGGTCTTTTGCAGAAGATTTGCCCAATGCAAAATGTTGTTTAATTTCTTGACTGCTGCTTCCAAGGGCATTGATTGTGGATCAAAGTAAGACGAAATCCTTGGCAACTTCAGCCTTTTCTCCACTTAATATGATGTTGCTTATTGGTCCAATGGTAAGGATTTTTTTTCACTTGATGTTGAGATGTAATTCATACTGAAGCCTGTAGTTTTTGTTATTTTCATCAGTAAGTGCTTCAAGTCCTCTTCACTTTCAGCAAGCAAGATTGTGTCATCTTCATATTGCATGTTTTTAGTATGTCTTCCTCCAATCCTGATGCCACATTCTTCTTCATATAGTTCAGCTTCTTGGATTATTTGCTCAGCATACAGATTTAATAAGTGTGGTGAAAGGATACAACTCTGACACCACCTGTCTTGACTTTAAACCATGTGATATACCGTTGTTCTGTTCAAACAACTACCTTTTGATCTATGTACAGGTTCCTCATGAGTGCAATTAAGTGTTCTAGAATTACCATTCTTTGCAATGTTATCCATAATTTATTATCATCCACACAGTTGAATGCTTTTTCTTAGTCAATAAAACACAGGTAAGCATCCTTCTGGTATTCTCTGCTTTCAGCCAGGATCCATCTGGCATCAGCAATGATATCCCTGGTTCCATGCCCTCTTCTGAACCTAGCGTGAATTTCTGGACATTGCCTATGGGTGTATCACTGCAAGAATGATTTTCAGCAAAGTTTTACTTTCTGTGATATTAATAGAGCCCTGTGGCACTATGGTTAAAAGTTCGGCTGCTAACCAAAATATTGGCAGTTCAAATCCACCAACCACTACTTGGAAACCCTCCAGGGCAGTTCTCTCTCCCATAGGCATGGTATGAGTCTAAATCAATTCAATGGCAATGGGTTTTGTTTTGGGGTGATAGTAACGATATTGTTCAACAATTTCCGCATTCTGTTGGATCACCTTTCTTTGGAATGTGCACAAATATGGATCTTTTCCAGTTGGTTCGCAAGGTAGCTGTCTTCCAAATACGTTGGCATAGATGAGTGAGCACTCCACCCTGCATCTCTTTGTTGAAACATCTCAACTCGTATTCTGTAAACTCCTGGCGCCTTGTTTTTCATGCTTTCAATGCAGCTTGGATTTCTCCTTTCAATACCATCTGGCCTTGATCCTATGCTACCTCCTGAAATGGTTGAATGTTGACCAATTCTTTTTGGTATAGTGACTCTGTACATTCCTTCCATCTTCTTTTGACGCTTCCTGCATCATTCAATATATTTTATCCATAGAATTCTTCACAGTTGCAACTCAAGGCTTGATTTTTTTTTTCTTCAGTTCTTTCAGCTTGTGAAATGCAAAGTGTGTTTTTCCCTTTTGGTTTTCTAACTCCAGGTCTTTACACTTGTCATCATAATGCTTTACTTTGTCTTCTTGATCTGCCCTTTGAAATCCTCTGTTCAGCTCTTTCATCATTTCTTCCATTTGCTTTAGCTACTCTATGTTAAAGAGCAAGTTTTAGAGTCTTTTTTGACATCCATTTTGGTCTCTTCTGTCTTTTTAATGACTTTTTGCTTTCTTCATTGTCATGGATTGAATTTCATCTCCTCAAAATATCTGTCGACTTGGCTAGGTCATGATTCCTAGTATTGTTTGATTGTCTATCATTTTCTCAACTGATGTGATTTCCCTATGTGTTTTAAATCCTATCACTATGATGTAATGAGATGGATTAGTGGCAGTTATATTGACGAGACCTACAAGATTAGATAGTGCCTTAAGCCAATCTCTTTTGAGATATAAAAGAAAGAAATGAGCACAGAGAGAGTGGGACCTCATACCACCAAGAAAGCAGTGCTGGGAGCAGAGTGCATCCTTTGGACCCAGGGTTCCTGTGTGGAGAATTTGCTTGTCCAGGGGAAGATTGATGAGAAGGACCTTCCTCCAGAGCTGACAGATAGAAAGCCTTCTCCTGGAGCTGATGCCCTAAATTTGGACTTGAAGCCTACTAGACTGTGAAAGAATAAATTTCTCTTTGTTAAAGCCATCCACTTTTACTATTTCTGTTATAGCAGCACTAGATGACCAACACATTCTTGTATGATGTTCTTGATGTCATCTCACAAGTCGACTGGTCTTTAGTCATTAGTGTTCATGTGTCAAATCTGTTCTTAGATGGTCTCTGACTTCAGGTGGGACATACTGAAAATTGTATTTTGGCCCTTGTGGGCTCATTTCAATTTTCTTTATCTTCAACTTGAACATAAGAGGAATTGATTGGCCCCTTGCCTTGTTCTGACTGATGATATTCAGTTTCTCCATTGTTTTTTCCACAAATGCAGTCGATTTGATTCCTTTGCATTCCATATGGCAAGTTCCACGTGTATAGTCACCAATTTGTTTCATTTCAAAAATGTATTTGCAATGAAGAAGTTGTTGGTCTGCAAAATTCTATCCTGTGATCTTCAGCATCATGTTTATTACCAAGGCCATTTTTGGTCTTCTTTGTTTCCAGCTTTTGCATTCCAATCACCAGTAATTATCAATGCCTCTTGTTTATATTCTTGATCATTTTTAGACTGCAGAATTTGGTAAAATCTTCAGTTTCTTCATCTTTTGTATTAGTGGTTGGTATTTAAATTTGAATAATAATTGTATTAACTGGTATTCTTTGTAGGAAAGTTTGATTATGACATCGTGGTGGATTATTATATGTCTTGGTCACTTTCTTTTGGGATCTACATTGTAGAGATTTTGTTGAGCTTCTTGGATGAATATCTTCTAGTCTTTCAGGGTATTAGGAAAATTTTCTGCCAGCACATCTTCAAAAATTCTCTCTCTTTTTTTTTTTTTCTTTTTGTCTCCTCCTTTTCTGGAATTCCAGTCAGGCATAAATTTTATTCCTCTCGATAGTGTTCCACATAACTCTTAAGCTTTTTTCATTTGTCTTCATTCTTTTTTCTAGTTGTTCCTCAAAAAATTAGTGTCAAGGGATTTGTTCTTTATTTTGCTGACTCTGTCTTCCATTGATTCAGTTTTTCCCCGTCTCCTTCCATTGAGTTATTTATTTCTGAAATTTTACTGTTAACCTTCTGGATTTCTAGTTGCTGTTTTTGTGTGGTTTCTAATTGTCTATTTATTTTGTCATTTTGTTCTTATATTGTTTTCCTGAGTTGTTCAGGTTTGTCCATGTTTTCCCTGATCTCTTTCTTGATCTCTTATATATGTCTTTTGAATTTCTTATCAGGTAGTTCTATTACCATTTCTTTCTCAGGAAGGTTTTCTGGCCCTTTATTTTTGACACTTGCTTGAGGCACCTTGTCTTGTTTCTTTATGTGATTTGATAGTGCCTGTTGTCTCCAAGGCATTAAGGTGTTATTATATTTTTGATTTATTGTATGTTTGCTGTATCCTGATGTTTTCTTTTGTTTTGGTGTATCTAGGTGTGCTTCATTCTCCACTGGTCTGGCAGCAGTGGCATGCTCATCACCTGGCTCTGGGTGGGCAGGGCAGAAGCTGGAAGTGTGAGCACAATTCTTTATTTGCTGGTCATGTGGGGTGGATGAGGATGGGTAGGGTGGGTGTTGGCCACTGTCTAGTGGTGCAGGATCAAATGATGCACTTGCTGATTGGGTAAGGCAGTGAGTGTGATGGGTGTGGCAGGTGAGCAGGGATTTGGGAGAGGGTGGGCAGGGTAGTCATAGTGGTCCCACACTGTTTGGGGAGATGGGGAAGCAGGAGGAGGAGGGGTCCAATAGGTGGGATTGCCAAAGCAGTCTATGCTACTGGGGGTGGCAGGGTGAAGGGTGGGGGGCAAGGTCAGTTGTGAGGGGTCATTGGAGTGCTCCTGTGCTGCTAGGTGGGCAAGGTGGTAGGTGGGGGGTGGGGACAGGTGAGTGGGGTTGCCAGAGCAGTCCCACTCCACTCCTAGGGCTGGTTTGAAAAGTGGGGCTCAGGGGGCATGGTTGGGTGGGCTAAGTTGCCAGAGTGGTCCTGCACTGCTCAGAAGGGGTGGGGCATGGGGTTGAGCTGGGTGACTGGGGGTACCGTGGGCCCTTGCCAGTCAGCAGGTAAGCAAGTGATGAGGTTGGGTGAGAGGGGAAGGAGAGGCTTTAACTATGTCTGAGGCAGTTGGAGATGCAGGGATGGGGGATTTTGCACCTCTAATCACCAGAAGAGTGGTGGGAGGTGAAGTGCACACCTCAGATCACCAGGTGAGGATACCTAGGTATTTCCCATTGGCTGTAGTCAGCAACTGGGATCTGGCTCCTATCAAGTGTGAGGAAGTGGGGGCTGCTCATGGACTGGTTGGGAGGGGGACTTCCAGCTAATGCTCTGCAGGTCTATCACTCTGTGTGCACCACCCACACCAATGGTCAGGAACTGCTGCTGGCTAGCCACTCTGTCTCTGGGTCCCTGCTCCCCCCCCCCCCACTTTGTGGACACCAGGATCCCCAGAGCTCATATACTCCTTCCTACATTTTTCCTCCTTAGCTCCAGTTCATATCCTGCTCACCCCACTTCACTCTGGGTTTACAGTGCAGTTCCTCTGTCTCCTTTTGGGAATTCCATGAAGTTGTCTTTCTGTGCTCCTCATGTATGATTGCTGTTGGCTTTATCTCAAGATGGCCACATTGTGCTGGGTCAGTTTACAGGCCTCTGCTCCATATCTCTCCTTGTTTGTTTTCAATTTGTTTCTTCTTTCAGTCGGTGTTTGAGCAATTCTTCATCCTTTCATTTGATGCTCAAGGTTCTAGGATTGCCATCCGTATTTGTTTCACTTGATTTCTCAGGTCTTTGCTGTAGAGGTACGGCAAGGTGTGTCTTAGACTATTTTCCTAAATTTTCTTGTCGGTTCTTGTCTGTCATCTGATTTTTCATTGTTCTTGTGGAATTTGTCTTTTTTAAAAAATGATTATTGTACTTTCATTTTAGTGAGATTTCGGCTTTTACCAGTTCATTTGCAGTGACTGTGCATGTCTTTTCCTAACTCTGCATTTAGTGATATCACAAGCTTGAAATCAACCATGGTGGGAATATTTATACCACAGAAATGGGAAAATGATTAAAATTGATTTGTTTGTTTTTTATTTTCCTCCTAGGAGGTTGGTTGTTAAACATTTACCAGGACATTCATCACTGAATTTCAGGAAGAAAGGGTTAAATGCATACAAATTTAATCTATTGTTTGATAAGAAGCTTAGTACTCCTTTCTAATAATATCCCTTGGCTCCTTGTCCACAAAATGAACAGCAAATATCTCCCTTCCATTCCTGCATGAATCCTATATTCCTGTCAAAATTAACCTCTTGTTATCTCCCACTGACCTGGTCCTTTCATGTTTCCGGTCCTTCTTTGCAGAATGGCCTGACTCTGATTCTCCCACTTATCCTTTAAGACAGGATTTGAATGTCAGAAAGTCAGTACAGAGTTTTCTGATACCCACTCTCCTGCCCCTGGTCAAAGTTAATTGTTTCCTCTGAAGTGCTTCTACGGTGCTCTCCTCCTAATCCCTTTACCATATATTTTAATACAGTAATTGGATTTTTAAGCCCCATTCCATGGTGAATTACTCTTTTATAGGAATTGTGTCTTATTCATTTTTATATCCCTCACCCAACAGAGTTTCTGGCTCATATTGTTGTTGTTAGTTGCTGTTCAGTCGACCCCCAACTCATGGCGACCCCACGCACAATGGGATAGGACTATTCTGATCCATAGTGTTTTTATTGGCTGGCGTTTCAGAATTAGATCACCAGGATTTTCTTCCTTTTCTGGCTTATAGTAGGTGCTGTATTTGTTGAGGGTGATTTCTTCTGTTTGGAAAGTTTACATCCTCCACTGTGTCATTTCTTTAATTCTTTTCTCCTATACATACTTGAGCTGATCTACTCGTTCTCATTCTTCAAGTGTCAACCTAATGTCGGTTCTTCAGAACACCTTTCACAGCCAGCCAATCTAAAATAGCTCCTCATTAATTTACTTCATTGCACTTAATCCAGGCTGTAGTGATTAGTGATTTAGAGTGTATTTTCTTGTGTAATGTCTGTCTCCATCACCACTAAGCTCTTTTGTTTTGCACCTAGCACAATACCTCCACAGAGTAGACGTTTAAATATTTCTTGACTAGCTGAATTAATAAAGGAGTGATTGGATTAGTGTCTTACTGCTAGGTTAGTCCATTGGTGAAGGCTAAGAATTCTATTGCCAAGAATTTAATAAAATGCCTTGAGCAAACACCAGTAACAAATGTGTGAGTCACATGGCCTGGCTTAGTGGTGGAGTCTATGGAAGTGAAAAAGTATAAAGCTAGCTGATCTTTGCAGGAATTCAGCCTCCTGCTCTTGCCCTTATTAACTCTTAGTCTATTCAACTGAGCCAACCAGCCACAGGCTAGCAGTTCATGAAATGGCCTGGTAAACTGGTCCCTATATCATAACCCCTGGCTTTCAGCCCTAATGAGAATTGCTATTGTCCTTGAATTTAGTCCAATTCCTCCCAGCGGGCTGCCCTTTAAGGACATGTCTTATCAGCAGTCACTGCCCCAACAAGGTGAGGAGGTTTTCCACCTCTCATAATGACTCTCCATGTGTTTTGTCCAGGCCAATTTACTACTGCAACCTAGCTCCACTCAGTAGAGCTTTTCTCTAAGCTCTAGAGGTCAAGGTCAAGTTTTCTTCCACAGTCTTTCTTCCAAAACCTTAAATCATTTATTTGTTTGCCTTCCACTGCACTTTTTCAAGCTTCGTCAGCATTACCTTTTCTTTCCCCATAGTTCAGAATTGCAGGGCCCTTGATGAACACAGGCTGTTGATGCCTCTCTGGCCCTCTTTTACCCTCAAATTTTCGTGAGAGCAGGCAGCTTCCAAATAAAAGTCATTTTCTTCTGGCTGCCACTGTGTTTCAGAAATCTTGCTTGTTAGGAGGCTGTGTTTCACTGGGTTGCATAGGTGTGAAAACCATCCAATGAGCAGGTGAAAGAGAGAAGAAAATTTAATTGGGGGGGTTAAAGGGCCTCTGCCCTTTGTGATGAGTCAGGAAGCTGTCCAGAGTAGGGACACTTGAGCAGTTTTCTCTCCCATTTTCTAGAGTTGGAGATTTTTCCTCAAAAATAATGTTGGTTCCTCCTTACCAAAGACCTACTCTATGCTGTTACTACATATGTATCATCTCATTTAATTTTTACAATACACCCAGAAGCTAGGAAAATGAGGTTTTAGAGGTTGAGTTGCTCAAGATTGCATAACAAATGAATGGCCCAACTAGGATTTTAACTCAGGTCTGAATACTTCCAAAAACCATACTCATTCTCAAGGATGGCAGTTGACCAGAGATAGAAAGAAAGGAAGAGAGCCAGGCACACCAGGACTGGAGTAAAACTTGCTATCGCCCTGTGGGGAACCAGGGATATCTTCTCCAAATTTCCCTTCTAGAAAAGACTTATTGCCCAGCTGCCCCAATGTGTCAGCAGACAGCCTCCATCTGCGTCAGCATCAGAGAGTGACTGTTAGTAAGATGTGAACTCAGTGCTAGGGTGATAACTGTCCTGAGTGTTCTAGGATTGGGAGGCTTCCTGGAATGTGGATCTTTCAGTGGTAAAACAAGGAGAGTCCTGGGCAAACTGGAACAAGCTGGTTACTCTATAACAACACTGATGGGCAGTATTTACTCCACAGCTTTCCACTGGGCTGGCCAGGGCTTTGTCTGACCTCTGACCTGTATCTCAGTTTGATTTCCCATCTCTGCTCAATCCTGTTTTCTTCCCCTGCCTTCCATAGGTATTGATCCCTGATAAGTACCTTGCACTACATGTTCCGTCTCAATCTCTGCTTCTGGAGATCCCCCTGGAGGCCTCCACTTCCATAGATTTCCAATGCTGCTGCCATAGGGAGGAAGCCCTCCCATGGGGGGAGCCCGAGGCAGGAAGAGGTACAGTATATAGGAGGAAGTACTGGCAGGGAATCTGACATCTTCATTCTCAGACACAGGAAATATCCAGCTGTAGAAGTCTCTGGAACACAGGACCAAACTGATGATATTCTGACTTGCTAACCTCTCACTGGTTATGAAGGAGGAGGAAACAGACTTAAGGTAGCCACAGATACCTAGTAAATTGCAAGCAGTGATAGGCAACACCCAGCTGTCCAAAAGTTTATACAAATATTCTCCCCCACTTTGTAGGGATGTTCTTGTTATTCTCTGACCTCATCTGCTTGTCTATGCCCTTCTTTTCTAATCCAACCTGGGCTTTTCACTGGGGCTGCATTTTGGTGAGAATATCTTATAACAGACTAAAGGGCTGTCTACATGCATGTTTCTTAATCTAAAAATGGATTTTTGTGAGAGTACTAGTTTCCTAGTACACTGCAACAAAGTACCAAAAAGTGGGTGGCTTTAAACAAGAGAAACATATTGTCTCACTGTTCTGTAGGCAGAAGTCCAAATTCAGGATGTTGGCAGAACCATGCTCTCTCCCAAGGCTTTAGGGGAAAGTTCTTTCTTGTCTCTCTCAGCTTCTGGTATTCCCTGGTGTTCCTTGGCTTATAGATACGTTTCCACATGGCTGTATGTCTTTCTGCATCTCTGCCTCTTATACGGACTCCAATCAGATTGGCTTCACTAAGATAGTAGCCACCCTACTCCAGAACAGCCTCATGTTATTTTAACTGATAACATCTTAAAAGACCTTATTTCCAAACGAGGTCACTTTTCAGGTATCTTTATTTAGGACTTCAACAGATCTTTCTTGGGAACACAACTCAATCCATAACAGAGAGGGCGTACTTTTTTTTTTTCTTTTATTATTATTTTCTTTTTATTGTGCATTAGGTGGAAAGTTTACAGAGCAAATTAGATTCCCATCTGACAGGTTGTACATAAAGTACTTCATGGCCTTGGTCTCATTCCTATTGTATTTCTCTACCTACCACTAGAAGAAGGTTTTTTTTTTTTTTTAATAATTTTTATTGCGTTTTAAGTGAAAGTTTACAAATCAAGTCAGTCTCTCACACAAAAACCCATATACACCTTGCTACACACTCCCAAATACTCTCCCCTAATGAGAAAGCCCGCTCTCTCCCTCCACTCTCTCTTTTCGTGTCCTTTTCGCCAGCTTCTAACCCCCTCCACCCTCTCATCTCCCCTCCAGGCAGGAGATGCCAACATAGTCTCAAGTGTCCACCTGATCCAAGAAGCTCACTCCTCACCAGCATCCCTCTCCAAACCATTGTCCAGTCCAATCCATGTCTGAAGAGTTGGCTTTGGGAATGGTTCCTGTCCTGGACCAACAGAAGATCTGGGGGCCATGATCACCGGGGACCTTCCAGTCTCAGTCAGACCATTATGTCTGGTCTTATGAGAATTTGGGGTCTGCATCCCAATGCTCTCCTGCTCCCTCAGGGGTTCTCTGCTGTGTTCCCTGTCATGGCAGTTATTGGTTGTAGCCGGGCACCATTTAGTTCTTCTGGTCTCAGGATGATGTAGTCGCTGGTTCATGTGGCCCTTTCCGTCTCTTGGGCTCGCAATCACCTTGTGCCTTGGTGTTCTTTGTTCTCCTTTGATCCAGGTAGGTTGAGACCAATTGATGCATCTTAGATGGCTGCTTTCTAGCTTTTAAGACCCCAGATGCCACTCTTCAAAGTGGGATGCAGAATGTTTCATTAATAGATTTTATTATGCCAATTGACTTAGATGTCCCCTGAAACCATGGTCCCCAGACCCCTACCCCTGCTACACTGGCCTTCGAATCATTGAGTTTATTCAGGAAACATCTTTGCTTTTGGTTTAGTCCAATTGCGCTGACCTCCCCTGTATTGTGTGCTGTCTTTCCCTTAACTACTATCTAATTAGTGAATACCCCTCTGCCACCCTCCCTCCCTCCCCCTCTCGTAACTTCAAAAGAACGTTTTCTTCTCAGTTTAAACTATTTCTCAAGTTGTTATAATAGTGGTCTTATACAATATTTGTCCTTTTGCCACTGACTAATTTCACTCAGCATAATACCTTCCAGGTCCCTCCATGTTATGAAATGTTTTACAGATTCCTCACTGTTCTTTATTGATGCGTAGTATTCCATTGTGTGAATAAACCATAATTTATTTATCCATTCATCCGTTGATGGGCACCTTGGTTGCTTCCATCTTTTTGCTATTGTAAACAGAGCTGCAATAAACATGGGTGTGCATATATCTGTTCCTGTAAGGGCTCTTATTTCCCTAGGGTATATTCCAAGGAGTGGGATTGCTGGAACATATGGTAGTTCTATTTCTAACTTCTTAAGGAAGTGCCAAATCGATTTCCAAAGTGGTTATACCATTTGACATTCCCACCAGCAGTGTAGAAGTGTTCCAATCTCTCCACAGTCTCTCCAACATTTATTATTTTGTGTTTTTTAGATTAATGCCAGCCTTGTTGGAGTGAGATAAAATCTCATTGCAGTTTTGATCTTCATTTCTCTAATGGCTAATGATGGTGAACATTTCCTCATATATCTGTTAGCTACCTGAATGTCTTCTTTAGTGAAGTGTCTATTCATATCTTTTGCCCATTTTTAAATTGGGTTATTTGTCTTTTTGCAGTTGAATTTTTGCAGTATCACGTAGATTTCAGAGATCAGGCGCTGATCAGAAATGTCATAGCTGAAAACTTTTTCCCAGTCTGTAGGCAGTCTTTTTACTCTTTTGGTGAAGTCTTTGATGAGCATAAGTGTTTGATTTTTAGGAGCTTCCAGTTATCTAATTTTTCTTATAAGTTTTTTAAAATGTTTTCTATAGTGTTTATGCCATGTATTAGGGCTCCTAACATTGTCCCTATTTTTTTCTTCCATGATCTTTATCATTTTAGATTTTTTATTTAGGTCTTTGATCCATTTTGAGTTAGTTTTTGTGCATGGAGTGAGGTATGGGTCTTGTTTCATTTTTTTGCAGATGGACATCCAGTTATGCCAGCACTATTTGTTAAAAAGACTATCTTTTCCCCATTTAACTGTTTTGGGGCCTTTGTCAAATATCAGCTGCTCATATGTGGATAGATTTATGTCTGGATTCTCAATTCTGTTCCATTGGTCTATGTATCTGTTGTTGTACCAGTACCGCTGTTTTGTCTACTCTGGGGGTATAATAGGTTCTAAAATCAGGTAGAGTGAGGCCTCCCACTTTGTTCTTCTTTTACGGTAATGCCTTATTTATCCAGGGCCTCTTTCCCTTCCATATAAAATTGGTGATTTGTTTCTCCATCTCATTAAAGAATGTTGTTGGGATTTGGATTGAAATTGCATTAAATGTATAGATCGTTTTTGGTAGAATAGATATTTTTATAATGTTAAGTCTTCCTATCCATGAGCAAGGTACGTTCTTCCACTTATGTAAGTCTCTTTTGGTTTCTTGCAGAAGTGTACTGCAGTTTTCTTTTTATAAGTCTTTTACAACTCTGGTAAGATTTATTCCTAAGTATTTTATCTTCTTGGGGGCTGCTGTAAATGGCATTGATTTGGTGATTTCCTCTTCGATATTCTTTTTGTTGGTGTAGAGGAATCCAACTGATTTTTGTATGTTTATCTTGTATCCCGATACTCTGCTGAACTCTTCTATTAGTTTCAGTCGTTTTCTTGAGGATTCCTTAGGTGTCTAAGATCATATCATCTGCAAATAGAGATACTTTTACTTCTTCCTTGCCAATCTGGATGCCCTTTATTACTTTATCTAGCCTAATTGCACTGGCTAGGAATTCCAGTACAATGTTGAGTAAGAGTGGTGATAAAGGGCATCATTGTCTGGTTCCTGATCTCAATGGGAATGTTTTCAGGCTCTTTCCATTTAGGGTGATGTTGGATGTTGGCTTTGTATAAATGCCCTTTATTATGTTGAGGAATTTTCCTTCTATTCCTATTTTGCTGAGAGTTTTTATCATGAATGAGTGTTGAACTTTGTCAAATGCCTTTTCTGCATCAATTGATAAAATCATGTGATTCTTGTCTTTTCCTTTATTTATGTGGTGGATTACATTGATTGTTTTTCTAATGTTGAACCATCCCTGCATACCTGGTATGAATCCCACTTGGTCATGGTGAATTATTTTTTTGATATGTTGTTGAATTCTATTGGCTAGAATTTTGTTGAGGATTTTTGCATCTACATTCATGAGGGATACAGGTCTATAATTTTCTTTTCTTGTGGTGTCTTTACCTAGTTTTGGTGTCAGGGGTATGGTGGCTTCATAGAATGAGTTTGGGAGTATTCCATCCTTTTCTATGGTCTGAAGTACCTTTAGTAGTAGTGGTGTTAACTGTTCTCTGCAAGTTTGGTAGAACTCTGAAGCGAAGCCATCCGGACCAGGGTTTTTTTTGTTGGGAGTTTTTTGATTACCTTTTCAATCTCTTCTTTTGTTATGGGTCTATTTAGTTCTTCTACCTCTGTTTGCGTTAGTTTAGGTAGGTAGTGTGTTTCTAGGAATTTATCCATTTTTTTCTAGGTTTTCAAATTTGTTTAAGTATAGTTTTTCATAGTAATCTGATAAGATTCTTTTAATTTCAGTTGGGTCGGTTGTAATATCACTCATCTCATTTCTTATTCGGGTTATTTGCTTCCTGTCCTGTTTTTCTTTTGTCAGTTTGGCCAGTGGTTTATCAATTTTATTGATTTTTTAAAAAAACCAGCTTTTGGTCTTGTTAATTTTTTCAATTGTTTTTCTGTTTTCTATTTCATTTAGTTCAGCTCTAATTTTTATTATTGTTTTCTTCTGATGCCTGTGGATTTCTTTTGGTGCTCTATATTTGTTCAAGTCGTAGGGATAGTTCTTTGATTTTGGCCCTTTCTTCTTTTTGGATGTGTGCATTTATTGATATAAATTGGCTCTGAGCACCGCTTTTGCTATGTCCCAAAGGTTCTGATAGGAAGTGTCTTCATTCTCATTGGATTCTCTGAATTTCTTTATTTCATCCTTAACATCTTCTATCATCCAGTCTTTTTTCAGCAGGGTATTGTTTAGTTTCCAAGTGTTTGATTTCTTTTCCCTGCTTTTGTAGTTATTGATTTCCACTTTTATGGCCTTATGGTCAGAGAAGATGCTTTGTAATCTTTCAATGTTTCGGATTCTGCTAAGGCTTGCTTAATTAGCTAATATGTGGTCTATTCTAGAGAATGTTCCATGTGCACTAGAAAAGAAAGTATAGTTGGTTGCTGTTGGGTGGAGTGTTCTGTATATGTCTATGAGGTCAAGTTGGTTGATTGTGGCATTTAGAACTTCCGTGTCTTTCTTGAGCTTCTTTCTGGATGTCCTGTCCTTCACCAAAAGTGGTATGTTGAAGTCTCCTACTATTATTGTGGAGCTGTCTGTCTCACTTTTCAATGGTGATAGAGTTTGTTTTATGTATCTTGCAGCCCTGTCATTGGGTGCATAAATATTTAATATGGTTATATCTTCTTGATGTATTGTACCTTTAATCATTATATAGTGTCCTTCCTTATCCTTTCTGATGGATTTAACTTTAAAGTCTATTTTGTCAGAAATTAATATTGCCACTCCTGGTCTTTTTTGATTGTTGTTTGCTTGATATATTTTTTTTCCATCATTTGAGTTTTCATTTGTTTGTGTCTCTAAGTCTAAGGTTTGTCTCCTATAGGCAGTATATAGACGGATCTTGTTTTTTAATCCATTTTGCCACTGTCTGTCTCTTTATTGGTGCATTTAGTCCATTTACATTCAGGGTAATTATGGATAGGTGTGAATTTAGTGCTATCATTTTGGTGTCTTTTTTTGTGTGTTGACAGCCTCTTTTTCCCACTTGATTTTTTGTGCTGGGTAGATTTTCTTTGTATATTGTCCTTTCCTCATATTTGTTGTTGTTGATTTTGTTTCTGCTGAGTCTGTATTTTTCCCTTGTATTTTATTTTGATGAGTAGGAGTGTTTGTCTCCTTTGTGGTTACTTTATTATCTACCCTTATTTTTCTAAATTTATAACTAACTTGTATTTCTTGTATTGCCGTATCTTCCTCTCCATATGGAAGGTGTATGATTACATTTCTTAGTCTGTCTTTATTTTTTTTAATGTTGTCTTCTTTTATGTAATAATATTGCCGTCACCCTGTGTTGGGCTTTTTTTTTTTTTTTTAATCTTGCTTTGTTTTGTTTTGTTTTTGGATTTCCCTGTCTGCGTTGACTTCTGGTTGCTTTGCCCAGTGTTCTAGTCTTGGGTCGATACCTAATATTATTGATTTTCTAACCAAAGAACTCCCTTTAGTATTTCTTGTAGTTTTGGTTTGGTTTTTATGAATTCCCTCAACTTGTGTTTATCTGGAAATGTCTTAATTTCACCTTCATATTTAAGAGACAGTTTTGATGGATATATGATTCTTGGCAGGCAGTGTTTTCCTTCAATTTCTTATATATATCATCCCATTGCCTTCTTGCCTGCATGGTTTCTGCCGAGTAGTCCGAGCTTATTCTTACTGGCTCTCCCTTGTAGGTGACTTTTCTTTTATCCCTCACTGCTCTTATCTTTGGTTTTGGCAAAAAAAAAAAAAAAAAAAAAAAATTGCAAGCTTGTTTATAATATGGCTTGGTGTCTTTCTTTTAAGATCTACCTTATGTGGAGTTTGATGAGCACCTTGGATAGATATCGTCTCATCCCTCACAATATCAGGGAAGTTTTCTGCCAACAAATCCTCAACAATCTTCTCTGTATTTTCTGTTATCTCTCTCTGCTATGTTCTGGTACTCCAATCACATGATTCTTAACATTTCTTCATTTTTTTAAATTCTTTTATTTGATTTTTCTTCAAATATATTAATGCCAAGCAATTATCTTTGAGTTCAGAAATTCTAGCTTCTACTTGCTCAATTCTGCTCCTCTGACTTTCTACTGAGTTGTCTAATTCTGTAATTTTATTGTTAATCTTCTGAATTTCTGACTGCTGTCTGTCTGTGGATTTTTCCAGTTTATTAAACTTCTCATTATGTTCTGAATAATCTTTCGGATTTCTTCAGTTGCTTTATCTGTGTGTTCCTTGACTTGTTCTGCGTATTGCCTCATTTCCTTCCTGATGTCTTGAAGGGTTCTGTATATTAAACTTTTGTATTCTGCAACTGGTAATTCCAGGAATGCACTTTCATCCAGAAGATCCCTGGATTCCTCGTTTTGAGAGCCTGTTGAGGTAATCATGGTCTGTTTCTTTATGTGACTTGATATTGACTGTTGTCTCTGAGCCATCTATAAGTTATTGTATTAGTTTATGCTTGCTTACTGTGTCATAGCTGCTTGCTTTGTTTTGTTTTGGTATACTCCTATGGGTTGCTTGAGTGAGCTAGCTTGATTATTTTTGCCTTTGGAGCTCTGGTGTCCTGTCCCCAGCTGGCTAGAGCTGTTATCAGGTATGTCAGTCTAGGAGTCCATTCAGTTTTCTTGTATGAATTCAGCTCAGGTTTCCAGGTAGCTGATATCCAGTGTGTGGTACAGGCTCTGTCCTACAGTCTTAGAGGGGCAAGGGTGATTGGCGTATATACCGGTATCTGATTGCAGCAGGGGGTCATGCTCTGAATAAGGCAGGAGGCTGAGAACTGACCCCCAAGTGTCTCTGAGGAAAACACGTCTCTGTTCCCTAGAGCGTGCTTGTGGGTGGGCTCTGCAGAGGGACCATGGGCATCCAAAGTTTCTGTTGTAAGGACTGGGAGGTACCAGTTATCTCGGGACCCCTGTTGTGGGTGGCTGGGCGACCGAAGTGGAGCCACCAGTCCTTAGGTCCCTGTTGTGGGTAGGTGAGGACCTTGTTTAATAGGCAAAGCAATGTCAAACGTCATACACCCACCACTCCACTGCACAGCTGAAATGGTTGGAGTTTGCCAACAAGGGTCTATTCTCCTGAAATAAGCCCGCACAGTTCCATGCAGAAGGGAAAGGTGCTCAGTGTCCACAGACGGTTTATGCCTGGACAGGAGCTGCTTCTGTCCTGAGCGCCTCCAGTTAATGGAGCTAGCAAATTATCTTTTCCCCCCAGTTGCAAGTTTTTTCCTTCCCCAAGGCCAGGAGGACAGCTCCAGGTACTCACCAGGGTCTATCTCAGGCCCAGGTCTTCAGCCCCTGAAGCTGGCTTGAGGGTGGGGGGGTCGTGGCAAAACATACGCAAATACTTAGCTTCTGCCAAGAGCACACTTCTCAGGTTTTGGAGATATGAGTGGGCTGTGTGGGTGGCTGCTTCTGCCTGAGGAAACTGCGGCCAAATGCTAGTACCAGCCGGCCCCTGCCGATGCCTCTACTCCAGCCTGAGGGCTCCCCGCGATTCAGGTCCAGTAACTCCTCTCTGCTTCTGAATAGTCTCTTCCTTCCCCTGCCCCTCAGTTCGTTGTCTAAACTTACCTTTCATGCTCAGGGCTCCCAGCTTGTCACAAATATACTCATTTCACTTGTTTTTTCGGGTCTTTGTTGTAAAGAGGGCTCCACGGAAGCGCCTGTCTATTCCACTATCTTGGCTCCGCCAGAGGATGTACTTTTTCAGTTAAAAAATTCTAGTCCTACAAATGATCTTTATCCTTAACTATAGGTCAAAACTGATCCTTTTACTCTAGGAAAATCTACCTCTAATTCCACATGTGGTCCATATACATCCATCATTTACAGGTGTGCATTAAGGTGACATGTGTTTCTTTGCCACTTCTCCCAAGGCCCCTGAAGTTTCCAATGCAAGATATTTTGGGATAGGTGTTTTCACAGGAAGACAGATAATAGTTGAGGAGTCATCTGCTCTGGTAGTCAAAGTCCTCTCTATGTGACAGCTCTGCCACATCCATGTCACACGCTTCTTTACACTTCATCATACCTGTTCACACTTCAAAACATTGAGGAATCAATTAACATTTTTGTTGGTGCTCACACATCACTTTGTGTCAAACCGGCCACTCTTTTGACAGGGACTGACATTTACCGTCCTTGTTGGAAACTTTCCAAGGAATGGATCAAAATACAACCAAACTTGGCTACAAAATAATTGAAATAATTATAAAGGGCAATCAATACTTCAAATGGTAAATGAGAATGAACTCTCCGTTGTTCATTTTAATGTGACAATATGTTGTAAGCATGGAGTGCTAACTGCCACTTGGTATGCGTTTGACCTTGGGAAAAGAGGATCCCCTCGGAACTGAGTTGTATCATTAGGAAAATGGAAATAATAATAATACCTAACGTGGGGCTTTTATATGTTTGTCATTCTGTTGAACTGTGGAGGCTTGTGTGTTGCTGTGATGCTTGAAGATTTACCACTAGTAGTTCAAAACAGCAGGGTCACCCTTGACGGATAGTTTTCAGCTGAGCTTCTAGACTAAGACAGACTAGAAAGAAGGACCTGGAAGTCTACTTCTGAAACAATTGGCTAGTGACAACCTTATGAATAGCAGCGGAACATTGATATACTGCTGGAAGGTGAGCCTCTCAGGTTGGAAGGCACTCAAAATACGACTGGGGAAGAGCTGCCTCCTCAAAGTAGAATCAAACTTAATGATGTGGATGGAGTCAAGCTTTCGGGACCTTCATTTGCTGATGTGGTACAACTCAAAATGAGAAGAAACAGCTGCAAACACCCATTTAATAATAGGAATCTGGAATGTACAAAGTATGAATCTAGAAAAATCAGAAGTAGTCAAAAATGAAATGGAACACATAAAGATCAATATCCTAGACATCAGTGAGCTGAAATGGACTGGTATTGGACAATTTGAATTAGGCAATCATGTGGTCTACTATGCCGGGAATGACAAATTGAAGAGAAATGGTGTTGCATTCATTGTCAAAAAGAACATTTCAAAATCTATCCTTAAATACAATGCTGTCAGTTAATACAACTATTATTAAAATTTATACACCAACCACTAAGGCCAAAAATGAAGAAACTGAAGATTTTCACCAACTTCTGAAGTCTAAAATTTATCAAACATGCAATCAAGATGCATTGATAATTCCTGGCAATTAGAATGCGTAAGTTGCAAACAAGGAAAAAGGACTGGTATCTGGAAAACACAGCCTTAGTGACAGAAATGACAGTGGAGATCACGTGGTAGAATTTTGCAAGATCAATGACTTCTTTTTTCAATAACAGAAACATTGACTATACATGTGGAATCAAATCGACTACATTTGTGGAAAAAGGAATCAAATCGACTACATTTGTGGAAAAAGATGGAAAAGTTCAACATCATCAGTCAGAATAAGGCCAGGGGCTGACTATGGAACAGACCATCTATTGCTCCTATGCAAGTTGAAGTTGAAGAAAATTTGAACAAGTTCTTGAGAGCTAAAGTATGACCTTGAGTATATTCCACCTGAACTTAGATACCATCTCAGGAATGGATTTGACACATTGAACACTAATGACTGAAGACCAGGTGAGTTGTGGAATGACATCAGTGACATTATACATGAAGAAAGCAAGAAATCATTAAAAAGATAAGAAAGAAAGAAAGACCAAAATGGGTGTCAGAAGAGACTTCTGAAAGTGACTCTTGAACGTAGGGTAGCTAAAGCAAAAGGAAGAAATGATAGATTAAAAGAGCTAAACAGGAGATTTCAAAGGGCAGCTAGAGAAGACAAAGTAAAGTATTACAACGAAATGTGTAAAGACCTGGAGATAGAAAACTAAAAGGGAAGAATATTCTTGGCATTTCTCAAGTTGAAAGAACTGAAGAAAAAATCCAAGCTTCAAGTCCAATTTTAAAGGATTCTGCGGGGAAAATATTAAACAACACAGAAAACATCAAAAGGAGATGGAAGGAACACAGTCACTGTACCAAAAAGAATTGGTTGATGTTCATCCATTTCAGGAGGTAGCATATGATCAAGAACCGATGGTTTGAATGAAGAGGTCCAAGCTGCCCTTAAGGCACTGGTGAAAAATGAAGCTCCAGGAATCAATGGAATACCAATTGAGATGTTTCAACAAACGGATGCAGCACTGGAAGTGCTCACTCATCTATGCCAAGAAATTTGGTTGACAGTTACATTGCCAACTGACTAGAGGAGATCCATATTTGTGCCCATTCCAAAGAAAGGAGATCCAATAGAATGGAAAAATTATTGAACAATATTATTAATATCACATGCAGGTAAAATTTTGCTGAAAATCATTCAATAGTGGTTACAACAGTACATTGACAGGGAACTGCCAGAATTACAAACCGGATTCAGAAGAGGACATGGAACAAGGGATATCATTGCTGATTGTCAGATGGATTATAGTTGAAAGCAGTGAATACCAGAAAGGTGCTTTACCTGTGTTTCATCCATTGACTATGCAAAAGCATTCAATTGTGTGGATCATAACAAATTATGGATAATATTGCGAAGAATGGGAGTTCCAGGACACTTAATTGTGCTCATGGTGAACCTGTATGTAGACCAAGAGGCAGTCATGAGAATAGAACAAAGGGATACTGCATGGTTTAAAATCTGGAAAGGTGTGTGTCAGGGTTGCGTATTTTCACCATACTTATTAAACCTGTATGCTGAGCAAATAATCTGAGAAGCTGGATTATATGAAGAAGAATGTGGCATCAGGATTGGAGGAAGGCTTACTGACAACCTGCGGTATGCAGATGACACAGCCTTGCTTGTTGAAAGTCAAGAGGAATTGAAGCACTTATTGATGGAAATCAAAGATCACAGCCTTCAGTATGGATTACACCTCAACATAAAGAAAACAAAAAATCCTCACAACTGGACCAATAAACAACATTATGATAAATGGAGAAAAATTGAAGTTGTCAAGGATTTCAGTTTGCTTGGATCTACAGTCAACACCTACGGAAACAGAAATCAAGAAATCAGATGACACATTGCATTGGGCAAATCTGCTGCAAGGAAAAAAAAAAAAGATCTCTTTAAAGTGCTAAAAAGCAAAGTTGCCACCTTAAGGACTAAGGTGTACCTGACCCAAGCCATGGTGTTTTCAGTTGCCTCATATGTATGCAAAAGCTGGACAATGAATAAGGGAGACTGAAAAGAATTGATGCCTTTGAATTACGGTGTTGGTGAAGAACATTGAATATACAATTGACTGTCAGAACAATGAACAAATCTGTCTCGGAAGGAGTTCAGCCAGAATGCTCATTAGAAGCAAGGATGATGAGACTTCATCTTACATACTTTTTACATGTTATCAGGAGGGACCAGACCCTAGAGGAGGACATCATGCTTGGGAAAATAGAGGGTCAGAGAAAAAGAGGAAGACACAGTGGCTGCAACAATGGGCTCAAACATAGTAACAATTATGAGGATGGTGCTGGACTGAGCAGTGTTTCTTTCTGTTTTAAATAGGGTTGCTGTGAGTCAGAATTGACTCCACAGCACCTAATGACAACAGCAATGTGGTCCTTACCTCATAGGGTTAGTGAAGATCTAATGAAATACAGTGTGCAAAACACTCTTCGCAAAAGAGCAAAACCCAACCAAAAACCAAACCCATTGCCATCAAGTTGATTACAACTCACAGAGACTCTATAGGACAGAGTAGAACTGCCCCATATGGGCAGCTGGTGGTTTTGAACTGCTGAACTTTTGGTTAGCAGCCAAGCTCTTAACCACTTCACCACCAGGACTCCAATCAAAAGAACAAAGGGCTACATAAATGCAAGGTATTCTAGCATACTGCTAAAATGTAAAGTGTTAAACAACAAAATGAACAATCCTACAATAATAAATTGACATGAAGAAATTGAAAGACTGGTAAATTTTTTAAAAAAACAGTAGTAATGGCCATTGTGTGTAGCATACCCAGATAGAATTAAATCTTATGAAGAAGGCAGCCTGTAAAGGATACCTCATATCTGGTTTTGTACAAAAAAGGACACCAAAAGCTTGATTGAAATAGTCATGTAGTAAGTTGTTCTTAAAGGTTGTCCAAAGGCTGATGACATGCTGGTGCTTCATCAAAATCCTTAGGGAATTTTTTTTTTTTTAAATATTTGATTGTTAAAATTTTCAAACATATAGAAAAGAAGGTATTTTACAGTTAACACCCATATACTCACCACCTAACTTATCGCATATCTATCCATCTTCTTGTTTTGATGCTTTCCATAATAAGTTGCAAGCATCAGTGCACTTCCACCAGAAGAGAGAATCCAGAAATAGACCAATGTATACAACTGATGCATGACAAAGGTACAAAAGTTATTTGGTGGAGAAAGGGTGGTCTTTTCAACAATGGTGCTGAAACAATTGCATATCTGTATACAAAAAAAAAAAATTGATCCATACTTTGCACCCTATATAAAAATTAACTCAAAATGGATCATAACCCAAAGTATAAAACCTAAAAATATAATAAATTAACTAATAGAAATCACTGGAGAAAATCTTTGTGACCTTGGGTTAAGCAAAGATTTCTTAGATACCACATCGAAAGCACAATCCATAAAATAACAAATTAATAAATAGGACTTCAGAAAAATGAAAAACCCCTGTTTGAAAGACACTGTTAAAAAATGAAAAGACATGCCACAGAATGGAAGAATATATTTGCAAATCATGTGTCTCATAAAGAATTTTTATCCAGAATGTATAAAGAACTCTTAAAATGCAACAATATGAAACAATCCGATTAAAAACCAAGCAAAAGATTTGAACACACACTTCACTGAAGAAGGTGTATAGATCGTAAATAAGTATATGGAAGCATGTTCAACATCATTTGTCATCAGGGAATTACAAATTAAAACAACGGAGAGATACTATTATATACCTATTAAAATGACTAAAATCCGAAAAACATAATACAAATGCCCATGAGGATATAGAGCAACAAAAACTGTCATTCATTCCAGGTAAAAAAAAAAAAAAAAAAAATTTTTTTTCTTTATTTTACCTGGAATGAATGTAGGAATGCAAAATGGTACACAGCCACTTTGGAAGACATTTTAGCAGTTTCTTATAAAATTAAACATAAGCTTGCCTTATGATTTAGCAATTGTGCCTGTAGGTGTTTGCCAACTGATTTGAAACTTATGTCCACACAAAAACTTACACATGAATGCTGATAGCAGATTTATCCATAATTGTAAAATACTGGAATCAACCAAGATGGCCTTCAGTAGGGGAATGGATAAACAAATGGTAGTACATCCATACAATGGAATATTTTAGTAATAAAAAGAAGTTATTAATTCACACAACATGGATGAAGCTTAAATGCATTTTGCTAAGACTCCAAAGGCTACATGCATACTGTTTGTTTCCACTCTTTGGCAATCTGACAAAGGCAGAGAGAGACAGGGTAATTTGTTTGTGGTCACATAGCTAATAAGTGTTGGAGCTGGCAATCTGGCTCCAAAGTCCATGCATGTAATCATTCACTGCACTACATCTAGAGTGCAGTAAATAAGGTGAAAAGTAGAATGGGTGACTGATAGGCCCTGAGGGGCATAAAGAGAGAAAAAAAAAAAGTTCTGTGCAGAATGCATTGTGATACGCAGCTCTGAGCACTGGCAGGAAGCCGTGGGGAAAGGAAAGCAGGGCAGCCACCAGTCCAATTTGGCAGACAGCAGAGTGGAGAGGTATTACTTATTTTTAGCAACAGTGGCTCAGCGGCAGCACAAGCAGCTTGAGAAATGCAGACGTTGATCTTCAGAGACAAGAAGTACCTCAGTGTTGGGGGACAGCCCCAGCAAGGAAAGACCCTTGCTGCACGTCCTGGCAGATATTCTGAAGAACTGACACATAGCCATTTCCAGATTCATACATTCAGGGAAACTTAATGACACAGGCAAGCAGTTGCTCTTCAGTGGCGGCCGGCTGGAGTATTTTCTCCAACCACCTAGCAAGGGACCCAAGCTTACATACCACTCCAGCTGGGACCAAGGCTCATCGTTTTTCTCCCACATCCTTGGGTATTCAGTGTTCCCAGGGACTTCACATCCAGGCCCAGATGTTCTCCTTCTTGTTGCTAAGGCATTCCTCTGCCTTGGCTGCTGGCCCAATCATGCCATTCCTGGCCTAGTACCTTAGGCTTAGTCCATCCCATATTCGTCCCCAGCATGATTGGGGAAGGAGCAAAACTGATTCTATTACGGATGGATGCATATAATTGAATAGCATTACCCTACACTGAGGCTTTTGGAGGCTGGGCTCATGGGTGCCTGAAAGCAAAAGGGCCCCTGGGCAAGCTTCAGATATTCAGACACAACTTCCCACACAGGTGAGGGTGGCAACAACTCTTACAATGCCAAATAGGAGACACCAGCAAAGTTGCACTGGTGCTCCCATTGTAAAAACCCAAGCCTTTCTAGAGAGCTCTGAACCAGGCCCTTCCTCCTGACCAAGGCAAGATGCATGCTGCAGACTGGGAAGAATAAAAGCCACTAGTCTGCAAAACCCAGGTCAGCTGCCAGTAAAATACCTACCCCAGGTTCCAGGACAGAAGAAGAAGCCTCCTCCTACATTCAATGACCAAAATTTAACTGAATCTAATCTTCTGTCTGATTTGAGAGAAACATGCAAATGCATCCTTCATTCTGTTGCCTGCTCTGGGGTTCTCCTGTCCACCTCTTTTTTCTCTAGGGAAATGACATGGGATCAGGGTGTGGACTAACATTCTACCATTCTACCCCAAGAATGAATTTCTGGGATAGGGAGGTTTTCCCATCCTTTGAGATAAGACTTTACTCTTCTCCTGAAGTAGGGATAAACCTGTAGGATAGGGATTTTTGCCAGCAGTGGGATTTAGCTTTCCAACGCCTTTAAGAGTTGGGGGTGGGAGTGGGGGGGGCTGTTCTGCCTACTGTTTTGGGTACTTGGATGAGCTACCACAGTTTTTATCCTCTTTCTCATTCTTTAATCCCTGCACTTTGCATGGTAGAAAGAGATCCCAGTCATAGAAAGAGATTGCCCCAAGGTCACTGGTGACTTCCAAATCCACCTACCTCCCCTTAGTCCTCACGCTTTATAATATCTAGGCTTTACTCAACATGGTTTCCCACCATCTCTTTCTTAAAATTGTCTTCTTCCTTGGCTTTCTTGTTTCCATTTGACCTTGGCTCTTATCTTACTTCCCTGGCTATGACTGCTCTACATCCCTTCTGCCCCTCCTCTTCTCATATTTAAGTCCAGTGCATAAGGCTTAGCTTTCAGGTGAGCAAAACATGCTGCTTCAGGAAGGGTTTCTGTGTATCTGGAGCAGCTTAGAGAATTGGGATAGGTGTCTCGTAATCAGAGACAAAAAGGCGTAGAATAATTTTGGCTCCCAGCACAGTTTCACGTTTAATGGGAGGATCAGGCTCATTGAACGGCAGTTTTATTTTTGTTTATTTTTCAACAGAGGAACTACATGTTCTGACAGTTTGATGTTTCCATACTGTGTATGAAATAGCTGGTTTATCTTATCTTTGGAACAGATCTGGCAGCTAAAATTCTAAGATGCTTTTTTTCATAAATAGAAATATATCAGAGCAAAGCCTCTTTAAAGCACTAGTATCAAGGGGCAGAAAAGTCTCTATTCTTATTAGGTGACCACTGTGTAAGTAGTTAGGTTTTAAGAGATGACACGGCCCTATGGTAAATCTGAATCAACAGTATAACGGGGAATGCTCTAACACTGTTTAACTGGATAACAAAATATGGTATGTTTGGTTTAATATACACCAGGGTGATTTCAAGTATCATTTTCTCCATGAACGTTGTTAAAGTTAACTATTATGATTCTTCTGTCTTCAAATGAGGTTTCCCACAGTTGCATCAAAAATGAAAGCAAATGATATTTGTGTTAAGGCTCAATAATCTTTTAATTCACTGAATTAAGGGTTTCCCAATTAGAAGCAAAAGGCAGGTCTAGGAAAAGAAATGTGTGAGTATATACCTTCTGTTTAGAGACTTTTTGGATTAAAAGATACCGGAACAGATAACATCACAAAATCAGTTTTTGCTGTCATGGCAAGGTTAAGACTGCTGCTATTGCCAGGATATACCACCCTGTCACAGCTGATCTTGATGGTGAAAACTGGTGCCTTAATTTCAAGTGGTCTGTTCTAGTTCTGACTTAGGCCTCATTCTGGTTAGTCACACTGTCATTCTCACCGCAGATTGCCTTTTGACATCTTCATCTACAAAAGGATCCTGTAGCCAAGACTCAGTGTGTGGAGTCAATTCAACGTCTCTTCAGTGGCCAATGGTCTCTGGGACCTGGTGCTGATGGGGGAGGAAAGGAGCTGAGAAATAGCACAAGCCACAGTTGGAAGCAAGGCTGGAAGGAAAACAGTATTTCTCTTTGTGTACATGGGGATATTATTGGGAGCCATGTATAAATGAAATTCTGGAGGGAACCTTACTATGCAAAGTTAAAGCCTGCCATAATCAGAGCCAGAGCCAGTGATTTTTTTTTAATACTAATGGAAAAAAAAAAAAAAAAAACTTTCAATCTATTTTTGAATATAGAATACACTAAGAAAAATAGGAAAATCAGATGTGTTGGAAAATCTAGCTTTTATGAACCCCTATTTTATATCTTTAAAAGTCAGTGCATACATAAAAGGAGTCCCTGGGTGGTACGAACAGTTGTTAATGCACTTGGCTGTTAACTGAAAACTGGAGGTTAAGGCTCACCCAGAGGTACTGTGGAAGAAAGGCCTAGTGATTTCCTTTCGAAAGATCAGCCATTGAAAGCCCTAAGGAGCACAGTTCTACTCTGACACACGTGGGGTTGCCACGAGTCTGAATCGACTTCACAGCAACCGGTATACTGTTATTCATAAATAAAAGACTTTGAACCATTACCTTATTTCCTAAGTCAACAATGGCTCCTCTAAAACATTACTGTGTTTCCAGGTATTTGTTCTGATGTTCAAAAATGTCAATAATATTTTCCATTGTAGTGTTGTCTTCATGCAAAACTCTGACTCTGTTGATCACCAGCATTTATTCAGCATCCAGTTTTAGGCCTAGTGGATAATATGCATATCAACAAGACTCACACAAGTCTACAAGGTAGATATGAATTAAAATGAAGAAATTGAGGCTCGCAGATGTTATTTGCCCAGGGACACAGAGCTGGTAAGTGGTAGAGATGATCTGAATCCTTGTCTTTCTGGCTCCAACACCCATAGTCTTTTCATTATAATAAAATTATACTGACTCTTTACCACACTGGAAGTTGTATCATATGATTTTGGGAAGCATGTGACTTATAATGTACAAGTTAAAAACAGTAATTATTGTAAAAATGGTCACATATTATGTTTGTTTGTTTTTTAATTGCAATTTTTTCCTTTTGTTTATGTTGTAGGTAGAACCCACACCCTGTCAATAAGAGGCAGTAAGTTGGGAGAGGTGGTAGGAGGAAACTGCAATTTTGCCATCACCAAGAGTAGGGCTATAAATGGCATCTTCTCTCCAGATGCACAACTCTCCCCTGGACATCACTTACTGGAGCGTTTTTTCCTTTCAGGGAATACTCATGGTTGTGTGGGTGCTCTGCTACACTAGATTAATGGAATCCAATGCTTAGGTGTCAGCCAGGGTTTCTATGGATGACCCAAACGCTGTTATGCCCAGGCAACCTGGGGTATGTGCAAGCATCTGTCACCCTGATGTGAACCTGCAGTACAACAAATTGTTATTATATAGACCTTCTAGTCATGGTCTTGTAACTCCCGCAAAATGATTGGGTGGGACAATACAAATAAAGTGCTTGGGGCCCACCAAGAGGATTGTACAGCCTGCTAATGCAAATAAAGTGCATGGAATTCTTGCAGGGGTGTTGTTGTTAGGTGCCATTGAGTCGGTTCCTACTCACAGTGATCCTATGTACAACAGAATGAAACACTGCCCAAAACACTTATGACGGAGGGACTATGCAAATAAGGTACATGGAACCTTTGTAGTGGATTGGCCAGTTTTATCATCCTCCTATACACTGTGATGGTTAAGATTGTGTGTCAGCTTGGCTGGGCCATGATTCCCAGTGTTTATATGTGATCAGTCCTGTCATGAAATCAGCTGGGAGTAGCCAATCAGTTGAAAGGAAGTTTCCTTGGGGGTGTGGCCTGCATCTGAATATAAGCAGAGGTTCTGGCATTTTTCTTGCTCTGGGTCACGGGTACCTCCTGTTCATCTGTCCTCTGATTCTTGGAACTTGAGCTGGCAGCTTATCTGCTGATCTTGGGATTCATCAATCTTCACAGCCTATGAGCAGAGCTCTGCTCTCCGACCTGCAGATCTTGGATTCACCAGCCCCTCTAGCTAAGTGAATCAGGAGAAGCCTTGCAGTCTTATCTGCCAATCTTAGGATTCATCAGTTGTCACAGCCTATAAGCAAGAGCCCTGATTTCCAACCTACTGATCTTGGGTTCACCAGCCCCTGCAGCTACGTGAATCAGGAGAAACCTCTATCCTAATCCACAGACTTGGGACATTCCAACCTCTACAATCACGTGAGCTGTTTCTTTGATATAAATCTATTTCTGTGCATATTTACATGCTTTACTGATTTTGCTTCTCTAGAGAACCCAGCCTAAGATAGCAGCCAATCCCAGAGGTCGGAGGGGGAACTCACGACCATCAAGAAGAAGAGCCAGGAGCAGAGCAAGTCCTTTGGACCTGGGGTCCCTGCACTGAGAGCCTCCTAGACCCAGGAGACAGGGAGAGCTGTAATACTGTTTGCAGCAGTGGCTTAAGAAGGCAGGAATCAGAGACTGGTGCGAGACAGCATGATGGGCTTCCCAACCCACAAAGTGAGGCAGCTACAGTGGGCTTCCCAGGTGATGGAGAGCCTTCAGGCAGGAGGCTTGCCACAGAGTAGGGTGCCTCTGGGCACTTATCAGCAGAGCTAAAGAGCTTTATAACACTTACTCCAGCAGGGCAGAGGCTGACGGTGGGGGACCGAGGTTGGCAGGTTTGAGGCTTAGAGTGAAGGCCAGATGGCAGAGGCACAGCCAAGAAGAAGCTGTCCTAACTGAAGTACTGCACTGTATCCTGGGTTGTTCCTGTTACTTCCAAATTGATCCTGATCCTGAATTGTATGTAATCTGTTATTTCCCTAATAAACCTCATAATCATGAGTATGGTTTGTGAGTTCTAGGTGTCCATTGCAACAAATTATTTAACCCTTTAACCCAGCAGAAAAGTAGAGAATGCCTTGGGAGGGAAGGGTGGTGTCATATTTGGTAAAAAGGAAGTTTGGAGAGTGGAAGTATATGCATTCTGTGAAGTACTTTAACATTCGTTATTTAATTTTCCCAGCATAACCTATGGGGTAGATACTGTTATTCTTATATACAGATGAGGGAACTAAAGTTGAAAGAATCAAAGTAACCATATAAATTGACCTAGCTGATAAGGAGCAAAGCCTGGATCTAAACCCAAATCTGCCTGACTTCTCTGATCTTTCCTCTACAACCTGCTTCCTATAATAGATGGCAAATGTATACCTGGTCAGAATTCAATAACTCCAGGTGTTAAATTGACATGTCATTTATACTACAGATACCAGCAATAAAAATATTCACCGTAACCACACACACACACCAAGGTTGGAATGTTAATGAGTCGTGCCTCTGGCTGTGAAAGCACCTCACCAGGCAGTGGGTCGCTCCCAGCTACTTGTCCTCCTTCCTTATTGCCCCATCGATTGGCCTTTTCCATTTACAAAGAATGGGGCACTTGGAGAAGAAGATAAATGGCTGCAAACCTCTGCCTGATCCCCTTCCATCTTATTAATAACAGGAGAAACCTGAAAAACTGGGTTTGGGGCCAATGGGTAGGCAGACACACCTTCCAATACACAAAAACTAGGTGTCAAAATTAACTGAGGAGAAAAAGCAAAGGCAAATTCAGAGCAGCTACTGTCTCTTTCTTTGACTGCAGTTGAGAAAACAAACCCCCATGGCCTTTTTATTTTTATAGGCCAAAAGGATCTCTCATTTGTAGGGACAGAGAGACGGCTTATGTTCTTGTTCAACTTCTTTGTTAAAATGAGCAGATAGGCAATTCCAAAAAGTACTACTGGGAGTATCCCTTGCTGAATAAAAGAAAATATTCCCCTGGAACAGACCATCCCTTCCTTCTTTATCAGACCTGTTTCTGGAAAGGACAGTTAGGTCCTCGAAAGATAAAGAATTAACCTCGTCCTTGTGTGGGGTCCAGTGCAACATTTAGCTTGAAGGTAATCGTGGAGTCATCTGTAAAACCCCAAAATAGCATGTACAGTGTGCTGATAAGGGTTTGCCCACAATGAAGAAAGACTTTTAAAATATGATGCACTAACAGCATGTGGGGCAGAAACAGCTGAGATCTTTAAAGAAATTTCAGCAGTGACGCATGCTGCCCCCATCCCAGGTAGTCAGTTCACTTTCCTTTGTGTGTTGAGTTTGCCTTCGAGTTGGCACCAAAACAAAATACCTCACCCAAAATGAATTTGTTTTTCACTGACACATTTTGTAAACTAGATTCGATCCCTTTTGGCTATGGCACATTTCAAGGGCTGCTTCCAGCTAACCATGTGTTTCCAAGGTCAACGCCAGTCAGGTGGACAGAATTCGTGTTTCTACATCCCATCCATGTGCTCTCCAGTTTGTACTCCAAGAATCCCCACACAACAAACTCTTTTTATTCCTTACAAGCCACCAAACTTCGAACAGATAGAAAAATCAGCATCGATTTTTATTTTAAGCTTAAAGAAGATTCACTAATTCTTTTTGTAGCAGGTGCTGCCAATAACTTCACTTGCACCAGAACTGTGCCAAGTGTTCTGGATCAACCAAGGAATCTGAACTAGCAGGAATTCCTAGAATAGAAATGAGCAATTTATTTCTCCTTCACTCTTCAGCAGGTTTGGATTAACCAGTAAGTATGGTATTCACAGGCTTAATTGTATTTACTTATTAATCTGTGGTGAGCAATTTCACATGGGTTTCACCACATCTTTGATGTGGTGGGGGACAGATGAAATTGTGCACTGCAGATTGGTGGGAAGGCACAGCTAGGCCTGTGTGTACCTTGCTCATTGCGTAATCCAGCCCTGCTCTTCAGTATGGATTTCGACATTTATTATTGCCTTGCTACACCTCTATAGTAACATATATGGCATAGGGGTTTCCTTTTGCAACTGTAAGGAGGAGGGGGAAAGCTTGCACTCAGAGAAGAAAGAGAGAAAACGGACCCTACAGGCGTCCCTGACTCAGCAGTTAAATGCTAAGCCAACAAAGTGTTCCAGCCCGTAGGAAGTTAACAAAAAGGGAAGACAGTGCCATGAGAAAAGGAGGGGGAGGTAGGAGAAAAAGGTATAAAGCTTGAAGAAAACGACTGTATCAGGGCTCTAAGGCCCTTTCTCTCTCTGAATAGCCCGCTTGACACTACCTGGTCAAGTGTATTTTCACTAAACCCTCTGCTAACTAATAAACCTCTGCTTGCTTGGCACTATTTGTCTCAGTGTTTGAATTCTTTCCTACACTGAAGACACTAACTGAGGCCATTCTCCAGTAACATCTTCTGGTGCTGTGACTCGGATCTAAAACTTCTTCCTCCTTCATCGGGAAAGTGGTGAGTCCACCTCAGAGTGCACGCTCCTTTGTTCTTTCCAGTCCTGCATCGAGGTACCCATACATCTATGTGTGTGTTTTGTTTCTTCTTAGGAGGGTGGTCTGAGAGGAGCTAGAAAGATTTGTCTATGCTTGGTCTATTAACAAGAAAATGGCAATAATGAGTGTCTGACACTTTTTAAGACTCTGAAGAAAAGAGGGACTTCCTCCCTCCACTCCGCGGAGGTGTCTGGGTCAAACCCGAGATGTGCAGGGGCCTCACAGGGACTTCCAACTTCCCCTAATTAACAACCAGGCTTGTCCGGGGATGTGCACATAAGGGATGGCTGCTCAGCATGCTGAGCCCTACTGTCTGTCTTAGACAACTGGGAGAGAAACCAAGACACGTAAAAGTGTCAGCCAGCTAGAGGGGTCATGCCTTCTTGGAGTCCTGCTAACAAAGCAGGACATCTTTGGCCCAGAACACCTGATGCCTGCTAACCCCAGCAATAGTCATGCCAAGTCAGCGAGTCCCCTTAAGGGACCAGCCACCCATCTACCTTTTGCACCTCTCAGCCCCATCCACCTTCTGGCTAACATACTTGCATCTATATTCTCTACATGTGCTTTGCAAAAGGAATCAGTGCTGTATTTTTAATGGGCAAAAGAATAATTGTTCCAGCGAGGGACCTCCCTCCCTTTCCTGTTTATGCTGCCATTGTGAAGCTAAACACAGGTGGCCTTTCCTTGATCAGCTCTTCTTGCTTTCATGTTGTAAAACAATGAACAGGGACACACTGGTCTACCTCATTGAATCAAGAATCTTAAGGTTATTCATTAGACTAAGCAAAGTTGTATCTGTTACCCCCCTTACAAAGAACTTGAATGTCTGAGAGTATACAAAGAGGTGGGCTGTAGGAGTCTACTTTATGACAGCCCTCCACACCCTGAATCCCTCTTCCACTGTGCAGAAACAGTTCATAATATATACAGAGAGGAGCGGACATGAGGAACAGGTTTGTTGGTTCTGCAGAAAAAAAGAAGGGAGGGGCCCAAAGAATAATAAGATTATCCTTCCTTGGGTATGGATAGAAAAGGGGCTCCCACAAATGCTAAATCATCTCCCACGCCCAATTCCAAGGGGCCCTCAGGATTATGCAGTGTGTCAGGGGACGAGACAATCAAGGTGTCAGCTTCAATAGATAGCAAAGTTTGCTAATAAAATGAAAACTTTCCAGACAGAGGCACAAAGAACCCCCACACTTAAATGGCTGGCAGGGTATATGATAATCAGTTTCTTCGAGGGACAAGGACATCAGCAAATATACAGGTCCATGTCCCATCAAAACCGCAGACGTGAACAAGAACAAGGGCCCCTAGGACAGAGGCAGTAGGAAGTTTCTAGGCAAAAAGCTTCAGGACGGGCTACACAGTAAGACTAGTTAATTCTGGAAAGTCCGGCCTGAGAAGGGACGCCTTCTCCAGGCAGTGATTTAACATAGGGTGTGCAGAAGCCATCCTACCCTCTATGACTCAGTCTGTTCCTTTCCAGATGGGAAACCAAAACTCGGTACCACCAGCCTTGCCTCTGGGACATATCCTCAAAAATTGGGAGAGGTTTGACCCTCAAACCCTGAAGAAAAAGAGATTAGTCTTCTTTTGTAACACTACGTGGCCTCAGTATAAACTGGGAGATGGAGAAATCTGGTCAGAGCAGGGGAGTCTAAATTACAATTCCATCCCAGATCTGTTTTGCTGGAAACAAGGCAAATGGACAGAGATTCCTTATGTCCAGGTTTTTATGCCCTTGAGGAAAACCCAGAACTGTGTAAAAATTGTAAGATAGACCCTGCAGTTCTCACCATCATTACAAACCAAGCAATGCACACCTTAGACTCAAATCCTACTAACTTTACAATCCCACTCTTAAATACCAAAGAAATATCTGTTCCTCCTACTCCTCCTGACTCCAATTCCTTGCCCACAGCACCTTCACCACCTTACCTGTGCCCCCTTCAAGAAGTGGCTGGCCCTAATGGACCAGTCAGGGTACAGGTTCCCTTTTCAATGCAGGACTTAGGAAAGCTAAAAACAAAGCTAGGAAGTTTCTCTGACAACCCTAACAACTATATAGAAAAATTTAGGAACTTAACATTCACCTTTGATTTAGGTTGGAAAGACATAATGATAATCTGTAACCAAATGCTCACCCAGGGGGAAAGATTAAATCTCTCTGAGGCAGCTAGAAGATTTGCAGATGAGCTATATGTACAAAACCAACAGACCTAACCCCTGGGCACTGCCGCAGTCCCAGGCACAGACCCGGGATGGGATTATAACACCCAAGGAGACAGATGGGCAAGAGACCACATGTTAGTGTGCCTGGTTGAAGGAATGAAAGCTTGCAGAATAAAACCTACCAATTTCAATAAACTGGCCACCGTTGATCAAGGGCCCCAGGAAAACCCACTGTCTTCCTAGAAAGATTAAAAGAAGCCCTCTCAAAGTATACCATTTTAGACCCAGGATCACCAGAAGGGGAACTAGTCTTAAAGGATAGATTTCTAACTCAAAATGCTCCAGACATTAGGCACAAACTTCAAAAACAAGGATTAGGACCCCAAACCCCTTAAACAAACTATTGAAGTTCTCTTCTTTAGTCTTCTATAATAGAGACCAAGGAGAGGAAGAAAGGCTCCAAGAAAATGAGAAAAAGAGGAGAAGCAGGCCTGTCTCCTCACTGCCCTACAGGGCAGGCACCACCCGCTGCCAGCGGGAAGACCCGAGGATACTCACCCGGTGCATATCACAAATGTGATCAACTTGGCTACGGGAAAAGGGATTGCCCCGGAACAAACTGCCCCAGAAGCCCTGTCCCAATTGCCAACAGCTTGGCTACTGGAGGCAAGATTACCCTAAGGGTTGAAGGACTCCCAGGCCCAATCCCTCAATGGAAATGGGCTTAAGCTGACAGGACCCTGGGCTACAAGGGGCTCCTGGCGGGAACACCGAGAGCATCAACAACGGGGTAGAGGAGCCGAGGGTCACCCTAGATGTAGCGGGAAAGTCAGTGACTTTTAGAAATGGGAGCCACCTTTTTCGTACTAACCTCCTACCTAGCACCCCTCTCTTCTAACAAAATCACGGTTCAGGGAGTAGAAGGGAAACCTATGGTAAAATATTTTACTCCATCATTACACTGTCTGTGGGGTGCAACAAGCTTCTCACACCAGTTTTTAATCCTCCCAGAATGTCCTGGCCCACTTCTAGGGAGAGACATGTTAAGTAAGGTAAAAGCCCAAGTGATCTTCTCAACAGAAGATTGAACTCCTAACCAAATAACGACCTTACAAATTAACTGAAATGGAACTTGCATAGATATAGGTGAGCAGCAAGAGTTAAACCCCCAGGTATGGGCTACCGAGATACCAGGACAGGCACGTAAGGCTACCCCAGTAATGGTAAGGTTAAAGGAACCCACAAATTTCCAAGAAAAAAACAATACCCCATTAACTCAGAAGCTAGGCAGAGACTAAAAAACATAATTAATACCTTTTTAAAATATGGAATATTAACTCCCTACAGCTCCCCTTGCAATACCCTCATTCCCCTCATCAAAAAGGAAAGATGGGAAATATAGGCTAGTACAAGACCTTAGGATCATTGATGAGGCTGTAATTCCTCTCCACCCCATGGTTCCTAACCCTTACACCACCTTGGAAGAAATACCACCTAACACCCAATGTTTTTCTGTTTTAGACTTGAAGGATGCTTTTTTTTTGCATCCCTTTAGACCCAGCTTGCCAGTTTCTTTTTGCATTCGAATGGTCTGACCATGCTGGTCACAAAAATCAGTTAACATGGACAGCCTTACCCCAAGGTTTCAGGGACAGCCCTCACTTTTTGGTCAAGCCTTGGTGCAGGACTTGGAGGACCTAAAACTTGTGGGGAGCAGGCAAGCTGATCTATATGTAGATGACTTGCTTATCTGTTCTCACACAGAACAATTGGGGTGCCAACATGTTATCCAAACTCCAAATCACCTGGCAGAAACGGGATACAAAGTCTCAAAGGAAAAAGTCCAACTTTTGGAAATCACGGGGTACAGCCAAGATGGCAGAACAGACAGACGCTTCCGTCGAGCCCTCTTTACAACAAAGACCCGAAAAAACAAGTGAAATGAGTATATTTGTGACAAGCTGGGAGCCCTGAACATCAAAGGCAAGCTTAGGCAACAAACTGAGGGGCAAGGGGAGGAAGACGCTGTTCAGAAGTGGGGAGGACTTACTGGACCTGAATTGTGGGGAGCCCTCAGACACCATTCCCGGAGCGGCGATGGCGGCGGTGGTAGCTGCAGACTGGTCCTAGCGTTTGGCTGCGGTTTCCTCAGGTAGAAGCAGCAGCCAGCCACACAGCCACTCACACCTCCAGAAACTGAGGAGAAGGGCATGCTCTTGGCAAAAGCTAAGTACTTGTGCGTATTTTACTGCACCCCCCCCAACCCCCAAGCTGGCTTCAGGGGCTGAATCCCTGGGCCTGAGATAGACCCTGGTGAGCACCTAGAGCCATCCTCCTGGCCTTGGGGAAGGAAATAATTTGCAATTGGGGGGAAAAGATAATTTGCTAGCTCCATTAACTGGGGAAGCTCAGGACAGAAGCAGCTCGTGTCCAGGCATAAACTGTTCGTGGACCTTGAGCACCTTTCCCTTCTGCATGGATCTGTGTGGGCCTATTTTGGGAGAATAGGCCCTTGTAGTCAAACTCCAACCATTTCAGCTGTGCGGTGGAGAGGTGGGTGTTTGATGTTTGACATTGCTCTGCCTATTAAACAAGGTCCTCACCTACCCACATCAGGGACCTAAGGACTGGTAGCTCTACTCAGGCCACCCAGCCATCCACAAAAGGGGCCCAAATAACTGGTACCTCCCAGTCCTTACAACCAAAAACTTTGGGTGCCCATGGTCCCTCTGCAGAACCCACCCACCAGCACACTCTAGGCAACAGAGATATGTTTTCCTCAGAGACACTTGGGGGTCGGTTCTCAGCCCCCTGCCTTGTTCAGAGCATGACCCCCTGCTGCAATCAGATACTGATATATACGCGAATCACCCCTGCCCCTCTAAGACTGTAGGACAGAGCCTGTACCACACACTGGATATCAGCTACCTGGAAACCTGAGCTGAATTCATACAAGAAAACTGAATGGACTCCTAGACTGACATACCTGATAACAGCTCTAGCCAGCTGGAGACAGGACACCAGAGCTCCAAAGGCAAAAATAATCAAGCTAGCTCACTCAAGCAACCCATAGGAGTATACCAAAACAAAACAAAGCAAGCAGCTACGACACAGTAAGCAAGCATAAACTAATACAATAACTTATAGATGGCTCAGAGACAACAGTCAATATCAAGTCACATAAAGAAACAGACCATGATTACCTCAACAGGCTCTCAAAACAAAGGCTCCAGGGATCTTCTAGATGAAAGTGCATTCCTGGAATTACCAGTTGCAGAATACAAAAGTTTAATATACAAAACCCTTCAAGACAGCAGGAAGGAAATGAGGCAGTATGTAGAACAAGCCAAGGAACACACAGATAAAGCAACTGAAGAAATCAGAAAGATTATTCAGAACATAATGAAAAGTTTAATAAGCTGGAAAAATCCATAGACAGCAGTCAGAAATTCAGAAGATTATCATTAAAACTACAGAATTAGACGACTCAATAGAAAGTCAGAGAAGCAGAATTGAGCAAGTAGAAGCCAGAATTTCTGAACTCAAAGATAAATCACTTGGTACTAATATATTTGAAGAAAAATCAGATAAAAGAATTTAAAACAATGAAGAAACCTTGAGAATCACGTGGGACTCTATCAAGAGAAATAACCAACGAGTGATTGGAGTACCAGAACAGGAAGGGATAAGAGAAAATACAGAGAAAATTGTTGAGGATTTGTTGGCAGAAAACTTCCCTGATATTGTGAAAGATGAGAAGATATCTATCCAAGATGCTCAACAAACTCCACATAAGACAGATCTTAAAAGAAAGACACCAAGACATATTATAATCAAGCTTGCCAAAACCAAAGATAAAGAGACAATTATAAGAGCAGCGAGGATTAAAAGAAAAGTCACCTACAATGGAGAGCCAATAAGAATAAGCTCGGACTACTCAGCA
Organism: Loxodonta africana; assembly: GCF_030014295.1. Lineage (NCBI taxonomy): Eukaryota > Metazoa > Chordata > Mammalia > Proboscidea > Elephantidae > Loxodonta > Loxodonta africana. The sequence continues at coordinate 51,586,685 of NC_087353.1, forward strand.
GAAACCATGCAGGCAAGAAGGCAATGGGATGACATATTTAAAAAATTGAAGGAAAAAAAAATTGCCTGCTAAGAATCATATATACATAAAACTGTCTCTTTAATATGAAGGTGAAATTAGGACATTTCCAGGTAAACACAATTTTAGGGAATTCGTAAAAAACAGATCAAAACTACAAGAAATACTAAAGGGAGTTCTTTGGTTAGAAAATCAATAATATCAGGTATCAACCCAAGACTAGAACACTGGGCAGAGCAACCAGAAGTCAATGCAGAGAGGGAAATTCAAAAGAAAAATAATGCAAGATTAAAAAAAAAAAAAGCCCAACAAAGGGTGATGTTACTATATAAAAGAAGACAACATTAAAATAATAAAGAGGGACTAAGAAATGTAATCATACACTTTCCATATGGAGAGGAAGATACGGCAATACAAGAAATAAAAGTTAGTTTTAAATTTAGAAAAATAGGGGTAAATAATAAGGTAACCACAAAGTAGACGAACTATCCTACTCATCAAAATAAAGTACAATGGAAAAATACAGACTCAGCAGAAACAAAATCAACAACAACATATATGAGGAAAGGACAATATTTAAAGAAAATCTACTCAGCACATAAAATCAAGTGGGAAAAAGAAACTGTCAACACACAAAAAAAGACATCAAAATGGTATCACTAAATTCATACCTATCCATAACTACCCTGAATGTAAATGGACTAAATGCACCAATAAAGAGACAGACAGTGGCAGAATGGATTAAAAAACAAGATCCATCTCTATGCTGCCTACAAGAGACACACCTTAGACTTAGAGACACAAACAAACTAAAACTCAAATGATGGAAAAAAATATGTCAAGCAAACAACAATCAAAAAAGACCAGGAGTGGCAATACTAATTTCTGACAAAATCGACTTTAAAGTTAAATCCATCAGAAAGGATAAGGAAGGACACTATATAATGATTAAAGGTACAATACACCAAGAAGATATAACCATATTAAATATTTATGCACCCAATGACAGGGCTGCAAGATACATAAAACAAGCTCTATCACCATCGAAAAGTGAGACAGACAGCTCCACAATAATAGTAGGAGACTTCAACATACCACTTTTGGTGAAGGACAGGACATCCAGAAAGAAGCTCAAGAAAGACACAGAAGATCTAAATGCCACAATCAACCAACTTGACCTCGTACACATATACAGAACACTCCACCGAACAGCAACCAACTATACTTTCTTTTCTAGTGCACATGGAACATTCTCTAGAATAGACCACATCTTAGCTAATTAAGCAAGCCTTAGCAGAATCCAAAACATTGAAAGATTACAAAGCATCTTCTCTGACCATAAGACCATACAAGTGGAAATCAATAACTACAAAAGCAGGGAAAAGAAATCAAACACTTGGAAACTGAACAATACCCTGCTCAAAAAAGACTGGATGATAGAAGATGTTAAGGATGAAATAAAGAAATTCAGAGAATCCAGTGAGAATGAAGACACTTCCTATCAGAACCTTTGGGACATAGCAAAAGCGGTGCTCAGAGGCCAATTTATATCAATAAATGCACACATCCAAAAAGAAGAAAGGGCCAAAATCAAAGAACTATCCCTACGACTTGAACAAATATGAAGAGAGCACCAAAAGAAATCCACAGGCATCAGAAGAAAACAATAATAAAAATTAGAGCTGAACTAAATGAAGTAGAAAACAGAAAAACAATTGAAAAAATTAACAAGACCAAAAGCTGGTTTTTTGAAAAAATCAATAAAATTGATAAACCACTGGCCAAACTGACAAAAGAAAAACAGGACAGGAAGCAAATAACCCGAATAAGAAATGAGATGAGTGATATTACAAAAGACCCAACTGAAATTAAAAGAATCATATCAGATTACTTTGAAAGACTATACTCAAACAAATTTGAAACCCTAGAAATATAGACGAATTCCTAGAAACACACTACCTACCTAAACTAACACAACCAGAGGTAGAGCAACTAAATAGACCCATAACAAAAGAAGAGATTGAAAAGGTAATCAAGAAACTCCCAACAAAAAAAATCCTGGACTGGACGGCTTCACTGCAGAGTTCTACCAAACTTGCACAGAAGAGTTAACACCACTACTACTAAAGGTATTTCAGACCATAGAAAAGGACAGAATACTACCAAACCCATTCTATGAAGCCACCATATCCCTGATACCAAAACCAGGTAAAGACACCACAAGAAAAGAAAATTATAGACCCGTATCCCTCATGAATGTAGGTGCAAAAATCCTCTACAAAATTCTAGCCAATAGAATTCAACAACATATCAAACGAATAATTCACCATGACCAAGTGGGATTCATACCATGTATGCAGGGGTGGTTCAACATTAGAAAAACAATCAATGTAATCCACCACATAAATAAAACAAAAGACGAGAATCACATGATTTTATCAACTGATGCAGAAAAGGCATTTCACAAAGTTCAACACTGATTCATGATAAAAACTCTCAGCAAAATAGGAATAGAAGGAAAATTTCTCAACATAATAAAGGGCATTTATACAAAGCCTGGCGGCATAGTGGTTAAGTGCTATGGCTGCTAACCAAGAGGTCGGCAGTTCAAATCCGCCAGGCGCTCCTTGGAAACTCTATGGGGCAGTTCTACTCTGTTCTATAGGGTCGCTATGAGTCGGAATCAACTCGATGGCAGTGAGTTTTTTGTTTTCTTTTTTTTGGTTAGACAAAGCCAACAGCCAACATTACCCTAAATGGAGAGGGGCTGAAAACATTTCCATTGAGATCAGGAACCAGACTAGGATGCCCTTTATCACCACTCGTATTCAACATTGTGCTGGAAGTCCTAGCCAGAGCAATTGGGCTAGATAAAGAAATAAAGGGCATCCAGGTTGGCAAGGAAAAAATCAAAGTATCTCTCTTTGTAGAAGATGTGATGTTATACACAGAAAACCCTAAGGAATCCTCCAGAAAACTACTGAAACTAATAGAAGAGTTCAGCAAATTATCAGGATACAAGATAAACATACAAAAATCAGTTGGATTCCTCTACACCAACAAAAAGGACATCGAAGAGGAAATCACCAAATCAGTGCCATTTACAGTAGCCCCCAAGAAGATGAAATACTTAGGAATAATACTTACCAGAGATGTAAAAGACTTTTACAAAGGCAACTACAAAACACTTCTGCAAGAAACCAAAAGAGACTTATATAAGTGGAAGAACATACCTTGCTCATGGATAGGAAGACTTAACATTATAAAAATGTCTAATCTACCAAAAGAAAGTGATCTATACATTTAATGCAATTCCAATCCAAATCCCAAGGAGATTCTTTAATGAGATGGAGAAACAAATCACCAATTTTATACGGAAGGGAAAGAGGCCCCAGATAAATAAGGCGTTACTGAAGAAAGAAGAACAAAGTGGGAGGTCTTACTTTACCTGGTTTTAGAACCTATTATACAACCGCAGTAGTCAAAACAGCCTGGTATTGGTACAACAACAGATACATGGACCAGTGGAACAGAATTCAGACTCCAGACATAAATCCATCCACATATGAGCAGCTGATATTTGACAAAGGCCCCAAAACATTTAAATGGCGAAAAGACAGCCTTTTTAACAAATGGTGCTGGCATAACTGGATAGCCATCCGCAAAAAAATGAAACAAGACCCATATCTCACTCCATGCACAAAAACTAACTCAAAATGGATCAAAGACCTAAATATAAAATCTAAAATGATAAAAATCATGGAAGAAAAAATAGGGACAATGTTAGGAGCCCTAATACATGGCATAAACCGTATACAAAACATTGTAAAGAATGTAGAAGAAAAACTAGATAACTGGGAGCTCCTAAAATTCAAACACCTATGCTCATCCAAAGACTTCAAAAAAAGACTAAAAAGACTACCTATAGAGTGGGAAAAAGTTTTTAGCTAGGACATTTCTGATCAGCACCTGATCTCTAAAATCTACATGATACTGCAAAAATTCAACTGCAAAAAGACAAATAACCCAATTTAAAAATGGGCAAAAGATATGAATAGACACTTCACTAAAGAAGACATTCAGGTAGCTAACAGATATATGAGGAAATGTTCACAATCATTAGCCATTAGAGAAATGCAGATCAAAACTATAATGAGATTTCATCTCACTCCAACAAGGCTTGCATTAATCCAAAAATAAATAAATAAATAAATAATAAATGTTGGAGAGGCTGTGGAGAGATTGGAACACTTCTACACTGCTGGTGGGAAAGTCATATGGTACAACCACTTTGGAAATTGATTTGGCACTTCCTTAAAAAGCTAGAAATAGAACTACCATACAATCCAGCAATCCTGCTCCTTTGAATATATCCTAGAGAAATAAGAGCCTTTACGGGAACAGATATATGCACACCCACGTTTATTGAAGCACTGTTTACAATAGCAAAAAAGATGGAAGCAACCAAGGTGCCCATCAACACATGAATGGATAAATAAATTATGGTATATTCACAGAATGGAATACTACATATTGATAAAGAACAGTGAGGAATCTGTGAAACATTTCATAACATGGAGGAACCTAGAAGGCATTATGCTGAGTGAAATTAGTCAGTTGCAAAAGGACAAATATTGTATAAGACCACTATTATAAGAACTTGAGAAATAGTTTAAACTGAGAAGAAAACATTCTTTTGTGGTTACGAGAGGGGGGAGGGAGAGAGGGTGGGAGAGTGGTATCCACTAATTAGATAGTACATAAGAACTATTTTAGGTGAAGGAAAGACAGTATACAATACAGGGGAGGTCAGCACAACTGGACTAAACCAAAAGCAAAGAAGTTTCCTGAATAACTGAATGCTTCAAAGGCCAGCATAGCAAAGGTAGGGGTTTGGGGACCATGGTTTCAGGGGACATCTAACTCACTTCGCATAATAAAATCTGTTAAGAAAACATTCTGCATCTCACTTTGAAGAGTGGTGTCTGGGGTCTTAAACGCTAGCAAGCAGCCATCTAAGATGCACCAATTGGTCTCAACACAGCTAGATCAAAGGAGAATGAAGAACACCAAGGACACAAGGCGATTACGAGCCCAAGAGACAGAAAGGGCCACATGAACCAGAGACTACATCATCCTGAGACCAGAAGAACTAGATGGTGCCTGGCTACAACCGATCACTGCCCTGATAGGGAACACAACAGAGAACCCCTGAGGGAGCAAGAGAGCAGTGGGATACAGACTCCAAATTCTCATCAAAACACCAGGCTTAATGGTCTGACTGAGACTAGAGGGCCCCCGGTGGTCATGGCCCCCAGACCTTCTGTTGCCCCAGGACAAGAACCATTTCCGAAGCCAACTCTTCAGACGTGGATTGGACTGCACAATGGGTTGGAGAGGGATGCTGGTGAGGAGTGAGCTTCTTGGATCAGGTGGACACTTGAGACTATGTTGGCATCTCCTGCCTGGAGGGGAGATGAGAGGGTGGAGGGGGTTAGAAGCTGGCGAAGAGGACACGAAAAGATAAAGTGGAGGGAGAGAGCGGGCTTTCTCATTAAAAAAAAAAAAAAAATTAGGAGAGAGTAATTGGAAGTGTGTAGCAAGTTGTGTATGGGTTTTTGTGTGAGAGGCTGACTTGATTTGTAAGCTTTCACTTAAAGCACAGTAAAAATATTAAAAAAAAAAAAAAAAAAAGCCCAACTTTTACAACACTAAGTAGAATATCTGGGACTAAGGCTGGCCCCAGGAGAAAAATGATTATCTCCTCAATGAGTTTTAGCCATAGCAAACATCCCCGAACCCACCACTGCAAACAGCTCAGATCCTTCTTAGGTTTAATGGGGTATTGCAGGCTATGGATTCTCAGATATGGTGAAAAAGTCAAGCCACTATATAATGCCCTCAAAATAAGCAACCAGCATGGAACTAATGAATTAATGTGGACTGAAGAGCAAAACATGCCTTTGAAAACTTAAAAAAGGCCCTCCTACAAGCTCCTGCCTTGGGATTACCCAACCCAGAAAAACCCTTCCAACTACATGTAACAGAAAAGGAGTGGCCCTCGGAGTCCTCACCCAAACCTTAGGGCCCAAAAAGAGACTACCCGTCTAAAGAACTTGATACAGTAGCTCAAGGATGGCCTCACTGTCTCTGAGTGATGGCAGCTGCTCCTGCTTTTGTAGAGAAAGCCCTAAAATTAATGTTAAATGGGCAGAAAATTGATTTATATGCTTCATACCAAATCAGCCCCTTGTTAAACAACAAGGGCCCTCCCATAAAAAAACCACTGCCATCGAGTTGATTCCGACTCATAGTGACCCTATCGGACAGAGTAGAACTGCCGCATAGAGTTCAAAGGCCCTCAGTTGCTAACAAATACCAGAATCCTAAGATACCAAGTAGTTTTAATAGAAAATCCACAAGTCACAGTAAAAGAATGCTCCACTCTAAATCCCGCTTCCTTGTTACCCGCACCCAATCCTAAGGGCCCAAACCTGTGAAGTCATTAGCCAGATCTATGCCAGTCAACAGGATCTTACTGACCAACCTCTCATAAACCCTGATGAGGAATGGTTTACTGATGGCAGCAGTTTTATCAAAGAAGGGAAACGACACACAAGGTATGTGATTGTATCTCTACAGCAGGTAGTGGAGGCTAAATCTTTACCCATGGGGACCTCAGCACAGTTGGCAGAACTAATTGCATTGACCCTCGAGCTGGGCAACAAAAAGAAAGCGAATATTTACATGGATTCTAAGTACGCCTTCCTTATATTACATGCCCATGCAGCTATATGGAAAGAAGAGGGTATCTAAACGCTAAGAATAGTCCCATAAAATATGGGCCCCATATTTTACGGCTCCTGGAGGCAATCCAGCTGCCTTTACAAGTAACCATAATGCATTGCAAAGGACACCAAAAAGGGAATAGTAAAACAGCCCCAGATAACCAACTAGCTGATCAGGCGGCAAAGACAACTGCAGTATCTAAAGACCTGTTAATTGGTGCCCTACTCCCTTCAGCCAGATTAAAATGCCTTACGCCACAGTACAGCAAAGAAGAAAACCAGTGGGCTGAGAAAAACAGGTATTCCCAAGATAAAGACGGATGGTATTACAAAGGAGTCATTCATCTGCCCCAAAACATTCAATGGAAAGTCCTAAAGAGTCTACATGATTCATGCCACCTTTGCCAAGATAAAAGAACTCAGCTTTGTTCCTGCCTGTTTTCAGGTAAAGGGCTTCAGAAAACTATTAAACAAATTACCCAATGATGTCCCCTTTGTGCAGTAAACACCCCTCAAGGTGCCTGCCTGCCACCTTTGCTAGCAAAACCCATTCAAATAACTGGTGGTTTTTGGGTTTTTTTTTTATCCCAGAGAAGACTGGCAATTAGATTTCACCCAGATGCCAAAATGCCTAGGCTACAAATATCTATTAGTCTTCATGGACACCACCACATGATGGGTAGAAACATTCCTGACAAAAACAGAACAAGCCCAGGAAGTCGTAAATAAACTACAAAAAGAAATCATCTCCAGGTGTGGACTTCTAGGTCTCTACAGAGTGATAATGGCCCAGCATTCATTTCAACCATAAGTCAAACGGTAAGTACAGCACTTGGAATCAAGTGGAACTTACACTTGGCCTGGAGGCCCCAATCCTCAGGAAAGATAGGAAGAGCAAGTCAAATGCTAAAAAGAATTTTAGCCAAGCTGGGCCAGGAAACACCAAAATTGGATCCAGTCCCTCCCTATAGCATTGTTCCTCATGAGGATAAGCTCTACTTCTCATTTAAAGCTTAAAAAATAAAACTTAGTCCCTTTGAAATCCTGTATAGCAGACCATTCCTTACAACAGATATGGCTCTAGATAAGGAAACCAACCTGGAAAGTTTCCAACAAGCCATTCAAGGGCTAAGGGTACCAAAATCTCCAGTATACAGCTCAGTACCTTTATACGAGCTGGGAAATTTAGTCTTAGTCAAAACTTGGAAGGATGGGTCCCCAGCATCTCAACTTGCCCCAACTTGGAAGGGACCATATACTGTTATGCTTTCTACCCCTACAGCTGTGAAGATGCCCGGAATTTCTAGCTGGATACATCATTCCAGCGTAAAACCCTACCACACGAAAGAAATGTTTGAAGAAACCCTGAGCCAACATCAGGAGTGGACGAGTGAACCCACAGAAGACTTGAAGTAACTGTTCAAAAGAAAACAAGACAATAACAACAGATAAGTCAAAATGCATCGTGTTCTTTTCTGTACCATAACACTTTCACTTGCCCAACTAACAAGGCCCGAGCCTATCTCCTGATTTATTAAACCATTGCAGGGAGTCATAAAGGCGCTTACACGTACCAAATACAACCAGTCCTGCTGGATTTGTCTACAGGCTTGGGGACAGTCTGCAGAAAGCTGGCCCACCTCTTGGCAGGTCTGGGCTCAAACATCAGGCTTTCTTCACTATACCCTCTCCACCGGAGTGCAGGGGCTGTTCAAAAGCTACGGTAACCAAACTGTACACCCTATCACAGGGGCCGTGTACTAAGGAGTACAAACAGAGGGGGATAAAGCCCGTTGTGCATTTACACATCGGGTCCCCAAAGATACTCATACTAGGCAGAATCTCTAAACTGACCCCTTTGCAATGTAACTGTCACGATAACATACAACCTTAGAAACCTAACTGCATCTTTCCCTGAGCCTCTGCCCTGGTCCAGCCAGTTAACCTTCCCCCCCAAATACCTCTTCAGAAACACAGACCACATTGGAGCGTTTTGCCAGGGGAGACCACTGGGTTGTGACCCCACGTGGAAATCTAGCAGCAATGGAAATATTTGCACCTTGGTACATGAAACTGCCAAGGAAAAGGTTTTCATAGAATCCATCCACAGAATGATTTTCTGGGAAAACCTAAGAAACAATGTCACCCATAACATTTCCCCCTGCTTTAGTCCACTAACAGTGGCTGCCCTAGCTGCCACGTACTTTTGAAAATATACCTCTACCTTCCAAAAGCCAACTCCATATGATTATACCTCATTAGGTGTATACCATGTCTCGGGTTGTCTTCCATTATCTTCCAGGCCTATATTATGTATGTGGAAATGCAGCTTTTATATGCCTACCCAAAAATTGGATGGGATTATGCACAGTAGGATATGTCCTCCCTCCTGTGTCCCTAGATGAAGCAAGAGCTCCTATCCCTTTACCTTTAAGCACCACTCATAAGGTGGCAAAAAGAGCAGGGCCCCTAATTCCCATGTTAATCGGACTTTTTTTTTTTTAGCAGTCTTATTGGAACGGCCGGCCTTGCAGCCAGAACCACTGGGGCACTAGGAGCTGCTCAAGTTTATGCAAACCTCTCACTTGAACTAGCCCAGCTCAATACCCAGGTAATAGCCCCTATAGCTACTCTACAAACCCAAATAAATTCTTTGGCAGCTGTAGTACTTCAAAATCGAAGAGGGTTAGGCATGTTGCCTACTAGCCATGGGGGTATATGTGCCATGCTAGGTGAACAATGGTGTTTTGGGGTGAACCAAACTGGCCAAGTCCAAGAACATATCTGTCACTTTTTAGGTAAGGCCAAACAACTCCAAACACAAGCCAAACAAGGACAGAACTCTTGGTCATCTGTCTGGTCACAGGGATCTTGGCTAATTCTGTTCCTTGGCCCTTTAATGTCTTTGATCCTTCTTTTACCGTTTGGACCCTGCCTCTTTAAAATACTAACTCATTTTGTATCCTCCAGATTACAAAAGTTTCAATTGCAAAGAGCTGAAATTCAGACATCATCAAATAATGCAATTCCTGAAAGCCCTTTGGATCAAGCTGCCCAACATTTCCATCCTCAGCTCCTGAAGTCAAGCAAACACCCCATTAGGGAACAAGTGCCTCTCCTAGGGCCAACTGTATGCCTCATTAACAGCAGAAAGTAGGTACAGAAGACATACAACGCCCCTTCAACAACCCCAAAGATTTGGGAGAATGGTACTTAAGGGGGGAAAGATGTAAGGGGGAGGGGGAGAGCTTGTACTCAGGAAAGACAGAGAGGAAATGGTCCCTACAAGGGCCTCTGACTCAGTGGTTAAACATTAAGCCAACAAAGTGTTCCAGCCCATAGAAAGTTAACAAAAAGGGAAGGCGGCGCCATGAGAAAAGGAGAGGGAAGTAGGAGAAAAGGGTATAAGGCTCTAAGAAAACGACCGTATCAGGGCTTTCAGACCCTTTCTCTCTCTGAGTAGCCCATTTGACACTCCCTAGTCGAGTGTATTTCTGCTATTAACCCTCTGCTATCTAATAAACCTCTGCTTGCTTGGCACTATTTGTCTCAGTGTTCGAATTCTTTCCTGCACTGAAGACAAGAACCGAGGCCATTCTCCGGTAACACAACTTCCTTTCCTTTTTAAAAGATTTGACTGTAATAACAAAAATAATGATCTCCTGTTTAGTATATACATACATATATATATATGTTTTCCAAAACAAAAAACCAGAAAACCCAAACCTGTTGCTGTCAAGTGGATTCCAACCCATAGCAACCCTATAAGTGCTTTAGTATAATTATTTTAGATTGTAATATACAGGCAGTCCCTGGGTTACAAAGAACCCATAGTTACTAATCAACCCTGTGAAACATATTAAAAACTAGACGTACATACGATGGTTCGTAATAACAAATGGGTGCTATTTTGTGATGTGCATCAAAAAATTATTATTATTATTACTGTATTATTATGTTAAAGATGTTTCAGTGTATCTGGAAGTGTTTTTTTTTTTAATGTTTTTTATGCACAAAAAGGTACGCTATATACTAAGACAAACATTTGACTGACATTAGACATGAATAAATTTGACTTAAAGACAGATTTAGGAAGAGAACTCATCGGTAATCTGGAGACAGCCTGTAGCCAGGGCCAGGTTACACAAAAGCAAGGCGCAAACAGGTCCAGTTGTGCCTTCCCAGTTTGCAGTGCACAATTTCATTTAGGCCCCACCACATCAAAGATGTGGTGAAACTCATGTGAAATTTCTCACCACAGGTTAGCAAATAAACACGATTAAATCCATGCATACCTTGCTCAATGCAAGCTGGTACATACCATGCTTACTGGTTAATCTGCCCCTCCCGTACATATAATTTTTACAGCCTTGTGAGGTAGAGAGGTGTTCCTTTCTCCCCAGTTGGAGAGGAGAAAACTGAGGCTCAGAGAGATTAAGCGATTTGCTCAAAGTCACACAGCTAGTAAAAGTCAGGCCGTTTAATTTCAGAGTCAGGGCTAGTTGCATAATTATGTCGCCCCAAGAAAACACCTTAATGGAGCACAATTTTGTAGTTTAAATCCTGTCTTTTAAAGCCTTTACAACATACTGAGACTCATGTTGGGGGACCTGGGGGCAAATACCACCCAGGCCACATCCGCTGAGAGCAGACAGCCACAGAGGGCCGCAGTGCATACAAACAGCTGCTCTAAAGCCTGGCCATCAATATGGATTACTGCACAGCTGATGTCATCCTAGGAGAACTGCATCAATTCAGCAACAGGCAGTGATGAACTGTGTGAGCTCTGCTGTTATCCATTTTGTACGCAAGTACAGATGGGCAAACCTGCCACCTGAAAAATAGTGGGGTAGACAACCTCAGCAGTTCCCCTACAGCACACAAAATACCCCATTCTGATCCTTTCTACTGTTGCAGAATGTTTATTAAGTTTGCAATAGCTTTGGAGAGGGTCTAGACAAGGCATGGATCATTATGGCAGCCCTTTGGGAGGGGACATGACTCAGCAGAACTGGCTGAGCAGGGGCAAGTCTCCACTGGCAAGTCCTGGACTGTTTCCACACTCTCAGTCCCTCGCCTCCCTCATCCCTCACAGCTGCTACAGAGCGGAAAACAAAAAATGATGCTCTAGGCTATTCTGTTTTTACTATTAGTTATATGGCATCATTAATGCACATAGAGATGTTCAGTAAATGAAATTGTGCCAAACACCAAGCAGGGCCACTGCCCTAAAGATCTTTTGGCCTTAGGGCAATGGCAGAACAATATAAGAGAAACAAAGAGAGCTGAAAGGCAGATGAGGTGAGGTGTTGGTACTGTTTGGCCTTTCAGATAGGAAGAACAGGCAGCCCAGCAGGCCGGTGGATAGGTTATGCATCATAGCCACAAAAGGACTTTGAGGCCAGCAGCTCAGGCTCCCAGAAACAGGCAGGGAATGCTTTCAGAAAGTTAAGGGAATCAGGCCCTACTGTTATTTAATAAGATCAATACGGCAGGTGAGGAGGGAGTAAGATTATTTGCTTTTGGTCATGAGCAATCTGACTTTGTTAGAGGGGTATAAGCAGGCTCACCCTCCTTGTAAGTGTCCCTTTGGAGTCCACACAGTATTAAATTGCACATAGCCTTCTCCGCCAGATGAGATGTGTAAATACAGGACAATCTGAGAATTTATGAGGTTAAATACTGAGGAATTGCAGAGTAGTAAAATGAAGAGACATAAATTATAGGGAATGCTGCCCTTCAATGAATACATTATGCATAATAATGAAACTTTAAAAAGGCAACAGTAACCAAATTTCAGAACAGGGCCTGAAAGGAGAAAAACCAAGCTAAGAACTAGGACGGTCCAAAGTCAGAACTACTTTGTCACTGTTGAACTATCACATAAGTGCCCTTAGATTTCTGTGGCTCTTAAGGAGGGCAAAATAAGAAAAGTCTTTAAAAGAGATGGCCTCGTGGAGTGAAAGAGTGTGGGGACTGGGGTTGAGGGTAATTGTGCCTCACTTACCCACACTTCATTTATATAAGCCTCAGTTTTTCCACTTGTAAAATGGCAGTAATAAGACCCATCTTCCTAGAATTTTCCTGAGAATTTAAAAGAACAGACATGTAAACCACCTAGGCTAGTTCTCATCATAGAGAGATGCTTTAAAAAAAAGGAAAAGAAAATGAGTTTCCCCTGAGACTAGTACAATATAGAGGAGGAGGATGGCTTCTGGCCAGAGAGAATGAGAAAGATTTTCTAGGTGGGGAAGTGTTAGTGTTGTATTTGAAAAATTAGGTACGATTTTGATGAAGAGATGGGAAGGGCATGACCCAGGCAAGGTAGCGAGGACAAGGACTGTCCAGGGACTGGAAGACAAGGGAAGCAGAGGGGAGTAAGCCTGATGGGAGCTGGGGCCAAATCCTGGAAAGTCTTGACTGGCATGCTAAGCCATCTACTCATTGTTCTGTAGGCATTAGGGAGATATCAGAAGTGTTAAAACAGGGAGTGACATAATCAGACAGGCATTTCAGGAAGATAACTGGCACAGCACAGAAAATATATTGTAGTTGTTGTTGTTAGGTGCTGTCGAGTCAGTTTCGACTCATAGAAACCCTATGGACAGCAGAATGAAACATTGCCCTGTCCTGCACCATCCTTATAATCTTTGTTATGCCTGAGCTCACTGTTGCAGCTACTGTGTCAATCCACCTCGTGGATCCTGTTTTCCACTGACCCTGTACTTTGCCAAGCATGATGTCCTTCTCCAGGGACTGATCCCTCCTGACAACATGTCCAAAGTATGTAAGACCCAGTCTTGCCATCCTTGCTTCTAAGGAGCATTGTGGTTGTACTTCCTCCAAGACAGATTTGTTTGTTCTTTTGGTAGTCCATGGTATATTCAATATTCTTCACCAACACCACAATTCAAAGGCTTCCTTATTCATTGTCCAGCTTTCCTGTGCATATGATGTGATCGAAAATACCATGGCTTGGGTCAGGCGCACCTTAGTCTTCAAGGTGACATCTTTGCTTTTCAACATTTTAAAGAGGTCCTTTGCAGCAGATTTACCGAATGAAATGCATCTTTTGATTTCGCTATTGATTGTGGATCCAAGTAAAATGAAATCCTTGACAATTTCAATCTTTTCTCCATTTACCATAATGTTGCTCATTGGTTCAGTTGTGAGGATTTTTGTTTTATTTTGAGCTGCAATCCACACTGAAGGCTGTAGTCTTTGATCTTCGTTAGAAAGTGCTTCAAGTCCTTTTCACTTTCAGCAATCACAGTTGTGTCATCTGCATAACACAGGTTGTTAATGAGTCTTCCTCCAATGCTGATGCCTTATTCTTCTTCATATAGTCCAGCTTCTTGGATTATTTACCCAGCATACAGATTGAATAGGTATGGTGAAAGGATAAAATCCTGACACACTGCTTTCCTGACTTTAAACCACTCAGCATTGCCTTGTTATGTCCAAACAACTACCTCTTGATCTATGTACAAGCTCCTGATGAGCGCAATTACGTGTTCTGGAATTCCCATTCTTCATAATGTTATCCGTAATTTGTTATGATCCACACAGTCGAATGCCTTTGTATAGTCAATAAAACACACGTAGGTAAACATCCTTCTGGTATTCTCTGCTTTCAGCCAGGATCCACCTGACATCAGCAATGATATCCCTGGTTCCACATCCTTTTCTGAAACCGGCCTGAATTTCTGGCATTTTCCTGTGGATATACTGCTGCAGCCACTTTTGAATAATCTTGCTTAAAATTTTGCTTGCATGTGATATTAATGATATTGTTCTATAATTTCTGCATTCGATTGGATCACCTTTCTTGGAAATAGGCATAAACATTGATCTTTTCTGGTCAGTTGGCCAGGAAGCTGTCTTCCACATTTCTTGGCATAGACTAGTGAGTACCTCCAGCACTGCACCCATTTGTTGAAACACCTCAGCTGATATTCTGTCAATTCCTGGAGCCTTGTTTTTTTGCCAATGCTTTCAGTGCAGCTTGAACCTCATCCTTTATCACCATCGGTTCCTGATCATACACTACCTATTTAAATGGTCGAACATTGACAAATGAGAAGAAACAGCTGCAAACATCCATTAATAATTGGAACCTGGAATGTATGAAGTATGAATCTAGGAAAATTGGAAATAGTCAAAATGAAATGGAATGCATAAACATCAATATCCTAGGTATTAGTGAGCTGAAATGGACTTGTATTGGCCATTTTGAATAGAACAGTCATATAGTCTACTACGCTGGGAATAACAATTTCAAGAAGAATGGTGTTGCATTCATCATCAAAAAGAACATTTCTAGATCTTTCTTGAAGTACAATGCTGTCAGTCATAGGGTAATATCCATACACCTACAAAGAAGACCAGTTAATATGACTATTATTCAAATTTGTGCACCAACCACTAAGGCCAAAGATGAAGAAATTGAAGACTGTTTTCAGTTGCTGCAGTCTGAAATTGATCAGGCATGCAATCAGGATGCATTGATAATTACTGATGATTGGAATGTGAAAGTTGGAAACAAAGAAGAAGGATTGGTAGTTGGAAAATATGGCTTTGGTGATAGAATCAACACGGGAGATTGAATGGTAGAATTTTGCAAGACCAACGGCTTCTTCATTGCAAATACCTTCTTTCACCAACATAAATGGCGACTATGGACCTCACCAGATGGAACACACAGGAATCAAATTGACTACATTTGTGGAAAGAGACGATGGAAAAGCTCAATATCATCAGTCAGAACAAGGTCAGGGGCTGATGGTGGAGCAGACCATCAATTGCTCATATGGAAGTTCAAGCTGAAACTGAAGAAAATCAGAGCAAGTCCACAAGAACCAAAATGCAAGCTTGAGTATATTCCACCTGAATTTAGAGACCATCTCAAGAATATATTTGACACGTTGAACACTATTGACCGAAGACCAGGCGAATTGTGGAATGACATCAAGGACATCATACATGAAGAAAACAAGAGGTCACTGAAAAGACAGGAAAGAAAGAAAAGACCAAGATGGATGTCACAGGAGACTCTGAAACTTGCTCATGTACATCGAGCAGTTAAAGCAAAAGGAAGAAATGATGAAGTAAAAGAACTGAACAGGAGATTTCAAAGGGTGGCTCAAGATGACAAAGTAAAGTATTATAATGACATGTGCATAGAGCTGGAGATAGAAAACCAAAACGGAAGAATATGTTCGGCATTTCTCAAACTGAAAGGACTGAAAAAAAAAATTCAGACCTCAAGTTGCAGTAGTGATGGATTCTATGGGGAAAACATATTGGAGTGAGAAAAAAAAAAAAAACTAGAGGCAGAGAGGCCAATTACAAGGGTGTGGCAACAATTCAAGTGAACACTAACGAGGGCCTGGGTTAGGACAGAGGTAGTGGGAATGGAAATAAGGGGCCAGATGTGGGATACCAAAGAAGTTGATCTTGCATGGTTTGGGTATTGATCAGCTGTGGAGTGAGCAATAGCAAGGAGTAGAGGAGGGCTTTCAGGTTCCAAGTGTAGGAGACTAAGGATCTGGTGACATCATTAGCAAAAATGAAGAAGAGAGGAACGTGGGGATAAAAATGAGTGAGTTTTAAATTTCGTGAGTCTGGGGTAGCCATAGCACTCCCAGGAAGAACTACTGAAGAGTCCACTGGAAATGCAGGTCTGTAACTTGAGTCTGAACTAGCCACACAGGCTTGAAGCCATAGCAGTACTTGGATCTACCATGTGAGAGATAATAGGGTGAGGATGCAGGAAATGGGAAAATATGAGAGGAGAGGACAAGGAAAAAGTGCCAGAAAATGCGTCTGTTTCAGGGCGGAAAGAGGATACAGCAAAGGAGGTAGAGACAGCACAAAAGAGGCAGAACCAAGGAAAGAGTTACTAGGAAACCAAGCCATCAACAACATCAAAAACCAGAGAACAGCCATGGTGGGGAAGAGCTGACGAGAAGCCATAGGCCTTAGTGACTTTAGTAACTGGAAGTTATTCCCTGCTTTCTTCCAAAAAGCATTTGAAGAGACTTAAATGATTACAACACACTTCAAACAGGACAATTGAAATAAGCATCTTAAGAAGACGGCTAGAGGGAGGCATAAGTGGTGAGTTAAGTACTGCAGCTGATCACTAAATTTAGTACTGAGCTTCTTGACAGATAAGAGATTTAGAGGTCTTGGTGTGCAAGATGCAACTTAGAAGGCAAAGAGATGAGGTAGGAGGGATCAAGGACGGAAGTGGAAAGGCAAGTCCAGACAACCCCCTAAGAGTATTTTTTGTGGTGCAGAGAAAAAGAAAGAAGGACAATCCAGAATAGGATGTAGATTGTGGTAACAAAGATAGAGGATAAACAGTTATACTGTGCTAACCACATAACAAAGACAACAACAGTCTCTTGTATGCCCCTTCTGCAGAAATATGTGCATATCTGCCATAGGAAATTAGGAAGGTCAGTATGAGAAAATGTCCCACAGAAGGTGGCCTCTCACTTGGACACAGGTAGAATTCTTGAGACTGGTTCCATTCCCAGCCAATTCACCCCAAGCACAGCCACCAAACATCTGTCAGTGGAGGCTTGTGTGTTGCTGTGATGCTGAACTGCTTTCAGTGAAACTTCCAGACTAAGACAGACTAGGAACAAAGCCCTCGTGATCTACTTCCAAAAATTAGCCAGTGAAAGCCCTGTGGATCACAATGGTCTGATCCTGTTGCATATAGTATCACCATGAATTGGGGCCAACTGGGGAGCAGCTAACAAAAACAAAGATATAGAGAAAGAACATTCAATTGAGGATTGAGGTGGAATGCAGCTAGAGCAAAGGCACTGAGATGGGACAAAACATGAATCTTCTTGAGTGACAAAGAGTCTCTTTATCATCCCACATTCAATGGTCATCCTCTTGAGTTTAACTAAATACTAAGGTTTTCTAGCCCGATGGGTGACAAACTCGGCAGTGTGGTCTTTGGTGTACCACTAGAAGATCTTGGGTACCAAAGATAGAGGATACCAGCAGCTATAATGGGGAAGGAGGTAGAATGGCTAGGAGGACCCAGGGAAAGGGCAATACTGGGACTGTTGGCCCAGCTCCAGGGAGTGAAATTCCCCCCAGAGGCCTTGGGCTTTCTTCCCTCCTCTCTCCTAGGCTTTCCTGTTTAGAGGCAAGAGGTCTGGGGGAGTGGGAGTAGACACAGAAACTCATTCTCTCTGGGCCTTCAGCTCCATTTTCTCATTCCTCAAAGGTTAATCTGTATTAGTGGTTTTCAACCTTTTAAGAACCACAGAAGGCTTTCAGCTTTTCTTCTGGCTCCATATAACCCCCAGATGACATGACCTAAGTCTTGTCACTGTTACTGTTTTCTTTTTTTAAATAAAGTTAAATCATAAAAAAGAAGCAAAATTGTTCTTTTTTAATGCATCAGCAATGGCCATTTGTTGGAATATTTGAGAGTTTTTGATATCATTTTATTGGATGCTTTTGTTTAAATACTTAATATTCTTGGGGAGATATTTTAGTACAGAGACAAATTAGTTACCACTGCTGCTTTCTTTCAGCTAGGGCCCCTGTTCACCTCACAGAAGAAAAAGGCCTTATGAGAAACAAGGGTAACAGTTTTTAGAATATCTTCTATGCATTGGGCATTTTGCAATCTATTAATATTATTTAACCTTCCAATAACCCTTTAAAGTGGGCTTTTTTCATTGTGAGGCTCATAAAGCCTAAGTAGCTTGCCCCAAATCAAACTAGATTAAAGTCGGGAGTTGAGTCCAGGAACATTGGACTTGGAAATCTGCTTTCCTCTATACTACACTATCTCCCATGCCAAAAGATGATTAGTAAGGGATGGGGCTGTGAACTGGGCTTTTTCTCTCTAAAGTTGGTTTCTCATGTGTCTCCGAGTACCTGTCAACATGCATACTTCTCAAATGAACTGTATATGTGCATCCCAAATGGATATTCTTGTCACCCAAAAAGTGTTATGTAGAAGAGGGGTTAGACTTGTTCTGTATTGTTCTATGTGTAGACTTTGAACAAATGGATGAAGTTAAAGCAGACAGATTTTAGCTCAACACAGTAAAGAACTTTCTGACAAAGTAGCCCATGGAATGTGAAGATGCGAAAGAAAAACCACAGAGACATAAGATATACCTAGAAATGAGGTAAATAACAATAGGCACTATTATATTTCCCCATTATACGGATGAGAAAACTGAGCTATAGTGTGATTAAGTAGCTTGCCCAAGATGGAGCAGGAAGTTTCCCCATTTTGGCTCAAAGCTCCTTGCAGGTAGAGAAAGCAGGGCTGGTGAGATGGAGAAGAGAAGCTGTAGCATATAAGTCTGTTTTCTCCCATCCCATACCTGGGATATAGTATTTAAAAAAAAACAAAAAGGACAAAAAAGGATAGGGTGGGACAAAAGGACAATTGGGCAAGGTAACATTCTCTACTCTTTCAAAATAGTCCTTTCACTAAGAAATCACATGGAGGACCTCTGAACCATGAACCATGACCCGACTCATTAACCTAGCTGTTTCTTCATGACCATTCATTTATCTAACTATTCATCTGACAAACATTTATTGAGTATCCTTTATTCTAGAAATGATGCTAAACCCTGGAGATACAATAATGACTAAGACATGATTACTGCCCTCAAAGTGTTCCTAGTTTCCACAGAAGGAAGCTAGAAAAGACCATAAGTAATTGTCACAAATCAGACAGATAAAATAAGCTAAGAGCAGCATAACCAAAGTATTCTGGGGGTTTGGAGAAGGAAATTTGGAATAATTTTTTCATGGGAGTGGGAGGACTCAGAAAAGACTTCAGGAAAACAACAATGTAAAGAGCAGGTTTTGGAAAATGAATTAAATTGCAGGAAGGGAAGATCTGAGCCAAGATCCTGACACATGAAAAGCAAAGGGATTACTGGGAAGCTGAGAGTAAAGGATACAGAAATAGGAATCATGGGAGGTAAGGATAGGAAGCTACTCTGGGGCAGAAATATGAGTCATCTTGAATATCCTGGACTTCTAACTTGATTTGGAGACAGTGAGAGGTATTTACAAATGAGATTCCATAGGTCGAGAGATTTATAGACTGTTCAACAGCATTACTGATAAAAGGCATAGAAAGAGGTGCAGTCAGGAGGCTGCAGTCCTGTGGAATGATTATTAACATGGAACTTGGGACTCAGCCAGACTCCACTCTAAATCGTGACTTCTCACCTGCTTCTGCAACTCTGAGCAAGTTACTTCCCTCTGGGCCTCGTTTCTGTATCCGTAAAATAGGAAATTGAACACCTACTTGATAAGTTTGTTAGGAGGACTGAATGAACTACTGTTGTGTAAAGTTCTTAGCAGATAACAAGAATTCGATAAATGGTTGTTTCTGGTTTTGTTAGCCACCATCTAGTCCACTTTGGCTCATGGTAACCTTATATACAACAAAACATTGCCCAGTCCTGTGCCATCACCATGATTGTTAGTTTGTTTGAGTCCATTGTTTCAGCTATTTGATAAATGCTAGCAGAACCAAAATTAGGACTGGCCTGTTGAATCAATGTGTCTCACCCACTCACCAGCTTCTCTGGAAAATCTAACTGCTTTAGGCCTGGGTTTTTACATTCCCCACTCTCCCACCCTCCTCCCCTGCCCCATGTTTGGTGCATTCTGAAGAAAAACACCCTCATATTTAATGATTTTGCTTCCATTTTGACATGGTGAGCATCAGGGTACTGGCTATTCCCTGTGATGGTGCTCTCTATGTGGGTTCTCTTTGAACTTCTAATTAGCAACAGACTCACCACACAGCCACAGTAATTACACAGGACTGATCCCAAGGCCTTGCCTGGGGCCCAGAATGGACTTTGGGGGATGGGAAAAAGCAATTAACCACTTTGGGTTTACACAGCAAAAATAATGGGAAAGAAAGCCATCTCAAGCAAGTGTTCAAGACCCAGCCTTAGACATACTGACCCCTAAGGTGTCATGCCTTTGAGAGAGAGAGAGAGGCAGAGACACCTCTATGAGGTTCATGTCTTCAGTTTTGATGTGGTTCCTAAAAGCACAGCACAGGCTAATACCTGTGCATTCCTTCATATACTGTGATTATGTATTCAGTAAATAGCATCAAGACTATAAAGACTTTGTTCTGAAATGAAGCAACATTAATTCATTAAGTCAATAATTCATGGACTCTTTTATCTAAAGTGGCAACATCACACCATCAATTCACAAAACAGCCACTTCTCTGAAGTGTATGTGATGATGATAATGGATTTTCTAACAATACCTTCTCAAAGCAAGGTCACTGGGCCCAGATGCTGTGGACATGCCAATCTGACCTAGGCCAGCAAAACAAGCTTTATTATTGAACTTAATTATAAACTATCAAGATAATGGTCTAGACTAAACTGTTTCCTAGGGGATTATTTAGAAACCAGTAATTTTTTTAACCCATTTTAGTTTTAAATCTACTGTACTTGGCAGTACCTGTGATCTTACAGGAAATGCTTTTGCAATGTAGAATGGACTAAAAATGGTGCAAATATTTTAGAATCTTAGCAAAATTAGTGACACTATAAAATGTTCTACTCTTCTTATACAAAAATGTCAGGCAGTTGTCTGTTTTATAAACATTGTACATACAAATACTGTATAGGTATATAGTTCAGATAAACATATTCTGTAATGAAATAAGCAATTATGAGTATTTCTAGAGTTGTAGAAAAAAAGCAGCACAAAGTTTAGTAAAACAAAAAGAAAGTTTTATTTGGCATATATTCAAAAATGCAAAAGTGGGAAATCAAACAAGCATGCTGCTAGAGCCATGTCTGTCTGAGTCCAAGGAAATATTGCAGAATAGGCAAGAGTGGGAAAATGAACAAGCATGCTGCCACAGCCATGTCTGCCTGAGCCCAGAGAACATTACAGAAAAGGCAAAAGTGGGAAAACAGACAAGCTTGCTGCTAGAGCCATAGCTGTCCGAATCCAAGAAACATTACAGAGCCATAGGCATATATTAGTGTGCAAATGGGCAAAACCATTGAAAGCTTCACCTTTTCACAGATTGGCTAGAAACTGTAATCCTACATTTTGAATTGTCTTTCTTAACAATCATTGGTCCAGGTTTCAGTAATGACAGTCAGGAGAGTCTTCACTGGTCCAACGAATTTTCTATTCACTAAATGCTAACAGAAACAGATAAGAGTGGAAAGCCTTTCGTGTTCTGATTGATTGACTTATGTGAAAGGTTCCCTAAAAGATATTTTCCAAGATTATATTAGCTATTGTCTTTATACCTCAGGGCTCAGTTGATGTGTCCTTGTGAGTCCTTGCGAGCCCAGCTCCAGCTGGGGTCACATCTCTATGCTCAAGTACAGGGAATAAAGATTCCAATATTATTTCCTAAATTATTAGTCAATTCTTTAATGCGACACATGTTCATATTCACAGACTGTTGCTTCATGACTGCATGAAATTGGGCAATGCATCCACCCTGGCTTACCTTTGTGTGAGGATTAATGTTGGGGATAGGATTCTGGGGAGAAGACGAAGAATACAATATTTTCTGGACTGTACCGTCAAGTTTACACCAGCTTTTAGGGAAAACCCCAACTAATGCGTGGATTATAAGACGAACCACCATATCAAAAATGTTAAAATGAGGGAAAAGTACATCACAGAATTGAGGAAATAATATATATTTTATTTGACTAGTGAAGTCCTGGTAAAACTATGCACCTCTCATGAATGAAGAACTGCATTTTCAATTATAACGATCGTACCACAACCAAAGAAACCAGGGCTTGAAGATTTCAGCCCAACATCTTCATCTCTTCACCAGCTGAGTAAAAATATTTTGAGGTCATTTTCATCACATCTTTTGTGACATGCAACTGAGCATACGGTGTATATCCATCTTGCCTATTTTGGCATTTTAAATGTAAGTCTCAAGGGTTACCTGAGGAAAAAAAATTTCTCGCATTACTGCAACTTAGAACAGTATCAAGTTACAGAATTTCAGCTTTGTGATATTTGCATGGAATTTTGCAAAAATTTGTAATAATCTTTGAAACTGAAATAAGTTCATTCTAAAACCAGAGTTTAAAAAAAAAAAGTTACCGTCGAGTCAACTCTGACTCACGGCGACCCCATGTATGTTAGGGTAGAACTGTGCTCCACAGGGTTTTCAATGGTTGATTTTTTTCAGAAGTATATCATCAGAACTGTCTTCTTAGGTGCCTCTTGGTGGACTCAAACCTCCAACCTTCTGGGTAGCGTGTTAACCATTTGCACCACCAGGAAGCAAATAATGTGGTAGTTGATAGCGTGGACCCTGTAATCTGAGAGGTGGGTTTGAGCCCCGCTTTTACCATGTTCTAGAATTGACCATGGCTAAGTTGCATGAATCTCTATGTTGCTGTGTGCCATCGAATTGGTTGCAACTCATAGTACTCATAGGACAGAGTAAAACTGCCCCATAGGGCTTCCTAGGCTGTAATCTTTATGGAAACAGATTGCCAGGTCTTTTCTTCCTTGGAGACTCTGTCTTTAAAAACAAACAAACCTGCTGCCTGTGAGTCGATTCTGACTCATAGGGACCCTACAGGACTGAGTAGAACTGCCTTATAGCGTTTCCAAGGAGCAGTTGGTGGATTCGAACTGCCAACCTTTTGGTTAGTGCTGAGCTCTTAATGGTTGTGCCACCAGGGCCCATGTAAGCCTCAATAATCTCAACTCAAAAATGGTGAGAATAATAGTCCTACATTATAGGCTGGCTGGGAAGAGAAAATAAGCACTATATGTAAAGTGTTCAGCACATAGTAAGCACTCATTGAGTATAAATTATCATTCTTCAACATAAATTGCCTAAAATTATGGTTTATTCGACTTTTCCTTAAATTATCTTAAGTTTTTTCTCTCTTGAAAATCAAGGAGTAAAATTCCCACTATATTTTCTCCCTTCAGCTTAAGCAGCCCAAACCTTATACAGCTGGACTTGGATTAGACTGGAATAGTTTATTCTTCCCTGCTTTTTCTTGCTTCTCTGTTCTTCTAACATTTTCTACAATGAACATGCTATTGAATAATTGGGGGTGGGATTAGAAAATAAAATACTCTTTCCATGTGTATACACAGAGAGGGAAAGAGAAAAAGAAACGCACATGCATGCGGACAGGCCAAAATTTAGAGCCGTTTTAATGACAATGATTCTGTAGAACTGGATTATAATCGCTCAAAATAAGTAGACTAAAACAGGAGTGGTGACTTTGTTCAAATATTTGTTTATAGAACATGTTATTTTTTCCTATTTTTTGACACTTATTTCCTCATTTCTTATTATGTTAAATTTGGCAGCAATAAGTTTGATACAGGATGTAACTGTTAAGGGAATTTTCACAAGAACCTAAATAGTGACCCAGCTAAAGTCTTCACCCCCGTTCAGGTCATAATGAAATAGTTTTACATAATTAGTGCATTTCTATAGATGTTACCAGTCACACAAGGTAGTTAAATTATTACATTAAATTATTAAGATAGGAAAAAAAAATCTAAGTAAAATCATTTCATTTATATTCTATTCTAATTCAAAAAAGAATAAAAATAATGTCTGAAACTGTGAGTGGAGTTATGCCTCTCTATTTATAATATAAAATAATGCTTCTGTAGTCATTTTATCTAAGTTTTCAGTAATAATATTAGTAATGATAATTGCTATTGAAAAATGTCACTTTGTTTAATTGGAATTCTTCCTTTAACTTCAGGTAATCTTCTCATGACTCAATTAATGTAAAAAGACACAGGATCAGGATAAAATTCTTACTATATGGGTGTCCTCCAAAATAAATAGATGTTTCTGTTTTAAGGACTTATCAACTCCCACCCCTAGGAGTTTATCAAGGAATTCTAAAAGAGTGTTCAAGCCATAATTAACCTCTGGCTTCACTGACAAAGCACCCACCGTGGTGAGGGTGCAGGCTTTCATTAGCACTACTTCACTTGGAAAGCAACTTCCAGGCTGCACTTTAACAACTAATCTGCAACATTCCCCTTGGCTTTGGAGGCGGCTGCCCACTTATAAGGGCTTCAGGATGGAGAAGATTAATACTCAGATGCATAGTTGACTAGAGTCCAGGCCCCTGAAGCCTTGGTAACAAGACTGTGTGAGATTGATTAGTGGCTGCTCTGGTAGTGAGGTGTGGAATCCTGTAGTGCCAGTGTCAGAGTGGAGTGATGGGATGAAGCCAGAGAGGCGGAAAACCACATGCATACAGATGACCACTGGCCTGCAGACACAGGGTCCTTCATTGAGAGTCTCTCCGTTCTCACCTGTCACGCTTCTGGCGGAAGGTCTGGACTTTTTCTCTTCTATGACTCTTCTTCTTTTTCTTCGCTTCAGAATGGAGTTCATATTTCTCATCAGCCAAAGTAGGTGGGGTTCAGCTTAGAAAATTAATAATAATAACCCATTGTAGTTGGTGCTTAAAAGCACCATGGAAGAATGGATGATGGATGGATGGACGGACGGACGGATGGACGGACGGTTGGGTGGATGGAGTACATGTATAGAGTGCTTTGCAACTGGTAGAATGCTCTTACTTATAATACTTTGGTAAATAAAGCCTTTCAGCTGGTGATTTTGGGATCATTGTCTTCACTTTGCAAGTGTGAAAACTGAGATTCAGAGCAGTAAAATGACTTGCTCAGACACACGTAGATTGGATGCAGCAAAGCCAAGGCCAGAACCCAGAAATTCCAAATACTAATCTGGTACTGTTTCTATTTTTCCAGACCAGGGAGGCTGGGCAGAGAAGATCTGGAGTGGGGAACAGCAAAGAAGAATGAGATCATGAGAAAGAAAAATGGCAGAGCAAAAAAAGATGAACAAAAAGTGAGTGGAGTGTTTATCTACTAGGCTCTCTACGTAATATGTATAGTGGCAATGTAATATGATTTAAAATCAAACACCAAAAGCCATACATGCAAATGTGTGGGGTTCTCTTTAGGGTGGTCACCTTGGGAGGGGGAAGGTCACAGCTGATCCCCTGTTTCAGAGAAATAGGCAGCCACCATACCCAGAGGGACCTGCGGAATTGCTGCCCCAGACCACAGGCCACTAATGCATTTTGTCACTTTTATGACATGCCTCCAGTAATTCACTTTGAATTAGGGGTGTTCTTGGTTGTCAGAATCTTACAAGCCAGAAAGAGTATTTCAACAAAGCATTACTTCTCTTAATGCTTGAATGGTACTGTGAAGTATATATTATTTTTATTCCCATTTTATAGGTCATAAAATCAAGTTTGGGGAGGTTAAAGGAACTTTCCCAAGATCACACAGCTAATAAGAGATAGGGTGATGGTTTCACTTATTCAGTAAATAAATATGTATGAGCTTCCTACACACCAGGCTGTTTTAGGAGATACAGTGGTTAACAAGGCCAGTAAACTCCCTGTCCTCATAGAGCTTATGTTTCAAGTCTTCGATTATAAATATGGTGAAGATTCTATGAGGTACAACTACCTAAAAGTCCCAGGACATCACTCTAGTATATAAATTCCCTCTGAATGTGTCTTCCTCTAGGCATATCTCTATATTCCCTGGAGGGGAGGCCTCCTTCCATGTGCATTTGGCAGGAGGGGGATGGAGATTGCTCCCATCCATCTCCTAACAGTCTCTGACCAATGGCTTAACAGCTGCCAATAGTAGCAGCATGAGGCACATCTCCTCTGTGTGCAGATGGCCACAATGAGTACATTCTCCATCCAGGCCCAAATGTGACCCTGCCTGATAACCACAACCACAACACCATTTCTGAAGTACTCATGATATCGCAGCACCGTACTAAGCATATGGATCATCACAACAACCTCATGATGTAGAAAGTTCATTTTCACTATGAAATAGCCAAGTCCTCAAATATCTAGCTCAAGTCATACAGAGTAAGATTGAAAACCAGTCAGCCTGACTCTGGAGTTGGGCTTCAATCATCATGCTCTGCAATGTGGAGCTGACACATCCCCCAGATATCTCTGCAACCTGACTGGCTTTGCTAAAAGTGATTTTCCTAGTGATGGATTCATCTACTTTACCACTTCAGGAGTTGTGGCACTGTTTACAAATTACCATCAACAGTTCTTCTTTAAAGTCAATTTTGGAATATACATGCTTTCTAATTAAACTTCCATTTATAAGGCATATATGTAATTCTTCAAAAAGCTTTTTTTTCTTGGCTATAAGAGTTTTTATAAGAGTCTTAAGATGAAGCAGATTACACTACACCAACTCAGCAAAGAATTGCATTCTGTTATGTGTCATGTGTCTTCCTGACATAGAGGGAACATGGATTCCCTGAGAATATCATCCCCTCGGCATGCAAGGGAGAACTGAGTATAGGGTAAGAGAGGATCAAAGCAAATTTGTAGAGCATTTTATTATAACGACACTAGTTTGATAGATATGAAAAACAAATGGGTCATCTGGTAGCTCATGAAAAAAATATTTCAGTGATGTAGTGTATTGAATTGTTTTGGATATTCAGTGACAATATTTACTTAGTTCTTTTCAAAAAATTATAATTGCAGGACATAATAATATACTTATAAAAATGTATAGTCTTTGCTTAACTTTTTTGATACTACACTACACTATAGTCCTATGACATATGTTCTCCAACTGGGGTTTTTTAATGTGATTTTAGAAGCAAAGATGTTATTTGGAAGAAACTCTGAACCATCATGGATAAACTCTAAACAGATTTTCCTGGACTGTTACAGTGAGCATTTCAGCTAATTGTCTTTGTTAGTTGCTGTACAGCCATCTCTGACTCCTAGCAATCCCATGTATGACAGAACAAAACATTACCCAGCTTTGTGCCATCTTCTTGATCACTGGTATGTTTGAGTTCCTTGTTTCAACCAATGTTTCAACCCATTTCTTTGAAGGTTTCCCTCTCCCTTGCTGGTCTTCCTTCTCCAGCAATCAGTCCCTCCTGATAACATATCCAAAGTTCATGAGTTGAAGTCTTGGAAAATGCTCTGTGATCCACAGAGTTTCATTGGGTAATTTTTGGAAGTAGGTCGTAGTCTGTCTTAGTCTGAAAACTCCACCATGGGTAACTCTACTGGTATTTGAAATTACTGGTGGCATAGCTTCCAGCATATAAACAACATGCTAAGCCACCACAATATGACAAACTGACAGACAGGTGGTGGTTCAGCTAATTACAGACGTTGAACCTGAGGTTCGTTCTGTGGTTCATGCGTTTTGCTATTGTATTCATTGTTCACCAACCCCTCTCGCTAGGAAAGTATGTTGTTGTTGCTGTTAGGTGCTGTAGAGTCAGTTCCAACTCATAGCGACACTATGTACAATGGAACGATACTCTACCTGGTCCTGTGCCATCCTCACAATTATTGCTATGTTTGAGCC
Source organism: Loxodonta africana (assembly GCF_030014295.1). Classification (NCBI taxonomy): domain Eukaryota; kingdom Metazoa; phylum Chordata; class Mammalia; order Proboscidea; family Elephantidae; genus Loxodonta; species Loxodonta africana. Next base: position 51,614,938 of record NC_087353.1, read on the forward strand.
CATTGTTGCAGCTACTGTGTCAGTCCATCCTGTTGAAGGTCTTTTCCCTATTTAATGCACTTTGGGCTTTTGTCAATGATCAGCTGACCATGTTGGGTCTGATTCATAGCAATCCTATGTACAACAGAAGGAAACACTGCCCAGTCCTGCACAATCCTCACAATTGTTGTTATGCTTGACTCCATTGTTGCAGCCACTGTGTCAATCCATCCTGTTGAGAGTCTTCCTCTTTTTTACCGACCCTCTACTTTACCAAGCATAATGTCTTTCTCTAGGGACTGGTCACTCCTGATAACACGTCCAAAGTAAGTGAGACAAAATCTTGCCATTCTCGCTCTTAAGAAGCACTCTGGCTGAACTTCTTCCAAGACAGATTTGTTCACTCTTCTGGCAGTTCATGGTATATCCAATATTATTCACCAACACTATAATTCAAATGCATCAATTCTTCTTCAGCCTTTCTTATTCCTTGTCCAGCTTTCACATGCATATGAATATAGGTGATTGAAAATTCATGGCTTGGGTCAAGTGTACCTTAGTCCTCAAAGTAACATCTTTGCTTTTGAACACTTTAAAGAAGTCTTTTGCACAGATTTGCCCAATGTAGTATGTCATTTTATTTCTTGACTGCTGCTTTCATGGGTGTTAATTGTGGATCCAGGCAAAACGAAATCCTTGACAACACAGTATTTTTCTGTTTATTGTGTTCTTTGTTGGTCCAGTTGTAAGGATTAGTAATAGTTATATTAATAGTCTTCTAGTTTCAGGCTCTCAAAGTTTTTCTTGTTCTGGCCACTTATCCTCTGTATCAATTAAGAAAAATCAGCTGCAGGTAATAAAAAAAAATAGAAAACCTAATTAACAAAAGCTTGAAAAGGGAGGGGAGGATGTTTTCGCACATGCTACAAGTCCAGAGGTAGCAGCTGTTGGTATTGGTCTAGCACCTCACTCATGTCAAGATAGATGTTTCTGTAGTTTTCTTAGCCTTTCCTCATGGGTACAACTGGATGGCAGCAGCTTCAGTCATCACATCTGCATTCCAGGAAAGAATTGGGAAAGTAAGCACCAGCTATACCTATCCTACTGTAGTAGAAAAGCAAAAGTTTACCTAAAACCCTAGTACACTTCTGCTTTTGTTCTCATTGGCCAGAACTGTGCCATTTGGCATCTCAAAACAATTTTAGCTAGACACACATTACTTCCTCAAACAATATTGGGTTTTTATTAACCAGAATGGACCCCAGGTTGCCCAATGGTTAAGAGTTCACCTGCTAACCAAAAGTCGGCAGTTCAATTCCACCAACGACTCCTTGGAAGCACTATGGGGCAGCTCTACTCTGCATATAAGGTCACTAGGAGTCAGAAGTGACTCAATGGCAATGGATTTTGTTTTGTTTTGTTATTAACTAGAACAAAGGGGGCCAGATGGAGAATGGGTAAACATCTGTGGCAGAGGTGAAGTTGTTTCACAGTCCCTGTTCTTGCTTTCTACCATAGTAATAGAATACTAGCTGGCATATGGCCAACCAAATAAGCACTGCATTTCTCAGCCTTCCTGGCAGCTAGGTATGGCCATGTGACTAAGTTCAGGCTGGTGGAGTTTGAGTAGGTTTGATGTGCACTTCCCTCAGGTCTTGCCTAATCTTTTGTCTTCTTTCTCTCAGCTGAGAAATAGCAAAAAGCTGCCTTGGACCCAGTGTTTAAAATGGCAGAACTGTCTACTAGCTCTCAATGGCCTGCCCACCTTTGGACTACTAAATAAGAAGAGAAATAAATCACTTCTATTTTGTTTGGAGATAGAAGTGATTTCCAAATAAAATAGAAGAGATTTATTTTCCTTCCCATTTGGTAGTCCAAAGATTCTATTTTGTTTGAGGAAACCCTGGTAGCATAGTGATTAAGTGCTATTGCTGCTAACCAAAAGGTCGGCATTTCGGATCCACCAGGCGCTCCTTGGAAACTCTTTGGGGCAGTTCTACTCTGTCCTAAAGGATCACTATGAGTCAGAATTGACTTGACGGCAGTGGGTTTGGTTTGGTTTTGGTTATTTTGTTTGGGTTCTTGTATTTTTAGTCTTTGTTACGGCAGCTTAGCTTGTGCCCTAAAAATTACAGCAACTAATAATATCAGCTGCCTTGTACAAACCAGGTCTCAGGCCATCGTGTGCTCTAAATGACTCTACCCAGGCCTCCGGCCACCAGTCATTCTGCTCAACATGGCTATGGTGGCTGGTGGTTATGCTGGATCCAACAGATCGATCACCACATCTCTCTTGTATACATAAGGTTTTCCTAGAATTTATTTGGTTTGGTCAGTACAATGGAAGGGAAAATATATTTCCTTGGTTTGGGGAGGGGAAAAGTAGTCACTAGGAGCTATTGTTACCCTCTCCTCTAACCCAAGTCCAGGAAACAAAAAGCCAATCCCTCTAAGTGTTTTCCTGTTTCCTGGTTTCAAAACTCTGAGAACAAAAAGAAAGGGGACAATAGATAGTGCTTCAAAAGCTACCAACTCAAGTCAAAGGGCTGTCAGCCTAAAGACAAAAGATTTTGGCACTTGTAATCTTCAAACTACTTCCTGCTGGTCACTCAAGCTACTTTTTCTTGGTCTTAAATTTTAGTGGGTTTTATCTTGTAGTTTGACCCTGGTTTGATATTTTCTTTCTTTCTTTTTCTCAAACTATATCAGGCAACATTTTAGGGGGAAATACGATTTGATATAAATTTTTAAAATGTGGTTTGCATCCATCTTTACCATACACATATTCCACAAAATTAGTTTATGAGTAGGGTTGATCTTACAAAGCTGAGGAATCAATAAACTTTGCCTTCTATTTTCTTGCATTTTTCTGCCCTTTCAAACGTCCTTCATTTCCCTTTCTTCCTCAAGATTCCCACTTTCATTATGCTTTGCCTATCTCTCTTGCTATTAAAAATATCATCTTTTTCAAAACAATCAAGGTAATTGAAAGCAAGGAAAGCCTGAGAAACTGTCATAGAAAGGGAAGGCTCAGGAGACATGCTGACTAAATATAAAATGGTATCCAGGGTGAGAAACAGAAAAAAGGCTATTAGGGGAAAAACAGTGAAGTTCAAATAAAGTACAGAGTTTAATTAATAGTACTGTAACAATGTAGGTGTTTTAGTTGTGATAAATGCATCACAGTAATGTGTTAACAATAGGGAAAACTGGGTGTGGGGGTATGGGAACTCTCTGTACTATCTTTGCAACTTTTCTGTGAATTTAAAACTATTCTAAAATGAAAAGCTTATTTTTAAAAATATTTTAAGAGCTGAAAATGTGGAGAAAAAATCATCTAGAGAATTCCCTCACGGTAAGGATTTCGGTATCCAATATGGAGTCACCCTGGAGTATTTCCCTAAGGCAGAATTTTCCAAAGTATGTTTCTCAGAATATATCCCACTAGATGAGTCATGACAAAATGTTCATTGGTGAAATGTTTGGGTAACACCATTCCTCCCTTAGAAATCAATACATATACTTAATTCATAGTACATAATGCATGGTAACTCTGAAAAGTCCTGAAATCAAGAGGCCTCTTTAACTAACCTAATACAATTTCCCACATTTGTTTGGCCATGTGAATTTTTTACAGTAATATATCACTTCCTATGAAATTGTGGATATATTATGGACATAAATATATTATGGATATGGATAATATTGTACAGAATGGGAATTCCAGAACACTGAATTATACTCATATGGAGCTTGTACAGAGACCAAGAGACAGTCATTTCAACAGAACAAGAGGATACTGTGTGGTTTAAAATCAGGAATGGTGTGTGTCATCAGGGTTGTATCCTTTCACCATACTTACTTAATCCGTAGGCTGAGCATAATTCGAAAAGCTGTACTATATGACGAATGCGGCATCAGGACTGAAAGAAAACTCATTAACAACCTGCAATATGTAGATGACACAACCTTGCTTGTTGAAAGTGCAGAGGACTTGAAGCAATTACTGATGAAGTAAGGATTACACCTCAACATCAAGAAAACAAAAATCCTCACAACTGGACCAATAAACAACATCATGATAAAAGGAGAAAATAATGAAGTTGTCAAGAATTTCGTTTTACTTGGATCCACCATCAACACCCATGAACACAGCAGTCAGGGAATCAAACAACGCATTGCATTGGGCAAATTTGTGGCAAAAGACCTCTTTGCAGTGTTCAGAGGCAATGATGTCACTTTGAGGACTAAGGCGCACCTGATCCTAGCTAGCCGTGATATTTTCAATCATGTGAAAGTTGAACAATGAATAATGAAGACCAAAGAAGAATTGATGCATTTGAATTATGGTGTTGGCAAAGAATGGACTGCCAGAGGAGTGGATTGTCAGAAGAATGAAGAAATCTGTCTTGGAAGAAGTACAGCCAGAATGCTCCTTAGAAGCAAGGATGGCAAGATTTCATCTCACTTACTTTGGACGTATTATCAGGATGGACCAGGAGAAGGACATCATGCTTGGTAAAGCACAGTGTCAGCAAAAAAGAGGAAAACCCTCAACAGGATGCACTGACACAGTGGCTGCAACAGTGGGCTCAAACATAGCAAAGATTGTGAAAAGCAGGACTGGGTGGGATTTCATTCTGTCGTACATAGGGTCACTTTGAGTCAGAACCAACTCAACGGCAAACAACAGCAACACAACAACATGAAATAACACTCTGCAAATGCACCCTGAGAAAGCTGGCCCAGAGAAAGCAGTCCTTAGCTTGGAAGCATTACTGTTGGCATTTTGAGAATGGCATTAAGCTTCTGGGGGGCAATACCTTCATGATACTTCTTATGTCACCCCACATACTACTCCACCTACCCACAAACATGACTCCTCAGGGAATGATCGAACTACAGAAAAATCACTAAAGTTTTATCACAGATACAAAGGATGCAAATTATACTTAGAAACACACAATGTCAATCTCCTGACTGCTAATTGACTCCAACTTTAATTTTTTTTTTTTTAATGGTGCTAGGCTCATTATTCCCCTCATAGCAGTGTCAAGCATCAGCATTTGGGAGCCTTTGAAACCATATGCATCTTGAATAGGTTGCAATTTGAGCATTTAAAGCAGCAAAGACCAATTGTCCAGGCTCTAACTATATGAAGCTGGCAAACTAGACTTCAGAATGGCTTATCCTCTTACTTTGGTTGCCTTCCAACTGATACTGATTGCTGCCTCTGCATCAGTTGGTCAGTGATCTACATCAATGAAGGTTTTTCAAAGGTGCAGGGAGAAGTTGCTTTGTCCAACCTCACCTCAGAAATATAGGAGCAGCTAAAAGTGCAAAAGACTTTCATGTGACTTCTAATAGAATATGAAATATGCTGCCCCATTATCTGGTGGTACCCTGACTATGAAGAGGATTCTTCTGGCTTACCAGGGAAAGGTGGATTTGTATACTACTTGATCCCCATTCCCTCAGCCTTTCCTCTGTGGGTCACATTGTAGTCATGCAGGAGTCACTCAGAATGGTAAGCCAGTGGCTACCCCTAATCATACCTCATTTGACCATGACTTAATTAAGCAATATCTGATGTAAATAAGTTTAGATTAAGTACTTATTCTATTAAGGAGCCCTAGTGGTGCAACAGTTAAGTGCTCAGCTGCTAACCTAAAGGTTGGCAATTCAAATCCACCCACACAGTGGCTCTGCAAGAGAAAGTCCTGGCCATCTGTTCCCGTAAAGATTACAGTCTAGAAAATCCTAAGGGACAGTTTGCTCTGTCACATGGGGTTATTATGAGTTGAAATCAACTCAGTGCCAGCTAACAACAACAACTTACTCTATGTCAGGCACTATGCTATGATTTAGCAGTGAACAAGGTGTAGTCTGTGCTCTCAAGGAACTCCCAGGCTTGTAGGAAAGAAAGACAAGAAAACTGACCATTATAATACAACATATGAACTTTGATAAGGGAAGGTTCCATGTGCTTTGGCAGCACTGAGGAGGAACTTGTGACCTGAGGCGGGGTAGAGGGGCTCTCAGAAAGGGGAGAAGTGGACTCTCAGGGAAGACTTGTTGAGAGGACATTGGATCTAACAAAACAGTATGTGTTCTGTGTCATGATCTTTCTGATCATCAAAATACAGAGCTATGCTGTATAGCAAAAGGACATCAGTTAGCCGTGGACTTCCTAAATGAAATAAAATTTAGATACCATGAGGAAACTTGCATTTTATTTTGTTTAGATATGAGGTAATATTTAACCTATTTGGCAAAAATGCATACACACTTTAGAGTTAGAATCTCACAAACATGTGTAACATGTACATTGAACAAGCATAACTCTTGATGTCATCAAAATACAACCTTATTGCTTTTTTTACCCACCGCTGTATGCAAACTTTATTCAACTTGAGTAATCTGTCCCTAACTCTGAAAGAAACTTGAGTAAGTTCCTGGCTTTATAGGATAACAGAGAGACTGAGAGTCCATTTCAGTCATGAACACAGACTTGATTCAGAAAGTAGAATGCCCAGAACCATGCAATAATAAAAACTCCAAATATAAGTCACTGTCCCCGCACTGGGGCTGCCTTCATACTGAACACTGAAGTGGGTGAGGAAAGGGTGGGCTCCTCCCCTCTGTTCACCCCTTTTCTGGCACTAGTGTTATTTTTCTTTCTGGCTGTGTGGACCAACGGACAGGGAGGGAGGAGAGGTATGGAATAGGAGAATCTTTACATGTCTAGGTGGTTTCTCATTTCTGGGCTAGGGAGATGGCTAAAGCTGACTCACTCTTTCAGTAACAGTAGGCTCTTTGAAGGCTTCCCTTTTGAGCCCCTCCATGGTTAATGTGGCTCTATTCCAAGTAGTGACTGATGGCTCTTTCCTCAACCCCTGGCAATCTGGTGCTGTTTTCTAACCTTTTTCTGCTGAGGCCAACTTACCTCTTTTAAATGACCCCCTCATGTGGGATCTAGATGACCCAAATCAGCACCTCAGAAGGTACTCCCACAGCCCTTGCTCTGATGAACTCTGGGAGGGTGATCCTATCCTGATGCTGTCACCCCATCAGCATTTCTCAAACCTTGTAGATTTCTGGGGTGGGAGTCAGACCCCAGTTACGTGGTCTTTGGCTTTTTCAATTTCAAATTTCTCCAAGTATTCCCATGGAACCCTCTTCTCTGGGCAAAATGTGAAGAGACAGGCAGTCCTCTACTCCCTCTATCCCTGTGGTGGGGATAGGGAGTCTAGGGCTACCAACCCAGCTTTCTTCAAAGACATCCTCCTCATAAAATTCTCTCTCTCTCTTCCCCCCCCCTTGTGACATTTGTTTGTTTGTTTGTTTGTGTGTTTTTACCATTGATCTCTTGTAGAATCCAAGAGTCTAGGAACTTATTTTTGAAATTTCCTGTGAAAATCTGCATTTGAGGTCTAGCTTCACACTTTGATATCTGAGATTTGCTATATCGGTGCCTCAGTGGAACACTTTGGAAGAGTCTGATTTTATCATCTTGTCATATGGGTCAAAAAAACGTGATGCTTTTATCTCTGTGGTATACTGTATATTGCAATGAGGATTCCATATTGCCATTTTCAGACACAACAATGCCCAATGGTTCATACTGCAACTAGCCTGAATAAAACCTTCAGAACAAGACCACCAGACTAAGGAGGATTTTTTTTTGAAGGCAGTAGAAAGTTGTTTAATTCACCTCTTAAAAGTGATATAATCTATTCTATTAGTCTAAATTTACTTTACCAAGGAGTCTACAGGCTTTAAAAGTATGGATTTCATTAATAATAATAAAAAAGACCACTAAAACTATGCGAACAGGAAATAAGATTCTCTTGAAGTGATCATGATTTTTATCACTAAAGAATACTTCAAAAACTGCCCATTTGTACAGATTTCATTTAGATTTATTGACTAAATCCACACAGATTTATTGAGTGCTTGTTATATATGTTATATATGAGGCACTGTGCTAGGTGCTGGAAATGTAATAAACAAAAGGAGCATATATTCTACTGGGGGCTACTGGAGAGATGGTAGATGGAGTGGAGACCCAGGGATTGCCGTACTCCCCTCGGCCCCTTAGTGGCTAACTGCAACCCTAAAGAGGGCTAACATTCCATGGGTGAGATAGTCTGGAGCAGGGGTTGGCAAATTTCCTCCATAAAGAATAAGATAATAAATATTTTAGGTGTTGCAGGCCATGTAACCTGTGTTGTAACTACTCATCTCTGCCCTTGTGGCTTGAAAGCAGCATGGCTGCATTCCAATAAAAAGAAAACTTTACTTATTTATTTACAAAACAGGAAGCAGATAACCTAGTTAAAAAATAGGCAAAGGGTTTGAATAGATGTTTCTCCAGAGAAGATATACAAATGCCTAGCAAGCAAATGAAAAAATGCTAAACGTCATTAGTTATTAGGAAAATGCAAATTAAAACCACAATTACATACCACTGCACACCCGCTTAAAAAACCCACTGCTATCAAGTCAGTTCAGACTTTTAGCAGAGCAGAGCTGCACTTTTTAGGGTTTTCAAGACTGTGACCTTTTAGAAGCAGATTGCCAGGCCTTTCTTCCAAGGGGCAGGCTTGAACCAGCAACCTTTCAGTTAGTAGTCAAGTTCTTAACTGTTTGCACTACCCAGGGACTCCTTCACACCCACTAGAATAGCTATAACCAAAAAGCCAGTCAGGCTTGGCCAACATGGTGCTATAGGCATAAGCACCATGCTGTCCCTCTGCAACAAAGACCCAAAAAAACTATGTAAAGCAGATATAAATGTCAATCCTGGAACCCTAAGGATCAAATGAAGGGATAAAGAACTAGATCAAGCTCTGAATGAAAGAAGAAACTGACGAAGAACAGAGAGTGAAGAGAGCTACAGAATGGAGGTCCCCTGCCAGCTAATGTGGCACTGCTTGGCACACAGCCAGTAATAACACCGGACAGGGAGTATGGGAAGACAACTTCATGGAGCTCCCAACAGCAGATAGAGTACCTGGTAACCAGAGAAATATGCTTTCTTACCTCTTACCTTTCTGCCCTGTACACTGCCTCTGCCACAGCTGCTTGGCTGGAGAGGCATCAGCTCACAGCCACCCTGGGTCTGCCCTGCCCCCACCAACCACCTCCCTCAGTGCCATATTTTTTCCTTTCTCTTTCTCTTTCCCTTTCTTCCTTTTCTTTCTCTCTTTCATCTAGGCCCATATGCCACCTCCACTCCTTCTCAATGAGCCATGCCATGGTGCTCAGTTGGAGAGGCACTGGCTCAACCCTACCCCAGGCCCACCCCACTCCACTGGTCAGCTCCTGCTGAGACTTTTTTTCTTCTCTTTCCCTTTCTTCCTTTGCTTTCTCCCCACCCCCTGCCACCTGCCCCATGTGACCCATACACCCCTTCCCAACAGGCCATGCTCCATTGCTCAGTGAGAGACACACCAGCTTGCTGCCACCCCAGTTCTTCCTTGCCCCCACTAGCCAGCTCCCTCAATGCCATATTTTTTCTCTTTCTCTTTCTTCCTTTTCTTTCTCCCTTTTACCTAGCCCTATGTGCTACCTCCACCCCTTCCTGATGATCCACATTGTGGTGCTCAGCTGGAGAGGCGCCGGCTCACCCACACCCTGGCTCTGCCCTATCCCCAGCCTCCGGTTCCTGCCATGCCACCATTTTTTTTCTCTCTCTCACTCTCTCTTTTTTTTCTCTGTTTCCCTTTCTTCCTTCCTACCACTTAGCCCCACAATACACCTCCACCCCATCTTACCAGGGCATGCGTCCCTGCCCCAACTCTGTCCCACCTCCACCCATCAGCTCCCACCCCACCACCATTTTTTTTGCTTTTGTTTCTCTCTCCTCCTTCTCTTCTTTCTCCCTCACACCTAGCTCCACACATCACATCCCCTCCCTTCCAACTGGCCCTTGGGTGTGCCCAGCCCCACTCATTGGCCACTGCTAAGCTGCCAGATATCTTTTTTCTTTTCTCTTTCTTCCTTTTCCTTCTACTCAGACCTAGCCCTGTATGCCACCTTTCCCCCTCAACTGGCACAGCCCACTGCACTGCCACAGCTAGATGCCCACTGGCCTGCTGCTGCACCAGGTCTGCCCCACCCCCACTGCACCACCACTTATTTTATTTTTATCTTTTCATTTTTTTCTTTTACTTTTTTTATTTCTACCTCCCACCTAACCTTGTATGCTTCCCCCCATTTCCTACTGGCTCCCAGGTCCACCCAGCTCCCACCCACTGGCTACTTTTTTTTAAAAGAACCTTTCTTTCTCTTTTGTTTCTCCCACCTACTTAGCCCCACATGTCACACCCCTTCCCAACAGCCCCCTGACATTCCACCCCTGCTAGAGCACACTTGGTGCTCAGGCCAGCAGCTACACTGGGCCTGCACTGCCCTCCTCCCACCACTTGACCAGCTAGTGAATGGTGGGAAGTGAACCCACACCACCACCCATCCAATACCCCTGCCTATCTGGGGAGGAGCTGTGAAAGCTCCCATAGAGCTGGACCAACATCAAGAGACAGACAATGCCCACCCACTCCACCCTCAGCCACTTCACCAAGCCAGTGTGTGGTGAAACAGGCTTGCCCTATCTGTTGCTTCACTGCAAACCTGAACTAGGTGGTGAGAACTATCATGCCCACAGACAAGAAAGCAGCAAAACATGCTTTACCGACCTGCCCTTATGTATGAAATAAAACAACAACAAAAAAGAGAAAACAAAGGAATATGCAATCAGTAAATAAAGAAAACAATGCCTTAACGTCTAGGAGACACCACACAATGTCAAAACATATTAAAAAAAAAAAAAAAAAAAACTGGACAAGATGGATACAGGAAGGAGCCTAAATAAAGAATCAGATGACCTCCTAGGAGAAAAAAGACGGACGAACTACCTCATATAAAATTCAAAAGACTAATATTTAGGGCTTTCCAAGAAGTTAGGAAAGAGATCAAGGAAAATACAGACAAAACCAAGAGAAGAATAGACAAAATCATGAAAAACACAGACAAAACAAATGAAAGCAGCCAAAAATCAAGGAAAACAGACAAAGCAATAGAAGAATTCAGGAAGACAATAAAAGAAGAAAATATCAAAATAACTAAGCAATTAGAAATCATAAGAAAAGCTAGAAATCCAAGAGATAAACAACAAAATTTTAGAAATTGACAACTCAATAGAAAGTTTTAGAAGCAAATTCGAAGCAATGGAAGACGGAATCAGTAACAGTGTAGACACATCCATGGATGCCATTTTGTTTGAGGAAAAATCAAAGAAAAGAATGAAGAAAACCTAAGAATAATGTGGGACACAAGAGCAAAATTTTGCATGTAATCAGAGTTCCAGAACAGGAGGAGAAAATGGAAAACTCAGAAAATATTGTTGAAGATTTGCTGGCAGAAAACTTCCCAAATGTCATGAAAGATGAAAAGCTAACTATTCAAGAAGCTCAATGAACCCCATATAGGATAGACCCTAAAAGAAAGTCACCAAGACACATCATAATCACACTTGCAAAACCAAAGACAAAGAATCCTGAGAGCAGCTTGAGAAAAACAAAAAGTAATTTACAAAGGGGCAACAATCAGACTAACTCTGATTACTCAGCAGAAACTATGCAGGCAAGAAGGCGGCAGTGGGACGACATATATAAAAGTTTGAAAGAAAAAAAAACTACCAATTAAGATAATATATCCTACAATACTCTCTCTCAAATGCGATGGCAAGATTAGGACATTTCCAAATAAACAGAAATTAAGAGAATTTGCAAAAATTTACAAGAAGTAAGAGTCCTTTGGTTAGAGAACCAACATTAGATAACAACCAGAGTCGAGAACACAGGACAGTATCAGCCAGATACCAACCTAAATAAAGAACTCTCAATAACAAAACAAAGCTAACTGACTTAAAACACAGAAACTGAGAAACAATCTGTAAATGATAACAAGGTCAAATCAATAAAAGGGAAAATAAACAGTGTAGATATAGAATTTTCAAAGGAGAGGAAGTCAAGGTGATGTGAAGTAATAAAAGACTGCTTCAAATTTAGGAAGTTAAGGGTAAATTTCAGGGTAACTACAGAGAAAGTTAACATATACTCATCAAAATAAAAAATAAAAAAAACAAAGATTCAGTAAATATAAAATCTACAATAATGAAACAACATCCACAAGCAAAATGAAGTCAGCATAGGAGAGTAAGAGGAACAAAAAAAAAAGGTGGCACAGAAAAAAAAAGCTCAACAATATGACAGCAATAAACTCATCTATTAATAACCACACTGAATATAAATCATTGAAATGCGCCCATAAAGAACAAAAGAATGGCAGAAGGGGTTAAAAAAAAAAAGTCCCATCAGTATGCTCTCTACAAAAGACGCTTCTTAGACACAAAGATATAAATTTAGTAAAAATAGAAGGATGGAAAAAATATATCAAACAAACGGTAACTTTAAAAGGGCAGGAGTGGGAACACTAACCTCAGGTAAAATAGATTTCAAGACAAAATCAATAATAAAAGACAAAGAATTGACATTATATAATGATTAGAGGGACAATCCACAAAGAAGTCATAACTTTAACGAATATTTACACACCCAATGACAGTATCCCAAAATACATAAACTCTAACAGCACTGAAAAGAGAAATAGACGGTTCCATAATAATAATAGGAGACTTCAACACACCACACTTGGTAAAGGACAGAACGTCTAGAAAGAAACTCAAAAAGATGCAAAAGATCTAAAGGCCAAAACTGAGCAACTAGACCTCACGGACATATATAGAACACTCCACCCAACAGCATAAAAATATACATTCTTTTCCAATGCACATGGAGCATTCTCCAGAATAGACCACGTTTTGGCCACAAAGCAACCCTCAGTAAAATCCAAAACATCAAAATAACACAAAGCGTTCTCTCTGATCACAACATCATAAGAGTAGAAATGAATAAAGGAAGAGCAAAGATAAAACATCAAATACATGGAAACTGAACAACAACTTGCTTAAAAACCACTGTGTAATAGACGAAATCAAAGAGGGAATAAAAAAATCCCTAGAATCAAAAGAAAATTAAAACACATCCTACCAAACATTGGGGAAATAGTAAAGGCAGTGTTCAGAGGTCAATTTATAGCAATAAATGCACACATCAAAAAAGTACAGGCTAAAATCAAAACGTTAGCCCTACAACTCGAACAAATAGAAAGAGAACAGTAAAATGAGCCCACAGCCACCAGAAGAAGGGAAATAATAAAGATTAGAGCAGAGATAAATAAAGAACAGAAAAACAATAGAAAGAATCAACAAGACCAAAGTTCATTTTTTAAAAGATCAACAAAATTGACAAACCATTGGCTAAATTCACAAGAGAAAAAGAGGAGAGGAAGCAAATAAACCAAACAAGAAATGAGATGATGGACATTACAACAGACCCAACTGAAATAAAAAGGATCACAACAGAATACTATAAAAAATTGTACTCCAACAAATTTGAGGACCTAGAGGAAATGGACAAATTTTTAGAAACACACTACCTACCTAAACTAACACAAACTGAAACAGAAAATGTAAACAATCCTTAACATGAGATTAAAGAGGTTAAAAGAAAAAAAAAAAACTCCCAACAAAAAAAAAAAGAGACCTAGCCCAGACGGCTTCAAGGGAAAATTCTACCATTCAGAGAAGAGCTCACACCAGTACTACTCAAACTATTTCAGAGCATAGAAAAGGAAGGAATACGCCAGCATTCATTCTATGAAGCCAGCATATCCCTGATTGCAAAGCCAGGCAAAGACATCACGAAAAAAGAAAACTGAAGACCAATATCTCTCATGAGTACAGATGCAAAAATTCTTAACAAAATTCTAGCCAACAGAATTCAGCATCGTATCAAAAAATAAAATAAACCGTGACCAAGTTGAATTCATACCAGTGTGCAGGGTGATTCAACATTAGAAAATCAATCAACGTAATCCACCATATGAATAAAATAAAAGGATAGAATCACAAGATCATCTCAACTGATGCAGAAAAGGCATTTGATAAAGTCCAACACCCATTCCTGATAAAAACTCTCAGCAAAAAAGGAATAGAAGGGAAATTCCTCAACATAATAAAGGGCATCTTGGTTTATACAAAGCCAACAATTAACATCATTCTCAATGGCGAGAGGTTGAAATCATTTCCCCTGAGAAAGGGAACAAGACAAAAATGACCTTTATTACCACTCCTATAGAACATTGCGAATCATAGTTAGCCTATGTGCAACAGGACGAACACTGCCATGTTCTGCACATTCTCAAATCGTTGCTATGCTTGAGCCCATTTTTGCAGCCACTGTGTCAATCCATCTTGTTAAAGGACTTCCTCTTTTTCACTGACTCACTACTCTACCAAGCATGATGTCCTTCTCCAGGGACTGATCCCTTCTGACAACATGCTCAAAGTATGTGAGATGAAGGGCATTCTGGCTGTACTTCTTCAAGACAGATATTTTCATTCTTTTGGCGGTCCATAGTATACTCAGTATTCTTCACCAACTCTGTAATTCAAAGGCATCAATTCTTCTTCATTCTTCCTTATTCATTGTCCAGCTTTTGCATGCATATGAGATGACTGAAAACACCATGGCTCGGGTCAGGCACATTTTAGTACTGAAAGTGACATCTTTGCTTTTTAACATTTCAAAGATGTCTTTTGCAACAGATTTGTCCAATGCAATGCATTGTTTGATTTCTTGACTGCTGCTTCCATGGGTGTTAACTGTGGATCCAAGTAAAGTGAAATCTTTGACAACTTCAATCTTCTCTCCATTTATCATGATGTGGTTTATGGTCCAGTTGTGAGGATTTTCGTTTTCTTTATGTTGAGGTGTAATCCATACTGAAGGCTATGATCTTTGATCGTCAGCAGTAAGTGCTTCAAGTCCTCTTCACTTTCAGCAAGCAAGGTTATGTCATCTGCATATTTCAGATGACAGAGACTTCCTCCAATCCTGATGCCCCATTCTTCTTCATGTAGTCCAGCTTCTCGGATTATTTGCTGAGCATACAGATTAAGTATGGTGAAAGGATACAATCCTGACACACACACTTCCTGACTTTAAGCAAGGCAGTATCCCGTTGTTCTGTTTGAAAGACTGCCTCTTGATCTATGTACATGATCCTCATAAGCACAATTGTTCTTGAATTTCCTTTTTTTGTGATATTATCCATAATTTGTTACGATCCACGTAGTCAAATGCCTTTGCACAATCAATAAAACACAGGTAAACATCTTTCTGGTCTTTTCTGCTTTCAGCCATGATCCATCTGAAATCAGCAATCATCTCTTCTTCCACATCCTCTTCTGAATCTGGCTTGAATTTCTGACAGTTCCCTGTTGATGTAGTGCTGCAACTGCTTTGAATGATCTTCAGCAAAATTTTACTTCTGTGTGATATTAATGATATGATCGATTATTTCTGCATTTGGTTGGATCACCTTTTGTTGGACTAGGCATAAATGTGGATCTCTTATAGTCAGTTGGCCAGGTAGCTGTCTTCCAAATTTCTTGGCATAGACAAGTGAGCACTTCCATCACTGCATCTCTTTGTTGAAACATCTCATTTGGTATTCTGTCAATTTCTGGAGCCTTATTTTTCACCAATGCCTTCAGTGCAGCTTGGACTTCTTCCTTCCATACCATCGGTTCTTGATTATATGCTAACTCCTGAAATGGTTGAATGCTGAGCAATTCTTTTTGGTATAGTGACTCTGTGCTCCTTGCATCTTCTTTTGATGCTCCCTGTGCCATTCAGTATTTTGCCCGTAGAGTCCTTTACTATTGCTACCGGAGGCTTGAATTTTTTCTTCAGTTTTTTCAGCTTGAAACATGCTGACTATGTTCTTCCCTTTTGGTTTTCTAACTCCAGGTCTTTTCATGTGTCATTATAGTACTTAGTACTTTACTTTGTCTTCTCTAAGCCACCCATTGAAATCTTCTGTTTAGCTCTTTTAATTCATCATTTCTTCATTTTGCTTTAGCTACTGGATGTTCAAGAGCAACTTTTAGAGTCTCTTCTGACATCCATTTTGGTCTTTTCTTTCTTTCTTGTCTTTTCAATGACCTCTTGCTTTCTCCATGTATGATGTCCTTGATGTCATTCCACAACTCATCTGGTCTTTGGTCAATAGCATTCAAAGTGTCAAATCTATTCTTGAGATGGTCTCTAAATTCAGGTGGGATATGCTCAAGGTCATACTTTGGCTCTTGTGGGCTCATTCTAATTTTCTTCAGTTTCAACTTGAACTTGCATATGAGTAATTGATGGTCTGATCCACAATCTGCCCAGCTTTGTTCTGACTGATGATATTGACCTTTTCCACCATCTCTTTCCACAGATGTAGTCAATTTGATTCCTGTGTATTCCACCTGGCAAGGTCCACTTTTATAGTCACCGTTTATGTTGTTGGAAAAAGGCATTTGTAATGAAGACGTCATTGGTGTTACAAAATTCTATCATGTGGTCTTTGGTGTTTTATCATCACCAAGGCTGTATTTTCCAACTACCAATCCTTCTTTGTTTGCAACTTTGGTATTCCAATCATTAGTAATTGTCAATGCATCCTGATTGCATGTTTGATCAACTTTAGACTGAGAAGCTGGTAAAAATCTTCAATTTCTTTATTTTTGGTCTTAGTGATTGGTGTATGAATTTGAATAATAGAGCCATATTAACTGGTCTTCCTTGTAGATGTATGGATATTATCCTATCACTGATAGCATTGTACTTCAGGATAGATCTTGAAATGTTCTTTTAGAGGATGAATACAACACCATTCCTCTTCAGTTTGTCATCCTAGCATAGTAGACAATATGATTGTCCAATTCAAAATTGCCAATGCCAGTTCATTTCAGCTCACTAATGCTTGGGATATTGACCCATTTCATTTTTGATGATTTCCAACTTTCCTAGATTCATACTTCATACATCCCAGGTTCCAATTATTAACGAATGTTTGCAGCTGCTTCTTCTCATTTTGAGTCATGCTACATCAGCAAATGAAGGTCCCAAAAGCTTGCCTCCATCCACATCGTTAAAGTCAACTCTACTTTGAGTAGGCAGCTCTTCCCCAGTCATATCATGAGTGCCTACCAACCTGAGGGGCTCCTTTTCTAGCATTATCAGACAGTATAGAGCTGCTATTCATAAGGTTTTCACTAGGTAATTTTTTTTTCAGAAGTAGGCTCCTAGGTCCTTCTTCCTAGTCTGTCTTAGTCTGGAAGCTCAGCTGAAACTTGTCCACCATGGGTGACCCTGCTGGTGTTTTAATACCGGTGGTATAGCTTCTAGCATCACAGCAACATGCAAGCCCACACAGTACAACAAACTGACAGATGTGTGGGTGTATCCCATACATACAGAACCCCAAAGATTCTAGAAGAAAACTATTGGAACTAATAGAAATATTCAGCAGAGTAGCAGGATAGAAGATAAACATACAAAAACCAGGTGGATTCCCATACACTAACAAAGAGAACTTTGAAATGGAAATCAAGAAACCAGTGCCATTTATAAACACTTAAAAAAGAAAATAGGAATAAATCTAACCATGGACATAAAAGACCTATACAAAGGAAACTACAAAACACTATTGCAAGAAACTAAAAGAGACCTACATAAATGGAAAGCATACTAGCCTCATGGATAGGAGGACAACATTGTGAAAATGTCAATTCTACCCAAAGCGATCTACAGATGCAATGCAATCCTGATCCAGATACTAGTGACTTTCTTTAATGAGACAGAAAAAGTAATCACCAATTTTATATGGAAAGGAAAGAGGCCCTGGATAAGTAAAGAATTATTGAAAAAGAACAAAGTAGGAGGCCTCACACAACCTGATCTCAGAATCTACTATAGAGCCAAGGTAGTCAAAACAGCCTGGTACTTGTCACAACTACAGACACATAGACCGATTGAACAGAACTGAGAACCCAGGCATAAATCTGTCCACCTGAGGTCAGCTGCCCAAGGTACATTAAATAGGGAAAAGACAGTCTCTTTAGCAAGTGGTGCTAGCAAAACTGGATATCCATCTGTAAAAAATTGAAATAGGAGCTATACCTTACGCCATACACAAAAACGAATTCAAAATGAATCATAGACCTAAATATAAAACCTAAATGATAAAGATCATGGAAGAAAAAATAGGGATAATGCTAGGGGCCCTAATATATGCCATAAATAGGATACAAACTGTAACAAGGCACAAACACCACAAGATAAACTAGATAACTGGGAGCTCCTAAAAATTAAACACTTATGCTCACCAAAAGGCTTCACCAAAAGAGTAAAAAAGGAACCGACAGACTGGGGAAAAAAAGTTGGCAAACCTATAAGATACTGCAACACCTCAACAACAAAAAGAGAAACAATCCAATTAAAAAATGGGCAAAGGATATGAAACAGACACTTCATCAAAGAAGACATTCAGGCAGCTAACAGATGCATAAGGAATTCACTGGCACTAATTAAAAAAAAATAGAAAATTACAATTGTTGGAAAGGTGGTGGAGAGATTGGAACTCTTATGCATTGCTGGTGGGAATGTAAAATGGTGAAACCACTAAGGAAAATATGATTCTTCCTTTAAAAAAGCTAGAAATAGAAATATCATATGATCCATCAATCCCACTCCTAGAAATATATGCTAGAGGATTAAGAGCCATCACATGAATAGACATATGAACACCCATGTTTATTGCAGCATTATTTACAGTAGCAAAAAAATGGAAACAACCAAAGTGCTCATCAATAGGTGAATGGGTGAACAAATTATGCTACATACACACAACGGAATACTACACAACAGTAGAGAACAGCGATGAATCTGCAAAATATCTCACAACATGGATGAATCTGGAAGGCATTACGATGAGTGAAATAAGTCAATTGCAAAAGGACAAATACTGTACAAGACCTCTATCATAAAACTGAAGAAAATGTTTATGCACAGAAAGAAACAAACTTTCATGGTTATAAGGGAGGATTGGGGAGAGAAATCATTAACTACATAGTAGATAAGTGTTAACTTTGGTAAAGGGAAAGACAGTACACAATATAAGGGAAGTCAGCGTAACTTGACCAAAGCAAAGTCATAGACGCTTCATAGACACATCCAAACACCCTGAGGGACTGAGTTACTGGGGCTCAGTCTGGTGACCATGGTCCCAGATTAATTGGCATAACAAAGTTCATAAAGAAAATGTTCTGCATCCAACTTTGGTGAGCAGTGTCTGGGATCTTAAAAGCTTGTGAGCAGCCATCTAAGATACATTTACTGATCCCATCCCATCTGAAGCAGAGGAGAATGAAGAAAATCAAAGACACGGGTGAAATATTAGTCCAAAGAACTAATGGACCACAAGTAGCACAACTACTACCAGCCTGTTCCTAGAAGAACTAGATGGTGCCCCACTAACACCACTAACTTCTCTGACAGGGATAATAATACAGTCCTGAACAGAACGGGAGAAAAATGTAGAAAAAAATTCAAATTCACACACACACACACAAAAACGACCAGACTTATCGATCTGACAGAGATTGGAAGAACCTTCAAGGCTATGGCCCTTGGACACCCTTTCAACTCATAACTGAGGCCACTCCTGAAGTTCACCATTCAGCCAAAGATTAGACAGGTCTATAGGGTCACTATGAGTCAGAATCAACTCGGCAGCAATGGGTTTGAGTTTCGATTTTATAAAACAAACAATAACACACATGAGGAACATGCTTCTTAGTTCAGCCATGTATAAGGAGATCAAAAGGTTACACCTTCCCAAAAGCAATGACCAGAAGGCAGGAAGGGACAGGAAAAATGGATGGATGGATGGATGGAAATGAGGAATTGGGGTGTGGAAGGGAAGAGTTTTGACACATCATGGAGATTTCAACCAATGTCACAAAACAATTTGTGTATAAATTGTTGAATGAGAAACTAATTTTCTCTGTAAAGTTTCAGTGAAAGGACAATTAAAAAAAAGTCAGACAAGACATGTTGGCAAGGATGTAGAAAAAGCTGCACCTTCATGTGTTGCTGGCGAGACTGTAACATAGCCACCATGGAAAACAATTTGTGGCTCCTCAAAATGTTAAACGTAGAGTTACTATACACCAAATCAAACCAAAACCCATTGCCGTTAAGTAGATTCCGACTCATAGCAACTGTATAGGACAGAATATAACTGCCCCATAGGGTTTCCAAGGAGTGCCTGGTGGATTCAAATTGCTGACCTTTTGGCTAGCAGCTGTAGCTTTTAACCACTATACCACCAGGGTTTCCAGAGTTAGTATATGAACCAGCAATTCCATTCCACGTATACCTAAAAGAAATAAAGACATATATATTCATGCAAAAGCTTGTACATAAATGTTCATAGCAGTGTTATTCCTAATAGCCAAAAGGTAGGAACAACTCAAATGTTCACCAACCAGGGAATGTATAAATGTGGTATATCCATCAGATGGAATAGTTTTCATCAATGAAAAGGACCTAAGTAATGATATATAGTACAACCTGGATGAACCTTGAAAACATTATGCTAAGAAGCTAGTCACAAAAGACCATATGTTGTATGATCACATTTATATGACATGCTCAGAATAGGCAAATCCATAGAAACAGAAAGTAAGTTAGTGGTTGCCTAAGACAAAGGGTTGGCAGTTTGAATCCACCAGGCGCTCCTTGGAAACTCTATGGGGCAGTTCTACTCTGTCCTACAGGGTCGCTATGAGTTGGAATCGATTCGACGGCACTGGGTTTTTTGGGTTAAGACTGGGAACTGGTAATTAGGAGAGCATGAAAAGTGATTGTTAATGGACATAAATTCCTCTCTGGTGTAATGAAAATGTTATAAAATTAGATTATGGTGGTGTTTGCACACCTCTTTAGTAAATATACTAAAAACCAATGAATTGCACAATTTAAACAAGTGAACTTTATGGTATGTAAATTATACCTCAATAAAGCTTTTAAAAAAGCACAGAAAACAGGCAACAAGCTAGATTTGGACTGAGGGTATGGTTTGATGACCCCTGAAAACAATGTCTGTGCTCTTCCTAGATGTCCTAGGATTCTCTTCTATTATTTTTATTTATTCATTTATTTATTTTACCATTTCTACCCCTCTCCCCTTCAGTTGCTAATAATACACTTGCAGGTCAGTTCTTTGGAGGCTTGTTCTTGGGCCATGGAGTCACCTTGTCCTGTGCATGCTTTAGGGCCATTGAAAGTTCTGGGAGTTCAAGTGTCTAAGAGTTCTCATCTTCCAGGGAAATGGTTAATCAATAACTGCCAAATGGAGGGGGGGGTCATGAAAGCCCAGATCTCTTGCATTGGATGGGACAATTCCGAGACACAACTTATCCCTTTCAAGACTCAATTATATTCTTCTTTAAATTTTTTATTGATACCATGTGTTTTCACTAATGGAAGGCATGCTGACTGAAGGACCAATTCAGAATTTTTGTTACAATTTTATGGATTTTGATACTCATTTTCTGAGATCATATATGTCCCACTGGATCCTGGACATTGTAAATCCTACCGACATGAGCCAAAGATAAAATCAGTGAAAAAAAAATTTTTTTTTACTTTATTTCTTGGAAATTTGCAAATCACGAGGTAAAACATGAAAGCACTTGGCAATGACTGCACATACAATTTATTCTAGTCTCTTCTTAGCCTTTTTACTATTTTTCATGAAACTGTTCAAAGCATGGTATAATGCATTCTCCTTAGTGCAAAAGCAGCAGGTACAGCCAAAATAAATAGAGCCAAGAATTTCTTTTTTTTTAAATCTCAGGAAAATAACCACTACAATGCATTCTTCAATACTACAAAAGCAATACTGACAGGCCAAAGAAATAAAACTAAAGGAATTTGTACCTCAGGAAAATTATCACTACTATGTATTCTTCATTACAACAAAAGCAGTACTAACAGCTAAGAAGCATAAACAGCTGCCCTGGAACACTGCAGAGCTGCTCACAGCAGTACATTCCACCTGCTACACATGGAAGCAACGATTGGGTCCTAAGGTTGAGGGCAGGATAAGAATAACTTATAGTTCAAATCTCCTGGAAAATACCACTGCAATGCATTATTCCTTATTGCAAAGGCATTATTTACTGTTCAGAAGCTAGAAAAGCAGGGAGCCAGTAATACCTGGAAACAATGAGGAGAAATGTCAGGGAGAAAATGGCCACTATGACTGAATGAAGACTGGGAATAGCTTACTCTTGCCATAAGCACATTCTCCTGGGAACACAGTAACTGGGATGTGTAGTGAGGAGGCTTATTTCACAGAAATAAAGGCAAACCTCTCAAAAGTTTAGAAAATTCACACATCCAGGAGGCATCACCTAAGACAATGCTCAATTTACACAAAAATTTGGCTTCAACTCAGTGTTCTTGATTTTTACGCATTTCAAAAGGCTCCCATCTTGAGGCTAAATGCTTTGAAATTGGAATACCTCCTTCTCAAAGAACTCCAGAGGCATAAAAAGTGGTTGGGACTTACATTATGGATGATCCAAAAGTCAGAAAAGGGTTATACTCTAGTGTTCCCCTGCAGGCTCAGGCTGAAGCTACATTTCACAGGATCTTTGCCTGTGATCACACCTTTGTT
Organism: Loxodonta africana; assembly: GCF_030014295.1. Classification (NCBI taxonomy): domain Eukaryota; kingdom Metazoa; phylum Chordata; class Mammalia; order Proboscidea; family Elephantidae; genus Loxodonta; species Loxodonta africana. The sequence goes on from NC_087353.1 coordinate 51,637,621, forward strand.
AGGCATCCTTCCCATGTCTGTCCCCCTCCCTCCACTCCTTTTCTAAATAATTTTCTAAATTCACTAGAATATGAATCAAGGCCAGCTTCTGAGGACTCTGACAAGTGATCAAGGAAGTACTCTCTGAAGAGGTAAATTTAAGCTAACATCTGAAGGATGTGAAGGAGGTAGTTATGTGAAAAGATAGTGAGCAAAACAAATCCTTGTTTGTAGGGTAATGCTATTCAGCTATATGCATCCCCTCCTAATGGAATCAGCTTTGCTCTTCCCTGAAGCATGCTGGGGATAAATTTGATGGACTTGGGCCAGTGGCCAAGGCCAAGGAATGCCTTAGCAGCAGGAAGGAAAACATCTGGGCCTGGAAGTGAAGTCCCTGGGAACACTGACTGCCCAAGGACGTGGGAGAAAAACAATGAGCCTTGGTTCCAGCTGGAATGGTATATGAGCTGGTGTCCCTTGCTAGGTGGTTGCAGAGTGCTAAATTGGTCCAGCTGCCACCCTGGGCCATGGTCCTGTAAGTAAGGTTCCCTAGTAAACCATATGTTGTGATCGTTGGTTCTGGCGTCTTCTTCAGTCTCTTGTAGATGCGGCTGACCTTGGGTTCAGGTGCCACTGGGTTGTTACCCAACAACTGGCAAGCCAGCCAGGAGACTGAGAAAAACTCTCCGAGCACTGGACATATGGCAGGGAGAGGGACCTTGACAGAAGGAATCCCAGGATGTCCCCTGTCCTCCATGTTGGGGGGGGGTCTGATGTCTCCTGTCCTCTATGTGGGAGTGGGGGTTGTGGCTATCTTGGATAGCTGGAGCCCACCATGTGAGTACAGGGATACCCTGAAAATGCCTAAGGGCATTGAAGATATGCTGTGTCAGCTGGAGGCCCCAAAGCCAAAGCCAAATTGCCATGCTGAGGTGGCTTGTGTGGGGTGGCTTCTACTGGCAGCATTGAGAGGGCCATCTGATGCAGAGCCAGCCACTAGGGCCCTTATTAGACAGCTGGAAGCAGAGCTGCAACTGGATGATTTGCGTGCAGCATATTCCTCCTCCAATGAAATATCAGTGCCCCATTTGTGGAAGCAGGAGGCATCTTTGGAGGCAATTCTGGGGTTGCCAGTGACCTCTATGAGGGGAGGTCTGGCCCATATGCTTTTCTGCGGGAGAAATCCCAGGCTGGCCAGTGAAGCCCAGCTAGCTCAATCAGTACAGCATGGGACTGGAGCTAGTTGGAGGGGCTAAACAGGTCCCTGGCTCTGAGAACAACCTGTAACACCACTGCAAAGCAAGAGTTAAAACAGCAGGGAAAAAATTAAAAAAAAAAAAAAAAGGGAGTAAAAAGCCCTTCAAGATAGCTTGTGTTGAGAGACCTTGAAGAGACCCCAGAATTCTCTGATAGCTGCCCCCGCCAAGATAACTGAACAGCAACATAGCTGCAGCTGCAATGGTAAGGGGAAAACTAAAAGAGGGTGGCCCACCTCCAGGTTACCAGGCAACTGGCCTGGACCCATGCTTGCACTTGGTGGGGTGGAGGCGTGGTTCCACAAATGAGTGAGGGCTCAGCCAACTTTTTCCAGATCTTTCACAGAAATAATTAAGAATGATTATTTCTTAATTGAGGATTAAGACTAAATTCTCTGTCACCAGCGAGGAGCAAAGGCCTTGTGTTACCATTAAAGTCCAATGACGTATACTTTGGGTCTGAGGTCGCTATGATTGAGACACTTGCCCCAGCCTGACTATGGGTTAGGGCCGGCTTTAGAGGGGCACAAGGGAACTGTGACATGGGCTATAGTTAACAGCATGGCCATTCAGTCTGGCCACTGACAACCCCTCAGACTGACATATAAAGCAAGCCCCTATAGAAATGAGACATCTGGACCAAAATAAATAAATGACAAAATCAGTTCTGCTCCTGATAAGCTTTTGTTACTTGCGTAGATAGTCATCAGAAAAGCCCCTGTGCTGAGAGTGGAAAACAGTCAATGAGCAGGCCGGTCTAACTAGCCGACTGCAGAGGCTGAAACATTGTCTGCTCCAGAGTAAAGAAATGTGCAATCGACTACCTCCTGGATTTAAGAGAGGACCCTCCATGGAGATTCACACACCATCCTCGACTGGGCCTGCAAGCGTGGTCTGCGGCTGTCATCGGAAAATGCTGGATAGCACAGGAAAGCTGAACTGCCTACGAGACCCTGGCCAAGGCTAAAACCTGTGCAGGGATAGATTCCCAAGCCAACAGGACAGGGTGTTCTTGGCAGGTAAATCATATCGGGGCTTTTTGTCCTATACAGAGGTTTCCACTGGATCTTGAGTGAACTCTTCTCACTCTTTACCACCCCAAGACATAGGGGCAATTGAGGACTTCAATAAACCCAAAAAACCAAACCCAGGGCAGTCGAGTCGATTCTGGCTCATAGCGACCCTATAGGACAGAGTAGAACTGCCCCGTAGAATTTCCAAGGAGCACCTGGCAGATCAATGGACAGGTTTAAATGGCTGATGGGAGGGGACGAGACAACCCCAGCCTGGACCATGCATCTCAGACAAGCGGTCTGGGGTCTCAATGCAGCAGTTCTCTGCAAGGGCATTTCTTATTTGTGCTGTATGTTTGATCAAACTGTCTATTCTATAAAATATGTTTCTTTGGTGTAGAATTGTTCCTGACAAAAGATCTGGGTTCCACGAAGGCACTGACCAGAGCCCACGAGAGGAGGCCAAGCCTACAGCTACCCCCACCAGGGGATGGGAGTCTCCTTCACCCCTTGACTAGGGGTGTGGCCAAGGTGCACCACAGGTGCAGGAAGCCCTTTGCTGGGTGACAGGGGACCGGAGGCCACACATTGAAATGATCATACACTGGGCCCCCACTAACAAGCAACATGTTTTGGCTTTGGTGGACACTGGAGCAGAATGCACCCTGATGTATGATAATCCAAATAGATTTAAAGGGCCACTAACAGCTATTGATGGGTACAGGGTGGTGCCGTCAGGATGCCCTAAATCAAACTAGTGCTGCAGATTGGAAGGCTACCCCCAAAGGCCTAGCAAGTATATGTAACCCCGATACAGAATACATTCTGGGCAGAGATATCTTGTTGGGGCTGGAGCTGCAGACCTCTGGTGAGCTCCTCTTGCAAGTGAGAGCCGTAAAAACTGCAGTACAAGGTAATGGTAAATGATCCCCTATGCAGTTGCGCTCCCCAGCTCGGGTCACGGCCCTTAAGCAGTACTGCCTCCCTGGCAGGCACCAAGAAATCATAGAGGCCGTGCAGGAGCTACACCCAGTGAGTATCCTGAGACCAGCCAAGAACCCCTTCAATAGTCTGGTTTGGCCCATGCCCAAGCTGGACAGCTCCTGGAGAATGATAGTAGACTGCTGGAAATTGAACAAGGTGACTCCCTCGTTGTTTGCAGCTGTACCCAACATTGCACAGATGATGGGGCAAATGGGGGAGGTATTGGGAACTTACCACTTGGCTAATGCTTTTTTTTAGTATCCCTCTACAATCAGACAGCCAGGACCAGTTTGCCTTCAGTTGGGAGGTGAGGTGGTGGACTTTCACCATTCCCCTACAAGGGTACCTGCATAGTCCCACCATATGCCATGGCATAGTTGCCATGGACCTCAAGTGTTAGATTCCCCCTGCTGAAGTGGCCATACTCCACTATATTGATGATGTCATGCTGACCTCTGACTTGTTTGCTTCTTTGCAGACTGTAGCTGGTGAGGTAGTCACACACCTCCAGTCATAGGGAAGGGCAGTGAATGAAGCAAAAATGCAGGGGCCTGGTTTGCCAGGAAGTACTTGGGTGTTATCTGGATGATGCAAGTGATGCCTGAAGGGTTGATAAAGTCCAAGCCTACTCATGCCCAGAAACTGTGAAGCAACTACAGGCAGTTGTCAGCTCCTGGGGTACTAGCACCCCTCCAAACCGCATTTAGCCCAAACCCTATGGCCCCTATACAGGTTAGTGAAAAACAAGTGAGACTGAAGGAAAGAGAAACAAAAAGATTGGATGATAAAATGATATGGGGGGCTAGAGGGAAAGAGAATGAGTGAGAGAGAGAGAGACAGGTGAAACTGGGGAGAGTTCTAGAAAGTGACGGTGTGGGAAGAAGACATAGCCCATAAGAGAAGAGAGACAGACACAGAGTATGAAGAAAGGAGCAGCGTGGGAGTGAGAGGCAAAGGCAGAGGATGCCTTCCAGCAGATGAAGGTCACTGTAAAACAAATACAGGCTTTAGGGATGTTAATACAAGGTCAGCTGAGTGAATTGGACCATAGCCTGTTACCCCGAGGGGTACGGGTAGCGCCTGTGGCAACAGCAAAGCAACAAGAGAGTGCCACTGGGATTTTGGTCCCAGTTGTGGTGAGGAGCGGAAGAGAGGTATAGCATGTTGGAGAAACAAGTCATGTGCAGCTTATAATGCCCTACTGCAAGGAGAAGCAAGTTCTTGTAAAGGGCCAACTTCGCCTTTACTGGAAGGGTTGGAAAGGGACTAATACCACTTATCTGCTCAGAGTGATGAGTTGGACCCCTGACAATAGTGTGCTAGTTGTTGCCAATAGTTGGTTAGGGAAGCAAAAGCAAAGCCTACGGGCAGGGGCATACCCATCTCCCAAGGGGTGGCTTTGGACATGTGGCTTGCATGGTGGCCATAACTGGCCTGCAACTGGGTGGGGTACTGCACCTGGGGGCGGTTATACATAGCTGCTAATATTTACACCACCCTCCCCAGTGTTCCCAGCAATTGGCAAACTGTTAACAGCCCAGCACAGATACCAGTGCATATCATGGTGGTTTTGCCCCTGTTCCTGTTCTCGCCCCAGGCCACAACTATAGATGTGGAGTGGCAGGTAGAGGTGCTAACCAGACACACCACAGCTGTACTGAACAACACCAGGTGGACTATCACCCTTCTGAATGGGGAGACCAACAAATATGAAAGGTCTTCTTTCAGAGTAGGATGGCCTTTGACATCCTGACCGCCATCCGGGGTGGCACTTGTGCCATGATAAAAACTGCATGTTGCATGTATAGCCCTGATGCCTCTAAAAATTTGTCTTTTGCTCTACAGGACTTGCAGCAACACATCACTTCTATCAAACACAACCCCACTGACCCTGTTTCCAGCTGGCTGCAATCCCTCCCATCCACCTGGCAGACAGGCTTCTGGGTGATATTGGGACTCCTATTTCTATGTCTTTTTTTGTGTTGCTGGTTATACTGAGTATGTAGTCTTGCTTTGCAATGCTCCTCTGCATACCAAGTCCAAGGGCTATCGTGGAAGAGGGATGGTAAGATTGTAAGGACATTAAGAGGGTATGCACGGGTGGATTGTAGGGTAATGCTATTCAGCTATATGAATCCCCTCCTAATGGAATCAGCTTTGCTCTTCCCTGAAGCATGCTGGGGATAAATTTGGGATGGACTTGGGCCAGCAGCCAAGGCCAAGGAATGTCTTAGCAGCAGGAAGGAAAACATCTGGGCCTGGACATGAAGTCCCTGGGAACACTGACTGCCCAAGGACATGGGAGAAAAACAATGAGCCTTGGTCCCAGTTGGAATGTTATATAAGCTTATATCCCTCACTAGGTGGTTGCGAAGCGCTAAACTCATCCATCCGCTGCCCTTGGCCACGGTCCTAGAAGTAAGCTTCCCAAATAAACCATATGTCATGATCGCTAGTTCCAGAGTCTTTCTTTGGCCTCTTGGAGATGCAGCTGACCTTGGGTTCAGGTACCACTGGGTTGTTGCCCAACATTGTTGAATATTTCTTAGGTATTTTCTTTCACACTCATGAAGATACTGGTCACGTATTATGAATGCCAAGCTCAGTCAACTCTACCTGTACGTCTAAAATTGTTCCATTCCAAGATTCTTATCTCCAATCTGCCAATTCTATCCTCCACCCAACAGCCCCAGCCAAATGTTTCCCTTGCTGTATTTCCAATTGTAGTTAGTGGTACAACCATCCACCAGTGTTTTCAAGCCAGAAATCTAGGCGATTTCTAGGTTTCCTCGCCATCTCTATCTTAGTTATCTAGTACTACTATATAGAAATTCCACAAGTAGGTTGCTTTAACAAACAGAAATTTATTTTCTCACAGTTTAGGAGGCTAGAAGTCCAAATACAGGGCACCAGCTCTAATGGAATGCTCTCTCTCTCTGTGTCTGCTCTGGGGGAAGCTCCTTGTCTCTTTTCAGCTTCTATTCCTAGGTTCCTTAGTAATTATATGGCGTGTATTTTCCCCTCCAGTTTGTGCTTGCTTACTTAATCTGCTCTTTTATACCTTAAAAGGGACTGACTTAAATCTTACACCAATACTGCCTAATTAACATAACAAAGAAAACCCATTTCTGAATGGGATTATAACCACAGATATTGTTGTTGCTGTTTGGTGCCATTCAGTGAGCTCTGACTCATAGTGACCCTATGTACAACAAAATGAAACACTGACCAGTCCTGAGCCATCCTCACAATCCTTGCTATGTTTGAGCCCATTGTTGCAGCTACTGTGTCAATACATCTCCATGAGAGCCTTCTACTTTTTTGCTGACCTTCTACCTTATCAAGCATGATGTCCTTCTCCAGGGACTGGTCCCTCCTGGTAACATGTCCAAAGCACCTGAGATGAAGTCTTACTATCCTCACTTCTAAGGAGCAGTCTCACTGTATTTCTTTTAAGACAGATATTTTCGTTCTTCTGGCACTCCACGGTATATTCGTTATTATTAACAATATAATTCAAATGCATCAATTCTTCTTCTGTCTTCCTTATCCATTGTCCTGCTTTTGCATGAATATAAGGTGACAGAAAATATCATGACTTGGGTCAGGCACACCTTAGTCCTCAAAGTGATATCGTTGCTTTTGAACACTTCAAAGAGGTCTTTTTCTGACTCATAGGGAACCTACAGGACAGAGTAGAACTGCCCCGTAGAGTTTCCTGGTGGATTCAAACTGCTGAACTTCTGATTAGCAGCTGTAGCACTTAACCACTACGCCACCAGGGTTTCCATCTTTTGCAGCAGATTTGCCCAATTCAATGTGTCATCTGATTTCTTGACTGCTGCTTCCATGGGTGTTAATTGTGGATTCAAGTAAAATGAAATCCTTGACAACTTCAATATTTTCTCCATTTATCATGATGTTTTTTGTTGGTACAGCTGTGAAGATTTTTGCTTTCTTTATGTTGATGTGTGATCCATACTGAAGGCTGTGGTCTTTGATCTTCACCAGTAAGTGCTTCAAGGTCTCTTCACTTTCAACAACCAAGGTTGTGTCATCTGCATATTGCAGGTTGTTAATGAGTCTTCCTCCAATCCTGATGCCCTGTTCTTCTTCCTATAGTCCAGCTTCTGGGATTATTTGCTCAGCATACAGATTGAATAAGTATGGTGAAAGGATACTGTCCGATGCACACCTTTCCTAATTTTAAACCATGCAGTATCCTCTTGTTCTGTTTGAACGACTACCTCTTGTTCTATGTACAGGTTCCTCATGAGCACAATTAAGTGTTCTGGAATTCCCATTCTTCTCATTGGTATTAATAATTTGTTATGATCTACAAAGTTGAATAAACCATAGTCAATAAAACACAGGTAAACATCTTTCTGGCATTCTCTGCTTTCAGCCAAGATATATTTGACACCAGCAATGATATCCTCTTCTGAATCCAGCTTGGATTTCTGGCAGTTCCCTGTAGATATACTGAAGCAACCATTTTTGAATTACGTTCAACAAAATTTTACTTGTGTGTGATATTAAGGATATTGTTCAATAATTCTGCATCCTGTCGAATCACTTTTCTTTGGAATGGGCACAAATATGGATCTCTTCTAGTTGGTTGGCCAGGTAGTTGTCCTCCAAATTTGTTGGCATAGACGAGTGACACCTGAGCTGCATTTATTATTTAAACATCTCAATTGGTATTCCATCATTTTCTGGAGCCTAGTTTTTTGCCAATGTCTTCAGTGTAGCTTGGACCTCTTCCTTCAATACCATCAGCTCCTGATCATTTGTTAGTTCCTGAAATGGCTGAACATCGATCAATTCTTTTTGGTACAGTTACTCTGTGTATTCCTTCTATCTTTTGAGGCTTCTTGTGTTGTTCAATATTTTGCCCATAGAATCCTTTAAAATTGAAACTTGATTTTTTCTTCAGTTCTTTCAGCTTGAGAAATGCTAAGCATATTCTTCCCTTTTGATTTCTAACTTCCAGTCTTTGCACATATTATTATAATACTTCATCTTCTTGAGCCACCCTTTGAAATCTGTTCAGCTCTTTTATTCACCATTTCTTCCTTTTGCTTAACTACTCTGTGTTCAAGAGCAAGTTTCAGAGTTTCTCCTCACATCTATTTTTTTTTTTTTCCTTTCCTGTCTTTTTAATGACCTCTTGCTTTCTTCATTTATAATGTCCTTGATGTAATCCTACAACTCATCTGGTCTTTGGTCATTAGTGTTCAATGCATCAAATGTTTTCTTGAAATAATCTTCAAATTCAGGTGGGATATATTCAAGGTTGTATTATGGTTCTCATAGACTTGTTTCAGCTTCAATCTGAAGTTGCGTATGAGCAACTGATGATCTGTTCCACAGTCGGCCCCAGCCTTGCTCTGACTGATATCCATTTCCACATATATAGTCAATTTGATTCCTGTGTTTTCCATCTGGTGAGGTCTATGTGTATAAAAAAAAAAAAAAAATGTGTATAGTCACCATTTATTTTGTTGAAAAAAAGGGTATTTGCAATGAATAAGTCATTGGTCTTACAAAATTCTATCATGTGACCTTCAGTGTTGTTTTCGCCATCAAGGTCGTATTTTCAAACTACTGATCCTTCTTCTTTGTTTGCAACTTTTGCTTTTCAATCATCAGTAATTATCAATGCTTCTTGATTGCGTCTTTGATCAATTTCAGACAGAAGAATTTGGTAAAAATATTCAATTTCCTCATCTTTGGCATTAGTGATTGGTGTGTAAATTTGAATAATAGTATTAACTGATCTTCCTTGTAGGTGTGTGGATGTTATCCTATCACTGACAACATTGTCATGTTAGAACTTCCATTGTGTTTTTTTGACAATGAATGTGATGCCATTCCTCTTCAACGTGCCATTTCTGGCATAGTAGACCATATGATTGTCTGATTCAAAATGTCCAATACCAGTCCATTTCCACTCATGAATGCCTAAGATATCAATGTTTATGTGTTCCATTTCATTTTTGATGACTTCTAATTTTCCTAGATTCATACTTTGTACATTCCAGGTTCCAATTATTAATGGATGTTTGCAGCTGTTTCTTCTCATTTTGAGAAGTTACAGGGGTTAAGATTTACAACACATATTTTTAGAGAACACAATTCAATCCATAGCACTTCCTTTCACTGCCACCTACCGTGTTCAACAATTTTCCAGCTCTGATAACTGTATCTCCTAAATATTTAATTCATATCTCTATTTCAGTGCATTCCATTTACTACTGCCATACTCTGAGATTCTGCCATATTTAATTATGTGACAAAAAATTCCTGGTCTCCCAAGCTAGAACTTTGTCCTCCTCTTATCCATCCTCTTCATAATGACCCCAAACCTGATGAAACCCACTGCCATTGTATCAATTCCAACTCATAGCAACCCTATAGGGTTTTCAAGGTTGTAAGTCTCTATGGAAGCAGGCTGCCACATCTTTCTCCTGTGGAGGCACTGGTGTTTTCAAACCATAGGCTTTTAGGTTAGCAGTCGATTTCTGCACTGCACCACCAGGGCTCCTTTTGTAGTGACCAGAACAGAGAAATCTACATAAAATGAAGATTTGTGGTGCCAATGAAATGCTCATAACTTTTTGAGGGAATCTTAACAGCTATAGGATTAATGCCCAAGTTCATTGAAAGGGTGATTGCTCTTGTTTTTGTTCCTGTTTATCCCTTTGACTTCATCTTACCATCTTCTTCTACACTCCAGTAACACAAAATGAGGTAAAACTCATCACACATATCATTCTGTTTCATTACTTCCTGCCTTCTCTGTCCCAAACTCTTTTCTCCTCTTTTCAGTCAGTAACAGCTATGGTCAGTTCTGCTATTGCTTGACTTATGTATTCCTAAATGTCACCGTGCAATGCAAAATTGCACAATAAAAAACAAACAAAAAAAAATGGAATTAGGGCAGAGCCAAGATGGCGGACTAGGCAGACGCTACCTCGGATCCCTCTTACAACAAAGACACGGAAAAACAAGTGAATTGATCACATACATAACAATCTACGAACCCTGAACAACAAACACAGATTTAGAGACGGAGACCGAACTAATACGGGGAATCAGCGATTGTTTTCAGAGCCTGGAGCCAGCGTACCAGTCAGGTATGGCACAAGCACAGAGAGCTGCTACACCCCCCTGAACTAACACCGGGAGGGAGACCAGCCGGTTCCGAGGGCAGCGTGGGATGCAGCCGGTAGGAGAAGTCCCCGGGAGGCAGTGACTGGTCTTGAAACCAGGAGAGCAGCGTCCCAGCCCGGGAACCATCCCCCCGGGATTTGGACTGGACGCAGGTACAGCATAAACACAGAGAGCTGCTCCACCCCCCTGAACTAACCCCGGGAGGGGTCCCAGTTGGGTCGCGTGGGCGGCGTGGGACGCAGCCGGTAGGAGAAGTTCCCGGGAGGAAGCGACTGGTATTGGAGCAGGGAGAACAGCGTCCCAGCCGGGACACTCGGTCACGGCACAAGCACGGGGAGCTGCTCCACCCACCTGAACTAACCCCGGGAGGTGGCCCAACTGGTTCTCGGGGGTGGCACGGCAATGCGGCTGGAGGGACGAGAAGTCCCCGGGAGGCAGCGACTGATTTTGGAGTCGAGAGTGCACGGTCCCAGTAGGGGAGCCTTGACGCTGGGTGTGGGGCTGGAAGCGGAGGATCTGACCTTGACTCCAGCGGGCCTGACCCCCCGGGGGCAATCTCCACACAGCCAGCACACATAGGCGACGTGCCCCGTGGGAATCTCAGATATAATAGTCATTCCAAGAAAGACAAGCAACTCTGGCTATATTCTGAGGTGCTACTCTCCTATCTCTCAGTTCCCTCCCCCGCCCTCACCAGGCGGCTTCTTTAACATCCGAATAGCCTGAACCAGAGGGAGAACTCTGATAGGGATCTGACTGCATTTTTTTTAGTGGATTTTCTGGAAAAACTAGTTGCCCAGTGATGGCTCGGAGACAACAATCCATATCAAACCACTCAAAGAAGCAGACCATGACAGCTTCTCCAACCCCCCAAACAAAAGAATCAAAATCTTTCCCAAATGAAGATACAATCCTGGAATTATCAGATACAGAATATAAAAAACTATTTTACAGAATGCTTCAAGACATCACAAATGAAATAAGGCAAACTGCAGAAAAAGCCAAGGAACACACTGATAAAACTGTTGAAGAACTCAAAAAGATTACTCAAGAACACAGTGGAAAAATTAATAAGTTGCAAGAATCCATAGAGAGACAGCATGTAGAAATCCAAAAAATTAACAATAAAATTACAGAATTAGACAACGCAATAGGAAGTCAGAGGAGCAGACTCGAGCAATTAGAATGCAGACTGGGACATCTGGAGGACCAAGGAATCAACACCAACATAGCTGAAAAAAATCAGATAAAAGAATTTAAAAAAATGAAGAAACCCTAAGAATCATGTGGGACTCTATTAAGAAGGACAACCTGCGGGTGATTGGAGTCCCAGAACAGAGAAGGGGGACAGAAAACACAGAGAAAATAGTTGAAGAACTGACACAAAACTTCCCTGACATCATGAAAGACGAAAGGATATCTATCCAAGATGCTCATCGAACCCCATTTAAGATTGATCCAAAAAGAAAAACACCAAGACATATTATCATCAAACTCGCCAAAACCAAAGATAAACAGAAAAATTTAAAAGCAGCCAGGGAGAAAAGAAAGGTTTCCATCAAGGGAGAATCAATAAGTTCAGACTACTCGGCAGAAACCATGCAGGAAAGAAGGGAATGGGACGACATATACAGAGCACTGAAGGAGAAAAACTGCCAGCCAAGGATCATATATCCAGCAAAACTCTCTCTGAAATATGAAGGTGAAATTAAGATATTTACAGACAAACACAAGTTTAGAGAATTTGCAAAAACCAAACCAAAGCTACAAGAAATACTAAAGGATATTGTTTGGTCAGAGAACCAATAATATCAGATATCAGCACAACACAAGGTCACAAAACAGAACGTCCTGATATCAACTCAAATAGGGAAATCACAAAAACAAACAAATTAAGATTAATTAAAAAAAATACACATAACAGGGAATCATGGAAGTCAATAGATAAAAGATCACAATAATCAAAAAGAGGGACTAAATACAGGAGGCATTGAACTGCCATATGGAGAGAGATACAAGGCAATATAGAACAATACAAGTTAGGTTTTTACTTAGAAAAATAGGGGTAAATAATAAGGTAACCACAAAAAGGTATAACAACTCTATAACTCAAGATAAAAGCCAAGAAAAACGTAACGACTCAACTAACATAAAGTCAAACACTATGAAAAGGAGGATCTCACAATTTACTAAGAAAAACGTCTCAGCACAAACAAGTATGTGGAAAAATGAAGTTGTCAACAACACACATAAAAAGGCATCAAAATGACAGCACTAAAAACTTATTTATCTATAATTACGCTAAATGTAAATGGACTGAATGCACCAATAAAGAGACAGAGAGTCATAGACTGGATAAAGAAACACGATCCATCTATATGCTGCCTACAAGAGACACACCTTAGACTTAGAGACACAAACAAACTAAAACTCAAAGGATGGAAAAAAATATATCAAGCAAACAATAAGCAAAAAAGAAGAGGAGTAGCAATATTAATTTCTGACAAAATAGACTTTAGACTTAAATCCACCACAAAGGATAAAGAAGGACACTATATAATGATAAAAGGGACAATTGATCAGGAAGATAAAACCATATTAAATATTTATGCACCCAATGACAGGGCTGCAAGATACATAAATCAAATTTTAACAGAATTGAAAAGTGAGATAGATACCTCCACAATTATAGTAGGAGACTTCAACACACCACTTTCGGAGAAGGACAGGACATCCAGTAAGAAGCTCAATAGAGACACGGAAGATCTAATTACAACAATCAACCAACTTGACCTCATTGACTTATACAGAACTCTCCACCCAACTGCTGCAAAGTATACTTTTTTTTCTAGCGCACATGGAACATTCTCTAGAATAGACCACGTATTAGGTCATAAAAAAACCTTTGCAGAGTCCAAAACATCGAAATATTACAAAGCATCTTCTCAGACCACAAGGCAATAAAACTAGAGATCAATAACAGAAAAACTAGGGAAAAGAAATCAAATACTTGGAAACTGAACAATACCCTCCTGAAAAAAGACTGGGTTATAGAAGACATCAAGGAGGGAATAAGGAAATTCTTAGAAAGCAACGAGAATGAAAATACTTCCTATCAAAACCTCTGGGACACAGCAAAAGCAGTGCTCAGAGGCCAATTTATATCGATAAATGCACACATACAAAAAGAAGAAAGAGCCAAAATCAGAGAACTGTCCCTACAACTTGAACAAATAGAAAGTGAGCAACAAAAGAATCCATCAGGCACCAGAAGAAAGCAAATAATAAAAATTAGAGCTGAACTAAATGAATTAGAGAACAGAAAAACAATTGAAAGAATTAACAAAGCCAAAAGCTGGTTCTTTGAAAAAATTAACAAAATTGATAAACCATTGGCTAGACTGACTAAAGAAATACAGGAAAGGAAACAAATAACCCGAATAAGAAACGAGAAGGACCACATCACAACAGAATCAAATGAAATTAAAAGAATCATTTCAGATTATTATGAAAAATTGTACTCTAACAAATTTGAAAACCTAGAAGAAATGGATGAATTCCTAGAAAAACACTACCTACCTAAACTAACACATTCAGAAATAGAACAACTAAATAGACCCATAACAAAAAAAGAGATTGAAACGGTAATCAAAAAACTCCCAACAAAAAAAAGCCCTCGCCCGGACAGCTTCACTGCACAGTTCTACCAAACTTTCAGAGAAGAGTTAACACCACTACTTCTGAAGGTATTTCAAAGCATAGAAAATGACGGAATACTACCCAACTCATTCTATGAAGCCACCATCTCCCTGATACCAAAACCAGGTAAAGACATTACAAAAAAAGAAAATTATAGACCTATATCCCTCATGAACATAGATGCAAAAATCCTCAACAAAATTCTAGCCAATAGAATCCAACAACACATCAAAAAAATAATTCACCCTGACCAAGTGGGATTTATACCAGGTATGCAAGGCTGGTTTAATATCAGAAAAATCATTAATGTAATCCATCACATAAATAAAACAAAAGACAAAAACCACATGATCTTATCAATTGATGCAGAAAAGGCATTTGACAAAGTCCAACACCCATTTATGATAAAAACTCTCACCAAAATAGGAATTGAAGGAAAATTCCTCAACATAATAAAGGGCATCTATGCAAAGCCAACAGCCAATATCACTCTAAATGGAGAGAACCTGAAAGCATTTCCCTTGAGAACGGAACCAGACAAGGATGCCCTCTATCACCGCTCTTAGTCAACATCGTGCTGGAAGTCCTAGCCAGGGCAATTAGGCTAGACAAAGAAATAAAGGGCATCCGGATTGGCAAGGAGGAAGTAAAGTTATCACTATTTGCAGATGACATGATTATATACACAGAAAACCCTAAGGAATCCTCCAGAAAACTACTGAAACTAATAGAAGAGTTTGGCAGAGTCTCAGGTGATAAAATAAACATACAAAGATCACTTGGATTCCTCTACATTAACAAAAAGAACACCGAAGAGGAAATAACCAAATCAATACCATTCACAGTAGCCCCCAAGAAGATAAGATACTTAGGAATAAATCTTACCGAGGATGTAAAAGACCTATACAAAGAAAACTACAAAGCACTACTACAAGAAATTAAAAAGGACATACTTAAGTGGAAAAACATACCTTGCTCATGGATAGGAAGACTTAACATAGTAAAAATGTCTATTCTACCAAAAGCCATCTATCATTTAACGCACTTCCGATCCAAATTCCAATGTCATATTTTAAGGGGATAGAGAAACAAATCACCAATTTCATATGGAAGGGAAAGAAGCCCCGGAGAAGCAAAGCATTACTGAAAAAGAAGAAGAAAGTGGGAGGCCTCACTTCACCTGATTTCAGAACCTATTATACAGCCACAGTAGTCAAAACAGCCTGGTACTGGTACAACAACAGGCACATAGACCAATGGAACAGAATTGAGAACCCAGACATAGATCCATCCACGTATGAGCAGCTGATATTTGACAAAGGACCAGTGTCAATTAATTGGGGAAAAGAAAGCCTTTTTAACAAATGGTGCTGGCATAACTGGATATTCATTTGCAAAAAAATGAAACAGGACCCATACCTTACACCATGCACAAAAACTAACTCCAAGTGGATCAAAGACCTAAACATAAAGACTAAAACGATAAAGATCATGGAAGAAAAAATTGGAACAACCCTAGGAGCCCTAATACAAGGCATAAACAGAATACAAAACATTACCAAAAATGATGAAGAGAAACCAGATAACTGGGAGCTCCTAAAAATCAAACACCTATGCTCATCTAAAGACTTCACCAAAAGAGTAAAAAGACCACCTACAGACTGGGAAAGAATTTTCAGCTATGACATCTCTGACCAGCGCCTGATCTCTAAAATCTACATGATTCTGTCAAAACTCAACCACAAAAAGACAAACAACCCAATCAAAAAGTGGGCAAAGGATATGAACACACATTTCAGTAAAGAAGATATTCAGGCAGCCAACAGATACATGAGAAAATGCTCACAATCATTAGCCATTAGAGAAATGCAAATTAAAACTACGATGAGATTCCATCTCACACCAGCAAGGCTGGCATTAATCCAAAAAACACAAAATAATACATTTTGGAGAGGCTGCGGAGAGATTGGAACTCTTATACACTGCTGGTGGGAATGTAAAATGGTACAACCACTTTGGAAATCTATCTGGTGTTATCTTAAACATTTAGAAATAGAACTACCATACAACCCAGAAATCCCTCTCCTGGGAATATACCCTAGAGATACAAGAGCCTTCATACAAACAGATACATGCACACCCATGTTTATTGAAGCTCTGTTTACAATAGCAAAAAGTTGGAAGCAACCAAGGTGTCCATCAACGGATGAATGGGTAAATAAATTGTGGTATATTCACACAATGGAATACTAGGCATCGATAAAGAACAGTGACGAATCTGTGAAACATTTCATAACATGGAGGAACCTGGAAGGCATTATGCTGAGCGAAATTAGTCAGAGGCAAAAGGACAAATATTGTATAAGACCACTATTATAAGATCTTGAGAAATAGTAAACCTGAGAAGAACACATACTTTTGTGGTTACGAGGGGGGGAGGGAGGGAGGGTGGGAGAGGGTTTTTTTATTGATTAATCAGTAGATAAGAACTGCTTTAGGTGAAGGGACAGACAACACTCAATACATGGAAGGTCAGCTCAACTGGACTGGACCAAAAGCAAAGAAGTTTCCGGGATAAAATGAATGCTTCAAAGGTCAGCGGAGCAAGGGCGGGGGTCTGGGGAACATGGTTTGAGGGGACTTCTAAGTCAATTGGCAAAATAATTCTATTATGAAATCATTCTGCATCCCACTTTGAAATGTGGCGTCTGGGGTCTTAAACGCTAGCAAGCAGCCATCTAAGATGCATCAATTGGTCTCAACCCACTTGGAGCAAAGGAAAATGAAGAACACCAAGGCCACACGACAACTAAGAGCCCAAGAGACAGAAAGGACCACACGAACCAGAGACCTACATCATCCTGAGACCAGAAGAACTAGTTGGTGCCCGGCCACAATCAATGACTGCCCTGACAGGGAGCACAACAGAGGACCCCTGAGGGAGCAGGAGATCAGTGGGATACAGACCCCAAATTCTCATAAAAAGACCAAACTTAATGGTCTGACTGAGACTAGAGGAATCCCGGCGGCCATGGTCCCCAGACCTTCTGTTGGCACAGGACAGGAACCATCCCTGAAGACAACTCATCAGACATGAAAGGGACTGGTCAGCGGGTGGGAGAGAGACGCTGATGAAGAGTGAGCTAATTATATCAGGTGGACACTTGAGATTGTGTTGGCATCTCTTGTCTGGAGGGGGGATGGGAGGATAGAGAGAGAGAGAAGCGGGCAAAATTGTCACGAAAGGAGAGATTGAAAGGGCTGACTCAAGAAGGGGAGAGCAAGTGGGAGTAGGGAGTGAGATGTATGTAAACTTATATGTGACAGACTAATTGGATTTGTAAACGTTCACTTGAAGCTTAATAAAAGTTAATAAAAAAAAATGGAATTAGGAGCATAACTCTTAAAAACTTCCTAAGTGACACATTTAAAGATAAGAACCTCATTAAAGCAGTAACATAATTTTACATATGTTAAATGGTTAAGAAACATAAATGTAACAATAAATATGGTCTTTCATCTTGAAAAAGACCTGAAGATTGCTTGCGGAAATGGGCACCAGAAAAGTTGCAACTTGTGTGTTATTGTGAAGTGGTGGGAAGAGGGTTATCTCAAAGCTGTTGGAAAGTTCTAACTCCATATATGGATGGCTCATATCACACACAGTAAACCAAAGTAGCTGACAGATGTTTGTAGTATGTATGTGTGTATGTTTTGTTCATTCCTATGCAGCTCATTTCAGCAGGGAAGTTTTCTGTGCTCACTTCAGTGTTTCTCATTCATAAGCAAATGCTAAATTGACACCATGATCAGATTATTTCCTAATGTATCAGTCACATTGAAACGAATTTATATTTTAAACAAGCATTATAGTGGAACTGACTCTACTTATCTTTCAAAAGATGGAAGTGGGACAGAAAATAACAAAATGTAGTGCCAGAAAATAAGTAAGTGCTCTCAAAAAAAAAAGTCTGAAACAAAATACATTGATGAGGATATGTGAAAGGAACCAACTAAAAGAGCTCCCAATGACCAAACTGGGAAAAAATTTGAAAAACAGAATGAGTAAAGTTGTATTGGATTATAGCCCAAAATATAAAATAAATATCCATGAGTCCGTACTGATGCAAATAAATAAATAAACGGGGGAGAAGAGACGTCTCTCTCATGAAGAAGAAATCCAAATAATTTATGTAGATACTTTACCTTCTAGAAGGTGAAGCATGATTCCCCACTCCTAAGTGTGGGCTATGCATAGTGACTTCTTTCAAAGAGTACAGCATTGAAAAGGGACAAAGGGCAGAGGGATTAACTTTAGAGTGGAGAAATCTAGCAAACAGTACCTCACCCAGGCAATCAGGTGGTCAAGATCAACATCAAGCATGATAAGTCATATTGATAGTACGTACCCTCGATATGATGTCATAAAAATCACATGTTTATCTCTGTGGTCTTCCTCTCAAAAACCCATAACCACATTGTAATCCTGAGAAAAACATCAGACAAATCCCAATAGAGGGGCACCATACCAAACACTTGGCTAGTACTACTGAACACCATTAAGGTCGTCAAAATCAAGGACAGCCTGAGAAACTATTACAGCCAAGAGAAGCCTAAGGAGAAATGACAACTAAATGTAATGAGATCCCCTGTATGGTATCCTGGGACAGAAAAAAATGATATTAGATAAAAACTAAGCAATCTGAATAAATCATGGGCTTTAGTTAATAATAATGTACCATTAATTGTAACAAATATACCATACTATAATAATATGTCATTGTTGTTGGGTACTTTCAAGTTGATTCTGACTCATAGTGATTCCATGTGACAGAGTAGAACTGCTCCATTGAGTTTTCTAGCACAGCCAGGGTGGATTTGAACTGCCAACCTTTGCACCACCAGAATTCCTTCCATAGTAACATAAGACATTAATAATAGGAGAAACTGGGTGCAGAGTATATGGGAACTTCCTGTACTACCTTTGCAATTTTTTCTGCAAATCTAAAACTTTCTGAAAAATAAATCTTCCTTAAAAACCTAATAACTCCACGATATGTCAATACTCTCCCCCTCTTGACTTTAAGTTCTCCGTTATCAGCTTTCCTGTCCCCTCCTGCCTTCTCGTCCTTGCCCCTGGGCTTGTGTGCCCATTTAGTCTCATTTTGTTTTATGGGCCTGTCTAATCTTTGGCTGAAGGGTGAACCGCAGGAATGACTTCATTACTGAGTTAAAAGGGTATCCAGGGGCCACACTGTCTGGGTTTCTTCAGTCTCTGTCAGACCAGTAAGTCTGGTCTTTTTTTGTGAGTTAGAATTTTGTTCTACATTTTTCTCCAGCTCTGTCCAGGGACCCCCCTATTGTGATCCCTGTCAGAGCAGTCAGTGGTGTTAGCCAGGCATCATCTAGCTGTGCTAGGCTCAGCCTGGTGGAGGCTGTGGTAGTTGTGGTCCATTAGTCCTTTGGACTAGTCTTTTCCTTGTGTCTCTGGTTTACTTCATTCTCCCTTGCTCCAGACAGGGTGGGACTAGTGTAGTATCTTAGATGGTCACTCGCAAACTTTTAAGACCCGAGATGCTACTCACCAAAGTAGGATGTAGAACATTTTCTTTATAAACTATGTTATGCCAATTGAGCTAAATATCCCCCGAGACCATGGTCCCAGCCCTCAGTCCAGTAATTTGGTCCTTCAGGGAGTTTGAGGCTGAATTCTTTTTTGACTCTTCAAAGTGCTTTCTTTAGTTGAGACCTGAGAAGGAGAGAGAGCAAGCAAGTGAGAAATATTTCCTCATCCTAAAACCCTCTGTCGTTTTTTGCCCACTGAGCAAGTACATTTCTAATTTTAACACTTTCATGTGCCTTTTCATATGCATGCGTTTCCATCTTCTGTAACAGTACATCAATCTAAGAAATCAAAGTGGTTCTAAATAATCTATATGCCCCACATCTAAGTACTTCTGCCTTGAACTGATGGGCTCTGTTTCCAAGGTCTCTTAGGTGAGCCTTCAGGCAAGTAGCTATAGGACTGCGCTGTTTGCAAATGATCACTTTAGCTCCTCGAAGGCCACAAGACTCATCTCCCAGTTCATCTGTGTTGTTTACCCTTAATCCATATTTCCCTCAGGACCTAATGAGTTGACCAGACTGCCTGGCTAATGGAGGTTGGTGCGGGTTCAAACATCACAGCCTACTTTCCCTTCAAAAGCAGTTAATTTCAGGAAGGAAATATTGGCAGCAGGACACTTTTCATTTTAGATCAGCTGCCAAAAACAGGAAACCATGTTAAGACAGGTAGCTGTGAATCTTTTCATTTAAATGAAGAGATAGAAACTGTATGGGAGGATGATGTCTGGAAAAAAAAAAGAATAACAGCTAACAATTTTACAGTGAGTTTATGTCTTTGTTGAATTTTGTGTTCTGCAAAAATACCAAATTGTAATGATGTTTTTGCATAAGTATGGATAAATACTACACCATGGGTGGTACAAATATTTAAGGCTCTCAGCTGCTAATTAAAAGGTTGACAGTTCGAGTCCACCCAGAGGTGCCTTGAAAGACAGACCTGACTGTCTACTGAAAAATCAACCATTGAAAACCCTATGGAGCACAGTTATGCTTCGACACACATAGGGTTGCCATGAGTTGGAGCTGACTCAAGGTATTTGTTTTTTAAATGGTAAATAATTTCTAAATGACTTCAAAGGTTGACATGACAGAGAGGATCCAAACGTTAGTTGAGAAGTTGAACCCAATGATCTTTCAAATAGGTGTCTTCCAACAAGATAAGATCTGATCCTAAGATTCTATAATATTCTATATTATATCTTGCAGTTAGGATATAATCTAGTATATCTGAGCCAAGGTTTGAGGTGAGGTCAGAAAAGTGTAATATTTTAAAAATGAAACTAGTAAAGAAATAGAGCACATAGATAATAATGTCAAGGGGTGAGAAAGGCGACCCTCATTGGGAGAAAGTTTGTAGATTAGGTCCTTATGGGACCAGTAACTGATACATATCCTATTGTATTCTACTGCCCTAAACTATATAAAGGAACATAGTTTTGGTGAATCATCCAGTACTGTGTCCCAGAGAGAGGCATTTGTGTCTTGGTTACTGGACAGGTGTCTTCTTAAGTAGACTATACCTGGATAAAACACAACAGCTTTAATAAGTGTTTATTGGTATCAGACAAAACACTGTAGGGATATAAAGGTGTAGAATACCTCAATGGCATCCAATTATCCTGTTCTAATTTTTTTTTTTTAATTCATAATGTAGAAAAAAAGCCTTCTGATTAACTATTCTACTTGCAGAGTATCTCAATACAGAAAATAGCAATGCCCAGGGGAAATGGCGCAAAGGCTCTGCTCACTGGAAAGATTGTCCAGATTGAAAGCAATTTGACCTTTTACAATATGACTGTATAAATCACTCACTTGTGAGTTTGGTTAACATGACTCAGGCACTGAAGATATGATCACGTCTTGTGGAATAGATTAAAACAAGCTTTTGAATCTGAACAACTGAGGTGAAACCTTGGACTCATGTTCACTTAAAAAAAGGAATAGTCACATGCGAATGTCACCCTGGATTAGCAAACTAACCTCATTCTTTAATATCACTGTAGTGCAGCATAATCAGCTTCATCTTCATTAGTGTCATTAGCCCAAAATCTCTCTCTCGAATGTCTGCATTTGACTTTGGATTGGATTAACATTTTGGGGAAGAGAACATGCACCACAGTTTAAATTTATAGTGAAATTATTTTTCTGTAATGACTATTATTTCATTATTAAGCAAGAGAAAATGAGGAAACAAGACAGGAAATAATATGGCCTAGAAGACAATGGATTGAAATAAAAATTCACCCTAGATGATCCACAAACCTGATAACACTCACAAAGAAGGCCAGTTATCCATTTATGCATCTACCTACCTACCTACTTATCTGCCTACCTACCTATGATCTATTCATTCACCCATTTTTGTATGTATGTATCTACCTACCTATCTACCTATTTTGTGTATGTGTATATAACTTATTAAGCGTGTTTCTTTCAGACTTCGGGGACTTCAAATTATAGTGCAGATATTCTACTACATCAGCGATGAAGGCAAAGGATTCAAGAGGCAGATATTTGGATAAAGGGTTGTATATGTCTTGTCTTTCAGAGCTAGGCCTATAACTCTGAATTCCTAACCTCGTGACAGCATTGAACATTCTACAGAGGAAAATAATAAATCCTAAACCTGTGTGACATCACTCCTTCCAGGTACTCTCTTATCTTTCTGTGTCTACATTGTTTATCAAGGAAGAGGCTCTCTGATGAGTTGATGCAAGTTTTTCATGATGATATGGACATTGATTCAGGAAAGAAAAATAATTTCCTTGTTGATTCAATTGAGAAGGGATTAGTTGCTTTGAAATATGTTTGTCTCTTACTACTAGTCATTTTCTTCAAAGATTCTCACCATCAATAAGAATTATAACTTCTAAAATGCTTTTCCCTCATGAGAAAGTATTTTCATTTTGATAAGGTAGCATGCGATTAGAAAAAAAAAAAGACTCCTTAATTGGCTTACTTTCTGTAGGTTTTAAAATGGTTTTGAAATTTTTCTCAGAGAGGAAAGTTCCAGTTCATGAGAATAATAGCTGGGTTGACCCTTCCTGCACAGGCTCAAACAGGTAAGCTTCCCTTTGATGTTCTTTTGAGCAAAGTTCCATTGGGCAGCTGTCCTAGAAATGGCCTACAACGGAGGTTGCACTGCAGATTGTAGTCAATTATTACACTTGCTCCCAACCCCTGAGTATATATTATGTTCCAAGCCTTCTGTAAGTGCTTCATATGAATTACCTACCTCAATCTTCAAAACAATCAATGAATGTTATCCCCATTTTATAGGTGAGGAAAATGAATCTAAGAGAGGTTCAATGATTTGTCCAAAGCCTCATACCTAACTAATGGTAGGACCAGATTTGAATTGAGGTTAATTAGAATCTAAAACCTGTATTCTCGGCTAATATACTGTACAACTTCTAGTATGCTGCAGTGTGATAGGAGGATTTAGAGACCTGAAAAATTTATTTTGATTACCTAAGAATTTTCATTCTTCCATCTCTGGCCCTGTCCACTTTCTCCCTAGAACAAACGGATTTTAGTTTATCAAATTCAGCAGGATGCAGGTTTATGAAATTTTGACCTGTCCTAGAAAAAAAGCATACGTTGGCAAAGACATGTACTTGACAAGCAGAGATTAACACTTAAGTGAAATACCATATACATAAGACTAAGATGCATTGATTGTGAGATGCACTGTTATTTTATGAACTCTTGGAAAGAGAAAACGCTACGAATTGAATTGACAAAAATTTTCTTATCACTTAGAACTTTTATTTTAAACTCTTAAAAAAGTTTATATAGACTCCGCTAACCATCAGCTTTTATAGTTTATCATCCACGAGTATATGTGAAAATAAAAATATCAAAAAGTGGTTATGGGAGGTGGAGCCAAGATGGTGGAATAGACAGACGCTTCCAGTGAGCCCTCTTTAAAACAAACCCAGAAAAAACAAGTGAAAAGAGTACATTCGTGACAAGCTGGGAGCCCTGAGCTTCAAAAGCAAGCTTAGAAAATGAACTGATGGGCAGGGGGAGGAAGAGACCTTCAGAAGCGGAGAGGAGTTACCAGATCTGAATCACAGGGAGCCCTCAGGAGCCATTCCCGGAGTGGCAGCAGTGGGCGGGTACTAGCGTTTGGCCACAGTTTCCTCAGGTAGAAGCAGCCAGCCACACACCTTACTCACACCTCTGGAGCCTGAGAAGAGTGACGCTCCCGGCAAAGCTAAGCACTTGCGTATATTTTACTGCACCCCTTGCCCCCAAGCTGGCTTCAGCGGCAGAATCCCTAGGCCTGAGGTAGGCCCTGTTGAGCACCTAGAGCTCTCCTCCCAGCTTTGGGGAAGAAAAAAACTTGCAATTGGGGGGAAAAGATAATTTGCTAGCTCCATTAAATGGGGGATCTCAGGACAGAAGTGGCTCCTGTCCAGGCATA
The DNA here is from genome assembly GCF_030014295.1 of Loxodonta africana. Classification (NCBI taxonomy): domain Eukaryota; kingdom Metazoa; phylum Chordata; class Mammalia; order Proboscidea; family Elephantidae; genus Loxodonta; species Loxodonta africana. The sequence goes on from NC_087353.1 coordinate 51,661,782, forward strand.
AACCATCCATGGACCTTCAGCACCTTTCCCTTCTGCATGGACTTAACCCCCCAGACCCAGTGCCGTCGAGTCAATTCCGACTCATAGCGACCCTATAGGACAGAGTAGAACTGCACCCATAGAGTCATGGTCTTGTGTGGGCCTATTTTGGGAGAATAGGCCCTTGCTGGAAAACTCCAACCATTTCAGCTGCGCAGTGGAGAGGTGGGTGTTTGACGTTTGACATTCCTTTGCCTATTAAACAAGGTCCTCACCTATCCACATCAGGGACCTAAGGACTGGTAGCTCCACTCAGGTCACCCAGCCACTCACAAAAGGGGTCCAAAGATAACTGGTGCCTCCCAGTCCTTACAACCAAAAACTTTGGCACCCATGGTCCATCTGCAGAACCCACCCACCTGCATGCTCTAGGGAACAGGGATGTGTTTTCCTCAGAGACACTTGGGGGTTGGTTCTCAGCCCCCTGCCTTGTTCAGAGTGTGATCCCCTGCTGCAATCAGATACCAGTATATATGCCAATTACCACTGCCCCTCTAAGACTGTAGGACAGAGCCTGTACCACATACTTGATGGTTAGCCACCTGGAAACCTGAGCTGAATTCATACAAGAAAACTGAATGGACTCCTAGACTGATACACCTGATAACAGCCCTACCCAGCTGGGGACAGGATGTCAGAGCTTCAAAGGCGAAAATAATCTGGCTAGCTCGCTCAATCAACCCATAGGGGTATACCAAAACAAAACAAAGCAAGCAGCTATGACACAGTAAGCAAGCATAAACGAATACAATAACTTATAGATGGCTGGAGACAACAGTCAATATCAAGTCACATAAAGAAACAGACCATGATTTCCACAACAGGCTCTCAAAACAAAGGCTCCAGGGATCTTCTAGATGAAAGTGCATTCCTGGAATTACCAGAGCCAGGATACAAAAGTTTAATATACAGAACCTTTCAAGATATCACGAAGGAAATGATGCAATACACAGAACAAGCCAAGGAACACACAAATAAAGAAACTGAAGAAATTAGAAAGATTATTCAGGAACATAATGAAACGTTTAATAAGCTGGAATAATCCATAGACAGAGAGCAATCAGAAATTCAGAAGATTAACAAAAAAATTACAGAATTAGACAACTCAATAGAAAGTCAGAGGAGCAGAATTGAGCAAGTAGAAGCCAGAATTTCGGAACCTGAAGATAAATCACTTGGCACTAATATATTTGAAGAAAAATCAGATAAAAGAATTTAAAACAATGAAGAAGACTTAAGAATCATGTGGGACTCTATCAAGAGAAATAAACAATGAGTGATTGGAGTACCAGAACAGGGAGGAATAACAGAAAATACAGAGAAAATTGTTGAGGATTTGTTGGCAGAAAACTTCCCTGATATTGTGAAAGATGAGAAGATATCTATCCAAGATGCTCTTCGAACTCCACACAAGGTAGATCTGAAAAGAAAGTCACCAAGACATATTATAATCAAACTTCCAAAACCAAAGATAAAGAGGGAATTATAAGAGCAGTGAGGGATAACCGAAAAGTCACCTACAAGGGAGAGCCAATAAGAATACGTTCGGACCACTTGGCAGAAACCATGCAGGCAAGAAGGCAATGGAATGACATATTTCAAAAAATGAAGGAAAAAAATTGCCTGCCAAGAATCACATATCCAGCAAAACTGTCTCTCAAATATGAAAGTGAAATTAAGACATTTAGAGATAAACACAAGTTTAGGGAATTTGTAAAAACCAAACCAAAACTACAAGGAAACCTAAGGGGTGTTCTTTGGTTAGAAAATCAATAATATCAGGTATCAACCAAAGACTAGAACACTGGGCAGAGCAACCAGAAGTCAACCCAGACAGAGAAATCCAAAAAAACAAAGCAAGATTATAAAAAAAAGCTCAAAACACAGTAACAGTGGTATTATTACATAAAAGAAGACAACATTAAAATAATAAGGAGGGACTAAGAAATGTAATCATACTCCTTCCATATGGAGAGGAAGTTACGGTGATAAAAAGAAATAAAAGTTAGTTTCAAATTTAGAAAAATAGGGGTAAATAATAAGGTAACCACAAAAGAGAAAAACTACCCTACTCATCAAAATAAAATACAAGGGAAAAATACAGACTCAGCAGGAACAAAATCACCAACAACATATATGAGGAAAGGACAATATATAAAGAAAATCTACTCAGCACACAAAATTAAGTGGGAAAAAGAAACTGTCAATAACACATAAAAAAAGACATCAAAATGATAGCACTAAATTCATAAAAAAAAAAAAATACCTATCCATAATTACCTAGACTATAAATGGAGTAAATGCACCTATAAAGAGACAGAGTGGCAGAATGGATTAAAAAACAAGATCTGTCTATATACTGCCTACAAGAGACACACCGTAGACTTAGAGACACAAATAAACTAAAACTGAAAGGATGGAGAAAAATACATGAAGCGAACAACAATCAAAAAGAGCAGGAGTGGCAATATTAATTTCTGACAAAATAGACTTTAAAGTTAAATCCATCAGAAAGGATAAGGAAGGACACTATATAATGATTAAAGGGACAATACACCAAGAAGATATAACCATATTAAATATTTATGCACCCAATGACAGGCTGCAAGATACATAAAACGAACTCTATCAGCATTGAAAAGTGAGATAGACAGCTCCACAATAATAGTAGGACACTTCAACACACCAGTTTTGGTGAAGGACAAGACATCCGGAAAGAAGCTCAATAAAGACATGGAAGATCTAAATGCTACAATCAACCAACTTGAGCTTGTAGGCATATACAGAACACTCCACCCAACAGCAACCAAATATACTTTCTTTTCTAGTGCACATGGAACATTCTCTAGGATAGACCACTTATTAGGTCATAAAGCAAGCCTTAGAGGAATCCAAAACATTGAAATATTACAAAGCATCTTTTCTGGCCATAAGGCCAGAAAAGTGGAAATCAATAACAGCAAAAGCAGGGAAAAGAAATCAAACCTTGGAAACTGAACAATACCCTGCTCAAAAAAGACTAGATTATAGAAGACATTAAGGATGGAATAAAGAAATTCAGAGAATCCAATGAGATGAAAACACTTCCTATCAGAGCCTTTGGGACACAGCAAAAGCGGTGCTCAGAGGCCAATTTATATCAATCAATGCACACATCCAAAAAGAAGAAAGGGCCAAAATCAAAGAATTATCCCTACAACTTGAACAAACAGAAAGAGAGAAACAAAAGAAACCCACAGGCACCGGAAGAAAACAAATAATGAAAATTAGAGCTGAATTAAATGAAATAGAAAACAGAAAAACAATTGAAAGAATTAACAAGACCAAAAGGTGGTTTTTTGAAAAAATCAAAATTGATAAACCACTGGCCAAACTGACAAAAGAAAAACAGGACAGGAAGCAAATAACCCGAATAAGAAATGAGATGGGTGATATTACAACAGACCTAAAAGAAATTACAAGAATCATATCAGATTACTATGAAACACAGTACTCAAACACATTTGAAAACCTGGAAGAAATGGATGAATTCCTAGAAACACACTACCTACCTGAACTAACACAAACAGAGGTAGAACAACTAAATAGACCCATAACAAAAGAAGAGATTGAAAAGGTAATCAAAAAATTCCCAAGAAAAAAAGTCACTGGCCAAGACGGCTTCATTGTAGTTCTACCAAATTTTCAGAGAAGAGTTAACACCACTACTACTAAAGGTATTTCAGAGCACAGAAAAGGACGGAATACTCCCAAACTCATTCTATGAAGCTACCATCTCCCTGATACCAAAACCAGGTAAAGACACCACAAGAAAAGAAAATTATAGACATATATCCCTCATGAATGTAGATGCAAAAATCCTCAACAAAATTCTAGCCAATAGAATTCAACAACATATCAAAAAAATAATTCACCATGACCAAGTGGGATTCATACTAGGAATGCAGGGGTGGTTCAACATTAGAAAAACAATTAATGTAATCCACCACATAAATAAAGCAAAAGACAAGAATCACATGATTTTATCAATTGATGCAGAAAAGGCATTTGACAAAGTTCAACACTCATTCATGATAAAAACTCTCAGCAAAATAGGAATAAAAGGAAAATTCCTCAATATAATAAGGGCATTTGTACAAAGCCAACAGTCAACATCACCCTAAATGAAGAGAACCTGAAAGCATTCCCACTGAGATGGGGAACCAGACCAGGATGCCCATTATCACCACTCTTATTCAACATTGCGTTGGAGTTCCTAGCCAGAGCAATTAGGCTACAAAAAGAAATAAATGGCATCCAGACTGGCAAGGAAGAATTAAAAGTATCTCTATTTGCAGATGACATGATCTCATACACAGTAAACTCTAGAAAATCCTCAAGAAAACTACTGAAACTAATAGGAGAGTTCAGCAGAGTATCAGGATACAAAAATCAGTTGGATTCCTCTACACCAACAAAAAGAACATCGAAGAGGAAATCACCAAATCAATGCCATTCAGAGTAGCCCCCGAGAAGATAAAATACTTAGGAATAAATCTTACCAGAGATGTAAAAGTCTTATACAAAGAAAACTACAATACACTTCTGCAATAAACCAAAAGGGACTTACATAAGTGGAAAAACATATCTTGCTCGTGGATAGGAAGTCTTAACATTATAAAAATGTCTATTCTACCCAAAAAAAAAAAGCGATCTATACATTTAATGCAATTCCAATCCAAATCCCAAGGATATTCTTTAATGAGATGGAGAAACAAATCACCAACTTCATATGGCAGGGAAAGAGGCCCCGGATAAATAAGGCATTACTGAAAAAGAAGAACAAAGTGAGAGGCCTTACTTTACCTGATTTTAGAATCTATTATACCGCCACAGTAGTCAAAACAGCCTGGCACTGCTACATCAACAGATACATGGACCAATGGAACAGAACTGAGAATCCAGACAAAAATGCATGTGCAAATGAGCAGCTGATATTTGAAAAAGGCCCCAAAAACAGTTAAATGGGGAATAGATGGCCTTTTTAACAAATGGTGCTGGCATAACTGGATATCCATCTGCAAAAAAATGAAATCAGACCCATACCTCACTCCATGCACAAAAACTAATTCAAAATGGAACAAAGACCTAAATATAAAATCTAAAACAATAAAGATCATGGAAAAAAAAAAAAGGACAACGTTATGAGCCCGAATACATGGCATACATAGTATACAAAACTTTATAAAGTATGTAGAAGAAAAACTAGATAACTGGGAGCTCCTAAAAATCAAACACCTATGCTCATCCAAAGACTTTAACAAAAGACTAAAAAGACTACCTATAGACTGGGAAAAAGTTTTTAGCTATGACATTTCTGATCAGCACCTGATTTGTAAAATCTGCATGACATTGCAAAAACTCAACTACAAAAAGACAACCCAATTAAAAAGTCGGCAAAAGATTTGAATAGACACTTCACTAAAGAAGATATTCAGGAAGCTAACAGATACATGAGGAAATGTTCATGATCATTAGCCTTTAGAGAAATGCAGATCAAAACTATGATGAGATTTCATCTCACTCCAACAAGGTTGGCATTAATCCAAAAAACACAAAATAATAAATGTTGGAGAGTCTGTGGAGAGATTGGAACACTGATACATTGCTGATGGGAATGTAAAATGGTACAACCACTTTGGAAATCTATTTGGCGCTTCCTTAAAAAGCTAGAAATAGAGCTACCATATGATCCAGCAATCCCACTCCTCAGAATATATCCTAGAGAAATAAGAGCCTTTACATGAACAGATATATGCACACCCATGTTTATTGCAGCACTGTTTACAATAGCAAAAAGATGGAAGCAACCAAGGTGCCCATCAATGGATGAATGGATAAATAAATTATGGTATATTTGCACAATGGAATACTGTGCATCTATAAAGAACAATGATGAATCTGTGAAACATTTCATAACATGGAGGAACCTAGAAGGCATTATGCTGAGTGAAATTAGTTGCAAAAGGACAAATATTGTATAAGACCACTATTATAAGAACTTGAGAAATAGTTTAAACTGAGAAGAAAACATTCTTTTGTGGTTACGAGAGGGGGGAGGGAGAGAGGGTGGGAGAGTGGTATCCACTAATTAGATAGTACATAAGAACTATTTTAGGTGAAGGAAAGACAGTATACAATACAGGGGAGGTCAGCACAACTGGACTAAACCAAAAGCAAAGAAGTTTCCTGAATAACTGAATGCTTCAAAGGCCAGCATAGCAAAGGCAGGGGTTTGGGGACCATGGTTTCAGGGGACATCTAACTCACTTGGCATAATAAAATCTGTTAAGAAAACATTCTGCACCTCACTTTGAAGAGTGGTGTTTGGGGTCTTAAACGCTAGCAAGCAGCCATCTAAGATGCACCAATTGGTCTCAACACACCTGGATCAAAGGAGAATGAAGAACACCAAGGACACAAGGCGATTACGAGCCCAAGAGACAGAAAGGGCCACATGAACCAGAGACTACATCATCTTGAGACGAGAAGAACTAGATGGTGCCTGGCTACAACCGATCACTGCCCTGATAGGGAACACAACAGAGAACCCCTGAGGGAGCAAGAGAGCAGTGGGATACAGACTCCAAATTCTCATCAAAACACCAGGCTTAATGGTTTGACTGAGACTAGAGGGCCCCCGGTGGTCATGGCCCCCAGACCTTCTGTTGCCCCAGGACAAGAACCATTTCGAAGCCAACTCTTCAGACATGGATTGGACTGCACAATGGGTTGGAGAGTGATGCTGGTGAGGAGTGAGCTTCTTGGATCAGGTGGACACTTGAGACTATGTTGGCATCTCCTGCCTGGAGGGGAGATGAGAGGTTGGAGGGGGTTAAAACCTGGCGAAATGGACAAGAAAAGAGAGAGTGGAGGGAGAGAGTGGGCTGTCTCATTAGGGGGAGAGTAATTGGGAGTGTGTAGCAAGGTGTATATAGGTTTTCGTGTGAGAGACTGACTTGATTTGTAAACTTTCACTTAAAGCACAATAAAAATAATTTAAAAAAGTGTTTATGGTATTCCTGAAACATCCTCATATTTAGAGTCTTGTCTGAATTTCTTTTTGATGTAAAGTCAGCTATGACTATGCTTTTGTACATAGTATCATTCTTTATGCCATCAAGAGCAATAGAGATGCAGCATTTCTTAAAGAAACCCATAAACTGAAACCCATTTGTTCTAGGCTTCTAGCCTGGCTTTGCAATTATGTACAGCTAGCCTATCTTTGGGAATGTTGCTAAGCATGTCTGATTCAACCTCTCCAACCCCTTTGCACAACCATCTAGTTTTTAAGGGTTAACAGAGTGCTTCATTATTGATTCCTATATTCTCTTTCAAGCCCCTAACACTCATTGTGCAGGTTTTGATATTGGTGCTTTTACAGTCCTTTAAGCATGCAGGTCAGTGGTTCTGAAACTTGAGTGTGAATCAGAATCACCTGAAGGGCTTGTTAAAACACAGATCGTTCAGAGTTTCTGAGTCAGTAAGTCTGAGTGGGACCTAAGAATGTCCACGTCTGACAAATTCCCAGATGTTGATGTTGTTGGGGGTGGGGGGAGAAGCTGACTTTTAGAACCGCTGGCACTGGTATAAGCAATCTCAACCAAAGCACTTCTGCTGCCACGCTGAGAGCTCTTGTAAGACTTCATTGATTTTAAGAGACATTCTATTTTGAGATATTAAAATGTAAAAATAAAAAAATACTTATCTTTAAATTGATGAAACATGGTAAATCTCATTTTCCCTTTAACTGGAGCTCTAATAATCATTTTCATTCTAATCGATTGTCAACTGACAATCTATTAATTCATTTATTTATAATAACATTTTCTGCTTGTTCCAAAGACAAATTGAAACAGCATCTGATTTTAGCTGAAATTTCTTCTTCCTGATGTTTTACACAAGAAATGTTGTTGTTAGTTGCCGACAAGTGGATTACGACTCATGGTGGCTCTGTGTATAACAGAATGAAACAATGCCTTGTCCAGCATCATCCTCACAATAGTTGCTATATTTGAGCCCTATGTTGCAGTCACTGTCAGTCCATCTCATTGAAGGTCTTCCCCTTTTTTGCTGACCTTCTACTTTACCATGCATGATGTCCTTCTTCAGGGACTGATCCTTTCTGATATCATGTCCAAATATGTGAGATGAAGTCTTGCCATCCTTGTTTCTAATGAGCATTCTGGCTGTACTTTTTTCAAGACAGATTTTCCAGTTCTTCTGGAAGTTCATGGTATATTTAGTATTCCTTGCCAATGCTACAATTCAAATGCATCAATTCTTCTTCGATCTTCCTTATCCATTGTCCAGCTTTCATATGCATATGAGGCAATTGGAAACATCACAGATTGGGTAGGCAAACCATAGTCCCCCAAGTAACATCTTTTCTTTTTAACACTTTAAGATGATCTTTTGCAGCAGATTTGCCCAATGCAAACCCTGGTGGCATAGTGGTTAAGAGCTCTGCTGCTAACCAAAAGGTCGGCAGTTTGAATCCATCAGCCACTCTTTGGAAATCCTAAGGGGCAGTTCTATTCCCTCCTATAATGTCACTATGAGTTGGAATCGACACGACAGCAACGAATTTGGAATATTTTTAGTTTTGCCCAACGAAATGCCCTTTTGATTGCTTGACTGCTGCTTCCATGGGCGTTGATAATAGATACAAGTGAAATGAAATCCTTGATAACTTCAATCTTTTCTTCATTTATTATGATGCTGCTTATTGGTCCAGTTGAGAGGATTTTTGCTTTCTTAATGTTGAGGTAGAATCCATACTGAAGGCTGTGGTCTTTAATCTTCATCAGTAAGTGCTTCAAGTTCTCTTCATGTTCACCAAGCAAGGTTGTATCATCTGCATAATGCAGGTTGTTAATGAGTCTTCCTCCAATCCTGATGCCACATTATTCTTCATATACTCCAGCTTCTCAGATTATTTGCTCAGCATACAGATTAAGAACAGATTAGAGTAAGTATGGTGAAAGGATACAACCCTGACACACACGTTTCCTGACTTTATACAATGCAGTATCTCCTTGTTCTGTTGAAATGACTGCCTCTTGGTCTAAGTACAGATTCCTCATGAGCACAATTAAGTGTTCTGGAATTCCCATTCTTCGCAATGTTATCCATAATTTGTTAAGATCCACCCCGTCGAGTGCCTTTGCATTGTCAATAAAACACAGGTAAACATCTTTCTGGTGTTTTCTGCTTTTAGCCATGATCCATCTGACATCAGCAATGATGTATCTTGTTCCACATCCTCTTTTAAAACCAGCTTGATTTTCTGGCAGTTCCCTGTCAGTGTATTCCTGTAACCATTTTTGAATGATGTTCAGCAAAATTTTACTTGTGCGTGATATTAATGATATTGTTTGATAATTTTCACATTCTGTTGGATCTCCTTTCTTTGGAATGGGTACAAATGTGGATCTCTTCCAGTCAGTTGGCCAGGTAGTTGTCTTCCACATTTCTTGTCATAGACAAGTGAGCACTTTTAGTACTGCATCCATTTGTTGAAACATCTCTGTTGGTATTCCATCAATTCCTGGATCCTGGTTTTTCACAATGCTTTCAGTGCCTTTGAGAAACAGTGTATAAATATCTATCTATCCACACACATGCATTAGAGGAGCTCAGCCTATATGCAGACTGACATGAGTTCTAGTAGGGAATTCCCTGCTTCGTGACACAGCCCTCTTTACCTCTGATTACCATAAAGTATTTTTTAATATAACCTGAAGGAACAGATAATCAGGCAACATTATGAGATGATCTAACAAACAGCCTCATAAGATACATTACTTCACTGGGATGTCACATAGTACTTCTCTCATTCTAAGAACAGATAGGAGAAATATTCCTATTCAGTTCTAGTAATACCCAGCCACCCCAAAAAAAAAACCCAGTGCCATCAGAACTAGGCACAGTTATATTTCTCCCGGCTAAATTTCTTTTTTCATTATGTGTAACTATCCTTATTTGTAACTGATCATGCTTCCCTTTTTGCTTTTGCTCCATGGTAGCTTAGAGTCAAGTTTGTCATCAACTTCTGGCAACTAGCTGAACTAACTCTCCTTCTACTCCTGGTCCTCTCTGATGACTCAGATTTTTACTTCCTAGTCTTTACACCTGCAGACCTGGCTGCTCGCTACTATACAGGTATAAGTTTCCCTGAGTAAAGCTGAGACTTTCTCCCTGAGGCACACTCAATCAACCAGATCCTAGAAGAAAGACTGAAGTCACTTCATCTGTTTAAATCTGAGGCCCTCTGAGAGTACAGTCTTCACAAGCTACATACGACTTCTCAGATGCATGGGTGCCTTCTATCCACCAAAATGTGGTTGGTGCATTCTCTTGGAAAACTTGAGCTGGCTAAATTCACCATGTTCTACGTTTCCGAGTACAAGATAACCACACTGAACACAGGACCACTGGCCACCCATCTTTTCCAGTACCTTTTTCCCTGTACTCTTCCATGTTTCTTCTCCATCCATTTTCCCTCTGTTCCAAATCTTTCCACTCTTATCTCAAAAACCTTATTCCCTGATTAAAAAGCTCCTTTGTCCTCTTCACTGAACTTTGTTTTTTAACAGCTAGCACTGAAGTTTACTCATTTTTTAGTTCATTCATTCATCCAGTTATTCAAAAAATGTATATGTACATTTTTTACTTTGTAGGCAACTAAACCCTGAAGTTTTTTTAAAAACATTTTTTTCTCTTTTTTTCATTGTGCTTTAAGTGAAAGTTTACGAATCCAGTCAGTCTCTCATACAAAAATTTATATACATCCTATTTACCATTGTGTTGGAAGTCTTAGCTAGAGCAATAAGGCAAGAAACAGTAATAAAGGGCTTCCAAAGCAATGGGTTTTTTGTTTTAAATTGGTATTGAAGAAGTTAAACTGTCCCTATTTGCAGATGATATGATACATAACTTAGAAAATCCAAAAGACTCCATGAGAAAACTACTGGAACTAATAGAAAGATTCAGCAGAGTTGCAGGATGCCAAGTAAGCATAAAAATATTAGTTGGATTCCTACACACAATTAAAAAGAATGATGAAAAGGAAATCAGGAAAGCAGTACCATTTATAAAAAAAAAATTTTATAATTTATTTTATAATAAATTTAATTTATTATAATTTAATTTATATATATAAAAAAAAATAGCCCCTAAAAAAATAAAATACTTGGGAATATATCTAACCAGGGATGTAAAAGACCTATATAAACAAAACTACAAAACACTACTGCCAGAAACCAAAAGAGATCTACTTAAATGGAAAAACATGCCATGCTCATGGATAAGTAGACTGAACATTGTCAAAATGACAATTCTACATAAAACGATTTACAAATATAATGCAATACCGATCCAAATACCAACAACATTCTTTAAAGAGATGGAAAAACATATCATTAACTTTATATGGAAAGGAAAGAAGCCCCAGATAAGTAAAACACTATTGAAGAAGGAGGATAAAATAGGAGAACTTGCACTACCTGACCTCAGAATCTTCTATATGCAGCTACAGTAGTCAAAACAGCCTGGTACTGGTACAATGACAGATACATCAACTGATGGAACAGAATTGAGAACCTAGGTGTAAATCCATCCACCTATGGTCACCTGATCTTTGACAAGGTCCCAAAGTCCATCAAATGGGGAAAAAATAGTCTTTTTAACAAATGGTGCTGGCAAAACTGGGAGTCCATTTGCAAAAAGATGAAACAGGACCCATACCTCACACATAACTCAAAGTGGATCAAAGACCTAAATATAAAGCCCAAAACCATGAAGTTCATAGAAGAAAAAATAGGATCAACACTAGAGGCCCTAATATATGGCATTAACAGGATACAAATCACAACCAACAACACAGAAGCTCCAGGTGATAAGACAGATAACGGGGATCTTCTAAAAATTAAATACACTTATGCTTATCAAAAGGCTTCACCCAAAGAGTAAAAACAGAACCTACAGACTGGGAAAAAAAAAAATTGGCTATTACAAATCAGACAAAGGTTTAAACTCTAAAATCTATAAGAAAATCCATCACCTCTACAACTAAAAGGCAAATAATCCAATTAAAAAATGGGCAAAGGATATGAACAGACACTTCACCGATTAAGACATTCAAGTGGCCGACAGACACATGAGGAAATTGTCATGCTCTCTGGCCATCAGAGAAATGCGAATCAAAACCACAATGAGATACCATCTTGCCACGGCATTACTGGCACAAATCAAGAAAAAAGAAAATAACAAATGTTGGAGAGGATGAGGGGAGATCAGAACCCTTATGCACTGCTGGTGGGAATTGAAAATGATACAACCTTTTTGGAGAACAATATGGTGCTTTCTTAGGAAACTAGAAATAGGAATACCATTCGACCAGCAGTCTGACTCCTAGGTATATATCCTAGAGAAATAAGACTCATGACACAAATAAATATATGTATACCCATGTTCATTGCAGGATTGTTCATAATAGCAAAAAGATGGAAACAACCTAGATGCCCATCAACAGAGGAATGGATAAACAAACTGTGGTACATACACACAATGGAGTATTATGCAACGCTGAAGAACAACGATGAATCTGTGAAGCATCTCATAACACAAATGCATCTGGAGGACATTATGCTGAGTGAACTAAGTCAAACACAAAAGGACAAATATTGTATGAGACCGCTACTGTAAAAACTCATGAAAAGGTTTACGCACAAAAAGAAACAATCTGTGATGGTTAAGAGGGAGGGTAGGGGTGGGGATGGAAAAACACTTAACTGATGAAAGATAAGTGGTAACTTTGGTGAAGGGTAAGATAGTACACAATACTGGAGAAGCCTGCACAACGTGTACAAGGCAAGCCCATGGTAGCTGCATAGACACATGAACCTGAGGGACTGAACTGCTGGGCTGAGGGCTGTGGGGACCATGGTATCTGGGAACCTCTAGCTCGACTGGTATACAGAGGTTATGAAGAATATGTTCTACATTCTACTTTGGTGAGCAGTGTCTGAGGTCTTAAAAGCCTATGAGCAGCAATGTAGGATACTTCACTGGTCTCACCCCTTCAGAAGCAAGGAAGAATGAAGAAAACTAAAGACAAAAGGGAAAGATTAGTCCAAAGGACTAATGGACCATATCTACCACGGCCTCCACCAGAGTGAGTTCAGTACAACTAGATGGTGCCCGGCTACCAACATTGGCTGCTCTGACAGGGATCACAACAGAGGTTCCCAGACAGGGCTGTAGAAAAATGTAGAACAAAATTCCAACTCAAAAAGAAAGACCAGACTTGATGGCCTGATAGAGACTAGAGAAACCCTGAGAGTATGGCCCTTTTAGCTTAGTAATGAGACCACTCCTGAGGTTCACCCTTCAGTCAAAGATTGAACAGTCCCATGGAACAAAACAAAACTAAAGGGGTGCACCAGCCCTAGGGCAGGGACCGGAAGGTAGGAGGGAACAGGACAGCTGGTATAGGGAACCCGGGGTTGAGAAGGGAGAGAGTTGTCATGTTGTGGGGTTGTTAACAAATGTCATACAACCATGTGTGTACTATTTGTTGAGAAACTAGTTTATTCTGTAAACCTTCATCTAAAGTTCCATTTAAAAAAATATGTACACCTTGCTATATAGTCCTAGTTGCTTTTCCCCCAATGAGACTTCACACTCTCTCTCTCCACCCTGTATTCCCCATGTCCATTCAGCCAGCTTCTGTGCCCCTCTGCCTTCTCATCTCCCTTCAGACAGGAGCTGCCCACGTAGTCTCATGTGTCTACTTGAGCCAAGAAGCTCACTCCTCAACAGTATCATTTTCTATCTTACACTCCAGTCCAAACTCTGTCTGAAGAGTTGGCTTTGGGAATGGTTCCAGTCTTGGACTAAAAGAAGGTCTGGGGACAATGACATCCAAAGTCCTTCTAGTCTGAGTCAGAGCATTAAGTCTGGTCTTTTTAGGAAAATTTTAGGTTTGCAACCCACTACTTTCCTGCTCCATCAGGAATCCTCTGTTGTGTTTCCTGTCAGGGCAGCCATCAGATGTAGCAAGGGACCGTCTAGTTCTTTTGATCTCAGACTGATGTAGTCTCTGGCTTATGTGGCCCTTTCTATCTCTTGGGCTCATAATTACCTTGTGTCTTTGGTGTTCTAGTAGCTCTTAAACCCTCTCTTTATCTTTGGTTTTGGGAAGTTTGATTTTAATATGTCTTGGTGCTTCCCTTTGAGATCTATCTTAGGTGGGGTTCGATGAGCATCTTGGATAGATCTTTTCATCTTTCATGATATCAGGGAAGTTTCCTGCCAAGAAATCTTCAACAATTTTCTGTGTGTTTTCTGTTATTCTTCTCTGTTCTGTTACTCCAATCACTTGTAAGTTATTTCTCTTGATAGAGTCACACACGATTCTTAGGGTTTCTTCGTTTTATTTTAGTTATTTTATCTGATTCTTCTTCTAATAAATTGGTACGCCAATTGTTTTATCTTCAATCTCACTAATCCTGCCTTCCATTTCCTCCATCCTGCTCCTCTGACTTTCTTTTGAGTTGTCTAATTCTGTAATTTTATTGTAAATCTTCTGAATTTCTGACTGCTATCTCTCTATGGATTCTTGCAGCCTATTAAATTTTTCATTATGTTCTTGAATAACCTTTTTAATTTCTTCAACTGCTTTATCTGTGCGTTCCTTGACTTGCTTTTCATTTTGCCTGATCTTCTTCTTGATCTCTTGAAGAGTTCTGTATATTAATATTTTGTATTCTACATCTGGTAATCCCAGGAAAACACCTTCCTCCAGAAGATTCCTTAAGTCTTTGTTCTGAGAGCTTGTTGAGGTGATTGTGGTCTGCTTTTTTATGTGATTTGATAATGACTATTATCTCCAACCCATCTATACATTATTGTATTAATTTATGTTTGCTTACTGTATCCTAGCTTCTTGCTTTGTTTCATTTTGATATGCCCAAATAGTCTGCTTGAGTGAGCTAGCTCAATTATTTGCACCTTTGAAGCTCTGAGGTCCTGTCACCAGAAGGCTAGAGCTGTTACCAGGTATATGAGCCTAGGAGCCCATTCACTTTTCCTGTATGGATTCAGTTCAGGTGTCCAGGCAATTGGTCATCAAGTATGTGCTGATATTGTAGGCACAGGTATATGGTTGCAGCAGTGGGTCACCCTCTGAACAAGGCAAGGGGCTGACAACTGTCCCCCGAGTATCTGTGGGGAAAGTGCATCCCTTTTCCCTAAAGTGCACAGGTAGGTTGGTTCTGCAGCTAAAGCATAGGCACTTAATGCTTTTGGTTGGAAGGACTGGGAGGCACCACTTATCCTTGGACCACTGTTGAGAGTAGCTAGGTGAAGTAGGTGGTGCCACCAGTCCTCAGGCTTCTGATGTGTGTAGGTGAGGACTCTGTTTAATAGGTAAAGTGGTGTCAAACACCAAAAACCCATCTTTCCACCACACAGCTGAAACATGTTGCAGTCTGCCAACAAGGACCTAATCTCCTGAAACGGGCCTACACAGGTCCATATGGGGTGAAAAGTATTCAAAATCCGTGGACCATTTGTGCCTGAACAGGAGCTGCTTCTGCCCTGTGCTCCCCAGCTCAGTGGAGCTTGCAAATTATTTTTCCCCCAATTGTGAATTTATTCTTTCTTCAAGGCTGAGAGAATGGATCATTGTATGCAGCATGACCTATCTCAGGCCAGGGAAATCGACAGCCACAGAAGCTGGTGTGGTGGCTGGGGTTGCAATAAAACAAACACAAGTACTTAGCTTTTGCTGAGAACTCTGGTCTTCTCTGGTTCCAGAGGTGTGAGTAGACTGTGTGGCCCACTGTCTCTCCCTGAAGAAGCTGCATCCCAAATGCTACTGCCAGCCCCACCACGGTCGCTCCGGGGGATCATGCCTGAGGGGCGCTCTTTCCCGCTGAGCCAAGTGTGGCAATTCCTCTCCGCTTCTGAACCATCTCTCCCTCCCCCTGCCATTCAGTCCGATTTCCTAACTTTACCTTTGATGATCAGGGCTCCTAGCTTGTCATATATGTAATTGTTTCACTTATTTTTTCAGGTCTTTATTGTAAGGGGGATCGCTGGAAGTGTCTGACTACTTTGCCATCTTGGCCCTGCCTCCCATTTTTTTTTTTTTTTACTTTTTATTCATTTTTCATATCTTGTTCATACAAACTTAAAGAAAATATTTCATGCACAGTTTCTTTCTAGTCTGATCATTTCAATAACAGATTTTTCAGAGTCTAAGTCTTATGGTTAGTTATTTCTGCTGACTCTCAGTTATGGTAGCTTACTTCCTTATGTGTAAAGTCACAGTAATATTTCTTATCATGAGCTTATATTTGGCTGAAATTAATTGGCATCTCCAGGGGCCTGGGTCGAGAGTGCATTCTTTAAGCAAAAATCAGTGTTTGCTTCTGTCAGGTTTCAAACTGGGAGCACGTACATAATTTCTTGTTACAGTGTTTCCATGACTGCATATATAGCACACATATGAACCTCAGATACATTTGAGAATTGGACTATCGTTAAAAATTCTTAAGAGAAATAAAAAAAGAGTAATTGCTGAGGCTGCTTATGTACAATCAAACACTTCATGAGGTTTGATTCCTTTGTTTGGAGGTTTAGGATCATGTTTTCATGATACATTTCAGTTAATTGGTCTAATAACCTGTTGAGTGCTTCTGTTCTCTCTCCTAGTTCCTTGCAAGCAACCATCAAAGGTACAACAATTGATCCCTATTTGCCTGGAGCAACAGATGAAGAAGGAGGGTCAGGAACAGGAGGAAGAAATGGAGAGTGTAGCTAATTGCCCACGTGAACAACCATCTCCTTGCCATGAGACCAGAAGAACTGGATGGTGCCTGGCTACCATTACTGAATATTTTTATCAAAGATTCTATACACAAATCCTGATCAAAAGGTGGAAAATGCAGAACAGAATTTATAATTCTAATGGAATCCAGATTTTCTGGATCCATGGAGGTTAGATAAACCGCTACCACTACTGGCATGAGATAATCTTTAAACCTTAAACCAAAAATATTACCTGAAGTCTTCTTAAAACTAAACAATAGTTTAGCTTGACTAGCAAAGAAAGTTGGGCTTGAACAATATGCTCTTTTAAGATCTATCTATATGGGATCAAATTGACAACAGCAACTCGAAATATTAGATAGCACCTTAGGGGGCAGTGAGTTTATGCTAATAGGGGATAAACAACTCAGAAAAAGAGGGCAAGAATCGTTGCAGAACTTGAAGAATGTAATCAATGTCACTGAATTGTACGTGTAGAAACTGTTGAATTGTTGTGTTTTCTGTATATATTTTCAACAACAAAATAAAAGAATTATTTTAAAAATTCTCAAAAGATACTATTGTTACTATTATTATCATCATCATTATTATTTTCTATCTAGAAGTGCAATGAAGACAGACAAATTTTCTTGTTGGCTCACTTCACAATAAATGGATTTTTTTCTAGCTATCATGTCACCAAGTCTATAGCTCCTTCAAATGTATCAGTGTTATGTGCAATTTTCAAGTTAAACTCCCGCTTTGCACAGGTCTAAGATATAGCCTCCCTTTGCAAACACTACCATTAACCACCAATCTCTAAGTTCCAGTTATTGGCATCCCGTGACATTTCTATTCACTTAACTTTCTGATTTCAACTCCTTTTTCAGGATTTCTTTTACTCTATAGTGAACTCTGCCACACATACATACGCAGGTTGTAGTTTACACAGCATTTAGAGGTTTTGTAGAAGGAAGGCTGTCTTGGTTATCTAGTGCACCTATAACAGACATACCACAAGTGGATGACTTTAACAAAGAGAAATGTATTCTCTCACAGTGTAGGAGGCTAGAAGTCCAATCTCAGCATGCCAGCCCCAGGGGCTCTCGGCAAAATCCAAGTACTTGCTTTCTGTCAGCTCTGTGGTGAGGTCCTTGTCATCAATCTTCCCCTGATCTAGGAGTTTCTCAGTGCCAGAACCCTGGGTCCAAGGACACATTCTGTCCTGGCTCTTGTTTCTTGGGGGTATGAGGGCCCCTTTTCTCTCTGTTCATTTCTCTCTTTTACATCTCAAAAGAGATTAACTCAAAATACAACCTAATCTTGTAGATTGAATCCTGCCTCATCATCATAACTGCCTCTAATCCTGCCTCATTAACATCATAGAGGTAAGATTTACAACACATAGGAAAATCACATCAGATGACAAAATGTTGGACAATCACACTCTACTGGGAATCATGGCCCAGGTAAGTTGACACATGTTTGGGGAGGACACAATTCAATCCATAAGAAAGGCTTTTCAAAATATTCACTCTAACACACTTCTAGAGGAGAAAGCCTAATTGCTCAGTTTTGTTTTTTTTTTTGGTTTGTTTTATCAATTTATAGATGTACTGCCTTCTCAAATCTCTCTGAGTATATTAATTAGAGTTTTTTGTGTTTTAAATTTTCTCTGCCCTCAGAATTATCTTTGTTTTCTCCAGAGTCCATGTTTTCTACTGTTCATCTTTTTGCCCTCTAACATGTTAGGAGTTTCCCTCAAATGTTTGGTGACTTTAGTTTGTTTGCTCCTACTTGCAAGTCAGATTACAAAAATCTGATTTGGAATTTGTGTATAAATTTGTGGAGCTCCAGTAGTGCTGTAGTTAAGAGCTTAGCTGCTAACCAAAGGGTCAGCAGTTCGAATCTACTGAATATGTATTTGACAAATATATATTTCTTCCTTGGAAACCATATGGGGAAGTTCTACTCTATCCTATAGGGTCGCTGTGATTTGGATTCAACTCAACAGCAATGGGCTTGGTTTGGTTTATTTAACTGTTGAGCTGCTTTTTTAGGGGTGATAAAATGCAGAACTCATAAGGGAGCCCTAAATATCAAAACCTCAGGGTCTTTTCATGGGACTTCCTTAAGAGTTTCTTAAGAAAGGAACCTTATTATTATTCCCATTTAACAGATGAAAAGATTGAGATACATAGATGTTAAGTAGTACATTTTGGGCCTTTAGATTTGAAAACATTGTTTTCATTCCAGCACTTACTTGTTGGTTGATTTATTCTCTCTAATTTAAGTCAGGGTTATCTCTTTTCCCTTTGCAGCTTCCAGGTGTATTTCCTGTACTTTGGCCCCACAACACATTTGTTGAAAATTGCCTGGCTGGAGAGGGGAGGGATTTGGACAGTATACATGGTGTATGCAAATCTCTAAGTACACAAATGATGATTGATAGTTACCATCCTAATATTTGAATTAGCTGTAAAAGTATTTTTTTGATTCAATTTAGGTTGGAGGATCTAACCTCTAAGTAACGAGGCATTAACTCCACTGCTATTTTTTCAAACTACCACAAAACATAAGTACATGTCAAAAAATGAATCAGATAATGATAGCTGTTTTATGGGTGGTATTTGTAATGTTATTATTGCCATCACAAACACAAGCAAAATGAATCTGATCATTTCAGCAAAATCTTCAGTAAGCAATAGAGTCTGTTAGGAGGAAAGGCTCACATCTTGGCAGGTTTGTGAGGGGCCCAAGTCTATGTACGTTATCTTTCCTGCATTGAAGAGGAGTCTTTACTTCTTATAGTCCCTGGATTGTGCAAACAGTTAATGTGCTGTGCTGCTAATCAAATTTGGGAGGTTCAAGTCTATGCAGAGGTTTCTTAGAAGAAAGCCCTGGTGATCTACTTCTAAAAAATCAGCCACTGAAAACCCTGTGGAACACAGATCTACTCTGACGCACATGAGGTTGCCACAAGTTAAAATCTGCTTGATTGCAGCTGTTTTTTTTTTTTTTTTTTCTTAGTTAAGATTTCTGACTTGGCCATTCAGGGCTAACCCTTAGGTAAAGCTAGAAAGTTTGCCTTTAGGCTCCAAGTTGTTTCTGTATCTTTCTCCCTGAGAAAACTGTCAGCTCTGCCATTCTGGGGATTAGCTTTACACTACTTTTAACACCTGTCTTATTTGGCTTCCTATCTGGGTTCTCTCTTTCTTTATCCAACCCTGTGTAAACCTGTGCCCTGGTCATACACCCTTTCCTGGCTCTGATGCACACTCCCATAGTGCCCTGTCCTCAGTAACTGCTCCCCTGACCCTCTCACTAAAAATTCAGGCAACCAGCTGTCCAAACTCAGCCTCAGCTCAGCAACCTTGCTTTGATCAAGTCCACGTAACTTCTGACATCTGTTTGTAGGGGAAGGGGATCAAGCTGGAAGAACCCACTTCTTCTCTCTGGCATAGCATTTAACCAGTTCTTTTTTCCTTCCCCTATATTAGCCAGCTGCCCTCAGAGCCACCTTTTCCTCTCAGGTCCACATGACAGATAACTTAAAGTGGCAGTTCTTAACCTTTTTAAAACCAAGGACATTATTTATTGCTTTCTGCTTCATGGATGCGATGTTTTGAAAGATTTTTGTCTACCAAGGTTTATTACTAATTCATTTTCAGATCTTTTTATTTGTCAAATACATATTCAACTAAAAATCAGATTTTATCAGGAAAAGATAACCAGGCTTACCACACTGACTTGACATCATTTTGGCCAAAACAAAGAAGCTGGGATTTTGGTTAGCCTTTGTAGTCTTATTAATATTTTCCATTGGGCTTTTCATATTGGAATCTTTTCACATAAATAAAAATTTCAAGCCTCGAGTTGCAATTTTAAAGGATTCTATGCATAAAATATTGAATGATACAGGCAACATCAAAAGCAAACGGAAAGAATACACAGAGTCACTGTATCAAAAAGAATTGGTCAGCATTCAACCATTTCAGGAGATAGCATATGATCAAGAACCAATGGTATTAAAAGAAGAAGTCCAAGCTCCACTGAATACATTGGCAAAAACAAGGCTCCAGGAATTGATGGAATACCAACTGAGATGTTTCAACAAGTGGATGCAGTGCTAGAAGTGCTCACCCGTTTATGCCAAGAAATTTGGAAAAGAGCTACCTGGCCAACCAACTAAAAAGATCCATATTTGTGCCCATTCCAAAGAAAAGTGATCCAGCAGGATACAGAATTATTGGACAATATCATTAATATCACATGCAAGTAAAATTTTGTTGAAAATAATTCAAAAATGTTTGAAGCAATACATCGACAGGAACTCCCAGAAATCTAAGCCAGATTCAGAAAATGATATCACTGCTAATGTCAGATGAATCTTGGCTGAAAGCAGAGAATACGAAAGATGTCTACCTATATTCTATTGACTATGCAAAGGCATTTGACCCTGTGGATCTTAACCAATTATGGGTAACATTACGAAGAATGGGAATTCCAGAACACTTAATTGTGGTTATGGGGAACCTGTACATAGACAAAGAGGCAGTTGTTTGAACAGAACAAGGGGGAGACACTGCATTGTTTAAAGTCAAGAAGGGTGTACCTCAGGGTAATATCCTTTCACCATACATATTAAATCTGTATGTTAAGCAAATAATCCCAGAAGCTGGACTATATGAAGAATGGAACATCAGGATTGGTGAAAAACTCATTAACAACCTGTGATATGCAGGTGACACCACCCTGCTTGCTGAAAGTGAAGCGGACTTGAAGCACTTACTGATGCCTTCAGTATGGATTATACCTCAACATGAAGAAAGCAAAAATCCTCACAACTAGACCAATAAGCAACATCATGACAAATGGAGAAAATATTGAAGTTGGCAAGGATTTCATTTTACTTGGATCCACAATTAACGCCCATGGAAGCAGCAGTCAGGAAATCAATCTTCTGCAAAAGACCTCTTGAAAGTATTCAAAAGTAAAGATATCACTTTGTGAACTAAAGTGCACCTGACCCAGGCCATGATATTTTCAATCATCTGATATGCATGAGAAAGCTGGAAAATGAATAAGAAATGCTGAAGAAGAATTGATGCCTTTGAATTATGGTGTTGACAAAGAATATTGAATATACCATGGACTGCCAGAAGAATGAACAAATCTTGGAAGGAATACAGCATGAGTGCTCCTTGGAAGCAAGGATGGTGAGTTTGTCTCATACACTTTGGACATGTTATCAGGAGGCACCAGTCTCTAGAGAAGTACATCATGCTTGGTAGAGAGTCAGCAGAAAAAAAAGGAAGATCCTTGATGAGATGGATTAAAACAGTGGCTGCAACAATGGGCTCAAACATAACAATGCGAATGGCGCAGGACTGGGCAGTATTTCATTCTGTTGTACATAGGGTTGCTATAAGCCAGAACCAACTAGATGGCATCTAACAACACACATCAGTTAAGTTACTGTTTATTATTTCTTCTTTCAAGGAAGTTAATCAGAACAGGGGGAAAAAAATGCTTCAAGCTATAGAGGTAAAACTCAAAAGGGAAAACCAGGAGGTAGCAAATAAAGATCTCTGGGGGCATCTAGAACTTCTTGGGGATCTGAAATGATTCTTAAAAAGTTAGACCTTCAATTAGGCTGTGAGTTTTTTTTTTTTTTTTTTAAAGCACATCTAAGAAAAATCAAACAGGACAAGTTTCAGAAAGTTCATTGAACATTGTAAATGTTAACAATGGCATGCATCTCTGGCATGGTCACAGTTAAGACAATGGAGCAATTGCAGCCAGATGAACAAAACAGTGATTAAAGAAGAGGGTGCTCATGAACTGACATTCAGTTCTCATTGATCTAGGGATGGGGGGAGTTATGCAGCAGCTGATTCTAAAATGCAGACAGGGTTGAGAATCGCTGCATCTAATTGGTCTTTAGGCCAGACTTTAATGTGCATCAGAATCACCTGGAGGGCTTTTTAAACTCTAGATTGCTGGGCTCTAACCCAGAATTTCTGATTCAGCAGGACTGGTGGTCCAAACCAAATCCAGTGCCGTCGAGTCAAATCCGACTCATAGCGACCCTATAGGGCAGAGTAGAACTGCCCCATAGAGTTTCCAAGGGGCGCCTGGTGGATTCTAACTGCCGACCCTTTGGTTAGCAGCCATAGCACTTAACCACTACGCCACCAGGGTTTCCTGATTGGTGGTAGTAGGGCCTAAATTTGCATTTCTAACAAGCTTCCAGGTATTGTTGATGTTGGTGGTGCTGGGAGCACACATTGAGAGCCTAGGGTAGTTATTTACATGCACGGTGAAATGTAGAAAGCTTGTCTTGGTCAACTGGTAGCATAATGTCTGTCATATGCTCAACACATAAAAGATGTCTTTTGTATTATAGATTAGTAAATTCAATTTCTGATACAAATCAGTCTTATGTGCTTTTAATTACTCCCATGACAGCCTTAACCTAAAGTTTCTAGATCTACAAGGCTATGAGGCCAGACCCTGAGCTGCCATTACTGCTACCAAGGTACCATCTCTCAAGAGACTCAGCCTGAAAACCTATCTACTTTCATCAACTTCACTGTACTTTCCATGTTTAGGACATCACATATATCTCCCTCAGCTCTGTTTTAGCTAAATATTTATTTCAAGCAAATTTTTCCTGTCTTAGATTTTTATTAACTAGTTGGAAAATGAGATTTTGCAAACATTTTTTATCTATAGATGGAAAAAACTTACCCAGGTTTTAAAAATGGAGTTTTGCAGCCTAATGCATGCCATATAAACACGCTTTCCTCTTCATCAATTTTAATGAGTGCATTTCTAGGAGTTAACAAGAACCTTTCTTCATTTAACAAAGCTGTACTGTCTTAGTTATCTAGTGCTGCTATAATGGAAATACCACAAGTGAATGGCTTTGGCAAACAGAAATTTATTATCTCACAGTTTAGGACGCTAGAAGTTTGATATCAGGGTGTTGGCTCCAGGGGAAGGCTCTCTTTGTTGGCTCTCGGGGAAGGTCAGTCTCATCAATCTTTCCCTGGTCTAGGAGCTTCTCAGCACAGGGACCCTGGGTCCACAGGACACATTACACTCCTAACTCTTCTTGCTTGGTAGTAATGAAGTCTCTCACCTCTCTATTCACTTCTCTCTTTTATATCTCGAAAGAGATTGATTCAAAAAACAACCTAATCCTGTAGATTATTTAATGTCTCATTAACATAACTGCCTCTAATCCTGCCTCATTAACATCATAGAGATTAAGATTTACAAAACATAGGTGTCATGGATTGAATTATGTCCCCCAAAAGATGTGTGTATTAAGCTGGTTAGGCCATGATTCCCAGTACTCTGTGGTTGTCCTCAATTTTCTGATTCTAATTTTATGTTAAAGAGGATTAGGGTGGGATTTTAACACCCTTGCCAGGTCACACCCTTGATCCAATGTAAAGGAAGTTTCCCTGCACCACTTTTTATCTCCTAAGAGATAAAAAGGAAAGGGAAGCAAGCAGAGAGTTCGGGACCTCATACCACCAAGAAAGCAGCACAAGGAGAAGAGCAGGTCCTTTGGACCTGGGGCCCCTGCACTTGAGAAGATCCTCAACCAGGGGAAGATTAAGGACAAAAACCTTCCTCCGGAGCTGACAGAGAGAGAAAGCCTTCCCCTGGAGCCGACACCCTGAATTTGGACTTTTATCCTACTTTACTATGAGGAAATAAACTTCTCTTTGTTAAAACCATCCATTTGTGGTGTTTCTGTTAAAGCAGCACTAAATGACTTAGACAAAAACCGAGTGCCATCAACCAAGACAATAGTTAATTACAGAAGACCACAAAAGGGAGGACAACCATACCATACTGGGAATCATGGCCTAGCCAATTTGACACACATTTTGGAGGACACAATTCAATCTATAACACTGATCATGCAGTAACTGTGTCTTACATTCAGGGAATACATAAAGGAGCAAGACCCAGCCCTGGCCCTCCAGAGCCCACAGGCCCCTGAGTCTAAGGCAGCTTGGTAGGGGCTGTGTGGTCTAGTCTAGAGCCACAGGAAGGGGCGGGCGATGGTCCACTTTAGGAGAGAGATGGGGGAAAGGCTTCACAACCCATAGAAAGAAGACACTTTTACTCCTCACTGGATGAATCCTTCTGAGGCCACTTTTAATAAAGAAAAATTTAAAAAAGAGGCTTCTTAGGACCTCAATGGTAGGCAAGTCCCATTTAAAAAATACAGGGAACAAATGGGCTGTCTTCATAAAATTTAACTATTGCTCTAAGAGGGTAAAAAGTGACACTATGGGATCATCAGGATTTTTGTTGGTTTATCGGTGCCTGCATCTCCCTTTACCTTGAATACCACACAAACCACCCCACTCCACACACACACCATGCACACACATATATACACACATGCGCACATGCAAACACGCAGCCATCAAATCTTTTCTAATTTTTTTTCAACTGGATCCTTTGTTTGCTCTGCTGTATTTTCCAGCATCAGCCACTCAGACTTCTCTGCACACATTAAGGATAAGGAAGCAATTACACTCTTGAAAAAGCACATTTATGGACACTTTACAAGGCTATTCAAATCTTTTCCCCTAGCAAATCTTGCTTTTGGCTGCCTTTAGATAGAGGCCATTTTAAAGCGATTATATGTGTGTGTATAATTCTAGCTTTGGAAATCACTTTTACATTTAAAACCCTTTCTTTGGCTTCTGTTAAAAACAAATAAGGATTATGATGCTTGATTTTTAAGTGTGGGGTGTTACTTTTGAAAGCAGATTTATCAAACCCCCAAAATATGACTGCTTAGGTTTTCATGGATTCCAAAAATACATTCTCTTGTAAAACAAGTTTTTTTTAAAAACCTCATTGATTTTTAGATGGACTTGTGGTTAGTGTGCACATCGATTTCTATTCAAGGATACCTCTGGAGTTTCCTTTAGATGGGTCAGTTTGCTTGTCTTAATAACAGAGCTATGGTGAGATAATTTTAATCTAAATAGGACATTTTTACTTTACTGTCAAGTGTGTTTTAGATTATATTTTTATTAATTATCTTTAATTTTCAATGAAAGGAAGATGTACATTTCTATTATTTTCTTGATTTCTAGGCTGAATATCTTATTTTGCACATCTTTTTCTCATCAGAAACTGTGCTCAAGAAAAAGCACTTTTTTTGTTGTTCTTGTTGCTTCTCTATGTCTGTGAAACTTTCCTGTTCCTCTGCACATATGTCATATCTTTGTAGAAGCATGATTTGGGCATGACTTTCATCCAAAAAGGCATTCCACTTTAAATTAGCTATTCATTTACTCTCTAAACAAACAAACAAAAAAACATGGAAAAGTGATGTACATAGCTTACAATGTTAACTCAACTCAGGAAGAACAAGATGTGAGAAGAGACCAAACCAAAAGATGAACAGAGACATGTCTCATGGATTTTGTTTGGAGTAGTACAATGTAGAAGAATAACACATCTCTCCCCAAGGTTTCTTGTAAGAGTTAATTAATACACATAAGGCAATTATAAAAGTGACCAACCCTGTAAGTGTTCAATAATTGTTAGCTAGTATTATTATTTTAAGTGCTACAGCTGCTAACCAAAGGGTCGGTCGCTGTGAGTTGGAATCGACTCGACGGCACTGGGTTTTTTTTTTTTTGGAGGGGGGTTAGTGTTATTATTATCTGAAAAAATAAAACATAGAACTAAAAATACTTTTTACACCCAGAGTTTTGTGGTAGAAGAATCTGGTCAAGGATTACAAATACCTAATCTCAAGTTTATTTTAAATGACCTACTCCCTTGTTTTTTAATGTCCCATCATTCTAGATAGAAGCCAATGTGCTTTTCCTGCTCAGTTGCTGTTCACATGGGGAAAAAAACAGCTTTTCCCCTTTCCAAGTGCTCAGCCCATTAAGGAGATGGTGGTCTCTAAGGCACAAACAAAACAAATAGTAAAGAATCCTTTCTGGAGGCCATCTTTTTGTAAATCTGGGTTTGTGGCCCACTGGCCAGAGGGTCTGGGTTTGGGGCTGCACAAGCAGCCCTCCCTCCAACACTGTGAGTTTACATTAATTGGAGTGAGAAGTTAACCTCTCTCAAACTGAACCCAGCTAAGTCTCTGAGAGCAATGATGTATTTAAAAGATCACTGGCAGTCCAGGGTGTATGGCACTAACTGGATTTAGCTCATTAGAAAATCCAAAAGGCCCTGCTAACACTGTACCCAGAGTGAAATACACGAGGCCAGCCCAAATGCTGTGGACATGCAAAGCATGACTGCAAAATAAAAAGGCATTTTATGAATAATCTCATTGGTCACACAGTACAAAGGAAAGCAACAAGAAGTCAAATGCTGTCATTTGTCGTGACTAGAGAGGCATAATTAAAATGAGTGTCGTGTGATCAACCCTTGAAAAATTAATCTGGAATTTTAAAAAAGGCACAAAAACAAGGCATATTAGGGTGAATTTAACACAATAGGCAGCTGCTGTGTGCACTTGGATCAAATTCCATGTGCTTGTGAAATGTTAATGTCATTGACAGCAAAGAGCAATTAGTGAATTTAGGCAGCGGGGTGTCTATCATTAAAGATAATATGGAGAGACAGAGGGGTAAAGAGTGTAGGGCTTTGGTATCATTGATCTGGGTTTGAGTTCAGGTTCTTCCATTTAATACCTATAT
The DNA here is from genome assembly GCF_030014295.1 of Loxodonta africana. NCBI lineage: Eukaryota > Metazoa > Chordata > Mammalia > Proboscidea > Elephantidae > Loxodonta > Loxodonta africana. Next base: position 51,689,390 of record NC_087353.1, read on the forward strand.
GTCCTTTGACGAGTTTCTTAACCTTTCAGAAACTCAATTTCCACATCTGTAAAATGGAAATATTAATGCATTCATGATTCTTGTGATGCTTAAGTGAGATCATATATGTAAAACACTGGCGCAGAGTTAAATATGTAAGAGTTCAAAAAATCTCAGCAACGATAAAATATTTGTTATCTTAAGTGCTTGATATGCAAAAAATAAGTTTGCTATGCATGTTGTTGTTATTAAGCGCTGTGGGATCAATTCCAACTCATAGCGACCTTATGTACAACAGAACAAAACACTGTCTGGTCCTGTATCATCCGCACAATCATTGCCATGTTTGAGCCCATTGTTACAGCCAGTGTGCCAATCCATTTCATCAAGTGTCGTTCTCTTTTTCATTGATCCTTGACTTTACCAAGCATGATGTCCTTCTCCAGGGACTGGTCCCTCCTGATAACATGTTCAAAGTAAGTGAGAGGAAATCTTCCCATCCTTGCTTCTAAAGAGCATCGTGGCTGTACTTCTTCCAGGACAGATTTGTTTGTTCTTCTAACAGTCCATGGTATATTCAATATTCTTTGCCAACACCATAATTCAAATGCATCAATTCTTCTTCAGTCTTCCTTATTCATTGTCCAGATTTCTCATGCATGCGAGGTGATTGAAAATACCATGACTTGGATCACACATACCTTAGTCCTCAAGGTGACATCTTTGGTTTCGGCCACTTTAAAGAAGTCTTTTTTGCAGCAGATTTCCCCAATGCAATACATCATTTGATTTCTTGACTGCAGCTTCCATAAGCGTTGATTGTGGGTCCAAGTAAAATGAAATCCTTGACGATGTCAATCTTTTCTCCGTTTATTGTGATGTTGCTTATTGGTCTAGTTGTGAGGATTTTTGCTTTCTTCATGTAGAGGTGTAATCCGTACTGATCTTCATCAGTAAGTGCTTCAAATCCTCTTCACTTTCAGCAAGCAAGGTTGCATCACCTGCATATCACAGGCTGTTAATGTGTCTTCCTCCAATCCTGATTCCATGTTCTTCTTCATATAGTCCAGCTTCTTGGATTATTTGCTCAGCACACAGATTGAATAAGCATGGTCAAAAATTGAATAAGCGCGGATGCAATAGCTAGAAACAAAGGCAAAGGACCCGTAGTTGGAAAATAAGACCTTGGTGAGAGAAATGACAGCAGAGATCACATGACCGAATTTTGCAAGACCAACAAACTATTCATTGGTAATATCTTTTTTCAACAACATAAATAATGACTATACATGTGGACCTCACCAGATGGAATACACAGGAATCAAATTGGCTACATCTGTGAAAAGAGACAATGGAGAGGCTCAACATCATCAGTCAGAGCAAGGCTAGGGGCCAACTGTGGAACAGATCATCAATTGCTCATAATCAAATTTAAGTTCAAGCTGAAGAAAATTAAAACAAAGTATGACCTTAAGTATATCCCACCTGAATTTAGAGACTATCTGAAGAATAGATTTGACACATTGAACACAAAAGACCAAAGACCAGATGAGTTGTGGGATTGCTATGCAGGCAAAACATGAAGTACACAGGCAGCACTGTGATCTCTGATGCTTCCATACTACCCAATGATGTTTGTTCCACGGTCTTGCTGGCAGTGATCTTGTCTTGTGATTTAATGTCAAGGCTGGCACATCGGAAATCCTAAAGGAATATTGCAGGCTATGGCAGAAAATTTTTGTGAAGGTTAGATAAGAACTTTATACATTCTCCATTTGGCCTAGCCCCAGAGAGCTCATCTTAAATGCCTCCAATTGCCAGGCAGTACCTGAACTGGCCAGGAAGTGTTGGGGGCTGTGAAGAACTGGAAACCACTTACTACCCTAGCCCTCGAGGCAGCTACCACTTAGATGAAGCCACTTTTTGCCGTATAGAAATGCAAGTCCAATTATCTTAGACACCTAGTGCCGCTGTAACAGATATACCACAAGTGGATGGCTTTAACAGAGAAATTTATTTTCTTCACAGTCGAGTAGGCTACATGTCCAAATTTAGGGCATCAGCTCTGCAAATATTCTGATTTTTCCAAGGGATGCCAGAAATACTATTGTTTATGGGAAATGTCCCATTTTTAAAAACACTTCAGGAGGCGGGGCCAAGATGGCGGACTAGGTAGACGCTACCTCGGATCCCTCTAGCAACAAAGACTCGGAAAAACAAGTGAATCAATCACATACATAACAATCTACGAACCCTGAACAACAAACACAGATTTAGAAATGGAGAACGAAAAAATATAAGGAAGCAGCGATTGTTTTCAGAGCCTGGAGCCAGCGTACCAGTCAGGTAAACTTTGGCGCCCGATTTAGGGCAGAGCCCAGGGGAGCAGACAGCACAAACAAGGGGCCCAGCCCTACCCCCCAAACTCACCCCGGCAGGGGCCCAGCCAGTTCGCGCGGGCAGCGTGGTGACGCAGCCGGTGGGAGAAGTCCCTGGGAGGCAGTGACTGGTCTTGGAGCGGGGAAAGCAGCGTCCCAGCCGGGGAACCGTCCCGCCGGGATTTTGACTGGGCGCAGGCACGGCACAAGCACGGAGAGCTGCTTCACTCCCCTGAACTAACCCCGGGAGGGGGCCCAGCCAGTTCCCGGGTGTGGCACAGTGACGCAGCTGGCGGGACGAGAAGTCCCTGGGAGGCAGCGACTGATTTTGGAGTCGAGAGTGCACCGTCCCAGCAGGGGAAAATTGACGTTGGGCATGGGGCTGGCAGCGGAGGATCTGACCGTGACTTCAGCGGGCCAGACCCGTGGGGGGCAATCTCCACACAGCCAGCACACATAGGCGACACGCCCCGTGGGAATCTCAGACATAATAGTCATTCCAAGCAAGACAAGCAACTCTGGCTATATTCTGAGGTGCTACTCTCCTATCTCTCTGATCCCTCCCCCACCCTCCCCAGGCGGCTTCATTAACATTGGAATTGCCTGAGCCAGAGGGAGAACTGCTCCTCTGGCTCCGCGGCGGCCTTGCTTTCCCCTCCTTTTTTTTTTTCTTTTGGTCTTTTCCTAATCCACTCTTTCAGCCTGAGAGAAGGAACAACAACAACAATAAAAAAAAAAAAAACAGGGACCAAAAATTCACCCCTGATTGGACTAAAAACACAGAACCAGCTACAGCCAAGCATATATGATCCAAACCTCAGACTTTCATCCTTACAGGGAACAAGGTGGCAGTTATAATCCAAAGGCAATTCTGATAAGGATCTGACTGCATTTTTTTTTTAGCAGATTTTCTGGAAAAACTAGTTTCCCAGTGATGGCTCGGAGACAGCAGTCCATATCAAACCACATAAAGAAGCAGACCATGACAGCTTCTCCAGCCCCACAAACAAAAGAATCAAAATCTTTCCCAAATGAAGATACAATCCTGGAATTATCAGATACAGAATATAAAAAACGAATTTACAGAACGCTTCAAGACATCAGAAACGAAATAAGGCAAACTGCAGAAAAAGCCAAGGAACACACTGATAAAAGTGTTGAAGAACTCAAAAAGACTATTCAAAAACATAGTGGAAAAATTAATAAGTTGCAAGAATCCATAGAGAGACAGAATGTAGAAATCCAAAAGATTAACAATAAAATTACAGAATTAGACAACTCAATAGGAAGTCAGAGGAGCAGACTCGAGCAATTAGAATGCAGACTGGGACATCTGGAGAACCAAGGAATCAACACCAACATAGCTGAAAAAAAATCAGATAAAAGAATTAAAAAAAATGAAGAAACCCTAAGAATCATGTGGGACTCTATCAAGAAGGATACCTTGCGTGTGATTGGAGTCCCAGAACAGGGAGGGGGGACAAAAACACAGAGAAAATAGTTGAAGAACTCCTGACACAAAACTTCCCTGACATCATGAAAGATGAAAGGATATCTATCCAACATGCTCATCGAACCCCATTTAAGATTGATCCAAAAAGAAAAACACCAAGACATATTATCATCAAACTCGCCAAAACCAAAGATAAACAGAAAATTTTAAAAGCAGCCAGGGAGAAAAGAAAGGTTTCCGTCAAGGGAGAATCAATAAGTTCAGACTACTCAGCAGAAACCATGCAGGCAAGAAGGGAATGGGACGACATATACAGAACACTGAAGGAGAAAAACTGCCAGCCAAGGATCATATATCCAGCAAAACTCTCTCTGAAATATGAAGGCGAAATTAAGATATTTACAGATAAACACAAGTTTAGAGAATTTGCAAAAACCAAACCAAAGCTACAAGAAATACTAAAGGATATTGTTTGGTCAGAAAACCAATAATATCAGATACCAGCACAACACAAGGTCACAAAACAGAACGACCTGATATCAACTCAAACAGGGAAATCACAAAAACAAACAAATTAAGATTAATTTAAAAAAAAAATACACATAACAGGGAATCATGGAAGTCAATAGGTAAAAGATCACAATAATCAAAAAGAGGGACTAAATACAGGAGGCATTGAACTGCCATATGGAGAGTGATACAAGGCGATATAGAACGATACAAGTTAGGTTTTTACTTAGAAAAATAGGGGTAAATAATAAGGTAACCACGAAAGGGTATAACAACTCCATAACTAAAGATAAAAGCCAAGAAAAATGTAACGACTCAACAAACATAAAGTCAAACACTACGAAAATGAGAATCTCACAATTTACTAAGAAAAACGTCTCAGCACAAAAAAGTATGTGCAAAAATGAAACTGTCAACAACACACATAAAAAGGCATCAAAATGACAGCACTGAAAACTTATTTATCTATAATTATGCTGAATGTAAATGGACTGAATGCACCAATAAAGAGACAGAGAGTCACGGACTGGATAAAGAAACAAGATCCATCTATATGCTGCCTACAAGAGACACACCTTAGACTTAGAGACACAAACAAAAACTCAAAGGATGGAAAAAATATATCAAGCAAACAATAAGCAAAAAAGAAGAGGAGTAGCAATATTAATTTCTGACAAAATAGACTTTAGACTTAAATCTACCACAAAGGATAAAGAAGGACACTATATAATGATAAAAGGGACAATTGATCAGGAAGACATAACCATATTAAATATTTATGCACCCAATGACAGGGCTGCAAGATACATAAATCAAATTTTAACAGAATTGAAAAGTGAGATAGACACTTCCACAATTATAGTAGAAGACTTCAACACACCACTTTCGGAGAAGGACAGGACATCCAGTAAGAAGCTCAACAGAGACACGGAAGATCTAATTACAACAATCAACCAACTTGACCTCATTGACTTATACAGAACTCTCCACCCAACTGCTGCAAAGTATACTTTTTTTTCTAGTGCACATGGAACATTCTCTAGAATAGACCACGTATTAGGTCATAAAAAAACCTTTGCAGAGTCCAAAACATCGAAATATTACAAAGCATCTTCTCAGACCACAAGGCAATAAAACTAGAGATCAATAACAGAAAAACTAGGGAAAAGAAATCAAATACTTGGAAACTGAACAATACCCTCCTGAAAAAAGACTGGGTTATAGAAGACATCAAGGAGGGAATAAGGAAATTCTTAGAAAGCAACGAGAATGAAAATACTTCCTATCAAAACCTCTGGGACACAGCAAAAGCAGTGCTCAGAGGCCAATTTATATCAATAAATGCACACATACAAAAAGAAGAAAGAGCCAAAAGCAGAGAACTGTCCCTACAACTTGAACAAATAGAAAGTGAGCAACAAAAGAATCCATCAGGCACCAGAAGAAAACAAATAATAAAAATTAGAGCCGAACTAAATGAATTAGAGAACGGAAAAACAATTGAAAGAATTAACAAAGCCAAAAGCTTGTTCTTTGAAAAAATTAACAAAATTGATAAGCCATTGCCTAGACTGACTAAAGAAATACAGGAAAGGAAACAAATAACCTGAATAAGAAACGAGAAGGACCACATCACAACAGAACCAAATGAAATTAAAAGAATCATTTCAGATTATTACGAAAAATTGTACTCTAACAAATTTGCAAACCTAGAAGAAATGGATGAATTCCTAGAAAAACACTACCTACCTAAACTAACACTTTCAGAAGTAGAACAACGAAATAGACCCATAACAAAAAAAGAGATTGAAACGGTAATCAAAAAACTCCCAACAAAAAAAAGCCCTCGCCCGGACGGCTTCACTGCACAGTTCTACCAAACTTTCAGAGAAGAGTTAACGCCACTACTACTGAAGGTATTTCAAAGCATAGAAAATGACGGAATACTACCCAACTCATTCTATGAAGCCACCATCTCCCTGATACCAAAACCAGGTAAAGACATTACAAAAAAAGAAAATTATAGACCTATAGCCCTCATGAACATAGATGCAAAAATCCTCAACAAAATTCTAGCCAATAGAATCCAACAACACATCAAAAAAATAATTCACCCTGATCAAGTGGGATTTATACCAGGTATGCAAGGCTGGTTTAATATCAGAAAAACCATTAATGTAATCCATCACATAAATAAAACAAAAAACAAAAACCACATGATCTTATCAATTGATGCAGAAAAGGCATTTGACAAAGTCCAACACCCATTTATGATAAAAACTCTTACCAAAATAGGAATTGAAGGAAAATTCCTCAACATAATCAAGGGCATCTATGCAAAGCCAACAGCCAATATCACTCTAAATAGAATCTGAAAGCATTTCCCTTGAGAACGGGAACCAGACAAGGATGCCCTATATCACCGCTCTTATTCAACACTGTGCTTGAAGTCCCAGCCAGGGCAATTAGGCTAGACAAAGAAATAAAAGGTATCCGGATTGGCAAGGAGGAAGTAAAGTTATCTCTATTTGCAGATGACATGATCTTATACACAGAAAACCCTAAGGAATCCTCCAGAAAACTACTGAAACTAATAGAAGAATTTGGCAGAGTCTCAGGTTATAAAATAAACATACAAAAATCACTTGGATTCCTCTACATCAACAAAAAGAACACCAAAGAGGAAATAACCAAATCAATACCATTCACAGTAGCCCCCAAGAAGATAAAATACTTAGGAATAAATCTTACCAAGGATGTAAAAGACCTATACAAAGAAAACTACAAAGCTCTACTAGAAGAAATTCAAAAGGACATACTTAAGTGGAAAAACATACCTTGCTCATGGATAGGAAGACTTAACATAGTAAAAATGTCTATTCTACCAAAAGCCATTTATACATATAACACACTTCCGATCCAAATTCCAATGTCATATTTTAAGGTGATAGAGAAACAAATCACCAATTTCATATGGAAGGGAAAGAAGCCCCAGATAAGCAAAGCATTACTTAAAAAGAAGAAGAAAGTGGGAGGCCTCACTCTACCTGATTTCAGAAGCTATTATACAGCCACAGTAGTCAAAACAGCCTGGTACTGGTACAACAACAGGCACATAGACCAATGGAACAGAATTGAGAACCCAGATATAAATCCATCCACGTATGAGCAGCTGATATTTGACAAAGGACCAGTGTCAGTTAATTGGGGAAAAGATAGTCTTTTTAACAATTGGTGCTGGCATACCTGGATATCCATTTGCAAAAAAAATGAAACAGGACCCATACTTCACACCATGCACAAAAACTAACTCCAAGTGGATCAAAGACCTAAACATAAAGACTAAAATGAAAAAGATCATGGAAGAAAAAATTGGGACAACCCTAGGAGCCCTAATACAAGGCATAAACAGAATACAAAACATTACCAAAAATGATGAAGAGAAACCAGATAACTGGGAGCTCCTAAAAATCAAACACCTATGCTCATCTAAAGACTTCACCAAAAGAGTAAAAAGACCACCTACAGACTGGGAAAGAATTTTCAGCTATGACATCTCCGACCAGCACCTGATCTCTAAAATCTACATGATTCTGTCAAAACTCAACCACAAAAAGACAAACAACCCAATCAAGAAGTGGGCAAAGGATATGAACACACATTTCACTAAGGAAGATATTCAGGCAGCCAACAGATACATGAGAAAATGCTCTCGATCCTTAGCCATTAGAGAAATGCAAATTAAAACTACAATGAGATTCCATCTCACGCCAACAAGGCTGGCATTAATCCAAAAAACACAAAATAATAAATGTTGGAGAGGCTGCGGAGAGATTGGAACTCTCATACACTGCTGGTGGGAATGTAAAATGGTACAACCACTTTGGAAATCCATCTGGCGTTATCTTAAATAGTTAGAAATAGAACTACCATACAACCCAGAAATCCCACTCCTCGGAATATACCCTAGAGAAACAAGAGCCTTCACACAAACAGATATATGCACACCCATGTTTATTGCAGCTCTGTTTAGAATAGCAAAAAGCTGGAAGCAACCAAGGTGTCCATCAACAGATGAATGGGTAAATATATTGTGGTGTATTCACACAATGGAATACTAGGCATCGATAAAGAACAGTGATGAATCTGTGAAACAGTTCATAACATGGAGGAACCTGGAAGGCATTATGCTGAGCGAAATTAGTCAGAGGCAAAAGGACAAATATTGTATAAGACCACTATTATAAGATCTTGAGAAATAGTAAAAACTGAGAAGAACACATACTTTTGTGGTTACGAGGGGGGGAAGGAGGGAGGGAGGGAGAGGTTTTTTTATTGATTAACTAGTAGATAAGAACTGCTTTAGGTGAAGGGAAGGACAACACTCAATACTTGGAAGGTCAGCTCAATTGGACTGGACCAAAAGCAAAGGAGTTTCCGGGATTAACTGAATGCTTCAAAGGTCAGAGGAGCAAGGGTGGGGGTCTGGGGACCATGGTTTGAGGGGACTTCTAAGTCAATTGGCAAAATAATTCTATTATGAAAACATTCTGCATCCCACTTTGAAATGTGGCGTCTGGGGTCCTAAATGCTAACAAGCAGCCATCTAAGATGCATCAATTGGTCTCAACCCACTTGGAGGAAAGGAAAATGAAGAACACCAAGGTCACACGACAACTAAGAGCCCAAGAGACAGAAAGGGCCACATGAACCAGAGACCTACATCATCCTGAGACCAGAAGAAGTAGTTGGTGCCTGGCCACAATCGATGACTGCCCTGACAGGGAGCACAGCAGAGGACCCCTGAGGGAGCAGGAGATCAGTGGGATGCAGACCCCACATTCTCATAAAAAGACCATACTTAATGGTCTGACTGAGACTAGAGGAATCCCGGCAGCCATGCTCCCCAGACCTTCTGTTGACACAGGACAGGAACCATCCTCGAAGACAACTCATCAGACATGAAAAGGACTGGTCAGTGGGTGGGAGAGAGATGCTGATGAAGAGTGAGCTAATTATATCAGGTGGACACTTGAGATTGTGTTGGCAACTCTTGTCTGGAGGGGGGATGGGAGGATAGAGAGAGAGGGAAGCTGGCAAAATTGTCACGAAAGGAGAGACTGAAAGGGCTGACTCATTAGGGGGAGAGCAAGTGGGAGTACGGAGTAAGATGTATGTAAACTTATACGTGACAGACTGATTGGATTTGTAAACGTTCACTTGAAGCTTAATAAAACTTAATAAAAAAAAAACAAAAAACACTTCAGGGCCACATCCTGCCCTTCAGCCAAGGATGGTACCAGGATAAGGCCAGTAAAGCTATTACCTCTGTTGAAAAAATTAAGAAGTGTCAGAAAATCCAGTAATCAAGATAAATAATATTTTCATGCAATATTTTTTAAAATTAAAATTAATCCAAAAATCCATGATGAACAAAATATCAAAATCTTAAAGAAAGATAAGATTAGCATTACCATTTTTTTTCCTTTTGCCTCGGGCTCCAATATGCCTCCACATGACACTGCCTTCATCTGTAGTTTGTAGCCTCTTGTCTGGACTCAAACTAGATGCTGCCACTCCACTACGAGGCTGTTGGCCAGGTTTGCATTAGATCAGTTCAAGGAGCAGCCAGAATATCTTCTAATAAAATCAAACAGCTGGGTAAATTACCAATTTATCTAATTACCACTCAAGAATTAAGGATATGCTGAATTCTATCTTTGTACAGTAGAACTTCACTAATGTCAACTATGTCCTGGTGACATAGTGGTTAAGAACTTGGCTGTCAACCAAAAAGTAGGTAGTTTGAATCCACTAGCCACTCTTTGAAAACGCTGTGGGGCAGCTCTACTCTATCTTAGGGTAGCTATAAGTTGAAATCAACTTAATGGCAACAGGTTTCATTTTTTGGTTTAATGTCAACTAAAAATTTAATGAAATTCAGAATTAATCCATCTGTAAATAAAAATGTGATACTTTCTAAAACAAAATTATCAAAAAATAAATCATACTGCTAACAAAATGGTTTCAAGTAGATGACCTGCTTTTTATGAGCAAAAATGAAGAAATTTATAAATAAGCAATCAGGCAGGAGTTCTTTAGTCCAAAAATCTCTTTAAATCATATGCAACATTTTGAGTGTGTTCTTTTTCTCTGTGAGAGAATCCACACCTTTCATCAGATTCTTATGAGTCCAGGGCCCCCAAAGGCCAGGAAATATTGCAAGACAGCATGAAGATAAGAACATAAGCTTGGGATCCAGCCAGACCTGGATTTGAATCCCAACTCTTTCCTGCTATGAAATCTTAAAAAAAAAAAAAAAAAAAAGTTGTCGTTGAGTCAGTTTAGATTCATGGAGGCCCCATGTGTGTCAGAGTGGAACTGTGCTTCACAGGGTTTTCAATGGCTGATTTTTCAGAAGTTAGATCACTAGGCCTTTCTTCTGAGTTGCCTCTGAGTGGACTTGAACCTCTGAATTTTTGGTTAGCAGCTGAACTCGATGAACACATTAATCATTTGTACCATCCAGGGACTCCTTGTGAAACCTGGGATGAGTTAAATAATCATCTTCAATCTTAGCTTCCTTATCTGTAAAACTAGGCTCGTTGTAAGGGCCAAAATAAACAACGCACCATGTCAAGAGTGTGAGCATTGTCTTGGCCAGACACTGCATGCATGGCAGTTACTATTACCAGTTAGATGCATTCATGGCAAACCTCTGCCTGCTAATATCTTTAAAAAATACATGTTTCCATTTAAGTACGTTAAATATGTCCCTTATTTATATTATCATATTTTCTTGGCTCAACTTTTCTTCAAGAACAGCACAAAATTAAGCTTCAGTTTTGGTTGAATTACCACAATCCTGTATTTAATGGGGCCTATAGGTTTTTTTTTTTTTTTTATAGGTTTGGTTTGGAGCCCTGGTGGCATAGGGGTTAAGAGCTTGGCTGCTAACCAAAAGGTCAGCAGTTCTAATCCACCAGGGTCGCTATGAGATGGAATCAACTAGATGGCATTGGGTTTGGTTTTTTTGGTTTTTATGTAAAGGAAGTTAATATAGCAGGTGTCTTAGTTGTCCGGTGCTGCTGTAATAGAAATATCACGAGTGGATGGTTTTAACAAACAGAACTTATTTTCTTACAGTTTAGGAGGCTAGTAGTCTAAATTCAGAGTGCTGGCTCAAAGGAGAAGACATTCTCTGTCAGCTGTGGAGGAAGGTCCATGTCGATTAGGACGGCCTCTCCTCAGCCGTGTTCACAGGCAGGCATCTCTCTGCCCCTTGACCCCACGGCTCCTAGTCTCCTCTGCTCCTCAGTAAAGCCTCTGCCCAACTTAGGCAAGTGACACAAAGCTTTTTAGCTCTTCTGATAAGTGCCCAGAGGCATCCCACTCCACCAAGAAGCATCCTGCCTGAAGGCACTCAGCTCTCTCTCACTCAATGGGGTGGCTCCCACCTGCCTTGCCCCGTCTCCTGGTTCTGCTGCTGCTGTTTCTCTGCCACTGCTTCTTGCCGTCTTGTGCCATCTCCACTATTACAGCTCCCTCTCTGTGTCTCCTGGTTCTATGGTTCAACTCTTCTCCTTGGTGGTACTGAGATGCCTATCTCTGCTTGCTTCTCTCTCCTTTCATCTCTTGCAAGATAAAAGGTGTGACTCAAGTAAAGGCATGACTTGAACAAGGATGGTAAGGGTGGTGACTGGGGTAAGGAAGGTATTTGAGTTACTCCCTGCAGTAAGGCAGTAACTCAAGATGCATCCCATCCTGATTCTGCCTCATTAACAAAATGGACAACTCACTCCCAAATGGGACCATAACCACTGGTATAGAGGCTGGAATTTACAAAAGAAACAATCAAACCCGTTGCCATCAAGTCGATTCTGACTCATAGCCAGGCTATAGGACAGGGTAGAACTGCCCCATAGAGTTTCCAAGGAATACCTGGTAGACTTGAATTGCTGCCTTTTTGGTTAGCAGCCGTAGCGTTAACCCCTACGCCACCAGGGTTTCCATTTACAACACATCACAAAATGGAAGGTAATTACACAGATCACTAAATGGAGAACAACCACACGATATTGGGAATCATGGCCTAGTCAAGTCAACATGTATTTTGGGGGGGACACAGTTCAACCCATAACAGCAAGTTTTACCTTTTCCTTTTAAATTAAAAAGAAAGAAAAAGTGTTGAAACAATAACCTGGAAAAATAAATGATTGCAGCTGTATCGCACATTCTAATCTAAAAAGGAGGATGACCAATGACAAGTCGCCCAAAACGAAAAATCCATTGCCGTCAAGTTGATTCCGACTCATGGTGACCCTATAGGACAAATTAGAACTGCCCCATAGGGTTTCCAAGGCTGCAATCTTTACAGAAGGAGCCCTGGTGGCACAGTGATTAAAGCACTCAGTTGCTAACCAAAAAAAGTCAGCAGTTTGAACCCACAAGCTGCTCCATAGGAGAAAGAGGTGGCAGTCTGCTTCTGTAAAGATTTACAGCCTCGGACACCCTATAAGGCAGTTTTACTCTGTCCTACAGGGTTGCTATGAGTTGGAATCAATTCTACACCAGTGAGTTTGGTTTTGTTTTGGAAATCTTTATGGAAGCAGACTGCCACCTCTTTCTCCCATGGAGCAGCTGGTGGGTTCAAATTGCCGACCTCCCAGTTAGCAGCTGAGCACTTAATCACTGTGCAACCAGGGCTCATTGGCAAGTCATCAGTACACCCTCATACTCTACTAGGGTGCAGGTGGATGTAGCCCCACAGGATTAGCAATAGAATTCAATGCTAACAGCCAGGTTTTCCTGTGTTAACTTGTGTTATAACGTGCCTGAAGTCTCAGTGTAAAATGAGAGCTCCCATGGTGAGCGACAGCATAGTGACTCAGTGGCTCTGGGTTCAAACCCCATTTCCACCACAAATCTGCACAGTTACTTGGGGTAAGTTCAATTAACTTATTTGTGCCTTAATTTCACTTGTAAATTATTTCCCAGAGGTCCTTCCACTGGAGCCATGCCTGAAGAAAAATGTGAAATTCACATAGCTTGGCTATACTCTGCAATACTTGATTTTATGTTCCTCTTCCTCTCAATTGTTCTTCTAGGAACCGGTTAGAATTTCTCTGTTAATCAGAAAGCCATTTTTTTTTTTTAATCACCAATGGAAATGTAAAAATTCTATCAGTTAAAATTGTATATTTATGTCAGGTTCATCTCATTGGAACGTAACAATATTTCATTACTATAAAGATGTGTCACTGTTTTAACTAATGAAATGCATCCATAATAGGCTATATTTTTAAAGGTATATCATCATAAATATCCATATGCAAAATGCTCTGAGAGTATATGCAAGTTCCTCGTCAGCAGTGGTGTCACTATGTGGGTATGGGGGGTGCAGACCATACTGGACGACTCTGTCAGAAGGGATGACAACAAAATGACTGTCTAAAATTTCCATTCACCGTTTCAGCAGAAAATTAAAATATTCCTTTAGGTAGTTATAACAACAAAAAAAAAAATTTGTAAGCCCAGCTTACATGTATCAATATACCTAAAGGCTAAAACTCTACGCTAATTTACTTTTTGAAACTGTCTGACTGTGCTGTCATTATTACCCAATTACAATGATGCTTCGAATCTTGTGGTTTCATCTGCACTCGCTAGAAGCATGCAGTGTTGTTTTCGTTGCTGCCGGTGTTTTTATACTCATTGATTTTGTCAAATTTTCTAGTGTTTCAGCTACAATATTGTGGTAATTGGCATGGGGGTGGTAACACTATGAGTTACCTCACTACCTGACACCAATCCTAGTGGATGCCACTGCTCACCCGAAGATTCTCTCTTCTCCTTTGGGATGCATCCTTGACCCAAGTGGTGCTTCTTATTTATTGGGGATGTAGTGTTTGAATTTGGAGAAAAATAATTTCCAATACTTCCCCCTCTGAGGATAATTTTCTTATATTAACCTCTTACCTAGGTATTTTTAAAGAGTGTCATAAACCTTTAGTTTAAAATGTTCAGTGGCATGGATGACGATCTTGAATATGCCCTCGGAGAAGAGCAGATTTGTAATAGCATTTGAAGTCAGTTAATTTTTAGGCTGTTCAACCCCATCTAGCAGTTTTATCAGCTGCCCTCCTTCTCCACCACATTACCAAGCCCATGATCCAGAGATATACCCAAGTTAAGGTTTTTAAAATACCACATCAAGCCTGCTTGGGAAGACCCATCCCTGCTTCTTGGCAGCATCTTCAAGAGCAAACAGTAGGTAGAATCTTCAAAAGGAATCAGATAATATTCCTGGGGTTGCCTTCTTAGCTGTACAATATAGAGTGGACTGGTTTATCAAAGTAATGCCAAACAGAGAGGCAGAAGACTGAGGAAGAAATCAATTTCTTTATCTTTCCTTATCTCCTTTTCTCTCCCTCCCTCCTCCCTTTCTTTCTTCTCGCCCTCTCTCCAACTTCTCTTCCTCCTTTACTTCCTTTTCTTTTAACTTTCTACTTATACCCAACTATTCATTCATTCAAGATCTCTTTATTTATTGGCAAGTACAGTATTAAAAAAAAAAAAAAACTGCCACCAAATGGATTCTAATTCATGGAGACCCCCTGTGTGTCGGTGTAAAACTGTGCTCCACGGGGTTTCCAATGGCTAATTTTTCAGAAGTACATCACTAGGACTTTCTTCTCAGGCACCTCTGGGTGGACTCAAACTTCCAACATTTTGGTTAGCACTTGAGCCTGTTAACCACTTGAACCACTGACTGACTCCAAAAGTACAGTATTAGGCTCTGGAAATAAGGTAATGAATGCACTCAAGGATTCTCCAATTTAGTAACAGCAGGTCCCTATCTACTAAATAACCACGACAGTGCAATGGAATCACTTCTCAGGCTCAGAGGTGAAGGTGATCACCTTTGTTTACCTGGGTCAGAGAATAGAAGGAGACTTTTTTTTGTTTGTTTAAAAAAAAAATTTTATTGTGCTTTAAATGAAAGTTTACAAATCAAGTCAGTCTCTCATACAAAAATTTATACAAAAAAAATTGCTCTGCCCCTAATGACACAGCCTGCTCCTTCCCTCCACTCTCTCTTTTTGTGTCCATTCTGTCAACTGCTGACCCCCTCTGCTGTCTCATCTCCCCTCCAGACAAGAGCTGCCCACATAGTCTCCCATGTCTACTTGAGCCAAGAAGCGTACTCCTCACTAGTATCATTTTCTGTCTTATAGTCCAGTCCAATCCCTGCCTGAAGACTTGGCTTTGGGAACGGCTCCTGTCTTGGGCTAACAGAAGATCTGGAGACCATGGCCTCTGGGGTCCTTCTAGTCTCAAACAGATCCTTAAGCCTAGTGTTTTTAAGACAATTTGAGGTCTGCATCCCACGGCTCTACTGCTACCTCAGGGGTTCTCTGTTGTGTTTCCTGTCAGGGCAGTCATTGGCTGGAGCCAGGCACCATCTAGTTCTTCTGGTCTCAGGTTGATGTAGTCTGTGGTTTAGGTGGCCCTTTCTGTCTCTTGGGCTCATAATTACCTTGTGTCCTTGGTGTTCTTCATTCTCCTTTGATCCAGGTGGGTTGAGACCAATTGATGTATCTTAGATGGCTGCTTGCTAGCGTTTGAGACCCAGAAGCCACTCTCCAAAGTGGGATGCAGAATGTTTTCTTAATAGATTTTATTATGCCAATTGACTTAGATGTCCCCTGAAGACCATGGTCCCCAAACCCCCGCCCCTGCTACGTTGGCATTCGAAGCATTCAGTTTATTCAGGAAACTTCTTTGCTTTCGGTTTGGTCCAGTTGTGCTGATTATTCCTGTATTGTGTATTGTCTTTGCCTTCACCTAAAGCAGTTCTTATCTACTATCTAATTAGTGGATACCCCTCTCCCAATCTTCCTCCACTCGCTCGTAACCATCAAAGAATATTTTCTTCTCTGTTTACACTATTTCTCTAGTTCTTATAATAGTGGTCTTATACAATATTTGTCCTTTGCAACTGACTAGTTTCACTCAGCATAATGCCTTGCAGATTCCTCCATGTTATGAAATGTTTCACAGATTCATCGCTGTTCTTTATCGATGTGTAGTATTGCATTCTGTGAATATACCATAATTTATTTATTCAATCATCTGATGATGGGCACCTTGGTTGCTTTTGTCTTTTTGCTATTGTAAACAGTGATGCAAAGAACATGGTTGGGCATGTATCTGTTCGTGTAAATGCCCTTATTTCTCTAGGATATATTCCAAGGAGTAGGATTGCTGGATCTTATGATAGTTCTATTTATAGCTTTTAAGAAATCGCCAAATTGATTTCCAAAGTGGTTGTACCATTTTACATTCCCAGCAGTGTATAAGAGTTCCAGTCTCTCCAAAACCTCTCCAACATTTACTATTTTGTGTTTTTTGGATTAATGCCAGCCTTGTTGGACTGAGATGGAATCTCATTGTAGTTTTGATTTGCCTTTCTCTAATGGCTAATGATCGTGAGCTTTTCATCATGTAACTGTTAAATACCTGAATGTTTTCTTTAATGAAGTGTCTGTTCATATCTTTTGCCCATTTTTTAACTGAGTTATTTGTCTTTTGTAGTAGAGTTTTTGCAGTATCATGTAGATTTTAGAGATCAGGCTCTGATCAGAAATGTCAGAGCTAAAAACATTTTCCCAGTCTGTAATCTTTTTACTCTTTTGGTGAAGTCTTTGGATGAGCATAGGCATTTGATTTTGAGGAGCTCTCACTTCCCTACTTTTTCTTCTGCATTGTTAGTAATGTTTTGTATACTGTTTATGCCATGTATTAGGGCTCCTAACCTTGTCCCTATTTTTCTTCCATGATCTTTATCGTTTTAGATTTTATATTTAGGTCTCTGATCCATTTTGAGTTCATTTTTGTGCATGGTGTGAGGTATGGGCCTTGTTTCATTTTTTTAGCAGATATCCAGTTTTGCCAACACCATTTATTCAAAAGACTGCCTTTTCCCCATTTAACCGATTTGGGGCATTTGTGAAATATCAACGGCTCATATGTGGAAGGATTTACGACTGGATTCTCAATTCTGTTCCATTGGTCTATGTATGTGTTGTTGTACCAGGATGAGGCTGTTTTGAGACTATGGTGGTATAATAGGTTCTAAAATCAGGTAGAGTGAGGCCTCCCACTTTGTTCTTCTTTTTCAGTAATGCTTTACTTATCCGGGGCTTCTTTCCCTTCCATATGAACTTGGTGATTTGTTTCTCCACCTCATTAAAGAATGTCATTGGAATTTGGGTTGGAATTGCATTAAATCTAAAGAACGCTCTTGTAGACATTTTTACAGTGTTAAGTATTCCTATCCACAAGCAAGGAATGTTTTTCCACTTATGTAGATCTCTTTTGGTTTCTTGCAGTAGTGTTTTGTAGTTTACTTTGTACAAGTCTTTTACATCTCTGGTAAGGTTTATTCCTAAGTAGTTTATCTTCTTGGGGGCTACTGTAAATGGCATTGATTTGGTGATTTCCTCTTCCATGTTCTTTTTGTTGGTGTAGAGGAATCCAACTGATTTTTGTATGTTTATCTTGTATCCTGATACTCTGCTGAACTCTTCTATTAGTTTCAATATTTTCTTGAGGATTGCTTAGGGTGTTCTATGTATAAAATCATGTCATCTGCAAATGGAGGTACTTCTACCTCTTCCTTGCCACTCTAGATGCACTTTGTTTCTTTATCTAGCCTAATTGTTCTGGCTAGGACCTCGAGCACAATTTTGACCTTGTGTGGCTCCCAATCTCAAGGGGAATGCTTTCAGACTCTCTCTATTTAGGATGATGTTGGCTATTGACTTTGTATAAATGCCCTTTATTACGCTGAGAAATTTTCCTTCTATTCCTATTTTGCTGAGAGTTTTTATCATGAATGTGTGTTGAACTTTGTCAAATGCCTTTTCTGTATCAATTGATAAAATCATGTGATTCTTGTCTTTTGTTTTATTCATATTAATTGGATTACATTAATTGTTTTTCTAATGTTGAACCATCCCTGCATACCTGGTATGAATCCCACTTGGTCATGGTGAACTATTTTTTGATATGTTGTTGAATTCTATTGGCTAGAATTTTGTTGAGGATTTTTGCATCTAAGTTTATGAGGGATATAGGTCTGTAATTTTCTTTTTTGTGGTGTCTTTACCCAGCTCTGGTATCAGGGATATGATGGCATCATAGAATGTGTTTGAGAATGTTCCATCCTCTTCTATGCTCTGAAATACCTTTAGTAGCAGTGGTGTTAACTCTTCTCTGAATGTTTGGTAGAAGTCCGCAAAGAAGCCGTCCAGGCCAGGGTTTTTTTGTTGTTGTTGGGAGTTTTTTGATTACCTTTTCAATCTCTTCTTTTGTTATGGGTCTATTTAATTCTTCTACCTCTGTTTGTGTTAGCTTAGGTAGGTAGTGTGTTTGTAAGAATTCATCCATTTCCTCTAGGTTTTCAAATTCGTTAGAGTACAATTTTTCATAGTAATCTGATATGATTCTTTTAATTTCAGTTGCGTCTGTTGTAATATCGCCCATCTCATTTCTTATTTGGGTTATTTGCTTCCTCTCCTGTTTTTCTTTTTTTAGTTTGGCCAATGATTTATCAATTTTATTAATTTTTTCAAAGAATCAGGTTTTGGTCTTGTTAATTCTTTCAATTGTTTTTCTGTTTTCTATTTCATTTAATTCTGCTCCAATTTTTATTATTTGTTTTCTCCTGTTGCCTGAGGGTTTGTTTTGTTGCCTTCTTTCTATTTGTTTGAGTTATGGAGATAATTCTTTGATTTTTGGCCCTTTCTTCTTTTTGGATGTGTGCATTTATTGATATAAATTGGCCTCTGAGCACTGCTTTCGCTGTGTCCCAAAGGTTCTGATAGGAAGTATTTTCATTCTCATTGGATTGTATGAGTTTCTTTATTTCATCCTTAATATACTCTACAATCCTGTCTTTTTTGAGCAGGGTATTGTTCAGTTTCCAATTGCTTGATTTCTTTTCCCTGCTTTTTCTGTTATTGGTTTCTACGTTTATGGCCTTAGGATCAGAGAAGATGCTTTGTAATATTTCAATGTTTTGGATTCTTCTAAGGCTTGTTTTATGACCTAATATGTGGTCTATTCTAGAGAATATTCCATGTGCACTAGAAAAGAAAGTATATTTGGCTCCTGTTAGTTGGCGTTTTCTGTATATGTCTACGAGGTCAACTTGTTTGATTGTGTCATTTAGATCTTCCATATCTTTATTGAGCTTCTTTCTGGATGTCCTGTCCTTCACCGAAAGTGGTGTGCTGATGTCTCCCACTATTATTGCGAAGCTGCCTATCTCACTTTTCAATGCTGATAGAGTTTGTTTTATGTATCTTGCAGCCCTGTCATTGAGTGCATAAATATTTCATATGGTTATATCCTTCTGGTATATTGTCCCTTTAATCATCATATAGTGTCCTTTCTTATCCTTCATGATGGATTTAACTTTAAAGACTATTTTGTCAGTAATTTGCCGTTCCTGCTTTTTTGTTGTTGTTGTTGTTTGCTTGATATATTTTTTCCATCCTTTGAGTTTTAGCTTGTTTGTGTCTCTAAGTCTAAGGTGTGTCTCTTGTGGGCAGCATTTACATGGATCATGTTTTTTATCCATTCTGCCCTTCTCTGTCTCTTTATTGGTGCATTTAGTCCATTTACATTCAGCATAATTATGAATAGGTATGAATTTAGTGCTATCATTTTGTTGTCTTGTGTATTTTTGGCATTTTCTTTTTCCCCACTTAATTTTTTTTGCTGAGTAGTTTATCTTTATATCTTGTCTTTTCCTCATATTTGTTGTTGATTTTGTTTCTGCTGAGCCTCTATTTTTATCTTGCATTTTATTTTGTTCTGTAGGATAGTTTGTCTCCTTTGTGGTAACCTTAATATTTACCCCCATTTTTCTAAATTTAAACCTAATTTTTATTTCTTTGTATATCCTGTCTTCCCCTCCATATGAAAGATCTCTAACTAAATTTCCTAAAAAAAAAAAAAAAATTCCTCGTCCCTCTTTATTGTGTTATGATTGTCTTCTTTTACATAATAACATCACTGTTTCCCTGTTTTGAGTGTTTTTTATCTTGATTTATTTTTGTAATTTTTCTGTCTGTGTTGACATCTGATTGGTCCGTCCAGTGTTCTTGAGTTGGGTTGATACCTGATATTATTGATTTTCTAATCAAAGAGCTTCCTTTAGTATTTCTCATAGTTTTGGTTTGGTTTTTACAAATTGCCTAAGTTTCTGTTTATCTGGAAATGTCCTAGTTTCACCTTCGTATTTGAGAGACAGTTTTGCCAGATATATGATTCTTGGCTGACAATTTTTTTTTCCTTCAATGCTTTATGTAAGTCCTCCCATTGCCTTCTTGCCTTCATGGTTTCTGCCTAGTAGCCCAAGCTTATTCTTATTGACTCCCCTTTGTAGGTGACTTTTCGTTTATTACTCGCTGCTCTTAAAATTGTCTCTTTATCTTCGGTTTGATGAGTTTGTTTATGTCTTGATGACTTTCTTTTAAAATCTACCCTGTGTGGAGTTCAATGACCATCTTGGATAGATATCTTCTCATCTTTCACAATATCAGGGAAGTTTTCTGCCAACAAATCTTCCACAATTCTCTCTGTATTTTATGTTATCTGTCCGTGTTCTGGTACTCCAATCACTCTAGGTTATTTCTCTTGATAGAGTCCCACATTATTCTTAAGTTTTCTTCAGTTTTTTAAGTTCTTTTATCTGATTTTTCTTCAAATATATTGGTGCCTTTTTTTAGTGATTTATCTTCAAGTTCAGAAATTCTGCCTTCTACTTGCTTAATCCTGCTTCTCTAACTTTCTACTGAGTTGTCTAATTCTGTAATTATATTGTTAATCTTTTGAATTTCTGATTGCTCTCTCTATGGAATTTTCCAGCTTATCAATTTTTCATTATGTTCCTGAATAACCTTTTTAATTTCTTCAACTGCTTTATCTATATGTTTCTTGGCTTGTTCTGTGTATTGCCTCATTTCCTTCCTGATGTCTTGAAGGGTTCTGTATATTAATCTTTTGTATTCTGCCTCCAGTAATTCTAGGAATGCACTTTCATCTAGAAGATACCTCGATTCTTTGTTTTGAGAGCTTGTTGGGGTGATCATGGTCTGTTTCTTTATGTGACTTGATATTGACTGCTGCCTCCGAGTCATCTATAAATTATTGTATTATTTTATGTTTGCTACCGTATCGTAGCTTCTTGCTTTGTTTTGTTTTGGTAAGCCCAAGTGGGTTGCTTGAGTGAGTTAGTTTGATTATTTTCACCTTTGGACCTCTAACCTCCTGTCCCCAGATGGCTACAGCTATTACCAGGTATATCAGTCTAGGAGTCCATTCACTTTTCTTGCATGAATTCAACTTAAAAAAAAAAAAAACTTAGGTGGCCAATAATCAAGTGTGTGGTACAGGCTCTGTCCTACAGTCTTAGAGGGGCAGGGGTGATTGTTATAGTAATCGGTATCTGATTGCAGAAAGGGGGTCACGCTCTGAAAAGGGCAGGTGGCTGAGAATTGTCCCCCATGTGTCTCTGAGGACAGCATGTCTCTCTTCCTTAAAGCTTACAGGTGGGTTGGTTCTGCAGACAGGCCATGGGCACCCAATGTTTTTTGTTGGAAGGACTGGCAGGTACCAGTTATCTTTGCACTCCTGTAGCAGGTGGCTTGGTGATCTGATTGTAGCCACCAGTCCTTATGCCCCTGATGTGGATAGGTGAGAACCCTGTTTAATAGGCAAAGCAGTGTTAAACATCAAACACCCACCACTCCACCACGCAGCTGAAACTGTTGTAGTCTGCGAACAAAGGCCTATTCTCCTGAAATAGACCCACACGGGTCCATGCAGAGGGGAAAGGTACTCAAAGTCCATGAACTGTTTATGCCTGGGACAGGAACATGGTAAAAATATGCAAGTACTTAGCTTTTGCTGAGATTGCCATTATTCTTTCAGTAGGCAGTGTGGCTGGCTGCTTCTCCCTGAGGAAAGTCAGCCAAAGGCTGGTATCAGCCCACAGCAGCGACTCCCATGCGTGGTGCCTGAGGGCTTCGGACGATTCAGGTCTGGTAACTCCTCTCCGTTTCTGAACCATCTCTTCCTCTCCCTGCTGCTCAGTTCATTTTCTAACTTTGCCTTTGATGTTCAGGTTCCTAGCTTGTCATAAATATACTCGTTTCACTCGTTTTTTTGGGTTCTGCCTCTCTAGAAGGAGACTTTTAAAGCAGGGCTTGGAACCAGTTCGCTCCAGTTTGACCCCTGCTGAGAATTTACATTTCCATCCCAGATATACTAAATCAGATTTTACAGTTTAACAAGATCCCCAGGTGATTTGTATGTATAATACATTTTGAGAATCACTGCGCTACTATTGGTTCCCTGAATTCCCTACCTACAGTATTAGCATCTCCTGGGAAGTTGTTAGAAATGTAAATTCTCAGGAGGGGTTCAAACCTGAACAAACCAGAATGAAGCCCTGCTTTGATGTAGGTTGTGAAGGAGCAATCATGAGCTCACCAGACCAGTGGTAGAGGGAGGACATTGCAGGCAGAGGAAGCAACGAGTGCAAAGGTGTGGT
The DNA here is from genome assembly GCF_030014295.1 of Loxodonta africana. Lineage (NCBI taxonomy): Eukaryota > Metazoa > Chordata > Mammalia > Proboscidea > Elephantidae > Loxodonta > Loxodonta africana. The sequence continues at coordinate 51,712,338 of NC_087353.1, forward strand.
GGTGTGGCAGCACAGAGGTAGCATTGTGCACTTGACTACTTTAAGTGGGCAGTATAGAGGGAAACTGAGTGTAGTGGGAGGAAGAGGTAAGAGAAGCAAGTACGCCAGCTCAAGGCCAGATCAAGGAAGACCTCCCAATCAGATTCAACAGATATATTTGGAGTCCCTATAGGGTCACTGTGAGTTGGAATTGACTTGATGGCTATGGGTTTGTTTGTTTGTTTGTTTTTGTCCCCGGGTAACACAAATGGTTAACACACTTGGCTGCTAACTGAATGGTTGGAGGTTCAAGTTCACCTACAGGTGCTTTGGAAGAAAGGTCTGGTGATCTAATTCCAAAAGCTCTGCCATTGGAAACCGTATGGAGCACAGCTGTACTCTGACACACAGGGGTTGCCGTGAGTCAGAGTCAACTTGATAGCAATTGGTTTGGCTTTTTTGATTAATGTGGTCAGGTGCTGTCCTTGGTATTTAGGATACAGTCTACACTTTAATGAAGCTCATATTATTTGGTGAAAAGGCAGACAATAAATAAATAAATACTTTCATCTGTCAAATCATGATAAGTGCTATTAAGAAAACAAAAGAGGGTAATGAAATAGAGAGCAACGGGGGCATTCTCCTTTAGGTAGAAGAGACAGGGAAGGTCCCTCTAAAGAGGAAATGTGCAAAGGAATATGTGTTTTTCAGATTTAGTACTTTTGAGGTGATACCTGGACCTCTGTACTTTTAAAAAGCATCCCAAGACCCAGTATGCAGCTGGCATAGAGAAGCCTTACCAAAGGCAGTGATGCCACAAGAGGAGTGGGGAAGAGTGGCCTGGATGGGCCTGTATGCTGGAGAGTTAGTATAATGAGGAGCACCGGCAGTGCCTGGAATACACTTGGGGGCTTTAGACTGGAGTCAGGGAGACCTGTTAGGAGACAATTAGGAGTGATAGGGGACTGGCAGGTGGAATTATATGTATAGGTCTCTGACTGCAGAGTTAGAAAAGACTTGAGATGAACTGGCATCTAAGGAGCTCAAAAATTAGCAATAAGAAAGGTGGGGATAGGGACCACCACTAGCCAAGGCCACATACTCTAGGCCAGCCAGCTGTCACGTTGGACACTTTCCCAGAAAAACTCTTAATCAGCCAGGAGTTGATTGTATAAAGCGAACATGGTCTAATCCAGGGTTCAGCAAAAGTTTTCTGTAAAAGCCAGATAGTGAATATTCTAGACATTGGGAGTCATTAGTCTCTATCGCAACTACTCAATGCTGCCATTGTAGCATGAAAGCAGCCATAGAAATGCATAAATGAATGAGAATTGCTGTGTTCCAATAAGACTTTACTTACAGCAACATGCAACCAGCTGGTGTGCCCCATGGTCGGTAGTCTCCTAATTCCTGCTCTAATCTTTCCAGGAAATTCTTTGGATTGTGACTCTAGGGTAGAATGGAAGACAGCCAAGGAGTGTCTTCTCAGGTATATAAGCATTTTATAAAGTATTTTATTCATTTTATTATGCATTATGTTTAGATTATTTCCAGTTCTGAGAATAGGTGTTAATAATGCTTCCTGGGTTTGTTCTTTGTTTGACTAGCTAAATTGTCATTGTATTAGTTTCATAGGGGCTTCCATAACAAAATATCACAAGGTATGTGGCTTATAAAAACAGAAATGTATTGACTCAGAGTTCTGGAGTCTAGGAGCCTGAGGTCAGTGTGTCAGTATGTTGATTACTTCTAATGCTTGAGGGAGAATCTCCATGACTCTCTCCTAGCTTCTGGTGATGGTTGTTGATACTTGGTGTTCCTTGGCTTGGATCTGCAATCTGCCTCCATTGTTGCGTGGTTATCTCTGCTCTGTGTGTTTTATTGGGTCTTTTCCTTTTATAAGGATGCCATTCATATAGGATTAGGACACACTGTATTGCAGTATGACCTCATGTTAACTGATAACATCTTCGAGGACCTTATTTCCAAACAATGTATGGTTCACAGGCACCAGGGTTTTTGAGGGGGCACAATTCCATCTATAACAGTCATGCATCATAACCACAGAGGATAGAAGATATAGCACTGTCTGTAAGCATCTCCAGGGGGATTGGAAGACCTCATCTAACTTCTTGCGTGGCTTTACCTTTCAGAGCCTCAACTTCCTCTTTAATAAACTGAGAGCATTGGACTAGATGATTTTTTAGGTCTGGTCTGGTACTAATATTCTAATTCTGTGTGTTTTGTATATTAGCTAGAATGTTAGTGATATTTGATAGAGATTAAGCAGAAGAGACTGAAGTCATATAGATGAGAAATGAGCCGGGTCTAGATGAGGAGTTTGGCAGCAGGGATGGAGATGATAGATGTTCTTAGTATGATGCCAAGTACACTATTAAAATTAAATGAATAAGTGAGATTGTCAATGTGAATGGCAATTGGAGGAATGTGGATACCACAGAATAGGAAAGAGTAGAAGATGATCCTGAAATCCTGAGTCAGAAGGACAAAGGCCTTTGACATGTTCACTATGGATGAAGGCGGGAATTAGATGGATGCAGAATCCTAAAATGGTGATTTGGAAGTAAACAGGAAAGGCAAGTTTCAAAGAGTCTGGCTGAGGATCTTTTAAATGTGGCCACATCCACTGCCTGAATCTGGCCTCTACTTCCCCTATCCAATTCCATCCAGTGTATGTCTGTCAGATAAAATTCCCCAACACATAGCTTTACTCTGCTATTGGACAGCTCAGTAACTTGTGGCTCCTATCACCTATCTCCTTGTGCCAGAAATTGAGATCATTGACAATCTATCCCAGCTGGACTTTCCGGTCCTATGTTTGCCTTTAACTTCTGCACAAATCTTACACCCTGCATCCCGGTGCCACGTTGCTTCCTAAGCACATCTGATATTTTTCGCCTCCACGTCTACCTTGAATCATGTGTGTTCCTTACTCGGATATACTTTTTTTGTTCTATGCCTGAAACCCTCTGTCCTTTAAGTCTTACTATTACCCTAAAGCTTTCCTGCCACCAAGCCAGGTTGTGGCAACTTATTTGGCATTTGCCTCATGCTTCCTGGTGCAGTAATCCCTGTAAAAAACCTGTTGCCATTGAGTCTATTCCAACTCATACTAATCCTTTAGAACAGAGTGGAACTGCCCCACAGGGTTTCCAAGGAGAAAGTGGTGGATTCAAACTGCCAACCTTTTGGTGAGCAGCCGAGCTCTTAACCACTGCACCATCAGGGCTCCCTTGCCTGCGTAAAAGAGCTTGGCTGCTCACCGAAAAGTTGTAAGTTAGAACCCATCCAGTGGTTCCAAAGGAAGAAAGATCTGGCAATTTGCTTCTATAAAGACTACAGCCAAGAAAACCCTATGGGGCAGTTCTACTCTGTCACCCAGGGTGGGTATAGGTCAGAATCGACTTCGTGGCACCTAAGAACAACAACATAGCCTAGGTGAATTCATGTAGCCTTTGGGCAACACTGAAAATTTCAGTTCTAATTCCCATTTGGGATGTGAATTCCCATTTGGGATAGCCTGGGATTCATCAGTGTGGAAATCAACTGACTGGAGAGAGGCGTTAGAGGCAGGAAAGAATTAACATGGACTCAGCACCTATTAGGCTTAATATTATTAATATTATTTCATTTTTCAAAAGCTCCACAAGGTAGGTTGTAAAATCCTCACTTTTACAGGTGAGAAAACTGGTTCAGAAAGTTAAGTAACTTGTCCAAGATAGCAAAGCAACTAAGAGGTAGAGCTGGGTTATAGGTGTGCTTGTCATACAATTGATATGAGTTGTTTGGTGTACTCAGACCAATTATTTGCTTTGACTTTTTTTTTCTAAACTGAATGAGCACACTGTCTCCATGTTCTCACCCCTCCAAAAAACCAAAGTCAGGAGTCCTAAAATATGTGGTATCACAGGTAGTCTGTAAGTACTCTGAGTAAGTCCCATGTCTATGTTATCACTGCCACTGCTAGCACATAATAGGAGCTCAATAAATATGCATTATATTACGTTGTTGAATGAGTAAATGAACATGTTTAGGAAGCACCATTAGGAATTCAACCATTACTTTGAACACAGTTGCTCCTATTCTTATTACTGTACTGAATGAATCTAGATTCTGCTCCAGTTGTTGTTAAAAGACTAATCATCAGAATGACTTGGGGAGCTTTTTAAAATCAGATTCCTGGGATATACCCCTGAATAATCTGATTTATTGGCTCTGTGTGTTTAAAAACTCCCCTAAAAGTTCTCATCAGCCAGATTTGAAGATACCACATATTTAGATGATAATGATCAACCTCCATCCTCACACTCTGCCACACACACATAATCTCTCCATTCAGCTGATAAGGCATGTGAATCAAATTTTCTTGAGGCTGGCCAGCCATAGAGGGCAACTTCACCTTTCCTCCCACTCCCATGCGTATCATAAGCCTCCTGAAGGCAATGCTCATTGGAATGGTGATAATCACCATGGTTCATCTCTATTTGATGTTAGAAAACAAAGGAAAGGGAAGGCAGAGGGAAAAATGAAGAACTCCAGAACCCAGAAGCCACTCTGTCAAAGAAGTCCGTGGGATTGCTGAGTGCTTCTCATGATTCTCCCCTCTCTGGTCTAAGTCTGGAACTGCTCTCCTTGGACATAGGCAGGGCTTCCAGCATGCTGCAAGGCTACGCTAACCACAACTTGTCTTCCCCTGTCTGTTGGCCTTAGCCTCTGTGTGTTGGAAGTTCTCCTGGACTTTCTTTAATCTCCCCTAAGGAGTCAAAAAAAAAATTTTTTTTTTTTAAGGAGTCAGTTTTTGTCAAACCAAAGGTTACATGATCTGATACCAGGCACAAGAAGCCTGAGAGATGTCAGGATTTCAAATGTTACCATTTGTGAAACAATTCAGTGTGTTAAAGAGGAAATAGGGAGGTAGAAAGAATGGTGGCTCTACAGCCTTGGTGTCTCCTAAACCTTATAGCCAAGATTTCTTAAGCAAACACTCACAGGCCCTCAGCAGGGCACCACTCAAACTCATCTCCTGTCTGAGACCATGGGAAACTCCAACTGAACAGGTTGAAAATATTTAAATACGTGCTTTGAAAACATCAACTTGTAACAGATATAACTATAAAAAAAAATTTTCAGAAACGTTTTGGAGAGCCTACTTAGTTCTTAGGAATGCAAAGAGAATATGAGAGAGTGCTAGAAATATCTATGAAATAATTTAGCTAGATATTATCATTACTTCACACACAAAAAAGTATTTGAATTAAAAAATTTAACAATAGGAAATAATAAAAATAACACATATTGCTCTAGATAGTTTAGAAATTGCTACAGCAGTAGCAGCTTTGTTTTGTTTTGCATTACAACATATACTGAAGATAATGGACAGATATTTTTATCTCTTTTATTTTTGGTGCATTTCCTTGCTTACATTACCCTTGGTGTGCTCAAAGATATTCAGATATTTTGATGTTATGTAGATATCCACCATTCACTGAGCTCCTAAACACATGTCAGGTACTGTGCTAAGTACTTTATATGTTTTGTCTCATTTACTCCTTACGGCATCCTTCTGAGGAAGGCATTATTTATTTGCTCTATTTTACAAATGAGGAAAGTGAGAGTTGGAGAAGTCGGATTGCTTGTTCAAAGTAGCAAGTGGGGATTCTGGGAGGTTTGTCCACCTCAAAGCCTGGATACTTAACCATATCTACTTCCTCCGTGGTCTGGACACCACAGATTTGTCCATATTCCTGAAAAGACTATCAATAAAGAATTAAAACAAACAAACAAAAAAAAAACATTGCTGTCGAGTTGACTCCGAGTTATGGAAACCCAATAAGACAGAGTAGAACTGCCACATAGAATTTCCAAGGAGTGGTTGGTGGATTCAAACTGCTGACCTTCTGATCAGCAGCTGAACTCTTCGTTACTAGGCCACCAGACTATCGATGCACATACAAAATTTGTGATTGTGCCTCACAGACTCTAACACTGTAAAAAAAAAAGTCTGAATAGAACAAACAGAAACTAGCTGTATTTTACAATTTGTGTTCCATCTCTCCAAAGACCCTGAATAACTGTTACAACCCAATATACCCGGATGAGGTAGAACCATCCTTACTTAGTCTAAAAACAGAGCCATGAATTTCCCATTTGTCTATGAAGGGAGGCATGAGCATTCATCCATTATTGTGTGGTGTTTTAGCAGGAACTCAGTCTCTATAGTCAGCCTGCCTGATTTCAAATCCTGGCTCACACTTGTCTAGCTAATACTTACCTTCTCTGGGCTTCAGTTTTCTAATCTGTATAATGGGGATAAGGGCAGTACCTATCTCCTTGGGTTATTGTGATGATTAACTGAAGTGCCTGGCATATTTTTAAATTCTAACTAGAGACTGGCTATGATTAGTTCATTCAGCAAACATTTATTAAGTTTGTCCTGTGAACCAGGCCCAGGGCTGACTTGGCACAGATGAATAAAACACAACCCTAGACCTCCATACTCTCCAAAGGGTAGACACAGATGAACAACAAATTCTATTATGAAGGATATTGTAATGATCTGTACAAAGTTTTGTGGGAAAACAGATGAGAGGAGATGGAGTGGATGGAGCAGGGGACAGAAAAGGCTTCAGGATGGAGGTGGCTCATTCTTGGCTAACACCTACTGCATTTATGTGCCTTGCAAAGCAAACTGTGCTGAATATTTGGTCCAAAGTAATTATTTTAAATGTAACATTATTGGGAATGTATATATTTTTTAACTGTCTTTATTCTCTTCAACTAAATTGTAAACAAACAGCGTTTATCCCCAGAAAAGGAGAGTAAACAAAATTTTTAAAGATCAAGAAAAGCAGCTAAGCAGATCCCTCCTCTCACCCATTTGTAGTGTTCCTGTGCTGCAAAGAACTCTTGATTGTCTTTGCATCCTGGACAGTGGCTCAGTATGAACTGCATCTGACATTCTGAGCTAATTTCCCAAGTCAATATCACTATTGAATGGAAGCCATTGATCAACCAAGTGAAGTTGCTAAAAATGGATCCTAGCCTGGGAGAAATTCACTGGGGAAGTTGTAAATATGCCTGGTCTGGCTTGGCAAGGCTGAGTTGTTTGTGATTCAACTGAGTAAGAGCTGAGGGTTGCTTGGCCAGACAAACCACTGTCAATGAAAATCTGCCACTGTCGCAACTCCAGGGTCCATGAACCCAGTGTCCACTTGAGTAGAGTAGGTGGTGGGAAGAAGAAGCAGGCCTCCCCAGTGTCAACTGGGTCGAGTTGGGGTCTGCCATGGCTCAGTGACCACACACATACCCTGGCTTCCAGCTCACCAGAAGCCTAACTCTGTAATGAGGGGCTAGTGATGGACTTGCTGCATCTCTGCCCTCCTTTCTTGCTTAGCGGCTCATCACACTTTGATGGAGCTGAACAATGGAGGGAGGGACCAAGAGGTCAGTAGGTTAGACAAAGAATGAAACTGTGCCTTGGCCAGATCCATACCAATTATTTTTGAATAAACGAATCACAGTACAAGCCAAAAAGCCTTCCTTCCTCCACCCCACCTCACCCTGTTTTTGTTTATTTTTATCTTGGTCTGGAAAGTTGGACGTATTCCCTGTACTGTTCTGGTACCCAGATGGCCTGTCTGAGTAAGCAGTGGGGAAGAAGGTCAATTAATACATCAACATGCAAAGCCTCTACTAAGGTCAGTTCTGCATAAAATATGCTGTGACAACCTAAGGGCAAGTTTGCAATGGTGCACTACTACAGGGGTGGGGACTCGGGGAGTGGGGGGGCACAGATGCCACCTTTCCACAGCTGCTAAAAAAGTGACTCCAGACCCCAAAAGTGTATTTTACTGAGCCTGTGTAGTGGTGATTTAGGAAAAGTTTTCTTCAGAAACAGGAGTAATCACAATCCAAGTGAAGGGGACTTTAAGATGTCCTATATTCCCATAAATGCCTATCATGTTAGGGCTTTTTAAAAAAGAATCTGATCCAATTGCCCCAAACAGGAACATAATGGCTAACTGTTGTTTGTTTGTTGCCTTTCAGTTGATTTCGACTCATGGGTACTAGAGGGTCGCAAGTATTGAATCAGCTCCATATTTTTCTTTTTTTTTTCTCTCTTCAGGTATGTTTGAATAGGATTTGGGTACTGACAGAAGTAGTACCTGTGAGGTGTTTCAAGATTCATATTCTTGAGCGGCATTTCTCAATTATATTTGGATTTTGACTATTTGTCTAATCAAGATATAAGAGTTCTGCTTCTCTCTTCATTTTTTTTAAAACTGAGGGAACCCAAAAGTACCCTTTAATGTAGAAAATACAGGAAAAGTTCATTTCAGTTTTGGAATTTATTCAAACCGAAGGCGAATACAGATACATATATTCTTGAAGATTGATCTGGTTTGAAGCATGTTGTGCATGGGTTTACTGTTCAACTTGCAAGTCATTTGTAAAGCCAGAGTCAGAAACATTGCATCACTGTGATTGGAATCAATAGTTCTTGCACTGTCATTTGTCACATGTTTACAAGCTTGAAAAGTAGTTCATTTTGTCCTCATCCTGTAACTCAAAAGATTGAATCAGAACCCTGGAGTGATCTGTCAACAGGACACATTCATTACTGCTCACCTGTCTTTGGTGAGGCTATAATCAAAACTGCACCAAAAAAAGAATATAAATAAAAATTAAAGCACTACTCATTTGGTACAACCTTAAATATTTTTGGTTTCAAGTATTTAAAAGTCTGCTGGGAGACTTCAATCACCTTGATGATCTACCTTTGTGACCACAAAAAGAAAATTAATTGAAGCTGATTTTCCCTTCATGCTGTCAAAAGATTCAAAGGCATCCTTTTTTATCATTAAATTAAAAAAATCAAAATTTAGAGTTAATGGTCCAAAAACGTCATAAAGTATACTTCTTCCAGCCACCTCACATATAGTTCATAAATGACGTTTTATTCCCATGAAAGATTTGTAGAACACATCTAAAGATAATGCTTTCAATTTTAAGATAAACAATTTATGAATGATAGAAAACTTGTGTCTATGAAATCTCTAATCCCAACTCTCTAATATTTCAGATGGAAAGCACCATAAAGTGAAAAGACTGCCTCATAAAGTTGCACTACATCTGCTGCCAGAGACAATCAGACAATGCCATTTTCAAAGTGAATGTTGAAAAGGATGTGAGACATGTGAATTTTGGGGCATAGTAGTACAGTTTAAGTCCCTTCCACCCCACTGTAGTATTGATAGAGTATTAATGGTTAAAGTGTTGGGGGCCCAATTCATATCCTTTAAACAAGTCCCCAGGTTATCAACAAATGAACAAATTGTTCATCCAATTTCATTGCTAAAAATGGCCCCAACCTAGAATTGTGGCTAGGATCTCAGCCATTTTCCTGACTGAATTCAGCTACAGGAGATCAATCCATTTCTCAAGTCTCAGCCTAAAACAACCTAAAAACTCCAAATTGACTTCCAAATGCCCAGGTGAGTGGTTCTCTATAGATGTTGCCTAAAATTCCTTGAGCTAGAACAAGGCTGAAAACTGATGTCATGTATCAGTCATTTTCTCCCTAAAATTCCTTCTAGTGAGTAAATGTCAACCATTCTCAGTGAGAGTGCTTGTGGAGGAAACAACAATTGCACAAGACTGGGCAGTGTTTCCTTCTGTTGTACATAGGGTCACTGTGAGTCGGAACCAGCTGGACGGCACCTGAAAACAACATTTATAGCCTCAAAAACCAGAACAAGATGTACCTAATTTTGCATCCCAATCAGAACTAACCTCTCAAGATTGGGGACATAATATTATTCATTCTACATGTTGCTTACCTGCTTGTCTGAAGATCGGTGCATAATAAAAGTAAGTTTTGGGGCCTATCTTTGTAACTCTTATAGTCTTATAGGAAAGACAAGATATTTAGGCACAAACAACAGGAAAATGTTTAATTAGATGTGGATAATTAGATGTGGTGAGATAGACTGGGAATTATGCTAATAATCTGAAAAATGTATTAGAAGCCTCAAATATCTTACTGATAAAAGCACTTGATACTTGGTGGGTAGGTGAAAAAGCGGGGGTGGGGTGACGCAGCCTAAAATATATGTAGATTAATATCAGAAGGGGTTGTGATAAGCTTAAAGTATTATTAATGATCACAGCCAAATGACTTTTTTAAGTAGATAAGCATGAACACAGTTTTGAAATAGCATAATAATGACCATTTCAGGAGATGCTAGTAAGTTTATTGCTGAGAACTTGAGTTTGCTGCCAAAATAAAACAATAAATACTTCCTACAACATCTCCCACAGCCAGATGATTAAGTATTCTATCAGTGATTCACATTTTGCATCAATTTCAGGTTCCCCCAACAAATTCCAGAGAGTAAGGCATATTCCCAAAAAAATCTCCATAGCTTTATTTTCAAGGACGTTACTGCCATCTGGTTTTGAGCTTCATTTATTCTGAGAAATACTTCCTCACCAGTAAAACAGATGCATTAACATTTGCCACAAACCACCTCTCAGAAATGATTTGTGAGCCAAAGAGGATTCTTACTAAATTCACCTAGTTTCCCTGTATAAAAAATATTTAAATAGTTGTATGCTCAAATTCCTAATAGGTTTTTAACTGAGAAATAAGCTTCAAATATAAAGTCACTAAACCCTTTCCTTCAGTCTCTAACCTACAACTTTTATTTCACAAACAGCTTAAAAATCTTAAAAATACATTGCATATATATTCCATAAAATAGCTTTGTATATAACTTTTAACAGTTGGATAGTATTGCATTGTTTCACTTATACCCTAAATTATTTAAGCAGTCTTTTATTGATAAATTTTAAGTTGTTTCAGTTGCTTCGTATTTTAACAGTGCTATGTTGAGCCCTGTTGGTGCAGTGGTTAAGAGCTCAGCTGTTAACCAAAAAGGTCAGCAGTTCGATCTACCAGCTGCTCCTTGGATACATTATAGGGCAGTTCTGCTCTGTCCTATAAGGTTGTTATGAGTGGAATTGACTCAGTGGCAATGAATTTGGATTTTTGTTTGTTTGTTTTATGTTGAGCACCTGCACACAAGTATTTTAGCACATTGTTGTTATTGTTGGATGCCATTGAGTCTATTTCAACTCATAGTGACCCCATGTGACAAAGTAGAGCTGGTTTATAGGGTTTTCTTGGCTGTAATTTTTATGAGATAAGATCACCAGGCCTTTCTTCTGTGGAGCCACTGGGTGAGTTCAAGCCACCAACCTTTTAGTCAACAGCCAGGTGCTTAACCGTTGTACAACCAGGGCTCCTTATGTTGGCATACTTGTCTGCTTTTATCCTTAGAATTAATTCTAAAATTGAATTCAGTTGATTAAAGAGTATGCACATTTATGTTTTGATACATGCTTTCAAAGCACTCGCCAGGAATATACAATTTGTACTCCTAACACCAAAGAAAGAACTTACTACGCATCTTTCCAAACAACTACCATCTCCTATCATTCTTTTTTAATGTTTGCCAACATGACAAGAGAAAATTTTCATTTCATCATTGTGTTGATTTATATTTCATTGCTTTTTGGTAAGGTTAGGCTCATTATATGTACATATTAGCCATTTGTATTTTGTGTGTGTGTGATTTGCTTGTTCTTGTCCTTTGCTCATTTTTAAAAAATAGTGGAACAATTTTTTAAGCATTTATCATTTTCTACAGTTTTCCATATCCACTCATATTAATAAGTAAAATAAACCAAAAACCAAACCCATTGCCATCAACTCAGTTCTGACTCACAGTGATTCTACAGGACAGAGTAGAACTGCGCCATAGGGTTTCCAAGGCTGTAATGTTTAATGTTTATAGAAGCAGACTGCCATTATCTTTCTTCCAAGGAGTGGCTGGTGGGTTGAAACCACTTACCTTTCAATTAGCAGCTTAACCACTGTGCCTTCAGGGCTTCTTAAGTAAAAAATAGAAGGCCTGAAAAAGTATGGTTTGTATTTTCAGAAGAAATGGAAAGTATAAACATACATTTATGCAGGAAAACAGTATTACATTAGTCATTTGATAGTTATAGTATCTTACCTAAGAATTAATGAATAATAACTTCAAATATCTACTTAAATTCTGCCAGTTGTATTTAGTACAATATAATACCCATTTGGCATGACTCAAAGTGAGGAGAAACAGCTGCAAACATCCAGTAATGATAGGAACATGGAAAGTACGAAGTATGAACCTAGGAAAATTGGAAATCATCAAAAAATGAAATGGAACACATAAACGTTGACATGCTAGGCATTAGTGAGTTGAAATGGACTTGTATTGGCCATTTTGAATCAATCATATGACATGGCTTACTATGCCAGGAATGACAAATTGAAGAGGAATGTATCACATTCATTGTCAAAAAGAACATTTCAAGGTCTATCCTGAAGTACAACACTGTCAGTGAGAGGATAATAGCCATACACCTATAAGGAGTACCTGTTATTCAACTATTATTATTGAAATTTATGCACCTACCTCTAAGGCCAAAGATAAGAATATTGAATATTTTTACCAACTTCTGCCGTCTGAAATTGATTAAACACACAATTGAGATGCATTGATAATTACTAGCAATTGGAATGTGAAAGTTGGAAACAAAGAAGAAGGATTGGTAGACGGAAAATATGGCCACAGTGATAGAAACAACACTGGAGATCGTGTGATAGAATTTTGCAAGACCAATGACTTCTTCACTGCAAGTGTCTTTTTTCAGCAACATAAATGACAACTGTACATGTGATTCAAAATGGACAATACAAGTCCATTTCAACTCACTAATACTTAGGATGTAGATGTTTATGTGTTCCATTCCATTTTTGATGATTTCCAATTTTTCAAGATTCATAGTTTGTGCATTGCAAGTTGCTGTCATTAATGGATGTTTGTAGCTATTTTTTCTCATTTTGAGTCATGCCAAATGGATATTATATTGGATATTATATAATACTAAATACAACTGGCTGAATTTAAGTAGATATTTGAAGTTATTATTCAATAATTCTTAGGAAAACACTATAATTATCAAATTGAAGATGGAATACACAGGAATCAAATCAACTACATCTGTGAAACAGACAATGGAAAAGCTCAGCATCATTAGTCATTTTTCATCATTTCATCATTAGTCATTTTTCAACATCATTAGTCAGAACAAGGCCAAGGACCAACTGGGGAAAAGATCATCAATTGCTCATTTGCAAATTGAAGTTGAAGTTGAAGAAAATTAGAACAAGTCGATGAGAGCCAAAGTACAACCTTGAGTATATCCCACCTGAATTTAGAGACCATCTCAAGAACAGATTTGACTCATTGGACACGGAAATGACCAAAAACTGGAGGAGTTGTGGAATGACATCAAGGACATCATACATGAAGAAAGCAAAAAGTCATTAAAAAGACAAGAAAGAAAGAAAAGACCAAAATGGATGTCAGAAGAGACTCTGAAACTTGCTCTTGAATGTTGAGTAGCTAAAGTGAAAGGAAGAAATGATGATGTAAAGGATATGAATGGTAGATTTCAAAGGGTGGCTTGAGAAGACAAAGTAAAGTATTATAATGAAGTGTGCAAAGACCTGGAGATAGAAAACCAAAAAGGAAGAACATGCTAGGCATTTTTCAAGCTGAAAGAACTGAAGAGATAATTAAAGCCTCGAGTTGCAATATTGAAGGGAAAACACTAAACAACACAGGAAGCATCAAAAGAAGATGTAAGGAATACACAGAGTCACTGTACCAAAAAGAATTGGTCAACATTCAGCCATTTCAGGAGGCAGCATATGATCAAGAACTGATGGTGCTGAAGGAAGAGGTCCAAGCTACAGTGAAGGCACTGGCAGAAAACAAGGCTCCAGGAATTCAAGGAATACCAATTGAAATGGTTCAACAAGTGGATGCGGCTGTAGAAGTGCTCACTGCTCTATGGCAAGAAATTTGGAAGACAGCTACCTGGCCAACCAACTGGAAGAGATCCATATTTGTACCCATTCTAAAGAAAGGTGATCCAACAGAATGCAGAAATTATTGAACAATATTTTATCATTAATATAAAACACAAGTAAAATTTTGCTGAAGATCATTTAAAAGCAGTAGCAGCAGTACATCAACAGGGAACTACCAGAAATTCAAGCCAGGTTCAGTAAGAGGCTGTAGAACAAGCGATATCATTGCTGATGTCAGATGGATCATGGCTGAAAGCAGAGAATACCAGAAAGATGTTTACCTGTGTTTTATTGACTACGCAAAGGCATTCGACCGTATGGATCATAACAAATTATGGATAAAGTTGCAAAGAATGGGAATTCCAGAGCACTTAATTGTGCTCATGAGGAACCTATACTTAGACCAAAAGCCACCCACTTCAACAGAACAAGGGAATACCATGTGGTTTAAAGTCAGGAAATGTGTGCATCAGGGTTGTATCCTTTCACCAAACCTTTTCAATCTGTATGCTGAACAAATAATCTGAGAAGCTGGACTGTATGAAAAAGAACAGGGCATCAGGATTGGAGGAAGACTCATTAACAACCTGTGATATGCAGATGACACAACTTTGCTTGCTGAAAGTGAAGAAGAAGCACTTACTGATGAAGACCAAAGACCACAGCCTTCAGTATGGATTACACCTCAACATAAATCAAAAATCCTCACAACTGGACCAATAAGCAACATCATGATAAACTGAGAAAAGGTTGAGATTGTCAAGGATTTCGTTTTACTTGGATCCACAATCCATGCACATGGAAGCAGCAGTCAAGAAATCAAAGAACCCATTGCATATGCAAATTTGCTGCAAAGAATCTCTTTAAAGTGTTCAAAAGCAAAGATGTAACTTGAGGACTAAGATGTGCCTGACCCAAGCCATGGTGTTTTCAATAGCCTTATATGCATGCAAAAGCTGGACTATGAATAAGGAAGACTGAAGAACGGATGCCTTTGAATTATGGTGTTAGCAAATAATATTGAATATACCATGGACTGCTAGAAGAACGTACAAATCTGCCTTGGATGAAGTACAGCAAGAATGGTCATTAGAAGCCAGAATGGTGAGACTTTGTCTCACATACTTTGGATATGTTATCAGGAGGGACCAGTCCATGGAGAAGGACATCATGCTTTGTAGAGCAGTGGTTCATTGAAAAAGAGGAAGACCCTCAATGAGATGGATTGACACAGTGGCTGCAAAATGGGCTTGAGCATAATGACGATGGTGAGGATGGCACAGGACTGGGCTATGAATTGGAAACAACTGGGTGGCACCTAACAACAACAATACCCACTATTCTATGACCCTTGATATCAAGGTCATTGCAATACTGAAGCACCATGAAGATAAATCCAGTATTATTTTGAGCGAGGTTAAAGACTCATTTTTGTAAATGGAGAATGTCTGGGATACTGTTTTTTCAAGAATGCTACACTCTGGTTGCTGAGCCGTCACACTCCTCAAGCATCCTGGATGTTCTGGGGAGTTTGTGTGTTACCAGATAAGCCCACCTACCTACTGCCAGGGCAGAAAAGGCTCAATCTCTCTCAGACTGCAGATTTTTGGCTATTTGAGAGCAGTGGCAGTTGTCCCATGTGGCTCTGTGCCTAGCATAGACTGCTCACATTTCTCAGTCCCACCAGAAAACCTGCAAACCTGGTGCTCAGTGTCTCCTGTGTGTCATTTTGGCTGATATTACTGTGCTTGGCCTGTCATCCATCCCATTCTGTCCTTAGAGGAACATATGAAAGGTCCCTCTTGAAGGATATACTCAATTCCTAAATATCCCAGCAACATCAAAATCTTGCCATAAAGCTTCATCCTATCCATACACTTCCTTTCCAACTGAAGCAAAGAGATGAGCAATAAACCAGGCATGGAAGTGAGAAGTTCCTATTCTCTTAAAACCATCAAGGAAGAAAACATGGGAGCTGAAATGACCCTCGTTTTCCTTGCCCATTGCTGTATTTCTTCCCTCTCATGTGTGTCTCAGCTCTCTCATGCCCTAAAAGGGGTTCTCAGGCCTCAGCTGGGACTGTATTCCTAAGGACATGGCAGAGGAGGCAGTGGAGGTTACCCTCACCTTTTGGAAATAATATTCATACTTCCCTTCAAAACGTACATTTCCAGAGTTGTCTAGATTAACTAATGGCTTTTCCAGATAGAAACATACTTATAAACACATTGAAAATTTTAAAATACTGCTGGAGGCTTACAGTATTTTTGTAATGTCTTCAATAAACAGGATCAAAGAATTTTTTTCTTTTTGTCATTACTATTTTATTTAAGGGTAAGTCAAAGAGTCGCATCCCACACAATTTCATTCCAGACATTAGAAAGCAAAAGGATATTTGATTATACATTTTTTCGTATATGCATTAAAAGTTGAAATATAGGAGGCAGGGCCAAGATGACAGAATAGACAGATGCTTCCGGCGAGCCCTCTTACAACAAAGACCCCCCAAAACAAGTGAAACAAGTATATTTATGACAAGCTAGGAGCCCTGAACATCAAAGGCAAGGTTAGAAAACAAACTGAGGGGCAGGGGGAGAAAGAGACAGTTCAGAAACAGAGAGAAATTCCCAGATCTGAATCACCAGGAGCCCTCAGGCACTACTCCCAGGTGCAGCTGCGGCAGGCTTATACTACCATTTGGCCACAGTTTCCTCAGGGAGAAGCAGCCAGCCAAAGCCTACTCACACCTTCAGAACCAGAGAAGAACCGCACTCTCAGCAAAAGCTAAGTACTTGTGTATCTTTTACCACACCCCGGCCCCCAAACTGGCTTCAGCAGTTGTAGATTTCTCTGGGCCTAGATAGGCCCCGTTGAGCACCTCGAGTCCTCCTTCAGGCCCCGGAGAAGGAATAAATTCACAATTGGGGGAAAAGATAATTTGCCAGCTCCACTAACTAGGGGAGCTCAGGACAGAAGCAGCTTATGTGCAGGCATAAATGGTCTGTGGACTTTCAGTAACTTTCCCCTCTGCATGGACTTGTGTGGGCCAATTTCAGTAGAACAGGCCCTTGTTGGTAGACTACAACTGTTTCAGCTGTGCGGTGGAGAGGTGGGTGTTCAGTGTTTGACGCCACTTTGCCTATTAAACAGGGTCCTCACCTATCCACATCAGAGGCCTAACGACTGGTGGCTTCACTCAGGTCACACAGCCACCTGTGACAAAGGTCCAAGGATAACTGGTACCTCCCAGTCCTTAAAACCAAAAACATCGGGTGCTCATGGTCTATCCGCAGAACCCACCCACTTGTATGCTGTAGGGAACAAGGACATGCTTTCCTCAGAGACTCTTAGGGGATGATGATTCTCAGCCCCCTGAATTGTTCAGAGCATGACCCCCTGCTGCAATCAGATACCAGTTACACCAATCACCCCTGCCCCTCTAAGACTGTAGGACAGAACCTGGACCACACACTTGGTGATCTACTACCTGGACACCTGAGCAGAATTCATATAAGAAAAGTGAATGGACTCCTAGACTGATATACCTGATAACAGCCCTAGCCATCTGGGGACAGGACTTCAGAGCTCCAAAGGCGAAAATAATCAAGCTAGCACACTCGAGCAACCCATTTGGGCATATCAAAGCAAAACAAAGCAAGAAGCTATGATACAGTAAGCAAATATAAACTAATACAATAACTTATAGATGGCTCGGAGACAACAGTCAATATCAAGTCACATAAAGAAACAGACCATGATCGCCTCAACAAGCTCTCAGAACAAAGAATCGAGGTATCTTCTACATGAAAGTGCATTCCTAGAATTACTGGAGGCAGAATACAAAAGATTAATATACAGAACCCTTCAAGACATCAGGAAGGAAATGAAGCAACATGCAGAAAAGACCAAGGAACATACAGTTAAAGCAGTTGAAGAAATTAAAAGGGTTACTCAGGAACATAATGAAAAATTTAATAAGCTGGAAAAATCCGTAGACAGAGAGCAATCAGAAATTCAGAAGATTAACAATAAAATTACAGAATTAGACAACTCAGTAAGTAGTCAAAGAAGTAGAATTGAGCAAGTGGAAGGCAAAATTTGTGAACTTGAAGATAAAGCACTCGGCACTAATATATTTGAAGAAAAATCAGATAAAAGAATTAAAAAAAAAAAAGGAAAAATCTTAAGAATAATGTGAGACTCTATCAAAAGAAATAACCTATGAGCAATTGGAGTTCCAGAACTGGGAGGGATAACAGAAAACACAGAGAGAATTGCTGAAGATTTGTTAGCAGAAAACTTCCCTGATATCATGAAAGATGAGACGATATCCATCCAAGAGGCTCATTGAACTCCACATAAGGTAGATTTTAGAAAAGAAAGTTATCAAGACTTATTATAAACAAACTCACCAAGCCAAAAGATAAAGAGAAAATTTTAAGAGCAGTAGGGATAAGTCACCAAAAAAGGAGAGTCAATAAGAATAAACTCAGGCTACTTGGCAGAAACCACTCAGGCAAGAAGGTAATGGGAAGACTTATAAAAAAAAATCGTAGGAAAAAAAATGCCAACCAAGAATCACATATCCAGCAAAACTGTCTCTCAAATATGAAGGTGAAATTAGGACATTTCCAGATAAAAAGAACTTCAGGAAATTCGTAAAAACCAAACCAAAACTACAAGAAATAGTAAAATGAGTTTCTTTGGTTAGAAAATCAATAATATCTGGTATCAACCCAAGACTAGAACACTGGGCAGAGCAATCAGATGTCAACCCAGACAGTGAAATCACAAAAAGGTTTAAAAAAAAAAAAAAAAAACCTCAAAACAGAAACAGCAATGTTATTATGTAAAAGAAGACAACATTAGAACAATAAAAGTGGACTAAGAATTGTACTCATAGATCTTTCATATGGAGAGGAAGACAAGGTGATACAAAGAAATAAAAGTTAAGTTTAAATTCAGAAAAAAGAGGTAAATTATAACGTAACCACAAAGGAGATAAACTATCCTACACATCAAAATAAAATATAAGAAAAAAATAAAGACTCATCAGAAACAAAATCAACAACAACGAATGTTAGGAAAGGACAATATATAAGGATAATCTCCTCAGCACAAAAAATAAAGTTGGGAAAAAAACTGTCAACAACACACAAAGGAGATACCAAAATGATAGCACTAAATTCATACCTATCCATAGTTATGCTGAAGGTAAATGGACCAAATGCATCAATAAAGAGACAGAGTGGTAGAATGGATTAAAAAACACAATCCGTCTGTATGCTGCCTACAAGAGACATACCTTAGACTTAGAGACACAAACAAACTAAAACTCAAAGGATGGAAAAAAATATATCAAACAACAATCAAAAAAGAGCAGGAGTGGCAATATTAATTTCTGACAAAATAGACTTTAGACTTAAATCCATCATAAAGGATAATGAAGGCCACTATATAATGATTAAAAGGGCAATATACCAGGAGTACACAACCATGTTAAATATTTATGCACCCAATGACAGAACTGCAAGATACATAAAACAAACTCTATCAGCATTGAAAAGTGAGATAGACAGCTTCACAATAATAAAAGAATACTTCAATACGCCACTTTTGGTGAAGGACAGGACATCCATAAAGAAGGTCAACTTCAAAGGAAGAACTAAATGCCACAACCAGCCAACTTGAACTCATAGACATATAGAGAACTCCCCACTGAAAGCAGTCAAGTATATATTCTTTCTTAGTGCACATGGAACATTCTCTAGAATAGACCACATATTAGGTCATAAAGCAAGCCTTAATGGAATCCAAAACATCAAAATATTACAAAGCATCCTCTCTGACCATAAGGCCATAAAAGTAGAAATTAATAACAGAAAAACCGGGGAAAAGAAATCAAACACTTAGAAACTGAACAATACCCTGCTCAAAGAAGACTGGATTATAGAAGACATTAAGGATGGAATAAAGAAATTCATAGAATCCAATGAGAATGAAAACGCTTCCTATCAGAACCTTTGGGGCACAGTAAAAGCAGTGCTCAGAGGTCAGTTTATATCAATGAATGCACACATCCAAAAAGAAGAAAGGGCCAAAATCAAAGAATTATCCCTACAACTTGAACAAATAGAAAAAGAACAACAAAAGAAACCCACAGGCACCAGAAGAAAGCAAATAATGAAAATTAGTGCAGAACTAAATGAAACAGAAAAACAATTGAAATTATTAACAAGACCAAAAGCTGGTTCTTTGAAAAAAGCAACAAAATTGA
The DNA here is from genome assembly GCF_030014295.1 of Loxodonta africana. Classification (NCBI taxonomy): domain Eukaryota; kingdom Metazoa; phylum Chordata; class Mammalia; order Proboscidea; family Elephantidae; genus Loxodonta; species Loxodonta africana. The sequence goes on from NC_087353.1 coordinate 51,732,599, forward strand.
TAAAACATTGGCCAAAATGTTAAAAGAAAAACAGGAAAGGAAGCAAATAACCTGAACAAGAAATGAGATGGGAGATATTACAACAGACCCAACTGAAATTAAAAGAATCGTATCAGATTACTGTGAAAAATTGTACTCTAACAAATTTGAAAACGTAGAAGAAATAGATGAATTCCTAGAAACACTCTACCTACCTAAACTAACTCAAACAAAACTAGAACAACAAAAATAAGCCCTGGCCTGGACAGCTTCACTGAAGAGTTCTACCAAACTTTCGGAGAAGAGTTGACACCACTACTACTAAAGGTATTTCAGAGCATAGAAAAGGATGGAACTCTCCCAAACTCATTCTATGAAGCCACCATATCCCTGATACCAAAACCATGTAAAGACACTGTAAAAAAAGAAAATTGCAGACTTATATCCTTCATGGACTGGGTGCAAAAATCCTCAACAAAATGCTAGCCAATAGAATTCAAGAACATATCAAAAAAATAATTCACCATGACCAAAAGGGATTCATACTAGGTTTGCAGAGATGGTTCAACATTAGAAAAACAATTAATGTAATCCATCATACACATAAAAGACAAGAATCACAAAATTGTATCAATTGATGTAGAAAAGTCATTTGACACAGTTCAACACAAATTCATGATAAAAACTCTCAGCAAAATAGGAATAGAAGGAAAATTCCTCAACATAATAAAGGGCATTTAAACAAAACCAACAGTCAACATCATCCTAAATGGAGAGAGCCTGAAAGCATTCCCCTTGAGACAGGGAACCAGACAAGGATGCCCTTTATCACCACTCTTATTCAAATTGTGCTGGAGGACCTAGCCAAAGCAATTAGGCTAGATAAAGAAATAGAAGGCATCCAGATTGGCAAGGAAGAAGTAAAACTATCTCTATTTGCAGATGACATGATCTCAAACACAGAAAACCCTAAGGAATCCTCAAGAAAACTACTGAAACTAATAGTTCAGCAGAGTATCAGGATACAAGATACACACAAAAATTAATTGTATTCCTCTACACCAACAAAAAGGACATCAAAGAGCTGTCACCAAATTAATACCATTTACAGTAGCCCCCAAGAAGATAAAATACTTAGGAATAAATCTTACCAGAGATGTAAAAGACTTATACAAAGAAAACTACAAAACACTCCCATAAGAAACCAAAAGAGACTTATGTAAGAGGAAAAAATACCTTGCTCATTGATAGGAAGACTTAAGTTCGTAAAAACGTCTTTTCTACCAAAATTGATCTATAGATTTAATGGAATTTTGATCCAAATTCCAACAACTTTTTTTAATGAGATGGAGAAACAAATCACCAACTGCATATGGAAGGGAAAGAAGCCCCGGATAAGTAAAGCATTACTAAAAAAGAACAAAATGGGAGGCCTCACTCTACCTGATTTTAGAACCTATTATACTGCCACAGTAGTCAAAACAGCATGATACTGCTACAACAACAGACACATAGACGAATGGAACAGAATTGAGAATCCAGACATAAATCCACCTACACATGAGCAGTTGATGTTTGACAAAAACCCCAAATCAGTTAAATGGGGAAAAAGCAGTCTTTTTAACAAATGGTGCTGGCATAACTGGATATCCATCTGCAAAAAAATGAAACAAGACCCATACCTTACACCATGCAGAAAAACTAATTCAAAATGGATCAAAGACCTAAATACAAAATCTAAAACAATAAAGTTCAGGGCAGAAAAAATAGGGACAACGTTTGGAGCCCTAATATATGGTGTAAACAGTATACAGAGCATCAACAATGCAGAAGAAAAAGTAGATAACTGGGAGCTCCTCAAAATCAAACACCTATACTCATCCAAAGACTTCACCAAAAGAGTAAAAAGATTACCTACAGACTGGGAAAAAGTTTTTACCTACAACATTTCCAGTCAGTGCCTGATCTCTAAAATCTACATGATATTGCAAAGACTCAACTACAAAAAGACAAATAACCCAATTAAAAATGGGCCAAAGACATGAACAGACATGTCATTAAAAGAAGATTTTCAGGTAGCTAACCAGTACATGAGGAAATGCTCACGATCATTAGCCATTAGAGAACTGCAATTCAAAATTACAAGGAAATTCCACCTCAGCCCAACAAGGCTGGCATTAATCCAAAAAACACAAAATAATAAATATTGGAGAGGTTGTGGAGAGACTGGAACACTTACACACTTACACTGCTGGTAGGAAAGTAAAATGGAATAACCACTTTGGAAATTTATTTGGCTCTTCCTTACAAAGCTAGAAATCCAACTACCAAAGGATCCAGCAATCCCACTTTTTGGAATATATCCTAGAGAAATAAGAGCCTTTACCCGAACAGATATATGCACAACCATGTTCATTGCAGCACTGTTTTCAATAGAAAAAAGATGGAAGCAACCAAGGTGCCCATCAGTGGGTGAATGGATAACTAAATTATGGTATATTCACACAATGGAATACTACTCATCGATAAAGAACAGTGATGAATCTATGAAACATTTCATAACATGGAGGAACCTGGAAGGCATTTTGCTGGGTGAAATTAGTCAGTTGCAAAAGGACAAATATTGTATAAGACCACTATTATAAGAACTCGAGAAATAGTTTAAACAGAGAAGAAAATATTCTTTGTTATTTGAGGGGAGAGGGAGGGAGGGGGTTTTCACTAATTAGATAGTAGATAAGACCTATTTTAAGTTAAGGGAAAAACAACATATAATACAGGCGAGGTCAGCACAACTGGAGTAAATCAAAAGCAAAGTAGTTTCCTGAATAAACTGAATGCTTCGAAGGACAGCATAGCAGAGGCGGAGGTTTGGGGACCATGGTTTCAGGGAACATATAAGTCAATTGGCATAATAAAATCTATTAAGAAAACTTTCTGCATCCCACTTTGGAGAGTGGCATCTGGGGTCTTAAAGGCTAGCAAGTGGCCATCTAAGATGCATCAATTGCCCTCAACCCACCTGGATCAAAGGAGGATGAAGAACACCAAGGACACAAGGTAATTACGAGCCTAAGAAACAGAAAGGGCCACATAAACCAGAGACTACATCAGCCTGAGACCAGAACAACTAGATGATGCCCAGCTACAAGTGATAACGACCCTAATGGGGAACAAAACAGAGAACCCCTGAGGGAGCAGGAGAGCAGTGGGATGCAGGCCCCAAATTCTCATAAAAAGACCAGATTTAATGGTCTAACTGAAACTAGAAGAACCTGGTGGTCATAGTCCCCAGACCTTCTGTTAGCCCAGGACAGGAACCATTCCCAAAGCCAACTCTTCAGACAGGGATTAGACTGGACAATGGGATAGAAAAAGAGGCTGGTGAAGAATGAGCTTCTTGGATCAAGTAGACACTTGAGACTATGTTGGCATCTCCTGTCTGGAGGGGAGATGAGAGGGAGGAGGGGGTTAGAAGATGGCAGAACAGACACGAAAAGAGAGAGTGGAGGGAAAGCACAGGCTGTCTTATTAGGGGGAGAGCAATTAGGAGTATATAGCAAAGTGCATATAAATTTTTGTATGAGAGACTGACATGAGTTGAAAACTTTCAATTAAAGAAGAAAAAAAAAATTAAAAAAAAGTTGAAATATATTTGGGTAAATTACACTATGACCATTTTTTCAAAATTGTATATATACTATATGTAAAATATTTATATTTTGGAGTAAAAAATAGACAAGTATATACTTATTTAATATTTAGGTAATGAGTTAATAAAGCCAACACCAAAGTAAGCTTTAGTCTCTGCATTTAAGGTCCATTTGCCCTAGTTTTGACTCAGCCTACCCTGATATAATAAAGCTTTTTAGAGTTTCATTTGTCATCATTTCTAGACCATACAGGCACAGGTTCCAAAGCTATTATTAAAATTGCTGAAGATATCCTCTAACATCCTCTTGCAGATTCAAAGAATCATTTCCCTTTCTGTAGACTCTTGTGCCTTATTTGGAAGCACTCAATAATAAACAAAGCAGGAGGTGGCAAACACAGGCTTCCTCTGAAATGGCTGAGCAGTACTCAATCTAGTAGCAAAAATAAAATAACATAACGTTATGCTGGCAAAGAGACATTAAATATACACTCAGGAAGTGGAGAAAGGCCATCCACTCTGGGACTTTATAACAAGGCCCATATTAATGTCTCTTTCCTTCTAAAAGGAAGGGTTAACCCTACTTAACAAGCAGCCACGCAGTGGGGATGTGTGGCCTGAGAATGCCATTTGAATTTCACATTTAGATTGGATAACTTCATGGTAGGTGGAGCCACTAAGGTGAGTGTTTCAAGCATCAATTCAGAAGATTCTGACTGACACTCAATGCCACTCACTATGCCAGACACCTCTCCTCACCTCTGTCACTGGTCTGGACTCACTCTCTTTTGCCACTTCACAAAACTTCTTTTTGCTGCTTCTTTGACATTTCTGATTCAGGTTAAGCTCCACCTCTTTTACAAAGCCCTTCCTGTATGTATCATGGTATTGAAAGAGTGTGGGGTTCAGAGCTAGAGATAACCACTATTTTCTCTGCTGTAGGCTAGCTTTGTGGCCTTTGACAAGTAACCTAAAGTCCCCAAACCTGTAAAACAGGGATAAGATGAATAACCACTTCTCAGGGTTGTTTTACAGATTATAAGGTAATATCAAGAGATAATTGATTAAAAAATGATAAGGGATGAAGCTGAATAATGAGTACGTGGGGGTCATTCTACTATTCTCTCTACTGGTGCATATGTTTGAACATTTCTATAATAATTTTTTTTTTTTCATAAAAGGCAATGTATACAAAATTCCTATTACATAGTTGTTGTTACTACTTGTCATTGATTTGATTCCAACTCGTGGTGACCCTATAAGTACAGAGTAGAAGTACTCCACAGGGTTTTGAAGACTGTGACTTTTTGGAAGCAGATCACTAGGCCTCTTTCAGGGCAGCTCTGGGTGCTAATTCCTGTTTTCCCCTTTCACCCAATATTCCAGTCTTCACTCTCTTCCTCCTCCTTGGAGCTTTCATAGTACTTCTTTCTATCATTCTATCATGGACTGAATTGTGTCCCCCAAAAATATGTGTATAAATTTGGCTAGGCTGTGATTCCCAGTTTTGTGCGATTGTCATAGATTGAATTGTGTCCCCTCAAAATATCTGTCAACTTGGCTAGGTCATGATTCCCAGTATGGTATGATTTCCTACCATTTTCTCATCTTATGTGATTTCCCTATGTGTTGTAAATTCTATCACTATGATGTAATGAGATGGATTACAGACAGTTATATTGATGAGATTTACAAGATTAGATAGTGTCTTAAGCCAATCTCTTTTGAGATATAAAAGAGAGAAGTGAGCAGGGAGACAGGAGGACCTCATACAACCAAGGAAGTAGTGCCAGGAGCAGACTGTGTCCTTTGGACATGAGATTTATGCACTGAGAATCTTCTAGGCCAAGGGAAGATTGATGACATGGACCTTCCTCCAGAGCCAACAGAGAAAGTCTTCTCCTGGAGCCGATGCCCTAAATTTGGACTTTAAGCCCACTAGAGTGTGAGAGAATAAATTTCTGTTTGTTAAAGCCATCCACTTGTGGTATTTCTCTTATAGCAGCACTGGATAACCAAGACAGAATTTGGTACCAAGAGTGGGGTGCTGCTCTAACAGATACCTACAATGTGGAAGTGATTTTGAAACTGTGAATGGAAAGAGGACTCAGAAGGCAGTGAGGAGAACGGTTAACAGCAGAGACAGTGCAGATGATGAGAAGCAGCAGCAGAGGACCAGCAGCAGCAGAGGACCAGCAGCAGCAAAACCAGGAGACCAGCACCAGACAGTGCTGGGGCCAACCCACAGAACGAGAAAGCTGCACGCCTTGGCCCAGGAGGCTTCCTGGTAGAGTGGGGTGCCTCTGGGCTCTTACTGCTGGAGCTACAGAGCTTTGGAACACTTGCCCTAGTAAGGGAAATGTGGGTGTGGGGCCCGAGGAGCCGAGAGGCCAAGAAACCAGGAAGCAGAACTGGAGAGACAAGGAACACAGGAAGCTGAGCCGACTCATCTCAAAAGGTATGGCCAAGACCTCGGGGGTTTCAAAGGGTGGAGCCATGGCCTCTGGTGTTTCTAAGGGTGGAGACACCATTCAGATGGGCTAGGAGAATGGTGCTCCTAAAGCCAAGGAACCAGAGTTGCTGTCCCAGTGGGCCTGGAAGGCAGAGCTGAAGCCCAGGACCAAGGGGCCTCCCCTCAGAATCCAGAGAGTGTGGCTAATCCCCGGAGTCTGGAAGGCAGGGCTATAGAGTGTATGGTCTCAGAAAACAGAATTGTTTTCAAGCCTTGAGGGCTAGTATAATGGGTTCTGCTGACTTCCTTGGTGCCTGTTATGCCTTCTTTCCCTCCAATTTCTCCTGTTTGTAATGGAAATGTCTAGCTTGTACCTGTTCTGCCACTGGACCTTTGGAAGCAAATAACTCATATTCTCAATTTCACAGATGAAAAAGAATTTTTGGATTTTGGACTTGGAGTTGATTTTTTCCTATAAAATGATGGGGTGAATATGTTTTACATGTGGCAAGGACATGAATTTTGGAGAGCCAAAGGGTGGAATGTCATGGATTGAATTGTGTTCCCTCAAAATATCTGTCAACTTGGCTAAGTCATGATTCCCAGTACTGTATGATTGCCTACCATTTTGTCATTGGATGTGATTTCCCTATATGTTGTAAATCCTATCACTATGATGTAATGACATAGGTTAAAAACCAAAACCAAACCTGTTGCTGTCGAGTTGATTCCAACTCATAGAGACCCTAAAGGACAGAGTAGAACTGCCCCATAGAGTTTCCAGGGTGCGCCTGGTGGATTCAAACTGCCTATCTTTTGGTTAACAGCCATAGTGCTTAACCACTACACCACTAGGGTTTCCAAGCCAATCTCTCTTGAGATACAAAAGAGAGAAGTGAGCAGAGAGACAGGGGGACCTCATACCACCAGGAAATCAGTGCCAGGAACAAAGCACATCCTTTGGACCTAAGGTTCCTGTGCTGAGAAGCTCCTAGACCAAGGGAAGATTGATAACATGGACCTTCCTCCAGAGTCAACAGAGAAAGCCTTCTCCTGGAGTTGATGGCCTAAATTTGGACTTCAAACCTACTAGACTGTCAGAGAATAAATTTCTCTTTGTTAAAGCCATCCACTTGTGGTATTTCTGTTATAGCAGCACAAGATAACTAAGACAGTGATTGTCCACCATTTTGTCATCTGATGTGATTTTCCTACATTGTAAACCCTGCCTCTATGATGTTAATGAGGACGGATAGGTGGCAGTTGTGTTAATGAGGCAAGGTTCAATCTATAAGATTGGATTATGCCTTGAGCCAATTTCTTTTGGGAATAAAACAGAGAAGTGAGAAGAAAGACAGGGGAACCTCATACCACCAAGAAAGCAGCACCAGGAGCAGAGCACATCCTTTGGACCCAGGGTTCCTGTGCCTGAGAAGCTCCTTAACTTTGTACCTGTACTTAATTGATGACAAAGACTTTCCTCCAGAGCTGATGGAGGAGGCCTTCCCCAGGAGCTGGCAACCTGAATTTGAACTTGTAGCCTACTAAACTGTGAGAGAATAAATTTCACTTTACAAAACCATCCATTTGTGGTATTTCTATTACAGCAGCACTAGATAACCAAGACACATTCTGTTAAGTGTGCCTCAGGTAGGGAATTACTGAAGGATAACTTAGAGTCCAGGACCTCTGCATCCACCATCAGCCACTCCTTGAAGAGGCCCCTAAGGAAGATCTAGCAGGGAGGATGCTAACAGGCAAAGGAGCCTTTATTATGAGCTGAAGGTCTAAATCCAGACCTCGGTGTAAGTCCCTAATGAGCATCTCCACCCCCCTCCCCCGACCCAAACCGCCAAAGCATCTGAAGGACTCTTTTCTCCCAGGCAAGAAACAGATCTATTAACCACCTGATTAACTTTCTTGATCTTTCATTTGGACCCATATCTTAATTTTGTACCTGTAGATACTTTGACTCTCATAATGAAGAAAAATAAACTGAGTGGAAGGAAAAGGCGAAAGAGATACTTTTCCCTAAGGTCTAAAGCAGAATGAGCCTAAGCCACTCACCCTCAACTGTCACAGAGGCAGCACCTCTGCTTCAACAGGAGAAGGTACCTTCCTCTTCCTATGGACCAGGACTCTTAAGAAACAAGCCAGAAAAATGTGGGGCATGAGAGCCACAGGAGCAAAGAGAGAACTCTTCAAGAGATCCCAGGTTTTGTCCTCTCCCTGTCTCACTTCTCTTTGTTTGTAGCCCAGGAAATGCCCTGTTCTTGATACCCTCTTGCTTGAAGAAGGCAGAACATGAAGTGGTGGTGGTGAGAGGAGCTTTGAATTCTTCCCAGAAGAAATAGAAGCTTAAAGGGTAAAACTGTTGCCGGTGCCTCTATGCCTGTAATTGAATAAGGTTCTTGCCTCTCACTGGTCAAGAATGAACAGGTAAGGCGTGGAGAATTTTCCACATGAGCAAAGCTTTATTAAAGAGGCTTGCAAGCGGAGACAAGGATGGCCTAGGCAATGCTTACCCTGTCTCACAGAACAAAGGATGTGCATGGGTTCTTAAAGGTTTTTGGTCAAGAAAAGATTTATGTTTATTCATAGGTATAGACGGGGTTTTCCAGGAGATGGCCTGTCTGGGTGGAGATATGTTAACTACGGTGGACACGCAGCAGCTTTCTAAGGTGGCTTTAAGGTGGCCTCTGTCCTGGAGGCCTCTGGGATTTGTAGCAGGACTTATTATGGGGTGTTGTGCCTGTGCAGTCTCTCGCTCCCCAAGTTCAATTCCTCAGCTGCGGCTGCAGCCCCTCACTGCCTCTGGTGGAAGGTCACACTGTGGTCACAGGTGGATGGTCTGTGCATGTCCCTGGGGCTGGTTTCATCTGGCTGCTTCTGAAAGACAACTTTAAGGAAGTTTCCGGGCTGTTTTCTGATACCCTGCCCCATTGTTCTGGGGAATGGCTTTGTTTCTGCTCCCTGGCCTATTTTCCTGTTACTTTGTTACTTTAATTTGTTTACGTGAATTGCAGATTTGGGGGCCCTTCTGTTCCCTGTCTTAAAACCACTTACTTGCTTTCTGTCAACCAGAGAAGGAAAGAGTGAGGTAGATGGTATTAGAAGGAGCAGTGCCACAGATTGAATTATTTCCCCCCAAAAAATGTGTGTATCAGTTTGGTTAGGCCATCATTCCCAGTAGTGTGTGTTTGTCCTCCATTTTGTGATTGTAATTTTATGTTGAGAGGATTAGGGTGGGATTGTAACACCATCCTTACTAGGGTCACCTCCCTGATCCAAGGTAAAGGGAGCTTCCCTGGGGTGTGGCCTGCACCACCTTTTATCTCTCAAGAGATAAAAGGAAAGGGAAGCAAGCGGAGAGTTGGGGACCTCATACCACCAAGCAAGAAGCACCAGGAGCACAGTGCTTCCTTTAGACCCAGGGTCCCTGCATGAAGAAGCTCCTTGTCTAGGGGAGCATTGATAAGAAAGCCGACAGAGAGAGAAAGCCTTGCCCTGGAGCCGATGCTCTGAATTTGGACTTGTAACTACTATACTGTGAGAAAATATATTTCTCTTTGTTAAAGCCATCCACTTGTGGTATTTCTATTATGGCAGCACTAGATGACTAAGACAAGCAGTGAGATGAGGAATGTGGTATTGTAATAAGAAGTCTGGCTCCATTTCTGCCTAGAAGTTAGCTGTTAAGAAAACCCAGGTGAGCCCTCCTTTGGCGCTGGTGGAACATTTCAAACCACTCAACCTCTGCCCACATATGGGAACTCTCACCCCAGCCCAGTCCCACCCACCAACCATCATAAAAACCACAAGTCAGTCTCCTTCCTTTGCTCTCTCAAGCCATTTTGAACCAGCATGAGAGGCCTGCCGTGCCCTTCCAAGACAGCCTCAACTATGTAAATAACACAAACACACCTTTCACACCCTCTTGGTGTGTGCTTACTATCTTCGGTCTCAACATCTGAACCAAGTTTTGGGTGAGGGTTCATCCTGTTTCTGCAGTGTCCACAATAGGTGTAAAAGGAAGGACTTGATAATTTAGCATTAGCTCTTTCTAGGTGGTAAGATAAGAGATTTATTTTTCTTTTGACTTGTAATTTAGTCCAATGCAGGTGTCAGCACTTTTTATTTTTTTGATCAACAGCCATATTATAAATATTTTGGGCTTTGAGGGCCACATGGTCACAACTACTCAACCCTACCTTTGTAGAGTGAAAGTAGCCATACACAAATGATTGTGGACATGTTACAATAAAACTTTATTTACAAAAATAGGCAGAGGGCTAGATTTGGTCTGCCAGCCATAGTTTGCCAACCCCTGCTATAATGTTCCTACACTGAAAGTCTATTACTTGCATAATTAAGAAATACAGAAATTTATAAAAACAAATAAAATTGGGACACACAGGTAATCTTAGTTAAGACCTATTGGTTGGCTCTTTTGGGGGATGATGAAAGAAGAAGAGAAGAGCTGTCCCTCTGCTTATCTATGGTTTCTTAAGGGGGCTGACTTATTTCTAGAGTGGAGAGTCTTAGGTGGTCCTGCGCTTCCCCCTTGAGACTCCTCTACACTGGCCTCTGGTCCTGCCAAGATGAGTAACTGCTAAAGTGTCACACCTTATAACTCAGAATAAGAATGCACATCCTAAAAGGAATTAATTGATCCAGCCTTCTGGTAAGAATAGAATAGCTCTGAGCGCCTTGAAGAAAGCTTTTGATAACTTCAACATGGTGTCATTGAAATACTGTTACTTGGTTTTGCTTTTTACCTGATTTAGGCTTTCCTGATTTGTTTCTGCTGACAGGGCTGAGATATTTGAGGAGATTTAGATGGGGCTGAGCAGCTCTAGAGAATTCTACACTTTGCTCAGCAGTTCTGGGATTTCCACCACGGTTTATATTTCATGGGTGGAAAATGCCAATCAGCCTTCCAAAATGCTGCTGTGGGTCTGGCCACATTCACAAGCCCCCAGTAGACTCTTCCAAAACTTGTCTCTGTAATCAGCAGGTTTGCTATGAAGGAAACACCAAATGTGGCAGAAATTGTTTTCCTACGGGAAGAACAGTGGGAAAGCAGGTGCTTGAATGTGAGAATGTCAGCGCTCAGAGTGAAGGCAATTAACCTCCCCGACGTAGCTCAGCATGGAAGAGAAATTAGCAAGGACAAGGCAGGCAGCTGCTATCCCCTGTGTGTCATGGGCAGCTGCGATTAGAGGGCACTCTGCACACCTGGGCACTTGCAGCCTGTGAGGGCTCCAGCAGGCCTTGTGGGTACCGGCAGGCCTTGTGGGCCAGTGCCCAGGGTTCTGAAATGTGCTGCAGATCCCTATGCCAGAAAGAAGCTGCAAGGAGATTGATTACCTCTAGACTCCTTGCAGGAGCTGGAGGTGAATCCAGGAGGACAATACTCAGGCATCTTCTTCAGCAGGGCCATTTTTCAAAATCAAAATTAACTCAGAAGAATGACATTATAACCCCTCCGCCTCTTGACACTCATCCATCCAGGCTCAATTTTCAGCCAAATCAAGTGACAGAACAAATGGTGGTCTGTTCCACGTTCTATTAGCTAAGCCAAAAGATAGGCCCCAAACAGCTTATCTAGTGAGGATAATAGGGAGGGTTTTAATAGGATGACCTCAGTGAGGTGCAGGCTATTAATTCATGCAGCCCAGGAGTATACACTGGGTTTGAGTGTATACTCCTGAGCTGCCTGAATTAATACCCCCGGTGACTAAAAAATCAAACCAAACCCGTTGCCTTTGAGTCAATTGTAACTCATAGTGACCCTATAGGACAGAATAGAACTGCACAATAGAGTTTCCAAGGAGTGCCTGGTGGATTCGAACTGCCAACCTTTTGGTTAGCAGCCGTAGGACTTAACCACTATGACACCAGGGTTTCCAAGGAGCAGTTGGTGGACTTGAACTGCGAACCTTTTAGTTAGCAACCTGAGCTCTTAACGACTTTGCCACCATGGCTCCCCCCTGGTGACTAAAACTCAAATTGCTCTTGGAGCATTCCTCCGTGAGGACTTCTGGTCCTCCTCTCCCCTTTACAATGTGCAGGCAAGGGAAGGGTTAAATTATAATCTCACAGTGAACTGAGGGAAGTGACATTGTTTTGACCTATGGGGAATGGGGATTTCTATTGCAAGCATCTGTCATTTCTTTGTGTCTGGTTTAGGCAAACCTATGCTGGATTTCAGATCCCTAGGTGGCACAAGTGGTTAAGCACTGGGGTACTAACCAAAAGGCTGGCAGTTGGAACCCACTTAGCACTGCCATGGACAAAAGGCCTAGTGAACTGCTTCCATAAAGATTAAAAAAAAAAAACCCTATAGAGCTGCCTGCAAAGGCTCAGTTCCTAACTAGGTTAGTTACTGTATTAGCTCAGCACTCTGTAGTAACAAACAAAACCTCAGTGGCTTATCGTAGCATAAATTTTCTCACACATGAAAAAGTCCAATGCACATGTTTCTGACTGGTGGGTAGCTTTTCATATAGTCACTCAGAGACCCGGGCTCCTTCTACCTTGTGGCTTCCCTATCTTCTAGGGTCTCAGAGTCCTTTCCATTCACTGACAGATGGGGAACAAAGCAAGGGGAATGCATATCTGCTTCTTATCCACTTGGACTTGAAGTGGACACACACACTTCCAGGCACGTCTCATTCATGAAAATTAGTTGTATGGCCACACCTAGATGTCAGGCAACCATGACATGCAGTCCCTGACTGGACAGCCATACCTGACACTATGAAGAGGAAACATGGATCTGGTGTGGTCTACTGGCTGTTGGCACACTCAGCTCTTCAACTCCTCCCAGTGCCTGCTAAGGTTGATCCTCCCATCTGAATGACTGTCCCTGAGACACTGCTTCATTTGGTCCTGCCACTTTCCTTTTACTATTAGAGTTCCCTCAGGTAGCATTTCTGTAAATGCTTTGTTTTAAGCCTGGCTGCTGTTTTAACCTGGCTGCTTTAGCAGAAGCTGATGATGCCTAGAGTAGGGTCAGGTTTGCTCAGGGGCTGGGGAAGTGAGAGGGGAGAATTAATGGTCAACCCTGTGAGGGGTGGAATCCCTGGGTGGTGCAAACACTTAACATGCTTGGCTGCTTACTGAAAGTTTGGAGGTTCAAGCCCACCCAGAGGAGGCTCAGAAGAAAGGCCTGACAATCTACTTCTGAAAGATGAGTCATTGAATATTATATGGAGCACAGTTCTACTCTGACACACATGGGGTCAATAGCAACTGGAAAAGTGTGAGAAGTGTGGCCTGAAAAGTTGAGAGATGGAAATACCAACTGTGAGGAAGTTCAAGATGGCTTGGTGGATACAGCTCTATTCAAAGCTACTACACTGTAGCAGAATTATCAGTTTCTTTACACTAAGCATAAATAATAAAGTATACATTTTAAAAAATAAAACTCTGTAGAAATCTCATTCCATATTTATATGTGGTTGAAAATATTTCATAAAGCACAGGCCAGCCCAATTCCCCACACCTTTTAATCTATTTTTAACAGAGCTTCTCTATAAACTTTATATTTTATCCTTTCACTTTTTAGGGAATTCTTACTCAGGAAATTAACATTTCTAGGGATTTTAAAACTGTTTCCAAGTTATTTTTTGTCTTTGATTCTCTCCTTGCTCTTCAGAAAACCCCTGTGTACTAAGAAGCACACAGAAAGCTTGAATGACACAGGATATCTAATCCCACATAGCCAACTTCAAACAGCACTAGGACTAAGATCCCAAAGGCTCTGATGCACAGGATATAAATTTAACTGGACTGGGCTACCTTTATCATCCCTTTCACAATCTGTCATACCCAAAGAATTACAGCTCAAAGAATCTTCTGGACACCAAGCAATGCGCCATCCATCTATCTCCTACCTCATCCTTTCCCTACAAACCCTTGAACAATAATGGGTCAGAAAAGTTTTTTTTTTTTTTTTTTTTTTTGAACAATGTGATTAGAAATACTCACAGGTGACCTTAGAGAGCCATTTAAGTGTAGAAAAGAAAAACAGTTTTACAGACCATCATACTCACAGTCCCCAACTTCAAATATTTCATAAGTCAAGATACCTCAACACTTCATTATGGCAGGTAGCACATGCTGTAGAGTCCCATGTCCATTTATGGAAAAGAATCACTGCTCTTTCTGAACTACACATATCCAAAGTTGAAATCCCACTGAATGCTTCCCTGAGGGAGTGGGGAGAGGAAGAGTTTACCCTCCTCACACTCTGCCACAATGGCCTTTGTTAGTCTGCTTCTCTCTGTACTCCAGAGGGTGAGAAGGAGCATAATTGGATGTACAGAACATTGGCCATGGAGCCCAGCAGCCTGTGTTCAAAATCCTGTCTCTGCCATGTACTAGCTGTGTGATCTTGGAGAAAGTAATATAACTCTCTGTGCCTCTATCTCTCATCTATAAAATGGAGATGAAAACCTGTCTTATAGAGTAGTTCTGAAGATTAAATGTCGATAATATAAAGCACTTTGAACCATGCTTTGGCACATTATTAGTGCTGCATAAGTGTTATGGATTGAATTGTGTTCCCCAGAAAGATATGTTGAAGTCTTAATCCTGGTACTGTGAATGTGACCTTGTTTGGAAATAGGGTCTTTGAAGATGTTATCACTTAACATTAGGTCATACTGGAGTAGACTGAGTACTAATCTAAAGAGAGGTGTCCTTTCAAAAGAAGAGAAGAGACCCAAAAATGCAAAGAAATAGAAAAGCAGCATGGGAAGACTGAGGCAGATACTGGAGTGCTCTACAAGCCGAGAACACCAAGGATTGCAGGCTGTCACCAGAAGCTAGCACAGAGCCATGGGACAGATTCTCCCTCAGAATGCTCAGAAGGAATCAACATGGCTGAAACCCTGATTTCAGACTCCCAGTCTCCAGAACCGTGAGACAATACATTTTTGCTCTTATTTGCGGTGCTTTGTTACAGTGACCCTAGGAAACTAATATGATAAACATTTGCTATTTTGTAATGCTTGTTATTTGCCAGATCTGGTCCACAAACTATCAGTGATAAATCAGCCAGGCTGTCAGGGAATTTTTACTCCCTACACTTGCATGCCCCTCCAGGCCTGACAGCTTTGTGAAATCCATATCCTTGGTTGGGCTGTCTTAGTTTTAGTTCTCTCCAGGAGGAGAGAAGTAACAAGGAGTAGAAACTGTACTAGCAGGTTACTTCTGCACCTGTGGAATGGTTGGCATTCTCGCTGATCACAACACAATAAAAGTAGAAATCGATAACAGAAACGGCGAGGAAAAAAATGAAATACAAGGAAACTAAGCAATATTTTGCTTAAAGCCAACTCAGTAATAAAAGAAATCAAACAGAGAGTAAAAAAATTCCTAGAATCAAATGAAAATTAAAACACACCATACCAAAACCTTTGGGACACAGAAAAGGCAATGCTCAGAGGTCAATTTATGGCAATAAATGCACACATCAAAAAGAAGAACAGACCAAAATGAAAACATTAGAAACAAATAGAAAGACAAAAGCAAAAGAAGCCCACAGCCACCAGAAGAAAAAGGAAATAATAAATATTAGAGCAGAAAACAATGAAATAGAGAACAGAAAAAAGTAAAATAAAATAAAAAGAATCAGTAAGACCAAAAGTTGGTTCTCTGAAAAGATCAAGAAAATCAACAAACCACTGATGAAACAGACAAAATAAAAACAGGAGAGGAAGCAAATACCCCAAATTAGAAATGAGATGGAGCACGTTACAACAGACTCTACCGAAATAAAAAGCATCATAACAGAGAATGGGGCCAAGATGGTGGAATAGTCAGACACGTCACATAGTCCCTCTTACAACAAAGACTCAAAAAATGAGTGAATCATGTATACATGACAAACTAGGAACTCTAAGCATCTAAGACAAAGCTAAAAATCAGAATGAGCCACAGGTGAAATGAGAGACAATTCAAAAACAGTGGAAATGGGACATTACGGATTGCCATATCATTGGTGTCCTGCTAGCTGGATCTGCATACTGCAGACATATTGAGGCAAACTGCAGCACCCCAAATTGAAACCCATCCCATCTGGTGAAGCTAAGCAGCACCAACTCTTCAAGTACCTCCAGAAAAAAACAGGAGCAACACCAGACCTAAGAAGATTAAGTGCAAATTCCAAACCCACTGTGCACCCAACATCCCTGCCCCCACCAGAGCTCCATGGCCAAGGAGTATTCCCTTCTTCTCATCCATCCTTCTCCCTGCTCAGACACCAGTCCAGTGGCATTCAATACCACCATGCCCCCTAAGCCAGGAACTCAAAGCTCCAGTCAGGAGGCACTCTCCACTTCTCCCAGGCACTGGCATACGGGGTGCACACACTTGCAGTGCTCTTCACACCCACCAATCACTCACACTAGTGCCTTTCTGGCTGACCCAGAATGGCACGCTCACATTAGGAAAAATGGGTGGGGCTTCCAGGGGAAGCCAGTTTTCATCTGCAGCAGCCAAAGTGGGAACTCCAGGTTTGTGGCATTCAACACTGCCCCACCCTCTAAAAAGTGGCCTAACCTACCATACCAGGGGCCTGAGGGCCAGAGATACAAAGCACTCCCTCTAGCCACCCACAATGGGGGCCTGAAAACCAGTGGTGCCCCCCCCAATTCCTCCAGCCAACAGCACCAGCCACACAGGGACCAGCTGCACTACCCCCCTCACTGTGCACTTTAGCAAACAGGGAAATATTTTCCATCCAGGCATCTGGGGACAGCCAATAGCCTCTGTCTTGTCCCCCAAATCACCCCCCACTGCACCCAGAGGCCTGTACCTGCTCTGGACATGCCCACAGAGTCCTGCCTGCCCAGGACTGAGATGTAGGTGAGATACTCCACACCACAAACTCAGAGATGGACAACCTGGGCACCTGTAAGTGACAGAGCATACACACAACACCCAACCCAATGACTAGGGAGAACACCCCTTGGACCCATGGCCAGGTGACCAGCAGGACAGATTCATCGCCTCACCAAAAATGCTGCTATCAACTTCAGCAACCCTGCAAGAACAGTGAACTGACTCTCAGGCTTACATGCCTAGTAACTTCTCTGACCACCTACAGACAGGAGGTGAGAGCTTCAACAATGCCAGATTAATAATCAGAGTAACACACACCTGCAGCCTACTTGGACATATCAAAACAAAACAAAAATTCAGGACACAGTAAATAAAAATACAACAAATAAATATAATAACATTGATGCCTTGGAAACAATAATTAATATCAAGTCACTTGAAGAAAAAGGAAAGGATTGTTCCATCAAGCAACCAAAATAAATAACAAGAAAACCTTCCAGAGGAAGATAAGGCAATGGAACTACCTGATAAGGAATTCAAAAGACTAATACACAGAGCTCTCCAAGAGAACAAGAAGGAGATCAGGCAAAACACAAGGGACACCAAATGAAGGAACACACAGACAAAGCAATAGAAGTCGAGAAAACAATACAAAAACAAAATGATTGAATAATCAAGATGTTAGAAACCACACAAAAACAGCAACTAGAAATCCAAAAGATTAACAATAAAATTTCAGAATTAGAAAATTCAATAGCAGGTCATAGGGTCACAACTGAGACAACAAATATCAGAACTAGTGAGATTGAAGATAAATCCCTGACACATGTTTGTTTGAGGAAAACTCAGAAAAATGAAGGAAGCCTAAGAATTATGTGGGATACTATCAAGAGGAATATTCCACCCAACAACCAGAACAAGGTGAGGGGGACAGTTAACAGAACAGTCGAAGATATGCTGGCAGAAAACTTCCTTAATATCATGAAAGATGAGAAGATATCTCTCCAAGAAGCTCAATGAACCCTATACAGGATAGACCTCAAAAGAAAGTCACCAAGTCATATCAAAATCAAACTTGCCAAAACCAAAGACAAAGAAAAAATCCTGAGAGCTGCTAGGAATAAATGAAAAGTCACCTACAATGGAGAACCAATAAGACTAAGCTCTGATTACACAACAGAAACCATGTAGGCAAGAAGACAATGGAATGACATATAAAAAGCCTTGAAAGAAAAAAAAATTGCCAGCCAAGAATTAAATATCCAGCAAAATTGTCTCTCAAATGTGATGACAAAATTAGGTCATTTCCAGATAAACAGAAATTAAGGGAATATGTAAAAACCAGACCAAAATTGTAAGAAATATTAAAGGGAGTTCTCCAGTTAGAGAAGCAACATCAGAAAACAATCCAAGACTAGGACATAGGACAGATCAACCAGATACCAACCCAGATATGGAATTCACAAGAACAAAACAAAGCTAAAAGACTGAAAATAGGGAATATTTAAATGACAACATCAAAAAAAAAAAGGGAAATAAATTGTGTAGTCATAAAACTTCCATTTGAAGAGGAAGTCAAATACAAGACTGTGTTTAAATTAGAGAAATAAAGGTAAATTTCAAGGTAACCACAAAGAGAGCTAACCTACCCATCAAAATAAAAAAGAAGAAAAACATAAAGACTCAGCAAGAACAAAATCAACAATAATGAAAGAGATGAAAAAATCCATACACCAAAAGAACTCAGCACAGAAAATTTAGCAGAAAAAAAACCGTCAGCACCACACACACACACAAATACAACAAAATGACAGCAGTAACCTCATCCCTATCAATAATTACACTGAATGTAAATGATCTAAATGCACCAGAAAAGAGACAGAGAGTGACAGAATGGATAAAAAACACAATATGTCTATATGCTGTCTACAAGTGACACACCTTAGACACAGACATAAGTAGATTAAAACTCAAAGGTTTAAAATATGTCAAGCAAACAATAAACAAAAAAGAGCAGGAGTGGCAATATTAATCTCAGCTAAAATAGACTTTAAAGCAAAATCCATCATAAAGGATAAGGAAGGCCACCATATAATAATTAAAGGGTCAGTACACCATGAGGACATAACTGTAATAAATAGATACACACCCAGTGACAGGGTTCCAAAATACATAAAATAAACTCTAACAGCATTGAAAAGAGAAATAGATAGTTCCACAATAATAGTAAAAGACTTTGACACACCATTTTCGGTGAAGAACAGAACATCTAGAAAGAAACTCAGTAAAGATACAAAAGATCTAAATACCACAATCAACCAACTTGAACTCATAGACATATACAGAATATTCCATCCAACAACAGCAAAGTATACATTCTTTTCCAATGCACGTGGTACATTCTCTAGAATAGACACATTTTAGGCCACAATGCAAGACTTATCAAAATCCAAAACATTGAAATAATACAAAGCATTCTCTCTGATCACAATGTCATAAAAGTAAAAATCAATAACAAACAGCAAGGAAAAAAATCAAATACATGGTATCTTAATTATCTAGTGCTGCTATAACAGATATTCTACAAGTGGATGGTTTTAACACACAGAAGTTCATTCTCTCACAGTTTGGTAGGCTAGAATTCTGAATTCAGGGTTTCATCTCCAGGGGAATGCTTTCTCTCTCTGTTGGCTCTGGGGGAAGGTACTTGTCATCAATCCTCCCTGGTCAAGGAGCTTCTCAGTACAGGGACCCCGGGTGCAAAGGACATGCTATACTTCTGGCTCTTGTTTCTTGGTGGTATGAGTTCACCATGTGTCTCTGCTTCTCCCTTTTATATTTCAAAAGAGACTGGCTTAAGATACAACCTAATCTTGTAGATTGAGTCCTGCCTCATCAACGTAACTGCAGCTAATCCCGTCTCATTAACGTCATAGAGATAGGATTTACAACACATAAGAAAATCACATCGGATGACAAAATGGTGCAAAATCACACAACACTAGAAATCATAAAAAAAAAAAAAAATCATAGCATACCCAAATTGACAGATATTTTAGGACACAATTCAATCCATAACACATGGAAATGGAAAAACACCTTGCTTAAAAACTCCTGGGTAATAGAAAAAATCAAGGATGAAATAAAAAAAAAAAACATAGAATCAAATGAGAATGAAAATACATCTTCTCAAGACCTTTGAGACACAGCAAAAGCACTGCTTAAAAGTCAATTTATAGTAATAAACACACAGATAAAAGAAGAAGGGCCAACATCAAAACATTAACCCTACAACTCAAACAAATAGAAACAGAACTGCAAAAGAAGCTTTCAGGCACGAGAAGAAAGGAAATAAAAAAGACAATGCAGAAACAAGTGAAACGTAAAACAGAAAAACAATAGAAAGAATCAACAAGACCAAAAGTTGGTTCTTTGAAAAGATCAGCATAATCAAGAAACCACTGGCCAAACTGACAAAAGCAAAACAGGAAAGGAAGCAAATCACATGAATAAGAAATGAGATGGGTGAAATCACAACGGACCTGACTGAAATAAAAAGGATCATAACAGAATACTATGAAAAATTGTAGTGCAAAAAATGCCAAACCTAGAGGATATTGGCATATTTCCAGAAACACACTACCCACCTAAACTAACACAAACTGAGGTAGAAAGCTACACAGACCCAAAACAAAAGAGGAGATTCAAGAGGTAATATAAGATCCAGGGCCAAGATGGCGGACTAGGTGGATGCTACCGCGGATCCCTCTTGCAACAAAGACTTGGAAAAACAAGGGAATCGATCACATACATAACAATCTAGGAACTCTGAACAACAAGCACAGACTTAGAGACGGAAAACGAACAAATACGGGCAGACAGCGACTGTTTTCAGAACCAGGAGCCGCGCACCAGGCAGGTGACCTTCGGAGCCCGATCTGGGGCAGAGCCCAGGGGGGCAGATGGCACAGAAAGGGGGCCCACCCCTTCCCCCTCAAACCCATCCCGGGAGGAAGTCTAGCAGGTTGGCGTGGGCGGCGTAGAGGCGCAGCCGGAGGGAGAAGCACCCGGGAGGCAGTGACTGATCTGGGAGGGGGGAGAACAGCGTCCCTGCTGGGGT
Organism: Loxodonta africana; assembly: GCF_030014295.1. NCBI lineage: Eukaryota > Metazoa > Chordata > Mammalia > Proboscidea > Elephantidae > Loxodonta > Loxodonta africana. The sequence goes on from NC_087353.1 coordinate 51,753,656, forward strand.
GCCGTCCCGCCGGGAGTTAGGCGAGAAGCCGACGGGGCGCGAGCGGGGGTGGGTCAACTATATTTCCCTAAAGTGACCCCAGGGCGGGGCCCACACGTTCTTGCGGGAGGACGCACACCCAGTCCGCGCGTGTGGCGCGACACACCAGAGGGAGAAATCCCCGGAAGTGTCTGGTCTCAAAGCAGGGAAAGCAGCATCCCAGACGGGGAGCCATTCCGCTGGGATCTGGGCGCGCACGGGCGGGGCGTGAGCGAGGGGTCCATTTTTATTACCCTGAATTGACCCAGGGGGCGGGCCCACCTGGTCGTGCCAGTGACGCCCTCCCAGTTTGCGCGAGAGGTGTGGCACACCGGAAGGAGAAGTCCCCGGGAGGAAGTGATTGGGCCCGAAGCGGGGAAAGTAGTGTCCCAGACGGGGTGCCGTCCTGCTGGGACTTGGGCGCACGCACGAGCGGGACGCGAGCGCGGGGTCCATTTTTATTACCCTGAATTGAGCCAGGGGGCGGGCCCACCTGGCCGTGCAGGTGACGCCAACCCAGTTCGCGCGAGAGGTGTGGCACACCGGAAGGAGAAGTCCCCGGGAGGAAGTGACTGGTTCCGGAACGGGGAAAGCAGCGTCTCAACCCGGAAGTCATCCTGCTGGGATTTGGGCGCGTGCACGGGCGGGGCGTGACCGCAGGACCCAATTATAATTGCCTGAATAGACCCTGGGGGCGGGCTCACCCGTTCGTGTGGGAAACGCCCACCCAGTGCCCACAAGCGGTGCCGTGCACCGGAGGAAGTCCCCAGGAGGAAGTGACTGGTTTCCGAGCAAAGAAAGCAGTGTCCTAGCCAGGGACCTGTCCAGCCCGGATTTTGGCAAACGGGGGCGGAGCGTGAACGTGGTGTTCAGCTCTATATTATGTGGTGCTACACTCCTAGCTCTCAGATCCCTCCCCCACCCTCCCCAGGCGACCCCATTAACATCCGAATACCCGGAGCCAGAGGGAGAATTCAGATAGGGATCTGACTGCATTTTTTTTTAGCCGACTACTTGGAAAATCTAGTTTCCCAGTGATGGCTCGGAGACAGCAGTCCATATCAAACCACATAAAGAAACAGACCATGACAGCTTCTCCAACCCCCCAAACAAAAGAATCAAAATCTTTCCCAAATGAAGATACAATCCTGGAATTATCAGATACAGAATATAAAAAACTAATTTACAGAATGCTTAAAGATATCACAAATGAAATTAGGATAAATGCAGAAAAAGCCAAAGAACACACTGATAAAACTGTTGAAGAACTCAAAAAGATTATTCAAGAACATAGTGGAAAAATTAACAAGTTGCAAGAATCCATAGAGAGACAGCATGTAGAAATCCAAAAGATTAACAATAAAATTACAGAATTTGACAACGCAGTAGAAAGTCAGAGGAGCAGACTCGAGCAATTAGAATGTAGACTGGGACTTCTGGAGCAGCAGGGAAACAACACCAACATAGCTGAAAAAAAATCAGATAAAAGAATTTAAAAAAATGAAGAAACCCTAAGAATCATGTGGGACTCTATCAAGAAGGATAACTTGCGAGTGATTGGAGTCCCAGAACAGGGAGGGGGGACAGAAAACACAGAGAAAATAGTTGAAGAACTCCTGACACAAAACTTCCCTGACATCATGAAAGATGAAAGGATATCTATCCAAGATGCTCATCGAACCCCATTTAAGATTGATCCAAAAAGAAAAACACCAAGACATATTATCATCAAACTTGCCAAAACCAAAGACAAACAGAAAATTTTAAAAGCAGCCAGGGAGAAAAGAAAGGTTTCCTTCAAGGGAGAATCAATAAGTTCAGACTACTCAGCAGAAACCATGCAGGCAAGAAGGGAATGGCACGACGTATACAGAGCACTGAACGAGAAAAACTGCCAACCAAGGATCATATATCCAGCAAAACTCTCTCTGAAATATGAAGGAGAAATTAAGATATTTACAGATAAACACAAGTTTAGAGAATTTGCAAAAACTAAACCAAGACTGCAAGAAATGCTAAAGGAGATTGTTTGGCCGGATGACCAATCATATCAGGTACCAGCACAATACAAGGTCACAAAACAGAATGTCCTGATATCAACGCAACTCAAATAGGGAAAGCACAAAAACAAACAAATTAAGACTAATTCTAAAAAATAAATAAATAAACAAAATAATACATACAACAGGAAATCATGGAAATCAATAGATAAATGATCAAAATAATCAAAAAGAGGGACTAAATATAGGAGGCATTGAACTGCCAGATGGAGAGTGATACAAGGTGAAAGAGAAGGATACAAGTTAGGTTTTTACTTACAAAAATAGGGGTAAATAAAAAGGTGACCACAAAAAGGAATATCAATCCCATAACACAAGAAAAAAGCCAAGAAAAACGTAACGACTCAATAAACACAAAGTTAAACATTATGAAAATGAGGATCTCACAAGCTACTAAGAAAAACGTCTCAGCACAAAAAAGCATGTGGAAAAATGAAAAGGCCAACAACACACATGAAAAGGCATCAAAATGACAGCACTAAAAACTTACTTATCTATAATTACGCTGAATGTAAATGGACTAAATGCACCAATAAAGAGACAGAGAGTCACGGACTGGATAAAAAAACACGATCCATCTATATGCTGCCTACAAGAGACACACCTTAGACTTAGAGACACAAACAAACTAAAACTCAAAGGATGGAAAAAAATATATCAAGCAAACAATAAGGAAAAAAGAAGAGGAGTAGCAATATAAATTTCTGACAAAATACACTTTAGACTTAAATCCGCCACAAAGGATAAAGAAGGACACTACATACTGATAAAAGGGACAATTGATCAGGAATACATAACCATATTAAATATTTACGCACCTAATGACAGGGCTGCAAGATACATAAATCAAATTTTAACAGAATTGAAAAGTGAGATAGACACCTCCACATATATAGTAGGAGACTTCAACACACCACTTTCGGAGAAGGACAGGACATCCAGTAAGAAGCTCAATAGAGACACGGAAGACCTTCTTACAACAATCAACCAACTTGACCTCATTGACTTATACAGAACTCTCCACCCAACTGCTGCAAAATATACTTTTTTTTCTAGCGCACATGGAACATTCTCTAGAATAGACCACATATTAGGTCATAAAACAAATCTTTCCAGAATCCAAAACATCGAAATATTACAAAGCATCTTCTCAGACCACAAGGCAATGAAGCTAGAAATCAATAACAGAAAAACTAGGGAAAAGAAATCAAATACTTGGAAAATGAACAATACCCTCCTGAAAAAAGACTGGGTTATAGAAGACATCAAGGAGGGAATAAGGAAATTCTTAGAAAGCAATGAGAATGAAAATACTTCCCATCAAAACCTCTGGGACACAGCAAAAGCAGTGCTCAGAGGCCTATTTATATCGATAAATGCACACATACAAAAAGAAGAAAGAGCCAAAATCGGAGAACTGTCCTTACAACTTGAACAAATAGAAAGTGAGCAACAAAAGAATCCATCAGGCACCAGAAGAAAACAAATAATAAATATTAGAGCTGAACTAAATGAATTAGAGAACAGAAAAACAATTGAAAGAATTAACAAAGCCAAAAGCTGGTTCTTTGAAAAAATTAACAAAATTGATAAACCACTGGCTAGACTGACTAAAGAAAAACAGGAAAGGAAACAAATAACCCGAATAAGAAACGAGAAGGACCACATCACAACAGAACCAAATGAAATCAAAAGAATCATATCAGATTACTACATAAAATTGTACTCTAACAAATTTGAAAACCTAGAAGAAAGTGATAAATTCTTGGAACAATACTACTTACCTAAACTAACACATTCAGAAGTAGAACAACTAAATAGACTCATAACAAAAAAAGAGATTGAAACGGTAATCAAAAAACTCCCAACAAAAAAAAAGTCCTGGCCCAGATGGCTTCACTGCAGAGTTCTACCAAACCTTCAGAGAAGACTTAACACCATTACTATTGAAGGTATTTCAAAGTATAGAAAAAGACGGAATACTACCCAACTCATTCTATGAAGCTACCATCTCCCTGATACCAAAACCAGGTAAAGACATTACAAAAAAAGAAAATTTTAGACCTATATCCCTCATGAACATAGATGCAAAAATCCTCAACAAAATTCTAGCCAATAGAATCCAACAACACATCAAAAAAATAATACACCCTGATCAAGTGGGATTTATACCAGGTATGCAAGGCTGGTTTAATATCAGAAAAACCATTAATGTAATCCAGCACATAAATAAAACAAAAGACAAAAACCACATGATCTTATCAATAGATGCAGAAAAGGCATTTGACAAAGTTCAACACCCATTTATGATATAAACTCTAACCAAAATAGGAATTGAAGGAAAATTCCTCAACATAATAAAGGGCATATATGCAAAGCCAACGGCCAATATCACTCTAAATGGAGAGAACCTGAAAGCATTTCCCTTGAGAACGGGAACCAGACAAGGATGCCCTTTATCACCGCTCTTATTCAACATCGTGCTGGAAGTCCTAGCCAGGGCAATTAGGCTAGACAAAGAAATAAAGGGTATCCAGATTGGTAAAAAGGAAGTAAAGCTATCACTATTTGCAGATGACATGATCGTATACATGGAAAACCCTAAGAAATCCTCCAGAAAACTACTGAAACTAATAGAAGAGTTTGGAAGAGTCTCAGGATATAAAATAAACATACAAAAATCACTTGGATTCCTCTACATCAACAAAAAGAACACCGAAGAGGAAATAACCAAATCAATACCATTCACAGTAGCCCCCAAGAAGATAAAATACTTAGGAATAAATCTTACCAAGGATGTAAAAGACCTATACAAAGAAAAATATAAAACTCTGCTACAAGAAATTCAAAAGGACACACTTAAGTGGAAAAACATACCTTGCTCATGGATAGGAAGACTTAACATAGTAAAAATGTCTATTCTACCAAAAGCCATTTATACATATAACGCACTTCCAATCCAAATACCAATGTCATACTTTAAGGGAATAGAGAAACAAATCACTAATTTCATATGGAAAGGAAGGAACCCCCGGATAAGCAAAACATTACTGAAAAAGAAGAAGAAAGTGGGAGGCCTCACCCTACCTGATTTCAGAACCTATTATATAGCTACAGTAGTCAAAACAGCCTGGTACTGGTACAACAACAGGCACATAGACCAATGAAACAGAATTGAGAATCCAGATATAAATCCATCCATGTATGAGCAGCTGATATTTGACAAAGGACCAGTGTCAGTCAATTGGGGAAATAATAGTCTTTTTAACAAATGGTGCTGGCATACCTGGATAACCATTTGCAAAAGAATGAAACAGGACCCATACCTCACACCATGCACAAAAAACTAACTCCAAGTGGATCAAAGACCTAAACATAAAGACTAAGACGATAAAAATCATGGAAGAAAAAATAGGATCTACCCTAGGAGCCCTAATACAGGGCATAAACAGAATACAAAACATTACCAAAAATGATGAAGAGAAACCAGATAACTGGGAGCTCCTAAAAATCAAACACCTATGCTCATCTAAAGACTTCACCAAAAGAGTAAAAAGACCACCTACAGACTGGGAAAGAATATTCAGCTATGACATCTCAGACCAGCGCCTGATCTCTAAAATCTACTTGACTCTGTCAAAACTCAACCACAAAAAGACAAACAACCCAATCAAGAAGTGGGCAAAGGATATGAACACACATTTCACTAAGGAAGATATTCAGGCAGCCAACAGATACATGAGAAAATGCTCTCGATCATTAGCCATTAGAGAAATGCAAATTAAAACTACGATGAGATTCCATCTCACACCAACTAGACTGGCATTAATTCAAAAAACACAAAATAATAAATGTTGGAGAGGCTGCGGAGAGATTGGAACTCTCATACACTGCTGGTGGGATTGTAAAATGGTACAACCACTTTGGAAATCCATCTGGCGTTACCTTAAACAGTTAGAAATAGAACTACCATACAACCCAGAAATCCCACTCCTCGGAATATACCCTAAAGATACAAGAGCCTTCACACGAACAGATATATGCACACCCATGTTTATTGCAGCTCTGTTTACAATAGCAAAAAGCTGGAAGCAACCAAGATGTCCATCAACGGACGAATGGGTAAATAAATTGTGGTATATTCACACAATGGAATACTACGCATCGATAAAGAACGGTGACGAATCTCCGAAACATTTCATAACATGGAGGAATCTGGAAGGCATTATGCTGAGCGAAATGAGTCAGTTGCAAAAGGACAAATATTGTATGAGACCACTATTATAAGATCTTGAGAAATAGAAAAAACGGAGAAGAACACATACATATGTGGTTACAAAGGGGGAAGGGAGGGAGGGATGGAGGGAGAGGGCTTTTTATTGATCAATCTGTAGATGGGAACTGCTTTGGGTGAAGGGAAAGACAACACTCAAAACAAGGAAGGTCAGCCTAATTGGACTGGATTAAAAGTAAAGAGGTTTCCGAGATAAAATGAAAGCTTCAAAGGTCAGCGAAGCAGGGGCTGGGGTCTGGGGAACTTGGTTTAAGGGGACTTCTAAGTCAACGGGCAAAACAATTCTATTATGAAAACACTCTGCATCCCACTTCGAATTGTGGCGCCTGGGGTCCTAAATGCCAACAAGCGGCCATCTAAAATACATTAATTTGTCTCAACCCACCGGGAGCAAAGGCAAAGGAAGAACACCAAGGTCACACGACAACTAAGTACCCAAGAGACAGAAAGGGCCACTTGAACCAGAGACCTACATTATCCTGAGACCAGAAGAACTAGTTGGTGCCCGGCCACAATCGATGTCTGCCCTGTCAGGGAACACAACAGACAACTCCTGAGGGAGCAGGAGACCAGTGGGATACAGACCCCAAACTCTCATTAAAAGACCACCCCTAATGGTATGATTGCGACTGGGGGAATCCCGGAGACAGTGCTCCCCAGAACTTCTGATGGCACAGGACAGGAACCATCCCCGAAGACAAATCATCAGGCATGAGAAGGACTGGTCAGTGGGGGGGAGAGAGATACTGATGAAGAGTGAGCTAATTAAATTAGGTGGACACGGGAGAGTGTGTTGGCAACTCTTGACTGGAGGGGGGATGGGAAGATAGAGAGAGAGGGAGGATGGTAAAATTGGCATGAAACGAGAGACTGTAAGGGCTGACTCAATAGGGGGAGGGCAAGTGGGAGAAGGGAGTAAGATGTATGTAAACCTACATGTGACAGACTGATTGGAATGGTAAATGTTCACTTGAAGCTTAATAAAAATTTAAAAAAAAAAAAAAGAGGTAATATAAAATCTCCCAACAATTACAAAAAAAAAAAAAAAAAAACCCTGGCCTGGATGGCTCCACTGAATAGTTGTAACAAACTTTCAGAGAAGAGCTCACACCAATACTACAATTAGTATTGCTATTTTGGAGCATAGAAAAGGAAGGGATACTTCCAAATTAGTTCTATGAAGCCAGAATAACCCTGATACCAAAGCAAAGACACCACTAAAAAATAAAACTACCTGCATCTTTCATGAACCGATATATGCACACCCATGTTCACTGCAGCAGTGTTTATTTACAACAGCAAAAAGATAGAAGCAACCAAGTTGACCATCAATGGATGAACAGATAAATAAATTATGGTATATTCACACAATGGAATACTATACATGGGAAAAGGACAATGATGAATCCATGAGACATTTCATAACATGGAGCAATCAAGAAGGCACTATGCTGAGTGAAATTAGTAAGTTGCAAAAGGATAACTATTGTTATCCTTTTATAAGAACTGAAGGAGGAGGCGAGGCCAAGATGGCAGAACAGCCAGAAACTTAGTGTAATCCTTCTTACAACAAAGACCTGAAAAAATAAGTGAAACGATTACATTTATGACAAGCTAGGAGCCCTGCAATTCAAAGGCAAAGTTAGAAAATGGACCAAGCGGCAAGGGGAGAGAGAGAGTTTAGAAGTGGAGAGGAGTCACAGGACCTGAATTGCCGGGATCCTTGAGCCACCATTCCCAGAAGCAGCTGTGGCAGGCTGGTAGTAGCATTCGGCAGCAGTTTCCTCAGGGAGAAGCAGCTAGCCAAACAGCCTACCCACACCTTCGGAACCAGAGAAGAACAGCACTCTCGACAAAAGCTAAGTACTTGCATATATTTTACTGCACCCCCACCCCCAAGCCAGCTTCAGTGGCTGTTGATCTCCCTGGGCCAGAGATAGGTCGTGTTGGGTTCCCAGAGCCATCCTCCTGGACTTGGAGTAAGAATAAATTCACAATTGGGGAAAAGTTAATTTCCCAGCTCCACTAACTGGGGGAGCTGAGGACAGAAGTGGTTCCTGTCCAGGCATAAGTGGTCCATGGACTTTGAATACCTGTCCTTTCTGCATAGATCTGTGTGGGCATACTTCAAGAGAATAAGCCCTTGTTGGCAGACTGCAACCATTTCACCTGTGCAGTGAAGAGCTGGGTATTTGAATTTGACTCCACTTTGCCTATTAAATAGGGTCATCACCTACGCACATTGGGCATAGGGACTGGTGACTCTACTCAGGTCACCCAGCCACCTGTGACAGGGTCCAAGGATAATGGATAACTCCCAGTCCTTACAAACAAAAGCATCTGGTGCCGATGGTCCATCTACAGAACCCACCCACCTGTACACTTTAGGGAACAGGGACATGCTTTCCTCACAGATATTTGGGGGACAGTTCTCAGCCTCCTGCCTTGCTTGGAGAGTGACCCACTGCTGCAACCAGATAGCGGTAACTACACAAATCTCCCCTGCCCCCTAAGACTGTAGGACAGAGCCTGTATCACACACTTGATGATCAGCTCCCTGGACACCTCAGCTGAATTCATGCAAGAAAAGTGAATGGACGCCTAGACTGATACACCTGATAACAGCTATAGCTATCTGGGGACAGGACGTCAGAGCTTCGAAGGCAAAGATAATCAAGGTAGCACACTCAAGCAACCCATTTGGGCATATCAAAACAAATCCAAGCAATAAGCTAGGATACAGCAAGCAAACATAAAATAAACTAATGCAATAACTTATAGAAGCTTGGAGACAAGAGTCAATATCAAATCACATAAAGAAACAGACCATGATTGCCTCAACAAGCCCTCAAAACAAAGAATCAATGGATCTTCTGGATGAAGATGCCCTCCTGGAATTACCAGATTCAGAATTCAAAAGATTAATATGCAGAACTCTTCAAGACATCAGGAACGAGATAAAGAAGATCAGGCAATATGCAGAACAAGCCAAGGAACACACAAACTACTTAAAGAAATTCAAAAGATTATTCAAGAACATAATAAAAAATTTAATAAGCTGCAAGGTTCCATAGACAGACAGCAATCAGAAATTCAGAAGATTAACAATAAAATTACAGAAGTAGACAACTAAATAGAAAGTCAGAGGAGCAGAATTGAGCAAGTGGAAGGAAGAACTTCTGAACTTGAAGACAAAGCACTTGGCACCAATATATTTGAAGAAAAATAAAAAAATAATAATTTAAAAAAGTGAAGAAATCTTAAGAATCATGTGGGACTCTATCAAGAGAAATAACCTATGAGTGGTTGCAGTACCAGACCAGGGAGGGACAACAGAAAATACAGAGAGAATTTTTGAAGGTTTATTCGCAGAAAACTTCCCTGATATCATGAAAGATAAGAAGATATCTATCCAAGATGCTCATCAAACTCCACATAAGGTAGATTTTAGAAGAAAGTCACCAAGACATATTATAATCAAACTTTCCAAAACCAAAGATAAAGAGAGATTTATAAGAGCAGCAAGGGATAAACGAAAAGTCACCTACAAAGGAGAGCCAATAAGAATAAGCTTGGACTACTCAGCAGAAACCATGCAGCCAAGAAGGCAATGGGATGACTTATATAAAGCATTTAAGGAAAAAAGTTGCCAGCCAAGAATCATATATCCCACAAAACTGTCTCTCAAATATGAAGGTGAAATTAGGACATTTCCAGATAAACAGAACTTTAGAGAATTTGTAAAAACCAAACAAAGGCTACAAGACATTCTAAAGGGAGTTCTTTGGTTAGATTATCAATAATATCAGGATCAACCCAACTGTAGAACACCGGACAGAGCAATCAGATGTCAACCCAGACAGGAAAATCACAAAAATAAATCAAGATTAAAAAAAGCTCACAACAGGGAAACAGCGATGGTATTATACAAAAGAAGACAACATTAAAACAATAAAGAGGGACTAAGAAATGTAATCATAGATCTTTCATATGAAGAGGAAAACAAGACAATATAAAGAAATAAATGTTAGGTTTAAACTTAGAAGAACAGAGGTAAATACTAAGGTAACCACAAAGGAGAATAATTATCCTACTCATCAAAACAAAATACAACAAAAAAATAGACTCAGCAGAAACAAAATCAACAACATCAAAAGACAAAATATAAAGTTAAACTGCTCAGTACAAAAAAAATTAAGTGGGAAAAAGAAACTGTCAACAACACACAAAAAAAGACATCAAAATGACAACACTAAACTCATACTGATCTATAACTACTCTGAGTGTAAATGGACTAAATGCACAAATAAAGCGACAGAAAGTGGCAAAATGGATAGTAAAAACAATCTGTCTATACGCTGCCTACAAAAGACACACCTTAGACTTAGAGACACAAACAAACTAAAACTCAAAGCATGGAAAATAATATACCATGCAAACAAAAATCAAAAAAGAGCATGAGTGACAGTATTTATTTCCAACAAAACAGACCTTAAAGTTAAATCCACAACAAAGGGCAACGAAGGACACTATACAATAATTAAAGGGACAATATACCAGAAAGATATAACCACATGAAATATTTATGCACCCAATGACAGGGCTACAAAATACATAAAACAAACTCTAACAGCACTGAAAAGTGAGATAGACAGCTCCACAATTATAGTAGGAGACATCAACACACCACTTTCAGTGAAGGACAGGACATCCAGAAAGAAGCTCAATAAAGACAAGGAAGATCTAAATGCCACAATCACCCAACTTGACCTCATAGGCATATACAGAACACTCCACCAAACAGCATCCAAGCACTTTCTTTTCCAACACATATGGAACATTTTCTAGAAGAGATCACATATTAGGTCATAAAGCAAGCCTTAGCAGACTCCAAAATATCAAAATATTACAAAGCGTCTTCTCTGACCATGAGGCCATAAAAGAAGAAACCAATAACAGAAAAAGCAGGGAAAAGAAATAAACACTTGGAAACTGAACAATACACTGCTCAAAAAAGCCTGGGTTATAGAAGACATTAAGGGTGGAATAAAGTAATTCATCGAATCCAATGAGAATGAAAACACTTCCTATCAGAACCTTTGGGACACAGCTAAAGCAGTACTCAGAAAAAAAGAAAAAAGCAGTACTCAGAGGTCAATTTAAATCAATAAATGCACACATCCAAAAAGAAAGAAGGGCCAAAACCAAAGAATTATCCTTACAACTTGAACAAATAGAAAAAGACCAACAAAAGAAAACAAATAATAAAAATTAGATGAGAATTAAATGAAATAGAAAACGAATTGAAACAGTTAACAAGACCAAAAGCTGGTTCTTTGAAAAACTTAACAAAATTGATAAACCACTGGCCAAACAGACAAAAGAAAAACAGTTGAGGAATCAACTAACCCAAATAAGAAATGAAATGGGGGGCAATATTACAACAGACTCAACTGAAAAAAAGTCATATCACATTAATACAAAAAATTGTACTGTAACAAAATTGAAAACCTAGAAGAAATGGATGAATTCCTAGAAACATTACCTACCTAAACTAACACAAACAGAAGTAGAACAACTAAACAGACCCATACCTAAAGAAAAGATTGAAAAGACTATCAAAACCTCCCAACAAAAAAAAGCCCTGGCCCAGACGGCTTCACTGCAGAGTTCTACCACACTTTTAGAGAAGAGTTAACACCACTACTACTAAAGGTATTTCAGAGCATAGAAAAGGACAGGATACACCCAAACTCATTCTATAAAGCCAATGTATCCCTGATACAAAAACCAGCTAAAGACTCCTCAAAAAAAAAAAAAAAAATTACAGACCTATATCCCACATGAACTTAGAAGCAAAAATCATCAACAAAATTCTAGCCAATAGAATTCAAGAACATATCAAAAAAATAATTCACCATGACCGAAAGGGATTCCTATGAGGTATGTAGGGATGGTTCAACATTACAAATACAATTATTGTAATCCACCATATAAATAAAACAAAAGAACCACATGATTTTATCAATTCATGCAGAAAAGGCATTTGACAAAGTTCAACACAAATTCATGATAAAAACTCTCAGCAAAATAGGAATAGAAGGAAAATTCCTCAACATAATAAAGGGCATTGTTAAAAAAGCCAATAGCCAACATCATCCTAAATGGAGAGAGTCTGAAAGCTTTCCCCTTGAGATTGGGAACCAGACAAGGATGCCCTTTACCACCACTCTTATTCAAAATTGTGCTCGAGGTCCTAGCCAGAGCAATTAGGCTAGATAAAGAAATAAAGGGCATCCAGATTGGTAAGGAAGAAGTAAAAGTATATTTGCAGGTGACAGAAAATCCTAAAGAATCCTCAAAAAAACTACTGAAACTAATAGAAGAGTTCAGCAGACTATTAGGATACAAGACAGACATGCAAAAATCAGATGGATTCCTCTACACTAACAAAGAGAACCTTGAAAGGAAATCACCAAATCAGCACCATTTATAATAGACCCCAATAGGATAAAATACTTAGGAATAAATCTTACCAGAGATGTAAAAGACCTATACAAAGAAAACTACAAGACAGTACTGCAAGAAACCAAGAGACCTCCATAAGTGGAAAAACTTACTTTGCTCATGGATAGAAGACTCAACATAGTAAAAATGTGTATTCTACCAAAAGCCGCCTGTAGATACAGTGCAATCCCTGTTCAAATTCCAATGACAGTTTTTAATGAGATGGAGAAAGAAATCACCAACTACGTATGGAAGGGAAAGAGCCCCTGATAAGTAAAGCATTACTGAAAAAGAACAAAGTGGGAGGTCTCACCCTACCTGATTTTAGAACCTATTGTATCGCCACAGTAGTCAAAACAGCCTGGTACTAGTACAACAACAGATACGTAGATCAATGGAACAGAATTGAGAATCCAGACATAAATCCATTCACATATGAGCAGCTGATATTTGACAAAGACCCCAGAGTCAGTTAAATTGGGAAAAGATAGTCTTTTTAACAAATGGTGCTAGCATAACTGGATATCCACCTGCAAAAAAAAAAAAACAAGACCCAGACCTCAACCCATGCACAAAAACTAACTCAAAATGGATCAAAGACCTAGATATAACATCTAAAACGATAAAGATCATGGAAGAGAAAATAGGGACAATGCTAGGAGGGAGCCCTAATACATGTCATAAACAGTATAGAAAACATTACTAACAATACAGAAGAGAAACTAGATAATTGGGAGCTCCTCAAAATCAAACACGTATGCTCATCCAAAGATTTCACCAAAAGAGTAACAGATTTGCTACAGACTGGGAAAACATTTTTATTTATGATATTTCCAATCAGTGTCTGACCTCTACAATCTACATAATACTGCAAAAACTCAACTACAAAAAGACAAGTAACCCAATTAAAAAATGGGCAGTGGATATGAACAGACACTTCACTAAAGAAAACATTCAGGTAGCTAACAGTTACATGAGGAAACTCTCACCATCATTAGCTACTAGAGAAATGCAAATCAAAACCACAGTGAGATCCCATCTCACTCCAACAAGGCTGACATTAATCCAAAAAACACAAAATAATAAATGTTGGAGAGGTTGTGGAGAGACTGGAACACTTATACACTGCTGGTGGGAATGTAAAATGGTACAACCACTTTGGAAATCGATTTGGTGCTTCCTTAAAAAGTAGAAATAGAATTACCATATGATCCAGCAATCCCACTCCTTGGAATATATCCTAGAGAAATAAGAGCCCTTACACGAACAGATATATGCACACCTGTGTTCATTGCAGTACTGTTTACAATAGCAAAAAGATGGAAGCAACCAAGGTGCCCATCAATGTATGAATGGATAAATAAATTATGGTATATTCACTCAATGGAATACCACACATCAATAAGGAACAATGATGAATTCTTGAAACATTTCATAACATTGAGGAACCTAGAAGGCATTATGCTAAGTGAAATTAGTCAATTGCAAAAGAACAAATATTGTATAAGACCACTATTATAATAACCTGGAGAAATAGTTTAAACAGAGAAGAAAATATTCTTTGATGGTTATGAGAGGGGGGAGGGAGGTAGGGAGGGAGAGGGGTTTCCACTAATTAGATAGTAGATAAGAATTATTTTAGGTGAAGGGAAAGACAACACAATACTGGCGAGGTCAGCACAACTAAACTAAAAGCAAAGAAGTTTCCTAAATAAACTGAATGAAGGGCAGCACAGCAGGGGCAGAGGTTTGGGGAGCATGGTCTTCAGGGGACATCTAAGTCAATTGGTGAAATAGAATCTATTAAGAAAGCATTCTGCATCCCACTTTGGAGAGTGGCTTCTGGGGTATTAACTGCTAGCAAGCGGCCATCTAAAATACATCAATGGGTCTCAACCCACCTGGAGCAAAGGAGAATGAAGAACACCAAAGACGCAAGGTAATTATGAGCCCAAGAGACAGAAAGGACCACACAACCAGAGACTACATCAGCCTGAGACCAGAAGAGCTAGATGGTGCCTGGGTACAATCAATGACTGCCCTGACAGGGAACACAACAGAGAATCTCTGAGGCAGCAGGAGAGCAGTGGTATTCAGACCCCAAATTCTTGTAGAAAGACCAGACTTAATGGTCTGACTGAGACTAGAAGGACTCTGGAGATCATTGTCCCCAGATCTTCTGTTAGCACAAGACAGGAACCATTCCCAAAGCCAACTCTTCTTTCTATGGGATAGAAGATGATACTGGTGAAGAGTGAGTCTCTTGGATCAAGTAGTCACATTAAACTGTGTTGTCATCTCCTGCCTGGAGGGGAGATGAGAGGGCAGAGGGGATCAGAAGCTGGCCAAATGGATATGAAAGTAGAGAGTGGAGGGAAGGAGTGTGCTGTCTCACTAGGGGGGAGAGCAATTAGAAGTATATAGCAAGGTTTATATAAATTTTTGTGTGAGAAACTGAGTCGACTTGTAAACTTTCACTTAGAGCACAATAAAATTTTTTTTAAAAGTTTAATGAAATATGCAAAGATCTGGTGTTAGAAAACCAAATGGGAAGAACACACTTAATATTTCTCAAGCTGAAAGAACTGAAAAAAAAATTGAAGCCTTGAGTTGCAATATTGAAGGATTCTATGGGAAAATTGAATGACACATGAAGCATCAAAAGAAAATGAAAGGAATACAGAGTCACTGTACCAAAAAGAATTGGTTGATGATCAGCCATTTCAAGAGTTAGCATATGATCAAGAATTGATGGTGGAGGTGGAGCCAGGATGGTGGAATAGACAGATGCTTCCTTGAGCCCTCTTTATGGCAAAGACCCCAAAAAAACAAGTGAACCAAGTACATTTATGACAAGCTAGGAGCCCTGAGCATCAAAGGCAAGCTTAGAAAACGAACAGAGGGGCAGGGGGAGAAAGAGACAGCTCAAAAGCGGAGAGGAGTTACCAGGACAGAATCGCGGGGAGCCCTCAGGCACCATTCCCAGAGCAGCGGCGGTAGGCTGGTACCAGCGTTGGGCTGCAGTTTCCTCAGGGAGAAGCAGCCAGCCGCAGAGCCTACTCACACCTCTGGAACCAGAGAAGAACGGCGCTCTCGGCAAAAGCTAAGTACTTGTGTTTATTTTAATAAAGGGAAAAAAGTGCCTTAATTGAGTTGCTTCATAAAAAATGTCCATTTTTATCATTTATTTTTTAATAAAGGCATATTGATTTCAGTAGAGAAGAAAAAAAAACATAACAGAATATTATGAAAAGTTGTCCTCCAACAAATTTGAGAACCTAAAGGAAATGGACAAATTTCTAGAAACACATTACCTACCTAAACTAACACAAACTGAGATAGAAATTCTGAACAAACCCAAAACAAGAGAAGAATTTAAAGAATTAATAAAATAAACATCCAACAAGAACAATCAAAAAGCTCTGGCCCAGATGGCTTTGCTGGAGAGAATTCTACCAAATATTCAGAGAACTGCTTGCACCAGCACTACTCAAACAATTTTGGAGCATAGAAAGGGAAAGACTACTTCAGAACTGATTGTATAAAATCAGCATTACACTGGCACCAAAGCCAGGCAAAGATACCACAAAAAAAAAAAAAAAAGAAAATTACAGATCAATGTCTCTCATGAACGTAGATGGAAAAATTCTCAACAAAATTCTAGCCAATAGACTTCAGCATCATATCAAAAAAAAATAATACACCACAACCAAGTGACATTTATACCAGTTATGCAAGGATGGTTCAACATTAGAGAATCAATCAATGTAATCTATCACATAAATATAACAAAAGATAAGAATCACATGATCATCTCAGTAAAATAAGTCAGTCACACAATGACAAACATTGTTTGAGAGTTGTTTTTATTGTTGTTAGGTGCCGTCGAGTCGGTTCCCACTCATACCAACCCTATGCACAACAGAACGAAACACTGACCAGTCCTGCGCCATTCTTACAATTGTTGTTATGCTTGAGCCCATTGTTGCAGCCACTGTGTCAATCCACCTCATTGAGGGTCTTCCACTTTTTCACTTCCTTTTTTCCGCTGACCCTGTACTTTGCCAAGTGTGACGTCTTTCTCCAGAGACTGATCCCTCCTGACAACATGTCCAAAGTATGTAAGACGCAGACTTGCCATCCTTGCTTCTAAAAGGAGCATTCTGGTTGTACTTCTCACAAGACAGATTTGTTCGTTCTTCTGCCAGTCCATGGTATATTCAATATTCATCACCAACGCCACAATTCTTAGGTCTTCCTTATTCATTGTCCAGCTTTCACATGCATGTTTGAGAGTAATGTTATAAAAATCCAACAAACTTTACACACAGGAAAACAACTCTTGATGGTTACCAAGAACGGGACAGGCAGAAAGAGGAAATCGCTAACTAGATAGACAAGTTAATTTTGTCGAAGGGAAAGACAACATACAATATAGGGGAAGGCAAAAAAACTTGACTGAGGCAAAACCATATAAGCTTCCTAGACACATCCATGCACCTTGAGGGATCAAGTTACTGGGGTTGATGGCTGGGGATTATAGTTTGGGGGGACATCTAGGTCAATTGGCATAACAGTGTTCTACCTACTACTTTGGTGAGTAGAGTCTGGGGTCTTAAAATCTTGTGAGTGGTCATCTAAAATAAATCTATTGGTCCCATCATGTTTGGAGCAAAGGGGAATGAAAGAAACCAAAGACACAGGAAAATACTAGTCAAAAGGACTAAAGGACTACATGAACTACAGACTGCACCAACCTGAGCCCAGAAAAACTAGATGGTGCCCAACTACCACCACCGACTGCTCTGTAGGGATCACAATAGAGAGTTCTGGACAGAGTGGAAGAAATGTGTAGAACAAAATTCAAACTTACAAACAAAGGCAGGCTTACTGGTCTGACAGAGACCGGAGGAACCCTTGAGGCTATGGCCCCCAGGCACCCTGCTAACTCAGACCTGAAGCCATTCCCCAAGTTTTACTTTCTGCCAAAGATTAGTCAGGTCTGTAAAACAAATAATAACACACTTGAGGAATGTGCTTTTAGTTCAATCAAGTATATGAGACCAAATGGGTAACACTTGCCCAAAAGCAAAGATGAGAAGGCAGGAAGGGATAGGAAACTGGATGAATGGACAAGGAGAACTCTGGGTGGAAAAGGAAAATGGGAGAGTGCTATAACCAATGTCACAAAACAATTTGTGTATAAACATTTTTGTAATAAAAAACTAATTTGCACTGTAAACTTTCATCTAAAATGCAATAAAAATTTTTCTAAAGTTATTAAAATAAATGTATGAGTTATTTGTCTTATCAGTTATTATGACTTTCTGAGCCATAATATAGAAAAACGTGTTTTGGATACAGAGAGTTTAAACATTGGCTCAGTCAATCATTAGCTGTGAAACCTGGTGCAATGCCCTTATGCTTTTTGCACCAGTTTCCATACCTCTACTCACAGAGTCGTGGGTATTTCTTCATCTGTAAAATGGGAATAATAACACTTATCTAGGTGTAAGGGTTAAATGAGATACTATAGGAAAAGAGCTTAGCAAATAGTAAGTGCTAAAAATATTTTAATTATTGCAATAGACACAAAAGGATGGTCTTTGAGGCAGGTGAATAAATGGATAAGGAAATAATCAACAATCAGGAAGCCCTAAAAAATATTATATGTGTTCTATGTCTTCTTTTTTAAAAAATGTATCCTATACCTGAGCAAGTATGTAAAGATGCATACACAAAAATTTTCATCATTAAGTTATTTACTGATGCAGAAAACAAGATATCTTGACTTTGGCTAATTAATCATGGTATCCCTAGAAATGAATTAGATGGACAGTCTACTCAATTTGTACGAGCAGAAACACCTTGGGTCTGATGAATGGAAGTCTGATTAAATCACCATAGTAAAGAGTCTCAGACCTGAGCCAGCAAACAGATCCAGAGCCCCTAGAATGAAGTGGTGGTTGCTTCATTTTGAGGAAGCTTTCTATACTGCCAAAAATATACTGTAAATCTTTCTCTTAGACTTCCCTGTGATAAAAGTCCATGCAAAGCTACTACAACCAGCTACAGGCAGGACCAATAATGGCCCAGGCTCTTCAGGAATTAAGATTTAGATCACCCCACCAGCCAAAGAACACCTCAGCTAAGGTGCTTGCCAAGGGCAAACAAATACGGAAGAGGTAGGTAGGGGTAAGCAAGTGGCACTTACTAGCCAAAACATTGGTGCTTTGAATCCATTAATGAGGTGCATTGGAAGACAGGCGTGGCAATCTGCTTCCAAAGTCACAGGCCTGAAACCTCTACGGAGCAGTTCTACTCTGCACACACAGGGTCTCCATGAGTCAGAACTGACTCAACAGCAACTAAAAACAATAGAAGATCATGATAAATACCAGCTGTAACCAACTTTGGACAACTAGCCATAATAAAGACTGTAATAAAAAAAAAAAAATTTTTTTTATTCAAGTTATGAGTATTTCCTCCTTATTTTGATCTAAACATATTTGCGTATATATTTGCCAGCTTTTGCCTTCCCCTTTCCCGTTCCTCTATCATCTAACATAAAACCTGTTAAAGTAGTTAACATAGCTCAGTATCTAAATTACAGACTATAAAAAGGGGAACATGACTTAGAAAGAGAAAGCACATCAGCCAAATATGCATTAAATCACTTTCTTTTGTGGAGATGGTTAGAATGTTTTTGGTTGGACAGGTTCTGCCCAGTTCAGCCATGGTCAACAAAGCAAAACCTGAACAGATCTGAATTTTTAAATGTGGATGAAGTGGAACAATAAGCAGAATGGGAAATATTACGGGTTGAAGCCCTGCTAGAAACTTAATCTCTCTCTTAGAAAACAAGGGCAGCTTGCAAGATGTGCAGTGACCAAATCTCTTGACCAGCAGAGTTGGAAACAGTGGAGCCTCACTCAAAGATGGTAGCTGACCACACCACTTTGAATGCATGTCACTCTCCACAGTCCTGGCAATAATCCAGTCTCCCACATCAGGCTCCTGAAAGGACTCGCTACACCTTTTCCAAATCTCTCATTCCAGGGCTTTGATCCATAATTTTTCCTGTCTACTTATTGTTTTGTTTTACCCAAATTTAAAACTTGAAAATTTTAAAAGTTTAAGTCTGTTCTGATTTGCTATGTTGGCCTTGGCCTAACTGGTTAGAAGTGTTTTTGAAGCTTTGGTGTAAATAAAATTTTGCTATTGTTTTAATTTGGAAGTTGTGTGTAGTTAAAAGAAGTATATATGGAAGCCAAGCTGATAAGTGGGGGACAGTGGTGGTTTTGTATTTTGTCAATTTAGCTAGGCTGGAACCACATTTTCCAAAATTCTCTTCCCTGTATGATCCTGGATTAGGGTTTGCCACAAGAGATATTTAAGTAAGATTTGAAAGATGGAATTTAAGCAGCACCCTCTTTTCCGCTCTGAAGGTGGCAGTAGGGCACTGTGGCAGCTTATGATATTGCTGCCGATTTGCTGACTTGCTGACCAGGTACAACATCTTCGCCATCTCCCACAATTGTGTAAGATCTAATCCCTGTTGAGGATCCTTTATTTTATACCACTCATAGTGGCTCTGTTTCTTTGATCAAAGTCTCATTGATGTACTATTATTTTGCCTTTTTTTTTTTCAATATGGATATTAGGTTTTTCATGGAAAAAAAAAAGATATATTTCAGGCTTCCCCATGGCCACAGTTAGCTGGAACTGAGGAGTGGCTTCTCCCTAGCTTGATGTGGGAAGTACTCAGTATGCTACAGTCCCAATTGGCCCCTTTCACATATTTATATTTCATGACTGGCTCCCCAAAGTATTTGATTTTATGACTCCTAGCTGGAGGCATTTCTAAGGGCCTGATACGATTTTTAGTCACTGGGCATGAAGATTTTATGATTGGTTGGGACAGACCAAACAATTATATTTTTAGTTTAGCAGAGTTTCATGTGACAAACATGTTATTACCTCATTAAAATAATTATTTATTCTTTATCAAAATTGTTTGTTTTATTAAAATTACTATTCCATCATTAGTAAGGATACAATAACACCCACATTTTCATTCAGTACACACAAGCTCAGATACTTCCCTCAGAAAGAGAATGAACATGAATAGCATTGTAGGGACAAAGTATGCTTTTCTCCAGCTTTGGTACTAGAAAAGACTTCAGACAAAATCCACTTGAACAGTTTTCAAACTTTGCTCCACCATCATCTAGGATCTCCTGGAATACTCTGAGGTCCTTGTGAGCTTGGAGATGGGATTGTGGTTCTCGGCAGGCGAGGATTCTCCACTCTGTTCAGGCAGAGAAACTTCATGGTTACCCACTTCACTTTGGGTTTCTATTTAGCTTTTCTTTGAGGAAAGAGTTCAGTTGCTGTAAAAGGGGAACTTGTCCAACCCTCTCATTTCAGAAACAAGGAAATCCAAGACCAAAAATTCCCAAAGTTAACGATAGATACTGAGAGAGGTACAATGTGATCTCAGGACCCTAGACTTGAATGCAAGGCTTTTTCCAATGTACCTACTGTCCCCAGAGGCAGCTGTATTGGATGTGCCAAGATAACTCAGATTATTCCCCTAAACCCAGCTGGAGGTGGATAGCTTCACGGCCAACCCATAAGAAGCAAATCCAGGATGCTTCTGGTTCCATCCCAGACATGCAGGGGAGACCTAAAACCTTTATTACTGGCCCTTCTAGGCTTCTATATCATGACTTGAATGAAAAAGAAATGGGGAAACTTTCAGAAGTTATTTATTTCCATATTTAACTGAGGTGTTTTCCTCCCACTTAACGAAGGGGCATCTGGGAGGTGGGGTGAAGATGGCAGAATACCAAGATGCTTCCAGTGATCCCTCTTACAACAAAGAAATGAAAAATCAAGTGAAACAAATATATTTATGACAAGCTAGGATCTCGGAACAACAAAGGCAAAGTTAGAAAATGGACTGAGTGGCAGGGGGAGAGAGGCAGTTCAGAAGCAGAGAGGAGCTGCAAGACCTGAATCACTGATATCCCTTAGGCACGATTCCCAAGAGTGGCTGAGGTGAGCTGGTGGTAGCATGTAGCCACAGTTTCCTCAGGGACAGACAACCAGCTACACAGACTACTCACACCTCTGGATCCGGAGAAGAACGGTGCTTTCAGCAAAAGCTAAGTGTTTGCATATTTTTCATCACACCCCCCACCCCCAAGCTGGCTACAGTGGCTGTTGATTACCCTGAGCCTGAGATATGCACATCTGAGCACCCTGAGCCATGCTCCCAGCCTTGGAGAAGGAATAAATTCACATCAGGGGGAAAAGATAATTCGCCAGTTCTACTTTTTTTACTAACCGGGGGAGATCAGGACAGAAGTGGCTCCCATCCAGGCATAAAAGGTCTGGACTTGAATACCTTTCCTGCCTGCGTGGACCTGTGTGGGCATATTTCAAGAGAATAGGCCCTTGCTGGCAGACTGCAACTGCTTAAGCTGTGAGGTGGAAAGGTGGGTGTTTGATATTTGACACCACTTTGCCTATTAAGCAGGGTCCTCACCTACCCACATCAGGAGCCTAAGGTCTGGTGGCACCATTCAGGTCACCCAGCCACCCATGACAGAGGTCCAAGGATAACTGGTACCTCCCAGCCCTTACAACCAAAAGCATTGTGTGCCCATGGTCCATCTACAGAACCCACCCACCTGTACACTTTAGGGAACAGGGATACACTTTCCTCAGAGACACTCAGGAGACAGTTCTCAGCCCGCAACCTTGTTTAGAGCATGACCCCCTGCTGCAACCAGATACTGGGACCTACACCAAACACCCCATCCCTCTAAGACGGCACAACAGAGACTGTATCACACACTTCATGACTAGCTACCTGGACACCTGAGCTGAACCCACACAAAAAAGTGAAAGGACTTATAAGCTCATGTACCTGATAACAGATCTAGCCATCTGGTGACAGGACATCAGAGCTCCAAGGAGAAAATAATCAAGCTAGCTCACGTAAGTAACCCATTTGGGCAAAACAAAACAAAAGAAAAAAGCAAGAAACTAGGATACAGTAAGCAAACATAAAATAAACTAATACAATAACTTATAGATGGCTTGGAGACAACAGTCAATATCAAACCACAGAACAAAACAGACCATGATCAATTTGAGAAGCTCTCAAAACAGAGAATAAAAGGATCTTCTGGATGAAGGTGCCTTCCTGGAATTACTGGATGCAGAATATAAGAGATTAATATACAGAACTCTTCAAGACGTTAGTTAGGAGATCAGGCAATATGCAGAAGAAGCCAAAGAATACACAGATAAAGCAGTAGAAGAAACTAAAAGGTTACTCAAGAATGTAAGGAAACATTTAATAAGCTACAAGAATCCATAGAGAGACATCAATCAGAAATTCAGAAGATTAACAATAAAATTACAGAATTAGACAGCTAAATAGAAAGTGAGAGGAGCAGAATCGAGCAAGTAGAAGGCAGAATGAGTGACCTTGAAGATAAAGCACTTGGCACTAATATATATGAAGAAAAATCAGATAAAAGAATTAAAAAAAATGAAAAAACCTTAAGAATCATGTGGGACTCTATCAAGTGAAATAACCTACATGTTATTGGAGTAAAAGAGCAGAGAGGGATAACAGAAAATCAGAGAGAATTGTTGAAGATTTGTTGGCAGAAAACTTCCCTGATATCATGAAAGATGAGAAGATAGCTATCCAAGATACTCATCAAACGCCACATAAGGTGGATTTTAAAAGAAAGTCACCAAGATATATCATAATCAAACTTCCCAAAACCAAAGATAAAGAGAGAATTTTAAGAGCAGCTGGGGATGAATAAAAAGTCACTTACAAAGGAGAGTAAATAAGAACAAGCTCGGGCTCCTCGGTAGAAACCACGCAGGCAAGAAAGCAATGGGATGAGTTATATAAAGCACTGAAGGAAAAAAGTTGCCAGCCAAGAATCAAAATTATCTCTCAGATATGAAGGTGAAATTAGGACATTTCCAGATAAACAGAAGTTTAAGGAGTTCATAAAAACCAAACCAAAACTACAAGAAATACTAAAGGGAGTTCTTTGGTTAGAAAATCAATAATATCAGGTATCAACCCAAGACTAGAACACTGGACAGAGCAATCAGCTGTTAACCCAGACAGAGAAGTCACAAAAATAAATTAAGTTTAAAAAGCACTCAAAACAGGGGAACAGCGATATAATTATGTAAAAGAAGACAACATTAAAATATTAAAGAGGGACTAAGAAAGGTAATCATAGATCTTTCCTATGGAGAGGAAGACAAGCGATATAAAGAAATAAAAGTTAGGTTTAAACTTAGAAAAACAGGGGTAAATACTAAGGTAACCACAAAAGAGACTAAATATCCTACTAACGAAAACAAAATACAAGAAAAAAATAGAGACTCAATAGAAACAAAATAAACAACAACGAATAAGAGGAAAAGACAATATTTAAAGACAAACTACACGGAATAAAAAATTAAGTGGAAAAAAGAAACTGTCAACAACACACAAAAGACATCAAAATGACAGCACTAAACTCATACCTATCCATACGCTGAATGTAAATGCACTGAATGCACCAATAAAGAGACAGAGAGTGGCAGAATGGATAAAACAACATGGTCCATCTATATGCTGCCTACAAGAGACACACCTTAGTCTAAGAGACACAAACAAACTAAAACTCAAAGGATAGAAAAAAATATGTCAAGCAAATAACAACCAGAACAGAGCAAGAGTGGCAATACTAATTTCTAAAAAAAATGACTTTGAAGTTAAATCCACCACAAAGGACAAGGAAGGACACTATATAATGATTAAAGGGCCAATATACCAGGAGGATATAACCATATTAAATATTTATGCACCCAATGACAAGGCTGCAAGATAAATAAAACAAACTCTAATAGAACTGAAAAGTGAGATAGACAGCTCCACAATTATAGTAGGAGACTTCAACACACCACTTTCGGTGAAGGACAGGGCATCCAGAAAGAAGCTCAATAAAGACACGAAAGATCTAAATGCCACAATTGAACAATCTGGCCTCATAGACATATACAGAACACTCCACCCAACAACAGCCAAGTATACTTTCTTATCTAGTGCACATGGAACATTCTCTACAATAGACTGCATATTAGGTCATAGAGCAAGACAAAACATTGAAATATTACAAAGCGTCTTCTCTGACCATGAGGGCATGAAAGTAGAAATCAATAACAGAAAAAACAGGGAAAAGAAATCAAACACTTGGAAATTGAACAACACCCTGGTCAAAAAAGACTGGGTTATAGAAGACATTAAGGATGGAATAAAGAAATTCATAGAATCCAGTGAGATTGAAAACACTTCCTATCAGAACCTTTGGGATACAGTGAAAACTTCTCAGAGGTCAATTTATGTCAATAAATGCACACATCCAAAAAGAAGAAAGGGCCAAAATCAAAGAATTATCCCCACAACTTGAACAAATAGAAAGAAAGCAACAAAAGAAACCCTCAGGCACCAAAAGAAAGCAAATAATAAAAACTAGAACAGAATTAAAAGAAATAGAAAGCAGAAAAACAATTGGGAAAGAATTAACAACACCAAAACCTGGTTCTTTGAAAAAATTAACAAAACTGATACACCATTGGCCAAACTGACAAAAGATAAACAGGAGAGGAAGCAAATAACCTGAATAAGAAATGAGATGGGCAATATTACAACAGGCCCAAATGAAATTAAAAGAATCATATCAGATTACTATGAAACATTATACTCTAACAAATTTGAAAACCTAGAAGAAATGAATGAATTCCTAGAAACACACTATCTACCTAAATTAACACAAACTGAGGTAGAACAACTGAATAGACCCATAAAAAAACAAGAGATTGAAAAGGCAATCAAAAAACTCCCAACAAAAAAAAGCCCTGGCCTGGACAGCTTCACTGCAGACTTCTACCAAATTTTCAGAGAAGAGTTAACACCATCTCTACTAAAAGTATTTCAGAGCACAGAAAAGGATGAAATACTCCCAAGCTCATTCAACTGAAGCCAGCGTATCCCTGCTACCAAAGCCAGGTAAAGATACCACAAAAAAAAAAAAAACAAAACAAAAACAGAATTTCAGACCCATATCCCTCATGAACTTAGATGGAAAAATCTTCAACAGAATTCTAGCCAATAGAATTCAACAACATAGCAAAAAAATAATTCACCATGACCAAGTGGGATTCATACCAGGTATGCAGGGACAGTTCAACATTAGAAAAACAATTAATGTAATCCATCATATAAATAAAACAAAAGAGAAGAACTACATGATTTTATTAATTGATGCAGAAAAGTCATTTGACAAAGTTCAACACTCGTTCGTAATAAAAACTCTTAGCAAAATAAGAATAGAAGGAAAATTCCTCAACATAATAAAGGGCATTGATACAAAGCCAGTAGCCAACATCATCCTAAATGGAGAGAGTCTGAAAAAATTCCCTTTGAGACTGGGAATCAGATATGGATGCCCTTTATCACCACTCTTATTCGACATTGTGCTCAAGGTCCCAGCCACAGCAATTAGGCTAGATAAAGAAATGAAGGGCGTCCAGATCTCTATTTGCAGATGTCATGATCTTATACCAGAAAACCCTACAGAATCCTCAAGAAAACTACTGAAACTAATAGAAGAGTTCAGCAGACTATCAGGATACAAGATAAACATACAAAAATTAGTTGGATTCCTCTACACCAACAAAAAGAACATTGAAGAGGAAATCACCAATACAATGCCATTTATGGTATCCCCCAAGAAGATAAAATATGAATATCTCACCAGAGATGTAAAAAACCTATACAAAGAAAACTACAAGACACTACTTCAAGAAACCAAAAGAGACCTCCATAAGTGGAGAAACATACCTTGCTCATAGATAGGAAGACATAACATTGTAAAAATATCTATTCTACCAAAAGCAATCTATAGATACAGTGCAATTCCGATCTAAATTCCAATGGCATTTTTTTAAAATAATTTTTATTGTGCTTTAAGTGAAAGTTTACAAATCCAGCCAGTCTGTCACATATAAGCTTATATACACCTTACTACATACTCCGATTTACTCTCCGCTTAAACAGTCAGCCCGCTCCCTCCTTCCAGTCTCTCTTTTCGTGACCCTTTTGCCAGTTTCTAACCCTATCTACCCTCCCATCTCCCCTCCAGACAGGACATGCCAACACAGTCTCAAGTGTCCACCTGATACAAGAAGTTCACTCTTCATCAGCATCTCTCTCCAACCCATTGTCCAGTCCCTTCCATGTCTGATGAGTTGTCTTCGGGAATGGTTCCTGTCCTGGGCCAACAGAAGGTTTGGGGACCATGACCGCCAGGATTCTTCTAGTCTCAGTCAGACCATTAAGTCTGGTCTTTTTATGAGAATTGGGGTCTGCATCCCACTGATCTCCTGCTCCCTCAGGGGTTCTCTGTTGTGCTCCCTGTCAGGGCAGTCATTGGTTGTGGCCGGGCACCATCCAGTTCTTCTGCCCTCAGGATGATGTAAGTCTCTAGTTCATGTGGCCCTTTCTGTCTCGGGCTCATAGTTATCGTGTGACCTTGGTGTTCTTCATTCTCCTTTGATCCAGGTGGGTTGAGACCAAATGATGCATCTTAGATGGCCGCTTGTTAGCATTTAAGACCCCAGATGCCACAGTTCAAAGTGGTATGCAGAATGTTTTCATAACAGAATTTATTATGCCAATTGACTTAGAAGTCCCCTTAAGCCATAGTGCTAGTGAGGTAGGTGTGTCTCTATTCCTAAAGCACTTTGGTGGGTTGGCTCTGCAGCTGTGCCTTAGGCACCCAATGCATGTACCTTTACAGATTGGTAGATGTCACTATCCTCAGACCCCTATGGCAGGAGGTTAGGTGGTTTGAGTGGAGCTTCAGCTCTCAGTTCCCCGTTGTGGGTCAGTGAGGGCTCTGTTTAATAGGTAGAGGTATCGGACCTGGGAAACTTGTCTTTCCAGTAATCAGCTAAAACAGTTACAGTCAGGTCACTATCAGAATTGCCTTTGCATTATAATAGCTACCTTGTTCCCTGTAGGGATGAAAGCCCAAGACTGTGGATCTCATATGCTTGGCTGGAGCTGGTTCTGTATTTTTAGACCAATTTCGGGAAGTCAGGGAACGCTTCTTGGTCCCTGGGTTCTTTGTAGCTGATTCTCTTAGGCTAGGAGAATGGATTGGGAAAAGACAAAACAAAGAAACAAACTAACAACAACAACAAAAAAAAACCTCAGAGCACTTCACTCTCTGGCCCAGGAAATTCCAATGTTAATGAAGCCACCTGGGAAGGGGAGGCGAGGGATCAGATAGATAGGAGAGAGTAGCACCCAGGAATATAGACAAAGTTACTTATCTTGCTTGGTGAGGACTGTTTTATCTCAGATTCCCGAGGGAGGACGTGTAGCCTGTGTGTGTTGGCTGGGTCGAGATTGCCCCCGAGGGTCAGGTCTTCATCCTGTGCATGTGCTGTCTCAGAAGCCACGGTTAGTTCCTCCGCTCCCAGTCCAAAGCCCAGTGCCACGGTTCCCCAGCTGGGATGCTGCACTCCAGGCTCCAAAACCAGTCGCTGCCTCCCGGTGACTTCTCCTCCTGTCAGCAGCGTTGCTCCACTGCCTGTGTGCACTGGCTGGGCTTCCCCCGAGGTCATTTCAGGGGGCTCGGGCTGCGTCCCATGTTTGCGCCATCTCAGGATGCCGTGCTCAGTATCCCTGCGCCCAGTCCAAAGCCTGGTGCCAAGGTTTTCTTAAAGGGACACTGGCTCCAGGCTCCGAAAACAGTCGCTGCTTCCCCGTGGCTGCTCGTTCATTCTCTCATTAGCTGCATCAGTGTGCAGTGTGCTTGCACTGGCTGAGTCTCTATGGAGGTTACCCCAGGGGGCTAGGGGTTAGGGCTGTGTCCTGTTCCTGCCCCGCCTCAGCAAGCCACTATCAGCCCTGCCACTTAGCACCAGGGAACCGCGAGGGCTCAAGGCTGTGGAGCAGGTCGTAGGTTCCAGAAGTGGTCGCTGGTGCAGGGAGCAGCTTTTCACTCACCTGTCACTCAGGTCAACTCTTTGGATCTGTGTTTGATGGTCAGGGTTCATAGATTGTCATGCATATGATCAATTCACTTGTTTTTCTGAGTCTTTGTTGCAAGAGGGATCCAAGGTAGCTTCTACCTAGTCAGCCATCTTGGCCCTGCCTCCCCAATGGCATTTTTTATTGAGTTGGAGAAACAAATCACCAACTTCATATGGAAGGGAAAGAGGTCCGGGATAAGTAAAGCCTTACTGAAAAAGAAGAACAAAGTGGGAGGTCTCACTCTACCTAATTTTAGAACCTATTACACCGCCTCAGTAGTCAAAACAGCCTGGTATTGGTACAACAGATACATAGATGAATGGTACAGAATTGAGAATCCAGACATAAATCCATCCACATATGAACAGCTGATATTTGACAAAGGCCCAAAGTCTGTTAAATGGGGACAAGACAGTCTTTTTTATAAATGATGCTTGCATAACTGGATATCCATCTGCAAATAAATGACACAAGACCCATACCTCACACCATGCACAAAAACGAACTCAAAATGGATCAAAGACCTAAATATAAAATCTAAAATGATAAAGATCATGGAATAAAAATAGAGACAATGCTAGGAGCCCTAATACATGGTATAAATGGTATACAAAACATTACTAAAAATGCAGAAGAGAAACCGGATAACTGGGAACTCCTAAAAATTAAGCCCCTGTGCTCATCCAAAGACTTCACCAAAACAGTAAAAAGATTACCTACAGATTGGGAACAAGTTTTTAGTTATGATATTTCTGATCAGTGTGTAATCTCTAAAATCTACATGATACTGCAAAAATTCAACTACAAAACAACAAATAGCCCGATTAAAAAATGGGCAAAGGATATGAACAGACACTTCACTAAAGAAGGTATTCAGGTAGCTAACACATACATGAGGAAATGCTCATGATTATTAGCCATTAGAGAAATGCAAATGAAAATTTCAGTGAGATTCCATCTCACTCCACCATGGCTGGCATTTATTCCAAAAAAACACAAAATAATAAATGTTGGAGAGGTTGTGGAGAGACTGGAACACTTCTACACTGCTGGAGGGAATGTAAAAAGTGACATCCACTTTGAAAATCGATTTGGTGCTTCCTTAAAAAGCTGATAATAGAACTACCACATGATCAAGCAATCGCACTCCTTGGAAAATATACTAGAGAAATAAGAGCCTTTACAGGAACAGATACATGGACGCCTATGTTCATTGCAGCACTGTTTACAATAGCAAAAAGATGCAAGCAACCAAGGTGCCCATCAACGGATGAATTGATAGATAAATCATGGTATATTCACACAATGGAATATTATGCATTGATAAAGAACAACGATGAATCTGCGACACATTTCATAAGACAGAGGAGGAATCTGGAAGGCATTATGCTGAGTAAAATTAGTCAGTTGCAAAAGGACAAATATTGTATAAGACCGCTATTATAAGAACTCAAGAAATAGTTTAAACAGAGAAGAGAATATTCTTTGATTGTTACGAAAGGGGGAGGGAGGGAGGGAGGAAGAGGGGTTTTCACTAATTAGATAGTAGATTAGAACTATTTTAGGTGAAGGGAAAGACAACACACAATACAGGAGAGGTCAAAACAACTGGACTAAACCAAAAGCAAAGAAGTTTCCTGAATAAACTGAATGCTTCAAAGGCCAGCGTAGCAAAGGCAGGGGTTTGTGGACCATTGTTTCAGGGAACAGCTAAGTCAATTGGCATAATAAAATCTATTAAGAAAACATTCTGTCTCCCACTTTGGAGAGTGGCATCTAGGCTCTTAAACACTAGCAATCAGCCTCTAAGATGCATTGATTTGTCTCAACCCACTTGGAGCAAAGGATAATGTAGGACACCAAAGACACAAGGTAATTATGAGCCCAAGAGGCAGAAAGGGCCACATAAAGCAGGGAATACATTAGCCTGAGACCAGAAGAACTATATGGTGCCCAGCTACAACAGATGTCTGGTCTGACAGGGAACACAGCAGAGAACCCCTGAGGGAGCAGGAGAGCAGTGGGATGCAGATCCCAAATTCTCATAAAAAGACAGACTTAATGGTCTGACTGATATGGGAAGGGCCCTGGAGTTCACGGTCCCCAGACCTTTTGTTAGCCAAAGACAGGAACCATTCCCAAATCCAACTGTTCAGATAGGGATTGAGCTGAACTATGGGATAGAAATGATACTGGGGAAGTATGAGCTTCTCAGATCAAGTAGACATATTAGACTATGTTGGCATCTTCTGTCTGAAGGGGAGATGAGAGGGTAGAGGGGGTCAGAAGCTGGCCAAATGGACGCGAAAATAGAGAGTGGAGGAAAGAAGTGTGCTGCCTCATTAGGGGTAAGCAATTAGGAGTATATAGCAAGGTTTTTATAAACTTTTGTATGAGAGTCCAACTTGATTTGTGAACTTTCACTTAAAGCACAATAAAAATTTTTAAAAAAGGGGCACCTTGTTCCCTTTAAACCCGCTTAGACAAAAACTAGTTGTTATTGGCAGAAGGCCTGTGATATGCATCTCAGTTTTTATATGGGGATTTTCATTTTGTCACATGCAGTTTAAGCCACCAACCTAATTTAATTACAATTAATTAATCACCATTTACCAAGAGGAAAAAGCAAGTTTTTGAGCTGAAGACGTGTTCAGTGCAGAGTGTTCAAATTCATGACCTCAACCTCACATTAACTGGTTGTCCATTAAGAATGGATGAGTGACTTTGAAAAACGGATTTGTTGGTTGTCAACAGTCAACAGTCTTCCTGCAGTTCCTAGTGGTCCCTTTGGAAGAGACAAGCTGAACGGGATGATATTGCAAAGGTAATGTTCAGGGCTACCTTGTGCCCAATGGGGTTTTATTAAACAACAGCTTTGCCTCATGAGAGTAGATTCCATGAAATTATGTTTAGTTTTGCCTGTCCAGGTTTGTGAGAGTAGGCTCTGTCTCTGCACCAGGATTTTCCGTACGCAGAAAGAAATCATCCTACTGAGAAATTTGATCTTTTTCACAACGGGGGATACTTCCATCCTGCGTCTTACTCCTAGGGTGTCATTGCTGGGAAAAAGCTAAAGTACACGAGAGACATAGGGCATTGGATGAGAAGGTCACCTTTTGTGACCAATAAATCCCTGGAAAATTCTGAAACTTTGGGCTCAAAGACTCTTCTGACTTTAAATCAAAACAGAAAGTGTTTAAGTCTCCTATCCTCAATTCATTGAGTATTTGTTAGTGCCTATTATGTGCCCCAACTTTGAGATACTGAAATAACAATGCTAGGGAGTGCAGTTTTAAGTGCAAACATGAAGAGTATAGACACTCTTGGGCTAGAACAGGAACGAGATTTCCATTTGTAGAGTTGTCTGTCAGGCCACTGTCCACCAGAGCTGGTTGATTATTCAGCTGGTCTAATAAGCTGGGTTGGTGGTCCTTTCTTCCTTCCATTGCTCCATTGGTCAAAGAGGGCACCATTCCATGATAGAATAAGGGTCATTCTTAGGAAGAGGTTATAAAAGCAGTGCTGCACTACTAGAACTCCAAGGGTACAGGGTTCAGAGACAGATATCACTGTGGGCTGGCTGGGCTCATCAAGTTCTCAGGAGGCATAAGCTGGACCCTGAAAGATGAGAAATGAGGGCAGGTAGGCATTTCTGGCACTGACTTGAGAATACACAGGATACACAGCCAGGCCAAGGGAAAAACAGGCTATTGTTCTGCCTGGAAGGGTGGGCTCCAGTTGAGAGTGAGCAAGAGAATTTGCTGGGTGAGTCTCCGTATTTGCAGTGTTCATTGGGTCTAAATGGTGGCAGTGGCTGCTTTTTAGTGGCACAGTGCTCTGTAACAATCTATCCTTAGCTTAATGCCCGAACAATTGGTCCTTTCATCTCTGGTCACCATGATAGTGACTCCCTTCAGCTCTGACGTCTTGTCAGGCCTGGCTCCTTAGCCCATTCCCAACCCTATAAAGAAGCCAAACACGGGGCCACAACATATCTTCTTTGAATTTCTGCCTCTGCCATTTACCTCTAGTCATCCCCTGATTTGGCCACCCCCCTTTTTATTATTATGCTTAAAGTGACTTGAAAGTGAAAGTTTACAAATCAAGTCAGTCTCTCATACAAAAACTAACATGCACCTTGCAATGTACTAATAATGCTTACCGCTTAATGAGACAGCACACTCCTCCTGTCTACCCTGTATTCCCCATGTCCATTCAGGCAACTCCTGCCCCCACCCTGTCTTCTCGTCTTGGTCTCCACACAGGAGCTGCCCACATAGTCTCATGTGTCTACTTGAGCCAAGAAGCTCACTCCTCACCAGTATCATTTTCTGTCTTACATTCCAGTCCAATTCCTGTCTGAAGAGTTGGCTTTGGGAATGGTTCCAGTCTTGAGCTAATAGAAGGTCTGGGGACCATGACCTCCGGGGTCCTTCTAGTCTCAGTCAGACCATTAAGTGTGGTGTTTTTACAAGAATTTGAGGCCTGCATCCCACTGCTCTCCTGCTCCCTCAGGGATCCTCTGTTGTGTTCTCTGTCAGGGCAGTCATCGGTTGTAGTTGGGCACTACCTAGTTCTTCTGGTCTCAAGCTGATGGAGTCTCTGATTTATGTGGCCCTTTCTGTCTCTTGGACTCATAATTACCCTGTGTCTTTGGTGTTCTTCATTCTCCTTTGCTCCAGGTTGTTTGAGACCAATGATGCATCTTAGATAGCCACTTGCTAGCGCTTAAGACCTCAGACGCCACTCTCCAAAGTGGGATGCAGAATGTTTTCTTAATAGATTTTATTATGCCAATTGACTTAGATGTCCCCTGAAACCATGGTCCTCAGACCTCGTCCCTGGTACTCTGGCCTTCAAAGCATTCAGTTTATTCAGGAAACTTCTTTACTTTTCATTTAGTCCAGTTCTGTGACCTCTCCTGTATTGTGTGTCTTTCCCTTCACCTAAAATAGTTCTTGTCTACCATCTAATTAGTGAATACCCCTCTCCCTTCCTCCCCACCCTCATAACCATCAAAGAGTATTTTCTCTTCTGTTTAAACTATTTCTTGAGTTCTTATGATAGTGGTTTTGTACAATATTTGTCCTTTTGCAGCTGACTAATTTCACTCAGCATAATGCCTTCCAGATTCCTCCATGTTATGAAATGTCCGACGGATTCATTATTGTTCTTGATCGATGCATATATACCATAATTTATTTATCCATTCATCCATTGATGGGCACGTTGGTTGCTTCAATTTTTTGCTTTTGTAAACAGTGCTGCAATGAACATGGGTGTGCATATATCTGTTCGTGTAAAGCCTCTTATTTCTCTGGGATATATTCCAAGGAGTGGGATTGCTGGATCGTATGGTAGTTTTATTTTTAGCTTTTTAAGGAAGTGCCAAATCGATTTCCAAAGAGGTTATACCATTTTACATTTCCACCAGCAGTATCTAAGTGTTCCAGTCTCTCCACAACCTCTCCAACATTTATTATTTTGTGTTTTTTTTGGATTAATGCCAGCCTTGTTGGACTGAGATGGTATCTCCTTGTAGTTTTGATGTGCATTTCTCTAATGGCTAATGATTGTGAATATTTCCTCATGTATCTATTAGCTGCAGGAATGTCTTCTTTGGTGAAGTGCATGTTGGTATCCTTGGCCCATTTTTTAACTGGGTTATTTGCCTTTCGCTGTTCAGTTTTTGCAGTATCATGTAGATTTTAGAGATCAGATGCTGATTGGATTTGTCACAGCCAAAATTTTTTCCCCAGTCTGTAGGTAATCCTTTTACTCTTTTGGTGACCTCTTTGGATGAGCATGAATTTTGAATATTTAGGAGTTATCTAGTTTCTTTTCTGGAGTTTGTGCGTTTTTGGTAATGCTCTGTATTTTGTTTATGCCGTGTATTAGGGCTCCTAGTGTTGTCCCTATTTTTTCTTCCATGATGTTTTTCATTTTGGATTTTGTATTTAGGTCTTTGATCCATTTTGAGTTCGTTTTTGTGCATGGTGTGAGATATGGGTCTTGTATCATTTTTTTGCAGATGGATGTCCACATCTACCAGCACCATTTGTTAAAGAGGCTGGCTGTTTTATCTCCTTTTAACAGACCTTGGGCCTTTGTCAAATATCAGCTGCTCATATGTGGATGGATTTATGTCTGGATACTCAATTCTGTTCCATTGGTCTATGTATCTGTTGTTTTACCTGTACCAGGCTGTTTTAACTACTATGGCTGTACAATACGTTTTAAAATCAGGTAGTGTGAGGCCTCCCACTTTGTTCTTTTTCAGTAATGCTTTACTTATCCAGAGCCTCTTGCCCTACAATATAAAGTTGGTGATTTGTTTCTCCATCTCATTAAAAAACGTCATTGGAATTTGGATTAGAATTGCATTGTATGTATAGATTGCTTTGGGTAGAATAGACGTTTTTACAATATTGAGCCTTCCAATCCATGAGCAAGGTGTGTTTTTCCACTTATGTAGGTCTCTTTTTTTTTTTTTTTTTTTTGCAGTAGCATCTTGTAGTTTTCTTTCTATAGGCCTTTTATGTCTCTGGTTAGATTTATTCCTAAGTATTTTATCTTCTTGGGGGCTATTATAAATGGTACTGATTTGGTGATTTCCTTTCAAGGTTCTGTTTGTTAGTGTAGAGAAACCCAACTGATATTTGTATGTTCATCTTGTATCCTGATACTCTGCTGAAATCTTCTATTTAGTTTCAGTAGTTTTCTTGAAGATCCTTTATGGTTTTCTCTGTATAAGATCATGTCATCTGCAAATAGAGATACTTTTACTTCTTTCTTAACAATGTGGTTGCCCTTTATTTCTTTATCTAGCCTAATTGCTCTGGCTAGGAACTCCAGCATAATGTTAACTAAGAGTGATTCCTGTTCTCAAGGAGAATTCTTTCAGAATCTCTCCATTTAGGGTGCTGTTGGCTATCGGCTTTGTATATATGCCCTTTATTATGTTGAAGAATTTTCCTTCTATTCCTATTTTGCTGAGAGTTTTTATCATGAATGGGTGTTGGACTTTGTCAAATGCCTTTTCTGCATCAATTAAGATCATGTGGTTCTTGTCTTTTGTTTCACTTACAAGCTGGATTACTTTGATTGTTTTTCTAATGTTGAACCATCCTGCATACCTGATATGAATCCCACTTGCTCATGGTGAATTATTTGTTTGCTATGTTGTTGAATTCTATTGGCTAGAATTTTATTGAGGATTTTTGCATCTAAATTCATGAGTGATATAGGTCTGTCATTTTCTTTTTTTTTTTTTTTTGTGGTGTCTTTACCTGATTTCGGTATCAGGGATATGTTGGCTTCGCAGAATGAATTTGGGAGTATTCCATCCTTTTCTATGCTCTGAAATACCTTTAGTAGTAGTGGTGTTAACTCTTCTCTGAGAGTTTGGTAGAATTTTCCAGTGAAGCCGTCCAGACCAGGGCTCTTTTTTTGTTGGAAGTTTTTTAAATTACGTCAACATCTTCTTTTGTTATCGGTTTTTTAGTTGTTGTTACCTTTGTATTAGTTTTAGTAGGTAGTGTGTTTCTAGAAATATGTCCATTTCTTCTAGGTTTTCAAATAAGCTAGAGTACGATTTTTCATAGTAATCTGATATGATGCTTTTAATTTCAGTTGGGTCTGTTCTAATATTGCCTATCTCATTTCTTTGTTGCATTATGTGTTTCCTCTCCTGTTTTTCTTTTCTCAATTTGGCCAATGGTTTATCAATTTTCTAAAATTTTTCAAAAAACCAGCTTTTGGTCTTGTTAACTCTTTCAATTGTTTTTCTGTTTTCTATCTCATTTAATTCTGCTCTATTTTTTTCTTCTGGTGCCTGAGGCTAACTTTTGTTACTCTCTTTCTATTTGTTCAAGTAGTAGGGATAATTCTTTGATTTTGTTCCTTTTTTCTTTTTGGATGTCTGCATTTATTGATATAAATTGACCTCTGAGCACTGTTTTCGCTGTGTCCCAATGGTTCTGACAAGAAGAGTTTTCATTCTCATTGGAGTCTGTGAATTTCTTTATTTCTTCTTTAGTGTTGTCTATAACCCAGTTTTTTTTGAGCAGGGTATTGTTCAGTTTCCAAGTGCTTGATCTCTTTTCCCTTTTTTTTTTTTTTTTTTTTTGTTGTTATTGATTTCTACTTTTATGGCCTTGTGGTCAGAGAAAATGCTTTGTAATATTTCAATGTTTTGGATTCTGTTAAGGCTTGCTTTATGACCTAATATGTGGTCTATTTCAGAGAATGTTTCATGTCACTAGAAAAGAAAGTATACTTTGCTGCTGTTGGGTGGAGTGTTCTGCACATGTCCATGAGGTCAACTTGGTTGATTGTGGCATTTACATCTCCTGTGTCTTTATTGAACTTCTTTCTGATCTTCTGTCCTTCAGTGAAAGTGGAGTATTGAAGACTCCTACTATTATTGTGGAGCTGTCTATCTCACTCACTTTCCAATGCTATTAGAGTTTGTTTTATGTATCTTGAAGCCATGTTCTTGGGTGTGTAAATACTTAATATGTATATCCTCCTGGCATATTTCCCCTTTAATCATTATATAGTGTCCTTCCTTATCCTTTGTGGTGGATTTAACTTTAAAGTCTATTTTGTCAGAGATTAATATTGCCATTTCTTATGAGGAAATGACAATATATAAAGATAATCTACTCAACACATGAAATTAAGTGGGACAAAGAAACTGTCAACAACACACAAAAAAAGACACCAAAATGATACCACTAAATGCATAAATATCCATAATTACACTGAACGTAAATGGACTAAATGCACCAATAAAGAGATGGGGGGGACAGAATGGATTAAAAAACACAATCTGTCTATATGCTGCCTACAAGAGACACACCTTAGACTGCCTACAAGAGACACACCTTAGAGAGACACAAACAAGCTAAAACTCAAAAGATGGAAAAAATGTATCAAGCAAACAACAATCAAAAAAGAACAGGAGTGGCAATATTAATTTCTGACAAAATAGACTTTAAAGTTAAATCCATCATAAGGGATAAGGAAAGACACTATATAATGATTAAAGCAACAATATGCCAGGAGGATATAACCATATTAAATATTTATGCACCCAATGACAGGGTTGTAAGATACATAAAACAAACTCTATCAGCATTGAAAAGTGAGATATCTCCACAGTAATTGTAGGAGACTTCAACACAACACTTTCAGCGGAGGACAGGACATCCAGAAGAAACTCATTAAAGATACAGAAGATCTAAATGCCACAATAAAGCAACTCGACCTTATAGACAATTACAGAACACTCCACCCGGCAGCAAACAAGTATACTTTCTTTTCTAATGCACATGGAACATTCTCTAGCATAGACCACATATTAGGTCATAAAGCAAGCCTTAGCAGAATCCAAGACATTGAAATATTATAAAGCATTTTTCTGACCATATGGCCATAAAAGTGGAAATCAATAACAGAAAAAACAGGGGGAAAAAAAACAAACACTTGGAAATTGAACAGTACCCTGCTCAAAAAGGACTAGATTAAAGAAGACAGTAAGGATGGAATACAGAAATTCACAGAATCCAATGAGAATGAAAACTCTTCCTATCAGAATCTTTGGGACACAGTGAAAGCAGCGCTCAGAGGTCAATTTGTATCGA
This sequence comes from Loxodonta africana, assembly GCF_030014295.1. Classification (NCBI taxonomy): domain Eukaryota; kingdom Metazoa; phylum Chordata; class Mammalia; order Proboscidea; family Elephantidae; genus Loxodonta; species Loxodonta africana. The sequence continues at coordinate 51,792,320 of NC_087353.1, forward strand.
CAAATGCACACATGCAAAAAGAAGAAAGGGCCCAAATCAAAGAATTGTACCTACAACTTGAACAAATAGAAAAAGAACAACAAAAGAAACCTTCAGGCACCAGAAGAAAACAAATAATAAAAATTACAGCAAAACTAAATGAAATAGAAAACAGAAAAACAATTGAAAGAATTAACAAGACCAAAAGCCAGTTCTTTGAAAAAATCAACAAAATTAATGATCCATTGCCCAAACTGACAAAAGAAAAACAGGAAAAGAAACAAATAACCATAGTAAGAAATGAGATGGGTGAAATTATGAAAGACCCAACTGAAATTAAAAGAGTCATATCAGATTACTATGAAAAATTGTACTCTAACAAATTTGAAAACCTAGAAGAAATGGATGAATTCCTAGAAACATACTACCTACCCAAACTAACACAAACAGAGGTAGAACAACTAAATAGACCCATAATTAAAGAAGAGATTGAAAAGGTAATCAGAATACTCCCAACAAAAGAAAGCCCTGGCCTGGATGGCTTCAATGCAGACTTCTACCAAGCTCTCAGAGAAGAGTTAACAACAATACTACTAAAGGTACTTCAGAGTATAGAAAAGGACGGAACACTCCCAAACTCACTCTATGAAGCCAGCATATCCCTGATACAAAAACTAGGTAAAGGTACCACAAAAAAAAAAAAAAAAAAAAAAATCACAGACCTATATTCCTCATGAACTTAGATGCAAAAACCCTTAACAAAATTCTAATCAATAAAATTTAACAACATATCTGAAGAATAATTCACCATGAGTAAGCGGGATTCATACCAGGTATGCAGGGATGGTTCAACATTAGAAAAACAATTAATGTAGTCCATCATATAAATAAAACAAAAGACAAAAATCACATGGTTTTATCAATTGATGCAGGAAAGGCATTTGACAAAGTTCAACACCCATTCATGATAAAAACTCTCAGCAAAATAGGAATAGAAGGAAAATTCCTTGACATAATAAAGGGCATTTATACAAAGCCAACAATTGTGTTTTATACAAAGCCAACAGCCAACATCATCCTAAATGGAGAGAGCCTGAAAGCATTCCCCTTGAGATCAGAAACCAGACAAGGATGCCCTTTATCACCACTCTTATTCAACATTGTTCTGGAGGTCCTAACCAGAGCAATTAGGCAAGATAAAGAAATAAAGGGCATCCAGATTGGCAATGAAAAAGTATAAGTGTCTCTATTTGCAGATGACATGATCTTCTGCACAGAAAACCCTGAGGAATCCTCAAGAAACTACTGAAACTAATAGAAGAGTTCAGCAGAGTATCAGGATACGAGATAAAGAAAAATCAGTTGGATTCCTCTACACCAACAAAAAGAACATCGAAAAGGAAATCACCAAATCAATACCATTTACGGTAGCCCCCAAGATGATAAAATACTTATGAATAAATCTTACCAGAGATATAAAAGGCCTATACAAAGAAAGCTGCAAGACACTACTGCAAGAAACCAAAAGAGACCTACGTAAGTGGAAAAACATACCTTGCTCATGGATAGGAAGACATAACATTGTAAAAATGTCTATTCTACGAAAAGCGATCTATAGATACAATGAAATTCTGATCCAAATTCCAATGGCATTTTTTAATGAGATGGAGAAGCAAATCAGCAACTTCATATGGAAGAGAAAGAGGCCCCGGATAAGTAAAACATTACTGAGGAGGAAGAACAGACTGGGAGGCCTTACTCTGCCTGATCTTAGAACCTATTATACTGCCACAGTAGTCAAGGCAGCCTGGTACTGGTACAGCAACAGATACATAGACCATAGACCAATGGAACAGAATTGAGAATCCAGACATAAATCCATCCACATATGAGCAGCTGATATTTGACAAAGGCCCCCAAACAGTTAAATGGGTGAAAACACAGTCTTTTTAACAAATGGTGCTTGCATAACTAGATATCCATATGCAAAAAAATGAAACAAGACCCATACCTCACTCCACGCACAAAAACCAGCTCAAAATGGATCAAAGACCTAAATATGAAATGTAAAATGATAGAGATCATGGAAGAAAGAGTAGGGACGTGAGGAGCCCTAATTCAGGGCATAAACAGTATATAGAACATTACTAACAATCCAGAAGAAAAACTAGATAACTGTGAAAAATTGTGAGCTCCTGAAAATTGAACACCTGTGCTCATCCAAAGACTTCACCAAGGGAGTAAAAAGATTACCTACCGACTGGGAAAAAGGTTTTGGCTATGACATTTCTGATCAATGCCCGGTCTCTAGAATCTACATGATACTGCAAAAACTCAACTACAAAAAGACAAATAACCCAGACACTTGGAAGACGTTCGGGTGGATGGCAGATACACGAGGAAATGCTCACAATTGTTGGCTTTTGGAGAAATGCAAATCAAAACTACGATGAGATTTCATCTCACTCCAACAAGGCTGGCCTTAACCCAAAAAACACAAAATGATACATGTTGGACAGGCTGTGGAGAGATTGGAACACTTATACGCTGCTGGTGGGAATGTGGAATGGTTCAATCACTTTGGAGGTCAATTTGGTGCCTCCTTGGAAAGTTAGAAATAGAGCTACCATAAAACTACCATAGGATCTAGTAATCCCACTCCTTGGAATATATCCTGGAGAAATGAGAGCCTTTACACGAACAGATGTATCCACACCCACTTTTATTGCAGCACTGTTTACAGTAGCAAAAGGATGGAGGAAACCAAGGTGCCTATCAACGGGTGAATGGATAGAAAAACTATGGTATATTCACACAATGGAATACTATGCATCAGTGGGGAACAGTGATGAATCTGTGAAACATTTCATAACATGGAGGAATCTGGAAGGCATTATGCTGAGTGAAATTATTCAGTTGCAAAAGGACAAATATTGCATAAGACCACTATTATAAAAAAAAATTTTTTTTTTGAACTCAAAAAATAGTTTAAACAGAAAAGAAAATATTCTTTGATAGTTAAGAGATGGGGGAGGAAGGGAGGGTAGGAGAGCAGTATTCACTAATTAGATAGATAAAAACTACTTTAGGTGACGGGAAAGACAACACACAATACAGGAGAGGTCAGCACAACTGGACTAAACCAAAAGCAAAGAAGTTTTCTGAATGAACTGAATGCTTCGAAGGCCAGCGTAGCAGGGGCAAGGGGTTGTGGACCATGGTTTCAGGGGCCATCTAAGTCAATTGGCATAATAAAATCTATTAAGAAAACATTCTGCATCCCACTTTGAATAGTGGCATCTGAGGTCCTAAATGCTAGCAAGCTGCCACCTAAGATGCAAAGGAGAATGAAGAATACCAAGGACTCAAGGTGATTACAAGCCCAAGAGACAGAAAAAGGGCCACATAAATCAGAGGCTACATCAGCCTGAGACCAGAAAAACTAGATGGTGCCTTGCTACAACCAATGACAGCCCTGACAGGGAGTGCAGCAGAGAACCCCTGAGGGAGCAGGAGAGCAGTGGGATGCAGACCCCAAATTCTCTCGAGTAAAAAAAAAAAAAAAACAGACCAGACTTAATGGTCTGACTGTGACTGAAGAGTGGAGAGGGATGCTGGTGAGGAGTGAGCTTCTTGGATCAGGTGGACACTTAAGACTGTGTTTGTGTTTCCTGCCTGGAGGGGAGATGAGAGGGTGGAGGAGGTTGGGGGCTGGAGGAGTGGATGCTTGGGGAAGGAGTGGAGGAAGGGGGTGGGCTGTCCTTTGGGGGAGAGTGGTTGAGATTATGTAGCAGGGTGTATATAGATTTTTGTGTGAGAAACTGGCTTGATTTTGGGGCTTTCACTTGAAGCACAATAAAAATTAAAAAATATATATTGCCACTCTTGCTTTTATTTGATTGTTGTTTGTTTGATATATTTTTTCCATCCTTTTAGTTTTTTTTTTTCTCCTTAAGTTTAAGGCAGCATGTAGATGGATTGCGGTTTTTTTTTTTTTCATTCTCCCACTCTCTGTCTCTTTATTGATGCATTTAGCCCCTTTACATTCAGCATAATTATGGATAGGTATGACTTTAGTGTTGTCATTTTGATGTCCTTTTTTTGTGTGTTGCTGACAGTTTCTTTTTTCCACTTAATAGTTTGTGCTGAGTAGTTTTTCTTTTTAAATTGTTTTTTCCTCCTTTTAATTGTTGTTGATTTTCTTTTTGTTGAGTCTTTATTTTTTTCTTGTATTTTATTTTGATGTGTAGGACTGTTAGTCTCTTTTGTGGTTACCTTAATATTTACCCCTATTTTTCTATGTTTAAAGCTAACTTTTCTCTCTTTATATCACCTTGACTTCCTCTCCACATGGAAGATCTATGACTACATTTTTTAATCCCTCTTTATTGATTTAATGTTGTCATCTTTTACATAATGACATCGCTTTTCCCCTGTTTTAGGCATTTTTTTAATCTTGATTTATTTTCGTGATTATCCTATCTGGGTTGATATCTGGTTGCTCTTTCCTGTGTTTTAGTCTTGGGTTGATATCTGATGTTATTCATTTTTTTTTTTTTAACTTATCGAGCTTCAAGTGAACGATTATAAATCAAGTCAGACTGTCACATGTAAGCTTATATACACCTTACTCCGTACTCCTACTTGCTCTCCCCCTAATGAGTCAACCCTTCCAGTCTCTCCTTTCATGACGATTTTGCCAGCTTCCAACTCTCTCTATCCTCCCATCCCCCCTCCAGACAGGAGATGCCAACACAGTCTCAAGTGTCCACCTGATATAATTAGCTCACTCTTCATCAGCATCTCTCTCCTACCCACTGCCCAGTCCCTTCCATGTCTGATGAGTTGTCTTCGGGAATGGTTCCTGTCCTGGGCCAACAGAAGGTTTGGGGACCATGACCGCCAGGATTCCTCTAGTCTCAGTCAGACCATTAAGTCTGGTCTTTTTATGAGAATTTGGGGTCTGTATCCCACTGATCTCCTGCTCCCTCAGGGGTTCTCTGTTGTGCTCCCTGTCAGGGCAGTCATCGATTGTGGTCAGGCACCAACTAGTTCTTCTGGTCTCAGGATGATGTAGGTCTCTGGTTCATGTGGCCCTTTCTGTCTCTTGGGCTCTTAGTTATCGTGTGACCTTGGTGTTCTCCATTCTCCTTTGCTCCAGGTGGGTTGAGACCAATTGGTGCATCTTAGATGGCCACTCGTTAGCATTTAAGACCCCAGACGCCACATTTCAAAGTGGGATGCAGAATATTTTCATAATAGAATTATTTTGCCAATTGACTTAGAAGTCTTCTTAAACCATGGTTCCCAAAGCCCCGCCCTTGCTCTGCTGACCTTTGAAGCATTCATTTTATCCCGGAAACTTCTTTGCTTTTGGTCCAGTCCAGTTGAGCTGACCTTCCATGTATTGAGTATTGTCCTTCCCTTCACCTAAAGCAGTTCTTATCTACTAATTAATCAGTAAAAAATCCTCTCCCACCCTCTCTCCCTCCCCGCCTCGTAACCACAAAAGTAGGTGTTCTTCTCAGTTTATACTATTTCTCAAGTTCTTGTAACAGTGGTCTTATACAATATTTGTCCTTTTGCCTCTGACTAATTTCGCTCAGCATAATGCCTTCCAGGTTCCTCCATGTTATGAAATGTTTCACAGATTCGTCACTGTTCTTTATCGATGCCTAGTATTCCATTGTGTGAATACACCACAATTTATTTAACCATTCATCCGCTGATGGACACCTTGGTTGCTTCCAGTTTTTTGCTATTGTAAACAGAGCTGCAATAAACATGGGTGTGCATATATCTGTTCATGTGAAGGCTCTTATTTGTCTAGGGTATATTCCGAGGAGTGGGATTTCTGGGTTGTATGGTAGTTCTATTTCTAACTGTTTAAGATAACGCCAGATAGATTTCCAAAGTGGTTGTGCCATTTTACATTCCCACCAGCAGTGTATAAGAGTTCCAATCTCTCCACAGCCTCTCCAACATTTATTATTTTGTGTTTTCTGGATTAATGCCAGCCTTGTTGGAGTGCGATGGAATCTCATCGTAGTTTTAATTTGCATTTCTCTAATGGCTAATGATTGAGAGCATTTTCTCATGTGTCTGTTAGCTGCCTGAATATCTTCTTTAGTGAAATGCATGTTCATATCCTTTGCCAACTTCTTGATTGGGTTGTTTGCCTTTTTGTTGTTGAGTTTTGACAGAATCATATAGATTTTAGAGATCAGGTGCTGGTCGGAGATATCATAGCTGAAAATTCTTTTCCAGTCTGTAGGTGGTCTTTTTACTCTTTTGGTGAAGTCTTTAGATGAGCATAGGTGTTTGATTTTTAGGAGCTCCCAGTTATCTGGTTTCTCTTCGTCATTTTTGGTAATGTTTTGTATTCTGTTTACGCCTTGTATTAGGGCTCCTAAGGTTGTCCCAATTTTTTCTTCCATGATCTTTTTCGTTTTAGTCTTTATGTTTAGGTCTTTGATCCACTCGGAGTCAGTTTTTGTGCATGGTGTGAGGTATGGGTCCTGTTTCATTTTTTTTGCAAATGGATATCCAGTTATGCCACCACCATTTGTTAAAAAGACTATTTTTTCCCCAATTAAGTGACACTGGGCCTTTGTCAAATATCAGCTGCTCATATGTGGATGGATTTATATCTGGGTTCTCAATTCTGTTCCACTGGTCTATGTGCCTGTTGTTGTACCAGTACCAGGCTGTTTTGACTACTGTAGCTGTATAATAGGTTCTGAAATCAGGTAGAGTGAGGCCTCCCACTTTCTTCTTCTTTTTCAGTAATGCTTTGCTTATCCGAGGCTTCTTTCCCTTCCATATGAAGTTGGTGATTTGTTTCCCGATCACATTAAAAAATGACATTGGAGTTTGGATCAGAAGTGCATTGTATGTATAGATGGCTTTTGGTAGAATAGACATTTTTACTATGTTAAGTCTTCCTATCCATGAGCAAGGTATGTTTTTCTACTTAAGTATGTCCTTTTTAATTTCTTGTAGTAGTGCTTTGTAGTTTTCTTTGTATAGATCTTTTACATCTTTGGTAAGATTTATTCCTAAGTATTTTATCTTCTTGGGGGCTACTGTGAATGGTATTGATTTGGTTATTTCCTCTTCGATGTTCTTTTTGTTGATGTAGAGGAATCCAAGTGATTTTTGTATGTTTATCTTGTAACCTGAGACTCTGCCAAACTCTTCTATTAGTTTCAGTAGTTTTCTGGAGGATTCCTTAGGGTTTTCTGTGTATAAGATCATGTCATCTGCAAATAGAGATAATTTTACTTCCTCTTTGCCAATCCGGATGTCCTTTATTTCTTTGTCTAGCCTAATTCCTCTGGCAAGGACCTCTAGCACAATGTTGAATAAGAGCGGTGATAAAGGGCATCCTTGTCTGGTTCCCGTTCTCAAGGGAAATGCTTTCAGGCTCTCCATTTAGGGTGATGTTGGCTGTTGGTTGGCTTTGTATAGATGCCCTTTATTATGCTGAGGAATTTTCCTTCAATTTCTGTTTTGCTGAGAGTTTTTATCATGAATGGGTGTTGAACTTTGTCAAATGCCTTTTCTGCATCAATTGATAAGATCATGTGGTTTTTGTCTTTTGTTTTCTTTACATGGTGAATTACATTAATGGTTTTTCTAATATTAAACCAGCCTTGCATACCTGGTATAAATCCCACTTGGTCATGGTGAATTATTTTTTGGATATGTTATTGAATTCTATTGGCTAGAATTTTGTTGAGGATTTTTTGCATCTATGTTCATGAGGGATATAGGTCTGTAATTTTCTTTTTTTGTGGTGTCTTTACCTTTTTTTTTTTTTTTACCTGGTTTTGGTATCAGGGAGATGGTGGCTTCATAGAATGAGTTAGGTAGTATTCTGTCATTTTCTACGCTTTGAAATACCTTTAGTAGGAGTGGTGTTAACTCTTCTCTGAAATTTTGGTAGAACTCTGCAGTATAGCCAACCGGGCCAGGGCTTTTTTTTTTGTTGGGAGTTTTTTGATTAGCGTTTCAATCTCTTTTTTTGTTATGGGTCTTTTTAGTTCTACTTCTGATTGTGTTAGTTTAGGTAGGTAGTGTTTTTCCAGGAATTCATCCATTTCTTCTAGGTTTCCAAATTTGTTAGAGTACAATTTTGCATAATAATCTGATATGATTCTTTTAATTTCAGTTGGGTCTGTTGTTATGTGGCCCATCTCGTTTCTTATTCGGGTTATTTGTTTCCTTTCCTATATTTCTGTAGTCAGTCTAGCCAATGGTTTATCAATTTTGTTAATTTTTTCAAAGAACCAGCTTTTGGCTTTGTTAATTCTTTCAATTGTTTTTCTGTTCTCTAATTCATTTAGTTCAGCTCTAATTTTGATGATTTGTTTTCTTCTGGTGCCTGATGGATTCTTTTGTTGCTCAGTTTCTATTTGTTCAAGTTGTAGGGACAGTTCTCTGATTTTGGCTCTTTCTTCTTTTTGTATGTGTGCATTTATCAATATAAATTGACCTCTGAGCATTGCTTTTGCTGTGTCCCAGAGGTTTTCATAGGAAGTGTTTTCATTCTGGTTGCATTCTATGAATTTCCTTATTCCCTCCTTAATGTCTTCTATAACCCATTTTTTTTCAGGAGGGTATTGTTCAGTTTCCAAGTATTTGATTTTTTTCCCCTAATTTTTCTGTTATTGATTTCCACTTTTATGGCCTTGTGGTCTGAGAAGACTCTTTGTAATATTTCGATGTTTTGGATTCTGCAAAGGTTTGTTTTATGACCTAATATGTGATCTATTCTAGAGAATGTTCCATGTGTGCTAGAAAAAAAGTATACTTTGCAGCAGTTGGGTGGAGAGTTCTGTACAAGTCAATGAGGTCAAGTTGGTTGATTGTAGTAATTAGGTCTTCCGTGTCTCTCTTGAGCTTCTTACTGGATGTCCTGTCCTTCTCTGAAAGTGGTGTGTTGAAGTCTCCTACTATAATTGTGGAGGTGTCTATCTGACTTTTCAATTCTGTTAAAATTTGACTTATGTATCTTGCAGCCCTGTCATTGGGTGCATAAATATTTAATATGGTTATATCTTCCTGGTCAATTGTCCCTTTTATCATTATGTAGTGTCCTTCTTTATCCTTTGTGGTGGATTTAAGTTTAAAGTCTATTTTGTCAGAAATTAATATTACTACTCCTGCTCTTTTTTGCTTATTGTTTGCTTGATATATTTTTTTCCATCCTTTGAGTTTTAGTTTGTGTCTCTAAGTCTAAGGTGTGTCTCTTGTAGGCAGCATATAGACGGATCGTGTTTCTTTATCCAGTCCGAGACTCTCTGTCTCTTTATTGGTGCATTTAGTCCATTTACATTCAGCGTAATTATAGATAAATTTTTATGTGCTTAGTGTTGTCATTTTGATGCCTTTTTGTGTGTGTTGTTGAAAATTTCATTTTCCCGCTTACTTTTTTGTGCTGAGACCTTTTTCTTTGTAAATCGTGTGTTCCTCATTTTCATAGTATTTGACTTTATGTTTGCTGAGTCGTTACGTTTTTCTTGGTTTTTATTTTGAGTTATGGAGTTGTTAGACCTCTTTGTGGTTAGCTTAATATTTACCCCTATTTTTCTAAGTAAAAACCTAACTTGTATTGTCTTATATCGCCTTGTATCCCTCTCCATATGGCAGTTCTATGCCACCTGTATTTAGTCCCCCTTTTTGATTATTGTGATCTTTTGCATAATGACTTCAATGATTCCCTGTTTTGAGCATTTTTTCTTTTAAAAATTAATCTTAATTTGTTTTTGTGCTTTCCCTATTTGAGTTGATATCAGGATGTTCTGTTTTGTGACCTTGTGTTGTGCTGGTATCTGATATTACTGGTTTTTTTACCAAACAATTTCCTTTAGTATTTCTTGTAGCTTTGGTTTGGTTTTTGCAAATTCTCTAAGCTTGTGTTTATCTGTAAATATCTTAATTTCGCCTTCATGTTTCAGAGAGAGTTTTGCTGGATATATGATCCTTGGCTGGCAGTTTTTCTCCTTCAGTGCTCTGTGTATGTCTTCCCATTGCCTTCTTGCCTGCATGGTTTCTGCTGAGTAGTCTGAAATTATTCTTATTGATTCTCCGTTGAAGGAGATCTTTCTTTTATCCCTAGCTGCTTTTAATATTTTCTCTTTATCTTTGGTTTTGGCAAGTTTGATGATAATATGTCTTGGTGTTTTTCTTTTGGATCAATCTTAAATGGGGTTCAGTGAGCATCTTGGATAGATATTCTTTCGTCTTTCATGATGTCAGGGAAGTTTTCTGTCAGCAGATCTTCAACTATTTTCTCTGTGTTTTCTGTCCCCCCTCCCTGTTCTGGGACTCCAATCACACGCAAGTTATCCTTCTTGATTGAGTCCCACATGATTCTTAGGGTTTCTTCATTTTTTTTAATTCTTTGATCCGATTTTTTTTCAGCTATATTGGTGTTAATTCCCTGGTCCTCCAGATTTCCCACTCTGCATTCTAATTGCTCGAGCCTGCTCCTCTGACTTCCTATTGTGTTGTCTAATTCTGTAATTTTATTGTTAATCTTTTGGATTTCTATATGCTGTCTCTCTATGGATTCTTGCAACTTATTAATTTTTCCACTATGTTCTTGAATAATCTTTTTGAGTTCTTCAACTGTTTTATCAGTGTGTTCCTTGGCTTTTTCCGCAGATTGCCTTATTTCATTTCTGAGGTCATCCCTGATGTCTTGAAGCATTCTGTAAATTAGTTTTTTATATTCTGTATCTGATAATTCCAGGATTGTACCTTCATTTGGGAAAGATTTTGATTCTTTCGTTTGGTGGTTGTAGAAGCTGTCAGGGTCTGCTTCTTTATGTGGTTTGATATCGACTGCTGTCTCCGAGCCATCACTAAGATATTGTAGTGATTTATTCTATATTTGCTCACTGAGTCTTATCTTGTTTTGTTTTCTTTCAATATACATAGATGGGCTACTAGATTGTGCTGTCTTGATTGTTGTAGCCCTTGACTTACTTATGACCTATTACCAGCTGCTTTGGGCAGTTCCCAGATATATATACCTGAGTCTATTCACTATTCTTGAGTAGAATCTGATTTTGGGTCATCAAGTGTGTGATGCACCCTGTCAACTATCCACCTTGAGAAGTAGTGGTGATAGTTGTGTGCACCAGATTCTATTAGCAGCTGGACTTCACACTCCAGGGGTGGCAGGATGCTGACAGACTTCCCCCAAGTGTCAGTGAGGTAGGTGTGTCTCTTTTCCTAAAGCACCTTGGTGGGTGGGCTCTGCAGCTGTACCTTAGGCCCCCAATGCAAGTACCTCTACAGATTGGTAGGTGTCACCCTCCTTAGAACCCTAAGGCAAGAGGGTAGGTGGTCTGGGGGAGCTTCAGCCCTCAGTTCCCTGTTGTGGGTCAGTTAGGGCTCTGTGGAATAAGCAGAGATATCATACCTGGGAAATTTGTTTTTCCAGTAAATCTGCTAAAAAAAATGCAGTCAGATCCCTATCAGAAATGCCTTTGCATTATAATAGCCACCTTGTTCCCTGTAGGGATGAAAGCCCGAGATTTGAATCATATATGCTTGGCTGGAGCTGGTTTTTTGTTTTTAGTCCAATTAGGGAAGGATTTTTGGTCCCTGGGTTTTTTGTAGTTGCTTCTCTCAGGCCAGAAGAATGGGTTAGGAAACGACCAAAAAAAAAAGGGAGGAAAGAAAAGCTGCGGAGCTGGAGCCATTCTCCCTCTGGCTCAGGAAATTCCAATGTTAATGAAGCCACCTGGGAAGGGGAGGGGAGGGTTCAGAAAAACAGGAGGAGAGAGTAGCACCCTGGAATATAGCCAAAGCTGCTTATCTTGCTTGGGATGACTATTTTATCTGACATTCCCGAGGGGCGTGTCGCCTATGTGTACTGGCTGTGTAGAGATTGCCCCCGAGGGTCTGGGCTGCAGAAACCGCAGTCAGTTCCTCTGCTGCCAATCCAGAGCCCAGCGTCAAGGTTCCTCGGCTGGGACGCTGCACTCCCTGCTCCAAAACCAGTCGCTGCCTCCCTGGGACTTCTCCTCCCACCAGCAGCATTGCTGTGCCGCCCGCGCGGACCGGCTGGGCCCCCTCCTGGGGTCAGTTCAGGGGGTAGGTCTGTGCCCCTTGTTTGCTCCGTGACAGGATGCCGTGCTCAGCTCCCCTGTGCCCAGTCCAAAGCCCAGCGTCAAGGTTCCCAGGCTGGGACGCTGCACTCCCGGCTCCAAAACCAGTCGCTGGCTCCTGGTGACTTCTCCTCCCACCAGCCGCATCGCCGCGCCACCCACGCGGACCAGCTGGGCCCCTTCCCAGGGTCAGTTCAGGGGGGTAGGGCTGTGCTCCGTGTTTGTGCCGTCACAGGATGTTGTGTTCACCTCCCCTGTGCCCAGTCCTAAGCCTGGCGCCAAGGTTACCTGACTGGGACGCTGGCTCCAGGCTCCGAAAACAGTCGCTGCTTCCCCGTAGTTCTTCGTTCTCCATCTCTGTCACTCAGGTCAACTCTTTAAATCTGTGTTTGTTGTTCAGGGTTCGTAGATTGTCATGTATGTGATCGATTCACTTGTTTTTCTGAGTCTTTGTTGCAAGAGGGATCCGAGGTAGCATCTACCTAGTCAGCCATCTTGGCCCCCTCCTCCGTTATTGATTTTCTAGCCAGAGAACTCCCTTCAATATTTCTTGTAGTTTTGGTTTGGTTTTTAAAAATTCCCTAAACTTCTGTTTATCTGGGAAGTACTAATTTTGCATTCATTTTTGAGAGACAGTTTTGCTGGGTATACAATTCTTGGCTGGCAGTTTTTTTTCCTTCAGTGCTTTGTACAAGTCATCCCATTGTCTTCTTGCCTGCACAGTTTCTGCTGATTAATCCGAGCTTATTCTTATCGACTCTCCTTTGTGGGTGACTTTTTGTTTATCCGTAGCTGCTCTTAAAATCCTCTGTTTATCTTTGGTTTTGGCAAGTTTGAGTATAATATGTCTTGGTGGCTTTCTTTTGGGATCTACCTTATGTGGGGTTCGAAGTGCATCTTGAATAGATATCTTCTAATCTTTCACAATATCAGGGAAGCTTTCTGCCAGCAAATCTTCAAAAATTCTATCTGTATTTTCTTGTTCTCCTTCCTATTCTGGTACTCCAATCACTGGTAGGTTATTTCTCTTGATAGAGACCCACATGATTCTTTGGGTTTCTTCATTTTTTTTAATTCTTTTGTCTTATTTTTCTTCAAATATGTTGGTGCCAAGTGTTTTATCTTCAATCTCATTAATTCTCACTTCCATTTCCTCAGTTCTACTCCTTTGACTTTCTGTTGAGTTGTCTAATTCTGAAATTTTATAGTCAGTCTTCTGAATTTCTGATTGCTGTCTCTCTATGGATTCCTGTGGCCTAGAAAATTTTCATTATGCTCTTGAATAACCTTCTTAATTTCCTTAACTGCTTTATCTGTGTGTTCCTTGGCTTGTTCTTCATTTTGCCTGATCTCTTTCCTGATCTTTGAAGAGTTCTGTATATTAATTTTTTGTTTTCTGTGTCTGGTAATTCCTGGCCTATCTCTTCATTCAGAAGATTCCTTCATTCTTTGTTTTGGGTGCTTGTTGAAGCAATCATGGTCTGCTTCTTTATGTGATTTGATATTGACTGTTGTGTCTGAGCCATCTATAAGTTATTGTATTAGTTTATTTTATGCTTGCTTACTGTATCCTAGCTTCTTGCTTTTTTTGTCTTGATATGCCCAAATAGGCTGATTGAGTGAGCTAGCTTGATTGTTCGCACCGCTGAAGCTCTAACATCCTGTCACCAGGTGGCTAGAACTGTTACCAAGTATATGAGCCTAGAAGTTCATTCATTTTTCTTGTAGGGATTCAGCTCAGGTGTCCAGGTAGTTGGTCAGCAAGTGTGTGGTGCAGGCTTTTTGTCCTACAGCCTTAGAGGAGCAGAGGTGAGTGATGTAGGCACAGGTGTCTGGCTGCAGCAGGGGGTCATGCGCTGAGCAAGGTAAGGGGCTGACAACCATCCCTTGAGTGTCTGTGAGGAAAATGCATCCCTGTTCCCTAACGCACACAGATGTGTGGGTTCTGTAGCCAGCCCATGGGTACCCAATGCTTTTGGTTGTAATGACTGGGAATCACCACTTATCCTTGGACCCCTGTCACAGATGACTAGGTAGCATGGGTGGAGCCAGCAGTTAGGCTCCTGGCGTGGGTAGGTGAGGACCCTGTTTAATAGGCAGAGCAGTGTCAAACATCAAAAACTCTCCCCTTCACCACACAGCTGAGACAGTTGAAGTCAGATCTCAGGCATATGTTGCAGCCTGCCAGCAAGGGCCTAAGCTCCTGAAATGGGCCCACACAGGTCCATGCAAGGGTTAAAGGCATTCAAAGTCCTTGGACCATTTGTGCCTTGACAGAAGCTGCCTCTGCCCTGAGTTCCCAGCTTAGGGGGAGCCGGCAGATTATCTTTTCTCCTGGTTTTTAATTTATTCCTTTCCAAAGCTGGGAGAATGGCCCAGGACCCACAGCAGAATCTTTCTCTGACCCTGGGAAATCAGCAGCCACTGAAGCTGGCTTGGGGGCTGTAGGTGTGGTTAAATTAGATGTTAAGTACTTATCTGTTGCCAAGGGCCCAGTTATTCTCTGATTCTGAAGGCATGAGTGGACTGTGCAGCTCACTGTCTCTCCCTGAGGAACCCATGTCCCAAACGTTACCACCAGCCCCACTGCAGCTGGGCCAGGGGATCATCCCTGAGAGGCTCTGGTTCTTGCTGAGTCAGGTCTGGCAACTTCTCACTGCTTCTGAATCATCTCTCCCTCCCCCTGCCACTCAGTCCAATTTCCTAACTTTGCCTTTGATGTTCAGGGCTCCTAGCTTGTCATATACGCAGTGGTTTCACCTGTTTTTGGGGGGTCTTTTTTTCTCAAAACCCCCTCTTTAGGTTGCCAAACAACTTTGTTGCCTTTCTTTCAAATACTGTTGTGGAAGTCCTCACTGGCCAGTGAAGTTAAAAAATGGGAATGACGTGCTATATAGCTAGAGGGAAGTACACTAACTCTAAAAGTGATGAAGATTTAACTCAACCTCCCTCCTCAAAGCCTCCCTAATAACTCTGACCAGCATCCCTGTCTTCTCTTCCTAACATTTTATGAGCTAAATCTGGATGTCATATTTTAATATTTGATACATATTCATTCATTGTACAGGATCAGGCAGGGCCTGAAGAGTCATTTAGAAGCAAATGTCCTCATTCTAGCCCTCAAAGAGTTTATGATTTTGTTGAGGTAACAACAAGAAATACACACACACACACACACACATCCAATTAAATAGCAAAACAACAATGCAAGAGTTGTTATAGGACAGGGCACAATAAATGCCAAATGAGTGTTCTTGACCTTAAGTGGGGTATGGGTTTGGAGGAGGAGGAGAGTCTGGGCTGGGTGGTTAGGAAAGACTTTACAAGAGCAATTTAAGCTTTTCCTCAAGAGAGATGAGAGTTAGATAAGCAAGGTTTAAGTGTTTCATTATATGAAAGCATCATATTTCCTACTTATTTAACATGCATCATGTTTATCTCTTCAGCTAGACTGCAAGTTTTTAATGCAGGAACCCTGTCCCATGCTTCCTCTGAGGATTCTCCCCTGTGTTGACTTCACAGTGAAGAACACAATGTCTTCACTGAGTCTGTGACAGAGACATGCTCTGAGCTGAATTGAATTTAGTCACTCCTTGTGCCATTCATGCTAGTCTTGCCCATATCAGAGAAGACTAGAGGTCTGAGATCAGCTTGAGTAAAATGGAATCTTCAGGCAGCAAAAGAGCCACCTAGCCCCTCACACGAAATTCAAACTTTCCTTTCTCTAACTAACTGGAGCATGATCAGAAATTCTCCCTTCTAGTCCATACCTGTCTAGTATAATTCTTAAAATAATTATAATCTGATTACCACTTTCCCTGAAGTGGAATTGCCATGAAGCTTAAAAGGCCTGGCCCCTGATTTGCACAGACAACTTCTGAGGTCTTGTATCTAATTATTTTAAATTATTTTTCTTAAAGAAAAAAAAAAAAGAGATGCCCCAAAATTCTATTAGCTTCAGTTCCCAGAAAATCTGGTTCTGCCCCTGATATTTATCATTCATTTATTAAATCCTTTTCTCATGGAAGCCTCACACCAGTCTCATGATGTAAATGCTATATTATTTGGACTTTATCAGAATCCCTTTCAGCCAAAGGTTAGACAGGGCTATAAAACAATAACACATGTGAGGAATGTATTTCTTAGTTCAAACAAGTATACAAGACCAAATGGTCAACACCTGCCCAAAAGCAAAGCGTGGAGAAAGTAGAAAGAGACAAGAAAACTGGGCAAATGGACAGGGAGAACCCAAGGTGGAAAGGGAAAGGGGGAGGGTGCTGACATATTGCAGGGATTGCAACCAATGTCACAAAACAATTTGTGTACAAATTTTTGAATGAAAAACTGATTTGCTCTGTAAACTTTCACCTAAAGCACAAAAAAAATAAAATAAAGAATCCCAGAGAGATTAGCTAACTTGCTCAAGGTCACATACTGGAAAAAAAAAAAAAAACCCAGTGCCGTCGAGTTGATTCCGACTCATAGCGACCCTATAGGACAGAGTAGAACTGCCCCATAGAGTTTCCAAGGAGCGCCTGGCGGATTCGAACTGCCGACCCTTTGGTTAGCAGCTGTAGAACTTAACCACCATGCCTCCAGGGTTTCCCAAGGTCACATAGCAAGTTAATAAAGATACAATTTCTATAAATGAGTCTCAGATCAGAGATGAGATAGCCTTATAAATTATCCAAGATTGAACATTGGAGACTTTTCATTTCCTCTCCCAGACAATGAAAATGAGAACACAATTCTGAGTAACAGCATGCCTTTTCAAAGCTACCTTCTGTCTGTAAGGTAAGAAGGCCTGGGCTTTCGGTCCTAAACTAGCAGGGCCCAGGGGAGCAGAAACCAAATGGAATTATGTGGTTATTTATTAGTGCTTAAAGTCCGCCACATTCTCCACTTCAAACTACGTCAGTTTATATGAAATAATGTTGGAACAGCTGACTTAATTCAAAGATATGTCTGGGGCATCCAACCTGTTCATAGTTTCTGAGTTTCCTTTTGCTTTCTGTCTTTTTCACTGGAGGGAATCCAATCATGTCCTATAGGACAGTGCTTTTGGACAGGAGGGAAAGGTGCCAACATCCTTTCACTTGTGAATACTCACTTACTCATCATTTAGTGAGCTTCTCCTGTGAGCTATGCACTATGCTAGAGGCTGACCATGGCATAGATGTGACCACTGCAGAGTCACAGACCATTTAGGCAAATTTATCCCTTTCTGCAAACCCTTGGTCTCAGATCCCTTAAACTAGGCCCATCAGAGGGCCAGGGGAGGGAGGGAGGTACTGCATGAGAGGGCCAGGTATCCAAGGCCTCACAGCCCTAGCCTCTCCAATGTAAAGATTTCTGACTTTATCTTAAAATGAGATTTTAGAGATCTCATAATAAGATCAAGCAAAGACATTCGTGAGACATCTTTGAATGTGTGTCTCAATACCAGACCATGCAACCTGCAGTGCACTAAGAATTAATTCATTTTAAAACAAATCCTTTCATTATCTTGTAAATAGTACAGTTACATATCATTACAATTTTTTGTGGCTAAAGTGTTTAATTGTTAAATATAAATAATTGCAGTTTACCTCATTTTTTGCAGCTTTATTCTCACATACCATTATTGTTAAGTGACTCAGGAGCCAGGATCTCTGTAGGTCTCTGAGAAGTCCTTAAGAGGCTATTTATCAGTCATCTTTACCTTGGCCTCTGAGGAGCTACATGATCAGTCTCTGCCCATCTCTCTGGTTCCCTCCCATGCCATGCTCCCTTGGCCTACAACTTCATCACTCTGGTTCCTGCGCAACTCTTTTAATACAACACATTCCTTCTGGCCCCAGAACTTTTGCACACATGATTTCTGTTGCCTGGCAGGCTTTTGTAAGACTAGCCCCAACTCTTCCTTCATATGATAGTTTAAGGATCACCTCCTGAGAACTTTTTCCTTGATTACCTCACACATTAGACATTCAACCAAGCCCTGACGGCTCTCTGTTCTCCTCTTTTGTAACACCTATCACAATTATAATTAAATAGTTACTTTTTTCTTTTTTTTTTTAGTTACTTATGTGAAATTCATTTATGTGGTTTGGATCCATCCTACTTCTGGAAGATCTGGTTAAACTTGGTCCAACCCTTAATTCTATACTTAGTCCTGTGGTGTCCTCTGTCTCCATATTCCCACATCAGGGTGTACAGCCAAAATTCTGCATCCTGTCCCCCAGCATCTTACAACCTAGATATAAAACTGTGCCTATTCACTAGTTTCCACCAAAAGAAAATTAAACAACAAGACAGTTGCTGTTGAGTTGATTCCAACTCATGGTGACCCCACATGTCTCAGAGTAGAATTATGCTCCATAGTGTTCTGTGGCTGATTTTTCAGAAGCCGATTATTAGGCCTTTCTTCTGAGGTGCCTCTGGGTAGATTCAAACCATCAACCTTTCAGTTAGTGGCACAGTGGTTAACTATTTGTGCTTCCTGGGGACTCCTCTTACCCCTAAATAGTTCATATGTTTGGAACCACATTAAATGTTCCGAAGGTCTTGGGGAAGAAACCTTGGAGAGTCAGCAGAAATCTAACATCTCCCTGGTGACGCCCTACAGTCACTCTCTTTCTCTCTCTCCCTGCCACTTGAGTCTAATCTATAATTTCTTCCATTTGGGATGGCAAAAAATTCACCATGGTTCTACTGACAATCAGGTTCATTTAATTAATATACTCTAGAAATGTCAGTAAATTTATTTTGAAAAAACAAGCTGTCTACAATGAATTCTGATAAATACTATCATTTCCATCATTATGTGGTTTGCTATTGCCTGTGTCCCCCACTTGAAGATAAGCTGCAGGAGACCAGGGACCATGACTATCTTGTTCACTGCTGAATCTCTAGTGCTTGCCTAACATAAGGCATAAGCACTAATTAAAATATTGTTGAATGAATGAATGAAGAAAATCAAATCCCTAAGACTAAGCATGATGGAACAGGAATGACTATGTGCCATATATTATGTCAAATGTTTTACATCTATCACAGTATTTCTTAACTCTGTGATTTGGATCGATAACTCTACTGTTATCCCCATTTTACAGATGAGAAAATTGTAAGCTCTTCAGTATCACATTGTTTGTATGTATTGGAGCCAGCATTCAAATCCATGACTGTCTGACTCCAAAGCCTGAGCTTTAACCATTCTGCTCTTTTGCTTCATTACCTTCTGACATAGATAACAACATCACCAGCAATAGTAATAATAATGGCTATGCTTATTGAATACTATGTTCTTGTTACTGTGTTGTTTATAAAAATTATCTTGTTTAATTCTACTAAAAGACTGAGAAAAAAGATACTATTTTGTCTCCATTTTACAAATAGGGAAACTGAGGCTTAGAGGAACTCGACTAACCACTCATGAGCTCTTTTGATAATTTTGAATATAAATCAACAGAACAGTCACACAAAGTCTATGTAACTTAATTTTCCTTTGCCAGATTAAAATTATAAAGAACGCAGACATTTCTAATAATATTCAAGGAAAGTAATTTCACACCAGTAACTTTATCTTTAACTTTATCTCACTCAGAGGTTGCTGCCCCACAAAAAAAAGCCCTCCCCCCCATTTCTAGAAGTTTTTGTGTTATTTTCAATAATTATTTTGCATTTCCCTCAGCTGGGCAAGCCAATAATTGGTGACTTCTCATGTGTTTGCTTCCCTGGTTGACAAATCACATTACAAGCATAACTCAGAGATATTCCGGGTTCAGCTCCAGACCACCACAATACAGCGAATGCCACAATAAAGCAAGTCACACTAATTTTTTGGTTCCCCAGTGCATATAAAAGTTATGTTTACACTATACTGTAGCCTATTCCTTGTGCATCAGCATTATGTCTAAAAAAAATGTACACACCTTAATTAAAAAATATTTCATTGCTAAAAATTGCTAACCATCATCTGAGCCTTCAGTGCATTGTAATCGTTTGCTAGTGGAGTGTTTTTCCTTGATGTTTATGGCTGCTGACTGATCAGGGTGGTGCTTGCTGAAGGTTGGAGTGATTGTGGCAATTTCTTAAAATAAGACAACAATGAAGTTTGACACTTTGATGAACTCTTCTTTTCACAAAAGGTTTCTCTGTAGCATGTGATGCTGTTTGATAGCACTTTACCCACAGTAGAACTTCTTTCAAAATTGGAGTCAATTCTCTCAAATCTTGCTGCTGCTTTATCAAGTAAGTTTATGTAATATTTTAAATCCTTTATTGCCATTTCAATAATGTAGACAGCATCTTCACTAGTAAATTCCATCTCACGAAACTGCTTTCTTTCCTCATCCATAAGAAGCAACTTCTCATCCGTTGAAGTTTTATCATGAGATTGCAGCAATTGAGTCACGTCTTCAGGCTCTACTTCTAATTCTCTTGCTATTTCCATCACATCTGCAGTTGCTTCTGCCTCTGCAGTCTTGAACCCCTCAAAGTCATCCCTGAGGGTTAGTATCAACTTCCTCCAAACTCCTGTTAATGTTCATATTTTGACCTCCTCCCATGAATCATGAATGTTCTTAATGACACCTAGAATGGTGAATCCTTTCCAGGAGGTTGTCAATTTGCTTTGCCCAGATCCATTACAGGAATCACCATCTATGGCAGCCGTAGCCTTATGAAATGTATTTCTTAAATACCAAGACTTGAAATTTGAAATTACTCCTTGACCCGTGGGCTGCAGAATAGTTGTTGTGTTAGCAGGCATGCAAACAACATTAATCTCCTTGTACATCTTCATTAGAGCTCTTGGGTGACCAGGTGCATTGTTGATGAGCAGTAATATTTTGAAAGTAATTATTTTTCTGAGCAATAGGTCTCAACAGTGGGTTTAAAATATTCAATAAACCATGTTGTAAATAGATGGGCTGTCATCCAGGCTTTGTTGTTCTATTTACAGAGCACCAAGCAAAGAGTAGATTTAGCATAATTCTTAAAGGCCCTAGGATTTTCAGAATGGTAAATGAGCACTGGCTTCAACTTAAAATCACCAGCTGCGTTAGTCCCTAACAAGAGAGTCAGCCCATCCTTTGAAGCTTTGAAGCTTTGAAGCCAGGCATTGACTTCTCCCTAGCTATGAAAGTACTACGCGGCATCATCTTCCAATATAAGGTTGTTTTGTCTACCTTGAAAATCTGTCGTTTAGTGTAGGCAGCTTCTTCTGGATAACTTGCTGCATCTACTGCATCAGCACTTGCTGGTTCATCTTGCACTTGTATGTTATACATATACCGGTTTTCGACATGCCTTCCTACTAAGTTTAATCATTTCTAGCCTTTGATTTTAAGTGAAAGATGTGTGACTCTTCCTTTCACTTGAACACTTACAGGCCATTGTAGGGTTATTAATTGGCCTAATTTCAATATTGTTGTGTCTCAGGAAATTGAGAGGCCTAAGGAGAGGGAGAGAAATGGGAGAACTACCAGTCGGTGGAGCAGTCAGAACACACACATTTATCAATTAAGTTTGCCATCGAACATGGGAGCAGTTCATAGTGCCCCAAAACAATTACAATGGTAACATCAAAAGTCACTGATCATAGATCACCATAACAGATACAATAATAATGAAAAATTTGAAATATTGTGAGGATTACCAAAATGTGACACGGGGACACGAAATGAGCACATGCTGTTGGAAAAATGGCGTCCATAGACTTGCTTGATGCAGGGTTGCCACAAACCTTCAACTTGTAAAAGACGCAATATCTGCAAAGCACAACAAAGTAAAGCACAATAACACAAGGTTTGCCTGTACTCTGATTTCCCTGTTGCTTTCTAACTCTCTCCCAGGCCAGTGGTCAAAAGCAACAAATGAAACTTTGATCGCCAGTGTCCACAACAGAAAGATTGGTTTCCGAGGGGTCCTTGTAGTGTGCTGTATCATGCATGACCTCTCTAACAGGTCTGTCCATACCTCACCACCTAGCACTGCCAGATGACAAGGCCCCACCACCTCGGGAGTCCCTAGCTCCCTAGGGCTGCTGTGGGGACTCAGATCAGACAGGGACAGACAGGTTTGGGTTGTATTTATTTCCTAGAGCTTCTGCAATAAGGTACCACAAACCTGGTGGCTTAAAGCAACAAAAATTTATTCTCTCACAGTTCTGGAGGCCAGAAGTCCAAAATCAAGGTGTCAGCAGGGCCACTCTCCCTCTGAAAGCTTTAGGGGAGAATCTTTCCTTGCCTCTTCCAACTTCTAATGACTCCAGGCATTTCTTGTTATGTGGCTGCGTAATTCCAATCTCTGCCTCTGTCTTCATATGCCTTCTTCTTTTCTCTCTTATAAGGACACTTGGGTCGGATTTAGGGGCTATCTCGTTAACCCAAGATGATATCATATTCTCCTTATCTTAATTACATCTGCAAAGACCCTTTTTCCTAATACATTCACAGGTACCAGGGGTTAGGACTTGAACATACCTTTTCAGAGGCGACCATTCAACCCATTACAGGGGCCATCCCAAGTTCTCTCTGCTAGCTCCAGTTTTTAGCATAAGGATGGCAAGAGACTGAGGGATATCATTAAAGTTGCACAGATACCCGTCTTTTAAATAACTTGGTGATTACTTCTCCAGCTTCTCCTTAACAAATATTGAGCACCTATTTTGTGCCAGGCACTTTGCTAGACATTGGAAGTATGGAGATAACCTGAACACTGACCCTATTCTCAATGTTCTCAGAATCTAATCAGAGAAAGGGCACAAATACTTGTGATCCAGTGTATCATATTCTTTAAAGAGGTATGCACAACTAGGTCTGAATAAAGAATTTAAGTCATGTGGACCAGTGGTTAAGTGTTTGGCTGCTAATTGCAAGGTCAGTGGTTCAAATCCACAAGCCACTCTGCAGAAGAAAGATGTGGCAGTCTGTTTCCGTAAAGATTACAGCCTTGGAAACCCTATGAGGCTGTTCTACTCTGTCCTATAGGGTTGCTATGACTCATAATCAACTAGACAGCAGAGTCTTTGGTTTTTTGGTTTAGTGTGTTCAGTAAACATGTGAAGAAGGCAATATAGATTGTCTTTTACAATTGAGAAATCTGAAGACCAGTGAGACGGAATGGTTTACAATCCCATAGCTCAGAAATGACAGAACTAAAGCTTGAACCCAGAGCTTCTGATAATTTGTTTAGAGGCCGTGTGCATTTGGCACCTGAAAACAAACAGCCCCTCATGTTCTTAGTGACTTTCCCTTGGATTACATAAACTTTTATTACATCTGTAGAGCAACTGTTGGTGAAGGTTATATAGACTGGCAGTTGTAGTGTTCTTTCCTTGTCTTATTAATCTTTTTGTTTTCTTTACCTCTACCTTTCCTTTTGTGAGTTAGGGACTACAGAATACGGAAATCAAAATCATTTTGATAAGATGTTTTCAAACAGCAATGAGATAGGACAGCAAAGCCCTGGGCTAAAAAGTATTTTAAATTGTAAATTTACTGTGAACACACAGCAAATTGACTTCCTTCTTCGCCTTTCTCTCTAAAAGAACCTCTATGAAGCATTTGAGATGAGCCTTGAGTTTGCCCCTCCTTCCCTCCTATATCTCATTTACTTTATTCCTTCACTCACAGCCTCCATCTGGGGAAGAGATGGGGGAGAGATACACTATGAATTACCTTTGGCACATAGGAAGTCCTCAGGATTGGACTCATGCAAGATAATTCCACCCAGTTCAACAATTACTACTGAGAACCTCCCAAGTGTTAGTAATTGTGCTAAATGCTGGGGATACAAAGACAACTGCAATATAGGTTAATGGACCCACAGCATAGAGACACTTGTTGGTGAGCAAAGGGAACAAATAAGTGGAAGAAACAACCATTGTCAAGGTTACTACAAATAGACCCAAGGGGACAATGGATAATCCATAGAAGATAGGTGGCTGGAGACAGGTCACACTTGCAGTGAGACATGGAGGTTAAGGGAGAGCACATGCTTATACTGCGTATAGAGTCTTGGGTTAGTTGAATGGACATGGCCAGGGCTGGCAGTGTGGAGGCAAGAGGGTCCTTGACAAGTTCAGTGTCTGATTTATGACTTCTTTACCAATCCAGAAGCTATGAGGCAATTTTGCTCCCTCAAGGAATTCTGACATTGACTACAGCCACCCATACTTCCTTTAATAGAAAAGCGTTATAAGAATTAAGGGATATAACAAACTATTATTGACACATATTATACTGCCAATTAAACTGGCGTGTCCTCTAGTCTAGACATTCCTGCCAGGCTCTGAGAGAAATGCCAAAACGAATCTGTCATGTAGTTTCTCAGGGCCCCAAATGCCTCAGGGGGCATAATCTAGTCAAAGGGTTATTGGGAAATTGTGTTAAAAAAAAAAATTCTTGTGTTTGTTTAGCAATTCCAAAGGTGCTGTTGCTAAAATCAGTCTACCTACATTGCAGTTCCTACCTCGTCAGAAGGTATTGCGCCTATTTTTAGGACTCCATAGACAGTGTCATAGATAGAAGAGCATTTGTTCTTTGTTGTTACATTTCAAAGACAGCATTAAAAATGAGAGACGAGATCTCAGAAGGGAGAAGAGATAGTTGCAGTGTTCAAAGTGGCATAGAATGATAGGAATTGTCAAAAACCCATGAAAAGATAACAGGAGTTTAGGACAGCACAGCTGAACTACAGCCCTAGGGTCCTGAGGTAAATGCAGACTTCTTCCTTGTATCCTGTGTTTCGCCTCTCCTAATTTCTGGTGTAGTTCAAAATGGTTTCTTGAATAAGGGTGCCTTCCTACACATTAGGGATGAAGGCTAAGTATTGGCCTTTCACCAGGCAGTTGGGAAAGAGATAGCATGCTGATACTGGGGTGAATAATTGTTTTGAAGCCTTCTTATGCACCACTTCAGATTCTCTTAGCCTATCCTGTCTCTTATGCTAGCCACCACTACAGGCCCAGTTCTCTGCCAGATCCTACCAGACTTGTACAGATGCCATCTTAGAGTATCATGCCTCAGGCTCATGTTGTATTCTTTGCATCTGGCCCCAGGTCTTCTGCCTCACAGATAACCACAGAAACCCAGTCATTTGACTTCCCATGTGCAACCCAGAAATAAGGGAGAGGTAACACTCCATAAGAGAATCTTTAAGGTGTGTTTGTAAACTGCTGACATCATCACAAATGCCAAATCACACTATTTAAAATATTCTGTTGTAACTAAAGCATGGGTAAGAGCTATGGATTGTATTGTGTCTCTCAAAAATATGTGTTAAAGTCCTAACCTCTGTACCTGTGAGTGTGACCTTATTTGGAAACAGGATTTTTCTTTCGTTACAGAAGCTTTCTTCTATCAAGTTTGGGTCTCAACCCTCTCCTCTTATCCATCTACATTTTTCTCCATAAATACCATCTGTATGCCAATGACCCCCACATTTATATCTCCAGCTCAGACATTTCCACTAAGCTCTAAACTATATCCAAGAGCCTAATTGATTCTTCCACTTGAATATCCAATAAATATCTCAACTTTTTAAATGGTCAAACAGAATTCTTTCCCTCCCAAGCCTGTTCTGATGTTCAACCACAAGTCTTCTCATCTCATAAATGGCACCACTATACACACACCTTCTCTAGTTAAAAGCATAATTTATTATTTTTTACTCACTACATCCAACCGGGAAACCCTGGTG
Source organism: Loxodonta africana (assembly GCF_030014295.1). Lineage (NCBI taxonomy): Eukaryota > Metazoa > Chordata > Mammalia > Proboscidea > Elephantidae > Loxodonta > Loxodonta africana. Next base: position 51,818,110 of record NC_087353.1, read on the forward strand.
GCATAGTGGTTAAGTGCTATGGCTGCTAACCAAAAAACATCCGACTGATAAGCAAGTTTTGTTGGATCACCAAAATATATCTCAAATCTGTCCCAATTTGTCCATTTCCACTGCTACCACCCACATTCAAGCCATCACCACCTCTCACCTGGATGATTGCAATGCCTCTGAACTGTTTTGCTCCCCTACAATGCTTTCTCCATACAGCTGTCACAGGGATCTTTTAAAACTGTAAATCAGATTATGTCACACTTAAAATCTAATGGTTCCCCATCTCATGTTTTTAATGTCAGCCCTCCTAACCAGGGCCTAAGAAGCCCTACCTGCTCTGACTTCTGGCTTCCTCTCTGACTTCTTTTCCTATCACTCTTTCTCTGCTCTTATTGACCTTTAGTATCTCTCCAACACTATGGTCATTTCCAGCCCAGGGCCTTGGCACATACTGTGCCCTCTGTCTGGAATGCTGTGCCCCTAGACAGTTGCCTGACTGATTCTTTCTTGTTGTTCAGGTCTCAGCTTTATGGGACATTGTCCCTGGCCAATCGAACTAAAGTACCCAGTTGTGCTGCCCTGCTGCTTACTATTACAGCACTGTTTTGTTGTCTTCTTAGTGCTCATTAGTGTTCAAATGTATCTTGTTTATTTATTTGATTGCTTCATCCCTGGCACAGATCCTGGCATACTATAGGTCCTTTATACGTATTTATTGAATCTGTGACCTAGAAAATGAAACCAAATTTAAGATGGGTAATAATTGCCCTAAGTAATCATCCAGAAAACTGCTTAGGTACATAAGGTAAAAAAAATATCTCCCTGTCACATCTGATGGCTTTGACTCATAGCAACTGTGAGAGCAGAGACCAGATTGGTATCATTCGCAACACATCCCCAGTGTCCAGCATTGAGATTGGTGCTCAGTAAGTGCTCGGTAATTACGTGATGAAAGAATAGATAAGTGAATAAAAAAATGAATGGATGAATGAATGAAAGACAAACAAGATAGATAATATCTATTCTCGCCTGTGATTTCACAAAAGTTAAGTTTTCATGTTAAAGGTCAAACAAATAAATATTAAATAAATCAGTTGTATTTTCAACACATTATTTGATTCAACAGAAGCACACTCAGAAATTTTATAATTAATAATTAGACCCTTTGCTGTCCATCACTGGACCCCCAGTCTAAGTGTTCACCAAGTCTGGTAGATTCTACCTCAATATTTCTGTGCACTTACATCTCTTTTCTTCTACAACCTCTGCCTCATCTGAGATACTTGGGACTTCTTGCCTGGATGATTGTAACAGCCTCCTAACTGGTCTCCCTACAGTCAGTCTTGCCTCTCTCAGATCCGTCTTCTACACATCTGCAGGAATCACCTTTCTAAATTACAAATCTGATCGTGTTACTCTCCTGATTAAAACATTTCAAAGACTCCTCTTAGCTTCCGGGATAAGTTTCAACCTTCTTGATGTCCCATTAGCCCCATCTCTGCCACACTTCCAGTCACAACAGCAGGCAGCCTTTCAGTTGCTGTGAAGTCAATTCTGACTTATGGCGACCCCATGTGTGCCAGAGAACTGTGCTATATAGTGTTTTCAATGGCTGATTTTTCTTGAAGTAAATCACCAGGCCTTTCTTTCAAGGGGCCTCTGGGTGGACTCGAACCTCCAATGTTTCAGTTAGCAGCCAAGCTCATTAACCATTTGTACCACCCAGGAAAATATATATCTCCATTCCCAAGACCTGGGGCTAATATGCAGGTGGCCTTGTATTATCTGAATCCCTCCTCCTCCTGGGCTGTTTGATAGATTCTGGGGAAATGGCAGCTGCTATGTGTCTCACCTAGTCTAGCTTAAATAGTTCTACCCCTGTCTCTGGCCCTACCAGGGGTTTCTACAGTAGGACAAAGCTTGGGCCTGGGCATTTAGAAGGATTTCTTTTTCCACTAACTTTGAGTAATAATTGCTTCATTGATGTTTCTCATCCCTAGACCATTCTCTTTCTTAACTACTATACCACCAGAAGAGTATTAAAACGCCTACAGGTTTAATTAGTTCAACCTTGGAAAACCAATCATTGTATGATTTTGAGTGTATATTTGCAGAAGCTAGAGCTCTCTTTGACTTGAACTTTTGTGCTGGGGCCGTTGTTGTGGCCATAATCCCTCTAGCTCATGCCAGTTGGTGTTTCAAAGGGCTTTACTCTCTCAGATCAATCATCTTGGATGGTTCCACAGTAAAGACTTAAAGTCTGTCTACAAGGCCGTACTGAAAGGGCCCTTTTCCAGTTGACTTGGTTTTATCAGCCACAGTAACAACCAGTCAATGAGCTATCTATGGACTCATGCATGGTTGATTTAATTCAGTTGGTAAGGTGCCTGATAACATCAATCCCTTTGATTTCTTTGCCATTAATGGCACTCAGCCCTTACGATGAAAGAAAGAAAAAAAAAGCTATTCGCTTGGGAAATTATCAATACAGTCATAATCATACTATGTAGATGTGGCCCAGGTGGGTCCCAGGGGACCTATTCTTTCCTCAGTTTCCTAAGACGAGTCTTCCTGATAGTGATTATAATCAGGAAATGGCATGTGTATGTGAAGAGGAGGCAGCACAGGAGGGTGCAGGCTACTTCAGGACAACAAGCCTTTTACAGCAAGCACATGCAGTTTCTCCTTTGATTAGTGTCCATAGCAAAAGCGGTTATCTTTATTTTTACCCTGTCACTTACTGTCCTAATTGCCATGAACTTAATGGTAGTCACTTCATTCCTCACAAAGACCCACTTGTTCTCCCAAATCTAGGGAAGTTTGCAATGACATCCGGGCTATTCCATAATTTTTTTTTAATTGTGCTTTAAGTGAAAGTTGACAAAACTTATACACATTATGTGACCTTAGTTGCTCTCCCTACAATGTGACAGCACACTCCTCCTCTCCACCCTGTATTTCCCGTGTCCATTCAACCAGCTCCTGTCCCTCTCTGCCTTCTCATTTCTCCTCTGTTCAGTAGCTAGCCACATAGTCTCATGTGTCTACTTGAGCGAAGAAGCACACTCCTTGCCAGTATCATTCTATGTCTCATACTCCAGTCTAATCTTTTTCTGAACAGTTGGCTTTGGGAATGGTTTCAGTTCTGGGCAAACAGAGAGTTCAGGGGCCATGTCTTCTGTGGTCCCTCCAGTCTCAATCAGACCATTAAGTCTGGCTTTTTTACAAAAATTTGAGTTCTGCATTCCACTTTTCTCCTGTCCCATCAGGGATTCTCTGTTGTGTTCCCTGTCAGGGCAATCATTGATGGTAGCCGGGTACCATCTAGTTCTTCTGGTATCAAGCTAATGGAGTCTCTGGTTTATGTGGCCCTTCCTGTCTCTTGGGCTCATATTTTCCTTGTGTCTTTGGTGTTCTTCATTCTTCTTTGCTCCACTTGGGTTGACACCAATTGATGCATCTTAGATGGCTCCTTGCTAGATTTTAAGACCCCAGGTGCCACTTACCAAAGAGGGATGCAGAACGTTTTCTTAATACACTTTGTTATGCCAGTTGACTTAGATGTCCCCTGAAACTATGCTCCCCAGACCCCCTGGGTATTCTATAATTTTAGCAACTACATTGAATTGGCCACACATGAGGTGAGTTAAGGCAAACAATACCCACAATTACAACATCTCACAACCAAAGATAAACAAAAACACAAAGCCCATCTCTAGAAAATATATTTTCTTTGTTTCTTTTTTTTTCATTTTCTGTCTATCTATCTGTCTGTCTGTTTATTTATACGTACATATATACACACCTATATATATATTTTTTTATATATGTATTCCTGGTAGGAGTATGGATATTATCCTATCATTGACAATGTAGTACTTCAGGATAGATCTTGAAATTTTCTTTTGATGATGAATGCAACACAGTGGCTGCAACAATGGGCTTGAGCATAACAATTGTGAGGGTGGCATAGGACTATATTAGGGTTTGATTTCTGCTTAATTGGCAGAGGTGCAGAACTTTATATTATTGGTGGCTGTTCAAATAGATTTTACCTTTTGGCTAGGACTGAGAAACTTTCTTTTACAATCTGCCCAGTTTTATATTCTAAGACAAGATTACATTGTATCAAATAGATTCGGTGAAACAGAACAGCATCTATGATGACATGCACATGATCTGATAGAACTTGATGATTGAAATTACATGATAACATTGTCTTCCACTTCTTAATGAATCTACTAAGTTAAACAAACTTATATCACATTTATATTCTTGAAGAAGGGTCCTGGTGATTTAACAGTTAAGCTCTTGGCTGCTAACTAAAAGGTTGGTGGTTGAATCTACCCAGCGGCTCCAATGGAGAAAGACATGGCGATTTGCTCCCATAAGGATTATAGCCTAGAAAACCCTATGGACTCGACCGCACCTAATGATATACTTGAAGAAATGCTAAACATATCATCATGGAGAGAACAAATGCTGGTTTTGTCACCAGATAAAATCTCTATGGGGAAACAAACAAACAGAAACTGTGTTCTTTGACCAGACACCAAGTTTTCTTTTGAAAATTCAAGTTATATTTAAGTGGCAACCAATATTTACAGTCTTCAGAGTGTAGAATGTTTGTCTTTTAATTTAACTAAAACAAGTGCTGCAGTGAGATTTGTAATTGTGGAAAACAAGAGACTCTAGGACACTTTACACTGTTTAAGGAACTCTTAGACTACAAGGAGTGGTCCTTATGCAGAACAAGCAGTGGCTAAAAGAGGTTCAATTCAAGATGGTTGTATTTGTACCGTTATTCCACTAGCTATACTCTTGCTTTAGCTAAAACCAACATCCCAACACTTTTATTCTTTTACTTCCTTTCCATTTCGACTTATCTTTATTACTCACTGGCTTTATGATCCTGGGAGGAGTAATTTACTTCCTCTTGAACTGTTTTCCCAACAGGAAAATGAGGATTTGAGGACCCGTCAATGGTTCACAGTCATTCATTCCAGTGGAGCCACTAGGGTTGATATGACCCAGCGCAGTAACACATGGTGTCACCCTCCCATGCTAATTACCACAATATTTTAGCTAAAATACCAGAAAATTTGACAAAATCAGTGACTATAAAAACACCAGCAGCAAGAAAAACACTTGTGGTACGTGCAGATGAAACCACATGATTCACAGCACTGTTGTAATTGGGTAATAATAACAGGTCTGTCTGGAGCACGTTAACCTGAAAACCCGTTGCCACTGAGTTGATTCCGACTCATAGTGACCCTATAAAAACCAAAAAAACCCATTGCCGTTGAGTCAATTCTGACTCATAGTGACCCTATGAGTCAGAATTGACTCAACAGAGTAGAACTGCCCCAACGGGTTTCCAAGGAGTGCCTGGTGGACTTTAACTGCTGACCTTTTGGTTAACAGCCATAGCCCTTAACCACTACAACACCAGGGTTTCCAGCGACCCTATAGAAGGTTCAAAAAGTAAATTAACACACAGTTTCAGGCTTATAGGTATACTGATACATGTAAGCTAGGCTTATGAAAATTTTTTTTGTTGTTATAACTAACTAAAGGTACATTTTCTATAAGAAATGATAAATTTCTGCTGAAACACTATACAAAAATTTTATAGACAGTCATTTTAGTATCACCACCTCTGACAGTGTCACCAGGTGCCATCAGCACCCCCAGCACCACCTAGTGATGTCACTGATTCATTCTGAGGGCATTCCCTCAATGGATGCCATTCACACAAACATTCTCCTTGGTGTACCCAGGTTAAAAAAAGTTCAGAGTACCATGTCAATTTGTCATTTGCTTTAACTATGCTGGTGAATCACTGAAAGTCATATAATGTTGGCTGCAGAAAAATGTAAGGTACCAGCTGGAATGCCGACTCTTCTCTCATTCAAGAAACCTTTCACTGTGCAAATGGCTGAGAGTGAAGTTCCTTTGGGCATAAATTTGAATGATCTTTAATTTAAATACATTCTTAAATAATACCCAACTTTGGTACTCTATCAATTTTAGTTAACAAATTAGTATTACATCATTCACAACTGTTTGGAAGGCACGCATATTTTTTGAGGCTCTAATAAGGAAATATAGGGTCACAGTAATGAGAATTAACAAATTATTACTACAAGTAATGAGTTTCACAAATATAGTATTGGGAAGGAGAAACCAGATACAAAAGAATAAATATGATATCATTCCATAAACATAAAACTCAAAAAAACAGGCAAAATTAATAGTTAGTAAAAAAAACCTTGACTGGTGGTTACTTTGGTGGGGTTGGGGGGTGGTTTGTGACTGGCAGGCGCATGGGCTTCTGGTCAGTAACATTTTATTTATTTATTTATTATTTATTTATTGGGGTGGTAGATACTTGGTGGTATTCACACTGTGGACTTACGATTTGAACAGTTTCCTGTATGTGTTCACTTAAGCTGAATACATAACTAAAAGATATGTAGGGCCAGATGCTCTCAAAGGCAGCCAGAATTACATTACCCAAGAGTGTTCACCATGTGCCAGGCCCTGCTAAAAGAATCATGGCTGCATCATCTCATTTAATTCTCACAACACTTATAGAGTGATATTATTATCCCCAGTTTACAGAGGAGAAAACCACAGTACACAGAGATAAATTAACTTGCCCAAGGTCCATGAAGCAGCCTTTTCATTGCAGAGCACATGCGCTGAAATACCACCCTGCAGGAAATGACATTCTGGGTCCTGAATCACAGGATGTCTGGGTCCAAGTCTGTAACTGTGCTGGATCCTCTGTTTTTTGCCCTTTTTAGCTTTCTCATGCTAGTACAATCTGGATCTATTAAACAACTCATATTGCTCTGGCCCCCTTCTCTCAAAAAAATCTGTTACAGCCCAATGAACTATTAGCATAAAAATAGAACTTTAGCTTGAAGTAGCATTACAGAACCAATTTTTTTATTTTTTTGTCCTTTTGCTTTTTAGGTAGGTTGAGTGCCACATATGCAAGGACTATCTGTTTTACACGAATGTTGTTGATGTTATTGTTTAATAGAATTCTGTAAACCTTTACATCACCATTGCTGCACCCAAATAGAGTTCTAAATAGGGCCCTGGTATGTTGTGGTCCCATTCATTAAAATGAGATCTTTCCTGGATAATGCCTTTTGAGTAATGCATCCTCACATTTGTGGCCACTCTGAACAGAAAAACCTGTCATTTGTCATGCCTCCTTCAGGTTCAACATTTTAGATGAATCAGTAAGTAAACAGCAAATAAATGCCATGAGTCTCATGTCCAATATAAATGATATCAACTGAAGAGGCAGAAAAGGGTAGTTTAGGAATTGCCCAACACACCTTGAAAAGTGCTGTCTTTGACTGTGTTTAGTGGAGGTGAAATATCCAGATAAAAAGGGAACAATGAAGTGTATCATCCAGATGTTCTAGAACACGTGAGTGTCTGATGCCCTTCACCTTAATATTCGGACTTCATTCTGAGGTGCCAGAGGTGCTACTGTTTTAAATCTCTCACCCAGAAGAGAGGTCATGACTCTGGTGAGATCTTTTCCTTTCTACAATGTAAACATAACAAGCCAGCCCCGGAACACAGTGGCAAGTAAATGACAAGGCCAGCAGAGAAGAACCATAGGCTTTGAGAATTTGCCAAACATTAATCCAAATATGCTCCTCATATGGAATTCCATTCATTTCTCCCAGTTCTTTCTGTTAATTTACTTCACTTACTCTTTTCCAATATGCAATCTCTTTCTCTCTTTTTTTTTTTTTTTGAGGAAAAATATGTTTACAGGCTGTCCACTGAGTACCCGACAAATATCACTGCAAGGCCCTTCCGTATTCTATTTGGGAGTCTATTGGCTGAGAAATCCTTGGTCCTCCCACCTGCTTGGTGTCTAGGATCATGATGAATTGTCTACAACTCTAGGCTCTGATTGTTTTTTAATATTTAATTAATTTTCTTCCTGTGCTTGGATGAACATGGCCATGTTATGGATTTCTGCTCTAATGTACACCAGTAGGCTGGAAGAACAAGCCTCAGCAAGCTGTGGAAATTAGAGAGGCAGGATCAATAGGTAAGGTCACGACCCTCTGGCTCTGATTCTGTACACTGTCTTGAAATTGTCTTCCCTGAAAATCCTTCTGCTGCTTCTAATGTAAATCCATGTGTATTCCCAGAGAACAATTCATGTAAAAAAACCTACCCCAGCCCCTCACATCTGAGAGAGGAACCTCATTGTCACAAACACTAAAAAAATTGTGTAAACAACAGCCTAAGAATGTAAACATCTAGGCATTTGCTTTACGTGCAATTTGTTAACCTCACTGTCCAAAAGACTCTTTCAGAGTGAGGACAAATAGATGACAAAGAGGGATCTGTCCTGACATTCTGGAGCAAACCTCTAAGAATTCATACTGTATCATACGCATACCTCAAACAAAAGGATACAATCTCCTGTGCCTATGCCTTGAAATTTTTATGAGACACAGGACTATAATAATCAACCCCATTTAAACTCAAAGAAATATTTCTGTGTTTAATGAGGCAGTTGAAAAGGAAACATTTGAACAGATTTTAAAAGGGAGCAGCATTTGAAAATATTTCAACACCAAAAAAAAAAAAAAAACCCATTGCAGTGGAGTCAATTCCAACTCATAGGATAGTAGGTGCCAATAATATTACAAATTTAGATCTTGTCAATGTAAAAGATCTACATTTGCAAACACAAAGCACTATTCTTAACAAACCAGTTTTCCATTTGGAGGTTTAGATCTGAATGTTGTTCTCTGAGTTATAATTTTCCTGGGTGGAAATAATTAATGCATCAAAACTTCAAACCTGCAAAAGCAAACTTGTAACTGGTAATTTATCATATTCAGTAAACACTGGTTGCAAAATGGCCTGACATCAAAATGATCAATTTATAAAAAACATCTTAAAGATCTATCTTTTGGGAGAAGTTTAAGGATGTGCAAAAACAAGGAGAAAATGAAAGAAGGCTCAGGTCAAGAGCAGGCGAGCAAGCACCAAGAACCCATTAGAATCTGAAATAATGGTGACACTTTTGTTTTGTAATGCTGAAGCCACATAGTCCAGAGAAGTGGGACTCCTCTTATTTGGAGAGTAAGTTCAGTATGTTATAAGGCACGTCCTTATCTAAACCCCTTATTCAGGAACAACAGTGAAAGCACTTTCAGTAACCCAGAAAAACCAAATCCACTGCCGTCGAGTTGATGCTGACTCATAGCGACCCTATAGGACAAAGTAGAACAGCCCCATAGAGTTTCCAAGGAGCGCCCGGTGGATTTGAACTACCAACTTTTTGGTTAGCAGCTGTAGCTCTTCACCACTACACCACCAGGGTTTCCATAGAGTCCAGTAATTCTACAATGTTTGGTAGCTTCACTTCATAGTTTAGATAACTAGGTAATATACATGTGGGTGACCTTCTGTTTCATTTTTGATAAGTCACTTAGCCAATATCCTGCCTTTCTATTGTATCAGGGATTTTAGGCTTAACAACATTCCTTTTTAAGTCTCCACTTGGAAAATTTGTTGGTTACGAATATTGTTTTGTGTTTGGAAATTTAGGTCTTCTCTGGAAAAGGATTCTATTTGTAAGAACTCTGGAAAATTAAGATGCTTTCTATGTCAGAATAGAAGCAAATTGCAAAAGAGAAGAGTAAATCTTGCACTTTGCCATACCTTATTTTGATAGAAAAATACACACAAAATACACACCCATTTTATTTGGAGATGCTACAAAAATCACATTTGTTCTTATCCTGCAGAAATAGCCTGAGGTAAAATCTATATATGAACAAAGTATGGTGTGAGGATTGATTAGAGAGTAGTTTAGAAGACACAAAAGATACAAGTGATGAGGAATTTTCTACTACTCAGTGGAGGCTTTCAGTTTGGAAAAAAATCCTAACTTTGATAACAATGACAGGTTACAATGGGTATTTGAATGAATAAATGTCAATTTAGAATCATAAAACCTAGAGCAGGATCCAACCTAATATCAAGAGATTATCTGGTAAAGTCTCCTTTCAGGTGAATAAAACATCATCTCAGTTTTTCAGATGAAACACCTGAAGCGCTGAGATATTAGGCATCTTGCCCAAAATCACCTGGCTAAGAATGCAGGGAAGGCTGGAACTCTGTGGTTCTGCCTCCTGATACAAGTCTCTACCCTCATGTAGGACTATACTAGTATTACAGGGCTGCACTCCTAATAACCAACTACGCATCTGTCAGTTTGTCATACTGTGGTGGCTTGTGTGTTGCTGTGATGCTGAAAGCGATGCCACTGGTATTTCAAATACCAGCAGGGTCACCCATGGTGGACGGGTTTCAGTGGAACTTCCAGATAGTAGCTGGGCTATATGAAGAAGAACGTGGCTTCAGGCTTAGAGGAAGACTCATTAACAACTATTGACAACATCTGCACCTGAAATATGCAGAAGACACAACCTTGCTTGCTGAAAGCTAAGAGGACTTGAAGCACTTTTGATGAAGATCAAAGACTACAGCCTTCAGTATGGGTTACAACTCAACATAAAGAAAAGAAAAATCCTCACAACTGGACCAATAAGCAACATCATGATAAGTGGAGAAAAGATTGAAGTTGTCAGGATTTCATTTTACTTGGATCAACAATCAACACCCATGGAAGCAGCAGTCAAGAAATTAAATGATATAAAGAATGAATAGGATACAAACCATAACTAACAATGAACAGGAACCGAAGATAAACTGATAGCAGGGAGTTTCTAAAAACTAAACACTTATGTTCATCAAAAGACTTCACCAAGAGAGTAAAAATGGAACCTAGAGACTTGGAAAAAAAAATTTTGGTTACAACATATCTGACAAGGATCTAATCTCTAAAATCTACAAGATACTGTAACACATCAACAAAAAGACAAATAACTCAATTAAAAAAGGGGCAAAGGATATGAACAGATACTTCACTAAAGAAGACATTCAAGTGGCTAACAGACATGAGGAAGTACTCACGGTTATTAGCTATTACCTGCTGCCATCGAGTTGATTCTGACTCATAGTGACCCTACAGGACATAGTAGAAATGCCTGATAGAGTTTCCAAGGAGCACCTGGTGGATTAGACCTGCCAACCTTTTGGTTAGCAGCTGTAGCACTTAATCACTACACCACCAGGGTTTCCTTTTAGCTACTAAAGAAATGCATATCAAAACAACACAGAGATACCATCTCACCCCAACATTACTGGCACAGATCAAAAAAAAAAAAGAGAGAGAAAATAACAAGTGTTAGAGAGATTGCAGGGAGATTGGAACTCTAATGCACTGCTGGTGGGAATGTAAAATGGTCCAACCACTATGGAAAACAATATGGCACTTCCTTAAAAAGATAAAAATAGAAACACCATACTATCCAGCAATCCCACTCTTAGGAATATATCCTAGAGAAATAAAAGCCATCACACAAATAGACATATGCACACCCATGTTCATTGCAGCATTATTCACAATAGCAAAAAGATAGAAACAACCTAAGTGCCCATCAGCAGATGAATGGATAAACAAATTATGACACACACAGGCAATAGAATACTACACAATGGTAAAGAAAAATGATGAATCTGTGAAATATTGCACAACACAGAGGAATCTGAAGGGTATTACGCAGAGTGAAATAAGTCAATCACAAAAGAACAAATACTGTATGAGACCACTATTATAAAAACTCAAGGAAAGGTTTACATACAGAAAGGAACAACCTTTGATGGTTATGAAGGAGAGGTTGGGGAGGGGAAATCATTAACTAAATAGTAGATAAGTGTTAACTCTGGTGAAGGGAAAGAGTGCACAATATAGGGGAAGGCAGCACAACTTGAAATGCAAAGTTGTAGAAGCTTCATAGACACATCCAAACACCCTGAAGGACTGAGTTACTAGGGCTGAGTCTGGGGACCATGGCTGCTGAGGTCATCTGGGTCAATTGGCATAAAAAAGTTCATAAAGAAAATGTTCTACAGCCAACTTTGGTGAGTAGCATCTGGGGTCTTAAAAGCTTTTGAATGGCCATCTAAGATGCACCTACTGCTCCTATCCCATCCAAAGCAAGGCAGAATGAAGAAAACCAAAGACAAAAGGAAAATATTAGTCCAAAGGACTAATGGACCACAAGTACCACAGCCTCCACCAGTCTGAGCCCAGAACTAGATACTGCCTGGCTACCACCTCCAGCTGCTCTGACGGAGTGGAGAAAAGTGTAGAACAAAATTCAAATTCACACAAAAAGACAAGACTTACTGGTGTGACAGAGACTGGAAGAATCCCCAAGACTATGGCCCCTGTATACCCTTTGAACTCAGAACTAAAGCCATTCCAGAAGTTCACCCTTCAGCCAAAGATTAGACAGTTATATAAAACAAACAATAATACTCATGAGGAAGGTGCTTCTTAGTTTAATCATATATACGACACCTAAAGGTGCCCAAAAGCAATAACAAGAAGGCAGGAAGGCACAGGAATAATGGATGGATGGAAACGAGGAGCTGGAGTGCTAAAGGGGAGAGTGTTGACACATCATGGGGATTACAACCAATGTTACAAAATAATCTGTGTATAAAATTGTTGAATGAGAAAGTAATGTGCTTTCTAAAGTTTCATCTAAAGTACCATTAAAAAAAATAGTAATAATAAAAAAAGAAATTAAATGACATATTACATGAGAAAATCTGCTGAAAAGACCTTTTTAAAGTGTTCAAAAACAAAGATGTCACTTTGAGGACTAAGATGTGCCTGACCAAGCCATGGTATTTTCAATCATCTCATAGGCATGCAAAAGTGGAATAGTGAAAAAGAAAGACTGAAGAAGAACTAATACATTTGAATTATGATGCTGGCAAAACATATTGGACTGCCAGAAGAACAAACAACTCTGTCTTGGAAGAAGTATAGCCAGAATGCTCCTTAGAAGCAAGGATGGCAAGACTTCATCTCACATATTTTGGACATGTTATCAGGAAGGACAAATCCCTGGAGAAGGACATCATGATTGGTAAAATAGTCAGCAAAAAAAAAAAGGAAGACCCTTAATGAGATGGATTGACACAGTGGCTGCAACAATGGGCTCAGACACAGCACTGATTGTGAGGATGGTGCAGGACAAGGCAGTGCTTCGTTCTGTTGCATGTGGGGTCGCTATGAGTCAGAACCAACTTGATAGCATCTAACAATAACAACAATCCCTAATAATGGAGATCCAATCTCAATACAGAGTCCCTGAGTGGTGAAAAGGTTAGTGTTCTTGGCTGCTAACTGAAAGGTTGGGGGCTTGAGCCTACCCAGAAGCACCTTGAAAGGAAGCCCTATGGAGCACAGTTGTACTCTAACACACATGGGGTCATCATGAGTTGCAGCCAACTTGACAGCAACTGGTAACCTTGATACAGAGCTCTACCTTATGTAATATAGGGCTCTACTCCTAATATACAGCTCTGTCCTCTCAAATAGGACTTTACTTCTGTTTAAGGAATTTAATTCTACATAATGCATCACCCCCAAAATTTGTGACTCAAAGCCATAGAGGCATTAATTTTGTCCACAAATCTGCATTTGTTCTCTCTCCCAAGCTCTACTTGGCATGAGCTTGGGCATCTTGAATCACCTGGAGCCTCCTTCACTCACACACCTGGCAGTGAATATGCTAAATATTGGCTGAGGCCTCGTTCTGTCTATGGGGATCTCTTCAATGGGGCTAATTTGGGCTTCCTTACAGCATGGTGGATGGCTTTCTCATTCCAGAAAGATCTAGCTTTGGAAGTCACATAGTCCCTCTGTCTCACTCTACCAGTTGAGGCAGTCACAAGCCCCTCCCCAAAGTGATGGAGAGGGAACATAGGCCTCACTTCTCGGCAGGCAGCAGGAGCATTGAAGTCACATTTTAAGATGAGCAAATGGAATAGGAGATACTGTTGCATTTAGAAAAATACAATCTGCCACAGTTGCCTTCTGGCATCAACAATTCACATCCCTCCTACATGCAATATATATACATCCCCTCCCTCCAAGTCCATATTTCAGCCCATTAAGGCATCATCTTGAAGTTCAGGGTCTCATCATCTAAATCAGGTCCAGCAGAGAGTGAGGCTTCTCTGGTGCAGTCACTCATTTATCGCTCCTTGAGCACTGTTCTTGATATAAAGACATGTGAACTTAAGGAGCAAGGCTCTGAGTAGGTACCTCATCTCTGTTCCACTTGGCATCAGATGTGGTTGGTAGCTCTAAGGCTAGGGGCTGGAATCATCTGAAATGTCACTCACTCACATGTCTGGTAGCTGATGCTGGTTGGTAGCTGGAAGCATAAATTTCTCTTCATGTGGGTCTGTCCATGGGGTATTTTTGTGTGGTTAGGCTTCCTCATAGCATGAAAGTTAGCTTTCCCAGAACAAACATCCTAAAAAACATGAGCCAGCAGGAAGCTGTAGTCCTTTTTTTAAATAATTTATTTTGTGTTGTTGTTGAGAATATACACAGCAGAACATACAACAATTCAACAATTCTACATGTACAATTCAGTGACATTGATCACATTCTTTGAGTTGTGCAGTCATTCTCACCCTCCTTTTCCAAGTTGTTCTTCCCCATTAACATAAATTCACTGTCCCCTAAGTTACCTATCTAATCTTTTGAGTTGCTGTTGTCAATTTGATCTCATAATGCTTAAGACAGACGTCCTTTACTAGTTAAGCTAAAGTATTGTTTGGTTTTGAGAAGATTTCAAGGGATATTTTTTGTTTAAGGTTTAAAGATTGTTTCAGAGCAATAGTTTCAAAGGTTCATCCAGCCTCCATGGTTCCAGAAAATCTGAATTCCATGAGAATTTGAACTCATGTCCTGCATTTTCTCCCTTTTGATCAGGATTCTTCCACAGAATCTTTGATCAAAACGTTCTGTAACAGTAGCTGTGCACCATCCAGTTTTTTGGTCCCATAAGCTGTAGTTTTTTTTATGAGCTGGCTTCAGAAGTCACACAGCACCACTTCTGCTGCACTCTATTGGTTAAAGCTATCTCAAGCTCTGTTCAGATTCAGTTTGGAGGAATGCTAGGCTCCACTCTCCATGGGAGAAGCCTCAAAGTCACATTGTAAGGAAAGCATGTGGGATGGAAGATATCATTGTGGATATTTAGGAAAATACAATCTGCTGGAATAGACTACCTTGCAAAACTCCTTTTCATTGGGGCCGTTCACACTGAGGCTCGATGACCAGCAGCCAGTGTTGTTGTACAGGGAATTTCTACTATGGATAGAGGTTTGACTAAATGACCTCTGAAATCCCTTCCAAATCTCAGATTCTAGGAAGCTAGGAAAAAGTGAATTTAACTCAGGTGATCTGAAGACTTCAGGGAATGTCAATTAAACCAGGATGATCTGAAGATTTTAAGGAACGCCAACTAAACCCGGTGATGTAAAGATTTCAGGGAACTCAAATGTACAGTCCTGTGGCACATAGGAAAAGAAGCAGGAGAAATGGGATGTATGGATAAATTGAAGGCACCAAGGACACAGTCCCTAGGATAGCCTGTATCCAGGAACAGATTAACCAGTAAGCAAGGTAAACACAGGCTTACTTGTGTTTACTTACTAATCTGTACTGCATGATTTGCTGTGGTGAAAAAACAGATGAAATTGTGCACTACATATTAGTAAGTAAGCACAAATGTGCTGAAACCCATGTGAAATTGTGCACTACAGATTAGTAAGTAAACCAGTGCATACCTTGCTTATTGGATAATTCTTCCCTGCCTGTATCAAAAGATTATGACCCTACAAGCTAACAAGAGCAAAGATTCATGACCTCAGCCAGAGTCCAGAGGTATGCTGTCCAGGCTGCTGAGAAAGGTAGCAGCTTGTATAGTAGTTTATATTAAGGACTAAAAGTAGAGTAAACCTGAAGCACAAATAGAAAAACTGTGATACCCTCTTCTGTCTCAGAATATAGACACAAGACATGATTCTTTGGAATAATAAAGGTTAAACATGACTGCATGTGAAAGAACCTTACAAAACTGTAAAGCAATGTGTCAATGTTGTTTATTCTGTATGGAATTCCATTCATACAGCAGAGACTTTGGGAAACAAAGTTGGACCCCGTCTTGTTCTCTCTCCCACACATGGATTGCTTACGTTAGGTCAGATCATTTTCCCATGAAGTAGTTTGTCTGTGTGCATTTCCTATGAGACCCTTTCTTAACATTCTTCATCAGTCAATCAGTTTGGTTAAAATATTGGCTCACCTCCAGACCTTCGGTTAGCCCAAGACAGGAACCATTCCCAAAGCCAACTTTTCAGATAGGGATTGAACTGGACAATGGCATAGAAAAAGGGCTTGTGAAGAATGAGCCTCTTGGATCAAGTAGGCACTTGAGGCTATGTTGGCATCTCCTATCTGGAGGGGAGATGAGAGGGCAGAGTGGGTCAGAAGCTGGCAGAATGGACAAGAAAAGAGGGAGTGGAGGGAAGGAGCAGGCTGCCTCATTAGGAGGAGAGCAATTAGGAGTATATCAAAAAAACCCAGTGCCGCCGGGTTGATTCTGACTCATAGGAGTATATAGCAAGGTGTATATAAATTTTTGTACGAGAGACTGTCTTGATTTGTAAACTTTCACTTAAAGCAATAAAATTTTTTTTTTAAAAAGTGAAAAAAATATTGGCTCATAATCAATGGCAGGGATTGTGTCAGTGGACTGAGCCTTAGAATGTATTTCTCTGGGTCTGCTTATTTTCTCTTATTATATCCTCTTCAGTTTTTCAAAACCAAGCACTTTTTCTGCTGACCTTCACCAGGCTGGCTTCCAACAATATCTTGCTCTGAGGCAGAATTGCATGGGAAAATGCATAATTCAGTGGTTTATACTTTGCATCTATTAACCATGGCACCAAATGTAAGAATGACACAATGGTGAGGCTTTTGTTTAGATAGTGTTTTTCCTGAATGAATCTTAACATTCAAACCAATTTATAGTTCTTTTGCATAGTAGATCAGTATAGTAATAGTCTTTTAATAGATGACTCGGCAGAAACACATACATTATAAGGTCAACGTCGTTGCAAATTATCACAATTCAAGGGTCCATATCTAACTTTTAGTACTAGATTACGCATAGGACATAGTAGGTATTTAAAAATATCCATTGAACTTTTTTTTTTTATTATATTGTCAATAGACAATTAAATAAAATGCAACTTCAAGGCATTTCTTTCTTTATCCAAGATTGACTTAAGACTGATCCATTGAGCTGGGTTGAAAATCTCTGGCTGAATAGTTACCATTTATGCTTCCATTGGTATTTCATCAATTCAGGGAGCCTTGTTTTTGTGAATACTTTCCGTGCAGCTTGGACTTGTTCCTTCAATATCACAAGTTCTTGATAGTATGCTACCTCCTGAAATGATTGAGCACCTACCAATTCTTTTGGTATAGTGACTCTTTGTCTTTCTTCCATCTCCTTGTTATTCTTTCTAAATCATTTAATATTTTTCCCAAAGAACCCTTCAATATTGCAACTCCAGGCTTGAATTTTTTCTTCAGTTCTTTCAGCTTGAGAAATGCTGAGCATGTTCTTCCCTTTTGGTTTTCTAACTCCAGCTCTTTGCACATTTCATTACAATATTTTACTTTGTCTTCCCAAGCCACCCTTTGAAATCTTCTGTTCGGCTCTTTTACTTCGTCATTTTTTCCATTCACTTTAGCTACTCTACGTACCAGAGAAAGTTTCAGAGTCTCTTCTGATATCCATTTTGGTCTTTTCTTTCTTCTCTATTTTTTTGACTACCTTTGCTTTCTTCACGTATGATGTCCTTGATGTCATCCCACAGCTTGTCTAGTCTTTGGTCATTAGTGTTCAATGCATCAATTCTATTCTTGAGATGATTTCTAAACTCAGATGGGATATACTCAAGGTTGTATTTTGTCTCTCATGGTCTTGTTTTAATTTCCTTCAGCTTCAACTTGAATGTGCATATGAACAATTGACAGAATACCAACTGATGTTTCAACAAATGAAGGTAGTGCTGGAGGTGCTCATTCGTCTATGCCAAGAAATTTAGAAGACAGCTACCTGACCAATCAACTGGAAGAAATCCATATTTGTGCCCATTCCAAAGAAAAGTGATCCAACAGAATGTGGAAGTTTTCTAACAGTGTCATTAATATCGCGCACAAGTAAAATGTTGCTGAAGGTAATTCAAAAGCAGTTGCAGAGTACATAGGTGCGATCATTAAGGTTGTGCGTTGATTTGGCTGGGCCATGAATCTCAGTGGTTTGGCTGGATGGTCAGGGACTTGGAAGGAACAAGGTTGGAAAATTGAAAACAGAGTATGGGGAAGATGTATGTGGATAGACCTCTCTGAATGGGCCAAAGCAGTAAAAATATTCATTTCTTATGTGAATCCTCACCAAAAGGGTGACCTCAGCAGAGAAGGATTTTAACGATCAATTAGAAAGGATGATGTTCTGTGGAAACCAGTCATTCTCTTTCCCAAGCCACTCCTGTCATTGCCCAGTGGGCTCATGAACAAAATGGCAATGGTGGCTGGGATGGAAGCTATGCATGGGCTCAGCAACATAAACTTCCACTCACCAAGACTGACTTGGCTATAGCCACTGATGGGCGCCCAATCTGCCAGCAGCAGAGACCAACACTGAGTCTGCGATATGGCACCATTCCTCCAGCTGATCAGCCAGCAACCTGGTGGCGGGTTGATTACATTGGACTGCTTCCATCATGGAAAGGACAGTGTTTTGTTCTTAATGGATGTCTTAGTTATTTACTGCTGCTGTAAGAGAAATACCACAAGTGGATGGCTTTAACAAAGAGAAATTTATTCTCTCACAGTCCAGGAGGAGAGAAGTCTGAACTCAGGGTGCCAGCTTCAGGGGAAGGTTTATTTCTCTCTTGGATCTGGGGAAGATCCTTGTCATCAACCTTCTCAGTAGAGAAGTTTCTCAATGCAGGAACCCTGGGTCCAAAGGATGTGCTATTCTCCAGGATCTCGTTTCTTGGTGGTATGAGTTACCCAACTCTCTCTGCTCACTTTTCTTTTTTATATCTCAAAAGAGATTAAGACACAACCTACTCTTGCAGATTGAGTCCTGCCTCATAAACATAACTGCCTCTAACCTTACCTCATTAACACCATAGGGTAGGATTTACAACACATAGGAAAATGACACCAGATGACAAAATGATGGACAATCACAATACAGGGAATCATGGCCTAACCAAATTGACATATATTTTGGGGGGACACAATTCGATCCATAACACTGGAATAGACATTTACTCTGGATACAGATTTGCTTTCCCTGTACATGATGCTTCTGCTAAAACTACCATCTGTGGACTTACACAATGCCTTAACCAGCATCATGCTATCCCACACAGCATTGCCTCAGATCAAGTGAAACACTTCACAGCAAGTGAAGTGTGGCAATGGGCCTATGCTAATGGAATTCACTGATCTTGCCATGTTCCCCATCATGGTGAAGCAGCTGGCTTGATAGAATGATGGAATGGCCTCCTAATTTTTTTTTTAAGTGGCAATACCTTGCAGAGTTGGGGCAATGTTCTCCAGGAGGTTGAATATGCCCTAAAACAGTGTCCAATATATGATGCTGTTTCTCCCACAGCCAGGGATCAAGGGGTGGGAATGGAAGTGGCACCACTCACTATTAACCCCTAGTGACCCCCCTCAAAATTTTTGCTTCTTCAAAAAGCTAATTCACCATAGCCAAGTGGGATTCCTACCACGTATGCAGGGATGATTCAACATTAGAAAAATAATCAATGTAATATACATATAAATAAAACAAAAGACAAGAACCACATGATCTTACCAATTCATGCAGAAAAGGCACTTGACAAAGTCTAACACCCAATCATGACAAAAACTCTCAGCAAAATACAAATAGAAGGAAAATTCCTCGAGATAATAAAGGGCATTTATACAAAGCCAACTGCAAACATCATCCTAAATGGAGAGAGCCTGAAAGCATTCCACCTGAGGATGGGAACCAGATAATGATGCCTTTTATCACCACTCTTATTCAACATTATGCTGGAGGTCCTAGACTGAGAAATTAGGTCAGAACAAGAAATAAAGGGCATCCAGAGAGGTAAGGAAGAAGTCAAATTATCTCTATTTGCAGATGACATGATCGTATACACAGAAAACCCTAAAGAATCCTCAAGAAAACTACTGAAACTAATAAAAGAGTTCAGCAGAGCATCAGGATACAAGATAAACATACAAAAATCAGTTCAATTCCTCTACACTAACAAAGAGTACATTGAAGAGGAAATCACCAAATCAATACCATTTACAGTAACCCCCAAGAAGATAAAATACTCAGGAATAAATCTAACCAGAGACGTAAAAGACCTCGAAGAAGAAAAGTACAAGACACTAGTGCAAGAAACCAAAAGATACCTACATAAGTGGAAAAAAACACCTTGCTCATGGTAGGAAGACTCAACATTGTAAAAATGGCTACCTTACCAAAAGCAATCTATAGATACAATGCAATCCTGATCCAAATTCAAATTTGAGATGGAGAGATAAATCACCAACTTCATATGGAAGGGACAGAGTCCCTGGATAAGTAAAGCATTACTGAAAAAAACAAAGTGGCGGCCCCCAAAAGGGACAATAACTGGTACATAGATCAATGGAGCAGAATTTAGAATCCAGAAATAAGTCCATCCACATATGAGCAGCTGATATTTGACAAAGGCCAAGGTCAGTTATATGGGAAAAAGAAAGTCTCTTTAACAAGTGGTGCTGGCATAACTGGATATCCATCTGCAAAAAAAAGGGAACAAGACCCATGTCTCACACCATGCACAAAAACTAACTCAAAATAGATCAAAGAGGAGAAGGGGCCAAGACGGCTGACTAGGTAGACGCTACCTCGGATCCCTCTTGCAACAAAGACTCGGAAAAACAAGTGAATTGATCACATACATGACAATCTATGAACTCTGACCAACAAACACAGATTTAAAGAGTTGACCTGAGTGACAAAGACCGTGAATGAACAACTACGGGGAAGCAGCAACTGTTTTCGGAGCCTGGAACCAGCGTCCCAGTCAGGTAACCTTGGCGCTGGGCTTTGGATTGGGCACAGGGGAGCTGAGCACAGCATTCTCTGACGGTGCAAACACGGGGCACAGCCCTACCCCCCTGAACTTACCCCGGAGGGGGCCCAGCCCGTCCGCGTGGGTGGTGCGGCGATGTGGCTGGCAGGAGGAGAAGTCCCCAGGAGGCAGCGACTGGTTTTGGAGCCGGGAGTGCAGCCTCCCAGCTGGGGAACCTTGGCGCCGGGCTTTGAATTGGGCGCAGGGGAGCTGAGCACCACATCCTGTGATGGCAAAAACATGGGGCACAGCCCTACCCCCCTGAACTGACCTGGGGAGGGGGCCCAGCCGATCCACGCAGGTGGCGCGGAGACGCGGCTGGCGGGAGGAGAAGTCCCCAGGAGGCAGCGACTGGTTTTGTATCCGGGAGTGCAGTGTCCCGCTGGGCTTTGGATTGGGCGCAGGGGAGATGAGCACCACATCCTGTGATGGTGCAAACACGGGGCGCAGCCCCAGCCCCCTGAAGTAACCTGGGGGGGGCCAGTAGTTCCGCGCAGGCAGAGCGGCAAAGTGGCTAGTGGGAAGAGAAGTCACCAGGAGGAAGCGACTGATTTTGGAGCTGGAGTGCAGCATCCCAGCCGGGGAAACTTGGGGTGGGGCTTTGGACTGGCAGCGGAGGAACTGACCGCGGCTTCTGAAACAGCTCAAGCACGGGATGCGGGCCTGACCCTCGGGGGCAATCTCTACCCAGCCACCACACACAGGCAACCGCCGCTCGGGAATCTCAGATAAAACAGTCATCCAAAGCAAGATAAGTAACTTTGTCTATATTCTGGGGTGCTACTCTCTCCTGTTTTTCTGAAGCCCCCTCCCCTCCCAGGCGGCTTCATTAACATCGGAATTTCCTGCGCCAGAGGGAGAACTGCTCTGCGCTTTTTCTTTTCTTTTCTTTTGGTCTTTTCCTAACCCATTCTTCTGGCCTGAGAGAAGCAACCACAAAAAACCCAGGGACCAAAAATCCTTCCCTAATTGGACTAAAAACACAGAACCAGCTCCAGGCAAACATATGTGATCCACAGTCTCGGGCTATCATCCCTACAGGGAACAAGGTGGCTATTATAATGCAAAGGCATTTCTGATAGGGATCTGACTGCATTTTGTTTTAGCGGATTTACTGGAAAGACAAGTTTCCCAGGTCTGATATCTCTACCTATTCAACAGAGCCTTCACTGACCCACAACAGGGAATTGAGGGCTGAAGCTCCCCCCAGACCACCTAGCCTCCTGCCTTAGGGGTCTAAGGAGGGTGATACCTACCAATCTGTAGAGGTACTTGCATTGGGGGCTTAAGGTAGAGCTGTAGAGCCCACCCACCAAGGTGCTTTAGGAATAGAGACACACCTAACTCACTGGCACTTGGGGTAAGACTGTCAGCATCCTTCCCCCCTGGAGTGTGAACCCCAGCTGCTACTAGAATTTGGTGCACACAACTATCACCACTACTTCTCAAGGTGCATAGGTGACACGGTGCATCACACTCTTGATGACCCAAAATCAGATTCTACTCAAGAATAGTGAATGGATTCAGGCATATATATCTGGTAAGAGCCCAAAGCAGCTGGTAATAGGTCATAAGTAAATCAAGGGCTACAACAATCAAGACAGCACAATCTAGTAGCCCATATACGTATATTGAAAGAAAACAAAACAAGATAAGAGTCAGTGAGCAAATATAGAATAAATCACTACAATATCTTAGTGATGGCTTGGAGACAGCAGTCAATATCAAACCACATAAAGAAGCAGACCATGACTGCTTCTACAACCCCCCAAACAAAAGAATCAAAATCTTTCCCAAATGAAGGTACAATCCTGGAATTATCAGATACAGAATATAAAAAACTAATTTACAGAATGCTTCAAGACATCAGGGATGACCTCAGAAATGAAATAAGGCAATCTGCAGAAAAAGCCAAGGAACACACTGATAAAACAGTTGAAGAACTCAAAAAGATTATTCAAGAACATAGTGGAAAAATTAATAAGTTGCAAGAATCCATAGAGAAACAGCACTCAGAAATCCAAAAGATTAACAATAAAATTACAGAATTAGACAACACAATAGGAAGTCAGAGGAGCAGACTCGAGCAATTAGAATGCAGACTGGGACACTGGACGACCAGGGAATTAACACCAACAAAGCTGAAAAAAATCAGATAAAAGAATTTAAAAAAATGAAGAAACCCTAAGAATTAAGTGCGACTCTATCAAGAAGGATAACTTGCTTGTGATTGGAGTCCCAGAACAGGGAGGGAGGACAGACAACACAGAGAAAATAGTTGAAAATCTGCTGACAGAAAACTTCCCTGACATCATGAAAGACGAAAGGATATCTACCCAAGATGCTCATCGAACCCCATTTAAGATTGATCCAAAAAGAAAAACACCAAGACATATTATCATCAAACTTGCCAAAACCAAAGATAAAGAGAAAATATTAAAAGCAGCCAGGGAGAAAAGAACGGTCTCCTTCAAGGGAGAATCAATAAGAATAAGTTCAGACTACTCAGCAGAAACCATGCAGGCAAGAAGGGAATGGGATGACATATACAGAGCACTGAAGGAGAAAAACTGCCAGCCAAGGATCATATATCCAGCAAAACTCTCTCTGAAATATGAAGGCGAAATTAACATATTTACAGATAAACACAAGCTTAGAGAATTTGCAAAAACCAAACCAAAGCTACAAGAAATACTAAAGGAAATTGGTCAGAAAACCAATAATATCAGATACCAGCACAATGCAAGGTCACAGAACAGAATATCCTGATATGAACTCAAATAGGGAAATCACAAAAACGAATTAGGATTAATTTTAAAAAGAAAAAAATATGCTCAAAACAGGGAATCATTGAAGTCATTATGTAAAAGATCACAATAATCAAAAAGAGGGACTAAACACAGGTGGCGTAGAACTGCCATATGGAGAGGGATAGAAGGTGATATAAGACAATACAAGTTAGGTTTTTACTTAGAAAAACAGGGGTAAATATTAAGGTAACCACAAAGAGGTATAACAACTCCATAACTCAAAATAAAAACCAAGAAAAACGTAACGACTCAGCAAACATAAAGTCAAATACTATGAAAATGAGGAACACACGATTTACAAAGAAAAAGGTCTCAGCACAAAAAAGTAAGTGGGAAAATGAAATTGTCAACAACACACACAAAAAGGCATCAAAATGACAACACTAAGCACATAAAAACTTATCTATAATTACGCTGAATGTAAATGGGCTAAATGCACCAATAAAGAGACAGAGAGTCTCAGACTGGATAAAGAAACACGATCCGTCTATATGCTGCCTACAAGAGACACACCTTAGACTTAGAGACACAAACTAAAACTCAAAGGATGGAAAAAAATATATCAAGCAAACAATAAGCAAAAAAGTAATATTCATTTCTGACAAAATAGACTTTAAACTTAAATCCACCACAAAGGATAAAGAAGGACACTACATAATGATAAAAGGGACAATTGACCAGGAAGATATACCCCATATTAAGTATTTGTGAACCCAATGACAGGGCTGCAAGATACATAAATCAAATTTTAACAGAACTGAAAAGTCAGATAGACACCTCCACAATTATAGTAGGAGACTTCAACACACCACTTTCGGAGAAGGACAGGACATCCAGTAAGAAGCTCAGTAGAGACACGGAAGACCTAATTACTACAATCAACCAACTTGACCTCATTGACTTATACAGAACTCTCCACCCAACTGCTGCAAAATATACTTTTTTTTCTAGTGCACATGGAACTTTCTCTAGAATAGACCACATATTGGGTCATAAAACAAACCTTCGCAGAATCCAAAACATCAAAATATTACAAAGCATCTTCTCAGACCACAAGGCCATAAAAGTGGAAATCAATAACAGAAAAATTAGGGGAAAGAAATCAAATACTTGGAAACTGAACAATACCCTCCTGAAAAAAAAATGGGTTATAGAAGACATTAAGGAGGGAATAAGGAAATTTATAGAATGCAACGAGAAGGAAAACACTTCCTATCAAAACCTCTGGGACACAGCAAAAGCAGTGCTCAGAAGCCAATTTATATCAATAAATGCACACATACAAAAAGAAGAAAGAGCCAAAATCAGAGAACTGTCCCTACAACTTGAACAAATAGAAACTGAGCAACAAAAGAATCCATCAGGCACCAGAAGAAAACAAATCATCAAAATTAGAGCTGAACTAAATGAATTTAAAAAAAGAAAATAGAAAAACAATTGAAAGAATTAACAAAGCCAAAAGCTGGTTCGTTGAAAAAATTAACAAAATTGATAAACCATTGGCTAGACTGACTAAAGAAATACAGGAAAGGAAACAAATAACCCGAATAAGAAACGAGATGGGCCACATCGCAACAGACCCAACTGAAATTAAAAGAATCATATCAGATCATTACGAAAAATGGTACTCTAACAAATTTGCAAATCTAGAAGAAATGGATGAATTCCTGGAAAAACACTACCTACCTAAACTAACACAATCAGAAGTAGAACAACTAAAAAGACCCATAACAACAAAAGAGATTGAAACGCTAATCAAAAAACTCCCAACAAAAAAAAAAAAAAAGCCCTGGCCCGGTTGGCTATACTGCAGAGTTCTACCAAACTTTCAGAGAAGAGTTAACACCTCTACTACTAAAGGTATTTCAGAGAATAGAAAATGACAGAATACTACCTAACTCATTCTATGAAGCCACCTTCTCCCTGGTACCAAAACCAGGTAAAGAATCACAAAAAAAGAAAATTACAGACCTATATCCCTCATGAACATAGATGCAAAAATCCTCAACAAAATTCTAGCCAATAGAATTCAACAACATATCCAAAAAATAATTCACCACGACCAAGTGGGATTTATACCAGGTATGCAAGGCTGGTTTAATATTAGAAAAACCATTAAGGTAATCCTCCATATAAATAAAACAAAAGACAAAAACCGCATGATCTTATCAATTGGTGCAGAAAAGGCATTTAACAAAGTTCGACACCCATTTATGATAAAAACTCTCACCAAAATAGGAATTGAAGGAAAATTCCTCAACATAATAAAGGGCATCTATACAAAGGCAACAGCCAACATCACTCTAAATGGAGAGAGCCTGAAAGCATTTCCCTTGAGAACGGGAACCAGACAAGGATGCCCTTTATCACTGCTCTTATTCAACATTGTGCTAGAGGTCCTTGCCAGAGGAATTAGGCTAGACAAAGAAATAAAGGACATCCGGATTGGCAAGGAGGAAGTAAAATTATCTCTATTTGCAGATGACATGATCTTATACACAGAAAACCCTAAGGAATCCTCCAGAAAACTGCTGAAACTAATAGAAGAATTTGGCAGAGTCTCAGGTTGTAAGATAAACATACAAAAATCACTTGGTTTCCTCTACATCAACAAAACGAACATCAAAGAGGAAATAACCAAATCAATACCATTCATAGTAGCCCCCAAGAAGATAAAATACTTAGGAATAAATCTTACCAAATATGTAAAAGACCTATACAAAGAAAACTGCAAAGTACTACTACAAGAAACTAAAAAAAAAAAAAAAAGGACCTACTTAAGTGGAAAAACATACCTTGCTCATGGATAGGAAGACTTAACATAGTAAAAATGTCTATTCTACCAAAAGCCATCTATACATACAATGCGCTTCCAATCCAAATTCCAATGTCATTTTTTAATGTGATGGAGAAACAAAACACCAACTTCATATGGAAGGGAAAGAAGCCTCGGATAAGTAAAGCATTACTGAAAAAGAAGAAGAAAGTGGGAGGCCTCACTCTACCTGATTTCAGAACCTATTATACAGCTACAGTAGTCAAAACAGCCTGGTACTGGTACAACAACAGGCACATAGACCAATGGAACAGAATTGAGAACCCAGATATAAATCCATCCACATATGAGCAGCTGATATTTGAAAAAGGCCCAGTGTCAGTTAAGTGGGGAAAAGATAGTCTTTTTAACAAATGGTAGTGGCATAACTGGATATCCATTTGCAAAAAAATGAAACAGGACCCATACCTCACACCATGTACAAAAACTAACTCCGAGTGGATCAAAGACCTAAACATAAAGACTAAAACGACAAAGATCATGGAAGAAAAAATAAGGACAATGTTAGGAGCCCTAATACAAGGCATAAACAGAATACAAAACATTACCAAAAACGATGAAGAGAAACCAGACAACTTGGAGCTCCTAAAAATCAAACACCTATGCTCATCTAAGGACTTCACCAAAAGAGTAAAAAGACCACCTACAGACTGGGAAAGAATTTTCAGCTATGACATCTCCGACCAGCGCCTGATCTCTAAAATCTATATGATTCTGTCAAAACTCAAACACAGAAAGACAAACAACCCAATCAAGAAGTGGGCAAAGGATATGAACACACACTTCACTAAAGAAGATATTCAGGCGGCTAACAGATACATGAGAAAATGCTCTCGATCATTAGCCACTAGAGAAATGCAAATTAAAACTACGATGAGATTCCATCTCACTCCAACAAGGCTGGCATTAATCCAAAAAACACAAAATAATAAATGTTGGAGAGGCTGCGGAGAGATTGGAACTCTTATACACTGCTGGTGGGAATGTAAAATGGTACAACCACTTTGGAAATCTATCTGACATTTTCTTAAAAAGTTAGAAATAGGACTACCATACAACCCAGAAATCCCACTCCTCGGAATATACCCTAGAGAAATAAGAGCCTTCACACAAACAGATATATGCACACCCATGTTTATTGCAGCTCTGTTTACAATAGCAAAAAGCTGGAAGCAACCAAGGTGTCCATCAACGGATGAATGGGTAAATAAATTGTGGTATATTCACACAATGGAATACTACGCATCCATAAAGATCAGTGACGAATCTGTGAAACATTTCATAGCATGGAAGAACCTGGAAGGCATTATGCTGAGCGAAATTAGTCAGAGGCGAAAGGACAAATATTGTATAAGACCACTATTATAAGATCTTGAGAAATAGTATAAACTGAGAAGAACACATACTTTTGTGCTTACGAGGGGGGGAGGGAGGGAGGGTGGGAGAAGGTTTTTTACTGATTAGTTAGTAGATAAGAACTACTTTAGGTGAAGGGAAGGACAATATTTAATACACGGAAGGTCAGCTCAACTGGACTGGACCAAAAGCAAAGAAGTTTCCAGGATAAACTGAATGCTTCAAAGGTCAGTGGAGCAAAGGCGGGGGTTTGGGGACCATGGTTTAAGGGGACTTCTAACTCAACTGGCAAAATAATTCTATTATGAAAACATTCTGCATCCCACTTTGAAATGTGGCATCTGTGGTCTTAAATGCTAACAAGCGGCCATCTAAGATGCATCATTTGGTCTCAACCCACCTGGATCAAAGGAGAATGAAGAACACCAAGGTCACACGATAACTAAGAGCCCAAGAGACAGAAAGGGCCACATGAACCAGAGACCTACATCATCCTGAGACCAGAAGAACTAGTTGGTGCCTGGCCACAACCGATGACTGCCCTGACAGGGAGCACAACAGAGAACCCCTGAGGGAGCAGGAAATCAGTGGGATGCAGACCCCAAATTCTCACAAAAAGACCAGACTTAATGGTCTGACTGAGACTAGAGGAATCCCGGCAGTCATGGTCCCCAAACCTTCTGTTGGCCCAGGACAGGAACCATTCCCGAAGACAACTCATCAGACGTGGAAGGGACTGGGCAGTGGGTAGGAGAGAGATGCTGATGAAGAGTGAGCTATTTGTATCAGGAGTACACTTGAGACTGTTTTGGCATCTCCTGTCTGGAGGGGGGATGGGAGGATAGAGAGAGTTGGAAGCTGGCAAAATTGTCACGAAAGGAGAGACTGGAAGGGCTGACTCATTAGGGGGAGAGCAAGTGGGAGTACGGAGTAAGGTGTATATAAACTTATATGTGACAGTATGACAGGATTTGTAAACGTTCACTTGAAGCTCAATAAAAGTTAATATAAAATAATTAAAAAAATGAAATAAGAAATCATATTCAGTTGGAGGAGCGTTTTGCAGATGTGAATCTTATCCATCCTCCCTATTGTAACTTTTAACAAGGGACAGCACAAGTATGGCATACAGGCCACTACTGCTCCTTTTGCATCCAAGGTCGGTGTTACTGATCACTTGGAACGCTTTCTGACTGAGTCCTTTAGATCTTTCCTATAATGTGACTAAAAACAGCCTACCATTAAATTCAATGATGCATTTAAAAAAAAAATAGATCAAAGACCTAAATATAAAATCTAAAATGATAAAGATCATGGAAGAAAAATAGGGACAACATTTGGAACCCTAATACATGGCATAAACAGTATACGAAACATTACTAACAATGCACAAACACCAGAAGAGTAACTACATAACTGGGAGCTCCTAAAAATCAAACACTTATGCTCATCCAAAGACTTCCTCAAAAGAGTAAAACAATTACCTACAGACTGGGAAAAAGTTTTTAGCTATGACATTTCTGATCAGGGTCTGCTCTCTAAATCTACACGATACAGCAAAAACTCAAGAATAAAAAGATAAAAAACCCAATTAAAATATGGACCAAGGACATCAACAAGCACTTCAACAATGAAGATATTCAAGCAGCTAACAGATACATGAGGAAATGCTCACCATCATTAACCATTACCCAGAAACCAGAGAAATGTAAATCAAAACTACAATGAGATACCTTCTGACTCCAATAAGGTTGGCATTAATCCAAAAAACACAAAATAATAAATGTTAGAGAGATTGTAGAGAGACTGGAATACTTATACACTGCTGGTGGGAATGTAAAATGGCACATTCACTTTGGATATTGATTTGGCCCTTCCTTAAAAAGCCAGAAAAAGAACTACCATACAATCCAGCAATCCCACGCCTTGGAATATACCCTTGAGAAATAAGAGCCTTGACACTAACAGATATATGCACACCCATGTCCACTGCAGCAGAGTTTACAATAGCAAAAAGATGGAAGCAACCAATGTGACCATCAATGGATGAACAGATAAATTATGGTATATTCACACAATGGAATACTATACATCGGAAAAAGACAAAGATGAATCCGTGAGACGTTTCATAACATGGAGGAATCAAGAAGGCATTATGCTGAGTGAAATTAGTCAGTTGCAAAAGGATAACTATTGTATGAGTCTGCTATTATAAGAACTGAAGGAGGAGGGAGGGCCAAGGTGGCAGAATAGACAGACACTTCCGGCGAGCCCTCTTACAACAAAGACCAAAAAAAAAAAAACAATTGAAATGAGTATATTTATGACAAGCTAGGAGACCCAAACATCAAAGGCAAGGTTAGAAAGCGAACTGAGGGGCGGGGGAGGAAGAGACGGTTCAGAAGCAGAGAGGAGTTACCAGGCCTGAATTGCTGGGAGCCCTCAGGCACCATTCCTGGGAGCAGTGGCAGTGGGCTGGTAGTTACACTCAGCTGCAATTTCCTCAGGGAGCATCCAGCCGCACAGCCTACTCACACCTCTGGAAGCAGAGAAGAACAGCGCTCTCGGCAAAAGCTGAGTACTTGCATACATTTTACTGTTCCCCCTGCCCCCAGGCTGGCTTCAGTGGCTGTTCATTTCCCTGGGCCTAAGCCATCCTCCAGGCCTTGGAAAAGGAATAAATTCACAATTGGGGAAAAGAAAATTTACCAGGTCCACTATCTGGGGGAGCTCAGGACAGAAGCGGCTCCTGTCCAGGCATAAATGGTCCATGAACTTTGAATACCTTTCCCCTCTACATGGACATGTATGGGCCTATTTCAGAAGAATAGGCCCTTGTTGGCAGACTAAAACTGTTTCAGCTGTGTGGTGGAGAGGTGGGTGTTTGATATTTGACACTGCTTTGCCTATTAAACAGGGTCCTCACCTACTCACATCAGGAGCCTAAAGACTGGTGTCTCCACTTCACATCACTCAGTCACCTGTGACAGGAGCCCAAGGATAACTGGTAACTCTCAGTCCTTACAACCAAAAACATGGGGTGCCCATGGTCTGTCTGCAGAACCCACCCACCTTTACGTTCGAGGGAATAGGGACACGCTTTCTTCAGATACACATGGGGTATGGTTCTCAGCCCTCTGGCTTCTTCAGAGCATGACCCCCTGCTATAAACAGATACTGGCACCTACACCAATCACCCCTGCCCCTCTAAGAGTGTAGGACAGAGCCTGTATCACACACTTGATGATCAGTTATCTGGGCACCTAAAATGAATTCATACAAGAAAAGTGAATGGACTCCTAGCCTGATATACCTGATAACACCTCTAGTCATCTGGAGACGGGACGTCAGAAGTCCAGAGGAGAAAATAACCAAGATAGTTCACTCAAGCAACCCGTATGAGCTTATCAAAATAAAACAAAGCAAGAAGCTATGATACAGTAAGCAAACATAAAATAAACTAATTCAATAACTTACAGGTGGCTCGGAGACTAGAGTCAATATCAAGTAACATAAAGAAATAGACCATGATCACCTCAACAAGCTCTCAAAACAATCAAGCTATCTTCTAGGTGAAAATGCCTCCCTGGAATTACCGCAGGCAGAATACAAAATTTTAATATACAGAACCCTCAAAACATCAGTAAAGAAATCAGGCAATATGCAAAACAAGCCCAGGAACGAACAGATAAAGCAGTTGAAGAAATTATAAAAGGTTATTCAGAAACATAATGAAAAATTTTATAAGCTCGAAAAATCCATAGACAGCAATCAGAAATTCAGAAGATTAACAATAAAATTACAGAAGTAGACAACTCAATAGAAAGAAGAGCAGAATTGAGCAAGTGGAAGGCAGAATTTGTGAACTTGAAGATAAAGCACTAGGCACCAATATATTTGAAGAAAAATCAGATAAAAGAATTAAAAAAAAATGAAGAAACCTTAAAAATCATGTGGGACTCTATCAAGAGAAATAACCTACCAGTGATTGGAGTTACAGAACAGAGAGGGATAACAGAAAATACAGAGAGAATTGTTGAAGATTTGTTGGCAGAAAACTTCCCTGATATTGTGAAAGATGAGAAGATATCTATCCAAGATGCTTATTGAACTCCACATAAGGTAGATTTTAAAAGAAAGTCACCAAGACGTATTAGAGTCAAACTTGCCAAAACCAAAGGTAAAGAGAGAATTTTAAGAGCATCTAGGGATAAAGAAAAAGTCACCTACAAAGGAGAGTGAATAAAAATAAACTCAGACTACTCAGCAGAAACCATGCAGGCAAGAAGGCAATGGGATGACTTATATAAAAACTTGAAGGAAAGAAATTGCCAATAAAGAATCATATATCCAGCAAAACTATCTCTCAAATATGAAGGTGAAATTAGGACATTTCCAGATAAACAGAAGTTTAGGGAATTTGTAAAAACCAAACCAAAAACACAAGGAACACTAAAGGGAGTTCTTTGGTTAGAAAATCAATCATATCAGGTATCAATCCAAGACTAGAACACTGGGCAGAGTATTCAGATGTCAACCCAGACAGGGAAATGAGAAAAATTAATCAAGATTAAAAACCCTCAAAACAGGGAAACAGTGATGTTGTTATGTAAAAGAAGACAACATTAAAACAAGAGGGGCTAAGAAATGTAGTCATAACTCTTTCATATGGACAGAAAGTCAAGGCAATACAAAGAAATAAAAGTTAGGTTTAAATTTAGAAAAATAGGGGTAAATATTAAAGTAACCACAAAGGAGACAAACCATCCTACACATCAAAATAAAATACAAGAAAAAATAGAGACTCAGAGGAAACAAAATCAACAACAAATATGAGAAAAAGAAAATATATAAAGATAATCTGTTGAGCAAAAAATTAAGTGGGAAAAAGAAACTGTCAACAACACAAAAAAAGACGTTAAAATGATACCACTAAATTCATACCTATCCATAATTATGCTGAATGTAAATGCACTAAATGCACCAATAAAGAGACAGAGAGTGACAGAGTGGATTAAAAAGCACGATCTGTCTATATGCTGCCTATAAGAGACGCCATAGACTTAAAGACACAAAGAAACTAAAACTCAAAGGATCAAAAATATATATCAAGCAAACAACAACTAAAAAAGAGCAGGAGGAGAGTGGGACCAAGATGACTGACTAGGCAGAAGCTTCCGCTGAACGTTCTTGCAACAAAGACTCAAAAAAAACAAGTGAATCGATTACATACACGACAGTCTACAAACCCTGACCCATCAAACACAGAACTAAGAAATCGACCTGAGTGATAGAGGAGCAAGAGACCATGCACTGAAGCAACAACCAGTTCCAGAGCCCAGCATGCTGTGCCCCAGCCCTGAGCCTTTGGTGTGCTGTTTTGGTGCCAGAGCAGTGTGGCTGATCGTGGCATCCTGAGACAAGTTAAGCACGGGACGCAGCCCTAACCCCCTGGGGCAATCTTGGCAGGGACCCAGCCAGTGCACCCAAGCTACACACCGACCAGGCTGACAAGGAAACAAGAGACCACGTGGAAGCAGCAATTGGTTCCGGAGCCTGGCACACAATGCCCCAGCCCTGATCCCTTGGTGCGGAGCTTTGGAGCAAGTGCGGTGGGGCTGATAGTGGCTTCCAGAGACAAGGGAAAGACAGGATAAAGGCCTAATCCCCAGGGGCAATCACCACAGGGACCCAGCCAGCACACACAAGCTACAAACCAACCTGAGCGACGGAAGTGAGAGACCATGCAGAAGCAGCCCTCCAGCCCTGGTGCCTTGGTGTTGGGCTTTGGAGCGAGTGCAG
The DNA here is from genome assembly GCF_030014295.1 of Loxodonta africana. Taxonomy (NCBI): domain Eukaryota; kingdom Metazoa; phylum Chordata; class Mammalia; order Proboscidea; family Elephantidae; genus Loxodonta; species Loxodonta africana. The sequence continues at coordinate 51,852,118 of NC_087353.1, forward strand.
TGGGGCTGATGGTGGCTTCCTGAGAAAAGGCAAACATGGGATGAAGCCCTAATCCCCTGGAGCAATCTCGGTGGGGACCCAGCCAGCTCACACAGGTTACACACCCCTCTGGAATCTCAAATAAAATAGCCTCACCAAACAAGATAAGTGATTTTGTCTATTTGACCACGCTACTCTCTCCTATGTATCTGATCCCTCCCCTCCCTGCCCCAGCCAGCTTCATTAACATTGGAATTCCCTGGGCCAGAGAGAGAAGTGCTCTGCGGGCTTTTTTTTTTTTTTCCCCCTCTAGCCCATTCTCCTGGCCTGGGAAAAGCAGCAATTAACAATCACGGGAAAAATCCTTTTCTGACTTCCCTAAACTGGAATAACTGTACAGAAGCAGATCCACAGTCTTTGGCTTTCACCCCTACATGGAGCCAGGTGGCTATTATAATGCAAAGGCCATTCTGTTAGAGACCTGACAGTAATTGTTTCAGCTGAGCAGTGGAGAGGCAGGTTTTGGAGGTCCAATACCACTCTTCCTATGAAACAGAGCCCTCAGTGACCCACAGCAGGGAACTGAGGGCTGAGGCTCCATCCACTCCACCTAGCCACCTGCTAAGGGGTTTAAGGTTAGTGATGCCTACCAGTCATCAGCAGTACAAGTATTGGGTACCTAATGTACAGCTGCAGAGCCCCCCCACCAGAACACTCTGGAGACCAGAGATGCTCCTTCATCACTGGCACTTGGGGGAAGGCTGTCAGCACCCTGCCCTCCTTGGAGTGTGACCCCTTGCTGCTACTACAAACCAGTGCATACAACCATCACCACTACTCCTCTAAGGTAGTAGGTGAGAGCCTACTCCACACACTAGGTGCCCCACTATCAGGACACCTAAGCCGATTCTATTCAAGAATAGTGAGTGGACTCATAGGCTCATATACCTGGTAACAGCTCAAACCAGCAGGTAACAGGACATAAGTGATTGAAAGACTCCAACAATCAAGTTAGCACACTCTAGTAGCCCATCTGGGTGTATTGAAACAAAACAAAACAAGAAGAGAAGACTTAGTGAGCAAATATAAATCATTACAATAACTTATAGATGGCTCAGAGACAGAAGTTGATATCAAATCACATAAAGAAGCAGACAATGATTGATTCTACAAATCCCCAAATCAGAGAATCAAGACTTTTCTCAGATGAAGATATATTCCTGGAATTGCCAGATGTAGAATATAAATGACTAATGTACAGAATGCTTCAAGACATAAGGGATGATTCAGAAATGAAATAAGGCAATATACAGGAAAAGCCAAGGAACACACAGATAAAGCAATTGAAGAAATCAAAAAGATTATTCAAGAACGTAGTGAAAAATTTAATAAGATGAAACAATCCATAGAGATACAGCATTCAGAAATTCAAAAGATTAACAATAAAATTACAGACCTGGACAACTCAAAAGCCAGTCAGAGGAGCAGAATTGAGGAATTAGAAGACAGAATTGGGGTGATGGAGGAAAAGGCAATTGGCACCAATATATTTAAAGAAAAATCAGATAAAAGAATTTTTAAAAATGAAGAACCCCTAAGAGTCATGTGGGACTCCATCAAGAAGAATAACTTGTGTGTGATTGGAATTCCAGAACAGGGAGGGATAACAGAAAATACAGAGAGAATAGTTGAAGATCTGTTGGCAGAAAACTTCCCAGACATCAAGAAAGATGAAAGGATATCTATCCAAGAAGCTCATTGAACCCCACACAAGAAAGACCTAAAAAGAAAATCACCAAGACATATTATCATCAAACTTGCCAAAACCAAAGATAAAGACAAAATTTTAAAAGGAGCCAGGGATAAACGAAAAGTCATATACAAGTGAGAATCAATAAGGATAAGTTTGGACTACTCGGCAGAAACAGTGCAGGCAAGAAGGCAATAGGATGACATATATAGAGCTCTGAAGGAGAAAAATTGCCAGCCAAGAATCATGTATCCAGCAAAACTCTCTCTCAAACATGAAGGTGAAATTAAGTCATTTACAGATAAACACAAGCTTAAGAGAATTTGAAAAAACCAAACCAAAGCTACAATAATTACTAAAGGAAATTCTCTGGTCAGAAAATCAATATCAGATATCAGCACAACACAAGGACACAGAACATTCTGATATCAACTCGGATAGGAAAATAACAAAAACAAAATAAGGTTAGTGATAAAAAAAAAAGCTCAGAATAGGCAATAATTGATGTCATTATGTAAAAGATGACAATAATAAAGAAGGGCTAAATATAGGAGGAAAAATGAGGAGAAACAGCTGCAAACATCCATTAATAATCAGAACCTGGAATGTACAAAGTATGAATCTAGGAAAATTGGAAATTGTCAAAAATGGAACACATAAACATCAATATCCTAGCCATTAGGGAGCTGAAATGGACTGGTATGGGCCATTTTGAATCAGACAATCATATAGTCTACTATGCTGGGAATGACAACTTACAGAGAAATGGTGTTGCATTCATCATCAAAAAAGAACGTCTCAAGATCTATCCTGAAGTACAATGCTGTCAGTGATAGGATAATATCCATATGCCTACAAAGAAGAACCAGTTAATACAACTATTATTCAAGTTTAGGCACAACCAATAGGGCCAAAGATGAAGAAATAGAAGATTTTTTTATCAGCTGCTGCACTCTGAAATTGATTGAACATGCAGTCAAGATGCATTGATAATTACTGGCAATTGGAATGCAAAAGATGGAAACAAAGTAGCTGGAAAATACTGCCTTGGTGATAGAAACAATGCCAGAGATCCAACGACAGAATTTTGCAAGATGAACAACTTCTTCATTGCAAATACCTTCTTTCACCAACATAAATGGAGACTATACACACGACCTCAATCAAATTACGACCTCAATCAAATTGACTACATCTGTGGAAAGAGACGATGGAAAAGCTCAATATCATCAGTCAGAACAAGGCCAAGGGCCAACTGTGGAACGGACTATCAATTGCACATAGGCAAGTTCAAGCTGAAACTGAAGAAAATCAGAGCAAGTTCACAAGAATCAAAATATGCCCTTGAGTCTATCCCACCTGAATTTAGAGATCATCTGAAGAATAGATTTGATGCATTGAACTCTGGTGACCAAAGACTAAACGAGTTCTGGAATGACATCAAGGACATCATCCATGAAGAAAGCAAGAGGTCACTGAAAAGACAGAAAAGAAAGAACAAGACAGATGTCAGAGGAGACTCTGAAACTTGCTCTCGAACGTCGAGCAGCTAAAGCAAAAGGAAGAATTGATGAAGTAAAAGAACTGAATAGAAGGTTTCAAAGGGCAGCTCGAGAAGGCAAAGTAAAGTGTTACAATGACATGTGCGAAGGGAGGGAGATGGAAAACTAAAAGGGAAGAACACACTTAGAGTTTCTCAAGCTGAAAGAACTGAAGAAAAAATTCAGGCCTTGAGTTGCAACAGTGAAGGATTCTATGGGGAAAATATTAGTGATGCAGAAAGCATCAAAAGAAGATGGAAGGAATACACGGAGTCATTACACCAAAAAGAATTAGTCAATGTTCAATCATTTCAAGAGGTGGCATATGATCAGGAACTGGTGGTGTTGAAGAAAGAAGTCCAAGCTGCTCTGAGGGAATTGGTTAAAAACAAGGCTCCAGAAATTAATGGAATATCAACTGAGATGTTTCAACAAACAGATGCTGCTCTGGAGGTGCTCATTCATCTATGCCAAGAAATATGGAAGACGGCTTCCTGGCCAACTGACTGGAAGAGATCCATATTTATGCCTATTCCCAAGAAAGGTGATCCAGTCGAATGTGGAAATTATAGAACAATAACATTAATATCACACACAAGCAAAATTTTGCTGAAGATCATTCAAAAACATCTGCAGCAGTATGTCAACAGGGAACCTCCAGAAATTCAGGCCAGTTTCAGAAGAGGATGTGAAACCAGAGATATTGCTGATGTCAGACGGATCCTGCTGAAAGCAGAAAATACCAGAAGGATGTTTACCTGTGTTTTATTGACTATGCAAAGGCATTCGACTATGTGGATCATAACAAATTACGGATAACATTGCAAAGAATGAGAATTCCAGAACACTTAATTGTGCTCATCAGAAACCTTTAGCATTGCAAAGTGAGATAGACACCTCCACAATTATACTAGGAGACTACAACACACCACTTTGGTGAAGGACACATCACCCAGTATGAAGCTCAATAAAGACTCGGAAGATCTAATTGCCACAATCAACCAACTCGACCTCATAGATTTAAGCAGAACACTCCACCCAATAGCTGCAAAGAATACTTTCTTTACTAGTGCACATGGAACATTGTCTAGAATAGACTGCATATTAGGTCATAAAGCCAGCGTTTGTAGAATCCAAAACATCAGACTATCACAAAGTATCTTCTCAGACCATAAGGTCATAAAAGTAGAAATCAATAAAAGAAAAACCAGGGAAAAGAAATCAAATACCTGGAAACTGAACAATACCCTGCTCAAAAAAGGCTGGGTTACAGAGGACTTTAAGGAGAGATAAAGGAATCCATAGAATCCAATGAAAATGAAAACACTTCTTATCACAACCTTTGGGACACAGCGAAAACAGTGCTCAGAGGTCAATTTATATCAATAAATGCACACATACAAGAAGAAGGAAGGGCCAAAATCAAGGAACTGTCCCTAGAACTTGAACAAATAGAAAGAGAGCAACAAAAGAAACCGTCAGGCACCAGAGGAAAACAAATAATAAACATTAGAGCAGAATTAAATAAGAGAACACAAAAACAATTGAAAGAGTTAACAAGACAAAAAGCTGGTTCTTTGAAAAAATTAACAAATCTGGTAAACCATTGGCCAGACTGACAAAAGAAATACAGGAAAGGAAACAAATAACCCAAATAAGAAATGAGATGGGCCACATCACAACAGACCCAACTGAAATTAAAAGAATCGTATCAGTTTACTATGAAAAATAGTACTCTAACAAATTTGAAAACCTGGAAGAAATGGATGAATTCCGAGAAACATACTGCCTACCTAAACTAACACAAACAGAAGTAGAACAACTAAATAGACCCATAACAAAAAAAGAGGTTGAAAAGGTAATCAAAAATCTCCCAACAAAAAAAAAAAATCCTGGCCCTGATGGCTTCACCACAGAGTTCTACCAAACGTTCAGAGAAGAGGTGACACTACTACTACTAAAGGTATTTCGAAGCATAGAAAAGAACGGAATGCTCCCTAACTCTTTCTAAAGAGCCAGCATATCCCTGATACCAAAACCAGCTAAAGACACTACAAAAAATGTAAATTACACACTTTTATCCCTCATGCACATAGAAGCAAAAATTCTCAACAAAATTCTAGCCAGTAGATTTCAACAACATATCAAAAAAATAATTCACCATGACCAAGTGGGATTTATACCAGGCATCCCAGGATGATTCAACATTAGGAAAACAATTAATACAATCCATCATATAAATAAAACAAAAGAAAAGAACCACATGATTTTATCAATTGATGCAGAAAAGGCATTTGACAAAGTCCAACACCCATTCATGATAAAAACTCTCAGCAAAATAGGGATAGCATTGAAATTCCTCAACATAATAAAGGGCATTTATACAAAGCCAAGAGACATCACCCTTAATGGAGAGATTCTGAAAGCATTCCACTTGAGAACAGGAACCAGACAAGGATACCCCTTATAACCACTTTTATTCAACATTGTGCTGGAGGTCCTGGCCAGAGTAATTAGGCTAGATAAAGAAATAAAGGCCATCCAGATTGGCAAGGAAGAAGTAAAAGTATCTCTGTTTGCCAATGACATGATCTTATTTATGCACACAAAACCCTAAAGAATCCTCAAAAAAACTACTGAAACTAATAGAAGAGTTCAGCAGAGTATCAAAATACAAGATAAACATACAAAAATCAGTAGGATTCCTCTACATCAACAAAAAGAACATCGAAGAGGAAACCACCCCCAAGAAGATAAAATACTTAGGAATAAATCTAACCAGAGACGTAAAAGACCTATAGAAAGAAAACTACAAGACACTACTGCAAGAAACCAAAAGAGACCTATATAAGTGGAAAAACATACCTTGCTCATAGATAAGAAGACTTGACATTATAAAAATGTCTATTCTACCAAAATCCATCTGTATATACAACGCAGTTCCATTCCAAATTCCAACAATCTTTAATGAGTTTGAGAAACAAATCACCGTATTCATACAGAAGGGAAAGAGGCCCCAGATAAGTAAAGCATTACTGTAAAAGAAGAACAAAGTGGGAGGCCTCACTCTACCTGATTTTAGAACTTATTATACCACCACCGTAGTCAAAAGAGCTTGGTAATTGTACAACAACAGACAGGTAGACCAATGGAACAGAATTGAGAATCCAGATGTAAATCCATCCACATATGAGCTGCTGATATTTGACAAAGGCCCAGTGTCAGTTAATTGGGGAAAAGATAGTCTGTTCAACAAATAGTGCTGGCATAACTGCATATTCATCTCCAAAAAATGAAACAAGACCCATACCTCACACCATGCACAAAAACTAACTCAAAATGGATCAAAGACCTAAACATAAAGCCTAAAATGATAAAGATCATGGAAGGAAAAATAGGGCCAATGTTAGGAGCCCTAATACATGGCATAAACAGAATACAAAACATTACTAAAAGTGCTGAACGGAAACCAGATAACTGGGAGCTCTTAAAATTCAAACACCTATGCTCATCCAAAGACTCCACCAAAAGTGTAAAAAGACTACGTACAGACTGTGAAAAAGTTTTCAGCTATGACATTTCCAATCAGCGACTGATCTCTAAAATCTACATGATTCTGCTAAAACTCAACCAAGAAAAGACAAATAACCCAATTAAAAAATGAGCAAAGGTTATGAACAGGCACTTCACAGAAGAAGACATTCAGGTGGCTAACAGATACATGAGGAAATGCTCAGGATCATTAGCCGTTAGAGAAATGCAAATCAAAACTACAATGAGATTCCATCTCACTCCAACAAGGCTGGCATTAATCCAAAAAACACAAAATAATGCTGGCGAGGTTGTGGAGAGACTGGAAAACTTATACACTGCTGGTGGGAATGTAAAATGGCACAACCACTTTGGAAATTGATTTGGCGCTTCTTTAAAAACCTAGAAACTGAACTACCTTATGATCCAACAATCCCACTCCTTGGAATATATCCTAGAGAAATAAGAGCCTTTACATGAGAATATATATGCACACCCACATTCATTGTAGCAGTGTTTACAATAGCAAAAAGTTGGAAGCAACCAAGATGCCCATCAATGGATGAATAGATAAATAAACTATGGTATATTCACACAATGGAATACTACGCATCAATAAAGAACAATGTTGAATCCGTGAAACATTTCATAACATAGAGAATTCTGGAAGACATTAAGCCCAGTGAAATCAGTGTATTGCAAAAGGACAAATATTGTATAAGACCACTATTAGAAGAACTGGAGAAACAGTTTAAGCAGAGAAAAAAATATTCTTTGATGGTTACAAGAAGGGGGAAGGTGGTAGGGAGGGAGGGAGAGCAGTATTCACTAATTAGATAGTAGATAAGTTTCATTTTAGGTGAAGGGAAAGACAATACACAACACAGGAGAGGTCAACACAAGTGGACTAAACCAAAAGCAAAGAAGTTTCCTTAATAAACTGAACACTTCAAAGCCCAGCGTAGCAGGGGTGGGGGTTTGAGGACCATGGGTTCGGGGGACATCTAAGTCAATTGGAATAGTAAAATCTATTAAGAAAACATTCTGCATCCAACTTTGGAGAGAGGCATCTGGGGTCTTAACACTAGCAAGCAGCCATCTAAGATGCAGCAATTGGTCTCAACCCACCTGGAACAAGGAAGAATGAAGAACACCAAAGACACAAAATAATTATGAGCCTAAGAGACAGAAAGGGTCACATAAGTCAGAGACTACATCAGCTTGAGACCAAAAGAACTGGATGGTACCTGGCCACAACTGATGACTGCCCTGTCAGGGAACTCAACAGAGAAACCCTAAGGGAGCAGGAAAGCAGTGGAATGCAGACCCCAAGTTCTCGTAAAAAGACCAGACTTAATGGTCAGACTGGGACTGGAGGGACCCCAGAGGCCATGAACCCCAGATCTTCTGTTAGCCCAGGGCAGAAACCATTTCTAAAGCCAACTATTCAGACAGGGATTATTCTGAAATAGGGGATGGAAAATGATACTGGTGAAGAATGAGCTTCTTGGATAAAGTGGTCACATGAGACTATGTTGGCATCTCTTGCCTTGAGGGGAGATGAGAGGGCAGAAGAGGCCAGAAGCTACCCGAAGGGATACGAGGAGAGAGAGTGTAGGGAAGTACTGTGCTATCTCATCAGAGGGAGAGCAATTAGGAGTGTATAGCAAGGTGTATGTAAATTTTTGTATGAAAGACTGACCTGATTTGTAAACTTTCACTTAAAGCACAATAAAAATTAATAATAATTTTTAAGAAAGAGCAGGAATGGGAATATTAATTTCTGGCAAAAAGACTTTAAAGTTAAATCCATCATAAAGTATAAGGGAGGACACTATATAATGATTAAAGGGACAATATACCAACTGGTTATAAACCCATATTAAATATTTATGCACCCAATGACTGGGCTGCAAGATACATAAAACAAACTCTATCAGCATTAAAAAGGGAGATAGCTCCACAATAAAAGTAGGAGACTTCAACACATCAATTTCAGTGAAGGACACAACATCTAGAAAGAAGCTCAATAAAGACACGGAAGATCTAAATGCCACAATCAACCAACTTGACCTCATAGACATATACAAAACACCCCTCCCAAGAGGAGCCAAGTATGCTTTCTTTTCTCGTGCACATGGAACATTCTCTAGAGTAGACCACATATCAGGTCATAAAGCAAGCCTTAGCAGAATCTAAAACACTGAAATATTACAAAGCATGTTCTCTGAACATAAGGCCATAAAAGTAGAAATCAATAACAGAAAAAGCAGGAAAAGAAATCAAACAGTTGGAAACTGAACAATACCCAGTTCAAAAAGATTGGATTATAGTAGACATTAAGGATGGAATAAAAAAATCACAGAATCCAATGAGAATGAAAACTCTTCCTATCAGAACTTTGGGACACAATGAAAGCAGTGCTCCGAGGTAAATTTATATCAATAAGTGCACATGTACAACAAGAAAAAAGGGCCAAAATCAAAGAATTATCCCTACAGCTTCAACAAATAGAGAGCAACAAAAGAACTCCTCAGTCACCAGAAGAAAACAAATAATAAAAATTAGAGCAGAACTAAATGAAACAGAAAAACAATTGAAAGTATTAACAAGAAGAAAAGATGGCTCTTTGGAAAAATCAACAAAATTGATAAAGCTTTGGCCAAAATGACAAAAGAAAAGCAGGAGAGGAAGCAAATTATCTGAATAATAAATGAGACAGGTGATATTACAATAGACTCAACTGAAATTAAAAGAACCATATCAGATTACTATGAAACATTACACTCTAACAAATTTGAAAACCTAGAAAAAAAGGATGATCCTAGAAACACACTACCTACCTAAACTAACACAAAAAGAGGTAGATCAACTAAATAGACCCATAACAACAGAGATTGAAGAGGTAATCAAAAAACTCCAACCAAAAAAAGCCCTGGCCCTGATGGCTTCACTGCAGAGTTCTACCAAACTTTGAGAGAAGAGTTAACACCACTACTACTAAAGGTATTTCAGAGCATAGAAAAGGACAGAATACTCCCAAACTCATTCTATGAAGCCACCATATCCCTGATATCAAAACCAGCTAACGACCCCACAAAAAAAGTAAATTACACACCTATATCCCTCATGAACTTAAATACAAAAATCCTCAACAGAATTCTAGCCAATAGAATTCAACAACATATCAAAAAAAAAAAAAAATTTACCATGATCGAATGGGATTTATACTAGATATGCAGGGATGCTTCAACATTAGAAAAACAATGTAATCCATCATATAAAGAAAACAAAAGACAACAATCACATGATTTTATCAGTTGATGCAGAAAATGCGTTTGACAAAGTTCAACATCAGTTCATGATAAAAACTCTCAGCAAAATAGGAATGCAAGAAAAATTCCTCAACATAATAAAGGGCATTGATACAAAGCCAATAGACAACATCATCCTAAATGGAGATAGTCTGAAAGCATTCCCCTTGAGATCGGGAACCAGACAAGAATGCCTTTATCACCACTCTTATTCCACATTGTGTTGGAGTTCCTAGCCAAAGCAATTAAGCTAGATAAAGAAGTAAAGGGCATCCAGATTGGGAAGGATGAAGTAAAAGTATCTCTATTTGCAGATGACATAATATTATACACAGAAAACCCTATGGTATCCTCAAGGAAACTACTAAAACTAATAGAAGAGTTCAGCAGAATATCAGGATATAAGATAAACATACGAAAAATCATTTGGATTTCTTTACACAAACAAAAAGAACATCAAAGAGGAAATCACCAACTCAATACCATTTACAGTAGCCCCCAAGAAGACAAAATATTTTGGAATAAATCTTACCAGAGACGTAAAAGACTTATACAAAGACAACTACAAGACACTCCTTCAAGAAACCAAAAAAGACTTGCTTCAGTGGAAAAACATACCTTGCTCATGGATAGGAATACTTAACACTGTAAAAATGTCTACTCTACCAATAACAACCTATAGATTTAATGCAATTCTGATTGAAATTCCAATGACATTTTTTAATGAGATGGAAAAATAAATCACCAACTTCATATGAAAGGGAAAGAGCCCCTTGATAAGTAAAGCATTACTGAAAAAGAAAAACAAAGTGGGAGGCCTCACTGTACCTGTTTTTACAACCTATTATACCGCCGCAGTAGTCAAAACAGCCTGATACTGGTACAACAACAGGCACATAGACCAATGGAACAGAATTGAGAATCCAGACATATATCCATCCACATATGAGCAGTTGATATTTGACAAAGGCCCCAAATCAGTTAAATGGGGGAAAAGACAGTCTCTTTAACAAATGGAGCTGGCATAACTGGATATTCATCTACATAAAAATGAAACAAGACCCATACCTCACACCATGCACAAAAACTAACTCAAAATGGATCAAAGGCCTAAATATAAAATCTAAAATGATAAAGATCATGGAAGAAAAAATAGGGACAATGTTAGGAGCACTAATACTTGGCATAAACAGTATACAAAACATTACTAGCAATGCAGAAAAAAAAACTAGATTACTGCGAGCTCCTGAAAATCAAACACCTATGCTTGCCCAAAGACTTCACCAAAATAGTGAAAAGACTACCTACAGACTGGGAAAAAGTTTTTAGCTATGACATTTCTGAAAAGCGCCTGATCTCTAAAATCAATATGATACTGCAAAAACTCAACTACAAAAAGACAAATAACCCAATTAAAAAATGGGCAAAAGATATGAACAAATACTTGATTAAAAAAGACATTCAGGTAGCTAACAGATACATGAGGAAATGCTCAGGATCATTAGCCATTGCAGAAATGCAAATAAAAACTACAACGAGATTCCATCTCACTCCAAGAAGCCTGGCATTAATCAAAAAAACACAAAATAAGAAATGTTGGAAAGGTTGTGGAGAGACTGGAACACTTATACACTGCTGGTGGAAATGTAAAATGGTACAACCGCTTTCAAATCGATTTGGCGCCCCCTTAAAAAGCTAGAAATAGAACTACCATAGGATCCAGCAATCGCACTCCTTGGGATATACGCTAGAGAAGTAAGAGCCTTTACACGAACAGATATATGCACACCCATGTTCATCACAGCACTGTTTACAATAGCAAAAAGATGGAGGCAACCAAGGTGCCCACTGACTGATGAATGGATAAATAAATTATGGTATATCACACACTGGAATACCACACAGTGATATAGAACAGTGATGAATCTGTGAAACATTTCATAACATGGAGGAATCTGGAAGGCATTATGCCGAGTGAAATTAGTCAGTTGCAAAAGGACAAATATTGTATAAGACCACTATTATAAGAACTCGAAAAACGGTTTAAACAGAGAAGAAAATATTCTTGGATGGTTACTAGAGGGTGAAAGGAGGGAGGGAGGGAGAGGAGTTTTCACTAATTAGATAGTAGATAAGAACTACTTTGGGAGAACGGAAAAAGAACACACAATACTGGAGAGCTCAGCGCAACTGAATTAAATCAAAAGCAAAGAGGTTTCCTGAATAAATTGAATGTTTCAAAGGCCAGCGTAGCAGGGGTAGGGGTTTGGGGACCATGGTTTCAGGAGACATCTAAGTCAATTGGCATAGTAAAACCTATTAAGAAAACATTCTTCATCCCACTTTGGAGAGCGGCATCTGGGGTTTTAAATGCTAGCAAGTGGCCATCTAAGATGCATCAATTTATCTCAACCCACCTGGACCAAAGGAGAGTGAAGAACACCAAAGACACAAGGTAATTATGAGCCCAATAGACAAAAAGGGACACATAAATCAGAGACTACATCAGCCTGAGACCAGAAGAACTAGATGGTGCTCGGCTAGAACTGGTGACTGCTGTGACTGGGAACACAACAGAAAACTCCTGAAGGAGCAGGATAGCAGTGGAACGCAGACCCCAAATTCTCATAAAAAGACTAGACTTAATGGTCTGACTGAGATTAGAAGGACCCCAGTGGTCATGGCCCCCCGACCTTCTGTTGGCCCAGGACAGAAACCATTCCCAAAGCCAACTCTTCAGACAGGGATTGGACTGGACAATGCAATAGAAAAAGATGCTGGTGAAAAATGAGCTTCTTTGATCAAGTACACACTTGAGACAATGTTGGCATCTCCTATCTGGAGGGGAGATGAGAGGGTAGAGGGGGCGAGAAGCTGGCAGAATGGACATGAAAAGAGTGGAGGAAAGGAGTGGGCTGTCCCATTAGGGGGAGTGCAATTAGGAGTATATAGCAAGGTGTACATAAATTTTTGTATGAGAGACTGACTTATTTGTAAACTTTCACTTAAGGCACAATAAAAATTTAAAAAAACTGAAGAAACAGTTTTAACAAAAAATAAAATATTCTTTGATGTTTACGAGAGTGGGGAGGGAGGGAGAGAGCTGGTATTCACTAATTAGATAGTGGATAAGAACTATTTTAAATGAAAGGAAGGACAATACACAATACAGGAGAGGTCAGCACAACTGAACTAAAGCAAAAGCAAAGCAATTTCCTGAATAAGCTGAACGCTTCAAAGGCTAGCATAGCAGGTGCGGGGGTTTTGGGACCTTGGTTTCAGGGGACATCTAGGTCAATTGGCATAATAAAATCTATTAAGAAAACATTCTGCTTCCCACTTTGGTGGGTGTCATTTGGGGTCTTCAACATTAGCAAGTGGCCATCTAAGATCCATCAATTGGTCTCAATTCATTTGGAGCAACAGAGAATGAAGAACACCAAAGACAGAAGGTAATTATGAGCCCAAGGGACAAAAAGGGACACATAAATCAGAGATTTCATCAGCCTGAGACCAGAAGAACTAGATGGTGCCCGGCTACCACTGATGACTGCCCTGACAGGGAACACAAAAGGTAATCCCTGATGGAGCAGGAGAACAGTGGGATGCAGACCTCAAATTATCGTAAAAAGTCCAGGCTTAATGGTCTGACTGAGACTAGAAGGATCCCAGAAGTCATGGTCCCCAGACCTTCTGTTAGCTCAAGGCAGGAACCATTCCCAAAGCCAACTCTTCAGATGGGCATTGGACTGGAATGTAAGACAGGAAGTGATACTGGTGAGGAGTGAGCTTCTTGGCTCAAGTAGACACATGAGACTATGTGGGCAGCTCCTATCTGGGGGGGAGATGAGAAGGCAGAGGGGGACAAAAGCTGGCTTGAACGGATATGGGGAATACAGGGTAGAAAGAAGGAATGTGCTGTTTCATTAGGGGGAGAGCAACTAGGAATACACAGCAAGCCATATATAAATTTTTGTATGAGAGACTGCCTGGATTTGTAAACTTTCACTTAAAACACAATAAAAAATAAAATAAAGAAAATTCTTGTTTCTTGTCCCCCTGACCCTATGCTCTGTGGGCCAAAGGCCTTAGTTCCAAAGGGTGGAATGCTCCCACCTGGAGACACATCACTGATTCCATTGAACTGGAAGGTAAGAATGCCACCAGGCCACTTTGAGCTCTGTATGCCTCTGGAAAAACAAGCAAAGAAGGGAGTTACCAAATTGACTCCTATGATTGATCCTGATTTCCAAGAGGAATTGTAATTGACATTACATAATAAAAGCAAAGAAGGGTATTTCTGGAATGCAGGAGATACCTTAGGGCAACTCTTAGTACTACCATGCCCTGCGATTAAATTCAGTGGAAAACTATAGCAACCTAATTCTGACATGACTACTAATGGCCCCTTACAGGAATGAAGGTTTGGGGCACCTACCAGGTGAAGAACCATGACCAGCAGAGGTGCTTGCTGAGGGCAAAGGGAATATGGAATGAGTGGGTGGAAGAAGGTAGGTATAAATACTAGTTACGACCACATGACCAGTTGCAGAAATGAGGACTGTAATTGATATGAGCATTTGTTCCTTGTATGTGTGCATCAAATACTTTTTTTTTTCTTCACTTGCAAGATAAAAGATGTAAAGAGGGCTAATGCATTTTTGGTTGTATGTGTGTTATTTGTATCATGTTAGGCACAAGTATGACTTTATAATTGTCTTTATTCAGAGATTATGTATGATTTAAGGAGATTAGCACAGGTGCCAATCTGACAAGGGCTGGATTATGATCTTCAAGATTGTGTGTCAATTTGGCTGGACAATGATTCTCAGTGGTTTGGCAGTTATGATGTTTGGCAGTCGTATAATGATATAATTATTTCCATGATGATATCTGATGTAATGTGGTCACTTCCATGATGGGATCTGCTGTGAGTAGCCAATCACTTGAAAGGGAGTTTCCTTGAGGGTATGGCCTGCATTCAAAATAGGTAGACTTTCTGAAAAGGCTCTTAGGCTTTTGCTTTACTTTGGATCCTGCAGCTGACTCCTGTTCATCTGCCCTCTATTTCTTGGGACTTGAGTTAGCAGCTTACCAGCCAAGCTTGGGATTCATCAGCAACTGCAGTTTGTGAGCCAGCAGTCTTCTAGCTGACCTGCCAATCTTGGGTTCACCAGTCCCTGCAGCTATTTGAGGCAGGAAAAACCTCCAGCCTGACCCATGGATTTGGGATTTTCCAGCCTCTACATCTGTGTGAGCTATTTCTTTGATACAAATAAACTCAGCCTAAGACAACAGGGAACTGGCAGAAATTCAAGCTGGATTCAGTCGAGGATGTGGAACAAGGGATATCATTGCTGATGTCAGATGGATCTTGGCTGAAGGCAGAGAATGCTAGAAAGATGTTTGCCTGTGTTTTATTGACTAAGAAAAAGCATTCAAACTGCATGGATTATAACAAATTATGGAAAACATAGTGAATTCCAGAACACCAAATTCTGCTCATGAGGAACCTGTATATAGATCAAGAGGTAGTTGTTAGAACAGAACGAGGGGATATTGCATGGTTTAAAATCAGGAAAGGTATGTGTCAGGGTTGTATCCTTTCACCATACTTATTCAAATTATATGCTGAGCAAATAATCCTAGAAGCTGGACTATATGAAGAAGAACTGGGCATTAGGATTGGAGGAATACTCGTTAGACGATGACACAACCTTGCTTGTTCAAAGTGAAGAGGACTTCAAGCATTTACTGATGAAGATCAGACACTAGAACCTCCAGTATAGATTACACCTCAATATAAAGAAAATAAAAATCCTCACAACTAATAAGCATCATTATGATAAATGGAGAAAAGATTGAAGTTGTCAAGGATTCTATTTTATTTGAATCC
This sequence comes from Loxodonta africana, assembly GCF_030014295.1. NCBI lineage: Eukaryota > Metazoa > Chordata > Mammalia > Proboscidea > Elephantidae > Loxodonta > Loxodonta africana. The sequence goes on from NC_087353.1 coordinate 51,868,129, forward strand.
ACAATCGATGCTCATGGAAGCAGCAATAAAGAAATTAAATGACGTATTGCATTGGACAAACCTACTGCAAAAGGCCTCTTGAAAGTGTTCAAAAGCAAAGATGTCACTTTGAGGACTAAGGTGCACCTGACACAAACCATGGTATTTTCAATCACCTCTATGCATACAAAAGGTAGATAGTGAGTACGAAAGAAGAAGAATTGATGCCTTTGAATTAGGGTGTTGGTGAAGAATGTTGAATATACCATGGACTGCCAGACGAATGAACAAGTCTGTCTTGAAAGAAGTACAGCCAGAATGCCACTTAGAAGTGAGGACGGAGAAACTTCGTCTCACATGCTTTGGACATGTTATCAGGAGGGATCAATCCCTAGAGAAGGACATCATGCTTGGTAAAGTAGAGGGTCAATGAAAAAGAGGAAGACCCTCAATGAGATGGATTGACACAGTGGCTGCAACAATGGGCTCAAACATAGCAATGATTGTGAGGGTTGTGCAGGGCCAGGTGGTGTTTCATTCTGTTGTACATAGGGTTGCTGTGAGTCAGAATCAACTGGAGGACACCTAACAACAACACACGTCCATTGGATAAATGATGGCATCCAAATAAGGTCTCAACTAACTAAATATATTTTACTTGCCCTTATGCTAGTTTGGGGTGTAGAAATAGAAGTGTGTGGTAAATATTTCTTTTTCATACCTTTTTGTTGTCGGTTGCTGTCCAACTTATCGTGACCTCATGTGCAACAGAACAAAACTTTGTTCTGTCCTGTGTCATCTTTGTGGTGATTGGTATTATCAAGTCCATTACCATGGCCACTGTGTAATTTGATGACTTCCAACCTAGGAGGCTCACCTTCTAGCACTGTGTGGGACAATATTCTTTTCCATAGTTGATGCTTAAGTATCTTTAACAAAGTACAAATATTTGTTATTCTATTCATTCACAGAACAAGCCTGGAAGATCTGTTGGCATAGGTATTATTTTTCCCATTTAAAAGATGGGGGCCAAAAGACTAGAAATGATTCATTTGGAATTTAAAAAAAAAAAAAAAAACTTTTTTTTTTTTTTTAATTCTCTGGTTCAATTTTCTTTTTATTGCACTGTGATGTTAGCTCAAAAATGTAAATAATAATAACAACAATAACTACTCACAGTGTACTTACTGTGTTCCAGGCCCTATGCTAAGCACTTTTCCCATGTTATCTCATTTCATCTTCACAATAATTGTTTGACACTATTATTAGTGTCATTTTATGGATGAGTAAACCAGGGATTTGAACTGGTTCTTCTGGGTTCAGTCATGGCTGAGGAAGGAACACTGGAACAGACCCAAATTTTTTAATTTGGGTGAACTGGAACCATGACCAGAACAGGAAAAATTACAGGTCAAAGCCCTGCTAGAAACTTAATCATGCTCTTAAAAAATAAGGGCATCGTATGTGTTGCATAGCAACCAAATCTCTTGCCCATAGGATTTTGCACAGAGTAGGAAACAGTGGTGCCCCACTCAAAGATGGCAGGTGGCTGCTGCTTTGAATGTGTGTTGCTCTCCTCAGTCCTGGAAATAATCCAATCTTATGCATCAGGCTTCTGAGAAGACTCAGTACACCTCTTCCAAGTCTCCCATCTCAGAGCTTTAAACTGTAATTTTCCCATTCCAGGTATGGTTCCAGATCGCCCAAATTATAAAAATTTGGGTCTCTTCCAGTTTTGCATCTTCAGCCATGACTCAACCAATTTGAACCAGTTCGAAGCTCTAGAATAAACTCAGCTTAGAGAGTTTAAGTAACTTGTGACAAAGTTATAAAGCTAGGAAGTCAAAGAGACAGATTTTAAAACTATGCAAAAGTGCCATACCATTTCTCATGGCACATACCATGGAGAAAACTGGAGCTCTTAGAAAAGGGAGCAGGGTATGAGGTACCGATTTTTTTTCCTAAAATAACACTCAAAATTCTAAAATTAAGATTTCAACTGTTATATGAAAGAAACTCTTGCTCCTGTAAAATTAAAACTACCTTCCCCACCCCACACTCCATTACATTGCTATAGACCAGTTGATGTCCAAATAGGAAAGAATGTGCTCTGGAGTGGATTTATATTTTATAAGATGGAATAGGCCATTTTCACGCCCTATTCACTCAGTCCTGTTCTCTCTATATATCTCGGTAACATGTAAGTATCTATCCATTCAAAGGAATCCTCCAACTTGAACAGGCCAGCCTCTGTAAACCACCCTTTCCAGTTGCCTGGTTATAATTGCTAATGCATCAAAATCCTTTCTGAGAATGCCTGTGCATCTTTCAACCCAGTGGGCCACAATCTTCTTACTCAACATCTTGTCTCTCTAGAGGTTAGGCTTCTCTCTTACTGTGGTCTTTCTTCTTTGCCTTGTGCTAGTCCTTCAGGGGCTCCATGGCAGGCTTCATATCAGACACTTTTCACTGATGCCAAAGGCAATGATGGGGGAATTTAGATTATGAAAATTTTCCTTAAGAGCCTCTACTTCCTGAGCATCTTCTTCCTGATCCTCTACAATAAGCCAAATTTTTTGAAATATTAACTAAGTCCAGGTACTTGGTCTGACCGTGAAATGCTAAGTTATATATAGGATATCTTGATGCGAGTGTAAAATGGTACAGAGCAACACAGGTTCCCGACTTTCCCATCATGATACTCTATCCCATTTAACTTCCTATGACAGCGTTGAGGATCACAGGATGACTGATTTCCCAAGCAAGAAACTCAACAATATGTTGGAATCAACATTGCTGCACAAAAACCTATGGGTAAAATATTCTTCCACCTTTCCTTTCTGAACCTAAAACCATGACTTGGATCCAGATACTTCTCTTTCTTTTCCTATCATTAGACTCCTCCCCTCTTCAAGTATTCTTTCTGACTAATGGCAAGTTAGGTTTCAAATTACTCTTAGTTGAATCTTACCTAAACTGGAAGCTTCCATGACATCCAACCGCTTTCCATTCCATGTCATATGTATACCATGTAATCATACCATACATATAACTTTAATAATGTGGACCACGGTTACCTGGGGTTGTCTATGTGATACTACCTTCTTCAAGGAAACTATATAAAGTTCTTTGTAATCCTCAGTTATCCACCAAATTAATTTCCTTCAAAGTTACTAATGACCTCTTCTTGCTAAATCCAAGGAAAGTCATTTGGTTTTTCCTCTCTGTCTCCTCTTTTTGCTGCTCTTAACACTGGTGCTCATTCATTTGAATCTTTTGATGAAACTATCCTTGACCAATGGTGCGCTCCATTCTTATCTTTCCTGGTTCTCTCCCATCTATCTGATTCATTCTCCTAACATAGTGACTTCAAGTCCTCGACCATCAGCTCTTAGTTCTCCATAATCTCATCCTCAGAGTATTTGTGCAGGCTCAGATTTCAGTACTATCACTATGTGGATAACTTTCAGTTTTGCCTCTCCAGCTCAGTCCTATATCATGTATCTTGCCCTTTTCTGAAGATTAATAAAAAAAAATTAAAAAAAAGATTAGCATATCTCAAATCTAATCTATCATTTCTCCCCCAAAATATTCTTTGTCCTGATTTTTCCATTTCTGAGAAAAATTAGGATGTAAAGATTGAGTGATGTGGACTGACTGGTGGCAAGCAAAGAAGAAGAAAGAAATGCACTTGCAAGAACCTTCCATGAAATAAATATAGGATTTAATGACTGTTGAGATATAAGGAATGATTCAAAGATAAAGAAACTCTAGTTAGCCTAGCAATCTCCTCAATGTCTCTGCAATAAACCCCAGGTCACTCTGGCTCTGTTCTTCATTAATGACTTACCCTTTTTTTTTTTTTTTTTGTGGTAGCCAAATGGAAGAACCCTGACCACAAATATCTAACTTGAACCCTGTCTGCTTTCTTGACTAACATTCCCTAAGCTCTCCCTTCTCTGAACTCCTCACTGCTTATTGTCATTCAGAGCTTGTGGCACTTCTTTTTCCTGAATTTTGTTTGTTTTATTTTATTGTTGTTGGGAACTTGAGACACTTGTTGCATTTTAAAAAGATTTGGCTTTGTTCTTGTTATTTAACCATTTTGTCAAAGCAGCTTAACTACTAAATAATCTGAAAAATAAATTATTTTAGAGGTTTTATTGAAGTACACAACACATAATTTATAAATTGGGGAAGCACTGAACTCAAAGAGTGAAAGCAAGTCTCAAAAGTGAAATCGGTGTTCCAATGATGGGAGACAGCACCAAGAAATTATATATTCAAAAAAGGAACTAAATCATGGGAGGCAGTTACAGTAAAATCAGTGAATATTGTAATAAGTACACCATGATTGGATATATGTCACAGAGTTATGATAAAAGTCATAAATATATTTTAAGTAGCTTAAGAAAGAAACCCACAATGAGTTTGTACTTTGTTTCTGACTTGATATCTTGTAAGAAATCACAAGCTTAATGCTGATTGACTGATTATCTTGTAATAAATCACAAGTTGTGTTAAGAGTTTCCTTGGAACAAATTATAATATCTGATAAACATGTTTTTCAGAGACAGAGAAGAGAAGCAGATTTTTGACAACGGTCAAAAGACAAGACAGAGTTTTGATTTTATATAAAGTTACAAGATGCAGTCAGGGCCCTAATCATAGGCTGCAGTTTTTCCACAAACCAAGTGCCTCATATTTTATGTTTTTACTCAACATTTATTTTTTACCCTCTACTGAGCCCACCAGAGCTTTAGGCTCAACAAACTTTTGTTAAAAGGATGAATAAATGAATCTCATTTTCACTGTTTCCTTAGTAGATTGATATGAGGTCCCAGTGGCTACCAGCAACTTTGGAGCCCCCTTTTCTCAATTCAGGTCTCTGCTGATGATATTCAAGGACCATTACTGTTTCCAGTTTGTTCTGAGAATCTGAAAACCACATGACTCTTTCACTGGCCAGCTGACCTAGATCAGAACTCCCCTGGAAGCACAATCATTCCAGGTCTTGATTAATTCCTGCTGAGAGGCCTAGGGTTGTTTGTTTGTTTGTTTGTTTGTTTGTTTGTTTGTTTGTTTGTTTGTTTGTTTGGAGAGACCTAAGCCTCTCCTGCCTTTTCTAGCTCTAAGAACCCCTTCAGTAGGAGACTTTGTGGCCCCTGTGGTGAGCTGAATAATGCACCATCCTCATCTTAATAACCTGTTTTGGAGTTTACATTAATTTTTTCGAAAGAATTTGGTTTTTGTCCTTGGTTTCTGAGGAATTACCTCTAAAACCTTAAAAATTCTTTAATAATTGAAATACCTTTGATGAGGCCTCCAGACCATACCTAAGGGAATATGGTAATGAGGTGATTTGGTGAGTGCTGGCCAGAGCAGAAGGACCACCAAGTGGTGTGATATCAGCTGGTCTGGGATGTGAGAAGATTCAACAAATCGTGACTACTTAATGCTCCCAATAGAGGCTCTGGACACAGAAGCTCCAGGGACTTCCTGTTTGGTGAAAGACATCAATGAACATGGCAGGATAGCATGTCCCTTTTTGGGACATGGAGGATTAACATTGGGAACCCTACCAGGCCCTGCTCTATGTGTCTCCTTATTTGTATCCTTTTTCCTGTAATAAAACTGTACAGACAGTCCCCAGATTACGAATATCCAACTTATGGACAACTTGTATTTGCCTTTTAATGTTATGTAAATTTGCCTTCACTTTGAAAAGACTGAACCAACCCCTACTCACAACAAATTCTTCATCAAACCATCTTCGCTTGTTGCATGTGCACGTCTCAAGTCATTGAAAAGGCTTCAAGCCTTTTTTGCACTAAAGTCTAAATATGAACTGTCTGCACCTGTTGCAGTTTACATACAAATTATTTTATTGTGCATTAGGTGAATGTTTACAGAGCAAATTAGACTCCCACTCGATAGTTTATACATTAAGTATTTCATGGCCTTGGTTTCATTTTCTCCGTTTCTGTCCTGCTTTCCCAATTTTCTTTTGTCCTGATTTTCTACCCTTTCCTGACTGCTCATCTTCTCAAACAATGCCCTTTTAGCATCGTATACTGATTATGCTAAGAAGCATGTTCCTCTCAGATGTTATTGTTTATTTTATGGGCCTGTCTATTGTTTGCCTATAAGGTGGTCTTCTGGAATGGCTTCAGTTGCAGGTCAGAAGGGTGTCTTAGGGCCATAGTCTCAGGGATTCCTCCAGTCTGTCAGATCTGTAAGTTTGGTTTTTTTGTGTGAATTTGATTGTTGTCTCCATTTTTCTCCTGCTCTGTCCAGGACCCTCTGTTGTGATTCCAGTCAGGGCGGTTGGTAGCTTTAGCTAGGTAATATCTAGTTCTTTTGGTCTCGGGGTTGTGTAGGCTGTGGTTCATGTGGCCCATTAGTCCTTTGGATTAATTGCTTCCTTGAGTCTTTGGTTTTCTTCACTCTCCTTTACTCCAGACAGAAAGAGACCAATATTTGTATCTTAGATGGCTGCTCGCAAGCTTTTAAGACTCCAGATGCTACTCACAAAAGTAGGATACAGAACATTGTCTTTATGAAAGATGTTGTGCCAGTTGACGTAGATGTTCCCTGAGTCTATGGTCCTTTGCCTTCAAGCCTAGGAACTTCATCCCGCAAGGTGTTTGACTGTCTAAGAGGTTTCCCTGGCTGTGTCCTTTGTGTGCTCTATTGTCTACATTAATATATGAGGAGCATCTAGCGTCATGTATGCAGAAATATCCACTACCAAACCTGTGCCTGCTGGTAAGCATGCTCCCTTACCCTCTCCTACACCTCTTTGTGTATCTATCTACTTATGTACCCATTTGCAAATTATTGTTTGTCAATACTATTGTATTGTATTGTATTGTATTGCAGGATTGTCTATGCTATCGAAGTTACCATAGTTGCCCTTTATTCTTGAGTTTCTTTCAGCATTCTGTCTTGCCTTGGTCATGTTGTACCGACTTCTCCCATACTGTGTGTTGCCTTTCCCTTTACCAGTATTAACATGTGTCTTCTATCTATTTGATAACTTTCTCTCCCTCACTCTCCTATCCCTGGTAACCATCGAAGTGTTTTTTTCTTTTTCTGTGTATAAAGCTTTGGTTGTTTCTTTGTAATGCTATAGTTGTTCTTTTGTCACTGACTTATTTCACTCAGGATAATCCCCTCCAAATTCATCCATGTTGGAAATGTTTCATGGAATTGTCATTATTCTTTATTGTTGTATTGTATTTCGTTGTGTGTATGTACTACAGTTTGTTAATCCATTAATCTGTTGGTGGGCACTTAGGTTGTTTCCATTTTTTTGCTATTGTGAATAATGCTGCAGTGAACATGGGCATGCATATGTCTATTTGTGTGATGGTTCTTATTTCTTCAGGGAATATACCTAGGAGTGGGATTGCTCAATCATATAGTATTTCTATTTCTAGCCTTTTGAGGAAATGTCATACCATTTTCCATAGTGTTCTTACCTTTTACATTTTCTTCTGCAGTGTATAAGTGTTCCAATCTCTCCACAAATTCCACAATATTTGTTATGTTCTGTTTTTTTGATTAGTGTCAGTAATGTCAGAGTGAGATGGTATCTGATTGTAGTTTTGATGTGAAAAAGGAAACCTTCCTTGTGTAAAATGACAGAAATCCACCATCAAAGTATAGGATTTTATCAAGGCCAGTTTGCATACAGGAGCCCTGGTGGTGCAGTGATAAAGAGCTCGTTGCTCACCAAAATGTTGGCAGTTTGAATCTACTAGATGCTCTTTGGAAACCCTATGGGGCAATTCCACTCCGTCCTATAGCGTCGCTATGAGTCCGAATCAACTAAATGGAAATGGGTTTGGATTTTTTGTTTTGTTTTGTTTTAATTGCTAATGATTGCGAGCATTTCTTCATATGCTTGTTAGCTGCCTGAATGACTTCTTTGATGAGTGTTCATATCTTTTGGGCATTATTTAATTGGACTGTTCATCTTCTTACTGTTGAGGTGTTGAAGTTTTCTATAAATTTTAGAGATTAGGCCATTGTCGGATATGTCATAGCCAAATTTTTTTTTTTCACCAATCTGTAGGTTCTTTTTTACTCTTTTGGTGAAAGCTTTTGTTGAACGTAAGTGTTTAAATTTTTGGTGGTCCCATTTATCTAGTTCATCTTCAGCTATGTGTACATTTGCTGTTACGTTTGATATTCTATTTATGCCATATATTAGAGCCCCTAGGATTGTTTCTATTTTTTCTTCCATGATCTATATAGTTTTAGTTTTGTATTTAGGTCTTCGATCTCTTTTGAGTTAGTTTTTCTGTATAGTGTGAGGTATGGGTCTTGTTTCATTTTTCTATAGATAGATATCCAGTTTTGCCAGCACCATTTGTTGAAGAGACTGTCTCTTCTCCATTTAATGGACTTTGGCCCTTCATCGAAGATAAGCTGTCCATAGGTGGATGGATCACATCTGAGTTTTCAGTTCTGTTCCACTGGTCTATGTGTCTGTGTCCTTGTACCAGTACTAGGCTGTTTTGGCTACCATAGCTGTATAGGAGGCTCTGAGATCACGTAGTGTGAGGACTTCTATGCTGTTCTCCTTCAATAATGCTTTACTTATCCAGTGGTTCTTTCCTTTCCATACAAAGATGATGATTAGTTTCTCCATTTCTTTAAAGAATGCTGTTGGAATTTGGACGGGGTTTGCATTTTATCTGTAGGTTGCTTTGGGTAGAATTGACATTTTCATAATGTTGAGTCTTCCTCTCCATGACCATCGCATGTTTTTCCATTTATGTAGGTCTCTTTTGGTTTCCTGCAACAGCGTTTTGTAGTTTTCCGTGTATAGGTCTTTTATGTCTCTGGTTGAATTCATTCCTAAATATTTTATCTTTAGGGGGGCTATTGTAAACGGTATTTTTTTCCTGGTTTCCTTTTCTAAGTTCTCTTTGTTGGTGTAGAGGAATCCAACTGATTTTTTTAATTTGATCTTGTATCCTGTTACTTTGCTGAATCTTTCTATTAGTTCCAGTAGCTTTCTTGTGGAATCTTCGGGACTTTCTATGTATAGGATCTTATCATCTGTGAATTAAAAACAAAAACCCCTTACCATTGAATCGATTCAAACTCATAGCAACCCTATAGGACAAATAAGAACTGCCCCATAGGGTTTCCAAGGAGCACCTGGTAGATTCTAACCGCCAACATTTTGGTTAGCAGCCATAGCTCTTAACCACTATGCCAGTAGGAATTGTTTTATTTCTTCCTTTTCAATTTGAATGCCCTTTATTTCCTTTTGTTGCCTTATTGCTCTAGCTAGAACTTTCAGTACAATGTTGAATAAGAGTGCTGATAAAGGGCATCCTTGTCTGGTTGCCATTCTCAAGGAGAATGCTTTCAGTCTCTCTCCATTGAGAATAATGTTGGCTGTTGGTTTTGTAAAACTGCCCTTTATTATGTTGAGGGATTTCCCTTTTACTCCTATTTTGTTGAGAGGTTTTATCAGGAATGGGTGTTGGATTTATCAAATGACTTTTCTGCATCGATTGAAATGACCATGTGATTCCTTTTTTTTTTTAATGTGGTGAATTATGTTGGATTATATTTTCTAATGTTGAACCATTCTTGCATAAATGAATTCTACTTGGTCATGATGTATTATTTTGTTGATATGCTCTGAATTTTATTGGCTAGAATCTTGCTGAGAATTTTTGCATCTTTTTTATGAGAGATATATTGGTCTGTAATTTTCTTTTTTTGTGGTGTCTTTGCCTGGCTTTGGTATCAGGGTTATGCTGGCTTCATAGAATGAATTTGGGAGTATTCCTTCATTTTCTATGCTCTGAAATAGTTTGCATGGTATTGATGTGAGTTCTTCTCTAAATGTTTGGTAGAATTCTCCAGTGAAGGCATCTGGACCAGGGCTTTGTTGTTGTTGTTGTTAGGAGTTTTTTTTTTTTAATTACATCTTCAATCTTTTCTTTTCTTATGGTTCTGTACTGTTTTTCTACCTCAGTTTGTGTTATTTTAGATAAGTAATGCATTTGTTGAAATTTGTCCATTTCCTCTAGTTTTCAAATTTGTCATAGTATAATTTTTCACAGTATTCTGTTATGATCCTTTTTATTTCAGTTGGTTCTTTTGTAGTGTCACCCATACCATTTCTTATAAGGGTTAGTTGCTTGCTCTTCTGCTTTACTTTTGTCAATTTGGTCAATGGTTTGTCAATTTTGTTGATCCTTTCAAAGAACCAACTTCTAGTCTTGTTGAGTCTTTCTATTGTTTTCCTGTTCTCTATTTCATTTATTTCTGCTCTGGTCCTTATTATTTCCTTTCTTCCAGTGATTGTGGATTACTTTTGCAGTTGTCTTTCTATTTGTTTGAATTGTTAAGTTAATGTTTTGATTTTGGCTCTTTCTTCTTTTTTGATATGTGTGTTTATGGCTACGAATTGTCCTCTGAGCACTGTTTTTGCCATGTCCCAAAGGTTTTGGTAAGACATGTTTTCACTCTCATTTGATTCTAGGAATTTTTTTTTATTTCATCTTTGATTTCTTCTATTAACCAGTGGTTTTTAAGTAAGGTGTTATTCATTTTCCATGTATTTGATTTCTTTTCCTTACTCTTCCTGCTATTGATTTCAACTTTTACAGCATTGTGATCAGAGAAAATACTTTGTATTATTCAGATGTTTTGGATTTTGTTGAGGCTTGCTTTGTGACCTAAAGAGTCATCTACTCTGAAGAATGATCAGTGTGCATTGGAAAAAATATATACAGTTTGCTGCTATTGAGTGGTGTGTTGTATATATGTCTATGAGGTCAAATTGTTTGATTGTGGGCTTTGTTGGTGTTGTTGTTAGGTGCTGTCAAGTTGGTTCAAACTCATAGTGACCCTATGCACAACAAAACAAAACACTGCCCGGTCCTCAGCCATCCTTACAATCGTTGTTATGCTTGAGCTCATTGTTGCAACCACTCTGTCAATCCACCGTGTTGAGGGTCTTCCTCTTTTCCACTGACCCTGTACTCTGCCAATCATGATGTCCTTCTCCAGGGACTGATCCCTCCTGACAACATGTCCAAGGTATGTAAGACACAGTCTCACCATCCTTGCTTCTAAGGAGCATTCTGGTTGTACTTCTAAGACAGATTTGTTTGTTCTTTTGACAACCTATGGTATATTCAATATTCTTTGCCAACACCACAATTCAAAGGCATCAATTCTTCTTTGGTCTTCCATATTCATTGTCCAGCTTTCACATGCAAATGATAAGATTGAAAATACCATAGCTTGGGTCAGGCATACCTTAGTCTTTTAGGTGACGTCTTTGTCTTTCAACACTTTAAAGTGGTCCTTTGCAGCAGATTTACCCAATGCAACGCGTCTTTTGATTTCTTGACTGCTGCTTCCATGGTTGTTGATTGTGGATACAAGTAAGATGAAATCCTTAACAACGTCAATCTTTTCTCTGTTTATCATGATTTTGCTCATTGGTCCAGTTGTGAGGATTTTTGTTTTCTTTATGTTGAGCTGGAATCCATACTGAAGGCTGTGGTCTTTGATCTTCATTAGTAAGTGCTTCAAATCCTCTTCACTTTCAGCAAGCAAGGTAGTGTCATCTGCATAACACAGGTTGTTAATGAGACTTCCTCCAATCCTGATGCCCCATTCTTCTTCATATAGTCCAGCTTCTCATATTATTTGCTCAGCATACAGATTGAACAGGTATGGTGAAAGAATACAACCCTGACGCACACCTTTCCTGACTTTAAACCAATCAGTATCCCCTTGTTCTGTCCAAACAACTGCCTCTTGATCTATGTAAAGGTTCTTCATGAGCACAATTAAGTGTTCTGGAATTCCCATTCTTTGCAATGTTATCCATAATTTGCTATGATCCACACAGTCGAATGCCTTTGCATAGTCAATAAAACATAGGTAAACATCCTTCTGGTATTCTCTGCTTTCAGCCAGGATCCATCTGACATCAGCAATGATATCCCTGGCTCAGCGTCCTCTTCTGAAACCGGCCTGAATTTCTGGCAGTTCCCTGTCTGTATGGTGGGCTTTAGATCTGTATTTTTGATGAGTTTCCTTCTAGTTGTTCTGATCTTCAACAAAACCGATGTTTTGAAGTATCCTATTTTATTGTTTATTTTATTTTACTGTTTCTCTTTTCAATGCTGTTAGAATTTTTTAGAAAATTTTTCATGTATTTTGATGCCATTATGGGGTGCATATATATACTATTGTTATGTCCTTTAGGGTTGACATTTTAATCATTACATAATGTCCTTCCTTATCTTTTATGGTGGATTTTGGATTAAAGTCTATTTTGTCAGAGATTAATACTGCCACTCCTGCTCATTTTTGTTTATTGTTTGCTTTATATATTTTTTCCATCCTTTGAGTTTTAGTGTACTTATGTCTTTGTGTCTAAGGTGTATCTCTTGAAGACAGGATGTTCATGAGTCATTTTTTAAATCCATTCTGCCACTTTCTGTCTCTTTACTCGTGCATTTAGTCCATTTACATTCAGTGTGATTATTGATAGCTATGTGTTACTGCTGTCATTTTGTTGTGGGTTTTTGTTTTGTTTTTTCTTTTTGTGGTGTTGGTAATTTCTTTGTTCTGCTTAATTTCTTTGCTTATTTCTTTTTGTCTATGGATGTTCTTTTCATTTATTTCTTGTTTATTTTAATATTTCTTGTAAGATGGTCTAGTTTTTACAAATTCATTTAACATCTGCTTATCTGAAAAGTCCTAATTTCTCCACCATATTTTTTTGGTTTCATTTGAGAGATAAGTTTGCTGAATGTATAACTCTTTGTTGACAATTGTTTTCCTTTCAAGGTTTTATATATGTCATCCCATTGCCTTCTTGCCTGAATGGTTTCTGCTGAGTAATCAGAGCTTAGTATTCATTGTTCCCCTTTGTAGGTGACTTTTCATTTTTCTTGACCTACTCTCAGGATTCTTTCTTTGTGTTTGGTTTTGGTAAATTTGATTATAATATGTCTTGGTGATTTTCTTTTGGGGTTTATCCTGTAAGGGGTTTGCTAAGCTTCTTGGATGGGTATCTTCTTTCATGATATTTGGAAAGTTTTCTGTCAGTAAATCTTTGACAATTCTCTCTATGTTTTCCATTACGTCCCCCTGTTCTGGTACTCCAATAACTCACAAATTTTTCCTCTTGATATCATCCCACATAATTCTTAGGCTTCATTCTTTTTCTGATTTTCCCTCAAATAAATTGATGTCAAGGGATTTGTCTTCAATTTTGCAAAGCCTGTCTTCTAATAATTCAATTTTGCCCCATATCCTTCTATTAATTTGTCTATTTCTGAAATTTTATTGTTAAACTTTTGGATTTGTAGTTGCTGTTTTTGTATAGTTTCTAATTTTCTATTCATTTTGCCATTTTGTTCTTGTATTGTTTTCCTGAATTCTTCTATTGTTTTGTTTGTGTTTTCCTTGATTTTGTCTGTGCTTTCCTTGAACTCTTGGTGAACCCTGTTGTATTAGTATTTTGAATTCCTTATCAGGTAGTTCCATTACCATTTCTTCCTCTGGAAAGTTTTCTAGTTCTTTATTTTGGTCACTTGCTGGTGCTGTCTTGACCTGCTTCTTTATGTGATTTGATATTGTCTGTTGTTTCTGAGGCATCAAGCCGTTATTATATTTATTGACTTATTTATTTATACTGATTGTATGTTTGTTTACTGGGTACTGATTTTTTGTTTTGTTTTGATATATCCGAGTAGGCAGGGCATGTGTGCTACTCTGATCACTAGTCTGACAGCACTGGAGTTCTTCACTTATGTCTTTGGGTGGATGGGGCATTGACTGGGCCTGTGAGTGCAGTTCTCCGTTCACTGTTCTTGTGGGGCAGCTGAGGATGTAGCTGGAGTTTTTGGTGAGATGATGTTTCTGTCTGGCTGGTCAGCTGGGCATGGCTGCAGGGAATGTTCTCACTGGTTACTAGTTGAGTATTGTGTGTGCACACTGTCAGTTGCTGGGTGTTCTGAGCAAGGATGCCCAGGCCATCAGTCACTGGGTGTGTGATTGTTAAGATTGAGTGGGCCATGATTCTCAGTATTTTGGCAGCCGTGTAATATTGTGGTCACTTCTCTGTTGAGATTTGATATGGGATCACCCCCATGATGGGATTTGCTGTGAGTAGCCAGTTGGTTGAAAGGGAAGTTCCTTGGGTGTGTGGCCCGCATTGAATGTGGGCAGATGTTCTGGCAGGGCTCGGGACTTTTGCTTGTTCTAGATCCTGCAGCTGGCTCTTGTTAATCCAACTTCTGGTTCCTGGAACTTGAACTAACATCTTGCCTGTGGTCTTTCCTGCTGATCTTGGGATTCATTGATCTTCACAGCCTGTGAGCAAGAGCCCTGCCCCCTGACCTGCCAATCTTGGGCTTACCAGTCTCTGTGGCTACATAAATCAGGAAAAGCTTCTATCCTAACCCACAGACTTGCAACATTACATCACATGGCTGTACAACCATGTGAGCCATTTCCTTGATATAAATCTCTCCCCCTCTTTTTTTTTTTATGCTGGTTTATAGGGTCATTATGAGTTGGAATCGACTAGATGGCACTGGGTTTTTTTTGTTTTTTTTTTTTTTTTACTTCTCTAAAGGACCCAGCCTAAGACAGGGTGGGTGGCATGGAAACTCTCACCAATGGTCCCAGGAGGGCTAGTCTGGTCAGGAATGGTCAAAGTAGGCATAAACCTCCAGTTATGGGGGGCGATGCAGTGTTTTGGTGGGGGAGGTACCACAGGTCCATGGGTGCCCCATTGGAGGGTGTTACCCTTTCCACTAAAACACACAATGGGGGAGGGTGTGTCACTGGTCCTCAGGCCTCCTGCTCAAGTGGCTAGGGAATGTGGGAGGCACCACTGCACCACAGGACCTGGTGAGGTTGGCTGAGTGTAAGAGCGTGTGGGTGCCTCCACTCACTGTGTTGAGGAAGGGAGGGAGGTGGGTGATGGGCATGCAAGCACACAGACACATGGTCACTGATGCTCACCTGGTGGGTGAGATCAGTGATGGGCAGGAAAGCTCGCAAATATGTATACACATAATTGGGCAGTCAGGAAAGACAGATTAATTGGCCAAAGACTCACTGGAGTGGACTTCTGGCACTCATTGGGGACGGCAGATGAAACAGGAGGGGCAGGCATTCAGTTCCATGCCTGAGTGGACTGTCAGTGTTTGGCACTGTCAGGCAGATGAGAAAGGTAGGATGGGGGACTGAAGCTGAGCTGGTGTGGCCTACTGGCACTCGGCGCAGTTGAGCAGGCAGAAAATGTGGAGCATGCTGCTGCCTCCGTGCCTGAGCAGCCTACCGATGCTCAGCTCAATTGGGCAGGCAGTAAAGGCAGGGGAGGTGTCTGAAGTCATGCTGGAGTAAGTTGCCAGCATATAGTACAGTTTGGTGGACTAGTAGGATAGGGTGGGCAGCTGGGTCCATGCCATAGCGGCTTGCCATCATTTGGTAGAGTCAGGTGGGTGGGAAAGGTGACTCAGGTGGCCGGGTGGAGAGGGGAAGGAGGAGGGCTTATAACATGGTCCCCAGTGGTCTGTGCTGCAAGGATGAGGGAGATTTGTGCTGCTATTCACCTTGTTTCACTCTGGGTGTGTCTTCTCAGTTTCTCTGTGTCCTGATGGGAATTCCACGATGTTTCCTTCTGTGCTACTCACCTGAGATACCTGCTGTCTTTGTATCAAGATGGCCACCTTCTTGTTTGCTATTTTTGGTCAGTTTCTTCTTCTATTTGGTGTTTGATCTAGTTCTTTATCCCTTCATTTGATGCTCAGCGTTCCAGGATTGACACATGTATCTGTTTTACTTGGTTTTTCTAGTCTTTGCTGGAGAGGAACAGTGTGGTACAAATTCTTGAAAACACACTTAGGAATGGATCTCATTCATAGCCCAGGGACTGCCTGCAATTGTAAATCTTTGTGGGGACATATGCTTTTATTTCTCTTAGCTAAACGCCCAGGAATAGAATGCCTGAATTATAGGGTTGATATATGTTCAACATTTGAAGAAACTGCCAAACCATTTCCCAAAGTGTACCATTCTACATTCTTACCAGCAGAATGGTCAATGTTTTAATTTTTTGTCATTCTAGTGGTTATATGGAGCCCTGGTGGTATAGTAGTTAAGAGATCGGCTGCTACCAAAGGGTCAGGAGTTCAAATCCACCAGCCACTTCACGAAAATCCTATGGGGCAATTCTACTCTGTCTAACTCACTATGAGTTGGAATCAACTCAATATCAATGGGTAGTGGCTATATAACAGTATCTCTTTGTAGTTTTAATTTGCATTTTTCTGACGACTAATCATTTTTAACATTTTTTCACATGGTTGTTTGCCATTCATTTATGTTCTTTGGTGAAGCATCTGTTCCAATCTTTTGCCCATTTTTATTGCATAATTTGTCTTCGTATTATTGAATCACTTGAGTTATTTATATATTCTAAATACAAGCCAGAGACCTGGTGGCACAGTGATTAAGAGCTCAGCTGCTACCCAAAGGGTCAGCAGTTTGAATCCACCGGCTGCTCCTGGGACACCATATGGAGCAGCTCTACTCCATCCTACAGGATCACTATGAGTCGGAATTGACTCAACAGCAATGGGTTTAAATATGAGTCCTTTATTGAACATTTTATTTTGCAAATATTTTTTCCTAGTATATGGTTTGCCTTTTCAAAATGGAAAAACAGGAAGAGAAGGGCATAGAACTTGTCATTTTCAGATGGATCCTTTTGATTAACTGTAGATAGTAATAGAAAAATATAAACTTAAATGTGAGTATTGAAAATGTAAGGGTTACTTTGTTATTCTCCAAGAAAAGTCAGAATATGAGGAAAACAGCAACAACAACAATAAAAGATGGGGACATCTTTAATATTTTAACACATAAAACGATTTAATTAAAAAATTATAGAAAGAAAGGAGAGGTGCCAAGGTGGCACTGTAGTCAGACAGTCCAGTGAACCCTCTTACAACAGACCCAAAAAAACAAGTGACACAATTATATTTACAACAAACTAGGAGCTCTAAACATCAAAGGCAAAGTTAGAAAACAGGCTGAGCAGCAGGGAGAAGGAGAGACAGTTCAGAAATGAAGAGGAGTTACCAGACATGAATTGTCAGGAACCCTCAAGCTTCAGTGGGCTGGTGGTAGAGTTCAGCCACAGTTTCCTCAGGGAGAAACAGCCAGCTGCACAGCCTACTCACTATCTGGTTGCAGCAGGGGGTCATGCTCTGAACAAGGCAGGAGGCTGACAACCATTCCCCATGTGTCTGTGACGAAAGTGTGTACCTGTTCCCTAGAGCATGCAGGTGGGTGGTTTCTGCAGACAGACCATGAGCACTCCAGAACCAGAGAATAATGGTGCTTTCAGCAAAAGCTAAGTACTTGCATATATTTTACCCTGTCTCCAGCCCCCAAGACAGCTTCAGGGGCTGTTGAGTTCCCTGGGCCTGAGATAGGTTCTGCTGCATGCTCTGAACCATTCTCCTGGCCTTGAAGAAGGAATAAATTCACAATTGGGGAAAAGATAATCTGCCAGCTCCACAAACCTGGGGAATTCAGTACAGAAGTGGCTGCTGTCCAGGCATAAACAGTCTGTGGACTTTGATTACACTTGCCCTCCTCATGGACCTCTGTGGGGCTATTTCAGGAGAATAGGCCCTTGTTGGCAGACTGCAACTGTTTCAGCTGTGCAGTGAAGTGGGTGTTTGATGTTTGACACTGCTTTGCCAATTAAACAGGGTCCTCACCTACCAGCATCAGGAGACTAAGGACTGGTGGCTCTACTCGGATCACCCAGCTACCCCCAACAGGGGTCCAAGGATAACTGGCACCTCCCAGTAATTACAGCCCAAAGCGTTGGGTGCTCATGGTCCATCTGCAGAACCAACCCACCTGTGTACTCTAGGAAAAGGGATGCACTTTCCTCACAGACATGTGGGGGACAGTTGTCAGCTCCCTGCCTTCTTCAGATTGTGACCCCCTGCTGAAACCAGATACCAGTACCTACACCACTCACCCCTGCCCCCTAAGACTGTAGGACAGAGCCAGTACCACACACTTGATGACCATTACCTGGACACCTCAGCTGAATCCATATAAAAAAAAAGTGAATGGACTCCTAGGCTGATATACTTGATAACAGCTCTAGCCACCTGATGACAGGATGTTAGAGCTTCGATGGCAAAAATAATCAAGCGAGCAAGCTGAAGCAACCCATGTGGGCATATCATAACAAAACAAAGCGAGAAGCTAGGGTATAGTAAGCAAACATAAAATAAGCTAATATAATAACTACCAGATGGCTCATAGACAACAGTCAATATCAAATCACATAAAGAAGCAGGCCATGATCACTTCAACAAGCTCTCAAAAAAAAAAAAAAAATCAAGAGATCTTCTTGATGAAGGTGCCTTCCTGGAATTACCGGATACAGAATAAAAAAGACTAATACACAGAACTCTTCAAGACATTAGGAAGGAGATCAGGAAGGAGATCAGGCAATACACAGAACAAGTGAAGGATCACACAGATAAAGCAGTTGAAGAAATTAAAAAGGTTATTCAAGAACATTATGAAAAATTATAAAGCAGCAAGAAACCAAAGAGAAATAGCAATCAAAATTCAGAAGATTAACAATAAAATTACAGAATTAGACAACTTAATATAAAGACAGAGGAACAGAATTGATCAAGTGGAAGGCAGATCTGGTGAGACTGAAGGAAAAGCATTTGGCATCAATATGTTTGAAGAATAATCAGATAAAAGAATTTTAAAAAAAAAGAAAGAAACCCTAAGAATCCTGTGGGACTCTATTAAGAGAAATAACCTATGAGTGATTGAAGTCCCAGAATGGGGAGGGAGAACAGAAAATACAGACAGAATTGTTGAAGATTTGTTGACAGAAAATTTCCCTGGTATTGTGAAAGATGAGAAGATATCTATCCAAGATGCTCATCAAACTCCACATAAGGTAGATCTTAAAATAAAGTCACCAAAACATATAAACAAGCTTACCAAAACCAAAGATAAAGACAGAATTTGAACAGCAGCTAAGGATAAATAAAAAGACACCTACAAAGGAGAGTCAATAAGAATAAGATCAGACTACTCAGCAGAAACCATGCAGGCAAGAAGGCAATGGGATGACTTATATAAAGCATTGAAGGAAAAAAATAGCCAGACAATAATTATATATCCAGCAAAACTGTCTCTCAAATATGAAGGCGAAATTAGGACATTTCCATATAAACAGAAGTTTAGGGAATTATTAAAAACCAAACCAAAACTTCAAGAAACACTAAAGGGAGTTCTCTGGTTAGAAAATCAATAATATCAGACATCAACCAAAGACTGAAACACTGGATAGAGCAATCAGATTTCATCCCAGATCCAAAAATCGCAAAAATAAATAAAGATAAAAAACCTGTGAAAGAGGGAAACAGTGATATCATTGTGTAAAAGAAGACAGCATTAAAACAATAAAGAGAGACTTAGAAATGTAGTCATAGATCTTTCATACAGAAAGGAAGACAAGGCAATATAAAGAATAAAAGTTATGTTTAAGTTTAGAAAAATAGAGGTAAATATGAAGGTAACCACAAAGGAGACAAACTCTCCTAAACATCAAAATGAAATACAAGGAAAAAATAGAGACTCAGCAGAAACAAAACCAACAGCAATGAATAAGAGGAAAAGACAATACATAAAGATAACCTACTCAGCACAAACACTTAAGTGGGAAAAACAAACTGTCAACAACACACAAAAAAACACATAAAAATGACAACACTAAACTCATAAAAAAACCTATCCATAATTACGCTGAGTGTAAATGGACTAAATGCACCAATAAAGAGACAGACAGTGGCAGAATGGAAAAAAAAAGATCTGTCTATGTGGTGCTTACAAGAGACACACCTTAGACTTAGAGACACTAAAAAACTAAAACTCAAAGGATGGAAAAAATATATCAAGTAAAAAACAATTAAAAAACAGTAGGAGTGGCAATATTAATTTCTGAAAAATAGACTTTAAAGTTAAAACCACCACAAAGGATAAGGAAAGACACTATATAATGATTAAAGGCACAATATACTAGGAGGATATAGCCATATTAAATATTTATGCACCCAATGACAGGCTGCAAGCCACATAAAACACACTAACAGCATTGAAAAAGAGATAGACACCTTCACAATTATAGTAGGAGACTTCAACACAACACTTTTGGTGAAGGACAGGACATCTACAAAGAAGCTCAATAAAAACATGGAAGACCTAAATGCCACAATCAACCAACTTGAATTCATAGAGATAGACAGAAAACTCCACCCAACAGCAACCAAGTATACTTTATTTTCTGCTGCACATGGAACATTCTCTAGAATAGACCACATATTAGATCATAAAGCAAGCCTGAGCAGAATCCAAAACATTGAAATATTACAAAGCATCTTCTCTGACCATGAGGCCATAAAAGAAGAAATTAACAACAGAAAAAGCATGGAAAAGAAATCAAGCACTTAGAAACTGAACAATACCCTGCTCAAAAAAAAAAAAAAACTGGGTTATAGAAGGCATAAAGAATGGAATAAAGAAATTCCTAGAATCCAGTGAGAATGAAAGCACTTCCTATCAGAACCTTTGGGACACTGCGAAAGCAGTGCTCAGATGTCAATTTATGTCAATAAATGCACGTATACAAAAAGAAGGAAGGGCCAAAATGAAAAAAAATTATCTCTAAAACTTGAACAAATAGAAAGAGAGCAACAAAAGAAACCCTCAGGAACCAGAAGGAAAAAATGAAAATTAGAGCATAATTAAATGAAATAGAAAACAGAAAAACAATTGAAAGAATTAACAAAACCAAAAGCTGGTTCTTCGAAAAAATTAAAAAAATTGATAAGCCATTGGCCAAACTGACAAAAGAAAAACAGGAGAGGAAGCAAATAACCTGAATAAGAAAGGAGATAGGTGATATTACAACAGACCCAACTGAAATTAAAAGAATCATATCAGATTAGTATGAAAAATTCTACTCTAACAAATTTGAAGAAATGGATGCGCTCCAAGAAACACACTACCTACCTAAACTAACACAAACAGAGGTAAAACAAATAAATAGACCCCTAAAAAAAAAGAGATTGAAAAGGTAATGAAAAACTCCCAACAAAAAAAAGCCCTGGCCCAAATGGACTCACTGCAGAGTTCTACCAAACTTTCAGGGAATAGTTAACACCAATACTACTAAAGGTATTTCAGACCATAGAAAAGGATGTAATAATTCCAAACTCATTCTATGAAGCCAGCATATCCCTGATACCAAAACCAAGTAAAGACACTACAAAAAAAGAAAATTACACACCTATATCCCTCATGAACTTAGATGCAAAAATACTAAATGAAATTCTAGCCAATAGAATTCAACAACATATCAAAAAGATAATTCACCATGACCAAGTGGGATTCATACCAGGTATGCAGGGATGGTTCAACATTAGAAAAACAATTGAGGTAATCCATCATATAAATAAAACAAAAGACAAGAATCACATGATTTTATCAATTGATGCAGAAAAGTCTTTGACAAAGTTCAACACCCATTCATGATAAAAACTCACAGCAAAATAGGAACACAAGGAAAATTCTTCAACACAATAAACGGCATTTATGCAAAGCCAATAGCCAACATCATCTAAAATGGAGAGAGTCTGACACATACCCCTTGAGAATGGGAACCAGAGAAGGATGCCCTTTACCACTACTCTTATTCAACTTTGTGATGGAGGTCCTAGCCAGAGTAATAAGGCTAGATAAAGAAATAAAGAGCATCCAGATTGGTGAGGAAGAAGTAAAATTATCCCTATTTGCAGACGACATGGTCTTATACACAGAAAACCCTAAGGAATCCTCAAGAAAACTATTGAAACTAATAGAAGAGTTCAGCAGAGTATGAGGGTACATGATAAACATTAAAAAATCAGTTGGATTCCTCTACACCAACAAAAAGAACATTGAAGAGAAAATCAATGAATCAGTACCATTTACAGGAGCCTCCAAGAAGATAAAATACTTCGGAATAAATCTTACCAGAGATGTAAAATATTTATACAAAGGAAACCACAAAACACTACTGCAAGAAACCAAAAGAGACATACATAAGTGGAAAAATATACCTTTCTCATTGATCGGAAGACTTAACTTGTGAAAATGTCTACATATTTTATCAAAAGTGATCTATACATACAATGATGCAATTCCGATCCAAATTCCAACAACGGTTTTTAAAGAGATGGACAAAGAGGCCCCAGATAAGTAAAACATTACTGAAAAAGAAGAACAAAGTGGGAGGCCTCACTCTACCTGATTTTAGAACCTATTATACTGCCACAGTAGTCAAAAAGCCTGGTACTGGTACAGCAGCAGATACATAGATCAATGGAAGAGAATTGAGAATCCAGACATACAGCCATCCACATATGAGAAGCTGATTTTTGACAAAGGCCCAAAGTCAGTTAAATGGGGAAAAGACAGTCTTTTTTTTTTTTTTTTACAAAAGGTGCTAGGATAACTGGATATCCATCTGCAAAAAAAAAGAGAAACAAGACCCATACCTCACGCCATGCACAAAAACTAACTCAAAATGGATCAAAGACCTAAATATGAAATCCAAAACCATAAGGATCATGTAAGAAAAAATAGCAAAAACGTTAGGAACCCTAATACATGGCATAAACAGTATACAAAACATTACTAACAATGCAGAAGAGATACTAGATAACTGGGAGATCCTAAAAATCAAACACCTAGGCTCATCCAAAGACTTCACCAAAAGAGTCAAAGATTACCTACAGATTGGGAAAAAGCTCTTAGCTATGACATTTCCGATCAGTGCCTGATCTCTAAAATCTACATGGTACCGCAAAAACTCAACAACAAAAGGACGAATATCCCAATTAAAAAATAGGCAAAAATATGAGCAGGAACTTCACTAAAGAAGACATTCAGGCAGCTAACAGATATTTGAGGAAATGCTCACAATCATTAGCCATTAGAGAATGCAAATCAAAACTACAATGAGATTCCATCTCAGTCCAACAAGGCTGGCATTAATCCAAAAAACACAAAATAATAAATGTTGGAGAGGTTGTGGAGAGACTGGAACACTAATACACTGCTCGTGGGAATGTAAAATGGTACAACCACTTTGGAAATCGATTTGGCACTTCCTTAAAAAGCTAAAAATAGAACTAACATATGCTCCAACAATCCCACTCCTTGGAATACATCCAAGAGAAATAAGGGCCTTTACACAAATAGATATATTCACACCCATGTTCATTGCAGCAGATGGAAGCAGCCAAGGTGCCCATCAGTGGATGAACGGATAAATAAATCAGGGTATATTCACACAATCAAATACTATACATTGATAAAGAACAGTGATGAATCTGTGAAACATTTTATAACATGGAGGAATCTGGAAGGCATTATGCAGAGTGAAATTAGTCAGTTGCAAAAGGACAAATATTGTATAAGACCACTCCTATAAGAACTCAAGAAATAGTTTAAAAAGAGAAGAAAATATTCTTTGATGGTCATGATAGGGGAGAGGAAGGGAGAAAGAAGGGTATTCACTAATTAGATAGAAGATAAGAACTATTTTATGTGAAGGGAAGGACAACACACAGTACAGGAGAGGTCAGCACAACTGGACTAAACCAGAAGTAAAGAAGTTTCCTCAACAAACTGAATGTTTCCAAGGCCAGAATAGCAGAGGCAGGAGTTTGGGGACCATGGTTTCAGAGGACATCTAAGTCAATTGGCATAATAAAATCTATTAAGAAAACATTCGGCATTCCACTTTGGAGACTGGTGTCTGAGGTCTTAAATGCTAGCAAGTAGCCGTCTAAGTTGCATCAATTGGTCTCAACCCACCTGGAGCAAAGGAGAATGAAGAACACGAAAGACATAAGGTAATTATGAGCCCAAGAGACAGAAAGGGCTACATAAACTAGAGACTACATCAGCCTGAGACCAGAAGAACTAGATGGTGCCTCGCTAAAAGCGATGACTGCCCTGACAGGGAACACGACAGAGAAACCCTGAGGGAGCAGGAGAGTCATGGAATGCAGACCTCAAATGGTCATAAAAACACCAGACTTTGTGGTCTGACTGAGACTAGAAGGACCCCAGAGGTCACGGTCCCTAGACCTTCTGTTAGCCCAAGACAGGAGACATTCCCAAAGCAAACTCTTCAGGCACGGATTGGACTGGACAATGGGAGTGAAAATGATACTGCTGAAGAATGAGCTTCTTGGATAAAGTAGACACCTGAGACTATGTTGGCATTTCCTATCTGGAGGGGAGATGAGAGAGCCAAGGGGTCAGAAACCGGCCGAATGGACATGAAAACATAGAGTGGAGGGAAGGATTGTGCTGTCTCATTAAGGGGAAAGCAATGAGGAGCATATAGCAAGCTGTGTATAAATTTTTGTATGAGAGGATGACTTGATTTGTAAACCTTCACTTAAAGCACAATTTAAAAAAAAGAAAGAAAGAGATGTTATGTCTAAACATAGAAAAATAGGGGTAAACATTGAGGTAACCACAAAGGAGACTTACAATCCTACTCATCAAAATAAAATACAAGAAAAAAAATGGAGACTCAGCAGAAACAAAATCAACAACAAATAAGAGGAAAAGATAATATATAAAGATAAACTACTCAGCACAAAAAATTAAGTGGGAAAAAGAAACTGTCAACAACACACACAAAAAAAATCTAAGTGACAGCAATATCCATATCCAATCTAAGTGACAGCCTATCCATAATTCTGCTGAATGTAAATGCCCTAATTGCACCAATAAATAGAGTGACACAACAGATAAAAAACATGATCCATAAAAAAACATGATATGCTGCCACAAAAGACACACCTTAGACTTAATGAGGCAAACAAACTAAAACTCAAATGATGGAAAAAAAATATATATCAAGTAAACAACAATCAAAAAATAGCAGGAGTGGCAATATTAATTTCTGGCAAAATAGATTGAACATTATCCACCAAAAATGATAAGGAAAGACACCATATAATGATTAAAGTGACAATATAAGAGGAGGATATAACCATATTAAATATTTATGCACCCAACGACAGGGCTGCAAGATACATAAAACAAACTAACAGCATTGGAAAGTGAGATAGACAGCTCCACAATTACAGTAGGAGACTTCAAAACAACACTTTTGATGAAGGACAGAACATCTAGAAAGAAGCTCAGTAAAGACACAGATCTAAATGCCACAATTAACCAACTTGACCTCATACACATATACAGAACTCTCCACTCATCGGCAGCCAAGTATACTTTCTTTTCTAGTGCACGTGGAACATTCCCTAGAATAGACCACATATTAGGTCATAAAACAAGCCTGAGCATAATCCAAAACACTGAAATATTACAAAGCATCTTCTCTTACCATAAGGCCATAAAAGTAGAAATCAATAACAGAAAGCCCAGAGAAAAGAAATCAAACACTTGGCAACCAAACAATACCCTCCTCAAAAAGGACTGGGTTATAGAAGGAATTAAGGACAGAATAAAGAAATTCATAGAATCCAATAAGAATGAAAAAACTTCCTATCAGAACCTTTGGGACACAGGTAAAACAGTGCTCAGGGGTCAATTTATATCAATAAATGTACATATACAAAAAGAAAAAAGGGCCAAAATCAAAGAATTATACCTATAATTTGAACAAATAGAAAGAGGCACCAGAAGAAAGGAAATAATAAAAAATAGAGCAGAAATAAATGAAATAGAGAACTGAAAAACAATTGAAAGAGTTAAGAACAAAAGCTGGCTCTGTGAAAAAATTAACAAAATCGATTAACCATTGGCCAAACTGACAAAAGAAAAGCAAGAGAGGAAGCAAATAACCTGAATAAGAAATGAGATGAGTGATATTACAATAGACCCAACTGAAATTAAAGAAACAATATCAGATTACTATGAAAGATTGTACTCTACATTTTGAAAACCTAGAAGATATGGATGAATTCCTAGAAACACACTACCTACCCAAACTAACACAAAAGGAGGTAGAACAACTAAATAAACCCATAACAAAAGAAGAGATTGAAAAGGTAATTAAAAAACTCCCAACAACAACAACAAAAAGCCTGGGTCGGAACGGGTTCACTGCAGAGTTCTACTAAGCTTTCAGAGAAGGGTTAACACGACTACTACTAAAGGTATTTCAGAGTATAGAAAAGGACAGAATATTCCCAAACTCAATCTATGAAGCCAGCATATCCCTGATACCAAAACCAGGTAAAGACACTACAAAAAAAGAAAATTACACACCTATATCCCTCATGAACTTAGATGCAAAAATACTAAATGAAATTCTAGCCAATAGAATTCAACAACATATCAAAAAAATAATTCACCATGACCAAGTGGGATTCATACCAGGCATGCAGGGATGGTTCAACATTAGAAAAAAATTAATGTAACCCATCATATAAATAAAAGAAAAGACAAGAACCACACGATCTTATCGATTGATGCAGAAAAGGCATTTGACAAAGTTCATCACCCATTGATGATAAAAACTCGCAGCAAAATAGGAATAGATAGAAAATTCCTCAACATAATAAAGGGCATTTATAGAAAACCAACAGCCAACATCATCCTAAATGGAGAGAGTCTGAAAGCATTCCCCTTGAGAATGGGAACCAGACAAGGATACCCTTTATCACCCACCACTCTTATTCAACATTGTGCTAGAGGTCCTAGCCAGAGAAATTAGCCTAGATCAAGATAAAGGACATCCAGATTGGAAAGGAAAAAGTAAACGTATCTCCATTTCCAGATCACATGATATTATACAGAGAAAATCCTAAAGAATCCTCAAGAACACTACTGAAATTAATTGAAGAGTTCAGCAGAGTACCAGGATACAAGATAAACATACAAAAATCAGTTGGATTCCTCTACATCAGCAAAAAGAATATTGAAGAGGAGATCACCAAGTCAATACAATTTACAGTAGCCCCCAAGAAGATAAAATACTTAGGAATAAATCTTACCAGAGACATAAAAGACCTCTACAAAAAACACTACAAGAACTACTGCAAGAAACCAAAAGAGACCTACATAAGTGGAGAAACATACCTCGCTCACGGATAGGAAGACTTAATGTTGTAAAAATGTCTATTCTACCAAAAGAGATCTATAGATACAATGCAATTCCGATCCAAATTCCAAAGACATTTTTTAATAAGATGGAGAAACAAGTGACCAACTTCATATGGAAGGGAAAGAGGCCCCAGATAAGTAAATCTCTACTGAAAAAGAAGAATAAAGTGGGAGTCCTCACTCTACTGATTTTAGAACCTATTATACCACCACAGTAGTCAAAACAGCCTAGCACTGGTACAACAACAGAAGCATAGACCAATGGAAGAGAACTGAGAATCCAGACATACATCCATCCACATATGAGCAGCTGATATTTGACAAAGGCCCAAAGTCAGTTAAATGGAGAAAAGAAAGTCTGTTCAACAAGTCATGATACCCATCTGCTAAAAATGAAACAAGACCCATATATCACACCATGCACAAAAACTAACTCAAAATGGATCAAAGACCTAAATATAAAATCTAAAACGATACAGATCATGGAAGAAAAAATAAAGACAACACTAGGAGCTCTAATACATTGCGTAAGCAGTATACAAAACATTAATAACAATGCAGAAGAGAAACTGGATAAATGGGAGCTCCTAAAAATCAAACACCTATGCTCATCCAAAGACTTTACCAAAATAGTGAAAAGATTACCCACAGACTGGGAAAAAGCTTTTAGCTATGACATTTCTGATCAGAATCTGATCTCTAAAATGTACATGATACACCAAAAACTCAACTACAAAAAGACAAACAACCCAATTAAAAAATAGGCAAAGGATATGAACAGGCACTTCACTGAAGAAGAAATTCAGGTAGCCAACAGATACATGAGGAAATGCTCACAATCATTAGCCACTAGAGAAACACAAATCAAAACAATGAGAGTCCATCTCAGTCCAACAAGGTTGGCATTAATCCAAAAAACACAAAATAATAAATGTTAGAGAGGTTGTGGAGAGACTGGAACACTTATACACTGCTGGTGGGAAAGTAAACTGGTACAACCACTTTGGAAATCAATTTGGCTCTTCCATTTTGTTGCTGTTAGGTGCCATCAAGTTGGTTCCAACTCATAGTGACCCTATGCACAACAGAACGAAACAGTGCCTGGTCCTGCGCCATCCTTACAATTGTTGTTATGCTTGAGCTCATTGTTGCAGCCACTCTGTCAATCCACCTCGTTGAGGGTCTTCCTCTTTTCCCCTGACCCTGTACTCTGCCAAGCATGATGTCCTTCACCAGGGACTGATCCCTCCTGACAACATGTCCAAAGTATGTAAGGCACAGTCTCGCCATCCTTGCCTCTAAGGAGCATTCTGGCCACACTTCTTCCAAGACAGATTTGTTTGTTCTTTTGGCAGTCCATGGTATATTCAATATTCTTCACCAACACCACAATTCAAAGGCCTCAACTCTTCTTCGGTCTTCCTTATTCATTGTCCAGCTTTCACATGCATATCATGTGATTGAAAATACCATGGCTTGGGTCAGGCGCACCTTAGTCTTCAGGGTGACATCTTTGCTCTTCAACACTTTGAAGAGGTCCTTTTCAGCACATTTGCCCAATGCAATGTGTCTTTTGATTTCTTGACTGCTGCTTCCATGGCTGTTGATTGTGGATCCCAGTAAAATGAAATCCTTGACAACTTCAATCTTTTCTCCATTTATCATGATGTTGCACATTGGTCCAGTTGTGAGGATTTTTGTTTTCTTTATGTTGAGGTGTAATCCCTACTGAAGGCTGTGGTCTTTTCATTAGTAAGTGCTTCAAGTCCTCTTCACTTTCAGCAAGCAAGGTTGTGTCACCTGCATAATGGAGTTGTCAATGAGTCTTCCTGCAATCCTGATGCCCTGTTCTTCTTCCTATAGTTCAGCTTCTCGGATTACTTGCTCAGCATACAAATTGAATAGGTATGGTGAAAGAATACAACCCTGACGCACACCTTTCCTGACTTTAAACCAATCAGTATCCCCTTGTTCTGTCCAAACAACTGCCTCTTGATCTATGTAAATGTTCCTCATGAGCACAATTAAGTGTTCTGGAATTCCCATTCTTTGCAATGTTATCCATAATTTGTTATGATCCACGTAGTCGAATGCCTTTGCATAGTCAATAAAACACAGGTAAATATCCTTCTGGTATTCTCTGCTTTCAGCAGGATCCGTCTGACATCAGCAATGATATCTCTGGTTTCACATCCTCTTCTGAAACTGGCCTGAATTTCTGGAAGTTCCCTGTCTATATACTGCTGCAGCAGTTTTTGAATGATCTTCAGCAAAATTTTGCTTGCATGTGATATTAATGATATTGTTCTATAATTTTCACGTTCATTCGGATCATCTTTCTTGGGAATAGGCATAAATATGGATGTCTTCCAGTCAGTTGGCTAGGAAGCTGTCTTCCATATTTCTTGGCATAGACAAGTGAGCACCTCCAGAGCTGCATCTCTTTGTTGAAACATCTCAATTGATATTCCATCAATTCCTGGAGCCTTGTTTCTCACCAGTGCCTTCAAAGCAACTTGGACTTCTTCCTTCAGTACCATCGGTTCCTGATCATATGCCCCCTCTTGAAATGGTTGAATATCAACTAATTCTTTTTGGTATAATGACTCTGTGTATTCCTTCCATCTTCTTTTGATGCTTCCTGCGTCGTTTAATATTTTCCTCATGGAATCCTTCACTATTGCAACTCGAGGCTTGAATTTTTTCTTCAGTTCTTTCAGCTTGAGAAATGCTGACTGTGTTCTTCTCTTTTGGTTTTCCAACTCCAGCTCTTTGCACATGTCATTATAATACTTTACTTCGTCTTCTTCAGAGGCCCTTTGAAATCTTCTGTTCAGTTCTTTTACTTCATCAATTCTTCCTTTTGCTTTAGCTGCTTGACATTTGAGACCAAGTTTCACAGTCTCCTCTGACATCCGTCTTGGTCTTTTCTTTCTTTCTCGTCTTTTCAGTGACCTCTTGCTTTTTTCATGGATGATGTCCTTGATGTCATTCCACAACTCGTGTGGTCTTCGGTCACTAGTGTTCATTGCATCAAATCTATTCTTCAGATGATCTCTAAATTCAGGTGGGATATACTCAAGGTCCTATTTTGGCTCTCATGTAGTTGCTCTGATTTTCTTCAGTTTCAGCTTGAACTTGCATATGAGCAATTGGTGGCCTGTTCCACAGTCGGCCCCTGGCCTTGTTCTGACTGATGATATTGAGCTTTTCCATCGTCTCTTTCCAAAGATGCAGTCAATTTGATTTCTGCGTGTTCCATCTGGTGAGGTCCATGTGTATAGTCGTCGTTTATGTTGGTGAAAGAAGATATTTGCAATGAAGAAGTCCTTGGTCTTGCAAAATTCTATCATTCGATCTCTGGCATTGTTTCTATCACCAAGGCCGTATTTTCCAACTACTGGTCCCTGTTCTTTGTTTCCAACTTTTGCATTCCAATTGCCAGTAATTATCAATGCATCTTGATTGCATGTTTGATCAATTTCAGACTGCAGCAGCTGATAAAAATCTTCTATTTCTTCATCTTTGGCCCTAGTGGTTGGTGTGTAAATTTGAATAATAGTCGTATTAACTGGTCTTCCTTGTAGGTGTATGGATATTATCCTATCACTGAGAGCGTTGTACTTCAGAATAGATATTGAAACGTTCTTTTTGATGATGAATGAAACACCATTCCTCTTTGAGTTGTCATTCTCAGCATAGTAGAGTATATGAATGTCCGATTCAAAATGGCCAATACCAGTCCATCTCAGCTCACTAATGCCTAGGATATCGATGTTTATGTGTTCCATTTCATTTTTGACGATTTCCAATTTTCCTAGATTCTTGCTTCGTACATTCCAGGTTCCGATTATTAATGCACGTTTGTAGCTGTTTCTTCTCATTTTGAGTCGTGCCGCATCAGCAAATGAAGGTCCCAAAATCTTTACTCCATCCATGTCATTAAGGTCGACTCTACTTTGAGGAGGCAGCTCTTCCCCAGTCATCTTTTGAGTGCCTTCCAACCTGGGGGGCTCATCTTCCAGCACTATATCAGACAATGTTCCGCTGCTATTTGTAAGGTTTTCACTGGCTAATGCTTTTCAAAAGTAGACTGCCGGATCCTTCTTCCTAGTCTGTCTTAGTCTGGAAGCTCAGCTGAAACTTGTCCTCCATGGGTGACCCTGCTGGTATCTGAATACCGGTGGCATAGCTTCCAGCATCACAGCAACACACAAGCTCCCACAGTACGACAAACTGACAGACACGTAGGGGAGCTCTCCCATAAAAAAGTAGAAATAGAACTACGATACGAGCAATCCCGCTCCTTGGATTATACCCTAGAGAAATAAGAGGCTTTAAATGAACAGATATATGGAAACCTATTTTCATCGCAGCACTATTTACAATAGAAAAAAAAATGGAAGCAATCAAGATGCCCATCAATGGATAAATAAATTATGGTATGTTCACACAATGGATAAAGGACAATGATAAATCCGTGAAACATTTCATAACATGGAGGAATCTGGAAGGCATTATGCTGAGTGAAATTAGTCAGTTGCAAATGGTCAAATATTGTATGACACCACTATTATAAGAACTCAAAAAATAGTTTAAGGAGAGAAGAAAATATTCTTTGATGGTTACGAGGGTGGGGAAGGAGGGAGGGAGGGAGGGGGTATTTGCTAATTAGATAGTAGACAAGAACTATTTTAGGTGAAGGAAAAGACAACACGCAATACAGGAGAGGTCAACACAACTGGGCTAAACAAAAAGCAAAGAAGTTTCTTGAAGAAACTGAACACTTCGAAGGCCACCGTAGCAGGGGTGGGGGTTCGGGGACCATGGTTTCAGGGGACATGTAAGTCAATTGACATAATAAAATCTATTAAGAAAACATTCTGCGTCCCACTTTGGAGAGTGGCGTCTGGGGTCTTAAACGCTAGCAGGTGGCCATCTAAGATTCATCAATTGGTCTCAACCCACGTGGAGCAAAGAAGAGTGAAGAACACCAAAGACACAAGGTAATTATGAGCCCAAGAGACAGAATGGGCCACATGAATCAGCGACTACATCAGCCTGAGACCAGAAGAACTGGATGGTGCCCGGCTACAACTGATGACTACCCTGACAGAAAACACAACAGAGAACCCCTGAGGGAGCAGGAGAGCCGTGGGATGCAGATCTCCAATGGTCATAAAAACACCAGACTTAATGGTCTGACTGAGACTAGAAGGACCCCAGAGGTCATGGCCCCAGACCTTCTGTTAGCCCAAGACTGGAGCCATTCCCTTAGCCAACTCTTCAGATAGGGATTGGACTGGGCTACGGGGTAGAAAAAGATACCGGTGAAGAGTGAGCTTCTTGGATCAAGTAGAAACATGAGACTATGTGGGTAGCTCCTGTCTGGAGAGGAGACAAGAAGGCAGAGGAGGTGAGAAGCTGAATGGACACGAAAATAGACAGTGGAGGGAAGGAGTGTGCTGTCTCATTAGAGGGAGAGCAACTAGGAGTATATGGAAAGGTGTATATAAGTTTTTGTATGAGAAACTGACTTAGTTTGTAAACTTTCACTTAAAGCACAATAAAATTTTTTTAAAAAAATTTTAGACAAAAATAACCAGATTGTATTATCTAGCCCTCTCCTCACCACCACCTCAACCTAAAGTAGACACTGGCACAGTAAATGACGGTACCACCCACACATGCGTCCAAGGTAGAGCCTATCATTACATTTAATTCTTACCTGTGCCTCCCAATTTCCACACCTAATGAATCACTAGGTCTTAAGTTTACATTCCAACTGTCCCTGAACCCTGTCCATTTCTTTCCAACCCATCATCACTACGCTAAATAATCTATCATCTGGATTACTGTTAATCTCTATAAGACTTTCTCTAAATGGTCCCCTTGTACTCACAAAAAACACTTTTTTTCAGGTTTTTTAAATATGCCTTTCTGAAATATGTTCATGTCAGTAATCATGTCACTTCTCTGCTTACTATCTTCTAAGAGTTTCCTGTTGTCTTTGTAATAAAGTTTTCACTCATCTTAACATATTTCACATGGCCCTTAGCTTCACCTGTTGTACCTGCCACATGGCACCTCCTTCTCATCCAGCACCCCAAACACACACTTCCTAAAGTTGTACTGAACTGCTTTCAATTTTCCAAACTAATCTTGCTGCCAGTATTACTCAGCTCCAAGCTTGTTTTCCTGCTGTTCTCTCTAGCAATAACTCTGTTGCACACTTTACTTATCTGATGACACAATGTATCCTTCAGATCTTAGAAAATCTATTATTTCCTCTGTAGAGCCTTACTTGATTATCCACTCTGCTCTCCCTCCTCACCCACCCCCCCCCCACCTCATGATGAGGAAGTATTCTCTTCCATGGAGCAACCTGTACTTACATCCATTCTAACACTTGTCATTGTACTGTAAATGCCTCTTTAGTTATCTCTCTCCAACCAGTTTGTAAGCTCTTGGGGGCGAGGATCATGTTTTGTTTTTGTTTGTTTTGTTGTTGTTATTGTTTTTAGTCTTGTATCCCCATCACTTGGAGTCCCTGGGCAGTACAAATGGTTAATATGCTCAGCTGCTAAGTGAGAGGTTGGAGGATTGAGGATACCCAGATGAACCTCGGAAGAAAGGCCTGGTGATCTACTTGCAAAAAACCAGCCATTGAAAAGCCTATGGGCACAATTGTTCTTTACCCACCTGGGGCAACAGAGGAAGAAGGAGAATAAGGAATGAAGGAGAATATAGAATGTGTGGCTAATTGACTGCATGAACTGCCTCCTTTGCCATTTTGGTTGGTTTGTTTTAACTGATTTTCTCTTACTGTTTTTCTCTTTTCTTTTTCTTATTGTACCTTAAATGAAGTTTTACAGAACAAACTAGCTTCTCATTAAACAATTAGTGCATATATTGTTTTTTAACATTATGTGCTAACCCCACAACAAATCAACACTCTCTCTTTCTGGACCTTGGGTTCCCTATTACCAGCTATCCTATCCCCCTCCTGCCTTCTCATTCTTGCTTCTGGGCTGGTGTGCACATTTTATCTGCTTTTGTTTTATGGTTCCGTCTAATCGTTGGCTGAACCCCAGGAGTGAATTCATTACTGAGCTAAAAGGGTGTCTGGGGGCCATATGCTCAGGGTTTCTCTAGTTACTGTCAGACCAGTAAGTCTGTTTTTGTGTGTGTGTGTGTGTGTGTGTGTGAGTTAAAATTTTGTTCCACATTTTTCTCCAGCTCTGTCCACGACCCTCTATTGCAATCCCTGTCAGAGCAGTCAGTGGTGGTAGCCGGGCACCATCTAGTTGTGCTGGACTCAGTCTGGCGGAGGCTGTAGTACCTGTGGTCCATTAGTCATTGGGACTAATTTTTCCCTTGTGCCTTTGGTTTTCTTCTTTCTCCCTTGCTCCAGACAGGATGAAACCAGTGGCATATCTTAGATGGCTGCTCACAAGTTTTTAAGACCCTAGACAGACGTTACTCAGCAAAGTAAAGTGTAGAACATTTTCTTTATAAACTATATTATGCCAATTGAGATAGATGTTCCCCAACACCATTTGGTTCCTCAGGTAGTTTGGGGGTGTCTATGGAGTTTCCAAGACCTTGCCTCGGACAAGTTGTGCTGACATCCTAATATTGTGTACTGTCTTACCCTTCACCAAAGTTACCACTTATCTATTGTCTATTTAGTGTTTTTCCATTCTCACTCCTCTGCTCCCTTATAAACATTAAATATTTTTTCTTTTTGTGTGCTAACCTTTTCATAAGTTTTTATATAGTGGTCTCATACAATATTTGCCCTTTTGTGATTGACTTATTTCACTCAGCATAATGTCCTCCAGATTCATCCAGGTTGTAAGATGTTTTGCAGATGTACTCCACTGTGTGTATGTAGCATAGTTTGTTTATCCATTCATCTATTGATGGGCATCTAGGATGTTTCCTTCTTTTGCTATTGTGAACAATGCTGCAATGAACATGGGTATGCATATGTCTATTTGTATGATGGCTCTTATTTCTCTAGGATATATTCCTAGGAGTGGGATTGCTGGATCATATGGTATTTCTATTTCTAGCTTTCTAAAGGAGTGCCATGAAACCCTGGTGGAGTAGTGGTTAAGTGCTATGGCTGCTAACCAAAGGGTCAGTAGTTCGAATCCACCAGGCGCTCCTTGGAAACTCTATGGGGCAGTTCTACTCTGTCCTATAGGGTTGCTATGAGTCGGAATCGACTCGATGGCACTGGTTTTTTTTTTTTTTGTAAAGGAGTGCCATATCATTTATCAAAATGGTTGTACCATTTTGTGTTCCCATCAGCAGTGCATAATAGTTCCAATCTCCCCACAGCCTCTCCAACATTTATTATTTTCTGTTTCTTTGATTCATGTCAGTAATGTTGGTGTGAGATAGTATCTCATTGTAGTTTTGATTTGCATTTCTCTAAAAAAAAAATTTTTTTTTTTTTTTTAGTGGCTAGTGACCACTAGCATTTCCTCACGTGTCTGTTAGCTGCCTGCATGTCTTCTTTGGTGAAGTATCTGCTCATTTCCTGTGCCCATTTTTTAATTGGATTATTTGTCTTTTTGTTGTAGAGATGTTGGATTTTCCTGTAGATTTTAGAGATTAGAACTTTGTTGGATTTGTCATAGCCAAAATTTTTTTCCCAGTCTGTAGGCTTTCTTTTTACTCTTTTGGTGAAGTCTTCTGATGAGCATGTGTTTAATTTTTAGAAGATCCCAGTTATCTAGCTTATCTTCTGGATTTTGTGTGTTGTTAGTTATGGTTTGTATCCCGTTAATGCCATATATTAGGACCTCTAGCATTGATCCTATTTTTTCTTCTAAGATATTTATACTTTTTGGATTTATATTTAGGTCTTTGATCTATTTTGAATTAGTTTTCGTGTATGGTATAAGGTATGGGTCCTGTTTCATTTTTTTGCAGATGGACATCCAGTTTTGCCAGCACAATTTGTTAAAAAGATTGTCTTTTCCTCATTTGATGGAAAAGATCAGGTCAGTGTAGGTAGTTGGATTTACATTTGGGTCCTCAGTTCTGTTCCATTGGTCAGTGTACCTGTCACTGTTCCAGTACCAGGCTGTATTGACTACCGTAGTTGTATGGTAGGTTCTGAGGTCAGGTTCTGAGTTTGCAAGTCACCCTATTTAATTATTCTTCAATAGTGCTTTACTTATGTGGGGTCTCTTGCCTTTCCACATAAAGATAATAATTAGTTTTTCCATCTCTTTAAAGAAGGCTGTTGGTATTTGGATCAGGATTGCATTGTATTTTTAGGTTGCTTGGGGTAGAATTGCCATTTTCACACTGTTGAGTCTAACTACCTGTGAGCATGGTATGTTTTTCCATTTTTTTCTGTTTTCTTGCAGTAGTGTTCTTTAGTTTTCCTTGTATAGGTCTTTTATATGCTGGTTAGATTTATTCCTAAGTATTTTATTTTTTTTAGGGCCAATTATAAGTGGTATTGTTTTCCTGATTTCCTTTTCATCATTCTCTTTATTGGTGTATAGTGGTCCAACTGATTTTTGTATGTTTATCTTGTATCGTGATACCCTGCTGAATATTTCTGTTAGTACCAGTAGTTTTCTCGTGAAGTCTTTTGGGCTTACTATGTATCGTATCATATCATGAACAAGTAGGGACAGTTTTACTTCTTCATTACCAATTCAAATGCCCTTTATTTCTTTTTCTTGCCTTATTGCTCTAGCTAGGACTTCCAGAACAATGTTAAGTAGGAGTGGTGATAAAGGGCATCCTTATCTTGTTCCTGTTCTCAAGGGGAGTGTTTTCAGCCTCTCTATTAAGAATGAAGTTGGCTATTGGTTTTGTATAGATGCCATTTATTATGTTGAGAAATTTCCCCTCTATACCTATTTTATTGAGAGTTTTTATCAGGAATGGGTGTTGGACTTTGTCAAATGCTTTTCTGTGTCTATTGAGATGATCATGTGATTCTTTTGTTTTATTTATGTGGTGGATTATGTTGATTAATTTGCTAATGTTGAACCATTCTTGCATACCTGGTATGAATCCCACTGGGTCATAGGTTTTTTTTTTTTTTATGATGCTGAATTCTATTGGCTAGAATTTTGTTAAGAATTTTTGCACCTATATTCATGAGAGATATTGGTATGTAATTTTCATTTTTGTGGTGTCTTTGCCTGGTTTTGGCATCAGGGTTATGTTGGCTTCGTAGAATGAATTTGGAAGTATCTCTTCCTTTTCTAGATTCTTAAAAAGTTTGAGTAGTTCTGATGTAAGTCTTCTCTGACTGTTTGGTAGAATTCTCCAGTTGAGCCATCTGGGCCAGGGTTTTTTGTTGTTGTTGTTGTTGTTGGGAGTTTTTTTTGTTTTGTTTTGGTTTTTAATTACCTTTTCAATCTCTCCTCTTGTTACGGGCCTGTTCAGATTTTCAGTTCAGTTTGTATTAGTTTGGATAAGTAGTGTGTTTCTAGAAACTTGTTCATTCCTTCCAGATTTTCAAATTTGTGTAGTTCTTCATAATACTCTGTTATGATCATTTTTATTTCAGTTGGGTCTGTTGTAATGTCCCTCATTTCATTTCTTCTTTGGGTTATTTACATCCTCTCCAGTTTTCCTTTTGTTAATTTGGCCAATGGTTTGTTGATTTTGTTGATCCTTTCAAAGAACCAACTTTTAGTTTTTTGATTCTATTGTTTTCCTATTCTCTATTTCATTTATTTCTGCCCTGATCTTTATTATTTCCTTTCTTCTGGTGGCTGTGGGCTTCTTTCGCTGTTCTCTCTCTATTTGTTCAAGTTGTGTAGATAACATTTTGATTTTCTCCCTTTTTTCTTTTTTAATGTGTGCATCTATTGCTATAAATTGACCTCTGAGCTCTGCCTTTACTGTGTCTCAAAGGTTTTGGTATGATGTGCTTCATTCTGGTTTGATTCTAAGAATTTTTTGCTTCCATTTCTGATTTCTATTACCTAGTGGTTTTTAAGCAGGGTGTTACTCAGTTTTCATGTATTTGATTTTTTTTCCTTGTTCTTCCTGTTGTTAATTTCTACTTTGGTTGTGTTGTAATCAGAGAAAATACTTCATATTATCTCAGTGTTTTGGATTTTGTTGAAGGTTGCTTTGTGGCCTACAATGAGGTCTATTCTGGAGAACATTCCATGTGTGTTGGAAAAGAATGTGTACTTTGCAGCTTTTGGGTGGAGTGTTCTATATATGTCTATATACGTCAAGTTGGCTGATTGTGGCCTGGAGATCTTCTGTATCTTGTTGAGTTTCTTTCTATATATTCTGTCCTTTACTGACAGTGGTGTGTTGAAGTCTCCTATTCCTACTGTGAAACCATCAATTTCTCTTTCCAGGACTATTAGAGTTTTT
Source organism: Loxodonta africana (assembly GCF_030014295.1). NCBI lineage: Eukaryota > Metazoa > Chordata > Mammalia > Proboscidea > Elephantidae > Loxodonta > Loxodonta africana. The sequence continues at coordinate 51,906,754 of NC_087353.1, forward strand.
TTTTTTTTTTTTTTTTTTAATGTATTTTGGAGCCATGTCATTGGATGCATAGATATTTTTTATGGTTATGTCTTTATGACGGATTCGCCCTGTAATCATTCTATAATGCTCTTCTTTGTCTTAACGAACATTTTGATCAAAGAGTCTGTAGAAGCATCCTGATCAAATGGGGGAAAATGCAAAAGAGAATTTCAAATTCTCATGGACTCCCAACTTCCTGGAGTCATAAAGGTTGGATGAACCCTTAAAACTAGTGCTCTGAGATAATCTTTGAACCTTAAACCAAAAAATCCCCTGAAGTCTACTTAAAAACAAACAATAGTTTACTTAACTACTAAAAAAAAATCTGCCTTGAACATAATGCTTTTTTAAAAAAAATAATTTTTATTGTGCTTTAAGTGAAAGTTTACAAATCAAATCAGTCTGTCACATATAAGCTTATATACATCTTACTACATACTCCCATTTACTCACTCCCTAATGAGTCAGCCTGCTCCCTCCTTCCAGTCTCTCCTTTCGTGACCGTTTTGCCAGTTTCTAACCCTCTCTACCCTCCCACCGCCCCTCCAGACAGGAGATACCAATACAGTCTCAAGTGTCCGCCTGATACAAGTAGCTCACTCTTCATCACCATCTCTCTCCTACCCATTGTCCAGTCCCATCCATGTCTGAAGAGTAGTCTTCAGGAATGGTTCCTGTCCTGGGTCAACAGAAGGTTTGGGGACCATGACCACTGGGATTCTTCTAGTCTCAGTCAGACCATTAAGTCTGCTCTTTTTATGACAATTTGGGATCTGCATCCCACTGTTCTCCTGCTCTCTCAGGGGTTCCTGTTGTGCTCCCTGTCAGGGCAGTCATCAGTTGTGGCCGGGCACCATCTAGTTCTTTGCTCTCAGGATGATGTAAGTCTCTAGCTCATGTGGTCCTTTCTGTCTCAGGCTCAAAGTTATCGTGTGACCTTGGTGTTCTTCATTCTCCTTTGATCCAGGTGGGTTGAGACCAATTGATGCATCTTGGATGGCCGCTTGTTAGCATTTAACACCCCCAGATGCCACAGTTCAAAGTGGTATGCAGAATGTTTTCATAATAGAATTTATTATGCCAATTGACTTAGAAGTCTCCTTAAGCCATAGTCCCTAAACCCCTGCCCTTGCTCCGCTGACCTTCGAAGCATTCAGTTTCTCTCGGAAACTTCTTTGCTTTTGGTCCAGTCCACTTGAGCTGACCTTCCGTGTATTGAGTATTGTCCTTCCCTTCACCTAAAGTAGTTATCTACTAATTAATCAGTAAATAACCCTCTCCCACCCTCCCTCTCTCCCCTCCATCTCCCCCCCTCGTAACCACAAAAGAGTGTGTTCTTCTCAGTTTATACTATTTCTCAAGATCTTATACTAGTGGTCTTATACAATATTCGTCCTTTTGCATGTGACTAATTTCACTCAGCATAATGCCTTCCAGGTTCCTCCATGTTATGAAATGTTTCACAGATTCATCACTGTTCTTTATCAATGTGTAGTATTCCATTGTGTGAATATACCATAATTTATTTAACCATTCATCTGTTGATGGACACCTTGGTTGCTTCCAGGTTTTTGCTATTGTAAACAGTGCTGCAATAAACATGGGTGTGCATATACCTGTTCATGTAAAGGCTCCTATTTCTCTAGGGTATATTCCGAGGAGTGGGATTTCTGGGTTGTATGGTAGTTCTATTTCTAACTTTTTAAGAAAACGCCAGATACATTTCCAAAGTGGTTGTACCATTTGACATTCCCACCAGCAGTGTATAAGAGTTCCAATCTCTCCGCAGCCTCTCCAACATTTATTATCTTGTGTTTTTTGGATTAATGCCAGCCTTGTTGGAGTGAGATGGAATCTCATCGTAGTTTTAATTTGCATTTCTCTAATGGCTAATGATCGAGAGCATTTTCTCATGTATCTGTTAGCTGCCCGAATATCTTCTTTAGTGAAGTGTGTGTTCATATCCTTTGCCCAATTTTAGATTGGGTTGTTTGTTTTTTGTGGTTGAGTTTTAACAGAATCTTAGAGATTTTAGAGATCAGGTGCTGGTCGGAGATGTCATAGCTGAAAACTTTTTCCCAATCTATAGGTGGTCTTTTTACTCTTTTGGTGAAGTCTTTAGATGAGCATAGTTGTTTGATTTTTAGGAGCTCCCAATTATCTGGTTTCCCTTCATCATTTGTAGCAATGTTTTGTATTCTGTTCATGCCTTGTATTAGGGCTCCTAACGTTGTCTGTATTTTTTCTTCCATAATCTTTATCGTTTTAGTCTTTATGTTTAGGTCTTTGATCCACTTGGAGTTAGTTTTTGTGCATGGTGTGAGGTATGGGTCCTGTTTCATTTTTTTGCAAATGGATATCCAGTTATGCCAGCACCAATTGTTAAAAAGACTTCCTTTTCCCCACTAACTGACACTGGGCCTTTGTCAAATATCAGCTGCTCATATGTGGATGGATTTATATCTGGGTTCTCAATTCTGTTCCATTGGTCTATGTGCCTGTTGTTGAACCAGTACCAGGCTGTTTTGACTACTGTGGCTGTATAATATGTTCTAAAATCAGGTAGAGCGAGGCCTCCCACTTTGTTCTTCTTTTTCAGTAATTCTTTATTTATCCGGAGCTTCTTCCCCTTCCATATGAAGTTGGTGATTTGTCTCTCCAACACTTGAAAAAATGTCATTGGAATTTGGATCAGAACTGCATTGTATGTATAGATGGCTTTTGGTAGGATAGACATTTTTACTATGTTAAGTCTTCCTATCCATGAGCAAGGTATGTTTTTCCACTTATGTAGGTCCCTTTTAGTTTCTTGCACTAGTACTTTGTAGTTTTCATTGTGTACGTCTTTTACATCTTTGGTAAGATTTATTCCTAAGTATCTTATCTTCTTGGGGGCTACTGTGCATGGCATTGATTTGGTGATTTCCTCTTCGATGTTCTTTTTGTTGATGTAGAGGAACCCAAGTGATTTTTGTATGTTTATCTTGTAACCTGAGACTCTGCCGAACTCTTCTATTAGTTTCAGTAGTTTTCTGGAGGATTGCTTAGGGTTTTCTGTGTATAAGATCATGTCATCTGCAAATAGAGATAATTTGACTTCTTCCTTGCCAATCTGGATGCCCTTTATTTCTTTGTCTAGCCTAATTGCTCTCGCGAGAACCTTTAGCACAATGTTGAAGAAGAGCGGTGATATAGGGCATCCTTGTCTTGTTCCCGTTCTCAAGGGAAATGCTTTCAGGCTCTCTCTATTTAGAATGATGTTGGCTGTTGGCTTTGTATAGATGCCCTTTATTATGTTGAGGAAATTTCCTTCAATTCCTATTTTGCTGAGAGTTTTTATCATGAATGGGTGTTGGACTTTGTTAAATGCCTTTTCTGCATCAATTGATAAGATCATGTGGTTTTTGTCTTTTTTTTTTATTTATATGGTGGATTACAGTAATGGTTTTTCTAATATTAAACCAACCTTACATAATTTTTTTTTTTTTTTTATAAATCCCACTTGGTCATGGTGGATTATTTTTTTGATATGCTGGTGAATTCTATTGGCTAGAATTTTATTAAGGATTTTTGCATCTATGTTCATGAGGGATATAGGTCTGTAATTTGCTTGTTTGGGGTGTCTTTACCTGGTTTTGGTATCAGGGATATGCTGGCTTCATGGCATAGGTTTGGGAGTATTCCATCCTTTTCTGTGCTCAGAAATAGCTTTAGTAGTAGTGGTGTTAACTCTTCTCTGAAAGTTTGGTAGAACTCTGCAGTGAAGCCGTCCAGACCAGGGCTTTTTTTTGTTGGGAGTTTTTTGATTACCTTCTCAATCCCTTTTTTTGTTATGGGTCTCTTTAGTTGTTCTACTTCTGGTTGTGTTAGTTTAGGTAGGTAGTGTTTTTCTAGGAATTCATCCATTTCTTCTAGATTTGCAAATTTGTTAGAGTACAATTTTTTGTAATAATCTGATATGATTCTTTCAATTTCAGTTGGGTCTGTTGTGATGTGGCCCACCTCGTTTCTTATTCGGGTTATTTGTTTCCTTTCCTGTATTTCTTCAGTCAGTGTGGCCAATGGTTTATCAATTTTGTTAATTTTTTCAAAGATCCAGCTTTTGGCTTTGTTAATTCTTTCAATCGTTTTTCTGTTCTCTAATTCATTTAGTTCAGCTCTAGTTTTTATTATTTGCTTTCTTCTGGTGCCTGATTGATTTTTTTGTTGCTCACTTTCTATTTGTTCAAGTTGTAGGGACAGTTCTCTGATTTTGGTTCTTTCTTCTTTATGTATGTGTGCATTTATCGATATAAACTGACCTCTGAGCACAGCTTTTGCTGTGTGCCAGAGGTTTTGATAGGAAGTGTTTTCATTCTCGTTGCATTCTATGAATTTCTTTACTCACTCCTAAATGTCTTCTATAACCCAGCCTTTTTTGAGCAGGGTATTGTTCAGTTTCCAAGTATTTGATTTCTTTTCCCTGATTTTTCTCTTATTGATTTCCACTTTTATGGCCTTGTGGTCCGAGAAGATACTTTGTAATATTTCGATGTTTTGGATTCTGTGAAGGTTTGTTTTATGACCTAATATGTGATCTATTCTAGAGAATGTTCCCTGTGCACTAGAAAAAAAAGTATACTTTGCAGCTGTTTGGTGGAGTGTTCTTTATAAGTCAATGAGGTCAAGATGGTTGATTGCAGCAATTAGGTCTTCCGTGTCTCTATTGAGCTTCTTCTGAAAGTCCTATCCTTCTCCAAAAGTGGTGTGTTGACATCTCCTACTATAATTGTGGACATGTCTATCTCACTCTTCAGTTCTGTTAAAGTTTTTTTTTTCTGTATCTTGCAGCCCTGTCATTGGGTGCATAAATATTTAATATGGTTATATCTTCCTGATCAATTGTCCCTTTAATCATTATGTAGTGTCCTTCATTATTCTTTGTGGTGGATTTAACTTTGAAGTCTATTTTGTCAGAAATTAATATTGCTACTCCTGATCTTTTTTGCTTGTTGTTTGCTTGATATGTTTTTTTCCATCCTTTGAGTTTTAGTTTGTTTGTGTCTCTAAGTCTAAGGTGTATGTCTTGTAGACAGCATATAGACGGATCGTATTTCTTTATCCAGTCTGAGACTCCCTGTCTCTTTATTGGTGCATTTAGTCCATTTACATTCAGCGTAATTATTGATAAGTACATGTTTAGTGTTGTGATTTTGATGCCTTTTTATGTGTGTTGTTAACAATTTCATTTTTCCACTTACTTTTTTGTGCTGAGACATTTTTCTTTGTAAATTGCATGTTCCTCATCTTCATAGTAGTCAAATTTGTGTTTGCTGAGTCGTTACATTTTTCTTGGTTTTTATTTTGAGTTATGGAGTTGTTATACCTCTTTGTGGTTACCTTAATATTTACCCCTATTTTTCTAAGTAAAACCTAACTTGTATTGTCCTATATCGCCTTGTTTTCCTCTCCATATGGCAGTTCTATGCCACCTGTATTTAGTCCCTCTTTTTGATTATTGTGATCTTTTACATAATGACTTCAATGATTCCCTGTTTTGAGCATTTTTTTTTTAATTAATCTTAATTTGTTTTTCTTATTTCCTTATTTGAGTTGAGATCAGGATGTTCTGTTCTGTGACCTTGCGTTGTGGTGGTATCTGATGTTATTGATTTTCTGACCAATTTCCTTTAGTATTTCTTGTAGCTTTGGTTTGGTTTTTGCAAATTCTCTAAGCTTGTGTTTATGTGTAAATGATTTTATTTCACCTTCATATTTGTGAGAGAGTTTTGCTGGATACATGATCCTTGGCTGGCAGTTTTTCTCCTTCAGTGCTCTATATATGTCATCTCATTGCCTTCTTGACTGCATGGTTTCTGCTGAGTAGTCTGAACTTATTCTTATGAATTCTCCTTTGTAGGAGACTTTTCTTTTATCCCTGGCTGCTTTTAAAATTATCTCTTTATCTTTGGTTTTGACAAGTTTGATGATAATATGCCTTGGTAATTTTCTTTTTGGATCAATCTTGTGTGGGGTTCGATGAGCATCTTGGATAGATATCCTTTCGTCTTTCATGATGTCGGGGAAGTTTTCTGAGAACAGATCTTCAAGTATTCTCTCTGTATTTTCTGCTATCCCTCCTTGTTCTGGAACTCCAATCACATGCAAGTTATTCTTCTTGATAGAGACCCATATGATTCTTAGGGTTTATTCATTTTTTTTAATTCTTTTCACTGATTTTTCTTCAACTATATATATATTTTTATATTGGTGTCAATTGCCTTATCCTCCAACTCCTCCACTCTGTATTCCAATTGCTCGAGTCTGCTCCTCTGACTTCCTATTGAGTTGTCTAATTCTGTAATTTTACTGATAATCTTTTGGATTTCTGAATGCTCTCTCTCTATGGATTCTTGAAGCTTATTAATTTTTCCACTATGTTCCTGAATAATCTTTTTTATTTCTTCCACTGCTTTATCAGTGTGTTCCTTGGCTTTTTCTGTAGATTGCCTTATTTCATTTCTGAGGTCATCCCTGATGTCTTGAAGCATTCTGTAAATTAGTTTTTTATATTCTGCATCTGGCAATTCCAGGATTGTATCTTCATTTGGGAAAGATTTTGATTCTTTGGGATTTGTAGAAGCAATCATGGTCTGCTTCTTTATGTGGTTTGATATTGACTGCTGTGTCTGAGCCTTCTCTAAGATATTGTATTGATTTATTTTATATTTGCTCACTGAGTCTTATCTTGTTTTGTTTTCTTTCAATATACATAGATGGGCTACTAGATTGCACTGTCTTGATTGTTGTAGCCTTTGAATCACTTATGTCCTCTTACCAGCTGGTTTGGGCCGTTACCAGAAATATAAGCCTAAGAGTCCATTCACTATTCTTGAGTAGAATCTGATTTTGGGTCACCAAGTGTGTGGAGTGGACTGTCAGCTATTCGCTTAGAGGAGTAGTGGTGATAGTTGTGTGCACCAGATTCTAGTAGCAGCAGGGGGTCACATTCCGGGGGGGCAGGATGCTGACAGGCTTCACCCAAGTGCTAGTGAGGTAGGTGTGTCTCTATTCCTAAAACACTTTGGTGGGTAGGCTCTGCAGTTGTACCTTACGCACCCGATGCATGTACCTCTACAGATTGGTAGATGTCACCATCCTTAGACCCCTATGGCAGGAGGTTAGGTGGTTTGGGTGGAGCTTCAGCCCTCAGTTCCCTGTTGTGGGTCAGTGAGGGCTCTGTTTAATAGGTAGAGGTATTGGACCTGGGAAACTTGTCTTTCCAGTAATCAGCTAAAACAATTACAGTCAGATCACTATCAGAATTACCTTTACATTATGATAACCACCTTGTTCCCTGTAGGAATGAAAGCCTGAGACTGTGGATCTCATATGCTTGGCTGGAGCTGGTTATGTATTTTTAGTCCAATTTTGGGAAGTCAGGGAAGGATTCTTGGTCCCTGGGTTTTTTTGTAGCTGCTTCTCTCAGGCCGGGAGAATGGGTTAGGAAAAGACAAAACAAAGAAACAAACAAAAACCACAGAGCACTTCACTCTCTGGCCCAGGAAATTCCAGTGTTAATGAAACCACCTGAGAAGGGGAGTGAGGGATCAGATAAATAGGAGAGAGTAGCACCCAGGAATATAGACAAAGTTACTTATCTTGCTTGGTGAGGACTGTTTTATCTGAGATTCCCGAGGGGTCTGTAGCCTGTGTGTGTTGGCTGGGTCGAGATTGCCCCTGAGGGTCAGGCCTGCATCCTGTGCATGTGCTGTTTCAGAAGCCGTGGTCAGTTCCTCTGCTCCCAGTCCAAATCCCAGTACCAAGGCTCCCCGTCTGGGACGCTGCACTCCCAGCTCCAAAACCAGTCGCTGCCTCCTGGTGAGTCCTCCTCCTGTCAGCTGCGTCACTGCGCTGCCTGGGTGCACTGGCTGGGCTTCCCCCGAGGTCGCTTCTGGGGGCTAGGGCTGGGTCCCGTGTTTGCGCCATCTCAGGATGCCATGCTTAGCATCCCTTGCCCAGTCCAAAGCCAGGTGCCAAGGTTTTCTGACTGGGACGCTGGCTCCAGGCTCCAAAAACACTCCCTGCTTCCCCGTAGTTGCTCGTTCTCTCATTAGCCGTGTCAGTGTGCAGCCTGCTTGTGCTGGCTGAGTCTCTACGGAGGTTATCCAAGGGACTAGGGGTTAGGTCTGTGTCCCGTGCCTGCCCCGCCTCAGCAAGCTGCTATCAGCCCCTCCACTTGGCACCAGGGTACCACAAAGGTTCAAGGCTGTGGAGTGGGTCTCGGGTTCCAGAAGTGGTCGCTGGTTCAGGGCTCAGCTTTTGGCTCGCCTGTCACTCAGGTCATCTCTTTAGGTCTGTGTTTGATGGTCAGGGTACGTAGATTGTCATGTATGTGATTGATTCATTTGTTTTTCCGAGTCTTTGTTGCATAAGGGATCCGAGGTAGCATCTACCTAGTCAGCCATCTTGGCCCCGCCTCCATAATGCTCTTTTAAGAACTATTTATTGAGATCAGACTGACAAGGGCAACTCAGAAGATTAGATAGAAACCCTAGGGGCCAGTGAATTTATGTTGATAGGGGAGGAACAACTCTGAAAAGGAGAGTGAGAATGGTTGCACAACTCAAAGTCAGTGTCCCTAAATGGTACATGTAGAAACTGTTGATTGGTGTATGTTTTACTGAGTATATTCTCAACAACAAGAGCAAAATAAATAAAGTTAAAGAACATCCTACAGAGCACAGTTCTACTCTGACACACATGGGCCTCCATGAGTTGCTATTCACTCAATGGCAACTGGTAGCCCTATCACTCAGCAATACAGACATTCAGTAAATTTGCTGAAGCAATGAACTAGTAGATTTCTACTCATAAACATGTTGTTGTTATCTGTTGCTGAGTTGGCCTTCAATTCATGGCAACCCCATGTACGACGGGATTGGGCCATTTTAGTCCACAGAGAATTGATTTGCTGATTTTCAGAAGTAGATCACCACACCTTTTTCCTTAGTCTGTCTTAGTCTGGAAGCTCCTCTGAAATCTATTCAGTATGATAGTAACACATAATCTTCCACTGACAGATGGGTAGTGACTGTACTTGAGGTGCATTGGTCAGGAATTGAACCTGGGCCTCCCACAAGGAAGGCTAGAATTCTACCACTGAACCACTACTTTCCCCCATTCCTAAATACACCATCTCCTTTTTTTATTATCTTTACTAATTTGGAATCGACTCGATGGCACTGGGTTTTGGTTTGGGTACTAATTTGGAACTTTCTATAATCTATCCTAATTGGAGTGAAACTTTGACATCTAGATTAAATAATGCCCTGATGCATGATGACTCATTTTGACTGCTCACATTAGCAGATGTGCTTTTCATGCCCTGTGTTTGGCCTGCACTGGTTTATGGGCAAGGTGTCCTGATCCATCACCAGTCCTGTCTGAAACCATCTCCAACCACTCAAATCCTGTTCTGGCTCAAGCAACCCAAATGACACAGGTTGTATGATTCCTAAAATACCCTAAGCCTGACATCATTAAAGATCCTACTTCCTAGTTTGTTCCTTGGTCAGGCTAAAACTTCAAACTATCTGCAGAGTGGCTAGAAACCACTTCTACAAACCACTTATGCTTTAAGCTGTCTTAAAAAACACTGATTCAAAGAAAACTTCTTGTCCAACCACAAAGAGAATGGGGATTCCAAGAAACTGTGAGAAAACCACTCTGATCACATTCTAAAGAGACCAATGTCAATCCCTCATACATAGAATGAGGAGCCTGGGCTTGATCAACACCTCCAAATCTTTCTTTGTAAGAGAATCACTTTTTACCTGCAAAAATGTCCCAGACCCCCACATTATATATGTGGTCCTATTGGTTGACAAATGACAAATAACTTCTGATGGATTCATTAGTGATTTAAAACAAATGTATATTTATTAATCACAAAAGCAATTCACATGTTTTTGAAAAAGTGTAGTACCTACATGTGAAAGACATGTGAGTACATGAGCTTGTGATAACTATGATGTCTCCTAGGAATCCACTGCCCACAGTTTGAGAACTCCTTAGTTAGAAAAACACTAGATCCATTCCATCTCTGACATTCTATGATTCTGTTAGTGTAGGTAACTCCCACTCACTAGTTGGATAAGAGTTTCTCACCCCCTTGATTTCCTAAAGCCTTAATTCAGCATTTCCTAAATTGTGCAGCATGGAAAACTAGTTGTTGATTGAAAGAAGTGTTTCTGGTCAAATATTTTAGTAAATGCATATAATATTGTCCTTCAAAGAGATGCTCAGTGCATATAACCATATTAAAAGCTCTGAGAAGTAGTACAGTAAACAAATTTATTTAAGATTATTTAACTCAACATTTCTCAAATTTATTTGCCCACAGAGTGGTTATTTTCCTCATTGAATATCTATTACATATCACGGAGAACTGATTTGAAAGAACATTGTGAACCCTTCACTAATGGGCAGGTACTGTCCAAGGGAACAGGAGACCCAGGAGGGTCAGATCCCACTGGGAGCCAAGGTTGGATAGAAGTGCACGACAGTCTGAACGATTTTGACACAGAGATGTGGCCACCCATGCAAATCACATACTCAGTGAACCATATTTGGGGCATTGTAGAGATCGTGAAAAATACATCTGGCCTCCCAAATTACAATTTATTTGCAAATCCTTCTGTCCTAAAGACAAAAATATGTTCTGCAGTACCTAAAATACCAACCCTTAAGAAGTGCAATTCACACCAGAAGGCTGATTCTACACCAGCAAAGAGAAGCACAACTTCATAACTTGTCTGAGGAGGTGTGTTTTCAGTGCAGTGTGATGATTTTCTGGATAAACACCTGCAGCCCCCTTGGCATTTCAGCATGAACTAATTCACTGTGTTTGTCAGAATAAATGCAAAGAGGCTCATTCACATTCCTGGTTCAGCACAGACTGCTCGGTATCCAAGGCAGGCTTGTGATGAGATGAAGAAACTCTTCTGGGTGTAGCCAGAAGGTCAGCAAATTGGAAAAAGCCACAATTCACCCTTGGGAAGGATTAAATACGCTGACATCCTCCAAATTGATTTACCTAGTTCAGACCACGTGTTAATGAGGCAGGCAAGTTACTTTAATTCATTGTTACTATTCTCAATGCAGGGAACTTTTCACATTAAAGAGGCAAGATCATGGATTCAAAAGAGTGTCATTTACTTATGGCTTGTCACTCGTCTTGCCTGAGCCAGGGTTTTCAGAGCCATTTATAATTACTATCATCTAAAGCTGGACACTGAAAGCACACAGCTCCAAAGAAATTAAGTAAGTTTTCTTCCCCTACTACCTGCGCTTCTGAATAAAAAAAAATAGAGGAGCATAAATACTCTTAGCTGGCATAGTTTAAGCTGTTAGATCTTCTGGGTGCTCTGAGAATTTCTAATATTTGAAGGATCCCCTTGAAAATGTCTCAATCACTTTTTAGGACTGACTCCTCAGTAACACAGACAAATGGTTTGTACCACAGATATAAGGTCCATAGATTTAAACTTCGTCCAAATTGTGATTTGAGGAGGGAAGATTTCTTGATGGCTTTACACCTATCAGTGAGCTTTATCCATAGCAAAATGTAACATTCGTGCCTACATAATAGCGATATTTATGTATTTGGTGTATTTATGTGATAACTTCTACTCAGGGTGTTTTGGGATAATTATCTAATAAACTTCCCCTGTAGAGAAATCGAGGAGTCTCTGGATGGCACAAATGTTTAAGTGCTCAATTTCTAACTGAAAGTTTGGCAGTTCTAACTCACTGTCCTAGTTATCTAGGGCTGCTATAATGGAAATACCACAAGTGGATGGCTTTAACAAACAGAAAGTATTCTCCCACAATCTAGGTGGCTAGAAGTCTGAGTTCAGGGTACCAGTTCCAGGGGAAGGCTTTTTCTGTTAGTCAGCTCTGGGGGAAGGCCCTTGTCAGCAATTTTTCTCCTGTCTAGGAGTTTCTTAGCTCAGGGACCGTGGGTCCAAAGGACACACTCCTCTCCTGGTTCTTCATTCTTTGTGACATGAGGTCCCCCTGTCACTCTGCTGGTTTCTCTCTTTTATATCTCAAAAGAGAATGACTCAAGATACAACCTAATCTTGTAGATTGAGCCCTGCCTCATTAACATAACTGCCTCTAATCCTGTTTCATTAACATTATAGAGGTAGGATTTACGACACGTAGGAAAACCACACCAGATGACAAAATGGTAGACAATCACATAATATTGGGAATCATGGCCTGGCCAAGTTGACACACATTTTTGGGAAACACAATTCAATCCATAACACTCACCTAGAGGCTCTTGGAAAAAAGGCCTGGCAATCTGCTTCTGAAAGGTCACAGACTTGAAAACCATATGCAGCATAGCTCTACTCTACACACATGGAGTCTCCATGAGTTGGAATCCACTCGACAGCAACTGGTTATAGGGAAAGGAAAGAGATAGATAATATTTTAAATTTAATGGACCATGTCATCATTGTTGGAAACCCTGTGGTGTAGTAAAGAGTTTGGCTGCTAACCAAAAGGTTGGCAGTTCGAATCCACCAGGTGCTCCTTGGAAACCCTATGGGGCAGCTCTGCTCTGTTCTATAGGGTGACTGTGGTCATTGTTGCAACTACTCTGTAATTGTAGTGCTAAAGCAGTCATAGATAAGAGGTAAATGAATGGGTGTGGCTCTTCAATAAAAGTTTATTTATGGACACTGAAATATGAATTTTCATATAATTTTCGTGTCATGAATATTTATTATTCTTTTGATTTTTTCAACAATTAAAAAAATTAAAAACCATTCTTAGCTCATAGGCCATACTAAAACAGGTAGTAGGCTTCATTTGGCCCAAAACTTATAGTTTACTGACCCCTACTTTATCCCGTGGAGCCCTGGTGGTGTGGTGGTTAAGAGCCTGGCTGCGAACTAAATGTCAGCAGTTCAAATCCACCAGCTGCTCCTCGGAAACCCTATGGGGCAGCTCTACTCTGTCCTATAAGGTCACTATTAGTCAGAATTGACTCTATGGCAATGGATTTGTTTTGTTTTGTTACTTTATCCCATGCAAGGAGCCCTGGTGGTGCAAAGGTTAAGCCCTCAGCTGCTAACTGAAAAGTTGACAATTCAAGCTCACAGTGGCTCTGTGGGATAAAGACCTAGTGATCTGCTCCCATAAGATTAGAGGCAAGGAAACCTTATGGGGCAGTTCTACTCTGTCACATGGGCCGGAATCAACTTGATGGCACCCATCAACAGAACTTTACCATGTAGTCTTGAAAATAAGACATATAACATTTTTGTTTACATTTTGCTTTCAAATCCTTTAACAACATGAGGAGCACTGGTGGCGCAGTTGTTAAGCACTTGGCTGCTAACTGAAAGGTTAGTGGTTCAAACCACCAGCCACTTGGCAGAAGAAAGATGTACCAGCCTCCTTCCATAAAGATTATAGCCTTGGAAACTTTGTTCTATAGGGTCAATATGAGTCAGAATAGATTCAATGGCAATGGAAACGTTTTATCTATATGAACTCATTCCATCTGATTTGATGAGAAAATCAGCTGAATCACAAAAACACATACAGAATGACTATCTCACTGTATATATTAGAAATTTCAGGCTTTACTTTTGTAGAGTTGAAAGGATATTCAAGAAGAAAAAAAAAGCAAGAGGCTTCAAGACTGTTTTCCTTACACAATATGTGCTTTAGAAAGATTGCTGTGATTCTTCTTGTACTTTTACTACTCTTAGAGCTATTTTCACAAAAGAATGTATTCCCAGATTCATAAACAGTTGTGGATTTTGCTTTCTAACAAATGAATATTCATTATTTAAGGAAATCCTATCATAATTTTTTTTATTACAAAAGTCATGCTTGTTTATTGTAGACTACATGGAAAATGCACAAGAGCATAGATTACTTCCAGTTTAAGAAAAATTGGCATTTAAAATGACTAGATTCTTTTATCTCCTCTCATGCATCCACAGTCAATACATACAAAATTTTCTGTTGGTGAATCAAATGTCAAATAATACCCCTGATTATTTGGCTAGAAAGTTTACAGTTTAACCCTGCATGTAGAGTCAGGGTGAAGCAAAGGTCTCTATTCTAAATATTTGTTGGTAAATGTTGCTTCATCAGCTAATTGGAAATCAGTTTCTAGCAGATTGGGTAAAGCCTAGTAACCAAACAAAAGCAGTATTAGGAAGACAGTCAGAAAACAGCCTTTTTTTCTGTTGTTCTTCCTGTACCTATGCAACTTTGATTTGTCCCTGGTCTCCACCCTCCCACCCACCACCTTCTTCGGTATAAAATGTCTTTGGCTGGGAAAATGACATGGGTGAGTTATATATTTAGTGACAGACTCACTGTGAGCTGAGGGACTGCACAGGTGTTCATTCTTTGAAAAAGGGCCATCTGCTTGACTGTAGTTCTTATGAGTCTTCTTGATTGTCAGGTAGTTCAAAGCAGCACCCCTGTAGCTTCCCTTTAATGGAAATATGAACACTTAGAGTGAATCCATGGACTTTCAGGGCATTCTTAAGGCAAATTCAGTTCTTCAAAGAAAAATAACAACACGGACTCTTTGCCTTCAAACCCCTCTCCCCTGCCCCCAGCCCACACCCCTAAATCAGACAGGCCAGATGTTTGTGAAAACTGCAGTCTCAGCAATCAAAAGTACAACATTTACTATAGCTTTTATCAAAGATTTCAATTCCCTCATCTTAAGGAAAATGACCCTTATATTTTGTTGTGGACATAAAATTATGGCCCTGGGAAAATTGGAGCATTTCTGTTGAGCGAAATCAATTTTCTCACTGCCATATATGATCAACATGTCGCAGCCATCACCGAGATAATAACAGTAAAGTACAAGTAAAAGGGCTGGTATTACTGGCTTTAAAGGTAGAAAAAGATAGAAGCAAGATAACACTCTCCTTTTTTTCAAACATGTTTGCAAAAAGAAGAAAACTCTAAGGGTTGTTTTTGCTCCTGAATTTTCTCCCTTCCTGCCCCACTTTCTTGTCTTTGCTAGTGCTTTCTAGAGTACAAGTATTTTATTTTGGTACTAATCAGCCAAAGCATTAATGAAACTGTAGAGACATGTGTTCTTCCTGGAAAAGAGTAAGCATGTTATGTGTAAACCATTCTGGTTCCTTTTCAATCATCCTGTTAATGGGTGGCTAATTGTCAAAAGGTGTGACAGGAGTGAGATGACCCAAGAGTGTGTTTAGGTGGGAGGCAATGGGGAAAGTGCAGAAGTAGCTTCTTAATTTGGATCTTGCAAATGAAAGGAAACATCAAATCTGACCTCGCTGTTGGAGTGTTAATGGCTTTCTCCCCATTCCCCAGCTGTCACTTGGCATCTTTCGTGCCCCACCCTGGGAAGCTTCCCGGCAGAAGTGTGCATTA
Source organism: Loxodonta africana (assembly GCF_030014295.1). Taxonomy (NCBI): domain Eukaryota; kingdom Metazoa; phylum Chordata; class Mammalia; order Proboscidea; family Elephantidae; genus Loxodonta; species Loxodonta africana. The sequence goes on from NC_087353.1 coordinate 51,922,210, forward strand.
GCAGAACTCTACAGTTACAAAATGCTGCTTACTACAGAAAAAGGGGAAAAACCTTCAGAGTGATTAAATGGTCTTTGGACAAACACATCCACAGCCATGAAAGCACCATTTTTATTTCAGGCAGGCCAGCTCAGTGATGTCCCTGCTGTGGCCACCTGCACAGAGGAGTATGGTACCTAGAATGTAACTGAAGCTCTCTGAAGAACTCAGAACACTGTCTTTCTCTTCACAGGAAGTTGAGTATGGGACTGAGTATGGAAACAAAACTACATTCATTCAGGCCAAGGTCATAACTGAGGAAATAGCAGACAAGATTTGGTTAAAAGTTCAAATATTTTAAATATTCATCCATTTGCAATATTAATAATAACAGTGCTTGAAAATGAAAATGAGAGTGGGAATGATAGGAGAAATTAACCAAAGACATCAAGAATATGGCAAATTTGTTATACACAAATATATTCATAGAAGTATTAGTTATATTATAAACAGAAATCGAAAATAACTTCAATATCTGGCAATAAAGGATTTAAAAATATAAACTATGGCACATATAGTTGATAATATATTATGCAACTGTTAGAAGTTATGTTTTTGGAAAAAAGAGGTAAAGGTTAAAGAAATATGAAAAAAGCAGGAGTCCCTGAATGGTGCAGTTAACACACTTGGCTACTAACTGAAAGGCTGGAGGTTCCAGTCGACACAGAGGCACCTAGGAAGAAAGTCCTGGTGATCTGCTTCTGAAAAGTCAGCCATTGCTGTGGGGCTAAGTACAAAAGCCAAAAATAATAAATTACAGCTATGGAAAATATATATGCCTAGGAAAACATACCAAGGAGAGATATGCCAGAACGTTAACAATGGTTGTGTTTGGACAGTGGGATTATGGGTGAAATACGTTTTATCTTCTGTTCCAATTATTAGTGATATGGATCTTACATATTGATTAAAAAATAAATAAGCAAATAAAAACTAGGCAGAACTAAGCCCTGGAAAGCTCTTTTTGTTAGGTGAGAATATCTGTCAAAAGGTTTTTTTTTTTTTTTCTCAGATTTTATTAGAATTTGTTAATACCACATTTCTCCAGTGCTTGCATGGCAAATTGGGATTAAAAGGACACAGTGGACTCATCTACCCCAAAGGAGGCCATTTCACTCTGCTTCCAACAGCAAAGATTCTGGCGCCCTTCCGACCCAGCCCTCAAAACATATTCCTCTGTATGGCCTATTTCCATAGAGAAAATAATACAGAATCCAGGAATCCTAGACGATGCCTAATGCTCAGTGATCTCTATGTAGATAACACGTGGACTCAAAGGGGAGGAAGAAGTTTTTTCCTTTTGTTTTATAACCTTCATTCCCCAAATACCTGCCTTTCCTTGTACACCAGACATATGAATAGTTCACTTGCAAGTTTATTTCTACCCAGCCCATTTCCTGTTCACACTTCCTGAAATAGGTTGGTGATGTTCAGGTCAGGATGTGAGTCCTACATCAGGGAAACACCACATCCGAATGGATGGAGGAGATTTGAGTGGCTGTTGCCCCCGGCTTAACACTGTCAGCTCTCCAGACAGTGGGTTGGGCCATGTGTTGGAAGTGATCAAACTCAGTTCTTATTGGAGTGGAATGGTTAGGTGAGAGGGGTTCAAAGAACACGTCCTGTCAGTTAGTAAAAGTACATAGATAAAAATAAATCAATGCCCACTTGTTTTCTAGGAATTTGTTTTATATTCAGTGAACGGTCCCACTATATTGCATTTCTGGTACAGTAGTCTAGAAAAAGATGTGGTTTAAGCTAGAGTAAAAACATCCTGAAGAAAGATATCTCTGTGAGATGCTGACACTTGCATTATGGACCAAAATGCAAAGCACAGACAAAATCAGCTATAAACAAAAATGTTCTGTGCCTTACTTGGTGAGAAGTGGATTGTGAAGGAATTGCATTGGACTGGAGAATTTGAATTCAATTCTTGACTTATTCATTGACCTTCTGCATGGCTTTCAGTAAGTCACTTCCCCTGTTACAGCCTTAACTTTATCAGTTATAAAATAAAGCAGTTGAATTAGCTCACGGGAATCACATACATGGCATGCATACTATGTCTCATCTATATCACGTTTTTAACAGGCATTGCTAATCAATTGTGGCTCTTTCCTACTGAGCCTGGCTGAGACCTTAGAATCCTTAATTTCACAGTGTTTTTATCAGTCATTATTAATAGTAAATTTAGAGATATAGATAGAACTTTCCTATTACAGGCCAAAATGATTTCCTAGGTCTATGACTCCCTATGATCCTGTAAGCTTTTCCCCAACCCTCGAGAGAATAGAATTAAGACTTCTACTAGGTATCTGAACACTAAAGCCCATGGACACTCTATAGGTTCCAGATCAATTTTGCTCCAAATTTACATTGTAGTAGCTCTTTGTTTCAAAAATTACTGTGCTAAAACTACTAGCTTATCCAAACACTGTTTACCTTTTTAGTAGCCAATTTGTACAAATGGCAGATAGTGAGCATTTCTTGGCCTAGCATGAGTTACCTGGTGATCCCCAGCACAACTATATACTACAGTGAGAGGACATGCATTAGCAATTCTTTATAAATGCAGGATGATTTTCATTGATTCATAATTTTAAAAGTTGACATACAATTATAAATGTGATTTTATTCTCTCTCCAAACCTATAATAAAGAGGAGCTTTTTTTTACTGACCTCTTCTGTAGATCCAGTTGGCATGCTTTTGAGTGATTAATCCAAGGCTGCAAAACCAGTGCATGATCAAATTGGAGACTGAATAGTGCTGACTCCAATCAAAAATACCTTTTTTATTGTCCTAGTCTGCTTCCCACTTTCACAAAATCATGGAGGCATTTTTATAAGTGCTTTTATTTTAATTGAATTGATATTATTAAGAATAATTTTAGTCCGTGTTTGCTTTAGTGATTTGAATTTATTCTTTCTTTAATTAGAACCTAAGCAGAAACATTACCAACTTCTTTACTGCTACTTAGTTATGAAATGGCTGTAGAGTCTTCATAGCACACAAATATAAAGATGAGCCAGTAAGGTGGGTAATCTTCATGTCTATGCTTTGTAGGTTGGGAGCATACCGAGGCTTGTGATAGTTGAACGCCAGCGGACTCCCAGTGGCTTAAGTGGAGTAGGTTGTGGGAACAGTGTGACAGGGATGGAAAATAAGCAAATGGCAAATCTATGCCAGCCCTCTTTCCAGCAGGCCCTGCAGTGGTCTCACAGCCCATTCAGCACAGAACTCCAGACATCCACTAGATATTGATGAGGGCTGGTCCTACGGGAGAATTCTATTTTTCATCTTCTGTGGCGTGAGGAATGCATAGACTTTGGAGTCAAAAAGACCTAGTTTTCAACTCTAGCAATACCACTGAGCATCTCTGAATGTTACTTATCCTTGCAGATCTTCAGCTGCATAATCATTAAATGAAGACAAAAGTGAAATCTGTGTGAGCTGGAACTCAACAGGACTGCCTTGTTTTTTCAGGTGTTCTAAGTTTTCTGCCTTTGACAGGGTACAGTCTTACCACTTTTCTATCACTATTAGTGGAAAATATTTGAGTTTTCCTTCTCTAACAGGTTTCCACCTTACACAGGTTCTGACTTTTGCAGGTTTTACTGTAGTACCTACTTCCCAGAGTTGTTGTGAGGAATAAAATGAGATACTGTATGCATAGCACAGGACCTGAGTAGATATTAGTTAGCTTTGAAAAGAAAACAAGGATCTATGCCTCTTCTAACTCCATTTCTAATTGCAAAATCATCCAATAAATAAAAAAATAATGTAGAAGGGTCCAATATTCCTTCAAATTTTTTTTAAATTCTGAGTTTAAACAGAATAATTCTGAGTTATTATAGGTTTTTTTTTTTCCCCTCATTTTAAATGTGTGATGCTATCAGCTTATGGAATTTAGAGTCAGCCAGACCTAGGTTTGAGTTACAATTTTGTTGTTTATTGATGACTAAGAGTTAAATTGCTGAACTCCCTGAACTTCAGTCTCCTCACCTATAAAATGGGAATAACATTACCTCAACTGCAGCTGAGAGATTAAAAAAGAAAAAGCACGTGATGTTACATAACCCATAAACTACTTGGTGAATATTGATTGTAAACATTCCTGCAAGAAAGATGCTAATATGACAGGAGGTGTCTGGCCATGATACTGCATTTTGAGCTTGTCCTGTTTGGTGTAACCATTGCGCTAGCTGCTATTTACCTAGTTATAATGAAGTCATTTAGTTCTTGTCCTTGGCTCCTTCCTGGCCCTTGTGCAATATCTCCTGATTTGGGGTTGGATCCCTGCAGATCATGTAGTCTGGGTCATCAGAAGTGGTTATGCTTTAACTCTCTTTTGTACTCAATGTTATGAACTCTCAAGTAGAAAGAAGCTGAAGGTACTAAGGGTCAAAGTTGGGGGATATCAGGAATCCTGATTTATCTGGTCTTTTGGATTCAATTCAGTAATTATTGATTGCCTCCCATATGCCAGACTCTTAGGGTATAATCATGACATGACCAGAGCTCAGAACCTGGTGATAGAGTGAGAACAAGTTTTCACTTATATAAACAGTTACACAGAAAAACTAAGTTGGATATAATAAGAGATTCATGCAAGGAATGTGTGTAAGTGTGCATATGCCAGATTCAACGGGAATCGAGTATATTTACTCAAAAGACCATTTTGAATTTGAAAGAAAGAAAATATAACTTTCTTTGAAGAAGAATAGAACTAAAGGCCAAGAAGGACATATGCAGACTTTATAAGTGTGTGTGTGTTTGTATATATGTGTAATTTTTAATTAAATATATATGCAAAAAATGAAAAAAATTATCAAGTAGGTATCCAATGAGTTGCTTTTGTGTTGATTACACCTCATGGAGACCCCATGTGCATCAGAGTAGAACTGCATGCCACAGACTTTTCTCCCAAGGAACCTCAAGGTGGACTCAAACTGCTGACTTTGGGTTAGCAGCTGAGCATAGTAACCATTTGCACCACTCAGGGCTTCTTTCAAGTATATATACACACCTATATGTATATCATAACTGTAGAACTCAATGAATTTACACAAACTGGATACAGTTATGAAACTAGTACAGAGATTAAGAAACAGACCTGGTTTAGCAGGAGTGATTACAATCAATATTTACCAAGTAATTTACGGAATATGTAATGTCATATACTTTGTCTTTTTTAATCTCACAACTGTGGTCAAAGTAATGTGATTCCCATTTTATAAATGAGGAGACTGAAGCTTAGCACCACGGAAACCCCCATCATGTCTCTTCTAGTCACTGTCCCCAAGTTAACCAATATCATGTACTCTAATAATAAAAGAAAAACCCAAACCCAGCACCACCGAGTCAATTCCAACTCATAGCGACCCTACAGGACAGAGTAGAACTGCTGCATAGTTTCCAAGAATCGCCTGGCAGATTCAAACTGCCGACCCTTTGGTTAGCAGCCGTAGCATGGATTAATTTTGCTTGTCTTTGTATTTTATATAAATATAATCATATAATATAGTATGCAGATTTTAAAACCACTTTCCCATCAAATTTCAAGTCATTATTTGATACTTTATTCACTAAACTAAACTGGCAAAGATTGATCCACTGTGAAACATAGGCTTGGAATGAAGCATTCTGAAGCTTGTGTCAAAATCACTAATTCTTTCTGCACAAGATGATATAATTCTGTCTGGACGTCCTGATCTCAAAGGTTACACTTTAGAAAGTGCTTTATTTGATTGAGGGCTGAGTACTCGATTCCCAGCAACACAGCTTAAGTAAATGCCCAACTCAGACAGTCAACATTACTGTCTCAAAAACTTTTCATTCTGACATATTATCACACATTTGTCATTAGGAAACTGCATACCCCCATATGTCCATAAATATTTGGCCTTGGCAGACCCATGTTGACCTATTTGAAAATCAGAAGGGAAAAAAAAATCTTATCTCTGTCCTTGGAAAAAGCCCAATTAAATGAAGGGAAAGTTTGAATACGGCCTCTGAGAGACTTTGCTTCCACAAAAATAATCATTTTGCTCTAGTTGATCAATAACTTCACATGGTAAATGTGAATCTTAGGCTCAAAAAGAGGTTATCAGCCATAACATTTTTTAATACTTTCATAATGTTATCAGGAATTCAAAGGTAACATTTCAAATATTTACAAGTTGTGTGGGACACAGCACAGTATAAACATATGAATCTGATAATACCCAAGCTACAGTTTTAAAACAAATCAAAAAAATCTCAAAAATGTTTGCTCTTCTGTAATGCATTCTCCATCATGTACAAATTTAACTATAGAGATTCTTCAGTGACATATGGAAAATGGGTCACACAGGGAAGAATGTTTCTCAGATAAAAGGTCGATATCAACACAGACAAAAGAGATTGGCCTTCAGCAGGCTATGCCAACCAGGAAGGACACACATTTTCTAAATGAACATGGAAAAAAAAACAGTATATAATAGGAAATGTGAGAAAAGTATTATTTACTTCAGTTGATCACATATGAAAGATATACACCAAATATACTAAAAAGTAGCACTCCATCTTCCTGTGGTTGACTCCATTCTCCTTTTTGTTTTCAGTGGTGGCATTTCTTCAGATTCTGTGGAAGCTTGTTGTTGTGTGCCACTGAGTCCATTCTGAGTCATAGAGACCCTATAAGACAGAGTAGAGCCACCCATAGGGTTTCCTAGGCCAAAATCTTTAGGAAAGCAAATCTCTTTTCTCCTGTGGAGTGGCTGGTAGGTTCAAACTACCTACCTTTTCGTTAGCAGCCAAGTACTTAACCATTGGACCACCAGGGGTTCTTTTCTGTGGAGGCAGAAATCTCATTTATAAAGATAAATGTCCCCTGGACACTTTGCCTTTGTATAGGGTTCATCCAGTCAAGAGCCTCTGTAGCCACTTCCGTCATAGTGGATACTCTATTCTATTAACTAGAGACTGTCTTATTTAAAAGAAAAAGAAGACAAACAGAAGCATAACCTTGTAGGCAGCAATCCTAAAGAAGAAAAAGAAGAGTGTTAGCTGGAAAAGGGGAGTCACAGCCCCAACACCCCAATCTCCACACTCCCACATTTCTCAGTGAACTTGATGGCTCAAGAAACTGGTATTCAGTGCTTACCCACACCCTGAATGTTACTGTCTCCCCAGCCATTCACCTCTGGGCCCGTGTGAGGGCCAGGCATTGGGCAGAACTAGAGTGGGTATGAGGGAGAGCAAGGTGTGGCTTACAGTTGTCTGAGGAGGATTGATGGTTCAGTGCTAGAATTCTCACCTTCCATGTGGGAGACCTGTGTTCAACTCCCAGCCAATGCACCTCATGTGTAGCCACCACTCATCTATCAGTGGAGGCTTGCATGTTGCTATGATACTGAACAGGTTTCAGTGGAGCTTTCTGACCAAGAGAGATTAGGAAGAAAGACCTGGCAATCTACTTCCAAAAATCAGCCAGTAAAAACCCTATGGATCACAAAGGTCTGATTCCCAACCCATCATAGGCATGGGGATGGTCCAAGACCAGGCAGTGTTTCATTCTGCTGTACATACCATTACCACGAGTCAGGGGTCAATTTGGCGGCAGCTAGCAACAGTGATCTGAAGGGTTAGATATAACAAAATAGCATATCCTAAAACAGGACATTTTTTAAAGTAGATATTGTTGGTTCAGCATTTATTTCTTTAAGAGTTGAAAGTGGTTAACCCACTAATTTCTTAGTTCCCAAATCTGAGAACTGTTTTTACGTCTACAGTGATGGTAGGTGGCAGCTGGAAAGTCAAGGTTGCAGGGGTAATTGGAAATAAGGTCCAGATGGCCTCACAGAAATTTTTCTTTTAAAGTTTCTTTTTAAATATATGATGGGAATATGTTTATCAAGTATGAGAAAAGGAATTGAGAAGTAAAGAGAAGAAGAACTTGGATATGAGACATTGGACTTCTACAAAACAGGCATATGTACATTTCTTATTTAAGCATTTTGCTGCATGTTAAATACTGCAAGTTGTAAAATGTAATTTTTCTATTTACATGCATGACTAGTGAAATAAAGAACACCATAGGCTCTTAAAATTAAGTATTACAGTATATATATAATCAAACACTACGTCATTAAATTGGACTTTTAATGGATATTCAGGCTGTATAAATATGGGTGCGGGAAAGGAGAGACCTCCTGCCCCAGGCACCCAAACATCTTCTTGCAACTCTGGATTTTTTCCTCCAGTATACTACTGCCAAAACGATCAACACAAGGTCCCCAAATAACAATTTATTCTGCCCAAAGGACTTTGTGCCCTCAATCTCCTAGCCAGATGAATCGGTACAATTACATTCTTCTCTCTTACTTTTCCCCTCAGGATATCCTAGGTGTCAGGGCTTTATATGTTGCAATGACTCAGAGCAAAAAATCTGCTAAGACAGAAGACAGGACTACAAGCATCTTCCTAGATTCTTAGGTCCAAATTGATGGAATGAAACACAAATCCTCTATTGGTTTGTTTCCTTCAAAGCTTCGATGACCCTCAGGCACAACCACAGATGAAGTCGAGTGTTAAATCCTTTCCTGACTCCTAACACAAATGTATTGGCTTTAGCCAACACCAGCCCCAAATTAGCCAATTTGGTGTCTTCTTTCCCACTTTCCCTCCTCCCCCTAAGAATTAGTGATTTAAAGACTATTGTGTAAATGCGAATTTAACCTGCTGAGTTACATTTCTCTCTCTGAGACAGCTGGTACAGAGGAAAATATACATTCATTTCTGCTTTAGGGAATAAAACCCTGTTCAATGTAGTTTCTTGATGATTACCTATTATTTGGTTTCTTGTCTTTCTTGCCTTAAAACTTTCTTCTCTCAGTACTTTCCTTTCGACAGAGCCAGTTTTTAAAAAGTTCTTTTTACTAATTTTTTTTTTTTTTTTGAATTTGAGTCAGATTTACTAAGCTAATTCATGAACAAACCCTTTCATTAGGAAATCTTACAGCACCCCCGGGACTGTTTGGGAACAGCTGTGTGTCTGCTGCTAATGCTTTTCTTAATGTAAATAAGCCCAAGGTGGGCTCTTAATGAAGCACTTGCTCGGAAAGTGAAAGAAGAAATTTTCCTATAGGGTTCAACGTCCTGCCCCCACTGAGGACCAGGGCTTCTGTGTTAGAATGAGTGATGCTAGCTAACTGCTAAACCCACCCACCAACTGCTAGAGAAGAATAATTACTCATTACCAGCATTTTAAGTGTCATTATAAAAAGCTAATGATATTCCTTGTGGGAAAGGGGAGGGAAGGGCAGGGAAGATCACTCTCAATAAAAGGAAGAAGATGATACATAAGAACTCCTCAGTAGTTCTATAAGCCAAAATCTTGTTCATAAACATTTGAAACAGGCCATATCGACTCACTGCCCATTTCACCCTTGGTACACTTAACAAGAAGAGTATAGCTTTCTATTGAACTTTAAATTTTAATAAGGATTAAAAGTTTGAAGAATTTCCCTCATTCTCTATTTCTTCATTTGTTCATTCACTCAGTGAATATTTACTGAGTGCCTACTATATGCTAAGTGTGGTAGTAGGTACTGAGATAAAACAGTGATTCAAATACAACACTTCTGCTTCTCAGTGTAGATGAGGAAACAGATATTAATCAACTAATCACAAAATAATCATAAAATTACTAAGCACACTGTCTTAGGTTGGGTTCTGTAGAGAAGCAAAACCAGTAAAACACATAAATATATAGAGAGAAAGATTTATATCAAAGAAATGACTCATGTGATTGTAGAGGCTGGAACATCCCAAGTCTGTGGATTAGGATAGAGGCTTCTCGAGATTCACGTAGCCACAGGGGCTGGTGAACCCACGATTGGCAGGTTGGAAAACAGGGCTCCACTCACAGGTTGTAATGATCCACGAATCCCAAGATAGGCAGATAAGCTGATAGCTCAGGCCCTGAGAACTGGAGGTTAGAATAAACAGGAGGCAGCCACAGGATCCAGAGTGAGCAAAAAGCCAGAATGTCTGCTTATATTCAGATGCTGGCCGCACGCCCAAGGAAACTCCCTTTCAACTGACTGGCTACTCAGAGCAGACCTCATCATGGGAGTGATCACATACTAACACTGAGAATCATGGCCCAGCCAAGTTGACACACAATCTTAACTATCCCTTTCCACCCTTTGTCAATTTGGCACATGTACACATCTCCTTAAACCATATACAATCTCTGAATAAACAATTATAAAGTCATACTTGCACCTAACATGATACAACTAACACGTATAAAAAAACTGAAAATGCACTAGTCCCATTTACATCTTATATTTTATAAGTGAAGAAAACAAAAATATTTGATGCACACATATAAAGCAGAAACGCTCCTAACAATTACAGTCCTCATTTCTGCAACTAGTCACGTGACCATAACTGGTATTTAGAACTATCTTCTTCCACCACCCATTCCGTATGTATTTGCTTTGCCCTCAACAAGCATCTCAGCTGGTCGTGGTGCTTTGCCTGATGAGGGTCTGGGTCATTAGCAGTCATGTCAGAATTGGGTTGCTGTAGTTTTCCATTAATCACAGGGCATGGTAGTATTAAATGTTGCCCTAAGGGATCTTCTGCATTTCAGACATACTCTTCTTTACCTCCATTGTGTAATATCAATCCAATTTCCTCTTGGTAGTCCAGATCAATCATACAGCCAGTATGGTAACTCCCTTCTTTGCCTGTTGATCCAGGGGCATAAGGAGCCCAAAGTGGCCAGGTGGCATTCTTAGCTTCTAGTTCAATGGAATCAGTGATGTGTCTTCAGGTAGGAGCATTCCTCCCTTTGGAATTAAGACCTCTAGACCTACAGAGCATAAGGTCACAAGGACAGGAAGCAAAAATCTTGTGAGTGGGTCACTAGGGGTAACAGTGAGTGGTGTCATTCCCATTTCCACCCCTTGATTCCTAGGCCCATAAATCCTGGCTATGGGAGAAACAGCACCATATGTTAGATGCTGGTTTAGAGCATATACAGCCTCCTGGAGAACACTGCCCCAACTCTGCAAGGTATTGCCACCTAGCTGGCACTGTAATTGTGTCTTTAGAAGGTCATTCCATCAATCTGTCAAGCCAGCTGCTTCAGGATGTTGGGGAACATGGTAAGACCAGTGAATTCCATGAGCATGGGCCTACTGCTGCAATTCATTTGCTGTGAACTGAGTCCCTTGATCTGAGGCAATGCTGTGTGGGATACCATGACGGTGGATAAGGTATTCCCTAAGTCCACGGATGGTAGTTTTGGCAGAACCATTGCATGCAGGGAAAGCAAATCTGTATCCAGAGTAAGCATCTATTCCAGTAAGGACAAAACACTGTCTTTTCCATGATGGAAGTGGTCCAACATAATCAACTTGCCACCAGGTTGCTGGCTGATCACCTCAAGAGATTGTACCATATCAGGGCCTCAGTGTTGGTCTCTGTTGTGGGCAGATTGGGCACACAGCAGTGGCTGTAGCCAAGTCAGTCTTGATGAGTGGAATTCCATGTCACTGGGCCCATGCATAACCTCCATCCCTGCCACCATGGCCACTTTGTTCATGAGCCCATTGATCAATGACAGGAGTAGCTGGGGGAAGAGGATGACTGGTTTCCACAGAACGTGTCACCCTATCCACTTGATTGTTAAAATCCTCCTCTGCTGAGGTCACCCTTTGGTGAGCATTCACATGAGACACAAATATATTCACTTCTTTGGCCCATTCAGAGAGGTTTATCTACATACCTCTTCCCCATAAATCCTTGTCTCCAATTTTCCAAGCCATTGGCCATAGCCGATGAATCAGTATACAATCACACCATTTCTCCTTTCAAGCAAAGTGAACAACCAGGTGCATTGCTCGAAGTTCTGCCCATTGAGAGTATGCCCCTTCAATGTTCTTCAGGGAGATCCCAGAAAGTGGTTGTAGTGCTGCTGCTCTCCACTTTTGAATGGTGCCTGCATATCTCACAGAACCATCTGTAAACCAAGGGTGAGTTTTCTCTTCTTCAGACGACTGATCATAAGGAACAGCCCATGAGGCCAAAGGTACAGACTGGGAGATGGAAGGTGATGTGACAGGAGTGGAGGCAATGGGCCTTTGAGCCACTTCCTCATGCAATGTTCTTGTACCTTCAGGTCATGCTGGGGCCTGCTCTCATATACACACTTCCATTTTATGACTCTGTGAGTGAGACAACGCCCAGTTCGTGATGGGCAGCTCCAGCTGCACGGCGACTTGGTATCCCATGGTTAAGTGTTCAGTCTCTACTAAGGCCCAGTAACAAGCCAAAAGCTTTTCCTCAAAAGGAGAGTAGTTATCTGCAGAACATGGCAGGGCTTTGCTCCAAAATCCTGAGTCTGTACTGTGATTCACTAATAGGAATCTGCCAAAGACTCCAAACAGCATCTCTCTCTGCCACTGACACTTAAAGCCCCATTGGATCAGCTGGATCATATGGCCCTAATGGCAGAGCAGCTTGCACAGCAGCCTGAACCTGTTTCAGAGCCTTCTCTAGTTCTGGGCCTCACTCAAAACTAGCAATTTTTTGAGTCACTTGATAAATAGGCCAGAGTAGCACACCCAAATAAGGAATATATTGCCTCCAAATTCCCAAGAGGCCCACTAGCTGTTGTGACTCCTTTTTAGTTGTGGGAGCAACCAGAAGGAATATTTTGACTTGCCCCGCACCACTGGACCCCTAGATATTTCATTGAGGTGGAAGGTGACTGAATTTTTATGGGACTTATTTCCTACCATCTAGCATGCAAATGTTTTACCAGTAAGTCCAGAATCATTCACACTTCTTCCTTACTAGGTCCAATCGTCATAATGTCATCAATATAGTGGACTAGTGTGATGTTTTGTGGAAGTTTAAGGCAAACAATTTCTCTGCAGACTAAATTATGACATAGGGCTGGAGAGTTCATGTAGGTCTGAGGTAAGCAAGTGAAGGTCTATTGCTGGCCTTGCCAGCTGAAGGCAAACTGCTTCCGGTGGTCCTTTGAAACAGGTATGGAGAAAAAGGCATTAGCAAGATTGATAGCTGTATACAAGGTACCAGGAGATGTATTAATTTGCTCAAGTACTGAAACTACATCTGAAACAGCAGCTGCAATTGGAGTCACCACCTGGTTAAATTTTCAGTAATCTACTGTCATTCTCCAAGGTCCATCTCTTTTTTGCATAGGCCAAATAGGCCAGTTGAATGGAGATGTGGTGGGAATCTCCATTCCTGCATCCTTCAAGTCCTTAATGGTGGCAGTAATTTCTGCAATTCCTCCAGGAATACGGTATTGCTTTTGGTTTACTATTTTCCTAGGTAGAGGGCAGGTCTAAGGTTTCCACTTGACTTTTCCTACCATAATAGCCTGTACTCCAATTCTCAGGGATCCAATGTGGGGGTTCTGCAGTTGCTGAGTATATCTATTCCAATTATGCATTCTGGAACTGGGGAAATCACCACAGGATGGGTTCAGAGACCACTGGACCTACTGTGAGACAGACATGAGCCAAGGCTCCATTAACAACCTGACCTCCATATGCCTCCACTGTGACTGGTGTGCCACAGTGATGTTTTGGGTCAATCTGGAATTAGAGTTGGTTCAGAACCAGTATCCAGTAATCCCCGAAAAGTCTGATTATTTCCTTTTCCTCAGTAAATAGTCACTCTCATAAAAGGCCTTTGGGGAAGGCTGGGAGAGAGATTTACAGTAAAAATTTTTGTCAGTGTGTTGGAGTCCTTCCTCAAGGAGACCCAGCCACCCCTTCATTCAAGGGATTGTAGGTCTTTAAACTCACTCAGATCTGGAAATTGATTGAGGGACCGTGACTCTATTCTGGTGATTTGAGTTAGACTGCTGTTCACCTGACCTAGAATTATCAGTTTGTACATATCAAGTAAATATTTAGGAGTTGTCCTATCTATTTCACTCCTAAGGACACCATGACTAAGTAGCCCATGACGTAAGTCTATATGAGTCAGATTGTTCTGATTACTGTTTTGATGTCACTGTCTATTACATAACCATGTCCACTTTGTCTTCACTAATTAAGTGCAGCCACTTCCCTACTACTATGGGGTCCAATCAACTCCTTTGTAGTTAGGTGTCTTAATTCAGTTAGGGCAGTTCTCACTGTCAAATCTGGTTTACATAAAATAGCAATCACAGCAGTTTTTAAGGATGCTGGAGCTCCCTTCACAAATTTGTTCCTCACATTGTGGTAAAAGTGTGTCCTCTGGGCATTCCAAGTGTGGATCTGTGGGCTTAACCTGATAAATCCACTCTAGCATGCCAATTTTCCTAAGCCTTTGGATACCTTCTTTTACAGTATACCAAAGCAGGTCTGGTACTTCAACCTCATAATCCATGCTTCAGCAACCCAACCAAATAAATTATTAGGTCCTTTCCTAACTTCTCGAGCTGAAACACTGAATGAAAAATTTATGCTTAGTGGACCCATATCAATAAACCCAGACAGATCTGTCTTTATGTTCCTTGCACCATTATCCCACACCCTTAGTAGCCATTCCCACACATATTGCCCAGCTTTCTGTTTGTACATATTAGAAAAGTCAAGCAGTTCTTTTGGAGTGTAGCATACCTCTTTCTGGGTCATATTTTGTGCTTCATCTTTTGGGGATCTCTAGGACTTAAGTCTAGTTATAGGTCTAGAAGCCAGAATTGGTAGTGTGGAATTGTTTTGAGAACATCCAGCATTGTCTTGTAATGCATCTGCCTCAGGCAGTGCCCCAGCAATGACTCAGGCAAGGGCTAATTAGAGGCAGCCGGGCTAGGGGTAATCTCATTAGATGAGAGTGGAGGGGCTAATGGTTTTTCTGGGCAGGATGGCTTAGAAGACAAACATGACATATTCTCTTCAGATGGGAGTGGCTGTGCTGGCAGGAGGGATTCAACAAAATTTAGGGGCTCAGTGTCTCCAGCGTCCTGGTTATCTGCCGATATGTCCCCATTCCATGTTTTAGGATCCCATTTCTTCCCAATAAATACCCTTACTTTAAATTCAGACAACTCTCAAGCTGGTGTTGTAATTCAGCCACTCTTACAATAAGACTCTGTGTTTGTTTTTGGCAATATCAGCTCTGCTACTACAAGAAATAAGGCTTTCTTTCAAAGCATAAGTGGAAATTTTGAGGTCATTTATGCTGTACTTGAGTTTTGACTCTGAAGCTCTGAATGCATCTCTTTCTTTCACCAGTTTGTATAGCAAAAGTGGAACCAATCAACAAGCTCCCTGTAGAAAAATATCACACACGTGTTCACCAATACCCGATCTGTTGGTGGTGATATTTGGTGTATTTGTATTACCACTTCATGCCATGGATTAGCAGTGCCCTTTTTACTGCTGGAAGCAGAGTCATCAACATCTTTAAAACTATCAGACTTGAGAACCAATTTAGAAAACTCATTCTTACATTTTGTTTCTCTAGGACCACTCTCAGTACCAAATGTCTTAGGCTGGGCTCTCTTGAGGAGCTAAACCAGTAAAGTGCATAAATATATGTAGAGAAAGATTTATATATAAAAACATAGCTCACGAAATTGTAGAGGCTGGAATGTCCCAAGTCTTCTCCCGGTTCACGTAGCCACAGTTGTTGACGAATGCAAGATCGGCAAGTCAGAAAGTAGGGCTTATGCTCACAGGATGTGAATATTGATGAATCATAAGATTGGCAGGCAAGACCACAAGGCTTCTCCTGACTCATATAGCTGCAGGAGCTGGCAATCCCAAGATTGGCAGGTCAGAAAGCAGTGCTTCACTCACAGGCTGTGAAGATCAATGAATCCCAAGATCAGCAGATAAGCCGATAGCTCAAATCCCAAGAACTGGAGGTCAGATGAACAGGAGGCAGCCACAGGATCCAGAGAGAGCACAAAGCCAGAATGTCTGCTTCTATTCAGATGCAGACCACACCCGCAAGGAAACTCTCTTTCAACTGATTGGCTACCCATGGCAGATTACATCAAGGGAGTGATCACAAATAAACACTGAGAATCATGGCCCAGCCAAGCTGACACACAATTTTAACCATCACACAAACCAAGGACCAGGACATGGGACTACGAAAGCCTATAATAGAGTGGTTTGGCTTAGTCCGGAAGGTTAGGGAACAGGTACCAGAAGAAGTGTTGACTAAGCTTGGATCTGAAGGAGGAGTAGTTCTTAAGACTAGGTGAGAGGGTGGAGCCAAGATGATGGAATAGACAGACACTTCCAGCAAGCCCTCCTTACAACAAAGACCAAAAAAAAAAAAAAAAAAGTGAAACAAATATATTTATGATGAACTAGGAGCCCTGAACATCAAAGGCAAGCTTAGAAAATGAACTGAGGGGCAGGAGGAGGAAGAGACAGTTCAGGAGCAGAGAAGAGTTACAGGATCTAAATCACAGGGAAGCCTCAAGCACCATTCCTGGGAGCAGCGGTGGCAGGCTGATACTAGCATTCAGCCACAGTTTCCTCAGGGAGGAGCAGCCAGCCACACAGCCCACTCAAACCTCCGGAACCAGAGAAGAACGGCGCTCTCGGCAAAAGCTAAGTACTTGCGCATAGTTTACCATGCCCCCACCTCCCAAACCGGCTCCAGAGGCTAACTTCCGTAGGCCTCAGATAGCCCCTGTTGAGTGCCTAGAGAAATCCTTCCAGCCTTGGAGAATGAATAAATTTGCAGTTGGGGGAAAAGATAATTTGCCAGCTACACTAACTGGGGGAACTCAGGACAGGAGTGGCCTCTGTCCAGGCATAAGCGGTCCATGGACTTTGAGTACCTTTCCCCTCTGTATGGACCTGTGTGGGCCTATTTCAGGAGAATAGGCCCTTTCTGGCAGACTCCACCTGTTTCAGCTGTGCGGCAGAGAGGTGGGTGTTTGATGTTTGACATTGGTTTGCCTATTAAACAGGGCCCTCACCTACCCACATCACGGGCCTAAGGACTGGTAGCTGCACTCAGGTCATCCAGCCACCCACAACAGGGGTCCAAGGATGACTCATACCTCCCAGTCCTTACAACCAAAAACACTGGGTGCCCATGGTCCATCTCCAGAGCCAACCCACCTGTACACTCTAGGGAACAGGGACATGCTTTTCTCAGAGACACATGGGGGACAGTTCTCAAGCCTTGCCTTGTTAAGAGTGTGAACCCTTGCTGCAACCAGATACTGGTACCTACACCAATCACCCCTGCCCCTCTAAGACTGTAGGACAGAGCCTATACCACACACTTGATGATCAGCTACCTGGACAGCTGAGCTGAATTCATACAAGAAAAGTGAATGGACTCCTAGACTGATATATCTGATAACACCTCTAGCAATCTGGGGACAGGACATCAGAGCTCCAAAGGAGAAAATAATCAAGCTAACTCACTCAAGCAACCCATTTGGGCATATCAAAACAAAATAAAGCAAGAAGCTACAACACAGTGAGCAAACATAAAATAAACTACTACAGGGGAGGAGGGCAAAGATGGCTGACTAGGTAGATGCTACCTCAGATCCCTCTTGCAACAAAGACTCAGAAAAACAAGTGAATCGATCACATACATGACAATCTACGAACCCTGACCAACAAACACAGATTTAAAGAGTTGACCTGAGTGACAGAGACGGAGAACGAAGAACTACGGGGAAGCAGCAACTGTTTTCGGAGCCTGGAGCCAGCGTCCCGATCAGGTAACGCCAGGCTTTGGACTGGGCGCAGGGGAGCTGAGCACGACATCTGTGACGGTGCAAACATGGGGCGCAGCCCTACCCCCCTGAACTGACCTCGGAAGAGGGCCCAGCCAGTCAGCATGGGTGGTGTGGTGATGCGGCTGGCAGGAGGAGAAGCCACGGGAGGCAGAGACTGTTTTTGGAGCTGGGAGTGCAGTGTCCCAGCCGGAGAACCTTGACGCTGGGCTTTGGACTGGCAGCAGAGGAACTGACTGCGGCTTCTGAGACAGCGCAAACACGGGACTCAGGCCTGACCCTTGGGAGCAATCTCTACCCAGCCACTGCACACAGGCGATGCGCCCCTCGGGAATCTCAGATAAAACAGTCATCCAAAGCAAGATAAGTAACTTTGTCTATATTCCGGGGTGCTACTCTCTCCTGTTTTTCTGAACCCTCCCCTCCCTTTCCCAGGAGGCTTCATTAACATTGGAATTTCATGAGCCAGAGGAAGAACTGCTCCGCAGTTTTTCTTTTCCCTTTTTTTGGTCTTTTCCTAACCCATTCTTCTGGCCTGAGAGAAGCAACCACAAAAAAACCAGGGACCAAAAATCCTTCCCTAATTGGACTAAAAACACAGAACCAGCTCCAACCAAACATATGTGATCCCCAGTCTCGGGCTTTCATCCCTACAGGGAACAAGGTGGCTATTATAATGCAAAGGCATTTCTGATAGGGATCTGACTGCATTTTGTTTTAGCGGATTTACTGGAAAGACAAGTTTCCCAGGTCTGATATCTCTGCGTATTCAACAGAGCCCTAACTGACCCACAACAGGGAACTGAGGGCTGAAGCTCCCCCCAGACCACCTAGCCTCCTGCCTTAGGGGTCTAAGGAGGGTGATACCTGCCGATCTGTGGAGGTACTTGCATTGGGGACCTAAGGTACAGATGCAGAGCCCACCCACCAAGGTGCTTTAGGAATAGAGACACACCTACCTCACTGACACTTGGGGGGAGCCTGTCAGCATTCTGCTCTCCCTGGAGTGTGAACCCCAGCTGCTAATAGAATCTGGTGCACACAACTATCACCACTACTTCTCAAGGTGGATAGGTGACAGGGTGCATCACACACTTGATGACCCAAAGTCAGATTCTACTCAAGAATAGTGAATGGACTCAAACATATATATCTGGTAACAGCCCAAACCAGCTGGTAATAGGTCATAAGCAAGTCAAGGGCTACAACAATCAAGACAGCACAATCTAGTAGCCCATCTAGGTATATTGAAAGAAAACAAAACAAGAGTCAGTGAGCAAATATAGAATAAATCACTACAATATCTTAGTGATGGCTCGGAGACAGCAGTCGATATTAAACCACATAAAGAAGCAGACCATGACAGCTTCTACAGCCCCCCAAACTAAAGAATCAAAATCTTTCCCAAATGAAGATACAGTCCTGGAATTATCAGATACAGAATATAAAAAACTAATTCACAGAATGCTTCAAGACATCAGGGATGACCTCAGAAATGAAACAAGGCAATCTGCAGAAAAAGCCAAGGAACACACTGATAAAGCAGTGGAAGAAATCAAAAAGATTATTGAAGAACATAGTGGAAAAATTAATAAGCCACAGTAATCCAGAGAGAGAGAGCATTCAGAAATCCAAAAGATTATCAGTAAAATTACAGAATTAGAAAACTCAATAGGAAGTCAGAGGAGCAGAATCGAGCAACTGGAATGCAGAGTGGGGGAGGTGGAGGATAAGGCAATTGACACCAATATAGTTGAAGAAAAATCAGATAAAAGAATTAAAAAAAAAAAGAAACCCTAAGAATCATGTGGGACTCTATCAAGTAGAATAACTTGTGTGTGATTGGAGTTCCAGAACAAGGAGGAATAGCAGAAAATACAGAGAGAGTAGTTTAAGATCTGTTGGCAGAAAATGTCCCTGGCATCTTGAAAGATGAAAGTATATCTATCCAAGATGCTCATCAAACCCCATACAAGATTGATCTAAAAAGAAAATCACCAAGGCATATTGTCATCAAACTTGCCAAAACCAAAGATAAACAGAAAATTTTAAAAGCAGCCAGGGATAAAGAAAAGTCACCTACAAAGGAGAATCAAACAGTTCAGACTACTCAGCAGAAACCATGCAGTCAAGAAGGCAATGGGGTGACATACATAGAGCACTAAAGGAGAAAAACTGCCAGCCAAGAATCACATATCCAGCAAAACTCTATCTCAAATACAAAGGTGAAATTAAAACATTTACAGATAAACACAAGCTTAGAGAATTTGCAAAAACCAAACCAAAGCTACAAGAAATACTAAAGGAAATTCTTTGGTCAGAAAATCAATAATATCAGATATCAGCACAACAGAAGGTCGCAAAACAGAACATCCTGATATCAATTCAAATAGGAAAATCACAAAAAAATAAGATTAATTTAAAATAGAAAAACTCACCCAAAACAGGGAATCATTGAAGTCATTATGTAAAATATTACAATAATCAAAAAAGAGGGACTAAATACAGGAGGCATAGATCTTACATATGGAGAGGAAAACAAGGCAGTATAGGAAAATACAAGTTAGGTTTTCACTTAGAAAAATAGGAGGAAATATTACGGTAACCACAAAGAGGTCTAACAATTCCATAATTCAAAATAAAAACCAAGATAAACGTAATGACCCAGCAAAAATAAATTCAACTACAATGAAAAAGAGGAGCACACAATTTACAAAGAAAAACTTCTCAGCACCAAAAAGTAAGTGGAAAAATGAAAATGTCAACAACACACAGAAAGACATCAAAATGACAGCACTAAACTCATAATTATCTCTAATTACTCTGCATGTTATTGGACTAAATGCACCAACAGAGAGACAGAGAGTCTCAGACTGGATAAAAATAACACGATTCATCTATATGCTGCCTACAAGAGACACATCTTACACTTAGAGACACAAACAAACTAAAACTCAAAGGATGGAAAAAAATATATCAAGCAAACAACCAGCAAAAAAGAGCAGGAGTGGAATAATTAATTTCTGACAAAATAGACTTTAAAGTTAAATCCACCACAAAGGATAAAGGACACTACATAATGATAAAAGGGACAATTGACCAGGAAGATATAACCATATTAAATATTTATGCACCCAATGACAGGGCCACAAGACACATAAAACAAACTTTAACAGAATTGAAAAGTAAAGATAGACACCTCCACAATAATAGTAGGAGATTCAACACACCACTTTCAGAGGAGGATAGGATTCCCAGTAAGAAGCTCAATAGAGACACGGAAGATCCAATTGCTACAATCAACCAACTTGACCTCATGGACTTATACAGAACACTCCACCCAACAGCTGCAAAGTATACATTTTTTTTTCCTAGGGCACATGGAACATTCTCTAGAATAGATCACATGTTAGGTCATAAAACAAACCTTTGCAAAATTCAAAATATCGAAATATTACAAAGCATCTTCTCAGACCATAAGGACATAAAAGTAGAAATCAATAACAGAGAACGCAGGGAAAAGAAATCAAATACTTGGAAACTGAACAATACTCTACTCAAAAAACAATGGGTTATAGAAGACATTAAGGAGGGAATAAAGAAATTCATAGAATGCAATGAGACTGAAAAGAATTCCTATCAAAACCACTGGGACACAGCAAAAGCAGTGCCCAGAGGTCAATTTATATCAATAAATGCACACAAAAAATAAAGAAGAAAGCCAAAATCAGAGAACTGTCCCTACAACTTGAACAACTAGAAAGCAAGCAACAAAAGAATACGTCAGGCACCAGAAGAAAAGAAATAATAAAAATTAGAGCAGAATTAAATGAATTGGAGAACAGAAAAACAATTGCAAGAATTAAGAAAGCCAAAAGCTGGTTCTTTGAAAAAATTTAACAAATTGATAAACCATTGGCCAGACTGACCAAAGAAATACAGGAAAGAAGCAAATAACCAACATAAGAAATGAGATGGGCCATATCACAACAGACCCAACTGAAATTAAAAGAATCATATCAGATTACTATGAAAAATTGTACTCTAACAAATTTGCAAACCTAGAAGAAATGGATGAATTCCTAGAAACACACAACCTACCTAATCTAATACAATCAGAAGTAGAACAACTAAATAGACCCATAACAAAAAAAGACATTGAAAAGGTAATAAAAAAAAACTCCCAACCAAAAAAAAAAAAAAAAGCCCCGGCCCGGACGGCTTCACTGCAGAGTTCTACCAAACTTTCAGAGAAGAGTTAACACCACTACTACTAAAGGTATTTCAAATCATAAAGATGGAATACTACCTAACTTATTCTATGAAGCCAGCATATCCCTGATACCAAAACCACATAAAGACACCACAAAAAAAGGAAATTACAGACCTATATCCCTCATGAACATGGATAAAAAAATCCTCAACAAAATTCTAGCCAGTATAATCGAACAACATATCAAAAAAATAATCCACCATGACCAAGTGGGATTCATACCAACTAATGCAGCAATGGCTCAACATTAGAAAAACAATTAATGTAATCCATCATATAAACAAAACAAAAGACAAGAACCACATGATCTTATCAATTGATGCAGAAAAGGCATTTGACAAAGTTCAACACCCATTCATGATAAAAACTCCCAGGAAAATAGGAATTGAAGAAAAATTGCTCAATATAATAAAGGGCATTTATACAAAGTGAACAGCCAACATCATCCTAAATGGAGAGAGCCTGAAAGCATTTCCCTTGAGAATTAAAACCAGAGAAGGATGCCCTTTCTCACCTCTCTTATTCAACATTGTGCTCGAGGTCCTCACCAGAGCAATTAGGCTAGACAAAGAAATAAAGGGCATCTGGATTAAGGAAGAAGTAAAATTATCTCTATTTGTAGATGACATGATCTTATACACAGAAAACCCTAAGGAACCCTCAAGAAAACTACTGAAACTAATAGAAGAGTTCGGCAGAGTTTCAGCTTACAAGATAAACATACAAAAATCAGCTGGATTCCTCTACATCAACAAAAAGAACATCGAAGAGGACATCACCTAATCAATACCATTCACAGTATCCCCCAAGAAGATAAAATAGAATTTAGGAATAAATCCTACCAAAGATGTAAAAGACCTATACAAAGAAAACTACAAAGTACTAGTGCAAGAAACTAAAAGTGACCTTCAAAAGTGGAAAAACATACCTTGCTCATGGATAAGAAGACTTAACATCGTAAAGTAAAAATGTCTATTCTACCAAAAGCCATCTATACATACAATGCACTTCCGATCCAAATTCCAACGACATTTTTTAATGTGATGGAGAAACAAATCACCAACTTCATACAGAAGGGAAAGAAGCCCTGGATACGTAAAGCACTACTGAAAAAGAAGAACAAAGTGGGAGGCCTCACTCTACCTGATTTTAGAACATAATATACAGCCACAGTAGTCAAAACAGCCTGGTACTGGTACAACAACAGACATACAGACCAATGGAACAGAATTGAGAACCCAGGTACAAACCCATCCACATATGAGCGGCTGATATCTGGCAAAGGCCCAGTGTCAGTTAGTGGGGAAAAGATAGTCTTTTTAACAAATGGTGTTGGCATAACTGGATATCCATCTGCAAAAAAACGAAACAGGACCCATACCTCACACCATGCACAAAAACTAACACTAAATGGATCAAAGACCTAAACATAAAGACTAAAATGATAAAGATCATGGAAGAAAAAACAGGAACAATGTTAGGAGCCCTAATAAATGGTATAAACAGTATACAAAACGTTACTAACAATGCACAAGAAAAACTAGATAACTGGGAGCTCCTAAAAATCAAACACCTATGCTGATCTAAAGACTTCACCAAGCGAGTAAAAATTTACCTACAGACTGGGAAAAATTTTTAGCTATGACATTTCTGATCAGTGCCTGATCCCTAAAATCTACATGATAATGCAAAAACTCAACTACAAAAAGACAAATAAACCAATTAAAAAATGGCCAGAAGGTATGAACAGATACGTGATTAAAAAAGACATTCAGGTAAGTAACAGATGCCTGAGAAAATGCTCATAATCATTAGCCATTACAGAAATGGAAATAAGAACTACAATGAGATTCCATTTCACTCCAAGAAGTCTGGCATTAAACCAAAAAAAAACATAAAACAATATATTTTGGAGAGGCTGTGGAGAAATTGGAAAAGATATACACTGCTGGTGGGGATGTAAAATGGTACAACCACTTTGAAAATCGATTTGGTGTTTCCTTAAAAAGCTAGAAATAGATGTACCTTACGATCCAGCAATCCTGCTCCTTGGAATATATCCTAGAGAAATAAGAGCTTTTCCATAAACAGATATATGCACACCCATGTTCATTGCAGCACAGTTTACAATAGTAAAAAGATGGAAGCAACCAAGGTACCCATCAACGAATGAATGGATAAATCAGTTATGGTATATTCACACAATGGAATAAAGAATGGTGATGAATCTGCAAAACATTTCATAACATGCCAGAAACTGGAAGTCATTATGCGGAGTGAAATTAGTCAGTTACAAAAGGACAAATATTGCATAAGACCACTATTATAAGAACTCAAGAAATAGTTTAAACAGAGAAGAAAAATATTCTTTGATGGTTACAAGATGGGGGAGGCAAGAGGGGGCGGGAGAGTGGTATTCACTAATTAGATAGCAGATAAGAACTACTTTAGGTGACGAGAAAGACAACACACAATACAGGTGAGGTCAGCACAACTGGACTAAACCAAAATCAAAGAACTTTCCAGAATAAAGTGAATGTTTCGAAGGCCAGCATAGCAGGGGTGGGGTTTGGGGACCACGGTTTCAGGAGACATCTAAGTCAATTGGCATAATAAAATCTATTAAGAAAACATTCTGCGTCCCACTTTGGAGAGAGGTGTCTGGGGTCTTAAATGCTAGCAAGCGTCCATCTAAGATGCATCCTTTGGTCTCAATATACCTGGAGCAAAGGAGAATGAAAAACACCAAAGATACAAGGTAATTATGGGCCCAAGAGACAGAAAGGGCCACATAAACCAGAGACTCCATCAGCCTAAGACCAGAAGAACCAGATGATGCCTGGCTATAACCCATGAGTGCCCTGACAGGGAACACAACAGAGAATCCCTGATGGAGCAGGAGAGCAGTGGGATTCAGACCTCAAATTCTCATAAAAAGACCAGAATTAATGGTCTAACTGAGACTAGAGGGACATCAGAGGTCATGGTCCCCAGACCTCCTAGTCCAAGACTGGAATCATTCCCAAAGCCAACTCTTCGGACAGGAATTGGACTGGAGTACAAGACAGAAAATGATACTGTTGAGGAGTGGGCTTCTTGGCTGAAGTAGACACATGAGACTATGTGGGAAGCTCCTGTCTGGAGGGGAGATGAGAGGGCAGAGGGGGACAGAAGCTGGCTGAATGGACACGGAAATAGAGGGTAGAAAGAAGGAGTGTGCTGTTTCATTAGGAGGAGACCAAGTAGGAGTATATAGCAAGGTGTTTATAAATTTTTGTATGAGAGACTGACTTGATTTGTAAACTTTCACTTAAAGCATTATAAAAATTAAAATAAAAAAGAAGGAGAAGTAGCTTGGACTACTTGGCAGAAACCATGCAGGAAAGAAGGCAATGGGATGACATATATAAAAGCCTTGAAGAAAAAAAATTGCCAGCCAAGAATCATATACCCAGCAAAACTGTCTCTCAAATATGAAGACAAAATTAGGGCATTTCCAGATAAACAGAACTTAAGGGAATTTGCAAAAGCCAAACCAAAACTACAAGAAATACTAAAGGGAGTCCTCTGATTAGAAAATCAATAACATCAGATAAAAACCCAAGACTAGAACACAGGACAGAGCAAGCACATAACAACCCAGATAGGGAAATCAGAAGAAAAAAAAAAAAAACAAGATAAAAAAACAGGAAAACAGCAATGTCATTATGTCATTATGTAAAAGATGACAATGCTAAATCAATAAAGAGGGACTAAAAAATGTAGTCATAGATCTTTCACATGGAGAAGAAGTCAAGGCGATATACAGAGAGAAAAGTTTGGTTTAAATTTAGAAAAATAGGCATAAATATTAAGGTAACCACAAAGGAGACTAACAATCCCATACCTCAAAATAAAATACAAGAAAAACATAAAGACTCAGCAAATAAAAAATCAACAACAAAGAAAAAAAGGAAAAGACAATATATGAAAAAAACCTCCTCAGCACAAAATATTAAGTGGAAAACAGAAACTGTCAACAACACACACAAAAAAAGACATCAAAATGATAGAACTAAACTCATACTGATCCACAATTACACTGAATGTAAATGGACTAAATGCACCAATAAAGAGACAGAGAGTGGCAGAATGGATTTAAAAAAATAATCTGTTTATATGCTAACTACAAGAGACACAACTTAGGCTTAAAGACACAAACTAAAACTCAAACGAAGGAAAAATATATCAAGGAAAAACAATAAAAAAGAGGAGTGAAAATGTTAATCTCTGACAAATAGACTTTAAAGTTAAATCCACTACCAAGGATAAGGAAGGACAGTATATAATAATTAAAGAGTCAATATACCAGGAGGATATAACCATAATAAACATTTACATGCCCGACAGGGGTCTGAAATACATAAAACAAACTCTAACAATATTGAAAAGCGAGATAGACAGCTCCACAATAACAGTAGGAGGCTTCAACACACCACTTTCAGTGAAGGACAGAACATCCAGAAAGAAACTCTATAAAGACACGGAAGATCTAAATGTCACAGTCAACCAACTTGACCTCATAGATATATACAGAACACTCCACTCAGCAGCAGCCAAGTGTACTTTGTTTTCCAACGCACATGGAACATTCTCTAGAATAGACCACATATTAGGTCATAACACAAGCCTTAACAGAATCCAAAACATTGGAATACTACAAAGCATCTTCTCTGACCATAAAGCCATAAAAGTAGAAATCAATAACAGAAAAAACAGGGAAAAGAAATCAAACTCTTGGAAACTGTACAACACCTGGCTCAAAATCTACTGGGTTATAAAAGAAATTAAGAATGGAACAAAGAAATTCACAGGATCTAATGAGAATGAAAACACTTTCTATCAGAAACTTTGGGGCACAGTTAAAGCAGTGCTCAGAGGTCAATTTATAGCAATAAATGCACACATCCAAAAAGAAGAAAGGGCCAAAATCAAAGAATTATCTTTACAACTTGAACAAATAGAGACCAACAAAAGAAATCCTCAGGCACCAGAAGAAAGCAAATACTAAAAGTTAGAGCAGAATTATATGGAATAGAGAACAGAAAAACAATTTAAAGGCTTAACAAGACCAAAAATTGGTTCCTTGAAAAAATCAACAAAATCAATAAACCATTGGCCAAATTGGCAAAATAAAAACAGGAGAGGGAGAAAATAACCCAAATAAGAGATAAGATAGGCAATATCACAACAGACCCAACCAAAATTAAAAGAATCATAACAGATTACTATGAAAATTTTTACCCCAATGAATTTGAAAACCTAGAATAAATAAAAAATTTCTAGAAACACCCTAACTACCAAAAAAAAACACAGCGATAGAGCAACTAAATAAACCCTTAACAAGAGATTGAAAAAAGTAATTTAAAAATGCCCTACCAAAAAAAAAAGCCCTGGCCCTGATGGCTTCACTGAGGAATTCTACAAAACTTTCATAGAATAGTTAATGTCACTACTAAAGGTATTTCAGAGCATAGAAAAGGATGGAATACTCCCAAATTCATTCCATGAAGCCAGCAATATCTGTGATACCAAAACCTGATAAAGACACCATAAAGAAGAAAATGACAGACCTATCCCTCATGAACATAGATACAAAAATCCTCAAAAAAATTCTAGCCAATAGAATTCAGCAACATATCAAAAAAAAAAAAAAAATTCACCATGAACAAGTGGGATTCATACCAGGTATGCAGGGGTGGTTTAACATTAGAAAAACAATCAACGTAATCTACCATATAAATAAAACAAAAGACAAGAACCACATGACCCTATCAATTGATGCAGAAAAGGCATTCGACAAAGTCCAACACCCATTTATTATAAAAACTTGCAGCAAAATAGGAACACAAGGAAAATTGCCCAGCAAAATAAAGTGCATTTATATAAAGCCAACAGCCAACATCATTCTAAATGGAGAGAGTCTGAAAGCATTTCCCTTGAGAACGGGAACCAAACAAGGATGCCCTTTATCACCACTCTTATTCAACATTGTGCTGGAGGATCTAGCCAGAGAAACTAGGCTAGATAAAGAAATAAAAGGCATCCAGACTGGTAAGGAAGAAGTAAAAGTATCTACTTTTGCAGATCACATGATCTTAAACACAGAAAACCCTAAAGAATCCTCAAGAAAACTACTGAAACTAATAGAAGAGTTCAGCAGAGTTTCAGGATACAAGATAAACATACAAAAATCAGTTGGATTCCTCTACACCAAAAAAAAGAACATGAAAGAGGAAATCACCAAATCAATGCCATTTACAGTAGCCCCCAAGAAGATAAAATACTTAGGAATAAATCTTACCAGAGTCGTAAAAGACCTCTAAGAAGAAAAGTACAAGATGCTATTGCAAGAAACCAAAAGAGACCTACATAAGTGGAAAAACATGCCTTGCTCATGGATAGGAAGACTCAATACTGTAAAAATGATTATTCTGTTAAAAACTATAGATACAATGCAATCCTGATCCAAATTCCAATGACAATTTTTAATGAGATGGAGAAACAAATCACCAACTTCATATGGAAGGGAATGAAGCCCTGGATAAGTAAAGCATTACTGAAAAAGAAGAACAAAGTGGGAGGCCTCACTCTACCTGATTTTAGAAACTATTATACTGCCAGAGTAGTCAAAACAGCCTGGTACTGGTACAACAACAGATACATAGACCAATGGGACAGAATTGAGAATCCAGACCTAAATCCATCCACATATGAGCAGCAGATATTTGACAAAGGCCCAAAGTCTGTTAAATGAGGAAAAGACAGTCTCTTTAACAAATGGTGCTGGCATAACTAGATATCCATCTGCAAAAAAAAAAAAAAAAATGAAACAAGACCCATACCTCACCCTATGCACAAAAACTACCTCGAAATGGATCAAAGACCTAAATATAAAGCCTAAAATGATAAAGATCTTGGAAGAGAACATAGGGACATTGCTAGGAGCTCTAATACATGGCATAAACAGTATACAAAACATTTTTAGCGATGCACAAACACCAGAAGACAAAGTAGATAACTGGGAGCTCCTAAAAATCAAACATTTGTGCTCATCCAAAGACTTCAACAAAAGAGTAAAAAGATTACCTACAGACTGGGAAAAACTTTTTGGCTACAACAAATCAGATCAGCATCTGATCTCTAAAATATACATGATATAATGCAAAAGCTCAACAACAAAGACAAACAACCCAATTAAAAATATGCAAGAGCTATGAATAGACACTTCACCAAAGAAGACATTCAGGTGGCTATGAGATACATGGGGATATCCTTATGATCATTAGCCATTACAGAAATGCAAATCAAAACTACAACAAGATACCATCTCACCCCGACAAGGCTAGCATGAATCCAAAAAACACAAAATAATAAATGTTGGAAAGGTTGTGGAGAGACAGGAACACTTATACACTGCTGGTGGGAATGTAAAATGGTACAACCACTTTAGAAATCGATTTGGTGCTTCCTTAAAAAGCTAGAAATGAAACTACAATAGGATCCAGCAATACTACTCCTTGGAATATATCCCTAGAGCAATAAGAGCACTCATTCAAACAGAGATATGCAGACCCATGTACATTGCAGCACTGTTTACAATAGCAAAAAGATGGAAGCAACCAAGGTGCCCATCAATGGATGAATGGATAAATGATTTATGGTATATTCACACAGTGGAATACTATGCGACGATAAAGAACAACAATGAATCCATGACATGGAGGAATCTGGAAGGCATTATGGTGAGTGAAACTTTTCAGTCTCAAAATACAAATATTGTATGAGACCACTGTTATAAGAACTCAAGAAAAAGTTTAAACAGAGAAGAAAATATTCTTTGATGGTTAAAAGGGTGGGGAGGGAGGGAGAAGGGGATTCTCTAATTAGATAGTAGACAAGAACTATTTTAGGTGAATGAAAGACAGCACACAGCTTAGTGGAGGTAATCACAACTGCACTAAACCAAAAGCAAAGAAGTTTCCTGAATACAACCAAATGCTTTGAAGTCCAGAGTGGCAGGGAAGGGGGTCTGGGGACCATGGTTTCAGGGGATATCTAGGTCAATTGGCATAACTAAATGTATTAAGAAAACATTCTGCATCCCACTTTGGTGAGCAGTGTCTTGGGTCTTAAAAACTAGCAAGTGGCCATCTAAGATGCATGAATTGGTCTCAACCGACCTGGAGCAAAGAAAGGAGAATGAGGAACACCAAAGACACAAGGTAAATACAAGCCCAAGAGACAGAAAACCAAAAACAAATTAAACCCACTGACATCAAGTCGATTCCGACTCATAACGACCCTATGAGACAGAGTAGAACTGCCCCATAGAATTTCCAAGGAGCGCCTGGCAGATTTGAACTGCCGACCTCTTGGTTAGCAGCCATAGCACTTAACCACTACACCACCAGGGTTTCCAAGAGACAGAAGGGGCCACATAAAACAGAGACTACATCAGCTTGAGACTAGAAGAACTAGATAGTGCCTAGCTGCCACCAATGACCTCCCTGACAGGGAACACAACAGAGAATTCCTGATGGAGGAGGAGAACAGTGGAATGCAGACCTCAAATTCTCATAAAAAGATCAGACTTAATGGTCTGACTGAGACTGGAGGGACCCCAGATGTCATGGTCCCTGGGCCCTCTGTTAGCCCAAGCCTGAAACCGTTCCTGAAGCCAACTCTTCAGACAGGCATTGGACTGAAATATAAGACAGATAAACGATGGTCTCCAAACCATAAGACAGATTGAATGGACACAGAAAATACAGGGTGGGTAGAGGGAGTGTGCCACCACATTGTAAGGAGAGCAACTGTGGTCATTTAACAATGTGTGTATAAGTTTCTGTATGAGAAACTGACTTGAATTGTAAACTTTCACTTTAAGCACACACACACAAAAATGATTCATACGTAATAGGAGTTCTTTAAGGAAATAAAAATGGGGGCAGGGTGAGAATTTCCCAGTGCAGAATTACATAGTTATTTTGGGAAATGACAACATGCTGTCTACACAAAGGGGAATCTGAGCCTTCCTTTTTCACAGCTATCTTACATAGACTCACTCTTAACTGCCTTCGTTCTCTCACTCATCTCTTCCTGGTCTGCTATGAACATAGCTCTGTGTAGACCACAGTAAGGGGTGAGAAAAATCTGTTTGAAATTGCTGTACAAGCATCTGAAAAGAGCCACAAAAGGGAATATATGGTTAAAATTATGAGAATGCATCAGTTGAATGTTTCATTATCTGAAGTACACTTTCATCTTTCTGCCCCCTCTATCTGGTCTTCTAGACAGAGCCATGAAGAGTTTGGATGCCTAGAAACCTACTTGCCCCTCAGGTGACAAGAGGAAGTGAACATTTTGCATTCTATCATTAGTATCTTGTGTACCAACAGCTCAGTGGGAAAGGTAAATCAAAGCGGAGTTAAATTCAATAGCTTAGATTTGACCAAGTCAATATATTTTCACTTAAACTCATAAATAACATAGAAACATGGGTTTGATACAAGATGTCTGCTATTAGTGAGCTAATATTTGTCTCACGTAACTGTAAGAGCTCATTTTGCTTTTGATCACTCTCAGATCTAACAATTAAGTAGTTCCTCTCCGTTTGGAGGAGTTACATATAATATAATCTGCACAATGACCTGCTAATGTACAATTATCTTCGTGTTACAAATGAGAAAACTGATGGTCATAGAAAGGAATCATCCCAGTTCCCTGAAGACTGTGCCTCCACTTTCATCATATCTCCAGGGCTTAGTGAAGTTCCTGCTACACTGTAGAGACTCAGTATTTGTGAACTTACCGAAAAATAACAGAGTCAGATTCAAACTCAGGTTTCTGGCTCATATGGCAGCACTTTTCTTTTTTTTTTTTTAGGATATCAGTATGACTTCTCCTTTGGGAATAATAGAGAATTATTGCTGTCTATTAGGCATTAGGAAACCCTGGTGGCATAGTGGTTAAGTGCTATGGCTGCTAACCAAAGGGTCTGCAATTTGAATCCACCAGGCGCTCCTTGGAAACTCCATGGGGCAGTTCTACTCTGTTCTATAGGGTCACTAACAGTCAGAACCGACTCGATGGCACTGGGCTGGGTTTGGTTTTGGATTGGGCACTAATACTGAAACATTATACACACACTTTGCAATATCCATTTGGCTTTTTCTATGTGTTTTAATTATATGGAAAACCTGGTGGTGTAGTGGTTAAGTGCTACGGCTGCTAACCAAAGGGTTGGCAATTCAAATCTGCCAGGTGCTCCTTGGAAACTCTATGGGGCAGTTCTACTCTGTCCTATAGGGTCGTCATGAGTTGGAATCGACTCGATGGCAATAGGTTTCGTTTTGGTTTTGGTTTAATTATATAGAAATATATGTTCACTGTTTAAGAATTAGGGAGTATAAACCAACAAAAACAAAAACAACAAACGAATATCAACCACTTGACATCATCCCTGTTTTGCCTAAATGACTCAATTCTGCAGCACCTCTGCTATAATAACATTAACATTCTGTTTCCCAAACAAAAGAGGTGTCCTTCCCATCTAGCTTCTTGATGTCAATGGTACTCCTTCTTGGAGTCAAAGATGAGGCGGAATCTCTCTTTGGGATCATCTGACAAGATCTGATAAGGCCATTTTGACTGTGAATCAGAAACTCATTGCTGGGGTAGCAAGGTCCTCATTTCAAATATTTTGACCCAGGTGCTATCAGGTAAAAACAGGCATCAAGGGCAGCTGCAAAGGGTAACAACCTTGTCTTCAACCTCATGTTGTTCAGTGGAAAGAACAAGTTTAGGTGATTTGAAGCTAACCAGCAGTGTTCCCTATCTGTACCTCCATTGACTCCCTGTAAAAGTGAAGGTATACACTCTGATGGTGACCAGGGTCACCTCTACACTGAGAATCTTGTTTCAGTCTAAGAAGTTAAAAAGGCAATGTGCAGCTTGAGGAATTTGTGTGAAAGAGAAACTCAGCTTCCAGAGTGCTCTATTATTAGCAGAAGTGGAAGAGTATGGGCTGGGTATAGCTGAGGTATAAACACCGCTACTCTCTTTGCTAGTTGCCTTACAAACTCAATGCCAATTGATTTCTAGCTGCTAACCAAAAGGTCAGCAGTTCAAATCCACCAGGAGCTCCTTGGAAATTCCTTGGGGCAGTTCTACCCTGAACTACAGAGTCATTATGAGTCAAAAATGACTTGATGGCAACAGTTTTTTTTTTTTTTTTAACTGCTGTTGTTGTTATTGTGTGCTGTCAAGTTGATTTTGACTTATAGCAACCCTATAGGACAGAACAGGACTGCCCCATACGGTTTCCAAGGCTGTAATCTTTACCAAAGCAGATTACCACATCTCCGGCATAGTGGCTGCTGGATGGGAAGTAACTGTTGTTGTTGTTAGGTGCTGTCCAGTCAGTTCTGACTCATAGTGACCCTATGCACAACAGAACAAAACACTGCCCAGTCCTGCGCCATCCTTACAATCGTTGTTATGCTTGAGCTCATTATTGCAGCCACTCTGAAAATCCACCTCGTTGAGGGTCTTCCTCTTTTCCCCTGACCCTGTACTCTGCCAAGCAAGATGTCCTTCACCAGGGACTGATCCCTCCTGACAACATGTCCAAAGTATATAAGGCACAGTCTCTCCATCCTTGCCTCTAAGGAGCATTCTGGCCGCACTTCTTCCAAGACAGATTTGTTTGTTCTTTTGGCAGTCCATGGTCTATTCAATATTCTTCACCAACACCACAATTCAAAGGCCTCCACTCTTCTTCTGTCTTCCTTATTCATTGTCCAGCTTTCACATGCATATGATAAGATTGAAAATACCATGGCTTGGGTCAGGCGCACCTTAGTCTTCAGGGTGACATCTTTGTTCTTCAACACTTTGAAGAGGTCCTTTGCAGCAGATTTGCCCAATGCAATGTGTCTTTTGATTTCTTGACTGCTGCTTCCATGGATGTTGATTGTGGATCCAAGTAAAGTGAAATCCTTGACAACTTCAACCTATTCTCCGTTTATCATGATGTTGCACATTGGTCCAGTTGTGAGGATTTTTGTTTTCTTTATGTTGAGGTACAATCCATACTGAAGCTGTGGTCTTTGATCTTCATTAGCAAGTGCTTCAAATCCTCTTCACTTTCAGCAAGCAAGGTTGTGTCATCTGCATAATGCAGGTTGTTAATGAGTCTTCCTCCAATCCTGATACCTCGTTCTTCTTCATATAGTTCAGCTTCTCAGATTACTTGCTCAGCATACAGATTGAATAGGTATGATGAAAGAATACAACCCTGATGCACACCTTTCCTGACTTTAAACCAATCAGTATCCCCTTGTTCTGTCCAAACAACTGCCTCTTGATCTATGTAAAGGTTTCTCATGAGCACAATTAAGTGTTCTGGAATTCCCATTCTTTGCAGTGTTATCCATAGTTTGTTATGATCCACACAGTCGAATGCCTTTGCATAGTCAATAAAACACAGGTAAACATCTTTCTGGTATTCTCTGCTCTCAGCCAGGATCCATCTGACATCAGCAATGGATCCCTGTTTCCACATCCTCTTCTGAAACCAGCCTGAATTTCTGGAAGTTCCCTGTCGATACACTGCTGCAGCTGTTTTTGAATGATCTTCAGCAAAATTTTGCTGGCATGTGATATTAATGATATTGTTCTATAATTTCCACATTTGGTTGGATCACTTTTCTTGGGAATAGGCATAAATATGGGTTTCTTCCAGTTGGCCATATTTCTTGGCATAGACAAGTGAGCACCTCCAGCACTGCATCTGTTTGTTGAAACATCTCAGTTGATATTCCATCAGTTCCTGGAGCCTTGTTTTTCGCCAATGCCTTCAGAGCAGTGTGGACTTCTTCTTTCAGTAGCATCAGTTCCTGATCATATGCCATCTCTTGAAATGGTTGAATATCGGCTAATTCTTTTTGGTATAATGATTCTGTGTATTCCTTCCATCTTCTTTTGATGCTTCCTGTGTTGTTTAATATTTTCCCCATAGAATCCTTCACTACTGCAACTCGAGGCTTGAATTTTTTCTTCAGTTCTTTCAGCTTGAGAAACGCCGAGCGTGTTCTTCCCTTATGAATAGCAGCGGAACATGGCAAGTAGCATTGCCTCATTTTCTCTGGGGTCCTGGTGTGTGGACTCTGAAGGAGGATGGGGAGAGACACCCATTTCTCCATCAAAACATACAATTCTCTCCTTCAAATCATAACAGCCTTATCTCTGAATGATGCTTGGCCATCTTCCATCTATCACTAAAGAAGCTCAAAGAAAAGAGAAAGTGAGTTTCAGATTGCCCAAGATGAGACCCAGAGCTGAAAAAGCCATTCTCAAGTCTCAGTCATTAACCTAACTCCCAGATTAGGACATTTTCTACATTCTCTTTTCTTCTACAACCTGGGACTTAGGCATACGGCCTCATAATTGCTTGACTAAAATATGTTCTTCCTTCTCTGACTCATCTGACAAAATGTAATAACTAAAGCGTTGATTTGATTGGAGAGATATAAAAGAAGAAACTGCCCACCCCAATAAAATTCATTTGGCACTGAAAATAATTGTCTTCCAGTTTCTTTGCTTTTTTTTGGAACTCTTTCCTCTCCTGGGTTCTCTAATGTTCACTATGACCTGTGCTTAGCCTGAATGTGCCCCAGGCCTCTCTTTCTTAAGAGAAACAGAAGGATAGTACTTAGAAGGGGAGGTTCTTTGCTGAAGGTACTACCTTCATCCTTACTCCACAAAAGCTTTCATTTCTTAAATAGTTTTTGTTTTGCTTTTTTGTTTGTTTGTTTAGACCCATGGCTTGATGTTTTTTTTTTTAAGAGGCTGGGAGAAGGGTGGGAAATGCAGTCATAAAGAGTGGAGAGAGAAAAAAGTAACATGATACTATCTTCTGTAGAAAAATGTGTTTTTGATGCCAGTAACTGACAGGTGAAAAACACAGACATTCATGGCAAAACACTTGATGGAAGCTTAGGGGACTAATCCTGATGCTTACTTTATTTTCTTTCTAATCTGATGTCAGTTCTGAAGAATAAACAGTCTTTCCTGAACCCAGAGTTATAAGTACTCATTTGTCTAGATAAAGTACAGAGAAGAAATATTGTGCGCTGTGGCCCATAAGTCATCATCATGGCCTTTCAGGTAAACTACTGAGGATTTTTACTGTTCAGCTCACTGGAACACAAATTGGTAAAATGAGAGCTAACTTATCATGACCCTTGAAGCAATCCAGAGCTGGCACCCAAAATTTTATCTTAATCTGAAATGACAACATCAATTACATACAAAAGTGCCACAATATGGGATGCTCAAGAGAAGGGAAGAATTCATCAAACTCTTGAAGAAAAGCAGTATTTCAGAAAATTGGTAAAATTCATTCAAGGAGTTTTCCTTTTTTTAAATTGTACCTGCTAAAAAAATTTAAAGCAGTAACTAAGATGGCTTCAAGTTCCAGTTCTGAAGTGCAGAGGTCAGAACCAAACTTATATGTGGAGTACATTTTAGCTGGTTTCTTGCTCTAACAAACACTTACCTCTCCCCCAGGACACTGCTTCCTTGCAGCCCTCTCATGAGTGCTTGTTTTCAACTTTGGATTGCATGAATATGGGGTAGGTGTCCTACTTGCTACGTGTTGTCACTTCCAGACCACTCCCCCTCCCTTGGCCCTCTTTGAAAATCCAGCCCTCAGGCTATATTACCTGCTACCTCACCTTGTAAATGCCATCTACAAAACTAGAGTTCTTGAGGAGGTGGAGCCAAGATGGCAGAATAGACAGACGCTTCTGGCGAGCCCACTTTACAACAAAAACCAAAAAAAAAACAAGTGAAATGAGTATATTTATGACAAGCTAGGAGCCCTGAGCATCAAAGGCAAGCTTAGAAAATGAACAGAGGGACAGCGGGAGGAAGAGACGGTTCAGAAGTGGAGAGGAATTACAGGACCTGAATCACGGGGAGCCTCAGGCACCATTACCAGAGCCACGGTGACAGGCTTGTACTAACGTTTGGCCACAGTTTCCTAAGGGAGAAGCAGCCATCAACACAGCCTACTCACACCTCCGGAACCAGAGAAGAACAGCGCTCCTGGCAAAAGCTAAGTACCTGCGTATATTTTACCGCTTCTTCCCCCACCCCCAAGCCGGCTTCAGCGGCTGAATTCCCTGGGCCTGGGACAGTGCCTAGAGCCATCTACCTGGCCTCACAGAAGAAAAAATTTGCATTTTGTGGAAAAGATAATTTGACAGCTCCACTAACTGGGGGAGCTCAGGACAGAAATGGCTCCTATCCAGGCATAAATAGTCTGTGGACTTTGAGCACCTTTCCCCTCTGCATGGACCTGTGTGGGTCAAACTCAGGAGAATTGGCCCTTGTTGGCAGACTCCAACAGTTTCATCTGTGCGGTGGTGGAGAAGTGGGTGTTTGATGTTTGACATTGCTTTGCCTATTAAACAGGGCCCTCACCTACCCACATCAGGGGCCTAAGGACTGGTAGCTCCACTCAATTCCTCCAGCCACATGTGACAGGGGTCTGGGGATAACTGATACCTCCCAGTCCTTACAACCAAAAACAATGAGTGCCCGTGATCCATCTGCAGAACCCACCCACCTGCATGCTATAAGGAACAGGGA
Organism: Loxodonta africana; assembly: GCF_030014295.1. NCBI lineage: Eukaryota > Metazoa > Chordata > Mammalia > Proboscidea > Elephantidae > Loxodonta > Loxodonta africana. The sequence goes on from NC_087353.1 coordinate 51,959,965, forward strand.
CACACTTTCTTCAGGGACACTCGGGGGTTGGTTCTTAAATGCCTGCCTTGTTCAGAGTGTGACCCCCTGCTGTAATCAGATACCGGTACCTACACCAATCACCACTGCCCCTCTAAGACTGTAGGACAGAGCCTATACCACACACTTGATGATCAGCTACCTGGAAACCCGAGCTGAATTCATACAAGAAAAGTGAATGGACTCCTAGACTGATATACCTGATGACAGCTCTAGCCATCTGGGGACAACACATCGGAGCTCCAAAAGTGAAAATAATCAAGCTAGTTCACTGAAGAAACCTATATGGGCTTATCAAAACAAAACAAAGCAAGAAGCTACCATACAGTAAACAAACATAAAAATTAAGACAGTAACTTATAGATGGCTTGGAGAGAGCAGTCAATATAAAGTCACATAAAGAAACAGACCATAATCACCCCAACAAGCTCTCAAAACAAAGAATCTGGGGATCTTCTAGATGAAAGTGCATTCCTAGAATTACCAGATGCAGAATACAAAAGTTTAATATACAGAACCCTTCAAGACATCAGGAAGGAAATGAGGCAATACACAGAATAAGCTAAGGAACACACAGATAAAGCAATTGAAGAAATTAGAAAGATTATTCAAGAAAATAATGAAGAATTTAATGAGCTGGAAAAATCCATAGACAGCAATCAGAAATTCAGAAGGTTAACAATGAAAATACAGGAGTAGACAACTCAATAGAAAGTCAGAGGAGCAGAATTGAGCAAGTAAAAGCCAGAATTTGTGAACTCAAAAATAAATCACTTGGCACTAATATATTTGAAGAAAAATCAGATAAAAGAATTTAAAAAAAATGAAGAAAACTTAAAAATCATGTGGGACTCTATCAAGAGAAATAACCTACTAGTGATTGGAGTACCAGAACAGGGAGGGATAAGAGAAAATACAGAGAGAATTGTTGAAGATTTGTCAGCAGAAAACTTCCCAGATATCGTGAAAGGTGAGAAGATATCTATCCAAGATGCTCATCAAACTCCACATAAGGTAGATGTTAAAAGAAAGTCACCAAGACATTTTATAATCAAACTTGCCAAAACCAAAGATAAAGAGAGAATTTTAAGAGCAGCTAGGGATAAAGAAAAAGTCACCTACAAAGGAGAGTGAATAAGAATAAGCTCGGACTACTTGGCAGAAACCAGGCAGGCAAGAAGGCAATGGGATGACAAATAAAAACTTGAAGGAAAGAAATTGCCAGTGAAGAATCATATATCCAGCAGAACTATCTCTCAAATATGAAGGTGAAATTAGGACATTTCCAGATAAACAGAAGTTAGGGAATTCATAAAAACCAAACCAAAAATTCAAGAAACACTAAAGAGAGTTCTTTGGTTAGAAAATCAATAATATCAGGTATAAACCCAAGAGTAGAACACTATGGCAGAGCAATCAGAAATCAACCCAGACAGGGAAATTAAAAAAACAAAGCAAGATTAAAAAAAAAAAGGCTCAAGACAGGATAACAGCAATGATATTATATAAAAGAAGACAATGTTAAAACAATAAAGAGGGACTAAGAAATGTAATCATAGACCTTCCATATGCAGAGGAAGATACGGCGATACAAAGAAATAACAATTAGGTTAAATTTAGAAAAATAGGGGTAAATGATAAGGTGACCACAAAGGAGACAAACTGTCTTACTCATCAAAATAAAATACAAGAAAAAAATAGAGACTCAGCAAAAACAATGAGCATGAGGAAGGACAATATATAAAGAAAATCTACTCAGCATGAAAAATTAAGTGGAAGAAAGAAGCTGTAAAGAGCTCACACACAGAAAAAATAAAAATCGTGGCACTGAATTCATACCTATCCATAATTATGCTGAATGTAAATAGGATAAATGCACCAATAAAGAGACAGAGAGTGGCACAACAGATTAAGAAACATGATCCGTCTATATGCTGCCTACAAGAGACACACCTTAGACTCGGAGACAAAAAAAACCTAAAACTCAAATGATGGAGAAAAACATATCAAGCAAACAACAATCAAAAAAGAGCAGGAGTGGCAATATTAATTTCAGACAAAATAGACTTTAAATTTAAAACCATCATAAACGATAAGGAAGGACACTACATAATGATTAAAGGGACAATATATCAGGAAGATATAACCATATTAAATATTCATGCACCAAATGACAGGGCTGCAAGATACATAAAACAAACTCTATCACCATTGAAAAGTGAGATAGACAGCTCCAAAGTAATAGTAGGAGGCTTCAACACATCACTTTCGGTGAAGGACAGAACATCCAGAAAGAAACTCAATAAAGACACGGAAGATCTAAATGCCACAATCAACCAACTTGACCTCATAGACATATACAGAACACTCCACCCAACAGCAACCAAGTGTACTTTATTTTCTAGTGTATAAGGAACATTCTCTAGACTAGACCACATATTAGGTCATAAGCAAGCCAGAGGAGAATCCAAAACATTGATTATTACAAAGCATCTACTCTGATCATAAAGCCATAAAAGTGGAAATCAATAACAGAAAAAGCAGCGAAAAGAAATCGAACACTTGGAAACTGAACAATGCCCTGCTCCAAAAAAGACTGGATTATAGAAGACATTAAGGATGGAATAAAGAATTTCATAGAATCCAATGAGAATGAAAACACTTCCTATCAGAACCTTTGGGAAACAGTGAAAGCAGTGCTCAGAGGTAAATTTATATCAATAAACGCACACATACAAAAAGAAAAAAGGGCCAAAATGAAAGACTTATCCCTACAACTTGAACAAATAGAAAGAGAGCAACAAAAGAAACTCTCAGGCACCAGAAGAAAACAAATAATAAAAATTAGAGCAGAACTAAATAAAATAGAAAACAGAAAAACAATTGAAAGAATTAACAAGACCAAAATTTGGTTCTTTGAAAAAATATTAAAAAAATGATAAAGCACTGGCCAAACTGACAAAAGAAAAACAAGAGAGGAAGCAAATAACCCGAATAAGAAATGAGATGGGTGAAATTACAATAGACCCAACTGAAACTAAAAGAATCATACCAGATTACTACAAAAAATTGTACTCTAAAAAATTTGAAAACCTAGAAGAGATGGATTAATTCCTAGAAACACAGTACCTACCTAAACTAACACAAACAGAGGTAGGACAACTAAATAGACGCATAACAAAAGAAGAGATTGAAAAGGTAATGAAAAAACACCCAACAAAAAAAGCCCTGGCCTGGACGACTTCACTGCAGAGTTCTACCAAACTCTCAGAGAAGAGTTAATACCACTACTACTAAATGTATTTCAGTGCATAGAAAAGGAAGGAATACTCCCAAACTCATTCTATGAACCCAGCATATCTCTGATACCAAAACCAGATAAAGACACCACAAAAAAGAAAATTACAGACCTGTATCCCTCATGAACATAGATGCAAAAATCCTCAACAAAATGCTAACCAATACAATTCAACAATATATCAAAAAAATAATTCAACATGACCAAGTGGGATTCATACCAGGTGTGCAGGGATGGTTCAACATTAGAAAAACAACTAATGTAATCCATCACATAAATAAAACAAAAAACAAGAACCACACGATCTTATCAATTGATGCAGAAGAGGCATTTGACAAAGTCCAACACTCATTCATGATAAAAACTCTCAGCAAAATAGGAATAGAAGGAAAATTCCTCACCATAATAAAGGGCATTTATACAAACCCAACAGTCAACATCATCCTAAATGGAGAGAGCCTGAAAGCATTCCACTTGAGAATGAGAACCAGACAAGAATGCCCTTTCTCACCGCTCTTATTTAACATTGTGCTGGAGGTCCTAGCAAGAGCAGTTAGGCTAGACAAAGAAATAAAGGGCATCCAGATTGGCGAGGAAGAAGTAACATTTTCTCTATTTGCAGGCGACATGATCTTATACACAGAAAACCCTAAGGAATCCTCAAGAAGACTATTGAAACTAATAGAAGAGTTCAGCAGAGTATCAGGATACAAGATAAACATACAAAAGTCAGTTGGATTCCTCTACACCAACAAAAAGAACATCAAAGAGGAAATCACCAAATCGATGCCATTTACAGTAGACCCCAAGAAGAAAAAATACTTAGAAATAAATCTTACCAGAGATGTAAAAGATTTAAAAAAAGAAACTACAAAACACTTCTGCAAGAAACCAAAAGGGACCTACATAAATGGAAAAACATACCTTGCTCATGGATAGGAAGACTTAACATTATAAAAATGTCTATTCTATGAAAATCGATCTATACCTTTAATGCAATTCCGACCCAAATTCCAACAACATTCTTTAATGAGATGGAGAAACAAATCACCAGCTTTATATGGAAGAGAAAGAGGTCCCTTATAAGTAAAGCATTACTGAAAAAGAAGAACAAAGTGGGAGGCCTCGCTCTGATTTTAGAAACTATTATACCCCCACTGTAGTCAAAACAGCCTTGTACTGGTACAGCAACACATACATAGACCAGTGGAACAGAACTGAGGATCCAGACATAAATCCATCCACATATGAGCAGTTGATATTTGACAAAGGGCCCAAAACAGTTAAATGGGGGGAAAAGCTGTCTTTTTAACAAATGGTGCTAGCATAACTGGATATCCATCTGCAAAAAAAATGAAACAAGACCCATACCTCACTCCATGCACAAAAACGAGCTCAAAATGGATCAAAGACCTAAATATAAAGTCTAAAACAACAAAGATCATGGAAGAAAAAATAGGGACAATGTTAGGAGCCTTAATAAACGGTATAAAGAGTATACAAAACATTACTAACAATGCACAAGAAAAACTAGATAACTGGGAGCTCCTAAAAATCAAACACCTATGCTCCTCAAAAGACTTCACCAAAAGAGTAAAAAGATTACCTACAGACTGGGAAAAATTTTTAGCTATGACATTTCCGATCAGCACGTGATCTCTAAAATCTACATGATACTGCAAAAACTCAACTACAAAAAGACAAATAACCCAATTAAAAAATGGTCAAAAGAAATGAACAGATACTTGATTAAAAAAGACATTCAGGTAGGTAACAGATGCATGAGGAAATGCTCAGGATCATTAGCCATTATAGAAATGTGAATAAAAACTACAACGAGATTCCATCTCTCTCCAAGAAGAAAAAAAACAAGAAGCCTGGCATTAATCCAAAAAACATTAAACAATAAATTTTGGAGAGGCTGTGGAGAGATTGGAACACTTATACACTGCTGGTGGGGATGTAAAATGGTACAACCACTTTGGAATTCGATTTGGTGCTTCCTTTAAAAGCTAGAAATGGAAGTACCATACTCTCCAGCAATCCCAGTCCTTGGAATATATCCTAGAGAAATAAGTGCTTTTCCATGAACAGATATATGCATACCCATGTTCATTACAGCGCTGTTTACAATAGCAAAAAGGTGAAAGCAACCAAGGTACCCAAAAATGGTATATTATGGTATATTCACACCATGGAATAAAGAACGGTGATGAATCTGTGTGAAACATTTCATAACATGGCAGAATCTGGAAGTCATTATGATGAGTGAAATGAGTCACTTACAAAAGGACAAATATTGTATAAGACCACTATTATAAGAATTCAAGAAATAGTTTAAACAAAGAAGAAGAATATTCTTTGATGGTTACGAGACGGGAGGGAAGAAGGGTGGGAGAGGGGTATTCATTAATTAGATAGTAGATAAGAACTACTTTAGGTGATGAGAAAGATGACACACAATACAGGTGAGGTCAGCACAACTGGACTAAACCAAAAGCAAAGAACTTTCCAGAATAAAGTGAATGCTTCAAAGGCCAGCGTAACAGGGGCAGGGGTTTGGGGACCATGGTTTCAGGGACATCTAAGTCAATTGGCATAATAAAATCTATTAAGAAAACATTCTGCATCCCACTTTGGAGAGAGGTGTCTGGGGTGTTAAACGCTAGCAGGAGGCCATCTAAGATGCGTCAGTCGGTCTAAACCCACCTGGATCAAAGCAGAATGAAGAACACCAAAGACACAAGGTAATTATGAGCCCAAGAGACAGAAAGGGCCACATAAACCAGAGACTACATTAGCCTGAGACCAGAAGAACTGGATGGTGCCTGGCTCCAACCAATGACTGCAGTGACAGGGAACACAATAGAAAATCCCAGAGGGAACAGGAGAGCAGTAGGATTCAGACCTCTATTCCCATAAAAAGGCCAGACTTAATGGTCTGACTGAGACTAGAAGGACCCCAGTGGTCATGGCCCCCAGACTTTTTGTTAGCACAGGACAGGAACCATTCCCAAAGCCAACTCTTCAGACAGGGATTGGACTGGACAATGGGTTGGAAAGGGATGCTGATGAGGAGTGCGCTTCTTCAATCAGGTGGACACTTGAGACTATGTTGGCATCTCTTCCCTGGAGGGGAGATGAGAGGGTAGAGGGGGTCAGAATCTGGCGAAATGGACACCATAAGAGAGAGTGGAGGGAGGGAGCGGTTTGTCTCATTAGGGGGAGAGCAATTGGGAGTATGTAGCAAGGTGTATATAAGTTTTTGTGTGAGAGACTGACTTGATTTGTAAACTTTCACTTAAAGCAGAATAAAAAGAAAAAATACTGGAGCTCTCTTCCAATCATTTCTTAAGGATTTTTTAGCATCTAGATCACTGCCACTCTCTCCAACACAATATATGTGTTAATTTTTGTTGATTTCATTTTCCTCCTAGTTAAATCTTTCCCAGTTCCTTAACCTCCCTTTTTTCAATGATCTTTTCTTTCATCCTACCTCAGCCAATCATATTCATGGCTGTATGGCATGCGTCATTTCCAATACCTGCACCCCCTTTGTAATGTCAATTTCCAGCAGTCTTCCTACTTTTTCAAATAATTTCCTCTAATATTCCTGCAAATCTTCAACCACATTGGGGACTTCCAACCCATTGATTCTATTGCCTTTATTTTATTCTGTCCTTCTCCCATCTCATGTTGTTACTTCTCTCTTTACCCAACTGAAATTCATGGTCAGTCCTTACAATGGCTCTTAGTTTCACACTGATGTTCCTTCTCCAACTCACCATTTATCCCACTCCCTTAGAAATCCCTAACCCTGGCTATATCCAATTCTCCTTTGGCTTTGTAGCTGTGTATACAAAACTGAAGGTTTTGGTGAACACAAATTTGGGCTGCCTGATTTCACTTTAAATTCATGGCTCTAACTTTATACAGGCTGCCTGGCAATCCTTCGATGCTTTCCTAGTACAGTTTTTTCTACACAACTGTGTCATACCTTTTCCTCTTTCCTCAAAGCTTCAAATCTTTCCTCTTCTCACCGTCGCATAATAACTTGCCTTTCTGTTTTACCGAGGAAGCAGAAGCAATTAGAATTTCCCTGTGTTACTACTTCACATCTACCCACCTGCTTATGTTTGAATCCATATTCGCTGCATTCCTGCCTGTTACTCTCTTTGAACTGCCTCTGCTCCTGTCTAAGTGCAATTAGAAGCTGTTGGTTGTTTTTAAGCAAATGGGTAACATAACATGATTCAATTTACATTTTTAAAAGATTGCTCTGAAAAATAAAAGGGGTGATAGTGGATGAATTTAAGACATATATGGGGTAAAACTAGTAATGCAATGATGTGTTCTCTGTGCTTGCTTTTCCTATCCTTCTAATTTCCACTTCCTTACAGGTTCAGCCAAAGCATCACCTCCCCTACAAAACATCTGGAATGCCCTTCAAACCCCACAGGGTTTGAGAACAATCTCCTGTTCTCTAACCAGCCTGTAATATGCCTCCATAATGTGACATACCATAATATTTACTTCCTTGGCTGCCTTCTACAACATTGTGAATTTTTTTTAAGGCAGAGGCTGTTTCTTGCCCATTTCTGTATCCTCAGATCATGCACAGAGCCCAGTGCATAATAGGTGCTCAGTAAATGTCAGCTCCAGGCAGGGCAGATTACACAACAAGCAAGGTACCCATGGGGTTAATTGTATTTACTTACTAATCTATAGTGGGTTTGGTGAAATTGTTCACTACGGATTAGTAAGTAAACACAATTAAACCTGTGCATACTTTGCTTATGTAAGCCTGTATATACCAGGCTTACTGATTAATCTGCCCCTGGCTGCAGAGTGAATCATGCCCTCTGGACCACTGGAGAGCTCTTCACATGACTCGAAACACTGAGTGGTGGCCAGATCCAGGGGCTTGGGATTGATTCTGACCTTGAAAGGACTGTGGAAGAGCTAGTGCATATCAAAGAAACTTCAGACAGGAAGGCAAAAAGACTTTTCCAGGCCATCTAGGGAATGAGTTCTTGACTAAGGTGGATTCACTCAAAAGTAGTTGGAGTTCCATTTAAAAAACCTGCTGCAACAATTACAGTTCAGAAACACTTTCTTGCAACACAGTGCTCAGCAGACAGTGTCATTTTTGACAAGGGGTTTGTATTTATCAGTTATGTGTCTGGGAGCATTGGGCAGAAATTATAACCAAGCTGTCACCATGGCATCCCATTACCTTCAAGCAGATTCATTCTAATTCACCTCCATGAAAATTTAAGTGCCTAACATGCACCAAGGGCTGTGCTAGGCTGTAAAGGACCTCTGTTCCTAAGGAATTCATGGTGTTGTAGGGAAACAACTAAATGAGCAATTACAATTTGGGGTGATAAGTGTTGGGATGGGTATGTATATATAACATTGTGTGTACATACGTGATGGGAGAAAACAGATAAACAGATAATTTATTCCTTCTTCTGGATGGAGGAAGAAAGTATATTTGGTTAGAAAGAAGCTTAGCTTTAGCTGGATCTGTAGGAGTTTATTCTCAGTCTCTCTCTGTCAAACTCCTAGAGTCAGGGGAGCCTAAGATTTAAGAGCATTGGTTCCAGAGACAAATTGCTTGGGTTCACATTACCTACTTTATGACCTGTGTAACCTCTGGAAAATTATTTAACAACTCTTTATCTCAGTTTACTCAACTGTAAAATGGGATAACCCAGAGTGACGCTGTGCAGATTAAATGAGTGTGTGTGAACAAGTAAAGTCATTCCAGTCAGAGGAAATAGCATGAACAAGGGCAATGGATGTCCATGGAATGTAAAGAAAGAGTAAACTTCTTTGGACAGATTACAGGGCGTGTTTGGAGAGTGAGATTGGAGAGGAGACTGGAACCACAGTTTGTGGCCTGGATCTTGAAAAGCTTTGCAAACCACGCTAAGAATTTTGGATTCTATGTTGTATGCACTGATTGGCTATCCATGGTTTCAAACAAGACAGTGGTGTGATCAAGTCTACGTCTAGAAAGAGTCTTCTGGCAAGAGTAGAAAGTTGGACAAGAGGGAGAAAGAAAATGAGAGGCAGGGAGTTCAAGTAGGTGGTTATATCAGTTATCCACAAAAGATGATTTAAAACCTGGAATAGGGTTGCAGCAGTGTGGAACGGTAACCTGTTAAATTAAAGTTTTTGAACTATGTGGCCATAACATTACCTGGAAACAGAATTCTTTCAGACTCAGTGCGGGGAGTGCTGGGTCACCACCTACTCATTTATTTGGATGTTTTTATTTTGTCTCGTTATATTCTTTTGCATCTTAGATTACCCATTCCTATATCCCAACAAGGAATCATGATCACAGACAGAGGTACTTGTAGATTATCTGATGATGGACAGTTTTGTAGATCTATAAGAGCGGAAATGTTCCATAGAAACTGAGTTTATGCTGAGCATTCTGGATTTTCACATCAACCAGCCCTCAGCCATAATACTCTCCTAACTTGGCTGCCCCAGAAGCTTTGTAAGGAGAGCAGTACGATGGGAGTTGTATTATGGGAAAATTAACCTATTGGCATACATTTTAGATTGAACGGAGGAAAAAAAATTGATGCTCTGGAGACTTAGAATTTTCTTTCCAATTTGTTTGGTGCAGTTCTCTCTGCAGGTTAAAAAAAAAAGAACCCTTAGAACGTGCCAGGTATTATTCTAAGTGCTACACACACGTAGTACTTAATTGTCCCAATAATCCTATAAGGCAGGTACTGTTATTATCCCTATTTTATGGATGAGGGAACAAAGTGACAGAGAAGGCCAAAGTTACATAGTAAAGAGTAAAATCAAGAGGGTCAATGGAAGGAGCAGGTGTTTAATAAGTTTTGAATGAACGTGTGTAAGTGAATGAGTGAGGTAGTGAAGAGAATGAATGAACAAGGGATTGGTGGTAAGAATTAGAACATTGAAAGGAAGATACGCATTCAGGCAAAAGAAAACATCAGGAACCAAAGCAAGAAAGGAAGTTCCTTATTAACCCATGCTGTATGCTGAAGAAATTACTCTCCAAATGAGAGAGTTTGAAGTAGAGGGAGTAAAAGAGGAAAAAAGAATTAAATTTACTGAAGATTACAGAAAATATGGCACAGTGGGAGAGTTAATACATCTCTCTGCTGTCAATATCAAGCCCTTGTTTTATTACTGGCTCTTATAAGTGGCATTTGAGACAGATAACATTTCAACTGCAAAGAGTTTACTGAGTGAGACCTAAGAAATGTTTTCAATTTGCTGGATTCTGGAGAATAGAAATGGCATCTGTGGATCCAGAAAGAGGTGTAGAATGAGTCCTGCAGAAGACTCAGTGGCACAGTTCTGAATAAGACACGAGTCCCTACCAAAACCTGTCAATAAGTTTTTAATTAGTTTCTAGGTACGTAGCCCTGTGTTAGGTGTTAGCAAAGGGAAAAAGCATAAAAACCATCAATCAATAAACATTCCCAGAATATACACTGGTACTACGTACTGAGAAACCCTAAATAGATAAGATACAATCCTTAATCTCAAAGACCTCATAATCAGAACGGTAAATTCAGAAGACAAATATAAAAAACTGCTGTTCCAGTAAAACATCCACAGGAGGGTATAGCATGATAACACAATATATGACTTTAGGTTGTTTTTGTTAGGTGCTGTTGAGTCGGTTCCGACTCATAGCAACCCTATGCACAACAGAACGAAACACTGCCCTCTCCTGAGCCATCATTCCAATCGTTGTTATGCTTGAGCTCATTGTTGCAGCCACTCTGTAAATCCACCTCGTTGAGGGTCTTCCTCTTTTCCTCTGACCCTGTACTCTGCCAAGCATGGTGTCCTTCGCCAGGGACTGATCTGTCCTGACAACAAATCCAAAGTAGGTAAGATGCAGTATTGCCATCCTTGCTTCTAAGGAGCATTCTGGTTGTACTTCTTCCAAGACAGATTTGTTTGTTCTTTTGGCAGTCCATGATATATTCAATATTCTTCACCAACACCACAATTCAAAGGTGTCAACTCTTTTTTGATCTTCCTTATTCATTGTCCAGCTTTCACATGCATATGATAAGATTGAAAATACCATGGCTTGGGTCAGGTACACCTTAGTCTTCAAGGTGACATCTTTGCTCTTCAACACTTTAAAGAGGTCCTTTGCAGCAGATTTACCCAATGCAATGCATCTCTTGATTTCTTGACTGCTGTTTCCATGGATGTTGATTGTGGATCCAAGAAAAATGGAATCCTTGACAACTTCAGTCTTTTCTCCATTTATCATGATGTTGCACATTGGTCCAGTTGTGAGAATTTTTGTTTTCTTTATGTTGAGGTACAATCCATACTGAAGCTGTGGTCTTTGATCTTCATTAGCAAGTGCTTCAAATCCTCTTCACTTTCAGCAAGCAAGGTTGTGTCATCTGCATAATGCAGGTTGTTAATGAGTCTTCCTCCAATCATGATGCCCCGTTCTTCGTATAGTTCAGCTTCTCGTATTATTTGTTCTGCATACAGATTAAATAGGTATGGTGAAAGAATACAACCCTGATGCACACCTTTCCTGACTTTAAACCAATCAGCATCTCCTTGTTCTGTCCAAACAACTGCCTCTTGATCTATGTAAAGGTTTCTCATGAGCACAATTAAGTGTTCTGGAATTCCCATTCTTCGCAGTGTTATCCATAGTCTGTTATGATCCACACAGTCGAATGCCTTTGCATAGTCAATAAAACACAAGTAAACATCTTTCTGGTATTCTCTGCTTTCAGCCAGGATCCATCTGACATCTGCAATGATATCCTTGGTTCCATGTCCTTTTCTGAAGCCAGCCTGAATTTCTGGAAGTTCCCTGTTGATATACTGCTGCAGCCATTTTTGAATGATCTTCAGCAAAATTTTGCTTGCGTGTGATATTAATGATACCCTTCTATAATTTCCACATTCAGTTGGATCATCTTTCTTGGGTATAGGCATAAATATGGATCTCTTCCAGTCAGTTGGCCAGGAAGCTGTCTTCCATATTTCTTGGCATAGATGAGTGAGCACCTCCAGTGCTGCATCTGTTTGTTGAAACATCTCAATTGATATTCCATCAATTCCTGGAGCCTTGTTTGTCACCAATGCCTTCAGAGCAGCTTGGACTTCTTCCTTCAGTACCATCGATTCCTGATCATATGCCATCTCTTGAAATGGTTGAATATCGACTAATTCTTTTTGGTATAATGACTCTGTGTATTCCTTCCATCTTTTGATGCTTCCTGTGTTGTTTAATATTTTCCCCATAGAATCCTTCACTATTGCAACTCGAGGCTTGAATTTTTTCTTCAGTTCTTTCAGCTTGGGAAACACTGAGCATGTTCTTCCCTTTTGGTTTTCCATCTCCAGCTCTTTGCACATGTCATTATAAGACTTTGTCCTCTCGAACTGCCTTTTGAAATCTTCTTCTACTCAGTTCTTTTACTTCATCAATTCTTCCTTTTGCTTTAGCTGCTTGACATTCGAGAGCAAGTTTCAGAGTCTCCTCTGACATCCATCTTGGTCTCTTCTTTCTTTTCTGCCTTTTCAATGACCTCTTGCTTTCTTCATGGATGAGGTCCTTAATGTCATTCCACAACTCACCTGGTCTTCGGTCACTAGTGTTCAATGTGTCATATCTATTCTTCAGATGGTCTCTAAATTCAGGTGGGATACACTCAAGGTCATATTTTGGCTATCATGGACTTGCTCTGATTTTCTTCAGTTTCATATGACTTATGTAATAAATACTAAAAGCACAACAGATTTGCATAAGGATTTAGGACTGAAGATTGAATTTTAGGTGGATCAAGATTATTAACCAATGAATGAAAAGGAGAAGAGCATTACAAGAAAAAAGGGAAGCAACAGTATAAATGCTGATAAAAGATCAGAGATACTGTGAAATGGCTAACAAACAAAAAAATATACCTCTGGGCTTCCCCGTTGGAGAAGGATGTTACCCTCTTCGAATCATGAAGCTAATTACCCTCAGAATATAATGCTAAATACAAAGTATTAATTTTTCCGAAAGCAGAATCCGCTTTTAGATGCTCCTGATTTAATTCCCCTGGAGTTCTAGAAATCTCATGAGTTTCCAGTTCTTTCTTTCCCAAGGGTGGCATCAGTGGGTGTTTGGAAAACTTTGAAACTCTGCCTCCAGACTAGGTTAGAATCCTGTCCTTCTTTGGCCCATTCTTGACCCCAGATGAGGCACAGCTAAGCACCTACTCAAATAGGCTCATCCTTAGGCTAAAGAGCTAGGTCTAGGCCAGCATCATCTTCATGCTGTATTTTTATATCAGTGCATAACTCATATGTCAGAGCTGGCAACCTGGTGCTGACATACAGCAAATCCTAATTGCTATCAGCCTGCTTCCAGAACCATCTACCCAGCCATCATAAGCTATCATTTTGGGGCTGACATCTTTGGGGCACAGTCCCAGCCAGGAGCTACAGGGATGACAGCCTGATCAAAATACATGATAAACCCATTAACCTGTTGTTGTCGAGTTGATTCTGGCTCATAGAGACCCTATAGGGCAGAGTAGAACTGCCCCATAGAGTTTCCTAGGAGTGCCTGGTGGATTTGAACTGCTGGCCTTTTGGTTAGCAGCTAGCACTTAACCACTACAACACCTTGGTTTCCAAGATGCATGATGGAGAGGGCCTAACCATTATTCCATCACTCATAAGCATGGGGGTAAACATCATCAAAGTAGGACTGTCAGGTGTGGGGAAGTGATTAATGCCAAAGAGCCAGCAATCATTCAGTTGCTGCCCAGAGAAATGGGCAGTTATTTTTCTTTCCCCATTCTTGACTGCTGGTTTTACTGTATGTTATAGAAAAGCCTCACAGACGATATTTTTTCTTTTCCAAGTTCTAAATATTTATGCCCTTCAAAATCCAGAGCTTATATAGACTCTACACACATACATACGCAAATTTAATTCTCATAAGATACCATAGACTATCATCTTTTGAAAAAGAACTGCAATGTTTCACAGTGAATATGACTCTGATGGTCATTAGAGAAGCTATATGTCAGTTGACCTGGGCCAAATTTGGGTGTCGTCAGTTACTAGCTATGTGGTCCTGAGCTAACGTGTGTCAGTTTTCTTGTCTATAAGATCGTTTTGAGGATTGATCACCTGTGTGGTCTATGAGAAATGTATAATAAGCATTTGGGAATATTGTTATAGTCCCTCTGCTATGCTTATTACATGCGAGGAAAAAATTTCAAAAATTGCAAAGATTTTGTGGAACATAAGGCACTTGGAGGAGCAGGTATAATGAGCTAGAGCAGAGGGTACTTTGGGCACTCGAATTATACAAAAATAGGTCTGGGTCCTTTGAGACGGGAAGTGGAGCAAAACAGCAATGTAGGGAACCACAGACACACTTGAAACTACTGAAAGCTGGTCCTCCTTCCCACCTACACCCTTTAAGAAACACCATAAGCTTATGCAATACCTGGAGTATTCAGCAGAGGAGCTTATTCAATACCTGGAGTATTCAGCAAAGGTAGTACAGAAGCCTGAGGGATGCTTCCAGGACTCATTTGTATAGCCAAAAATTAGAAGACATCAAGTCCAAGGTGTATACTCACAATAAGAACAAGCCTGGATGTGCTGCGGCTGGGCCTTCCTCGCATCACTCAGGCTCTCGTCAAGAGACAGAAGCCACCCTAGTTATTTAACAGAGAGAATTTCATGTAAAGAATTGTTAACTAGGTTTTGAAGAATTGAAAAGGCAAAAGAGAACACTAAATTATTACAGAAGTAGGATCTGCAGCTTCGTGTCCTTGGGTTGAGGAGACAAAGGGAAGAAATTAAAATTATTAAAACTTACAAACTTGAAGGAGGGTTGCCTGGAGCTAAAACTCAAGTTTTGGAGGAGTAGGCACTGCTCAGCCAGTGGTGGGGGTGTAACGTGGCCTGTTCTTCATGTGTTGTAAAGAATGTAACTGAAAACTGGATTCAGCTGCTGCTACTGAAACGCACTGAGAATACTGAGTTGAAGAAGTAAGGCTGGGGTGCTACTGACAACAACAGGAAATCCACAGGAAGGAAGGAGCAAGTCCCTTCTCCCTCTCCCCAGGGCTGCAGTCCCTCTCCGGTGCCCTCTATTGGAAGCAACTAATAGGAATCAGTTGGCAAAGCAGAAATGTGGTTTGCATAGTCCCAGCTCCAGTATCACACAGAACAGGGAATATAGAAGGTTGTGTATGGAGCTGAGATACAATAGCTTAATGACAGGCACACTGTCTAGTCCACCCATCTATCCACCCAATAAACACTGAATACTTGTTTTTGTTGCTATCTCTGTCAGTTGCTATCTCTGGCTCCAACCCAGGGTGACCTATGTATAACAGAATGAAATGTTGTCTGGTAGTGCACCACCTTCATGATCCTTGGTATGTCTGAGTCATTGTTGAAGGTATTGTGTCAATCCATCTCATTGAGAGTTTCCCTGACTACCTACTGTGTTCTAAATATTGAGGCTAAGATACACTACTTTGCCCTCCAGAAATTCTCAAGAGGGAAAAGAAAAAACAAAAAATGTGATAAGGACTGTGACTGAGATATGCAGTGGGGCTGAGAACTAGAAGAGGAGCATCTCATCCAGCATGTGTGAGGGAGGAGGGAAGAGGCAGAAAAACAGTCCAGAGCTGAACGTTAAAAATGATCAGGGTCCTTTAGATGAAGAGGAGAAGGAAAGTAAGTTGACACTGATATATGGAAAAACAAATCAGAAAGAGTCTTATATACCATATATGGAATTGGGATTTTTATCCTGAAGACTTGATCTCTGGGTGGTAAAAATGTTAATAAGCTTGGCTGCTAATCAAAATGTGGAAGGTTTGAGTCCACCTACAGGTGCCTCAAAAGAAAGGCCTGGTAACCTACATTTCACCCATTGAAAATTCTGTGGAGCACAGTTCTACTCTGACCCACACAGGGTCACCATGAATGGGAATCAACTAGATAGAAACTGGTTGTATCCTGAAAGTCATGAGAAAATACTAAAATTTTAGTCTGACATAATCAGATATGTTTTGATTAAAAAAAATTTTTAAGTGGTTAGAATGGTAGCAGAGTAACCAGATAAAAAAACATTGCAACAGTCAAGGAATAAATTTTTTAATTTAAATTTTGAATAATTAATACAATTACAAATTTAAAATGATGTAAAAAAGTGTATAATAAGACATGCGGGGCCAGGTAGGCAGAATAGTCAGAAGGTTCATGTCAACACTTTTACAGCAAAGGCCTGAAAAAAAAAAAAGTGAATCATACATATTTATATGACAATCAGAGAAGGGGCCTCAACGACCCACATTGGGAGCCTGAGCACTGGTAGTACCACCCACTCAATCTAGCAAACCATGATGGGAGACTGAGAACCAGTGGTACCCACCCAAACCCTCCAGGAATGACACTGGGGGCCCAAGGACTGGCTGCACTATATTACCCACTACATGTTCTACTGGACAGGAACATTCTCCAGAGTAGACCACATTTTAGGCCACAAAGTAAACCTTAACAAAATCCAAAACATGGAAATAATACAAAGAATCTTCTCTGATCATAATGTCATGATAGTAGAAATCAATAACAGAACAGCAAGGAAAAAAATCAAATGCATGCAAACTGAACAACACCTTGCTTAAAAACTACTGGAGAATAGGAGAAATTAAGGATGGAATAAAAAATTCACAGAATCAAATGAGAATAAAAACACATCTTATCAGAAACTTTGAGACACAGCAAAAGCAGTCCTTAGAGGCCAATATATGTCAATACATGAAAAAAAGAAAGAAAAAAGGGCCAAAAGCAAAACATTGACTCTACAACTCAAATAAATAGAACGAAAGCAGCAAAAGAAGCCCTCAGCCACCAGGATAAAGGAAATAATAAAGATTAAAAAAAAAAAAGAACAGAAAAACAATAGAAAGAAACCAAAAGACTGAAATTTGGTTCTTTGAAAAGATCAATAAAATGGACAAACCACTGGCCAAACTGACAAAAAAAAAAAGGAGAGGAATCAAATAACCCGAACAAGAAATGAGATGGGTGATATCAAAACAGACCCAACAGAAATAAAAAAGGTCATAACATATGAAAAATTGTACTACAACAAATTTGAAAAACTAGAAGAAATGGACAAATTATTAGAAACACATTACCTATCTAAACTAACACAAACTGGGATAGAAAAATTAAACAGGCCCATCACAAGAGATTGAAGAGGTAATTTTAGAAAAAACTTCTAACAACAAAGGGCCCGGCCTGGATAACTTCACAGAGAATTCTACCAAACTTACAGAGAAAAGCTCACAACAATTCTTTTCAAACTATTTCAGGGCATACTCTTGGAAGGGATCCTCCTAAATTCATTCTATGAAGCCAGCATAACCTTGATACCAAAACAAAGCAAAGACCTCTAAAAAAGAAAACTACCTGGTGGTGTAGTGGTTAAGTGCTACGGCTGATAACCAAAGGGTTGGCAGTTCGAATCCTCCAGGTGCTCCTTGGAAACTCTATAGGGCAGTTCTACTCTGTCCTATAGGGTCGCTATGAGTCAGAATCGACTCAAAGGCACTGGGTTTGGTTTGGGTACAGACCAGTATTCCTCATAAACATAGACGCAAAATTCTCAACAAAATCCTTGCCAATAGATTTCATCAGAATATCAAAAAAATAATACATCATGGCCACGTGGGATTCATACTAGGTATGCAGGGGTGGTTCAACATTAGAAAATTAATCAACGTAATTCATCACATAAAAAAATCACACATTAATTGACACAGAAAAAGACATTTGATGAAGTCCAACCAACACCCATTCCTGATAAAAACTCTCAGCAAAATAGGAATAGAAAGAAAATTCTTCGACATAATAAAAAGCATTTATACAAAACTAACAGCCAATACCATTCTAAACGGAGAGAGACTGAAAGCATTCCCCTTGAGAATGGGAATCAGACAAGGATGTCCTTTATCGCCATTCTTATTCAACATTGCACTGGAAGTGCTAGCTAGAGCAACAAGGCAAGAAAAGAAATAAAATCCATACAAATTGGCATGAAGAGGTCAAATTATCCCTATTCACAGGTTATATAATCTTATACACAGAAAACCCTAAAGAATTCACAAGAAAGCTACTGGAACTAATAGAAGATTTCATTAAAGCACCTGGATACAAGATCAACATACAAAATCAGTTGGATTCCCCTACATCAACAAAGAGAACTTCAAAAAGGAAATTAGCAAATCAATATTGTTTTCAACAGCCCCCGAGAAGATAAAATACTTAGAAATAAATCTAACCAGGGACATAAAAGACCTATACAAAGAAAACTACAAAACACTACTGCAGGAAACCTAAAGAGACATACATAAACAGAAAAACATACCTTGCTCACAGACAGGAAGACTCAACATTGTGAAAATGTAAATACTACCCAAGGCATTCTACACATACAATGCAATCCTGATCCAAAAGCCAATGGCATTCTTCACTGAGATGGAGAAACAAATCACCAACTTAATATGGAAAGGGAAGAGGCTCCAGATAAGTAAAACATTACTGAATAAGAAGAACAAATTAAGAAGCCTCATACTACCTGGTCTTAGAATCTACGATACAGCCACCGTAGTCAAAAGACACACATAGACCTATGGAACAACAACAGACCCACAGACCTACGGAACAGAATCTAGAATCCAGACGTAAATGCGTCCATCTATGATCACCTGATATTTGACAATAAATGAGGAAAAGACAGTCTCTTTAAGAAATGGTGCTGGTATAACTGGACATCCATCTGTAAAAAAATGAAACAAAAACGATACCTCACACCATACACAAAAACTAACTCAAAAAAGATCAAAGACCTAAACATAAAATCTAAAACAATAAAGGTCAGGGAACAAAACTTGAAACAATGATAGAGGCCCTAATACACAGCATAAATAGTATACAAACCATAACAAACAATGCACACCAGAAGAGAAACTAGATACTTGGGAGCTCCTAAAAATTAAACACTTAGACTCAACAAAAGACTTCACCAAAAGAGTAAAAAGAGAACCCACAGACTTGGAAAAAATTTTTGGCTATGACATATTCAACAAGGGTCTAATCTCTAAAATCTACAAAATACTTCACACCTCAATAACAAAAAGATGAATAATCCAATTAAAAAATGGGCAAAGAATATAAACCACACTTCTCCAAAGAGATATTCAGGTGGCTCATAGACACATTACAATCATTAGCCGTTAGAGAAATGCAAATCAAAATTACAATGAGATACGATCTCACCCCAACAATACTGGTACTAATCAAAAAAACAGAAAATAACAAAGGTTGGAGCAGTTGGTGGGAGATTGGAACTCCTTATGCGCCACTGGTGGAAATGTAAAATGGTACAACCACTTTGGAAAACAGCATGGTACTTCCTTAAAAAGCTAGAAATAGAACTAGCATACTATCCGGCAATCCCACTCCTGGGAATATATCCTAGAGAAATAAGGGCTGTCACATGAATAGACTTATGCAACCCATGTTCATTACCTCACTATTCACAACAGCAAAAAGATGGGAACAACTTAAATGCCTATCAGCAGACGAACAGAAATTATGGTACATACCCACAATGGAACACTATGCAAGGATAAAGAACAATGAAGTGTCTGCAAAATATCTCATAACACATTTGAATCTGGATGGCATTATGCTTGAGTGAAATAAGTCAATCACAAAAGGACAAATATTGTATGAGACCACTATTATAAGAACTCAAGAAAAGATTTGCACACAGAAAAAAAAATTCTTTGGTGATTACGAGGGTGGGGAGGGAGGAGGAAGGGAAATGACTAGATAGTAGACAAGTGTCAACTTTGGTGAAAGGAAAGACAACACACAATATAGGAGAAGTCAGTACAACTTGACCAAAGCAAAGGCATAGAAGTTTCCTAGACATATTCAAACACCTTGAGAGACTGAGCTGTTGGAGCAGGGTACAGGGGACCATAGTCTTGGGGGACATCTAGGTCAACTGGCATAACATAGCTAATAAAGAAAATATTCTCCATCCTACATTGGTGAGTAGCATCCGCGGTCTTAAAAGTCTGCGAGTGGCCATGTAACATATACTTATTGGTCCCATCTCATCTGGAGCAAAGGAGAATGAAGAAAACCAGACACAAGGAAAATATTAACCCAAAGGACTAAAGGACCACATGAACCAGAACCTCCACCAGCCTGAGCCCAGAAGTGCTAGATGATGCCTGGCTACCACCATCAACCACTCTGACAGGGACCACAACAGGGAGTCCCATACAGAGTGGGAGAAAACTGTAGAGCAAAATTCAAATTAACGAAAAAGACGAGACTCAGAGATTGGAGGAGCCCCTGAGACTATGGCCCCCAGGCACCTGGCTAACTCTAAACTGAAAACACTCCCTAAGCCCAATTTTTATACAAAGATTAGACCCACTCAAAACCAGTGCCATCACCTATAAAACAAACAGTAACACACATGAGGAACCTGCTTCTTAGTTCATTCAAATATGTGAGACCAAAGGGGCAACTACTGCCCAAAAAGAACAGGAGAAGGCAAGAAGGGACAGGAGCTGGATGAATGAACACAGGGAACCCAGAGGGGAAAGGTGGAGCATGCTGTCACATTGTGGGGATTGCAACCAATGTCACAAAACAATATGTGTATACATTTTTTAATGGAAAATTAACTTAAGCTGTAAACTTACATCTAAAGCAAAATAAAATTAAAAAAAAGAAATCTTGTTCTCTCCTGACTCTACAGATAATCATTTCTAGTTTGTTCATTCTTTCAGTGTTACTTTTATTTAAATACAAATATGAACCTTTCTTTATATGTATTACATATATTTTCATATATGTACAAATACATATTTTATACACATGTATATTTCTCATACATACGAGTCAGAATCGACTCGACGGCACTGGGTTTTTTTTATACACAAACGTATATATGTATATATATATATTTTTAAATATGTAAAAACTTTTGTGCAGAAAATAAAAATAAACGTTTATATTACTTGTATTAAAGGAAAGCAACACTGAAAAGATGAACAAAATATAAATGGTTATCTACAGGAAAGAGCAGGAGCGAGATTTCTCCTTACATGCCGTTCATATCTTTTTATTTTGTAATTATATATTACACACACACACACACACCATACACATAAGTATATATATATATAAAAAAAATACACACATACATATACCCTACGCATCTGTCAGTTTGTCCTACTGTGGGGGCTTGTGTGTTGCTGTGGTGCTGAAAGTTACACCACCAGCATTCAAACACCAGCAGGGTCACCCATGGTGGACAGGCTTCAGCTGAGCTTCCTCACTGAGAGAGACTAGGAAGGACACAGTAGTCTACTTCTGAAAAGAATTAGCCAGTGAAAATATTATGAATAGCAGTGGAACATTGTCTGATATAGTGCCAGAAGATGAGCCCCTCAGGTTGGAAGGCAGTCAAGATACCAATGGTAAAGAGCTGCCTCCTGAAATTAGAGTCAACCTTAGCCACATGAATGGAGTCAAGCTTCTGGGACCTTTATTTGCTGATGTGGCACAATTCAAATGAGAAGAAACAGCTGCAAACATCCATTAATAATAAGAATGTGGAATGCACCAAGTATGAATCTAGGAAAATTGGAAGTCATCAAAAATGAAATAGAATGCATAAACATTGATATCCTACACATTAGTGTGCTGAAATGGACTGGTATTGGCCATTTTGAATCAGACAATCATATGGTCTACTATGCTGGGAATGACAGCTTGAAGAGGAAAGTCTTTGCATTCATTATCAAAAAGAATATTTCAATGTCTGAAGTGCAATACTGTCAGTGATAGAATAATACACATACTCCTACAAGGAAGACCAGTTAATATGACTATTATTCAAATTTATGCACCAACCACTGAGGCCAAAGATGAAGAAACTGAAGTTTTTACCAAATTCTGCAGTCTGAAATTGATGGAACATGCAATCAGGATGCATTGATAATTACTGGTGATTGGAATGAAGAATTTGGAAACAAAGAAGGATCGGCAACTGGAAAATAATGGCCTTGGTGATAGAAATGATGTTGAAGATCACATGATGGAATTTTGTAAGACCAACAACTTCTTCATTGCAAATGCCTTTTTTCGATAACATAAATGGCGACTATACATGAGGACCTCACCAGAGGGGATACACAGGAATCAAATTGACTACATCATTGGAAAGAGACCATGGAAAAGCTCAATACCATCAGTCAGAACAAAGCCAGGGGCCAACTACGGAACAGGCCATCAACTGCTCATATGCAAGTTCAAGTCAAAACTGAAGAAAATTAGGACAAGTTGACAAGAGCGAAAGTATGACCTTGAATACATCCCATCTGAATTTAGAGACCATATCGAGAATAGATTTGATGCGTTGAACACTAATGACCGAAGATCAGACTAGTTGTGCAATGACACCAAGGATATTATACATGCAGAAAGAAAGAGGTCATTAAAAAGACAGGAAACAGAGAAAAGACCAAAACGTACGTCAGAAGAGACTCTGAAACTTACTCTTGAACGTCAAGTAACTAAAGCAAAATGAAGGAATAATGAAGTAAAAGAGTTAAACAAAAGATTTCAAAGGGTGACTCGAGAAGACAAAACAAAGTATTATAATGACATGTGCAAAGACCTAGAGATGGAAAACCAAAAGGAAAGGCATTTCTCAAGCTAAAAGAACTGAAGAAAAAATTCAAGCTTTAAGTTGCAATAATGAAGGAGCCTATAGGGAAAATATTAAACAATGCAGGAAGCATCAAAAGAAGATTGAAGGAATACACAGAGTCACTATACTAAAAAGAATAGGTCGATGTTCAACTACTTCAGGAGGTAGTATATGATCGGGAACAGATGGTATTGAAGGAAGAAGTTCAAGCTGCACCGAAGGCATTGGTGAAAAACAAGGCTCCAGGAATTGACAGAAGAACAATCGAGATGTTTCAACAAAGGGATGCAGCGCTGGAAGTATTCACCCATGTATGCCAAGACATTTGAAGAGACCTAACTGGCCAACCAACTGGAAGAGATCCATGTTCCTGGCTATTCCCAGGAAAGGTGATCCCACCAAATGAGGAAATTGTTGAACAATATCATTAATATCACACACAAGTAAAATTTTGCTGAATATCATTCAAAAGCAGCTGCCAGAAATTCAAGCCAGTTTCAGAAGAGGGTGAGGAACCAGGGATATCATTGCTGATGTCAGATGGATCCTGCTTGAAAGCAGAGAATACTAGAAAGATGTTACCTGTGTTTTATTGACTATGCCAAGGCATTCAACTGTGTGGATCATACCAACCTATGGATAACATGGCGGAGAATGGGAATTCCAGAACGTTTAGTTGTGCTCATGAGGAACCTGTATATAGATCAAGAGGCAGTTGGAACAGAACAAGGGAATATTGCGTGGTTTAAAGCCAGGAAAGGTGTGCATCAGGGTTGTATCCTTTCACCAAACTTACTCAATCTGTATGCTGAGTAAATAATCTGAGCAGCTGAACTATAAGAGGAAGAATGCAGCTTCAGGATTGGAGGAAGTCTCATTAACAACCTACAACATGCATATGACATAACCTTGCTTGCTGAAAGTGAAGAGGACTTGAAGCACTTACTGATGAAGATCAAAGACCACAGCCTTCAGTGTGGATTATACCTCACTGTAAAGAAAGCACGAATCCTCACAACTGGACCAATAAGCAGCAACATGATAAATGAGGAAAAGGTTAAAGTTGTCAAGGATTTCATTTTTCTTGGATCCACAATCAAAACTCATGGAAGTGCAGTCAAGAAATTAAAAGACAAATTGCATTGGGCAAATCTGTTCCAAAACACATCTTTAAAGTGTTTAAAAGCAGAGATGTCACTTTGAAGACTAAGGTGCGCCTGACCCAAGCCATGGTGTTTTCAATCTTACGATATGCACGTGAAAGCTGGACAATGAATAGGGAAGACCAAAGACAAATTGACACCCTTGAATTGTGGTGTTGGAGAAGGATATTGAATATACAACGGACTGCCAAAAGAATGAACAAATCTGTCTTAGAAGCAGCACATCCAGAATGCTCCTTAGAGGCAAGGATGGCAAGACTACATCTCACATACTTTGGACATGTCAGGAGGGATCGGTCCCTGGAGAAGGACACCGTGCTTGGTAAAGTAGAGGGTCAGTGAAAAAGAGGAAGACTCTCAACTAGATGGATTGACACACAGTGGCTGGATTAAGCATAACAGTGATTATGAGGAGGGTGCAGGACCCGGCAGTGTTTTGTTCTGTTGTACATAGGGTCGCTGTGAGTCGGAACTGACTGGACGGCACCT
Organism: Loxodonta africana; assembly: GCF_030014295.1. NCBI lineage: Eukaryota > Metazoa > Chordata > Mammalia > Proboscidea > Elephantidae > Loxodonta > Loxodonta africana. The sequence continues at coordinate 51,984,755 of NC_087353.1, forward strand.
AACAGCAACCTATATACCATTCTTTACTCTGTTTTTTTCCTTAACGATGTATCAATATATTCTGGAGATCTTTCCATATCAAAACAAATATATTTTTCTTTTCTATTTTTTTTTTTCATTGTTGTTGTTTTTGTTGCTGCTGTGTGGGATTCCATTGTCTGGGTGTTCTGGGATTTTTTTTAACCAGTCCCCAAATAATGGATCCCCCCCAAAAAAAAACCAAACCCATTGCCATCGAGGAGATTCCAACTCATAAATGACCATATAAGACAGAGTAGAACTGCCCTATAGGGTTTCCAAGGCTGTGATCTTTGTGGAAGCTGACTACCACGTCTTTTTTCCTCAGATCAGCGCGGGTTCAAACCACAGACTTTTTGGTTAGCAGCACAGAGCTTGAACCACTGTACCACCAGGGCTTCTTAAATGATGGACACTTAGGCTGTTTCCAATCTTTTGTGATATAAGTAATGCTGTGGTAAATACTGCCCAAGTTGTGGATTCTGGGTCAATAGATAAATGCGTCAGTAGTTTTGGTAGAAGTTGCCAGTTTTTGCGGATATTTTCTCTTCCCAGATGTTGTACCATGTTGTACTCTCACCAGCGCTATAAGGAGGGCCTCTTTACTCAGCCTGGGCAACAAAGTGTGCTGTGTAAACCTTTGAATCTAATAGTTTAGAAATGAAATATCAATGTAGTCTTTAATTATGAGTGAAAATGTGCTTTTGTATGTTTGGTTTTTTTAAAATTATTATTATAGTCTTTCTATTCATGTCTTTTAATGATTTTTCTCCCGGGTTATTCTTTTTCTTTTTTCTTCCTAATTACTAGGAGTTACAAATATTCCCCGCCCCCCTCCCTCCCCAGGTAGGTCAATTCTTCTTCAAGTTTGCTCTTGGCTTTTACTTTGTTTTCCATATAGTATCATAGTTTCCTACTCTTAGGTTATGAATGAACTCAAACATGCTTTCTATTAATACATTTATGATTTCATTTTTACACTTAAAGCTTTGATTTATTTGGAGTTTATACTGGTAAGCTATATAGTGCGTATATTCAATTTTATCTTTTCCAGATAGCTATCTGGTGGTCCTAAAACCCTTTGTTAGTATGTTCATCTTTACCTCACTGATTTGAGGTGTTATTATTATCATATTTTAAATTCCCCTATGTATTTGGATTTCCTTTTGGAAATTTGTTCTGTTCTAATGATCTGTTTATCTATTCCTGAGTTGCTACCACAATGTTTTAGTTATTGATTACTTCATAGTCTTTTTTAAAAATTATTTTTATTGTGCTTTAAGTGAAAGTTTACAAATCAAGTCAGTCTCTCACATATAAACTTATATACACCTTACTACATACTCCCACTTATGAGTCAGCGAGTTCCCTCCTTCCAGTCTCTCCTTTGGTGACCATTTTGCCAGTTTCTAACCCCCTCTACCCTCCCATCTCCCCTAAGGACAGGAGATGCCAATATAGTCTCAAGTGTCCACCTGATGCAAGTAGCTCTCTCCTCATCAGCGTCTCTCTCCAACCCATTGTCCAATCCATGTCTGATAAGTTGGCTTCGGGAATGGTTCCTGTCCTGGGCCAACAGAAGGTCTGGGGACCATGACTGCCGGGATTCTTCTAGTCTTAGCCAGATCATTAAGTCTGGCCTTTTTATGAGAGTTTGCGGTGTGCATCCCACTGTTCTCCTGCTCCCTCAGGGGTTCTCTGTTGTGCTCCCTGTCAGGGCAGTTATCGGTTGCAGCTGGGCACCATTTAGTTCTTCTGGCCTCAGGATGATGTAGTCTCTAGTTCATGTGGCCCTTTCTGTCTCTTGGGCTCATAATTACTTTGTAACGTTGATGTTCTTCATTCTCCTTTGATCCAGGTGGGTTGAGAGTCATTGATGCATCTTAGTTGACTGCTTGTTACCATTTAAGACCCCAGATGCCACACTTCAAAGTGGGATGCAGAATGTTTTCTTAAAAGAATTTATTTTGCCAATTGACTTAGATATTCCCTGAAGCCATAGTCCCCAAACCCCTGCCCTTGCTCCGCTGACCTTCAAAGCATTCAGTATATTCAGGAAACTTCTTTGCTTTTGGTTTAGTCCAGTTGAGATGACATCCCCTGTATTGAGTGTTGTCCTTCCCTTTACCTAAAGTAGTTCTTACCTACTACCTAATGAGTTCCAGTGGGTGGGTTAATCAGTTCTATTATTTCCACATTCGGTTGGATCACTTTTCTTGGGGATAGGCATAAATATGCATCTCTTCCAGTCAGTTGGCCAGAAAGCTGTCTTCCATACTTCTTGGGATAGAAGAGTGAGCACCTCCAGCACTGCATCTGTTTGTTGAAACACCTCAATTGATATTCCATCAATTCCTGGAGCTTTGTTTTTTGCCAATGCCCTCACAGCAGCTTGGACTTCTTCCTTCAGTACCGTTGGTTCCTGATCATATTCCACCTCTTGAAATGGTTGAATATTGACTAATTCTTTTTGGTATAATGACTCTGTGCATTCCTTCCATCTTCTTTTTTTTTTTTTTATTAACTTTTATTGAGCTTCAAGTGAACGTTTACAAATCCAGTCAGTCTGTCACATATAAGTTTACATACATCTTACTCCGTACTCCTTTCGTGACAATTTTGCCAGCTTCCTGCTCTCTCTATCCTCCCATCCCTCCTCCAGACAGGAGATGCCAACACAATCTCAAGTGTCCACCTGATATAATTAGCTCACTCTTCATCAGCATCTCTCTCCCACCCACTGTCCAGTCCCTTTCATGTCTGATGAGTTGTCTTCGGGGATGGTTCCTGTCCTGTGCCAACAGAAGGTCTGGGGACCATGACCACCGGGATTCCTCTAGTCTCAGTCAGACCATTAAGTATGGTCTTTTTATGAGAATTTGGGGTCTGCATCCCACTGATCTCCTGCTCCCTCAGGGGTTCTCTGTTGTGCTCACTGTCAGGGCAGTCATCGATTGTGGCCGGGCACCAACTAGTTCTTCTGGTCTCAGGATGATGTAGGTCTCTGGTTCATGTGGCCCTTTCTGTCTCTTGGGCTCTAAGTTGTCCTGTGACCTTGGTGTTCTTCACTCTCCTTTGCTCCAGGTGGGTTGAGACCAATTGATGCATCTTAGATGGCCGTTTGTTAGCTTTTAAGACCCCAGACGCCACATTTCAAAGTGGGATGCAGAATGTTTTCATAATAGAATTATTTTGCCAATTGACTTAGAAGTCACCTTAAACCATGGTCCCCAAACCCCCGCCCTTGCTCCGCTGACCTTTGAAGCATTCATTTTATCCCGGAAACTTCTTTGCTTTTGGTCCAGTCCAGTTGAGCTAACCTTCCATGTATTGAGTGTTGTCCTTCCCTTCACCTAAAGCAGTTCTTATCTACTAATTAATCAATAAAAAATCCTCTCCCTCCCTCCCTCCCTCCCCTCCTCGTAACCAGAAAAGTATGTGTTCTTCTCAGTTTTTCCTATTTCTCAAGATCTTATAATAGTGGTCTTATACAATATTTGTCCTTTTGCCTCTGACTAATTTCGCTCAGCATAATGCCTTCCAGGTTCCTCCATGTTATGAAATGTTTCACAGATTCGTCACTGTTCTTTATCGATGCATAGTATTCCATTGTGTGAATATACCACAATTTATTTACCCATTCATCCGTTGATGGACACCTTGGTTGCTTCCATCTTTTTGCTATTGTAAACAGAGCTGCAATAAACATGGGTGTGCATATATCTGTTCGTGTAAAGGCTCTTATTTGTCTAGGGTATATTCCGAGGAGTGGGATTTCTGGGTTGTATGGTAGTTCTATTTCTAACTGTTTAAGATAATGCCAGATAGATTTCCAAAGTGGTTGTACCATTTGACATTCCAACCAGCAGTGTATAAGAGTTCCAATCTCTCCGCAGCCTCTCCAACATTTATTATTTTGTGTTTTTTGGATTAATGCCAGCCTTGTTAGAGTGAGATGGAATCTCATCGTAGTTTTAATTTGCATTTCTCAAATGGCTAATGATCGAGAGCATTTTCTCAAGTATCTGTTAGCTGCCTGAAAATCTTCTTTAGTGAAGTATGTGTTCATATCCTTTGCCCACCTCTTGATTGGGTTGTTTGTCTTTTTGTGGTTGAATTTTGACAGAATCATGTAGATTTTAGAGATCAGGCGCTGGTTGGAGATGTCATAGCTGAAAATTCTTTCCCAGTCTGTAGGTGGTCTTTTTACTCTTTTGGTGAAGTCTTTAGATGAGCATAAGTGTTTGATTTTTAGGAGCTCCCAGTTATCGGGTTTCTCTTCGTCATTTTGGTAATGTTTTGCATTCTGTTTATGCCTTGTATTAGGGCTCCTAGGGTTGTCCCTATTTTTTCTTTCATGATCTTTATCGTTTTAGTCTTTATGTTTAGGTCTTTGATCCACTTGGAGTTAGTTTTTGTGCATGGTGTAAGGTATGGGTCCTGTTTCATTTTTTTTGCAAATGGATATCCAGTTATGCCAGCACCATTTGTTGAAAAGACTATCTTTTCACCAATTAACTGACACTGGTCCTTTGTCAAATATCAGCTGCTCATACGTGGATGGATTTATATCTGGGTTCTCAATTCTGTTCCATTGGTATATGTGCCTGTTGTTGTACCAGTACCAGGCTGTTTTGACTACTGTGGCTGTATAATAGCTTCTGAAAACAGGTAGAGTGAGGCCTCCCACTTTCTTCTTCTTTTTCAGTAATGCTTTACTTATCCGAGGCTTCTTTCCCTTCCGTATGAAATTGGTGATTTGTTTCTCTATCACCTTAAAAAATGACATTGGAATTTGGATCGGAAGTGCGTTATATGTATAGATGGCTTTTGGTAGAATAGACATTTTTACTATGTTAAGTCTTCCTATCCATGAGCAAGGTATGTTTTTCTACTTAAGTATGTCCTTTTTAATTTCTTGTAGTAGAGCTTTGTTTTCTTTGTACAGGTCTTTTACATCCTTGGTAAGATTTATTCCTAAGTATCTTATCTTCTTGGGGGCTACTGTGAATGGTATTGATTTGGTTATTTCCTCTTCAGTGTTCTTTTTGTTGATGTAGAGGAATCCAAGTGATTTTTGTATGTTTATTTTATAACCTGAGACTCTGCCAAACTCTTCTATTAGTTTCAGTAGTTTCCTGGAGGATTCCTTAGAGTTTTCTGTGTATAAGATCATGTCATCTGCAAATAGAGATAATTTTACTTCCTCCTTGCAAATCCAGATGCCTTTTATTTCTTTGTCTAGCCTAATTGCCCTGGCTAGGAATTCTAGCACGATGTTGAATAAGAGCGGTGATAAAGGGCATCCTTGTCTGGTTCCCGTTCTCAAGGGAAATGCTTTCAGGTTCTCTCCATTTAGAGTGATATTGGCTGTTGGCTTTGCATAGATGCCCTTTATTATGTTGAGGAATATTCCTTCAATTCCTATTTTGGTGAGAGTTTTTATCATAAATGGGTGTTGGACTTTGTCAAAAGCCTTTTCTGCATCAATCGAGAAGATCATGTGGTTTTTGTCTTTTGTTTTATTTATGTGGTGGATTACATTAATGGTTTTTCTGATATTAAACCAGCCTTGCGTACCTGGTATAAGTCCCACTTGGTCGTGGTGAATTATTTTTTTGATATGTTGTTGAATTCTATTGGCTAGAATTTTGTTGAGGATTTTTGCATCTATGTTCATGGGGGATATAGGTCTGTAATTTTCTTTTTTTATAATGTCTTTACCTGGTTTTGGTATCAGGGAGATGGTGGCTTCATAGAATGAGTTGGGTAGTATTCCGTCATTTTCTATGCTTAGAAATACCTTCAGTAGTAGTGGTGTTAACTCTTCCCTGAAAGTTTGGTAGAACTCTGCAGTGAAGCTGTCCGGGCCAGGGCTTTTTTTTTGTTGGGAGTTTTTTGATTACCGTTTCAATCTCTTTTTTTGTTATGGGTCTATTTAGTTCTACTTCTGAATGTGTTAGTTTAGGTAGGTAGTGTTTTTCCAGGAATTCATCCATTTCTTCTAGGTTTTCAAATTTGTTAGAGTACGATTTTTCGTAATAATCTGATATGATTCTTTTAACTTCAGTTGGTTCTGTTGTGATGTGGTCCTTCTCGTTTCTCATTCGGGTTATTTGTTTCCTTTCGTGTATTTCTTTAGCCAGTCTAGCCAATGGTTTATCAATTTTGTTAATATTTTCAAAGAACCAGCTTTTGGCTTTGTTAATTCTTTCAATTGTTTTTCTGTTCTCTAATTCATTTAGTTCAGCTCTAATTTTGATGATTTGTTTTCTTCTGGTGTCTGATGGATTCTTTTGTTGCTCACTTTCTATTTGTTCAAGTTGTAGGGACAGTTCTCTGATTTTGGCTCTTCTTTTTGTATGTGTGCATTTATCGATATAAATTGGCCTCTGAGCACTGCTTTTGCTGTGTCCCAGAGGTTTTGATAGGAAGTATTTTCCTTCTCGTTGCATTCTATGAATTTCCTTATTCCCTCCTTGATGTCTTCTATAACCTAGTCTTTTTTCAGGAGGGTATTGTTCAGTTTCCATGTATTCGATTTCTTTTCCCTAGTTTTTCTGTTATTGATTTCTAGTTTTATTGCCTTGTGGTCTGAGAAGATGCTTTGTAATATTTTGATGTTTTGAATTCTGCAAAGGTTTGTTTTATGACCTAATATGCGGTCTATTCTAGAGAATGTTCCATGTGCACTAGAAAAAAAAGTATACTTTGCAGCAGTTGGGTGGAGAGTTCTGTATAAGTCAATGAGGTCAAGTTGGTTGATTGTTGTAAGTAGGTCTTCCGTGTCTCTATTGAGCTTCTTACTGGATGTCCTGTCCTTCTCTGAAAGTGGTGTGTTGAAGTCTCCTACTATAATTGTGGAGGTGTCTATCTGACTTTTCAGTTCTGTTAAAATATGATTTATGTATCTTGCAGCCCTGTCATTGGGTGCATAAATATTTAATATGCTTAAGTCTTCCTGATCAATTGTCCCTTTTATCATTATGTAGTGTCCTTCTTTATCCTTTGTGGTGGATTTAAGTCTACAGTCTATTTTGTCAGAAATTAATATTGCTACTCCTCTTCTTTTTTGCTTTTTTTTTGCTTGATATATTTTTTTCCATCCTTTGAGTTTTAGTTTGTTTGTATCTCTAAGTCTAAGATGTGTCTCTTGTAGGCAGCATATAGACGGATCGTGTTTCTTTATCCAGTCCGAGACTCTCTGTCTCTTTATTGGTGCATTTAGTCCATTTACATTCAGCGTAATGATAGATAAATAAGTGCTTAGTGTTGTCATTTTGATGCCTTTTTATGTGTGTTGTTGACAATTTCATTTTTCCAGTTACTTTTTTGTGCTGAGACGTTTTTCTTAGTAAATTGTGAGATCCTCATTTTCGTAGTGTTTGACTTTATGTTTGTTGAGTCGTTACGTTTTTCTTGGCTTTTATCTTGAGTTATGGAGTTGTTATACCTCTTTGTGGTTACCTTATTATTTACCCCTATTTTTCTAAGTAAAAACCTAACTTGTATTGTTCTATATCGCCTTGTATCGCTCTCCATATGGCAGTTCTATGCCTCCTGTATTTAGTCCCTCTTTTTGATTATTGTGATCTTTTACATATTGACTTCCATGATTCCCTGTTATGATTATTTTTTTTTAATTAATCTTAATTTGTTTTTGTGATTTCCCTATTTGAGTTGATATCAGGATGTTCTGTTTTGTGACCTTGTGTTGTGCTGGTATCTGATATTATTGATTTTCTGACCAAACAATATCCTTTAGTATTTCTTGTAGCTTTGGTTTGGTTTTTGCAAATTCTCTAAACTTGTGTTTATCTGTAAATATCTTAATTTTGCCTTCATATTTCAGAGAGAGTTTTGCTGGATATATGATCCTTGGCTGGCAGTTTTTCTCCTTCAGGGCTCTGTATATGTCATCCCAATTCCCTTCTTGCCTGCATGGTTTCTGCTGAGTAGTCTGAACTTATTCTTATTGATTCTCCCTTAAAGGAAACCTTTCTTTTCTCCCTGGCTGCTTTTAAAATTATCTCTTTATCTTTGGTTTTGGCGAGTTTGATGATAATATATCTTGGTGTTTTTCTTTTTGGATCAATCTCAAATGGGGTTCGATGAGCATCTTGGATAGATATCCTTTCATCTTTCATGATGTCAGGGAAGTTTTCCGTTAGGAGTTCTTCAACTATTTTCTCTGTGTTTTCTGTCCTCCCTCCCTGTTCTGGGACTCCAATCACACGCAAGTTATCCTTCTTGATAGAGTCCCACATGATTCTTAGGGTTTCTTCATTTTTTTTTAATTCTTTTATCTGATTTTTTTTCAGCTATGTTGGTGTTAATTCCCTGGTCCTCCAGATGTCCCAGTGTGCATTCTAATTGCTCGAGTCTACTCCTCTGACTTCTTATTGCGTTGTCTAATTCTGTAATTTTATTGTTAATCTTTTGGATTTCTATGTGCTGTCTCTCTATGGATTCTTACAACTTATTAATTTTTCCACTATGTTCTTGAATAATCTTTTTGAGTTCTTCAACCGTTTTATCAGTGTGTTCCTTGGCTTTTTCTGCAGTTTGCCTTATTTCGTTTGTGATGTCTTGAAGCATTCTGTAAATTAGTTTTCTATATTCTGTATCTGATAATTCCAGGATTGTATCTTCATTTGGGAAAGATTTTGATTCTTTTGTTTGGGGGGTTGGAGAAGCAGTCATGGTCTGCTTCTTTATGTGGTTTGATATGGACTGTTGTCTCCGAGCCATCACTGGGAAACCAGTTTTTCCAGAAAATCTGCTAAAAAAAAATGCAGTCAGATCCCTATCAGAATTGCCTTTGGATTATAACTGCCACTTTGTTCCCTGTAAGGATGAAAGTCTGAGAGTTGGATCATATATGCTTGGCTGTAGCTGGTTCTGTGTTTTTAGTCCAATTAGGGGTGGATTTTTGGTCCCTGGGTTTTTTGTTGTTGTTGTTTTTGTTCCTTCTCTCAGGCCGAAAGAGTGGGTTAGGAAAAGACCATAAGAAAAAAAAAGGGGGGGGGAAGCAAAGCCGCCACGGAGCTGGAGCCGTTCTCTATCTGGCTCAGGTAATTCCAATGTTAATGAAGCCGCCTGGGGAGGGTGGGGGAGGGATCAGAGAGATAGGAGAGTAGCACCTCAGAATATAGCCAGAGTTGCTTGTCTTGCTTGGAATGACTATTATATCTGAGATTCCCGCGGGGCGTGTCACCTATGTGTGCTGGCTGTGTGGAGATTGCCCCTGGGGGTCTGGTCCTCTGAAGCCACCCGCTGCGAGTCCAAATCCTAGCGTCAAGGTTCCCCTGCTGGGACGCTTTACTCCCGGCTCCAAAACCAGTCGCTGCCTCCCCAGGACTTCTCTTCCCGCCAGCCAAGTCGTCGTGCAGCCTCCGCGAACTGGCTGTGCCCCTCCCGGGGTTAGTTCAGGGGAGTGGAGCAGCTCCCCATGCCTGTGCTGTGACAGTGCCCAGCCAAAATCCCAGCGGGAGGATTCCCCAGCTGGGACGCTGCTCTTCCAGCTCCAAGACCAGTCACTGCCTCCCGGGGACTTCTCCCACCGGCTGTGTTGCCACACCGCCCGCGTGAACTGGCTGGGCCCCCTCCCGGGGTGAGTTCGGGGGGTAGGGCTGGGTCCCTTGTTTGCGCAGTCAGCTCCCCTGGGCTCTGCCCTAAATCGGGCGCCAAAGGTCACCTGACTGGGACGCTGGCTCCAAGCTCTGAAAACAATGGCTGCTTCCCTGTATTTGTTCGTATTCCATCTCTAAATCTGTGTTTGTTGTTCAGGGTTCGTAGATTGTTATGTACGTGATCGATTCACTTGTTTTTCCGAGTCTTTGTTGCAAGAGGGATCCGAGGTAGTGTCTACCTAGTCCGCCATCTTGGCCCTGCCTCCCTTCCATCTTCTTTTGATGCTTCCTGTGTCGTTTAATATTTTCCCCATGGAATCCTTCACCTTTCCAACTTGAGGCTTGAATTTTTTCTATAGTTCTTTCAGCTTGAGAAATGCCAAGTGTGTTCTTCCCTTTTGGTTTTCCATCTCCAGATCTTTGCACATGTCATTATAACACTTTATCTTCTTGAGAAGCCCTTTGAAATCTTCTGTTCAGTTCTTTTACTTCATAAATTCTTCCTTTTGCTTTAGCTACTCGATGCTGAAGAGCAAGTTTCAGAGTCTCCTCTGACATCCATCTTGGTCTTTTCTGTCTTTTCAGTGATCTCTTGCTTTCTTCATGGATGATGTCCTTCGTGTCATTCCACAACTCGTCTGGTCTTCAGTTACTAGTGTTCAATGCGCCAAATCTATTCTTGAGATGGTCTCTAAATTCAGGTAGGATATACTCAAGGTCCTATTTTGGCTCTTGTGGACTTGCTCTGATTTTCTTCAGTTTCAGCTTGAACTTACATATGAGCAATTGATGGTCTGTTCCACAGTCAGCCCCTGACCTTGTTCTGACTGATGATGTTGAGCTTTTCCGTCGTCTCTTTCCACAGATGTAGTCAATTTGATTTTTCTCTGTTCCATCTGGTGAGGTCCATGTGTATATAAAAAAAAATTTTTTTTAGTCGCTGTTTATGTTGGTGAAAGAAGGTGCTTGCAATGAAGAAGTCGTTGGTCTGGCAAAATTCTGTCATTCGATCTCCACCATTGTTTCTATCACCAAGACCATATTTTTCAACTACTGATCCTTCTTCTTTGTTTCCAACTTTCGCATTCCAATCGCCAGTAATTATCAATGCATCTTGATTGCATGTTCAATCAATTTCAGACTGCAGCAGCTGATAAAAATCTTCTATTTCTTCGTCTTTGGCCCTAGTGGTTGGTGCATAAATTTGAATAATACTCATATTAACTGGTCTTCCTTGTAGGTGTATGGATATTATCCTATCACTGACAACGTTGTACTTCAGGATAGATCTTGAAACATTCTTTTTAATGATGGATGCAACACCATCCCTCTTCAAGTTGTCATTCCCAGCATAGTAGACTATATGATTGTCCAATTCAAAATGGCAAATACCAGTCCATTTCAGCTCACTAATGCCTAGGATATCGATGTTTATGCATTCCATTTCATTTTTCATGATTTCCAATTTTCCTAGATTCATACTTCGTCCATTCCAGGTTCCGATTATTAATGGAAGTTTGCAGCTGTTTCTTCTCTTTTTGAGATATTTGAGATATTATAGAACAATATTATTAATATCACCTGCAAACAAAATTTTGCTGAAGATCATTCAAAAATGGCTGCAGCAGTATATCGACAGGGAACTTCCAGAAATTCAGGCTGGTTTCAGAAGAGGACGTGGAACCAGGGATATCATTGCTGATGTCAAATGGATCCTGGCTGAAAGCAGAGAATACCAGAAGGATGTTTACCTGTGTTTTATTGACTATGCAAAGGCATTCGACTGTGTGGATCATAACAAACTATGGATAACACTGCGGAGAATGGGAATTCCAGAACACTTAATTGTGCTCATCAGGGACTTTTACATAGATCAAGAAGCAGTTGTTCGGACAGAAGAAGGGGATACTGATTGGTTTAAAGTCAGGAAAGGTGTGCGTCAGGGTTGTATTCTTTCACCATACATATTTAATCTGTATGCTGAACAAATCATTCGAGGAACTGGACTATATGAAGAAGAACAGGGCATCAGGATTGGAGGAAGACTCTAACAACCTGCATTAAGCAGATGACACAACCTTGCTTGCTGAAAGTGAAGAGGACTTGAAGCACTTACTAACAAAGATCAAAGACTACAGCCCTTCAGTAGGGATTACACCTCAACATAAAGAAAACAAAAATCCTCACAAATGGACCAATGTGCAACATCATGATAAATGGAGAAAAGATTGAAGTTGTCAAGGATTTCACTTTACTTGGATCCACAATCAACATCCATGGAAGCAGCAGTCAAGAAATCAAAAGACACATTGCATTGGGCAAATCTGCTGCAAAGGACCTCTTCAAAGTGTTGAAGAGCAAAGATGTCACCCTGAAGACTAAGGTGCACCTGACCCAAGCCATGGTATTTTCAATCACATCATATGCATGTGAAAGCTGGACTACGAATAAGGAAGACAGAAGAAGAGTTGATGCCTTTGAATTGTGGTGTTGGCGAAGAATATTGAATATACCACGGACTGCCAAAAGAATGAACAAATCTGTCTTGGAAGAAGTGTGACCAGAATGCTCTTTAGAAGCAAGGATGGCGAGACTGTGTCTTACATACTTTGGACATGTTGTCAGGAGGGATCAGTCCCTGGAGAAGGACATCATGCTAGGCAGAGTACAGGGTCAGCAGAAAAGAAGAAGACCCTCAACAAGGTGGATTGACACAGTGGCTACAACATGAGCTCAAGCATAACAACGATTGTAAGGATGGTGCAGGACCAGGCAGTGTTTCGTTCTGTTGTGCATAGGGTCTCTATGAGTCAGAACCGACTCGACGGCACCTAACAAGAACAACAATATCTAAGCAGTAAATAACCGTCTCCCACCTTGCCTACCTCCGCCATGTTGTAGCCACAAAAGAATGTGTTCTTCTCAGTTTAAACTATTTCTCAAGATCTTATAATAGTGGTCTTATACGATGTTTGTCCTTTTGCATCTAATTTCACTCAGCATAATGCCTTTCAGGTTCCTCCATGTTATGAAATGTTTCATAGATGCATCATTGTTCTTTTTTGATGTGTAGTGTTCCATTGTGTGAATATACCATAATTTATTTATCCATTCGTCCATTGAATGACACTTTGGTTGCTTCCATCTTTTTTGCTATTGTAAACAGTGCTTCAATAAACGTGGGTGTGCATATATCTGTTTGTGTAAAGGATCTTATTTCTCTAACATATATTCCAAGGAGTGGGATTGCAGGGTCATATGTTAGTTCTCTTTCTAGGTTTTTAAGGAAACGCCAGGTCTATTTCCAAAGTGGTTGTACCATTTTACATTCCCACCAGCAGTGTAGAAGTGTTTCAATCTCTCCACAACCTCTCCAAAATTTATTATTTTGTGTTTTTTGGATTAATGCCAGCCTTGTTGGAGTGAGATGGAATCTCATCGTAGTTTTAATTTGCATTTCTCTAATGGCTAATGATCGAGAGCATTTTCTTATGTATCTGTTAGCCACCTGAATATCTTCTTTAGTTAAGTATGTGTTCATATCCTTTGCCCAATTTATAATTGGGTTGTCTTTTTGTGGTTGAGTTTTAACAGAATCATGTAGATTTTAGAGATCAGGCGCTGGTTGGAGATGTCATAGCTGAAAATTTTTTCCCAGTCTGTAGGTGGTCTTTTTACCCTTTCGGTGAAGTCTTACATGAGCGTGTTTGATTTTTAGGAGCTCCCAGTTATCTGGTTTTTCTTCGTCATTTTTAGTAATGTTTTGTATTCTGTTTATGCCTTGTGTTAGGGCTCCTAGGGTTGTCCCTATTTTTTCTTCCATGACCTTTATCGCTTTAGTCTTTATATTTAGGTCTTTGACCCATTTGGAGTTAGTTTTTGTGCACGGTGTGAGGTATGGGTCCTGTTTCATTTTTTTATGCCAGCACCATTTGTTACAAAGACTATCTTTTCCCCAATTAACTGACACTGGGCCTTTGTCAAATATCAGCTGCTCCTATGTGGATGGATTTATATCTGGGTTCTTAATTCTGTTCCATTGGTCTATGTGCCTGTTGTACCAGTACCAGGCTGTTTTGACTACTGTGGCTGTATAATATGTTCTAAAATCAGGTGGAGTGAAGCCTCCCACTTTCTTCTTCATTTTCAGTAATGCTTTACTTATCCGGGGCTTCTTTCCCTTCCATATGAAGTTGGTGATTTGTTTCTCCATCATATTAAAAAATGTCGTTGGAATTTGGATTAGAAGTGCATTGTATGTATAGATGGTTTTTGGTAGAATAGACATTTTTACTATGTTAAGTCTTCTTATTCATGAGCAAGGTATGGTTTTCCACGTATGTAAGTCCCTTTTAGTTTCTTGCAGTAGTATTTTGTAGTTTTCTTTGTATAGGTCTTTTACATCTTTGGTAAGATTTATTCCTAAGTATTTTATCTTCTTGGGGGCTAGTGTGAATGGTATTGATTTGGTGATTTCCTCTTCGATGTTCTTTTTGTTGATGTAGAGGAATTCAACTGATTTTTGTATGCTTATCTTGTAACCTGAAACTCTGCTGAACTCTTCTATTAGTTTTAATAGTTTTCTTGAGGATTCCTTAGGGTTTTCTGTGTATAAGATCATGCCATCTGCAAATAGAGATAATTTGACTTCTTCCTTGCCAATCCGGATGCCCTTTACTTGTTTATCTAGCCTAATTGCTCTGGCTAGGACCTCTAGCAAAATATTGAATAAGAGCGGTGATAAAGAGCCTCGTCTGGTTCCCGTTCTCAAGGGAAATGCTTTCAGGCTCACTCCATTTAGGATGATGTTGGCTGTTGGCTTTGTATAGAAGCCCTTTATTATGTTGAGGAATTTTCCTTCTATTCCTATTTTGCTGGAGTTTTTATCATGAATGGGTGTTGGACTTTGCCAAATGCCCTTTCTGCATCAGTTGATAAGATCATGTGGTATTTATCTTTTATTTTATTTATATGATGGATTACATTAATTGTTTTTCTAATATTGAACCAACTTTGCATACCTGTTATAAATCCCACTTGGTCATGGTGGATTATTTTTTTGATATGTTGTTGAATTCTATTGGCTAGCATTTTGTTGAGGATTTTTGCGTCTAAGTTCATGAGGGATATAGGTCTGTATTTTTCTTTTTCTTTTTTTTATGATATCTTTACCTGCTTTTGGTATCAGGGATATGCTGGCTTCATAGAAGGAGTTAGGTAGTATTCCATCTTTTTCTATGCTTTGAAATACCTTTAGTAGTAGTGGTGTTAACTTAACTCTGAAAGTTTGGTAGAACTCTGCAGTGAAGCCTTCCGGGCCAGGGTTTTTTTTTTTGTTGGGAGTTTTTTGATTACTTTTTCAATCCCTTTTTTGTTGTTGTTATGGGTCCATTTAGTTGTTCTACTTCTGATTGTGTTAGTTTAGGTAGGTAGTGTGTTTCTAGGAATTCATCCATTTCTTCTAGGTTTTCATATTAGTTACAGTACACTTTTTTGTAGTAATTTGATATGATTATTTTAATTTCAATTGGGTTTGTTGTGATATGGCCCATCTCATTGCTTACTCGGATTATTTGTTTCCTGTATTTCTTTGGTCAGTCTGGCCAATGGTTTATCGATTTTTAATTTTTTTTCAAGGAACCAGCTTTTGGCTTTGGTAATTCTTGCAATTGTTTTTCTGTTCTCTAATTCATTTAATTCTGCTCTAATTTTTATTTTTTCTTTTCTTCTGGTGCCTGATGGATTCTTTTGTTGCTCGCTTTCTATTTGTTCGAGTTGTAGGGACAGTTCTCTGATTTTGGCTCTTTCTCCTTTATGTATGTGTGCTTTTATCGACGTAAATTGACCTCTGAGCACTGCTTTTGCTGTGTCCCAGAGGTTTTGATAGGAAGTGTTTTCATTCTCATTACATGCTATGAATTTCTTTATTCCCTCCTTAATGACTTCTATAACCCAGTCTTTTTTCAGCAGGGTATTGTTCAGTTTTCAAGTATTTCATTTCTTTTCCCTGCTTTTTCTGTTATTGATTTCTACTTTTATGCCCTTATGGTCTGAGAAGATGCTTTGTAATATTTCGATGTTTTGGATTCTGCATAGGTTTGTTTTAAGACCCAATATGTTATCTATTCTAGAGAATGTTCTGTGTGCACTAGAAAAAAAAAGTATACTTTGCAGCTGTTGGGTGGAGTGTTCTTTATAAGTCAATGAAGTCAAGTTGGTTGATTGCAGCAATTAGACCTTCCGTGTCTCTATTGAGCTTCTTACTGGAAGTCCTATCCTTCTCCGAAAGTGGTGTGTTGAAGTCTCCTACTGTAATTGTGGAGGTGTCTATCTCACTTTTTAATTCTGTTAAAGTTTGTTTTATATGTCTTGCGGCCCTGTCACTGGGTGCATAAATATTTAATATGGTTATATCTTCCTGGTCAATTGTCCCTTTAATCATTATGTAGTGTCCTTCTTTATCTTTTGTGTTGGATTTAGCTTTAAAGTCTATTTTGTCAGAAATTAATATTGCTACTCCTGCTCTTTTTTGCTTGTTGTTTGTTTGATATATTTTTTTCCCATCCTTTGAGTTTCAGTTTGTTTGTGTCTCTAAGTGTAAGGTGTGTCTCTTGTAGGCAGCATATAGACGGATCGTGTTTCTTTATCCAGTCTGAGACTCTCTGTCTCTTTATTGGTGCATTTAGTCCATTTACATTCAGCATAATTATAGATAAGTATGAGTTTAGTGCTGTCATTTTGATGCCTTTCTGTGTGTTGTTGACAATTTCATTTTTCCACTTACTTTTTGGTGCTGAGACATTTTTCTTTGTAAATTGTGTGTTCCTCATTTTCATAGTAGTTGAATTTATTTTTGCCGAGTCATTATGTTTTTCTTGGTTTTTATTTTGATGTCCGGGATTGTTAGACCTCTTTGTGATTACCTTAATATTTACCCCTATTTTTCTAAGTAAAACCTAACTTGTTTTGTCCCATATCACCTTGTTTTCCTTTCCGTATGGAAGATCTATGTCTCCTGTATTTAGTCCCTCTTTTTTGATTATTGTAATCTTTTACATAATGACTTCAACGATTACCGGTTTTGAGCATTTTTTTCTTTTTTAAATTAATGTTTTGTTTTTGTGATTTCCCTATTTGAGTTGATATCAGGATGTTCTGTTCTGTGACCTTGTGTTGTGTTGTTATCTGATACTATTGATTTTCTGACCAAAGAATTTCCTTTAGTAATTCTTATAGCTTTAGTTTGGTTTTTGCAAATTCTCTAAGCTTGTGTTTATCTGTAAATATTTTAATTTCGCCTTCATATTTGAGGGAGGGTTTTGCTGGATATATGATTCTTGGCTGGCAGTTTTTCTTCTTCAGTGCTCTATATATGTCATCCCATTGCCTTCTAGCCTGCATGGTTTCTGCTGAGTAGTCTGAACTGTTTGATTCTCCTTTGTAGGTGACTTTTCTTTTATCTCTGTCTGCTTTTAAAATTTTCTCTTTACCTTTGGTTTTGGCAAGTTTGATGATAATATGCCTTGGTGATTTTCTTTTTGGATCAATCTTAAATGGGGTTTGACGAGCATCTTGGATAGATATCCTTTCATCTTTCAAGATGCCAGGGACTTTTTTGCTGACAGATCTTCATCTATTCTCTTTGTATTTTCTGTTATCCCTCCTCGTTCTGGAACTGCAATCACACGCAAGTTATTCTTCTTGATAGAGTCCCACATGATTCTTATGGTTTCTTCATTTTTTTAAATTCTTTTATCTGATTTTTCTTCAACTATATTGGTGTCAATTGCCTTATTCTCCAACTCCCCCACTCTGCATTCCAATTCCTTGATTCTGTTCCTCTGACTTCTATTGAGTTGTCTAATTCTGTAATTTTACTGTTAATCCTCTCTCTCTATGGATTCTTGCAACTAATTAATTTTTTCACTATGTTCTTGAATAATCTTTTTGATTTCTTCAACTGCTCTCTCAGTGTGTTACTTGGCTTTTTCTGTAGATTGCCTGATTTCATTGCTGAGGTCACCCCTGATGTCTTGAAACATTCCGTATATTAGTTTTTTATATTCTGTATCTGACCGTTCCAGGATTGTATCTTCATTTGGGAAAGATTTTGATTCTTTAATTTGGGGATTTGTGAAAGCAATCATGGTCTGCTTCTTTATGTGATTTGATATCAACTGCTGTCTCTGAGCCATCTATAAGATATTGTAATGGTTTATTTCATATTTGCATACTGAGTCTTATCTTCTTGTTTTGTTTTGATATATCCAGATGGGTTACTAGATTGCACTGTCTTGATTGTTGTAGCCTTTGAATCACTTATGTCCTATTACCAGCTGGTTTGAGCTGTTACCAGATATATAAGTCTAAGAGTCCATTCACTACTCTTGAATAGAACCAGCTTAAGTGTTCTGATTTTGGGTCACCAAGTGTGTGGTGTAAACTGTCACCTATGAACTTAGAGTAGTAGTGGTGATAGTTTTGTGCACCAGATTCTAGTAGCGGCAAGGGGTCATGCTCCAAGGAGGGCAGGATGCTGACAGCCTTCCCCCACGTGCCAGTAAGGTAGGTGTGTCTATTCCTACAGCACTTTGGTGGGTGGGCTCTGCAGCTGTACCTTAGGCACCCAATGCTTGTACATCTAAAGACTGGTAGGCCTCACTATCCTCAGACCCCTTTAGCACGTGGCTAGGTGGTTTGGTGGAGCTTCAGCCCTCAGTTCCCCACTGAGGATCAGTGAGGGCTCTGTTTAATAGGTAGAGAGGTATCAGACCTGGAAAACTTGTCTTTCCAACGCTCTGCTAAAACAATTACAGTCAGATCTGTATTAGAATTGCCTTTGCATTATAATAGCCACCTTGTTCCCCATAGCGATGAAGGCCAAAGACTGTGGATCTCTTATGCTTGGCTGGAGCTGGTTGTGTATTTTTATTCCAGTTTAGGGAAGTCAGGGAAGGATTTTCCCCACTGTTTGTTAGTTGCTGCTTCTCTCAGACCAGGAGAAGGGGTTAGGAAAAAAAAAACCCTCTGAGCACTTCACTCCCTGGCCCAGGAAATTCCAATGTTAATGAAGTCACCTGGGGCAGGGAGGGGAGGGATCAGATAGATAGGAGAGAGTAACGTTGTGCTCATGGGACAATGTAGACAAAGTTACTTATCTTTCTTGGTGATGACTGTTTTGTCTGAGATTCCAGAGGGGCAGGTAGGCTGTGTGTGCTAACTGGGTGGAGATTGCCCCTGAGGGTCGGGTCTGCATCCTGTCTCCTGAAGCCGTGATCAGCTCCTCTGCTCCCAGTCCAAAGCCTAGCACTAAGGTTTTCTGGCTGGGAGGCTGCACTGCAGGCTCCAAACCAGTGGCTGCTTCCCGATGATTTCTTCTCCTGTCAGCTGCATCATTTTTTATGTGCTGGCTGGGTTTCCCCCGAGGTTACTTCAGGGGGCTAGGGCTGCGTTCCTTGCTTGCGCTGTCTCAGGAAGCCATGATCAACTCCTCTGCGCTTATTCCAAAGCCCAGTGCCAAGGTTTTCTGACTGGGATGCTGGCTCTAGGCTCCAAAAACAGTCCCTGCTTCCCCGTGGTTGCTTGTTCTCTTGTCAGCCATGTCAGTGTGCAGCCTGCTGGTGCTGGCTGAGTCTCTACCAAGGTTACTACAGGGGTTAGGGATTAGGGCTGTGTCCCACGCTTGCCCCTCTGTGTAACCCGCAATCAGCCCCACTGCTCTGGCACCAGGGAACCACGAAGGCTCAAGGCTGTGGCAGGGGACTCCGGTTCCAGAAGCACT
This sequence comes from Loxodonta africana, assembly GCF_030014295.1. NCBI lineage: Eukaryota > Metazoa > Chordata > Mammalia > Proboscidea > Elephantidae > Loxodonta > Loxodonta africana. Next base: position 52,004,186 of record NC_087353.1, read on the forward strand.
TGCTTCTTCAGGGCACGGCTTTTCGCCCCCCCGTCACTCAGTTCAACTCTTTAGTTCTGTGTTTGATGGTCTGGGTTCTTAGATTGTCAGGTATGTGATCAATTCACTTGTTTTACCCAGTCTTTGTTGCAAGGGGGATCTGTGGTAGCTTCTACCTAGTCAGCCATCTTGGCCCCCTCATAGTATATTTTAATATCAGATTTTAATTGCACCACCTATTGTTCATTTTCAGAATTTTAGGTATCACTTGTTCTTAATGAACCAAAAATTTCCTATGTAGGCTTTTAGTCTTGTAAATATCTCACTGTCTCTTTTACTCATTTTTCTAAACTGTGTTATATATTAGTCTAGCTTTGAAATAGAAATTACTGAGTAATATTTAAACTTTTCTTAATGACTTAGAGACTTTACTATGAGCATTAATTATTCACAATTTATGAAACAAAATATGACCTTTAGACTTTAAATGAATAATTTCTTTTATAATTATCAGCACGAAGCTGATTTCTATGAGGCAGAGGTTAAAGATGTCCCAAATGTCCAAATTTTCCAAGCTGCTGTACCACCCCATCATCTCTAACACCAACTACTCCCTCTCCCCTCAGTATCCTCCTTCCCATCTTGGGGATCCCTAACCAAATTCACTTCAACTTCTCACAGAACTCAAACAAAACGTGTAAAGGAAATGGCTTACATGGTTGTGGAGGCTGGCAAGGCATAGGTTACTCCCAACCCACATGGCTGCAGGAGCTGACGAACCCAAACTGACTGGCAATTCAGACCACAGGCTGCTGGCTCACAAGGCTGAAGAAGCTGGTGAATCAGGTCAGACCATAAGCCACCAGCCCACGGGGCTGTGGAGGCCAGTGAAGCCCAGAATCAGCAGGTCAGGCAGCAGGCCTCTGGGGAGGTCTGTTGACCATGAACTGAGGGCAGGACCCAGGTGCAGAGAGATAGACCTTGCCAGGACACACACATATATCTTAGATGCAGTCCACCCCCCAGGGAAATGTGTAACTCTGGTTAAGGTTGGGGCTTAAGTCATACCCTGCTACAAGGCTTCGACACAAGACACACCTCACATCAATCCTGCCTCATCAACATGTAGAGATCAGGATCCACAACATAAAATGGAGGACAACCACATGATACTGGGAATCATGGCCTAGTTGACACATAATCCCAACCATCTTTATTTGCACAGTCCCACTCTATCATTGTGTGTAAAAGACAAAGGCCATGGCTAAAGGGGCCATATTAAGTAATTCATTGCACTATAGGCAAAAACACAGGCATATAGGATTATTTGCTTCTACACTAAGTGGTCCCAGATTGCAAATATTGTAAATGCTTTTTATAGCTTTTCTATCTCCTCCCTTGTTCATAGCTGCTATCAGGCCTGACAGTAGCCTCTTTGCACTCTTCTAACTGGGATCAAAGTGGATGTCTAAAGGATTCTTTTATGAAGAAAGTTCAGGAGTGCTCATTCATACCCCTGCCTGTAGCAACTCCCATCAAACCCTGCCCTGATATATTCTTCTACTGAGGTACATTTAATCAGGATAGTTGATGGATTTCTATAGATTTGGGATTTTTTTTTTTTTTCCTTGGCTTTAAAGAACAAATTTATTCTCTGACAGTCTAAGAGGCTAGAAGTCTGAATTCAGGGTGCCAACTCCAGGGGAAGGCTTTCTTTCTCTGACGGCTCTGGGGGAAGGTCCTTGTCATTAATATGCCCCTGGTTTAGGAGCTTCTAAATGCAGAGACCCCCGGGTCCAAAAGATGCACTCCACTCCCTGCCTTTCTTTCTTGGTGTTATGGGGTCCTTGTTCTCTCTGCTGGCTTTTCTCTTTTGTATCTCAAAAGAGATTGACTCAAGATACAATCTAATCCTGTAGATTGAGTCCTACCTCATTAACATAACTGCCTCTAATCTTGCCTCACTAACATCATACCAAAAAAAAAAAAAAAATTGCCATCCAGTCTTTTTCAACCCTGCAGGACAAGAGCAATGCCGCCCTACAGAAGAGTCGGATACTTTTTATGGTAGGCTGACAATTCTTCTCTTTTCTGAGTTCCCTTTTCTTCAGGTCCGGAGTGTCAGTTCAAGCTCCATTCATATTGTAGCTACTAACTTTTTAAAGTGCTTAGACTAAGCTACAACCAAAAATGTATTTGCCTGAGAATATTTTCATGAGGATAAAAGTTTACTTCAAATATTACCTTCTCTGTGAGACCTTTCACAATTCCCCCGGTTGGGTTTAATATTTTTTTCTATTCTGGACTCAGGATATCTTATTTGTATTTAGAAGTATTCATTTTATTATACAACCTGGTTTAATAAGTGATTTATATATGTGTCTCCTTATTCCCTACTTTATGCCACCACCAACACTGTACCCCATCCCACTATACCCCAACTCTAATCTCCCTAAATACAGAGACCTGTATCAGCTCATACTAGGGGCTCAATATTTTTTGCATTTGAAGATTCTTTTGAAACGTAAATATGAAAATTAATTATAATCAAATCTGCTAAGCCTGACTACCAATTCTTCTAAAGCAGGATAAGTTGGTAAATAGCCTCTGTTGTTGTTGTCAAGTGCTGTCCAGTTGGTTCCAACTCATAGCAACCCTAGGTACAACAGAATGAGACACTGCCGGGTCCTGGGCCATCCTCACAATCCTTGTTACGCTTAAGCCCATTGTTACAGCCACTGTGTCAGACCATCTTGTTGAGAGCCTTCCTCTTTTTCACTGACTATCCACTTTACCAAGCATGATGTTCTTCTCCAGGAACTGATCCCACCTGATAACAAGTCCAAAAGTATGTGAGAGGAAGCCTCCCCAACCTCGTTCTAAGGAGCATTCTGGCTGTACTTCTTTCAAGAGAGCCTTAGTCATTCTTTTGGCAGTCTACACTTGTTCAATATTCTTTGCCAATACCATAATTCAAAGGCATTAATTCTTCAGTCTTCCGTATTCATCAACCAGCTTTCAGTGCATATGAGGCGATTGAAAACACCATGGCTTGGGTCATGTGCACTTTAGTCTTCAAGGTGACATCTTTGTTTTTAACACTTTAAGAAGGTCTTTTGCAGCAGATTTGCCCAATACAATGTGTCCTCTGATTTCTTGACTGCTGCAAAGCTCTTTTTTTGCTTCCATGGGCGTTGACTGTGGATCCAAGTAATTAAAAGGAAATCCTTGACAACTTCAATCTTTTCTCCCTTTATCAGGATTTTCCTTATTGGTGCAGTTGTGAGGATTTTTCTTTTCTTTATGTTGAGGCATAATCCATAGTGAAGGCAGTGGTCTTCGATATTCATCACTAAGTACCTCAAGTCCTCTTCACTTTCAGCAAGCAACGTTGTGTCATCTGCATAATGCGGGTTGTTAATGAGTCTTCCTCCAATCATGATGTCAATTCTTCTTCATATACTCCACCTTCTCAAGTTATTTGCTTAGCATACAGATTTAATAAGTATGGTGAAAGGATACAACCCTGACGCACACCTTTCCTGATTTTAAAACACGTAGTATCCCTTTGTTCTATTCGAACAACTGCTTCTTGATCTATATACAGCTTTCTCATGAGCACAATTAAGTGTTCTGGAATTCCCATTCTTCCCAATGTTATCCATAATTTGGTATGATCCACACAGTGAAATTCATTTGCATAGTCAATACAACAGAGGTAAACATCTTTTGGAAACCCTAGTGCCATGGCTGCTAACCAAAAGTTCAGCAGTTCAAATCTACCAGGCAATTCTTGGAAACTCCATGGGGCAGTTCTACTCTGTCCTATAGGGTCACTACAAGTTCGAATTGACTCGACAACAATGGGCTTAAACATCTTTCTGGTATTATCTGCTTTCAGCGAGGATTCATCTGACATCAGCAATGGTATCCCTCTTTCCTCATCCTCTTCCAAATTGGACTTGAATTTCTGGAAGCTCCTTTTCAAAGTACCGCTGCAATAGCTTTTGAATGATCTTCAGCAAAATTTTACTTGCCTTTGCATTTGGATCACCATTCTTTGGAATAAACATAAATATGGATCTCTGCCAGTATGTTGGCCAGGTAGCTCTCTTCCAAATTTCTTGACACAGGCAAGTGAGCACTTCTAGTGCTTCATCAATTTGTTGAAACATCTCAATTAATGCTCTGTCAATTCCTGTAGCCTTGCTTTTCACCAATGCCTTCAGTGCAGCTTGGACCTCTTCCTTTAGTACCATCGGTCCCTGACCATATGCTACCTCCTGAAATGGCTGAACATCAACCAGTTCTTTTTAGTACAGTCACTCTGTGTATTCCTTCCATCCTCTTTTGATGCTTCCTGCGTCTTTTAACATTTTCCTCACAGAATCTTTTAATATTGCAACTTGAGGCTTGAAATTTTTCTTCAGTTCTTCAACTTGAGAAATACTGAGTATATTCTTGTCTTTTGGTTTTCTAAATGCAGGTCTTTGCACATGTCATTATACTATTTTACTTTGTCTTCTCAAGCTGCCCTTTGAAATCTTCTGTTCAGCTCTTTTACATCATCATTTCTTTCTTTTGCTTTAGCCACTCAAAGGCTAATAATACACAGTTGCTTATACAATTCTGGAGTTGTGGATATTACTATAGTTCCACTACAGTTGGTTTTTCAGCTATTAATTTTAATCGGAGGTGGTTGGTTCCCCCAACATCATTTTACTCCCAAATGAGTCATCTAAAATAATCCTGGAAATCCTATTTTTCTTGGCAGTGATTGGTTTAGGATTAACCATGTCTCCCCATCTTAGTCATTGAGATGAAAATGGAATGCTGCTGTTTTGGGGCTTCTGGAAAAAGTTTCCTTCCTCCTAAGAAGGAAGCACAAAAAAAGACTACTCCGTTCTCCTTCCATACATCCTTCTTGATAGATGTTTGGTCTGGAATTAGCACAGCTATCTTGCAGCCATGAGGTGGCAGCCTGAAGGCAATGCTGACACACAGAGGATGGCAGAGCAGAGAGATGGAAAGAACTCAGACTCTTGATGACCCCAGTGAGCCTCTGAAGCAAGCAACCCCAGAGTCTGGTTACTTTAGATAATACAGTTCTTATTATTTAAGCCTAGTTGATTGGGTGGTTGGCTCCTCATAGTCCTAACTGTTACTACAGGTTGACCTAAAATTTTGTTCTTTATAATTTTCACACGATTTTACTTAAAGTTGAGGCTGAGAATGAGAAATATTGGGTTCTTATCTTTGTTCTGCCATTCTGATTAACTGAATGATTTCTGAAAAATCACCTAACTTCTCTGGGTTTTGTTTTTTTCTACTTGTGCAATGAAGGAGTCAAATCAAAGGATTAACATCAAATATATTTCCCAGCTTTAATAACCAATAAGTCTATAATAACAAATCATGAGTCTTTCTCACAATACATTTCAGTCTACATCTGCCATTAGCCATGTGTGGCTATTCCAAATTGAAATATGCTACAAGTATAAAATACACACAGGGTTTTGAAGGCTTATTATGAAAAAAAATGTAGAATGTGTAATGTAAAAATGTAATGTTTTATATAAAGAAAAAAAAATTTATTTAAGTTCTGTCCTATTGAAATGTAACAAACCACATATGCATTTATAGATTTTCTAGTAACCACTTAAACAGTGAAAAGAAATAGGTGAAATTAATTTGAATAATATGTTTGATTTAACCTAAAAAAATTACGTTAGGTTAAATCAAACATATTATTCAAATTAATTTCACCTATTTCTTTTCACTGTTTAAGTGTCTACTAGAAAATCTATAAATGCATATGTGGTTTGTTACATTTCAATTGGACAGAACTTGTCTAAATTTCCTCATGTGCACTGCAGCTCAGCAGAAGCACTTCTTACAGAGGTCAAGCTGGAATAAATCCCAACAAAGAATTTATAAATATGGTTTATAGAATTTGTTTCTGCACCTTGCTTCAAGGACAAGTATATTTTCTACTGCAATTTATTTTCTTATCCTAACAAAAGAAATTTCTGAAAACTCAACCTATAAGCAGGTTGAATATAGCATCTGACATGAGTAGCACAAAAACCTGAAAGAGAGAACTCTCCTACATATTGAGAAAAGAACAGGTAGATATAAGTTTATTTTGACTTCCCATCGGTGGAAAATATTCAAGTTATAATGATTAGGAAGCTCTCTCAATACAAGGAGACCGATGGTGAAAAAGAGCAGTTTCCATGGCATGCTCTCCTACCTTAAGCTCTGTGTAGACCAAGCACCCTCAGCATTGTGTCCTGGTGTCCATCATGCTCATACTATAAACTATATTGTACTCTATGGTCTGTATCATTTTAACAGCTGGCCATCTATTCATTTTTCAACACAATGTCTAGCAATATGAGCTACTGCAGGCTTATGATTTTCTACCTAGCTACTGGGTTTATACTGTTTGTACTCTAGATCCAGGTTTGGCAAACTATGGCCCACAGGCCAAATCCAGCTCATCACCTGAGCCTGGGAGGTAAGAATGAGTTTTACATTTTTAAACGATTACATTCTAAATGGTTATAATTCATACCTATATAATAGATACAATTTTATGATTATTCACTTATATACAATTTCATTTCTTGGCCCTTATAGAACAAGTTTGCCAACCTCTGCACGCAATAAGTCAGAATCTATTCAGTCCACAATAACAGCTCCAGGTATCTCTTAATCAAAATTGAAGGAGGGAGGAAAAGAGAAAGAGAGATATCAGAGCTTTTGTGACCAGAGTAGATCAAAGTAGGGCACTAGATAGATAGATGCTGCTATACCAGATTTTTAAAATTTATGTTTAAGATAATGTTCTATAGATTTTTTCACTTCACCTTAGACCAGTACTAAAGTGGGATTTGAGTAAATACACATATCAATTGTCTTTCAAGGCAATCCTTGGAAAATTTCACCTAAGACTTAAAGGAAGTGCAACTTACTCATCTCAATGACTTTATCTCCTTTATTGGCTACTGAATTTTAATTTTTATTCTTCTTAATTACTTAATTTTTCTTGTTTTAAGGTTTTTAAAATCTCTTTGATATAACTATCTTATTGATTTTATTTTTACTTATTAAAAATTACTTCGACTTATTAATTTACTGCTCAGTACAGCGTTGACTGTGTCTTGCAAATTTTCTTTGTATTATTTTCTAAAAATGCAATAACTGTAGCTCTCATTTTAAATTTGATCCAGGGTTATTTATGAAGATGTTTTGAAATTTCCAACTAAGTGATATATTTACGTATATATTTTATCAAATATTTTTAAACATCTACCTTAATAATCATGTAACTTTTTTCTACTGCTTACTGATTAATTTTGTCAATACATTTTTTATTTTGTTGTTGAGAATATACACAGCAAAGCATACACCAATTCAACCATTTCTATGTGTACAATTCAGTGACATTGCTTAAATTCTTCGAGTTGTGCAACCATTCTCACCCTCCTTTTCTGAGTTGTTTCTCCCCAATTAACGTAAACTTACTGTTCCTTAAGGTTCCTACCTCATCTTTTGAATTGCTATTGTCACTTTGATCTTATATAGATAGTTCTTTAAAGAGCCTAATCCTCAAGGCAGACATTTTTTACTAGTTAAGCTAGACTATTCTTTGGTTTTAAGAAGACTTCAGGGTTGCCAATAGATTTTTAATGTTAAATAATCTTTGCCTTTCTTCTGGATTTAATTTGCATTATTTAAAAAGTATCTATGTAGCACTTAACTATATTCCAGGCACTTTTTTTTAAAGAACACTTTACAAATAAACACATTTAATAATTTATTTAGAATATTTACCTCAATATAAGAGAGATTGGTTTGAACAAATGAGTATGTGTTGTGTGTGCACGTGCATTTATTGCTAAGTTTAGGTAACAAAATTATTAGAGACTTACAGAATTAATTTTGAAGCTTTTCATTTCTCTCTTTAAATAACAAAGAAAACATCTGTCTCTGTGAAGGTTTGGTAGAACTCTCTAATAAAATCTTTTGACTTGGTGTTTTATGAAGGGGTGGTAGTGTTTGGACAGATTTTAAAAATTGTTCTCTGATAATTCACTTATATAGGTACTCCATTTCTTCTTGAGTTTATTTTAGATATTTACATTTTATTTTATAGAAATTTTTTGATATCATTGACAGTTTCAAATTACGAGATGGTATTAAGGCTTTGATTGAAATTTTAATAATTAAATATTTACTAAGGATAATTTACATCTTTATAACTTAGATTCTTTCCATCAAGGCACATGATCTGTCTCATCATTTTTTCCATACCTCTTATATCACTCAGTAAAGTTTTACAGGTTTTTCCAAATAGTTCACCTATATTTTTCATTGTTTTATTTATCCTAGTTTTTTTGTAAATTGTATCGGTAATGTGAATGAGGCCTTTTCTGCTCCTTTTTCTGATTGGTTATTCCCAGTGTACAAAAAAGATATTGTTTTGTATATTTATCTTGTATTTAGTCATCTTACCACAATTTCATTTCTATTGGTCCTCTTGGGCTTATTTATAATATTTGCAAATCTTGCTCATTTGTTTTTCCTTTTCAGTGTTTATATCCATTTACTATTTTGTCTTTTTATGGTGCACAGACTGCCAGAATCTACTGGAGGAGTAGAGGTGACAACTGCCCACTTTGAATTTGTTTCTGATTTAAATGGATTGCTTGAATATCTCATAATTATGTATGAAATTTCCTATAGGCTTCTGGTCAGTTTTCTTTATCATAATAAGGAAGTTTCCTTATTTTTCAATTAAGTAAAAGGTAGAGTATTTTATTATTGTTGTTTTATTTGTTACAGTTTTTAAATTTTAAATCAGGAATAGATGTTGGATTTCATTAAGTACCTTTCTTTCATCTATAAAGAGAATTGGTCATTTGGCTTCTGTCATTTAAACTATTAATGAAGTGAATAATTTGTCTGCCTTGTTAAAGCTATGGAATTCTCACTTGTGCTGTTAGGGTAAGGGAGAAAGTAGCCCCTTAACCATCTTGGCAGGGGAAAAGAGAGATGGTTTTCAGATAGATATTCCCATTCTGAAACCAATCATTGAAAAATTGATACTGGACTTTGCAAATCCCTGTAGCTATTGTTCCCTCTCTTTCCTTTTTTTTTTTTTTTTTTTACTGTCAGTGCTCTAGTCTTAGATTTAGTGACAGCTGCACACATTTTGTCTATTTTAACATTTAGTTTTCAATTGAACCTACCTGATCTCATTGCAATGACTCTCACAGGGACTTTATGAACATTATTGTTTTTCTCTTTAATCTTGTTATAGCTTTTGATACCATGGATTATCCCACACTTCTAAGGTTCTGCCAAATCCAGGAATCTCAGAGAGATTTCACTCTTTTTCACTCTGAAGTGTCTGCTGATATTAAAGCATCATATGCTACCTATGCAATCCAGGACTACTGATGTGTGAAATCCCATAAAGCCTCATCCTTTTTCCCATACTTTCTCTCTCTCTTTTTAATTTTTAATTTTCTAGAGTATGCCTGCCTTCGGTAGATGAAATAATCTAATATGTTGTTATGCTTATCAAAAGTTTGAGTTTATATTACTCTCTGTAGTTTCCTATATAGTTTACTTTTCCCCCAATATTGTCAGAAGCATTCATTGCCTCAGGGGAGAGATGTCATGATACGCAAGAAAGAAAACACCTTTGAATTTCAATAAGGCTTTTGTTTTTTAAAATCCTTACCTTTTATAATGCTGGGGTATAATCTTATGTCACAAACAACGTATCTGAGAAAATAGACAAAAGGCGAGGCTATCTCATTTAGAAGAAGAGGGCAGAGACAAGAGGAAAAATAACTTAGATGCAGGTGGATCCCTAAAAAGCAATCCTGTGGTCCACCTGCAGTCTATTTCCTTGTCAGTGGTGGGATGGAGAATAGAATTCAGAATCCTAGAGTAGAGGACAGCTCTATCTGGATTTCTAGGTGGAGGTCAGGTGGGTTGCGATACCCACAGAAGCTTCCTGCATCTAGCACAACACAAAAGTCGTTGAGTAGAGATGCCTAAGTCAGCTATGTTCCACCTCAGTAAAGTGCAGAAGAGTCAAATCTTTTCTTTCTACCTCAGTGGGGCTTGGAGCTGAAAGGGAGTCAGACCAAATATGCCTGTTGCTGGTAGAAAGGGCAGAAGTGGCTACGATATGTATGGACAGATGACAAAAGACCAGATAAGAGTGAGCCAGAATATTTTTTCCCCTCTGGGCATTGCTATCTGTGAATATAATATTATCTGTCCATCTAGCAGGATGACTGAATATCCCCTGATACACACGCCCCTCTACTAACGGATACCTTGATATTACCTAAGTCACAGGTGACCCTATATCTCGATTTGCCCAGTATGGTCCTGATTTATGTCTGTTGCCTCAGGCCTAATTGTTAAATAGCATTCTCTACTAAGTGTCTTAGTTTGAACTATAAATTATGTAGTCAACATCAAAGCCCTCAGAACTTAGATCAGAGCACAGGGGGAAAAATGGAATATCTTGAACTCACTGAGATTAAGTTTCTTCCCCTTGGAAAAATGAGGAGGAAAATCTAAAATAGAAATTTGATTTATAGAGAAAATATGGTTGAACTTTTGGCACATCCACAGTGTGTAGTGAGTGAGACTTATATCTATCCTAATTTAAAAGTCACCCTACCTCAGGAGTTTATGACCTCAAATCCACTACACTATGCACTTGAATAAAATAGAACATATACAACTTGAATATTTTATGTATTTAAGTTCTGACTCAAGTTCTGATATTGCCCTTATTCTAGCAGCAAATATAATCCTCGCTCATTTTAATATAATAAGATGGTAGAAAGCAAGGGATGCTTTAAGAACTGTCCCTTCGCAAACCCTGCTTAAGGGGATTTGGACCATATTCAAGAGAGTAAAATAATGAGATTCTTGTTTTAGAACGTTATCTTGGGCAGTAGTGTGGAGGATGGAATGGAGGTAGCAGGACTAGTCAGGAGGCTCCTTCAGCAATTTAGGTGAGTAATGAGTCTGAACTGAAGAATTGATGGTGGAAATACTGAAAAGACAAACTTAGCATTCAAACAGAAAATATTTGGTGACCAATTGAACACTGGGAGTGAGGAAAAAAGAGATTTGTTGCTGTAGATAATGAGTGCAGTGTGAAGCTCATTGGATTGAGGTTCCTATGGGATGTATAGGAGGGGATGATGATTATGCAGGCGAGTATATGGGCTTGGAGCTTGACACGCAGGTGTGCGTGAAAAACGTGTTTTGGAGCATCACCTTATAAGAGTTACAGGAAGTAAGCAAACACTGCAAAAAAGAGAAAAAAATTAGTGATTACTTTCTCTTGTCTCTCAGTAGAAGTAAATATAACTTGAATATGTTTTATGTTGAAGTCAGGCTAGAAGGTATTTTTCTGAAATAAATAAACCTCAAGATAATACATATGAACTTTTGTTTGGGAAATTAAGTAGGAAGCATTTTACCTTAGATGAGTGTTTCTCGACCAGGGGAAACTTTGTCCCCCCCCAGGGACATTTTTGGTTGCCATAATTGAAAAGGAGCCATGGTGGTACAGTGATTAAGAGTTCGGCTTCTAACTGAAAGGTCAGCAGTTCAAATATACCAGCTGCTCTTTGAAAACTTTATGGGGCAGTTCTACTCTGTCCTATAGGGCCGCCATGAGTCAGAATCAACTCTACCCAACCCAAATCAACTCTACAGTAATGGGTAAAACTGAAAAGGGGGGCAGGGGACGAAGGGTTGCTACTGGCATCTAGTGGTAGAGACCAGGGATGCTGCTAAATGTCCTTCAATTCACAGGGCAGGACAGCCCCCACCAAAGAACCATTCATCCCAAAATATCAATAATGCCAAGGTTGAGAAAATCCTGCCTTAGACAACTGAGCTAACAATTTTGTTGAAAAAGTTGAAATCATGCTTACATTTTTTTTTTTTTTTCCTGATCAAGAAATACCACAGGGTTCTTTGATGTAATGCATGAAAGAATCTTGATATTCTGGCTGGCAAGTCCTATTGCAGTTAGCTTTTCTAACTGAAAAGACTGAAAAGATTACTTACCTAGTCAAAAACCTCAGGTGCACACAGGAGTCCTCTGGGAACCCACAACATTGAGAGATGCTCTGGTGGTACCACAGTAATGTTTCCTCAAATCTCAGATTTGAGCCTCCTGGTGAAAAGCCAATACTAAGGCAGGAGGGAGGTAAGCAGCAAAAGGACTTTATTGAATACTGGGATCCAAGAGACAGAGGGGACAGGCTGCTCCCAAATTCTGTCTTCCCCAAAAGGGCCAGCTGGAGGGTTTTATAGGGAAAGAAAAGCTAAGTCCGAGGAATCTAGGGAATTTTTAACTCCCCTTTTAGGTGATCTTGCAAACGGCCTGCCAGGCGCGATAATCTTTTCAAGGTATTCTTAGGGTCCCTTCTGGCATCATTGAAGTTCGCTCTTCTCATATCACTGTCTCCTGACTCCTCAGTTCCCAGATCCTATCACTTGTTTTTCATCTTTAGAGAGAAAACATAGGTTAATCTTAAGCCTTTACAATGTTGTAAGAGAGAACAATCAGTGAGAAAAGAATCACAAGGCATGCTATAGCTCACAGGGGTTTCATCAGTTCCCATAAACATTAACTATTCTATCATCTGGATGTTCAAGCTGTATTTTCCCATTTCAGTCCCTGTCACACCCTTTTTTTTTTTTTTTTTTGGAAGTTTCACAATCCTGGAAAAAGGGGTGTCGTTCTCTCTGGCTGCTTCCTGCTCATAAGGGGCACGAAGTGGGGAAAATACTTCCATTGGAGTAGTTTTGGGGAGTAGAGCTGGCTTGGAAAACAATAGTATCCAGACGGTGCATTGCAGAGTTTGAATAAATGTCATCCGCGTGTTCTTTGGAAGACTAGCTGACAGAGTGTGTTGCCAATGGAACAAAAGAAGACCTATACCAAGCCCACTGGCTACAAAATGATCCTCTACTAAAGGGCTTCCAGGTAATTGATACAAAGATATTAACCCTGGGAGTATGACAATACCTATTATTTGTTTTAGAAACTAACAATTTGCTTATCAATATTTGCTAAAAAGTGGTAACATTCTTGCTCTTGATTTCACTAGTCTCTGCCATAATAAACGGAAGTAGATGAAGTAGATTCTTGCTTTTTGTAGTAGGCCAAAAAATTACCTCGAGAAGATTTTCACGTCAAATCATTGGAACCTGTGAATGTTATCTTATCTGGAAAAAGGTTTTTGCAGGTGTGATTAAATTATGGATCTTGAGATGAGGAGATAATCCTGGATTATACAGGTGGGACCTAAGTGTCATCACAAGTATCCTTATAAGAGAGAAAAGAAGACAGATACAGAGGAGAAAGTAATGTGAAGATGAAGGGTGACAGTAATGTGACCTTAAGCCAAGCAAGCCAGTAGAAGCTAGAAGAGGCTCCCTTAGACCCTCTGTAGGGAGTGCAGCCTTGTGAACACCTCCTTTCAGACTTCTGCCTCCCAAACTGTGAAAGAATAAATTTATGTTGTCTTTAGCCACCAAGTTTGTGGAAATTTGTTATGGCAGGCCTAAGAAACCAATACTCTTTTCAAACTGTGTCATAATCCTAATGAAGAAATGGGGACCACAGGTAAAACACAGTTATAAAAAAAACTGTAAGTAACTCCAAAGAGTCTGAATGTAGCACCTGTATTCTTACAAGCTACACAGTAATATTTAAATCCTTTTTTCACTACTTACTAGCTATATGGTCTTCAGCAAATGACTTTGCCTTTCTTTGTTTCTATTTCCTTATCTATAAAGTGAGGATAATGGTAGAACCTATCTCAAAATGGTTGTAAGGAATATGAGAAACTGTATAAAACTAGACACAGCACACCCAGGAAAATGATTAGCATCAACAATTAATGTTATATATTTAGCAAACATGAAAAATTTAAATAAATTTTTAAAGATAAGCTATGAAATGTCACAGAAACTTCACATCTACAGTGTACCACTTGGGGACTACTGTTGTGTGCTATTTTGCTTTTCTTCTAGAACACTTCAGTGTAAATTTTTGAGAAGGACTTAGGTAGGTAGCCTTCTAATCCACTGGAAGGTGTGCTCTTTATGAGAACACATAGAGTATTGTTGATCTATATTCTTAGATGCTCTCCAAAAACCTTATGAATAGCCATATACTCAAAATCATAGTCAGTTGCTTAAAGATTCATAACCTCATACTCATTAATCACACGTTACAGTCATAATCATGGAACCCTAAAATTATGGTCAGTATAGTCAGAAACATCAAGTACTCTTCTAGTTTTATGGTTTTCCTGGAGACATCCCTGAGGGAACCCTCCACTTTCTGCTCCAGTCTAGGTGGGCTGCTTTCTAGGCCTGTGCACAGCAGTAGACATGCTATCTACTTTCAACATTGTCTGGGGAATTGCCCTTCCTATATCATATATGCTGCTCTTTCTTGGTTTATTCCATTTTGCAGGTGTTTTGTGAGAAAGGGTGCATGGAATGTATAAATTGAGAGTAGAACTCCAGGATGGAAATGGTTTTCATCAGGATTTCTAAGTTATTGCCTTATTTTCTTCTAGCACTCAGAATTGCAATTGAGAAGTCTAATGCCAATTGGATTCTCTATCAATTCACACTGGATGGAAATTCTCTTCCCTTTTCTAAAGTTTTTAAGATCCTCTCTTTGTCTTTGTTGTTGTTATGTGTTATCGAGTCAATTGCAACTCATAGCGACCCCATGTGACAGAGTAGAACTGCTCCATAGGGTTTTTTCAGCTATAATCTTTATCGGAGCAAAGGTAGACCTTTCTCCCGCATAGACACTGAGTGGGTTTGAACAACCAACCTTTCAGTTAGCAGCTGAGCACTTACCTGTTGTTCCACGAGGGCTCCCTCTTTCTCTCTAGCATTCTGAAATTTCACTAGGATATGCCTTGATTTTTTTTTTCTCCCCCATTAATTTTGATGAGCACACCATGGGTCTTTTCAATCTGGAATTTATTTTCCATCATTCCTGGAAAGTTAGCTTGATTTAATATATACATTAAATTATATATATATATATCCCTCTGATTTCTATTTGCTCTTTCTAGAACTCTTATTAATATTATTTTTAATATTGAACCTCGTATAGTGGAATTGATCCTCAAATTTTCTTATTGTTTCTCCCATTTTTCTACTTCCTGGAAGGTTTCCTCAATTTTTTGATTCTAGCATTTTTGGGAGGGGGGAGAAAAAAATGGGTGTATTCATGTTTTTTTTTACGTCTATATTCTCAAAGGCTAGCATTTAGTTTGGTGTCTATCATCACACTCATATAAATCTATAGAAATATGATATTTAGTGTCATCTGATAATATGCAGACTGATTAGACAGAAGTCAAGAGGAAACCTAGTTGTCCAGTTTTGTACAACTTTAGATGGATTATGGCCTCTCCTATCCTGACATAAGTCATTCCTGGAGAATTATCTTTCAGGACATAGAAGAAAAACTGTTTATTTACTGTCTGTTATTACCCAGTGAACTGAAGGAAGCCTTGAGCTTAAATTACCAAAAGCTTTGAAAACAAAAACCAAACCCATTGCCGTCGAGTCAATTCCAAGTCATAGCAACTCTACAGGACAGAGTGGAACTGCCTTATAGGGTTTCTAAGGCTGTACATCTTTACAGAAGCAGACTGTCACATCTTTCTTCCATGGAGTGGCTGGTGGGTTTGGATTGTCGAAATTTTTGTTAGCAGCTGAGGGCTTAACCACTGCACCACCAAGATTCCTGAAAACTTTCAAATTACCCCTTAATCGTGGGAGTACTCAGCTAACATGAAATATTTTTAAAGAAACTGTTATTAAAGTAACTTATTAACTTGTATATACTAGCTGCTTTCTTCAATGTGAATAAAAAGCCTCCTCAAGCACTAGTGTGCCTTTATGGTTGGCCGTAATTAAGATTCTAACCAGGCATTTATTTGTTATATATTCCATAGTAATAGTATATGTATTGGTGCTTGATAAATTGGAATAGAAATTGGAGAAACTGGAAACTACATTGGTATCTGGGGGAAGTGATTAAGGATGTGGAAGGACAAAGGAAGTGAAGAGGTGTATAAACTAAATTGAAAGATAGTAAATCTAGAACCCTCTCCTCACCTCTCCAAAACCACTCAATCAGAAAGATTTATTCATAGTTATGGAATTTAATTGCTATCTGCTTCATCTGGGCCTGGAGTTGTGTATATTTGCTTAGTATTTTGGATGCATTGACTACCTGTTGCTGTCGGGTCGATTCAGACTCATAGCGACCCTATAGACCCTATAGGACAGAGTAGAACTGCCCCATAGGGTTTCCGAGCAGTGCCTGATGAATTCAAACTGCCAACCTTTTAGTTAGCAGCAGTAGTTCTTAACTACTACGCCACCAGGGTTTCCAGGCATTGACTGGTTCTATGTGAAAAGAACACACAGAAGATACCTTCACAAAAGCTGCCTACGTTTGCTATGTCATTGTTAGACTATTTCAACTCATGACAACCCCATGTGTGCAGAGCAGGCTGTAACCTTCTGAAAGCAAATCGCCAGGCCTGTCTTCCGAGGTCCCTCTGGGTGGATTCTAAATGCCAACTTTTGGCTAGTCGTTGAGCACTTAACCATTTGCACAATCCAGGGTCCTTATGTTTGCTACAACACGTACTAATTCTAGCAAAAATGCCAGGAATCGAAGAAATTGCTACTGCTTATTATTTTCAATACTAAGAAAGAGCAAGTTTACAAAAGGGTGGGCATCCTTATTCCATTTCAACCTGGGCATAGGAATCAATAGATTTCTCAAGGCAATGACCCACACTCATGCAATGACTCAGTGCAGGCCCTCAACTTTAGCCTGCATGCCCACTGTTCAAATCCTCTGGCCTAACGTTCAGGTGCTTGGCCTCTCTGCTTAGAGGGAGACTTCACTTGATTTGCACACAAAACTGACTTGAATGCAGTCTCTTGCAGTTAGAACCAGAGAAAATGCCTCATTTTGAAGACTAAAGGAAAACCTCTCCACACTTACTAAATATCCTGGATTCTTAGATGTTTACAAAGTATAAAGGGACAGTCTTTTACTATCTCTCAGAAAAGCTTAGGTGGTAGTGGAATAAAGCAGAGTTTTCTTCCCTTTTCTTTAGAGAAAGGCTTCAGCCTGAGAGAAGATAAAGAAAAAAGATCCTAGTAAATAAAGAAACAGAAACTTAATGCTACCAACATGTAGAAGAGCAGAATATGGCTTCTGTGTTAAGGGAAATAGTGTTTTCACGTTATGGGAATCGTCTTAAGCACAACCTTAAACTAGAGCTTTCGAGATAGGTGAGGACAAGGGGAAATTTGTCTGTATACTTTAAACCTTTTCTCTTCCACAAGGATTTTTAGTAAGAATATGCTTTGGATGAGAGCTAAGGAAATGTGAAAGAAAACTTCTATCTTTGAGCGTTGCTGCCACCTACATGGCAGGGAGTCTACAAACAAAACCCAGCACTTTTCTGAACAGGCATCAGCTCTACACTATCTAGCAAACATGCCTTGGAAATCCTCAAAATTATTTCTTTATTTGAATACCCTAATGACATTTGAAATAGTATTTATTTTCAACTCACTTCCCATTTCAAAATCTTGCAGAAATTGGATGAAATAATTTTGCTTAGATTGATGGGAATATACTGGTCATTTAAAATAGGGTTGATTCAAGGAAATCTTCCTTATCATAAAAAACAATGCTAAGTGCAACTTGATCCATTTAGGGATAGGATAAGAGTTTCAGGGAGAGGATGAATATTCTTAATTTCACTGTGCTACATTTTTTTTTCTTTTTCCCTAGGAGGCTCTAAAATACTTTTTAAAAAAGGAAAAGAAAAACAGTACTTACTCAGTTGATTATAACTATAAATTGATTTAAATGGAGATACCATAGATATAAGAATTGCTTTGATAAAGATAAGAGGTTATTTCTGATAGAAAATGCATTTGCTACATCAGAATTAACAGGGCATCTCTCTACAAGTCTAAAGGAAACTTGTGATATGTAAAGAACATATCATAGACTATGCCTGTAGCTTAGATGGCATCATCTCAGGCCATGATGCTCTGTTGCTGAGACTGTGTGAAAATGCCTTCTTCCTAGAAAATGAACATGCTAGATCAAAAAAGCCAATTGATGGATTTACAGATAACTGCAATTAAAATGATTGCTAAGTGACTAAATGATGGGTTTTGTAAGCATGTGCCAACTAATTGTTGCTATTGTGTAAAAAAAAATGTTAGGAATATTGGCATTTGGCCCTTTGCAGAATCAGGCACAGTGTTGTACTATACATGTACTAATTATTCTAACTTATTTAGGTTTTGAAGAGTGTCTAAGGGCCATAGTTTCAGGGCTTCCAGTAAATCTGGTCTCATTTATGAGTTTGAATTTTGTTCTACACTTCTTTCCCACTCTGTCCATGACCTACTGTTATGGTCCCAGTCAGAGTGGTCAGTAGCAGTAGCCAGACACCATCTAGTTCTTCTGGTCTCAGGTTAGTGGAGGTCATGGTTCATGTGGTCCATTAGTTCTTTGGACTAATTGATTCCTTGAGTCTTTGGTTTTCTTGACTCTTCTTTGCTCTGGACGGGAAGAGAGCAATTGTTGTATCTTAGATAGTCAGATTGCTTTCTATAAACCATCTCGTAGAGCTCTACTGGACAAGCCTTGTGAGGGAGACCTCACGTGGTTGAAGCCTCTGATCTTAAGCCTTGATTCTCTCCAGATTCTTTCCTCTGCAATGTAGCCAGTGTGTATCTCCACAATAAATAAAGAGCTCCAGGCTTGCAGATTTGAAAATACAATATTCCTTTAGAGGGATATGTGTATATAAAGATATGAAATCATAAATGTCACCAAGATGATCACCACAAAAAAGAAACACAAGATCATTTTTTTCAATAAATTATTTATTACAGTGACAATGAAGATTCTGAACATGAACATTTTCACTAATAAAATCACTCCACTTACACTTGTTACCCTCAACCAGAAATGCAAAAGGACCCATACCCAATCAAGAGGCAGTTATTTTTTAATTTCTAGCTGAGGTACCAAGTGGTTAGGATCATAACATGGTCAATAAAATTGTGTGGCAGCTTGCTATTTCAAGTCTCCTCACAACAGAAGTTACTGAAATGTGTTGAAAATAAATGAATGTAAATAAGATAAATTATTTTTTAAAAAACTAGTGAATTTATGCCATTAACACACTTGCATATGAATATTAGGGAAGCATTATTTAAGTATTCTTATTAACTCTCATTTTTAGAAATTAAAAGCTTTAATAGCAGCATAGGTCTACAGAATATGTATTGACAAAAGAAGTTTTCATTAAAATCACTTAAAAATTAATTTTTAAATTTAAATTATATCAAATATGATGCCAAAAAACCTTTAAAATCTCATTTAGTAACGACAGAGCTATGCCAGTTCTAATTTCCTATAGCTAGTGACAGCAGAAAATATCTATTAGGGGTACAATATTGCTGTTTTTGGACCTGAAAAAAAATACTAATTACGGCAATTGTTAAAATTTACTCTCATTCTTCTTCGAAAAGGGATATATAATTACGGGATCTGTTCTTTAAAAAATTACTAGAACTTGAGTATCCAAATAAGTTTTAAATATTATAGTTGTTCTTTTGAGAGGATATATACTGTTCTTTTGAGATAACATATACTTACTTGATATTTCCATCAGTCATAATGTTTTTGGTAGTCTTTTATATAATAGCCTTCAGAGCTATTACACAGCATGCAAGAAAAGGTATCCCATTGCCTAGCTTGCACACCTTGTTTTATTTTGAAACTTGTTCCAAGTTGTTTTTGGCTGTTTCCAAAGTGGTGGGGGGAGTATATATGTCTATTTCCAAAGGATGACAATTTCCCCTGATGATTCATATAAAAAATGTCCTTATAGTTTCTGAAGTACAACTCTTAAAAGGAATTTTATGCAATGGCATATTTTAGGGAGAAAAAAATAAACATTTTAATCTACTTTAAAGGAATCACACTTATTTGATTCTGTATTCTGGTATATTCACTTCAGGTCAATCATTAATTATAAGCTCCTTTATGGGTAGAGACCATCTCATTTGAATCATAGCGTTCTCAACTCCAATTATCCATCTCCTCTGTCCACTGCATCCCAGCACAGGCCCGATACAGGCCTGATGTGCGATGCTGGTGCTCAAAATATAGTTTGCTGAACTGATTTGCACTTCTCTCTCTCTGTCTATCTATCTGTAGACAGAGAGTGAGACAGAGAGAGAATATACATATAACATTTTATTTACATTTTTTCTATGGACTAGGCAATATATATATTTATAATATATGCATATTAATATTCATTTTGATGATTTTATATAAAAACAGGAATATTACAATTTAAATCATGGCAAATAGATCACTAAAGGCCTTAATAGATGAGCATTTTATGTCTGTTCCTATTTATACTGCTTTGCATATTTTAGAATTCCTGCTGGTCGAGTTTTCTGGAAAGGGAACTATAAGAGTTTATATGGATCAATTATGATATAACATAAGTAGGTTCCTCTTTCCTGGTTCACATTTAGAAGGCCAACAAAATCAACATTTAGCTAAAGACATTAGCCACTACATCATTAGAAGTCCAAATTAACTACACTAAACAATGTTGGTCTCTTAAAATGTGTATCACTTATTTGGGCTAATCGATAACTAAATAGAATTGGCTATTTGTTGACAACATTTAATGCTTAGAGATAAGATTTATTGCAGAGTGACTGATTCAAATTAAAGCATCTATTACAACAAAACATCTTAATCTAACAGATCACATAAAATTTGTTAAAATTTGGGGTTAAATACATTGAAGCAACATCAAATTTAAAACCATTGTGTGTTACAAATAGTTTTAATGTTGCTTATTACATAATCAAGGAATTGGGAAGATGGAAGAAAATCTTTAAAAAGGTTAAATATGTGTCTGAGGGATGTTATTCCGCGTTGGAAAAACAGAAAAGGAAAAAACAGGAATATAGAGTGATTTAGACAGTGATGGTCTAAAATTAGATGAATCTGGGTATTTTCAAATGAACAATTCAATACACTCTGACTAACATATTAGCAAATCCACTACAGCCTGATACTTTAACCAATAACAACATAACTCATATCCAATGATAAACAAACGATGAGTTTTAAATATCTTAGTTAATTAATCCAATCCTGTAGATAAGGTTCCATTTAGCACACTTTGCAGGAGCACACCTTCACTATCCATGAATGATGCCTTGTCTTACCTAGAAAGAAAATAGATATCTTGGGTTATATGGTGAAATAAAGAAAGAGGAAGAAAGGAAGGAAGGAAAGGAGAGAGGAAGGGAGGGAAAGAAGGAGGGATGAGGAAGGAAGGAGACTAGGTATTGCCTATAACTTTTACATATCTATCCCAAAATGAAATACAATAATATAATAAAAATATCCTTGTTTTAGAAATCATCAATGCCCCAGGTAAACACATTAAAAAAAAAAAAATTGTGCTTTAGGTGAAAGTTTACACCTCTAGTTTCTCATACAAAAACTTATACACACACTGTTATGTGACCCTAGTTGCTCTCCCTATAATGTACAACACACTACCCCTTTCCACCCTGGATATTCCATGTCTATTCAACCAGCTCCTGTCGTTTTCTGCCTTCTCGTCTCGTCTCTGGACAAGAGCTGCCCATTTAGTGTCCTGTATCTATTTGAACTAAGAGGCATACTCTTCACAAGCATCATTTTATGCCTTACAGGCAGAGGCAGGACCAAGATTATGGAATAGCCAGATGCTTCCAGCAATCCCTCTTAAAACAAAGACCCAAAAAAATCAAGTGAAAAGATTATATTCATGACAAGCTAGGAGCCCTGAACATCAAAGGCAAAGTTAGAGAACAGACTGAGCAGCAGGGGGAGAGAGAGAAGGTTCAGAAGTGGACAGGAGTTATCAGACCTAAATCGCTGGGATCCCTCAGGCACCATTCTTGGGAGCAGCTGCGGTGGGCTGGTGGTAGCGTTCGGCCTCAGGGAGAAACTGCCAGCCACACAGCCTACTCACACCTCCAGAACCAGATAAAAATGGCACTCTCGGCAAAAGCAGAGTACTTGTGTATATTTTACTGAGCACCCTGCCCCCAAGCTGGTTTCAGTGGCTGTTGATTTCCCTGGGCCTGAGATAGGCTCACCTGAACAACCTGAGCCACATTCCCAGACTTGGAGAAGAAATAAATTCACAAGGGGGGAAAGATCATTTGCCAGCTTCACTAACCGGGGGAGCTCGGGACAGAAGCAGCTTCTGTCCGGGCATAAATGGTCCATGGACTCTGAATACATTTCCTTCTGCATAGATAATAGGCCTTTGCTGGCAGACTGCAACTGTTTAAGCTGTGTGGTGGAGAGGTGGGTGTTTGGTATTTGACACTGCTTTGCCTACTAAACAGGGTCCTCATCTACCCACATCAGGTACCTAGGGACTGGTGGCTCCACTCAGGTCACCCAGCCACCCATGACAGGGGTCCAAGGATAACTGGTAACTCCCAGTTCTTACAAACAAAAGCATTTGGTGCCCATGGTCCATCTGCAGAACTCACCCATGTGTACGCTCTAGGGAACAGGGACGTGCTTTCCTCAGAGAATGTCAGGGAATGGTTCTCAGCCTCCTGCCTTGTTCAGAGTGTGACCCCCTGCTGGAACCAGGTACCACTACCTACACCAAACATCCCTGCCCCTCTAAGATTGTAGGACAGAGCTTGTACTACACACTTGATGACCGGCTACCTGGACACCTGAGCTGAATCCACACAAGAAAAGTGAATAGACTCATAAGCTCATATACCTGATAACACTTCTAGCCATCTGGTGACAGGACATCAGAGCTCTGAAGGTGAAAATAATCATTCTAGCTCACTCACGCAACCCATTTGGGCATATCAAAACAAAACAAAGCAAGAAACTAGGATATAGTAAGCAAACATAAAATAAACTAATCCAATAACCTATAAATGGCTCGGAGAAAACAGTCAATATCAAACCACATAAAGAAACAGACTATGATCATTTCAACAAGCTCTCAAAACAGAGAATCAAAGGATCTTCTGGATGAAGGTGGCTTCCTGGAATTACCAGATGCAGAATTCAAAAGGTTGATATACAGAACTCATCAAGATATCAGGAAGGAGATCAGGCAATATGCAGAACAAGCCAAGGGACACACATATAAAACAGTTCACGAAATTAAAAAGGTTATTTGAGAACATAATGAAAAATTTAATAAGCTGCAAGAAGCTATAGAGAGACAGCAATCAGAAATTCAGAAGATTAACAATAAAATTACACAATTAGAAAACTCAATAGAAAGTCAGAGGAGCAGAATTGAGCGAGCGGAAGGCAGAATTGATGAACTTGAAGATAAAGCACTTGGCATCAATATATTTGAAGAAAAATCACATAAAGAATTAAAAAAATAAAGAAATCTTAAAAATCACGTGGGACTCTATCAAGAGAAATAACCTACTAGTGATTGGAGTGCCAGAACAGGGAGGGATGACAGAAAATACAGAGAGAATTGTTGAAGATTTGTTGGCAGAAAACTTCCCTGATATTGTGAAAGATGAGAAGATATCAATCCAAGATGCTCATCGAACTCCACATAAGGTAGATTTTAAAAGAAAGTCACCAAGACATATTATAATCAAACTTGCCAAAACCAAAGATAAAGAATTTTAAGAGCAGCTAGGGATAAACGAAAAGACACCTACAAGGGAGAGTCAACAAGAATAAGCTCGGACTACCTGGCAGAAACCATGCAGGCAAGAAGGCAATGTGATGACTTATATAAAACATTGAAGGAAAAAAAATTGCCAACCAAGAATCATGTATCCAGCAAAACTGTCTCTCAAATATGAAAGCGAAATTAGGACATTTCCAGATAAACAGAAGTTTAGGGATTTCACAAAAAACAAACCAAAACTACAAAAAATACTAAGAAAATCAATAAAATCAGGTATCAACCCAAGACTAGAACACTGGACAGAACAATCAGATGTTAACCCAGACAGGGAAATCACAAAAATAAATCAAGATAAAATAGACGCCCAAAATAGGGAAACAGTGATGTCATTATGTAAAATAAGACAACATTATGTCTTATAGGCCAGTCTAATCTTTGCTTTGGGAATGGTTTTAGTTCTAGGTTAACAGAGAGTCTGGTAGCCATGCCTTCTGGGGCTCCTCCAGTCTCAGTCAGACAATCAAGTCTGGTATTTTTACTACAATTTTAATTCTGTACCCTGCTTTTCTCCTGCTCCCCCAAGGACTCTGTTGTGTTCCCTATCAGGGTGGTCATTGGTAGTAGTCAGGTACCACCTTGTTCTTCTGGTCTCAGGATGATGGAATCTCTGGCTTATGTGGCCCTTTATGTCTCTTGGGCTAATATTTTCCTTGTGTTTTTGGTGTTCTTTTTTTTTTTTCATTCTCCTTTGCTCCAGGTGGCTTGGGACCAATTGATGCATCTTAGATGGCCGCTTGCTAGCTTTTAAGACCCCAGATGCCACTCACCAAAGTGGGATGCAGGACATTTTCTTAATAAACGTTTGTTATGCCAGTTGACCTAGATGTTTCCCAAGAACATGGCCCACAGACCCCCAGCCCTGGTATTCTGTCCCTCAAAGTGTTTGGTTGTGTTCAGGAAACTTCTTAGCTTCTGGTTTCTTACAGTTGTGCTGACTTCCCCCGTATTGTGTGTTGTCCTTCCCTTCACCTAAGATAATTCCTGTCTTCTATCTAGTTTTTTTTTTTTTATCTAGTTAGTGAGTTTCCCTCTCCCTCCCTCTCCACCCTCGTAGCCATCAAGGAATGTTTTCTTATGTGTTTCAACTTTTTCCTGAGTTCTTATAATAGTGGTCTCATACAATATTTGTCCTTTTGTGGTTGAGTAATTTCACTCAGCATAATGCCTGCCAGATTCACCCATGTTATGAGATGTTTTGCAGATTCATCATGATTCTTTATCGTTGTTAGTATTCCGTTGTTTGAATATACCAAAATTTGTTTATCCATTCATCTGTTGATGGGCACCTAGGTTGTTTTCATCTCTTTGCTATTGTGAACAGTGCTGCAATGAACATGGGTGTGCATATATCTATTTGTGTGACAGCTCTTATTTCTGTAGGATCTATTCCAAGGAGTGGGATTGCTGAATCTTATGATACTTCTATTTCTAGCTTTTTAAGGAAGTGCCAAATTGAATTCCAAAGTGGTTGTACCATTTTACATTCCCACCAGCAGTGTATAAGTGTTCCAGTCTCTCCACAATCACTCCAACATTTATTATTTTGTGTTTTTTGGATTAATGCTATCCTTGTTGGGGTGAGATGGTATCTCATAGTTTTGATTGTCAATACCTGGTATGAATTCTACTTACTCATGATGAATTATTATTATTTTTTTTGATATGTTGTTGAATTCTATTGGCTAGAATTTCAATGAGGACTTTTGCATCTATATTCATGAGGGATATTGTTCTGTAATTTTCTTTTTTTGTTGTGTCTTTACCTGGTTTTGGTATCAGGGTTATGCTGGCTTCATAGGATGCGTTTGGGAGTATTCCATCCTTTTCTGTGCTCTGAAATACCTTTAGTAGTACTGTTGTTAATTCTTCTCTGAAAGTTTGGTAGAATTCTCCAGTGAAGCTGTCTGGGCCAGGGCTTTCTCTGCCCCCCACCCTTGGGAGTTTTTTAATTACGTCTTCAATCTCTTCTTTCGTTCTAAGTTTATTTAGTTGTTCTACCTCTGTTTGTGTTAGTTTAGGTAGGTAGTGTGTTTCTAGAAATTTGTCCATTTCCTCTAGGTTTTCAAATTTGTTGGAGTATTCTGTTATGATTCTTTTAATTTCAGTTTGATCTGTTGTGATATTGCCCAACTCATTTCTCATTTGGGTTTTTGCTTCTTCTCCTGTTTTTCTTTTGTCATTTTGGCCAATGGTTTGTCATTTTTGTTATCTTTTCATAGCACCAGCTTTTGGTCTTGTAACTCTTTCTGTATCTGTAGATTGCTTTGGGTAGAACTGACATTTTCACAATGCTGAGTCTTCTTATCCATGAGCAAGGTATGCTTTTCCACTTATGTAGGTCTTTTTTCTATTTTCCAGTTCACTTAATTCTGCTCTAATTTTTATTATTTCCTTTATTCTGGTGCCCGAGGGCTTCTTTTGCTGCTCTCTATTTGTTCGAGTTGTAGGGTTAATGTTTGATTTTGGCCCTTTCTTCTTTCTGGATGTGTGCATTTATTGCTATAAATTGACCTCTAAGCACTGCTTTTGCTGTGCCCCAAAGGTTCCTGTCAGACGTGTTTTCATTCTCTTCTGACTCTGTGAATATCTTTATTCCATCCTTCGTTTCTTTTATAACCCAGTAGTTTTTGAGCAAGGTGTTGTTCAGTTTCCTTGTATTTGGATTTTTTCTCCCCTTGGTTCTTCTGTTATAGATTTCTACTTTTATGGGTTTATGGTCAGAAAAGATGCTTTGTAGTATTTTGATGTTTTGGATTCTGCTAAGGCTTCCTTTGTGGTCTAATATGTGGTCAGTTCTGGAGAACATTCCATGTGTGTTGGAAAAGAAAGTATACTTGGCTGCTACTGGGTGGAGTGTTCTGTGTATGTCTATGAGATCAAGTTGGTTGACTGTAGCCTTTAGATATTCCTTGTCTTTACTGAGGTTCTTTCTGGATGTTCTGTCCTTCACGGAAAGTGGTGTGTTGAAGTCTCGTACTATTATTGTGGAGCTATTTCTCTTTTCAATGCTGTTAGAGTTTGCTTTATGTATTTTGGAGCCCTGTATTTGGGTGCATGGTTACGCCCTTCTGGTGTACTGACCCTTTAATCATTATATAGTGCCCTTCCTTATCCTTTGTGGTGTATTTAACTTTAAAGTCTATTCATCAGAGATTAATATTGCCAGTCCTGCTCTTTTTTGATTGTTGTTTGGTTGATATATTTTTTCCATACTTTGAATTTTAGTTTGTGTCTTTGAGTCTAAAGTGCGTGGCATATAGACAGCATATAGATGGAGCATTTTTTTAATCCATTCTGCCACTCTCTGTCTTTAGTGGTGTATTCAGTCCATTTACTTTCAGCATAATTATAGGTACATATTAGTTTAGTACTGTCATTTTGATGTATTGTTGTGTGCGTGTGCTTTTGACAGTTTCTTTTTTCCACTAATTTTCTGTGCTGTGTTGTTTTTCTTTTTGTATTTTCTTTTCCATTGTTATTGATTTTATATTTGCTAAGTCTTTATGTTTCTCTTGTTTTTTATTTTGATATGTAGGATTGTTAGTTTCCTTTGTGGTTACCTTAATATTTACCAGGTAAATACATTTTAATTATACACATTACTAATTTAAGTCTTTATGTTTTTCTTGTTTTTTGTTTTGGTATGTAGGATTGTTAGTTTCTTTTGTGGTTACCTTAATATTTACCAGGTAAATACATTTTAATTATACACATTACTAACATAAATTGACTTTCTTTTAATTGTCAAGAAAGGTGAAAATTTCACCATGATGGTTTTGGTTCAAAATTAATAATATACATAAATTTTAAGCAGCTGAATTGTTCTTAAAGTAACCCACAATTGCAGCTTTAGGGTCAAATTTTATAAATGTTAGAAGTATGGCTTGAGATATAGAATCACATCGACATTGTTTCTCAAACTACTTCCATGGTTGTAATTGTAGGCTAAAAAATATCATTTGATTTAAAGTAATTTGACTAGCAAACTATTGGAGCATTGTGTCTTAGTTAACTATATCTAAACACAATGATGATAATAATGTGACCATGCATAGTAACTCCCATTCCTACAGACAAAAATTCCCAAAACTGATTCTTTGGTTTAATTAAACCAGTATTGCATACTATACATATAAAAAATGTATATTAGCCTATAATTTTAGGTTATTTTAAGAATTATTAGGTTGTTGCTTAAATTCTTCCCACTGGGCAAGTTTAAAAAATTGGTACTGCTAAGGATAACTGGAAGCTTATATGGTTTTACCACTAAAACTGCTCCTACTTCTTCTAGAACTTTCTTTTTTCAACACTAACCATAAGAAGTGTGTTCCTGATGGCTGTGAATGGTTGGCTGTTCACATATTCCTTATTTTTTCTGTTTCACGCATCATCATCAGCTATCTCCAACACTCCAGTCCTGAATCTGTCCTACTTTCTGTTACCTGATTTTTGCCAGTGATTCATGAGCCAGAATAGTAAAAAGAAAAAGAAAAAAATCCACCTTGCTTTTCACAATGGAGTATCCCCTGGATACCGTGAGAAAGCTAGTTCTATTCATCAGGTTCATGCAAATGTAATATTGATTGACAATGATGTATATAGATCTACACATATAACGTGCTGTATAAAAACCACTAAAACATTCTATTAATGGCAGAATAAATACTGATTAGAAACAACTTCACAATGACATGTAAACTCTTATCTGAATGATTATTTTTTGGACTTTCAAATTCTGTCTTGTCACTACTATTTTCAGCTGAAGGTACTTTTGAGTGCACTGTCCTTGATTCACTAGGAAGCAAAATTCTTAGTTTTCTAAGTCAATAAGATAATAAAAGCTCAAAGTTTTTCACTAATACTTGTATTAAAAATTTGAATACCATATTAAAATTTGTATTGATATCAGAGCAAAGATGAGGGACAAAGGACATTTTTCTTCTTCAGAATGGGGATTGAGCTTTAATCATAGTATAGAAAATAGTTAAGATGTTAACAGGCCAAAGGCTAAACTGAATTGTTTTTGTAATAACTTCTTTCAGATTCAGAACTGACAAGATATTAAAAAGCCAAAGAAAGCCTAATGGCCCTGAAATCTAAAAAAAAAAAAAAAAAAGGTGGTGGGGGAGGGGTTGCGAGTTCACAGCGTTGTTTCAGTACTTCTATTACTATACATCAGTTATTCCCAGAGGTTTCAGGAAAGTATAAATGATGGTGAAGAAGCAAATAGACTTCACAGAGTCTAAGCCAGAAAATTCAATCTGGAATTCACCTGTGAATCAAAACTCTTTGCTAATGAATTACTCCAAAGAAAAGACACTGTTAAGGGAAACCTTCACCTATCAGACAAGACCTCCAGGTTCACTAGCAGGGTCAAAGGAACAGGAATGCTCTGGTCTAAAGTTGCTTTGTCAACCGTAATGGACTCTAAGCACTCACCTGGGTACACGGTTTGAACCAATAAAGCACATGATGAATAAGGTAGAATGCTCTAGAGACCAGGTGAACAATCTCTCCACAAGGCATCTAAACTATGACCTATATGCAGACTACAGTCTATTTACAAATGGGCCATCCTAGTCAATTCAATGCTAAAGAAGCAGTGATGTCTATGTAAAAATAAACAGCCTACATACTGAGTACAAGAATCATTATGTTCAAAGAGAATCAGTTCACAAATTCAATCTCACCATTTTATACAAATTCTAAAAATTTGATTTGTTAATGGCATTTAACACTTTTCTATCAACATTTTAAAAATATCAACTTTGGCTTTTTAAAAAAAATAAGTTTTTCTGTGCTTTGCTGTCCCTCTTGCTCTCCATCTATGCAAATGAGTTATTAGCAATATGAAAGTATAGGAGCTAAAGCAAAATGATGTTTAGAGGATTTGCAAAGAAAAGGCTCTATTTTGAAAGAACAATATATGAGGAAATATTTTGAACTGTTCTTGGATGTGACAAGGATTTTTTTGTTTTGTTTTGATTTTCTATATGCTGTTTGAGCAACTGGTCAATTCATTTAAGTGATGTAATAAATACGTTAGTCATTTAGCATTACATATATAAAACTGCGTAAGGTCGATTTTTTTTTTTTTTTTTTTTTAAGGTCAATATCCATTAGAGTTAGAAGGCTGACCACATTCAACTTTGTAACTGAGGGATTTTGCATGCAGATGGAAATGTTGAAGGGAATTTAAAATAAGTGGTAATATTCCAGGTGAGAAAATAAAGAATGATGCTTTCAGCTTTAAATGCACTCATTTCCATATAATGAATGTACCAATATAATTCTAGGCTTAGCTAATGAAGCAACTCTACTGGTTTGAAGAAATGTTCCCAAAGGGAACCATTTAAAAACCCAAGTTGTGTTTTTCTCTTTTAACTAAGGTGGTTAATACTTTTCAGAAAAACACCACTCACACATAGCAAATTGAGGTAACTAAACCACCAGAGTAGCATTTATACTTTCAGAGTCCCTATGTTTGAATGACTTGATATTTTGAAGTTCATTTTTGGCCACTGAGAAGTGGACAGTCATATTTTTATAGTTCAAGAAAGTCTATGCCACCAAATTCACACAAGAAATAAAAAACTTATCTTTCTCCATGCAGTTTTATGAATTTTGCCTCTCAAATGCTCATAGTTAAAGGAACTACACTCTCTCATCAAAATCTTTCTTACTAAACAAGCACCTCTGTCAGGAGTGTCTTAATTTCTTATCACAGAATTTTATTCACACAAGGAGCAATAAATAATTCATGCCACTGCCTCTTTTTTGTGTGTCCCTAAACTGCACAGATCTGGAAGGCTGACAGCTATGCCAGGACAAGCACCAAAGATCTGACATGACAAGTGACTAACAAGTTTCTATCAGTTCATAGTGAAAGAAGACAATGGCCCAAAGTGCAGAAGGAAATCCTGAAACAAAATAAAAACTGCATCTTTCTTTTTACCTAAGTGTTTGCTATGAGCTTATTTCTAAACCCACAAGCCCTGGCCATTTTATAGTACTGCCCAGCCCCCTTTATTCCTCACACTCGCCTGGCCATTTACCCTGGCCATGGATCAATATGAGCAATTCTTGGAGAAATACGATGTCTCCATGACAACCAAGCCACAAATTCTCAGTGGAAGGTAGTGAGACCAGTAGTGAACTCTCAAGAGGTTTCTCAGCCTATAAGGCAAGATGTCTTAAAATGCAGGAATGGACAGAGGAAAAGCCGGAATAATTCATCTTTTATTACCAGTTTAATGATGTCCAGTGTACAGAACAGTATTCACTTCTTGAGATTCTTTATCAGAACCTATATATTCTAATTAATCTTCCTTTTTTGATATATCCTTTTGTTTATACCAATGAGGTACAGTTATCATATTTGAATCCCAGTACAATTCCACTCACATGAAGGGACGGCTGAAGCTTTTTCTACCTGTGAAATGGTATAAATATGATCTATTCTCACCAGAAGCAATGAACATTTACTCATGTAAAAACTTCACTGGATTTAACTGCTGGACAAATGGTTGATAGAAAACTTTGATGAACATACTTTAAAATCCTAGTCAAAATTAGGCAATATTAGTCAAAACTAAAGGTAAGTTTTAATTTTAAATAATTTTTATGGTAGAAACTTAATGTTACCACTATCTTCACGTTTTTAGAGTGAGACTGATCTATGTTTTCCCTTTAGATATTATGGGGGCGGGGAGGGGATTAATTTGCTGATTAAAGATTTCTGTCATTGCTAAAGACGCTATTTCTCAGTTCCAAGGGATGTTAAAGCAGGAGTGCAGTTGAGAGTGGGCACACAGCAGCAGTTCATCTTTTGAGGAATCTTGGTGGAGGAGAGGGGACTGAAATACAATGCCACCACCACTGGGCCTATTGGGGTTCCAAGATGACTTAGAGGACCTGACATAGATTGCAGACTATACCTTTCACTGAAAATTAAATCTCAGTAGCTCTCCTCTGGGAAGGATCAGGGGACTGTTTGCAGCTGCCCCCTGTCAGCAGAAGGTACAAGATTTGGAAATCTCTTAGCTAAGCTGACAGGACATAGAGAGGATGAATAAAAAATATGATACATGGATCAGCACACAAAGATGCAAGAAGGTAGAGGGTGCACAGCAGCCAGATAAAACAAGAAAGGAAAATATTAAGTGTGTGTGGCGGGGAGAGGGGGTGGTATTTAACTCTTTCACTCATGATAATAAGGTAACTTTGGGCACCTTGTGGTTTTGTAGTTGTCCAGGAATGCAATTCAATTTTTACACAATTTTAAAAAATGAATCAGTTGTTATGAATGAGCATACTTCAAACAAAAATGGAAACAAAAACCCAGACCTAAATGTTTCTGACAGGATCCTTCCAACATATTTCGGCCTATTTCTTTTCAACAAATACAAACACAAAGAACTTTGACATACGGTGGATTTTATTGTGTGAGGAAGGGTTGTCTTTTTCTTTTGTTTTGTTTTGTTCTAAACAACTGACAACATCCATTACTGTCATGCTGAAATCCTCACCACAGTTTGCATGAGTTGTGGTTGTATTTAGAAAGGTAAATAGAATTGTAATGATGACTGGTATCTCTTTTCTCTCCAACGCTCCACCTTTGCTTGACTCTCCCTAAGATCCCATTATTTGGAATATTTAACATGTTGCAATTTCTCTAGTTTTGAAACTCTGCCTCTATTAACCAGTTTAGCCTAAAATGGATGATAATGAACTAATAGTATCAGCTTCTCTTCTCAATCCTACAGCCTTTGTACTTCCTTGAACTGAATTCTTGGTAAAAGAGGAAAAGATAACAGCTCCACACTGTGACCCCTGGAGGTGACCATTAACTTGACAGTGCAGGTGCTAAGAGAAAATAGCATTACAATGTCCTTTCCCCCCACCCCTCCCAAGGACCCCAAAGCTGTGTCAAATCTATCATTTTATACTTGACTATTTTCAAATGGTTTTTACCTGGACTCTCAGACTCTTCTAAGACACATCTGTCAGGCATGTCCTCAGCGTCTTGGAAGTTTGCCAAGTTTGAGTTGCTGTCATGCTTGGCCAGACTGACTGGAGCTATTAAAAAAAAAAGAGAACGAACAACAACAAAAAACAAAACAAAGAAGGAAAGAATGCGATGAAAAAAATAGTAATAAAAACCATTAAAACATTTCCTTCCAGTTTCACAGGTCTTTCTAGGGACATACTACGTAAACAAAAATAATAAATTGAAATAAAATATATCCTCTAAGTATTTATTGGCAGACATGTAATTAGTTGAAAAAAAATCTATAGATGTGACTTTATCTTGGAAGAAAAATAAGTTCTTGGCATCAGCTTAAAAGCTACAAAGTAACAAAGTGATCTCTTTGAAGTAGAAATCGTATTTTTAATGCATAAATCTGAAACAATATACTGTAGTCAACTAACAACAGGACACAGAGAGAAAAACAGCAAGCTAGTCGATTAGAGAGATCAGCTCAACACTAGTGCATTGGTTCCTTTTATCATACAAATCACAGCTGATGAACACTTTGTATACATTCTGGTGCCCTTTCATTAAATAAAAAGTATGGTACCAAGCACTAAAAATACCAAGTCCTATAAAATGTACATTTAGAAATATAGAATGTATATATTGAAAAATGATAATAAGGAGGGCTAGTGTTTTGAATGTGAGGTCTCTAGACAACTTGTCTCAATATATAAATAGGAATTATTGATCAGAAACTGAAGCTAGTAAGGAGTCTGTAATTTCCCATAAACACACTAAACTCATCATTGAGTCGATTCCATCTTATAGCAGCTCTATATAGGACAGAGTAGGACTGCCTCATAGGGTTTCCAAGGAGCGGCTGGTGAATTCAAACTGCTGACCTTTCGGTGAGCAGCCGAGCTCTTAACCACTGCTCCACCAGAGCTTCACATACACATTACCCCTGCTAATTCTGTTAGAGAAAAGTAGACTCAAGTGTCTTAATTTTTCCACAAGTTGTAACACTTGGTCTAAATTATTATCTTCATAAGCAACGTATTTCTGCATTGCATTTGTTCTAGACATCATTTGTCAGGAAA
Source organism: Loxodonta africana (assembly GCF_030014295.1). Classification (NCBI taxonomy): domain Eukaryota; kingdom Metazoa; phylum Chordata; class Mammalia; order Proboscidea; family Elephantidae; genus Loxodonta; species Loxodonta africana. The sequence goes on from NC_087353.1 coordinate 52,038,187, forward strand.
GTGGGCATTGGCTTCATGAAGAAACTCAGTGAAAAAAACAAAACAAACCAAAAAATATCCTCCAATAACAAATTATGCCACACTAGCTTGTCTGAAGCCAAACACTGTAAATATATACACTATTGCAAACATGGACTTTCACCTTTTGGAATATGGTACAGTTAATTCTACCACTGTCTCTTCATACCTTGACAGCATACATATGTTATAGGTCATGAATGAAATAAACTACACATTTATAAATCATACATGAAATAATACGTGTGTTGGTATAGGGGAGTGGGCCTGGTCCTTGTTACTGAATATACATTAGGAGACAAAACAGCAATGCAAAGAGGCTGGAGACTGTGTGACTTCATACATCTGCTAAGTGACCCGCCCAAAGTCCAAAGTCGCATTAGCAGTGCTCACACCTCAGACACTCCTCCTCTTGTTTTAATGGAGAGCACATAAGCTTTGGTAATCAAAAGCTGGGGGCTACATATATACCCTTTTAAGGAGACTAGTAAAAATAATTCTGGTCCAAATTTTCCCTTTAAAAAGTTTACCAACTCTCTCTGTACTATGGAAATGTGGTCATAGGGCATAGAGTTAGAATTCACTACTTTAAAACATTTCTTTTTTTGGAAACAAACTATGGAACACATGCATAAAATTCTTATTTATTTATTTATATTTATTGTGCTTTATGTGAAAGTTTACAAATCAAGACAGTCTGTCATACAAAAACTTATACCTAGCTTGCTAGGTACTCCTAGCTGCTCTCCCCTTAATGAGGCAGCACACTTCTCCTCTCCACCCTGTATTCCCCGTGTCCATTCAGCCAGCTCCTGTCCCTCTCTGCCTTCTCATCTCTCATCTCCCTTCCAGACAGGAGCTGCCCACATAATCTCATGTGTCTACTTGAACCAAGAAACTCACTCCTTACCAGTATCATTTCCTGTCTTATAGTCCAGTCCAATCCCATGACATCTGGCGTCCCTCTAGTCTCAGTCACACTATTAAGTCTGGTCTTTTTCGGAGAATTTGTGGTCCTCATCCCACTGTCCTCCTGCTCCGTCAGGGATTCTCCGTTGTGTTCCCCGTCAGGGCAATCATCGGGCACCATCTAGTTCTTCTGGTCTCAGACTGATGGAGTCTCTAGTTTATGTGGCCCTTTCTGTCTCTTGGGCTCATAATTACCTTCTGTCTTTGGTGTTCTTCATTCTTCTTTGCTTCAGGTGGGTTGAGACCAATTGATGCATCTTAGGAGGCTGCTTACTAGCGTTTAAAACCCCAGAGGCCACTCACCAAAGCAGGATGCAGAAGGCTTTCTTAATACATTTTGTTATGCCAATTGACCTAGATGTCTCCTGAAACTATGGTCCCCAGACCCCCGCCCCTGCTACTCTGGCTTTCGAAGTGCTCAGCTGTATTCAGGAAACTTCTTTGCTTTTCATTTAGTCCGGTTGTGCTGACCTCTCCTGTATTGTATGTTGTCCTTCCCTTCACCTAAAATAGTCTTTGTCTATCATCTAGTTAGTGAATTTCCCTCTCCCTCCCCACCTCCCGGTAACCATCAAAGAATATTTTCTACTCTGTTTAAACTATTTCTTGAGTTTTTATAATAGTGGTCTCATAAAATATTTGTCTTTTTGCAAGTGACTAATTTCACTAAGCATAATGCCTTCCAGGTTCCTCCATGTCACGGATTCATTGTTGTTCTTTATCATCACATAGTATTCCACTGTGTGACTATACCATAATTTATTTATCCATTCATCCATTGATGGGTACCTTGGTTGCTTCCATGTTTTTGCTATTAAAAACAGTGCTGCAATGAACATGGGTGTGCATATATCGTTCATGTGAAGACTCTCATTTCTCTAGGATATATTCCAAGGACTGAGATTGCTGCATTGTATGGTAGTTCTATTTCTAGCTTTTTAAGGCAGTGCCAGATCAGTTTCCAAAGTGATTGTACCATTTACATCCCCACCAGCAGTGTATAAATGTTCCAGTCTCTCCACAACCTCTGCAACATTTATTATTTCGTGTTTTTTGGATTAATGCAAGCCTTGTTGGAGTGAGATGGTATCTCACTGTAGTTTTGATTTGCATTTCTCTAATGGCTAATGATTGTTAAGTATTTCCTCAGGTATCTGTTAGCCGCCTGAACGTCTTCTTTGGTGAAGTGCCTGTTGATATCCTTGGCCCATTCTGTAATCAGTTTATTTGTCTTTTTGTTGTTGATTTTTTGCAGTATCATGCAGATCTTAGGATCAGACACTGATCTGATCTGTCATAGCCGAAAACGTTTTCCCAGTGTGCAGGTAATTTTTTTCCTGTTTTGGTGAACTCTTAGGATGGGTGTGTTTGATTTTTAGGAGCTCCCAGTTATCTAGTTTCTCTTCCGGTCTTTGTGCATTGTTACTATTGTTTTGTACTGTTTATGCCATGTGTTAGAGCTCCTAGCATTGTCCCTATGTTTTCTTCCATGATTTTTATTGTTTTAGATGTTATATTTAGGTCTTTGATCCATTTTGAGTCAGTTTTTGTGCATGGTATGAGGTACGGGTCTTGTTTCATTTTTTTTTTTTTTTTTTGCAGATGGATATCCAGTTATGCCAGCACCATTTGTTACACATACTGTCTTTTCCCTATTTAACAGACTTTGGGACTTTGTCAAATATCACCGTCTCATATGTGCATGGATTTAGGTCTGGATTCTCAATTCTGTTCCATTGGTTTATGTGTCTGTTGTTGGAACATTACCAGGCTGTTTTGACTTACTGTGTCCTAAAATCAGGGAATGTGAGGCTTCCCAATTTGTTGTTTTTCAGTAATGCTTTACTTGTCTGGGGTCTCTTTCCCTTCCATATGAAGTTGGTGATTTGTTTCTCCATCTCATTTAAAAATGTTGTTGGAATTTGGATTGGGATTGCATTGTATCTATAGATCACTTTTGGTAGAATAGACATTTTTATGATGTTCTATCTACCTATCCATGAGCAAGGTATGTTTTTCCACTTATGTAGGTCTTTTTTGGTGTCTTGCAGTAGTGTCTTCTAGTTTTCTTTGTATAGGTCTTTTACATCTCCGGTTAGATTTATTCGTAAGTATTTTATCTCCTGGGAGGCTGTTATAAATGGTATTGATTTGGTGATTTCCTCTTCGATGTTCTCTTTGTTGGTATAGAGGAATCCAACTGATTTTTGTATGTTTATCATATATCCTCATATTCTGCTGAACTCTTCTATTAGTTTCAGTGGTTTTCTTGAGGATTCTTTAGGGTTTTCTGTGTATAAGATCATGTCATCTTCAAACAGTAATACTTTTCCTTCTTCCTTGCCAATCTGGACGCACTTTATTTCTTTATCTAGGCTAATTGCTCTGGCTAGGACCTCCAGCACAATGTTGAATAAGAGTGGTGATAAAGGGCATCATTGTCTGCTTCCCATTCTCAAGGGGAATGCTTTCAGGCTCTCTTCATTTAGGATGTTGTTGGCTATTGGCTTTGCGTAAATGCTCTTTATTATGTTGAGGAATTTTCCTTCTATTCCTATTTTGCCGAGAGTTTTTATCATTAGTGGGTATTGGACTTTGTCAAATGGCTTTTCTCTATCAGTCGATACGATCGTGTGGTTCTTGACTTTTGTTTTATAATGGATTACATTGATTGTTTTTCTAATGTTGAACCATCCCTGCATAAAACCTGGTATGAATTCCACTTGGTCATGGTGAATTATTCATTTGATGTTGTTGAATTCTATTGGCTAGAATTTTTTTGAGGATTTTTGCATTTAAGTTCAAGAGGGATATAGGTCTGTAATTTTCTTTTTTGTGATGTCTTTACCAGTTTTTGGTATCAGGGATATGGCTGGCTTCATAGAATGAGTTTGGGAGTATCCCATCCTTTACTGTGCTCTGAAATACTTTTAGTAGTAATGGTGTTAACTCTTCTCTGAAAATTTGGTAGAATTCTCCAGTGAAGCCGTCAGGGGCATGGCTTCTTTTTTGCGGGGGAGTTTTTTAAATGACCTTTTCAATGTCTTCTTTTGTTATGGGCTTACTTAGTTGTTCTACGTCTGTTTGTGTTAGTTTAAGTAGGTAATGTGTTTCTAGATATTTGTCCATTTCTTCTAGGTTTTCAAATTTGTTGGAATAAAATTTTTCATAGTAATCTGATATGATTCTTTTAATTTCAGTTGGGTCTGTTGCAATATCGCCCATCTGATTTCTTATTCAGGTTATTTGCTTCCTCTCCTGTTTTTCTTTTGTCAGTTTGGACAATGGTTTACTGATTTTGTTAACCTTTTTCAAAGACCAAGCTTTTGGTCTTGTTAACTCTTTCAATTGTTTTTCTGTTCTCTATTTCATTTAATTCTGCTCTAATTTTTATTAATTGCTTTCTTCTGGTGCCTGAAGGTTTTGTTTGTTGCTCTTGTTCTATTTTTTCATGTTGTAGGGATAATTCTTTGATTCTGGCCCTTTCTTCTTTTTTGATGTGAGAACTTATTGCTATAAATTTATCTCCGAGCACTGCTTTAGCTGTGTCCCGAAGGTTCTGGTAGGAAGTGTATTCATTCTCACTAGATTCTATGCATTTCTTTATTCTGTTCTTAATTTCTTTTATAACTCAGTAGTGTTTGAGCGAGGTGTTGTTCAGTTTCCATGCGTTGATTCCTTTTCCTTGCTTTTTCTGTTATTGATTTCTACTTTCATGGCTTTACGATCAGAGAAGATACTTTGTAACATTTTGATGTTTTGGATTCTGTTAAGGCTTGCTTTATGACTTAATATGTGGTCTATTCTACAGAATGTTCCATGTGCACTGGAAAAGAAAAGTATACTTGGCTTCTGTTGGGTAGAGTGTCCCGTATATGTCCGTTAGTTCAAGTTGGTTGATTGTGGCATTTAGATCTTCCATGTCCTTACTGAGCTTCTTTCTGTATGTCCTGTCCTTCACTGAAAGTGGTATGTTGACATTTCCTGCTATTATTGTGGAGCTGTCTATCTCGCTTTTCCATGCTGTTAGAGTTTGTTTTATATATCTTGAGGCCCTGTCATTGGGTGTGTAAATATTTAATATGGGTATATCCTCCTGGTATACTGTCCCTTTAATCATTATACAGTGTCCTTCCTTATCCTTTTTAGTGGACTTAACTTTAAAGTCTATTTTGTCAAAAATAAATACTGCCACTTCTGCTCTTTTTTTGGTTGTTGTTGGCTTGATATATTCTTTTGCTTTCTTTGAGTTTTCGTTTGTTTGCATCTTTAGTCTAAGATGTACTCCTTATAGGCACCATATAGACGGATCCTGTTTTTTTAATCCATTCTGTAACTCTCTGTCTCTTTATTGATGCATTTAGTCCATTTACATTCAGCGTAATTATGGATAGGTATGAGTTTAGTGCCATCATTTTGATGTCTTTTTTTGTGTGCCGTTTCTAATTTCCTTTTTCCACTTAATTTTTTATGCTAAGTAGTTTTTCTTTATATACTGTCTTTCCCTCTATTTTTATTGGTGTTGATTTTGTATTTGCTGAGTCTTTATGTTTTTCTTGTATTTTATTTTGATGTGTAGGACTGTTAGTCTCCTTTGTGGTTACCTTAATATTTACCCCTATTTTTCTAAGCTTAAACCAAACTTTTATCACTTTATATCACCTTGACTTCCTCTCCATATGAAAGATCTATGGCTACACTTTTTAGGCACTCTTTATTGATTTAATGTTGTCACCTTCTACATAATGACATGTTTCCCTGTTTTGAGTGTTTTTATTTTTATTATTTATTTTGTGTTTTCTTTATCTGGGTGGACATCTGGTTGCTCTCTCCTGTATTCTACTCTTGGGTTGTTATATGATGTTATTGATTTTCTAACCAGAGGATTCCCTTTAGTATTTCTTGTAGTTTTGGTTTTGCAAATTCCCTAAACTTCTGTTTATCTGGAAATGTCCTAATTTTGCCTTCATATTTTGAGAAAATGTTTTGCTGGATATATGATTCTTCACTGGCAATTTTGTTCCTTCAATCCTTTATATATGTCATCCCATTGCCTTCTTGCCTGCATGGTTTCTGCTGAGTAGTCTGAGCTTATTCTTTTTTTAAATAATTTTTATTGAGCTTTAAGTGAACGTTTACAAATCAAGTCAGTCTGTCACATATAAGCTTATATACACCTTACTCCATACTCCCACTTGCTCTCGCCCTAATGAGTCAGCCCTTCCAGTCTCTACTTTTGTGACAATTTTGCCAGCTTCCAACCCTCTCTAACCTCCCATCCCACCTCCAGACAGGAGATGCCAACACAGTCTCAAGTGTCCACCTGATACAAGTAGCTCACTCTTCATCAGCATCTCTCTCCTACCCACTCTCCAGTCCCTTCCATGTCTGATGAGTTGTCTTCGGGAATGGTTCCTGTCCTGGGCCAACTGAAGGTTTGGGGACCATGACTGCTGGGATTCCTCTAGTCTCAGTCAGACCATTAAGTATGGTCTTTATGTGAGAATTTGGGGTCTGCGTCCCACTGTTCTCCTGCTCCCTCAGGGGTTCTCTGTTGTGCTCACTGTCAGGGCAGTCATCGGTTGTGGCCAGGCACCATCTAGTTCTTCTGGTCTCAGGATGATGCAACTCTCTGGTTCCTGTGGCCCTTTCTGTCTCTTGGGCTCATAGTTATCGTGTAACCTTGGTGTTCTTCATTCTCCTTTGATCCAGGTGGGTTGAGACCAATTGATGCATCTTAGATGGCCGCTTCTTAGCATTTAAGACCCCAGATGCCACATTTCAAACTGGGATGCAGAATGGTTTCATAATAGAATTATTTTGCCAATCGACTTAGAAGTCCCCTTAAACCATAGACCCCAAACCCCTTCCCTTGCTCCACTGACCTTTGAAGCATTCAGTTTATCCCGGAAACTTCTTTGCTTTTGGTCCAGTCCAGTTGAGCTGATGTTCCATGTATTGAGTATTGTCTTTTCCTTCACCTAAGGTAGTTCTTATCTACTAACTAATCAGTAAAAAAACCCTCTCCCACCCTCCCTCCCTCCCCTCCTCGTAACCACAAAAGTATGTGTTCTTCTCAGTTTATACTATTTCTCAAGATCTTATAATAGTGGTCTTAGACAATATTTGTCCTTTTGCCTCTAATTTCGCTCAGCATAATGCCTTCCAGGTTCCTCCATGTTATGAAATGTTTCACAGATTCGTCACTGTTCTTTATCGATGCATAGTATTCCATTGTGTGAATATACCACAATTTATTTACCCATTCATCCGTTGATGGACACCTTGGTTGCTTCCTGCTTTTTGCTATTGTAAACAGAGCTGCATTAAACACGGGTGTGCATGTATCTGTTCGTGTGAAGGCTCTTATTTGTCTAGGGTATATTCCGAGGAGTGGGATTTCTGGGTTGTATGGTAGTTCTATTTCTAACTGTTTAATATAACGCACAGATAGATTTCCAAAGTGGTTGTACCATTTTACATTCCCACCAGCAGTGTATAAGAGTTCCAGTCTCTCCGCAGCCTCTCCAACATTTATTATTTTGTGTTTTTTGGATTAATGCCAGCCTTGTTGGAGTGAGATGGAATCTCATTGTAGTTTTAATTTGCATTTCTCTAATGGCTAATGATCGAGAGCATTTTCTCATGTATCTGTTGGCTGCCTGAATATCTTCTTTAGTGAAGTGTGTGTTCATATCCTTTGCCCACTTCTTGATTGGGTTGTTTGTCTTTTTGTGGTTGAGTTTTGAAAGAATCATATAGATTTTAGAGATCAGGCACTGGTCGGAGATGTCACAGCTGAAAATTCTTTCCCAGTCTGTAGGTGGTCTTTTTACTCTTTTGGTGAAGTCTTTAGATGAGCATAGGTGTTTGATTTTTAGGAGCTCCCAGTTATCTGGTTTCTATTCATCATTTTTGGTAATGTTTTGTATTCTGTTTATGCCTTGTATTAAGGCTCCTAACCTTGTCTCTATTTTTTCTTCCATGATCTTTATCATTTTAGTCTTTATCTTTAGGTCTTTGATCCACTTGGAGTTAGTTTTTGTGCGTGGTGTGAGGTATGGGTCCTGTTTCATTTTTTTGCAAATGGATATCCAGTTATGCCAGCACCGTTGTTAAAAAGACTATCTTTTCCTCACTTAACTGACACTGGGCCTTTGTCAAATATCAACTGCTCATATATGGATGGATTTATATCTAGGTTCTCAATTCTGTTCTATTGGTCTATGTGCCTGTTGTTGTACCAGTACCAGGCTGTTTTGACTACTGTGGCTGTATAATTGGTTCTGAAATCAGGTAGAGTGAGGCCTCCCACTTTCTTCTTCTTTTTCAGTAATGCTTTACTTATCCGAGGCTTCTTTTCCTTCCATATGAAGTTGGTGATTTGTTTCTCCATCACATTAAAAAATGACATTGGAATTTGGATTGGAAGTGCATTGTATGTATAAATAGCTTTTGGTAGAATAGACATTTTTACTATGTTAAGTCTTCCTATCCATGAGCAAGTATGTTTTTCCACTTAAGTAGGTCCTTTTTAGATTCTTGTAGTAGTACTTTGTAGTTTTCTTTGTATAGGTGTTTTACATCTTTGGTAAGATTTATTCCTAAGTATTTTATCTTCTTGGGGGCTACTGTGAATGGTATTGATTTGGTGATTTACTCTTCGATGTTCTTTTTGTTGATGTAGGCGAATCCAAGTGATTTTTGTGTGTTTATCTTATAACCTGAGACTCTGCCAAACTCTTCTATTAGTTTCAGTAGTTTTCTGGAGGATTCCTTAGGGTTTTCTGTGTATAAGATCATGTCATCTGCAAATAGAGATAACTTTACTTCTTCCTTGCCAATCCGGATGCCCTTTATTTCCTTGTCTAGCCTAATTGCTCTGGGTAGGACCTCTAGCAGAATGTTGAACAAGAGCGGTGATAAAGGGCATCCTTGTCTGGTTCCTGTTCTCACGGTAAATGCTTTCAGGCTCTCTCCATTTAGAGTGATGTTGGCTGTTGCCTTTGTACAGATGCTCTTTATTATCTCGAGGAATTTTCCTTTAATTCCTATTTTGGTGAGAGTTTTTATCATAAATGGGTGTTGGAGTTTGTCAAACGGCTTTTCTGCATCAATTGATAAGATCATGTGTTTTTTGTCTTTTGTTTTATTTATATGGTGGATTACATTAATGGTTTTTCTAACATTAAACCAGCCTTTCATACCTGGTATAAATCCCACTTGGTCATGGTGGATTATTTTTTTGATATGTTGCTGAATTCTGTTGGCTAGAATTTTGTTGAGGATTTTTGCATCTATGTTCATGAGGGATATAGGTCTGTAATTTTCTTTTTTTGTGATGTCTTTACCTGGTTTTGGTATCAGGGATATGGTGGCTTCATAGAATGAGTCAGGTAGTATACCGTCCTTTTCTATGCTTTGAAATACCTTTAGTAGTAGTGGTGTTAACTCTTCTCTGAAAGTTTGGTAGAACTCTGCAGTGTAGCCGTCCGGGCCAGGGCTTTTTTTTTGTTGGGAGTTTTTTGATTACCGTTTCAATCTCTTTTTTTGTTATGGGTCTATTTAGTTGTTCTACTTCTGATTGTGTTAGTTTAGGTAGGTAGTGTTTTTCCAGGAATTCATCCATTTCTTCTAGGTTTGCAAATTTGCTACAGTACAATCTTTCGTAATAATCTGATATGATTCTTTTAATTTCAGTTGGGCCTGTTCTGATGGGGCCCATCTGATTTCTTATTTGGGTTGTTTCCTTTTCTGTATTTCTTTAGTCAGTGTGGCTAATGGTTTATCAATTTTTTAAATTTTTTCAAAGAACCAGCTTTTGGCTTTGTTAATTCTTTCAATTGTTTTTCTGTTCTCTAATTCATTTAGTTCAGCTCTAATTTTGATGATTTGTTTTCTTCTGGTGCCTGATGGATTCTTTTGTTGCTCAGTTTCTATTTGTTCAAGTTGTAGGGACAGTTCTCTGATTTTGGCTCTTTCTTCTTTATGTATGTGTGCATTTAGCGATATAAATTGGCCTCTGAGCACTGCTTTTGCTGTGTCCCAGAGGTTTTGATAGGAAGTGTTTTCATTCTCCTTACATGCTATGAATTTCTTTATTCCCTCCTTAATGTCTTCTATAACCCAGTCTTTTTTCAGCAGGGTGTTGTTCAGTTTCCAAGTATTTGATTTGTTTTCCCTGCTTTTTCTGTTATTGATTTCTACTTTTATGCCCTTATGGTCTGAGAAGATGCTTTGTAATATTTCGATGTTTTGGATTCTGCATAGGTTTGTTTTAAGACCTAATATATTATCTATTCTAGAGAATGTTCTGTGTGCACTAGAAAAAAAAGTATACTTTGCAGCTGTTGGATGGAGAGTTCTGTATAAGTCAATGAGGTCAGGTTAGTTCACTGTAATAATTAGGTCTTCCGTGTCTCTATTGAGCTTCTTACTGGATGTCCTGTCCTTCTCTGAAAGTGGTGTGTTGAAGTCTCCTACTATAATTGTGGAGGTGTCTATCTGAGTTTTCAGTTCTGTTAAAATTTGATTTATGTATCTTGCAGCCCTGTCATTCGGTGAATAAATATTTAATATGGTTATGTCTTCCTGGTCAATTGTCCCTTTTATCATTTATGTAGTGTCCTTCTTTATCCTTTGTGGTGGATTTAACTTTAAAGTCTATTTTGTCAGAAATTAATATTGGTACTCCTGCTCTTTTTTGCTTGTTGTTTGCTTGATATATATTTTTCAATCCTTTGAGTTTTAGTTTGTTTGTGTCTCTAAGTCTAAGGTGTGTCTCTTGTAGGCAGCATATAGATGGATCTTGTTTCTTTATGCAGTCTGAGACTCTCTGTCTCTTTATTGGTGCGTTTAGTCCATTTACATTTAGCGTAATTATAAATAAGTATGTTTAGTGTTGTCGTTTTGATGCCTTTCTGTGTGTTGTTGACAATTTCATTGTTCACTTACTTTTTTGTGCTGAGATGTTTTTCTTTGTAAATTGTGTGTTCCTCATTTTCATAGCATTTGAGTTTATGTTTGCTGAGTCGTTACGTTTTTCTTGGTTTTTATTTTGAGTTATGGAGTTGTTAGACCTCTTTGTGGTTACCTTGATATTTACCCCTATTTTTCTAAGTAAAAACCTAACTTGTATTGTCCTTTATCGCCTTATATCCCTCTCCATATGGCAGTTCTATGCCACCTGTAGTTAGTCCCTCTTTTTGATTATTGTGATTTTTTACATATTGACTTCAATGATTCCCTGTTTTGATCGTTTTTTTCTTTTTTTAAATTAATCTTAATTTGTTTTCGTGATTTCCCTATTTTAGTTGATATCAGGATGTTCTGTTCTGTGAACTTGTGTTGTGCTGGTATCTGATATAATTGGCTTTCTGACCAAACAATTTCCTTTAGTATTTCTTGTAGCTTTGGTTTGGTTTTTGCAAATTCTCTAAGCTTGTGTTTATCTGTAAATATCTTAAGTTCGCCTTCATATTTCAGAGAGAGTTTTGCTGGATATATGATCCTTGGCTGGCAGTTTTTCTCCTTCAGTGTTCTGTATATGTCATCCTATTGCCTTCTTGCCTGCATGGTTTCTGCTGAGTAGTCTGAACTTATTCTTATTGATTCTCCCTTGTAGGAGACCTTTCTTTTATCCCTGGCTGCTTTTAAAATTTTCTCTTTATCTTTGGTTTTGGCAAGTTTGATGATAATATGTCTTGGTGATTTTCTTTTTGGATCAATCTTAAATGGGGTTCGATGAGCATCTTGGATAGATATCCTTTCGTCTTTCATGATGTCGGGGAAGTTTTCTGCAAGCAGATCTTCACCTATTCTCTCTGTGTTTTCTGTTATCCCTCCCTGTTCTGGGACTCCAATCACACGCAAGTTATCCTTCTTGATAGAGTCCCACATGATTCTTAGGGTTTCTTCATTTTTTGAAATTCTTTTATCTGATTTTTTTCAGCTATATTGGTGTTAATTCCCTGGTCCTCCAGATTTCCCACTCTGCATTCTAATTGCTCGAGCCTGCTCCTCTGACTTCCTATTGTGTTGTCTAATTCTGTAATTTTATTGTTAATCTTTTGGATTTCTGAATACTGTCTCTCTATGGATTCTTGCAGCTTATTAATTTTTCCACTATGTTCTTGAATAATCTTTTTTGTTCTTCAACTGCTTTATCAGTGTGTTCCTTGGCTTTTTCTGTAGCTTGCCTTATTTCATTTCTGAGGTCATTCCTGATGTCTTGAAGCATTCTGTAAATTAGTTTTTTATATTCTGTATTTGGCAATTCCAGAATTGTATCTTCATTTGAGAAAGATTTTGATTCTTTAGTTTGGGGGGTTGTAGAAGCAGTCATGGTCTGCTTCTTTATGTGGTTTGATATCGACTGGTGTCTCTGAGCCATCACTAATATATTGTAGTGATTTATTCTATATTTGCTCACTGAGTCTTATCTTGTTTTGTTTTCTTTCAATATACGTAGATGGGCTACTAGATTGCGTTGTCTTCATTGTTGTAGCCTTTGAATCACTTATGACCTATTACCAGCTGCTTTGGGCTGTTACCAGATATATATGCCTGAATCCATTCACTATTCTTGAGTAGAATCTGATTTTGGGTCATCAAGTGTGTGATGCACCCTGTCACCTATCCACCTAGAGAAGTGGTGGTGATAGTTGTGTGCACCAGATTCTAGTAGCAGCTGGGAGTCACACTCCAGGGGTGGCAGGATGCTGACAGGCTTCCCCCAAGTGTCAGTGAGGTAGGTGTGTCTCTATTCCTAAAGCACCTTGGTGGGTGGGCTCTGCAGATGTACCTTAGGCCCCCAATGCAAGTACCTCTATAGATTGGTAGGTGTCACCCTCCTTAGACCCCTAAGGTAGGAGGCTAGGTGGTTTGGGGGGAGCTTCAGCCCTCAGTTCCGTGTTGTGGGTCAGTGAGGGCTCTGTTGAATAGGCAGAGATATCAGACCTGGGAAACTTGTCTTTTCAGTAAATCTGCTAAAACAATTGCAGTCAGATCCCTATCAGAAATGCCTTTGCATTATAATAGCCACCTTGTTCCCTGTAGGGATGAAAGCCCGAGACTGTGGATCACATATGCTTGGCTGGAGCTGTTTCTGTGTTTTTAGTCCAATTAGGGAAGGATTTTTGGTCCCTGGGTTTTTTGTGGTTGCTTCTCTCAGGCCAGAAGAATGGGTTAGGAAAAGATCAAAAAAAAAAGGAAAAGAAAAAAAAACCGCAGAGCAGTTCTCCCTCTGGCTCAGGAAATTCCAATATTAATGAAGCCGCCTGGGAAGGGGAGGGGAGGTTTCAGATAAACAGGAGAGAGTAGCACCCCAGAATACAGATAAAGTTACTTATCTTGCTTGGGATGACTGCTTTATATGAGATTCCCAAGGGGCTTGTCGACTGTTTGCGCTGGCTGGGTAGAGATTGCCCCCAAGGGTCAGGCCCACGTCCCGTGCTTGCCCTGTCTCAGAAGCCGCAGTCAGTTCCTCCACTCCCAGTCCAAAGCCCAGCGTCAAGGTTCCCCAGCTGGGACGCTGCACTCTCGGCTCCAAAACCAGTTGCTGCCTCCCGGGGACTTCTCCTCTTGTCAGCTGCATCACTGCACTGCCTGTATGCACTGGCTGGGCTTCTCCCGAGGTCAGTTCAGGGGCCTGGGTCTGCGCCCCGTGTTTGCACCGTCACAGAATGTCTTGCTGAGCTCCTCTGCGCCCAGTCCAAAGCCCCGCGCCAAGGTTCCCCAGCTGGGATGCCGTACTCCTGGCTTCAAAACCAGTCGCTGCCTCCCGGCAACTTCTCCTCCTGCCAGCCGCGTCACCGCACCATTCGCGTGGACCGGCTAGACCCCCTCCCGAGGTCAGTTCAGGGGGGTAGGGCTGCGCCCCTTGTTTGTGCTGTCACAGGATGCCGTGCTCAGCTCCCCTGCACCCAGTCCGAAGCCTGGCGCCAAGGTTTCCTGACTGGGACGCTGGCTCCAGGCTCCGAAAACAGTCGCTGGTTCCCCGTGGTTGTTCGTTCTCAGTCTCTGTCACTCTGGTCAACTCTTTAAATCTATGTTTGTTGGTCAGGGTTTGTAGATTGTCATGTATGTGATCGATTCACTTGTTTTTCCGAGTCTTTGTTGCAAGACGGATCCGAGGTAGCGTCTACCTAGTCAGCAATCTTGGCCCCCCATTCACTTTTCTTGTATGGATTCAGGTCAGGTGCCCAGGTAGCCGGTCACCAAGTGTGTGGTACAGAGTGACACCTATAATATTAGAGGAGCAGGGGTGATTGCTGTCCACACAGGTATCTGGTTGCAACAGGGGGTCACGCTCTGAACAAGACGGGCTGAAAACTGTCCCCTGAGAGTCTGTAAGGAAAGCGCTTCTCTGTTCCCTAGAGTGCGCAGATGGGTGGGCTCTGCATCTAGCCCATGGGCACCCAATGCTTTTGGGTGTAAGGGCTGGGAGGAACCAATTATCCTCGGACCCCTGTAGCAGGTTGCTAGGTGTCATGGGTGGAGCCATCGGTCCTCAGCCCCCTGACGTGGGTAGGTGAGGTCCCTGCTTAATAGGTAGAGCAGTTTCAAAGGCCAACCCCCCCTCCACCATACTGCTAAAACAGTTGAAGTGAGACCTCAGGCACATACACCATTGCACTTGTCAACAAGGGCCTAAGCTGCTGAAATGGGCCCACACAGGTCCATGCAGGTGCGAAAGGCATTCAAAGTCCATGGACCATTTGTGCCTGGACAGGAGCCACTTCTACCCTGAGTTCCCAGCTTAGGACAGCTGGCAGATTATTTTTTTCCCCATTTGTTAATTTGTTCCTTCTTCAAGGCTGTGAGAATGGCTCAAGGTGTGCAGTAGGACCTATCTCAGGCCCAGAGAAATCTACTGCCACTGAAACCAGCTCAGGGGCTACGGCAGAGGGAGGAGGGATGAGATAAATGTGAGAGAGTTCTTTCGCAAGGGGTACTTTTTGATCCAAGTGGTAAATTAGACAAATATACTTATCTTTTGCCAAGAGTGCTGTTCTTCATTGATTCCAGAGTCGTGAGTAGGCTCTGTGCTGCTTGCTCTCTCTCGCTCTGGAAAACATGTCCTGATTGCTACCACCAGCCCCACCGTGGTCTCACCAGGGGATCATGCCTGAGGGACTCTGGTTCCCACTGAGTCAGGCCCAGCAACTCCTTGCCCCTTCTGAACTGTATCTCCCTCCCTCTGCCACTCAGTCCAATTTCTTAACTTTGCTTTTGATGTTCAGGGCTCCTAGCTTGTCATATATATAATCGATTCACTTGTTTTGGGGGGTCTTGTTTTTTTTATTGTAAGAGAGACCACTGAAAGCATCTAATTACTCCGTCATCTTGGCCCCTCCTTGAAATTCTTATTTTAAATGGAAGAATCCAATTTTTAAATTTTTCACATTTGAATTTTTCTGGAATAAATATGGAGGCCAGGACTATTTCTTTCATCTCTGTGAGCCATGCATATAACTAGTGCCTGGGCTGGAGAAGTTTTCCCTAAAGATTTGTGGAATAAATGAAGCAGAGGTACCATGCTAGAATGTCCTACTGATCTAAGAGAATATGTGTTTTCAGTTATTGTCCCACTATAGTTATTTGCTTTCTTGTTTAGGCCCACTTTAGACCAAGGAATCATATTTGAAAAATGGTATGTGGATTAGTCTGTGACTTTGGAGGAAGAAAACTATATAGAGTCAAAACTCAAGCCCTTTGAATTGTACAGTCTAAGCAGTTATTGATGTATGTGCCTTTAATTTAATTTCCCTCAGTTTAGGGCATTTGTAGGGATTATTTTTGAACCCATAGATTTTTGTGAAATGTTAAAGTGGGTTAGTTAAACACGTCAAAATTGCAGAATACTATTATTATATTGGCCAAAATTTCCTGGCCTGTTTTAATGATTTTTATCTCTATATATCTTATTCATTAATTTCTTACAATATTAACAATGGTATTTAAAATAGGGAATTAATCAGGCAGCTAAATCTCATACTAACAGCCTTTGGGGCTGCATGTATCATCTAATACAGTTTTCTTTCAAAATTTACAATTTTCATTTATTTATCCATTTATTCATTTTTTCAACGAATATTTATCAAGCACCAAATATCTAAAAGACCCTATTCTAGATCCAGGGGACTTAAAGAGAAGGAGGACATGGTATTAGAACTACAAAGGAAATGTCTGCAGCCATTTTTGGTGGCAATAATCCCAGGATGAATTGCCATGTCAGTCCTCTCCAGAAAGTTAGAGGTAATTTTAGGCACACAATCCTCATTAAACTGAAGGTAATAGGTACCGTGCACCTATTTTTGTCTCCACCTCTGAATTTTGAGGGTGTGGTTTGTGTGTGTTGGGGGATGTTCTTCAGATATTTTGCTTAGTTATCTCTTAATTTCCCAATTTGAAGTGGTACAAGATCTGTCATTTTTACTGGGTAATGGGGCATCCAATTAAACTTATTGTGGAAGAAATCCCTGCATTCTGCCAACTGGGAACAAAAGACATGGAAAAGGTTAATTACTGTCATTCCACTTTTTAAATTTTTTTGGTCTGATAGGCTAATCCTTGCAATTGTTCTTTTGGGTATTTCCTGTGATGTTTCATCATTAAACTCTGACATGACGTGTGACCAAGACTTCTCTACTGAATCATTTCAAAAGCAATAAAATTAACGCATATTGGTCTAGGGCTTAGTATGGGTAGAGCTCTGTGCTAGACTGTGTGGGGGTTAAAAAAACGAAGGCACCTTTAATGTGCCCTCATACAACTTGTGATCTAGTTGAGGTTCAGGGAAAAGTAACCAGTAGAAGTGTTAGGGTCAACATTTCAAGAGTGATATGGCTTCTGGGAGTGCAGAGGAGAACCCCCCTGCAATAAGGTGGCCTGGACGGGAAATGTGAAAAAGACCTCCCTGAGAGGCAATGTGGGAAGCCCAGAAGGAGCTCATTCAAGACAAAAGAAAAGCTATGGACTGGGCATGGCCAAAGAAATACATTATCCTACTGCCACAAATGTATTTGTTAACAGAATGTTGCTGCCTGCTTTGGTATTTTTACTGAATTCTTACGTTCTCTTCGAGCATTTCCTCAGTTGCTGTTGTGGTTAATTCTTCTCACCTGTAGAGGCTGGCTATAGACAATTTTTTCCCCTTAGATAGTCAATACTTTGATCTTTACTGATGGTAGGCCCATTTATTACAGTAAATTGTGCTTTCACCATACATATTGACTTTTATTTATCAATACAAAACTCCATTTGTAGCTCATCACTAAAGTTCTCAGATATTTTCAGTAGTTTGTGAAGGAGGATTTTAGAGCTCAGCAAAGAGACACTTTTGACATCAATATACTGCAAATGGTTGATAGGCTCATCCTTATGACTTAAAGTAAACTGCTTATTTCCTCTTTAATGGGTTCTGAAATAGTTCACATTTGTGAATGGGGACAAAAAAGACAAACTATTCTTGACAGTTCTCCCATTGAAAGACGTATGGCTATTCCATTTACTCATGACACACCTAAAAATATTGACAACGGAAAAGCTAGTTTCTAAATATCTTTGCAGTATCTTTCGTTGCTACAGAGAGGGAGGAGTCAATGTGTTTTGTATAGATATGCTGGATTATAAGGTTTGAAACTATAAGCATAAAAAAAAAAAAAAACTAGTGCCATCGACAATAGTTCTTCTAAATTCTAAACAAATAAATGGCTCCGCCCAAGGCAATATGAAATCAGAAGTTGTTAAACTAAATGCAAGAATGCCCTAACAGGAAACCAAGAATACTGCATGAAACAGACTCTATAGAAGGACTTACTATTAAAAAAAAAAAAAAAAATGCAGTGACAGGGTTATCTGTGTCTTAGTGGTAATGGTCCTCTACGCCTTCTATTTTCTATTTTGGTTTCAGTCATCTTCTAAAAATTTCCTCCTTTCTCTTCCATCATTTCCAAAAAGATGACAGTAGCTGTTAAAGGTGGCTAGGCCTAGGCAGCAAACAACTCCAAGAAATATTTCCTTGTCCCCCAAAAGAGAATGGCCCCTGGAAATAAATATCCATCTACTTCCACAAAGAGCAGCTGGCTCTTCTGAGCTGGCCCACTATTCTAGTACAAATAGAACACATGATAAAAATCCATGTCATTTACAGTGTGAGTGAAATCTGCAGCTCTAAGTAAAGGTTCCAATACGACGTATGAATCATTTAAAAATAGATTCCATCCATCATATTCATGGGCTTTTGGGAAGTAATGGAGATATTTATAGGAAAATCGTTAATAAAAAGATTTAAAAAAACTTTGAAATGTTGGTCAACTGAAGCAGATGAATCTTAATCCTATCTTATTTAATGGTGTAAAAATAATTTACAGGTTGCAGAGGTCAGTAAATACTACATGACAGCTTAGGTTTATGAAATGAGCAGTGTAAAGACCTGAGTTCAAATTTTTAGTCTAATATGGTGGCCAAGAGTTGATCACTTCTATGCTTCATAATTTAGGCCTCTTTCCAATTTGAAGGATTTAACAACAACAAAAAAATCTTTCTAGAAGCTTGGAAGGAAGAAACCTACATTGAATTCAAGTAGAAGTAAATACCAATGTAATGCTTAGATCGCAAGTAGGAGTAATAAATTTTAAATGAAAGGGAGGCATAATCTGTGAAAATATACCTGAAGTGATGACATCAAATTTGTAAACAAAGAGGATAGTTTACAAAGTGGCTTCTGTCTGTACAGATGACTTATCAGGAAAACTTATCAAGCTAAAGAGCTATGTGCATATTACCCCTACTTTAAGGGTATCTACTTTTTTTTACTGAGACAAACAAGTAAGAGGAACTCCTGATTATATTTGAATAGCATAGCTACATCTGCACCAGACTTCAGGCTTACTTGGTTTTCAAAGTGGACTGAAAACTAATAAAAAAGAAAAAATCATATAGAGATGTCTAGAATTAAACAGGCTATCTAATCCTTCTTTATTACTAAGTAATAACTTTTTAAGGACAGGTTCAACAAAATAAGTTTACATTGGACTTATGTGTGTTTGCCATCTTCCAGCAATTGTAATATGACATTGAATATTATTTTCTGGTAGTATTTTCTAGTATGATGTAGTTTAAGGATGACAAAATTTTCAACTGGTAAATGAATTCTCCAAAATATTGTGAACAGTAACTATTATTTTGGGATCCTTGTTTCGTTGTTGTTGTTAGGTGCCGTTCAGTTGGTTCCAACCCATAGTGACCCTATGTACACTGCCCAGTCCTGTGCCATCCCCAAAATCGTTGTTGTGATTGAGCCCATTGTTGCAGCCACTGAGTCAATCCATCTCATCGAGATTCTTCTTTTTCATTAACCTTCAACTTTACCAAGCATGATGTCCTTCTCCAGGGACTGATCCCTCCTGATAACATGTCCAAGATATGTGAGATGAATCTTGCCATCCTTGCTTCTAAGGAGCATTCTGGCTATAATTCTTCCAAGAAAGATTTGTTCATTGTCTTGGCAGTCCATGGTTGTCTTAGTCATCTAGTGCTGCTATAACAGAAATACCACAAGCGGATGGCTTTAATAAAGAGAAGTTTATTCTCTCACAGTCCAGTAGGAAAGAAACCTGAATTCAGGGTGCTGGCTCCAGGGGAAGGCTTTCTCTCTCTGCCAGCTCTGGAGGAAGGTCCTTGCATCTCAGTGCAGATACCTCAGGTGCAAAGAATGTGCTCTGCTCCTGGCACTGCTTTCTTGGTGGTATGAGGTCCCCGTCTCTGTGCTCAGTACTTTCTTTTATATCTCAATTGGCTTAAGACACTAATCTTGTAGATCCCAACAATATAACTGCCTCTAATCCATCTTATTACAACATAGTGATAGAACTTACAACACATAGGGAAATCACATCAGATGACAAAAGGTTAGACAATCATACAATACGGGAAATCATGACCTAGAGAAGTTGAGAGATATTTTCGGGGGACACAACCCAATCCATGACAATGGTATAGTCAATATTCTCCGCCAATACGATAACTCAAATGAATCAACTCTTCTTTGGACTTCCTTATTCATTGTCCAGCTTTCCCATGCATATGACACAACTGAAAACACCATGGCTTGGATCAGGCACACCTTAGTCTTCAAGGAGACATTTTTGCCTTTTAATACTTTAAAGAGGTCTTTTGCAGCAGATTTGCCCAATGAATGAATCTTTTGATTCCTTGACTGCTGCTTCCATGCGTGTTGATTCTGGATCAAAATAAAATGAAATCCATGACAGCTTCAATCTTTTCCCTGTTTATCATCATGTTGCTTATTGGTGCAGTTGTGAGGATTTTTGTTTTCTTTATTTTGAGGTGCAATCCATACTGAAGGCTGCAGTCTTTGATCTTCATCAGTAAGTGCTTCAAGTCCTCTTCACTTTCAGCAAGTAAGGTTGTGTCATCTGCATAATGCAAGTTGTTAATGAGTCTTTCTCCAATTCAGATACCCCATTCTTCTTCATATAGTTCAGCTTTTCAAAATATTTGCTCAGCATACAGATTGAGCAAATACAGTCAAAGGATATAACCCTGATACAAAACATTTCCTGACTTTAAACCACACAGTATCTCCTCGTTCTGTTCGAACAACTGCTTTTTGATCTATGTACAGGTTCCTCATGAGCACAATTAAGTGCTCTGGAATTCCCATTATTCACAATATTATGCATAATTTGTTATGATCCACACGGTTGAATGCCTTGGCACAGTCAATAAAACACAGGTAAACATCTTTCTGGTATTCTCTGCTTTCAGCCATGATCCATCTGCCATCAGCAATGATATTCCTCATTCCATGTCTTCTGAATTTGGCTTGAATTTCTGGTAGTTCCCTGTTGATGTACTGCTGCAGCCGCTTTTGAGTGATCATCAGCAAAATTTTACTTGTGTGTGATATTAATCATATTGTTCAATAATTTCTGCATTCAGTTGGATCACCTTTCTTTGGAATGAGACATAAATATGGAATTCTTCCAGCCGGTTGGCCAGGTAGCTGTCTTCTAAATTTCTTGGCATAGATGAGTGAGCACTTCCAGCGCTATATCTGTTTGTTTAAACATCTCAATTGGTATTCTGTCAATTCCTAGAACCTTGTTTTTTGCCAATGCCTTCAGTGCAGATTGGCCCTCTTCCTTCAGTACCATGGGTTCCTGATCATATGCTACCACTTGAAACGGTTGAACGTTGACCAAATCTTTTTGGTATGGTGCCTCTGTGTATGCCTCCCATCTTCTTTGGATGCTTCCTCTATCATTTAATATTTTCCCTGTAGAATCCTTCAACGTTGTAACTCAAAGCTTAAATTTTTTTCTTCAGTTCTTTCAGCTTAAGAAATGCCAAATGTGTTCTTCCCTTTTGGTTTTCTAACTCCAGGTCTTTTCACCTCTCATTATAGTACTGTACCTTGTCTTCTCGACCCACCCTTTGAAATCTTCTGTTCAGCTCTTTTACTTCAACATTTCCTCTTTTCTCTTTAGCTATTTAATGTTCAAGAGCAATTTCAGAGTCTCTTCTGACATCCACTTTGATGTTTTCTTTTTTTCTTGTATTTTTAATGATCTCTTGCTTTCTTCACATATGATGTCATTCCACAACTCGTCTGGTCTTCAATCATTAGGGTTGAACACATCAAATCTATTCTTAAGATGGCCTCTAAATTCAGGTGGGATATACTCAAGGTCCTACTTTGGCTCTTGTGGACTTGTTCTAATTTTCTTCAGTTTCAACTTGAACTTGAATATGCGCAATTGATGGTATGTTCCGCAGTCGGGCCCTGGCCTTGTTCTGACTGATGATATTGATCTTTTCCATCCTCTCTTTCCACAGATGTAGTCTATTTGATTCCTGTGTATTCCATCTGGTGAGATCCATGTGTATAGTTGCTGTTTATGTTGTTGAAAAAAAGGTATTTGCGATGAAGAAGTCGTTGGTCTTATAAAATTCTTTCACAGGATTTTTCACCAGTGCTATATTTTCCAACTACCAATGCTTCTTGTTTCCAACTTCCACATTCCAATCACCAGTAATTATCGACGCATCCTGATTGCATGTTCAGTCAATTTCAGACTGCAGAAGTTGGTAAAAATGTTCAATTTCTTCATTTTTGGCCTTAATGGTTGGTGCATAAATTTGAATAATAGTCATATTAACTGGCGTTCCTTATGGGCTATGGATATTATCCTATCACTGACAATGTTGTACTTCAGGATAAACCTTGAAATGTTCATTTTGATGATGAATGCAATGCCATTCCTCTTCAAGTTTCATCCCTGGCATAGTAGACCATATGACTGTCTGATTCAAAATGGCCAATACCAGTCCATTTCAGCTCACTAATGCCTAGGATATTGATGTTTATGAGTTCCATTTCATTTTTGATGATTTCCAATTCTCCTAGATTCAGACTTCGTACATTTCATGTTCTGATCATTAACGGATGTGTGACTCACCGAATCTCTTTGTGAGCCATGCCATAACAGCAAACGAAGGGTCTAAACGCTTGACTCCATCCCCATCATTAAGGTCGGCTCTGCTCTGAGGAGGCAGCTCTTCCCCGGTCATCTTTTGAGTGTCTTCCATCCTAAGGGGCTCATCTTTCAGCAGTATATCAGATATTGTTCCCCTGCTATTCATAAGGTTTTCACTGGCTGATTCTTTTCTGAAGTAGACTGCCAGGTCCTTCTTTCTAGTCTCTTTTGTCTGGAAGCTAAGCTGGAACCTGTCCACCATGGGTGACCCTGCTGGTGTTTGAATACTGGTGGCATAGCTTCCGGTATCAAAGCAACACACAAGCCCCCACAGTATGACAAACTGACAGATACATGGGGGTTTTATGGTTTGTCGTACTGTGGGGGCTTGCATGTTGCTGCGATGCTGGAAGTTATGCCATCCTTACCTAGATGTATATAATTGATTATTTTATTTAAAATACTGTTTGGGGTTTCATACACACATACACTGACACACAAAAATATGGCTAGGCTACCCAACTAATAAGGGGCAGATAAATGTGAATGAGAAAGGGGTATTGATCAAAATACTTCTTCATTCCTTTCGAATATAAAAATTCCTCTATTATCCAGGATGTTTGAGCAATGGGCTGCATTGGGAAGGCTGAAAAGTAACTATACCTCTAGCCTAGTATGAGGCACAAATACTTACCAATAGCACTTATCAAATGACTGATAATGAAACTGCTAACAAGGATTCCTAAAAATAAAAGTAATAATAATAAAAAAGATTAATTTAACTTTGCCTTTTTAAAGGAGAATTTTAAGGTCAGACCTGGGGTTTACAGCTCAAACACCCCTAAAAATCTATTTAGAGGAAGACTCTCAATGAGGTGGATTGACACAGTGGCTACAACAATGGGCTTAAGCATAACCATGACTGTGAGCGTGGCGCAGGACCAGGCAGTGTTTCCTTCTGTTGTACGTAGGGTCACTATGAGTCAGAACTGACTTGATGGCACTTAACAACAACATAACAACAAGGAATTTAGATGGTCTGGGTTAGGGTCAATATGAGTTGGAATTGACTCGGCAGCAGTGAGTGTTTTTTTGGTTTGGGGTAGGGTTAGGCTGCATGAGCATTAGCCTTCTAAGGATTGGCTCTTTCTTGGCTTCTGTTCTCCAGGCATGAAGAGGTGCTCAAGTATTGTTTGCCAAGTGAACGGACAGGGTTAGAGAGTGTTGTGTTATTCCTGTGAAATTGTACTTCCCTCAAGTCCAATCTCTAAATGGAAGACTGGGTTCGTCCCAACTGTTTCTATTACTTTTATACATGAAGCTGGGGCCCAAGAAGTCATTTTGTCTTAGTCAGCCCTGGCATGAAAATCAACTCTAATCAAATTATCTAAATTCCAATATGGAAAGGGACTATAGAGACATATTGGGTTGTTCGATGGTGAGAGTAGGGCAAAGGTAATATGTGTAAATTGGGAAGTAGGAAATGGAAATAACAGAAAATGATGTAACTGTTTCCCCTCTTTCTAATGCATTGTTTCCCTCCAAGCAGATAATTCTCATTATTGATAAGAAGTCTGCTTAGAGTTCTTTAGATGCTCCTTTAGAGTACCATTTCCTTGGCAAGTAGTGTTCCAAGGAGAGAAGTGGTGAGTAGATGAGTAGATAATTTTTTTTAAAACCTCAAATCAAAATAATTTCCATAACTCTGGTCTCTGAACATACTGAGTAAATTTACAGTGTGTGGTTGGAAATGATTCAGAGAAACATTACTTATTACTTCATATTATCTATAACTTGGTAAAGAAGAGAATTTCTAGATAAAAGTAAACTGGTAAAATTAGCGAACTCGATCCCAGAAGTACAGGTAATAAATGCGTTCTAAGAAAGTATCAGAAGTTAACTCTTGCACTCTTCATGCAATTTAACTTCTGCAAAAGTCATTTGGCTTTCCTCAAAAGAATCCAAATTCCATGATAGATACTGAAATGCACTAATTTTACTATTCAGAAGTTCAAAGAAATACTAAACTAAGATTCCAAAGAACAAAACAAATAGATCCCAAGGTGTTGGTAAACTGAAGAACAGTAAAGAGAGAACTCTAAGGGCAATTTATAGTAAACTTCCCAGCTTGCATTTCAAAATTTGGAAGGTCAGGAAAACAAAACAGAACCTTCAATCAAAAGAAATTCCAGCTAGCATTTGAGACTAAAGATGAACGTAATTTATATATATATTTAAGGTAAAGAGTCCACAGTACAGAACCAGCACAACTTGTACAAGGCAAGGTCAAGGAAGCTCCATAGACACATCCAAACTCCCTGAGGAACTGAATTGCTGGGTTGTGGGGACCATGGTGTCAGGGAACATCTAGCTCAATTGGTGTAACATAGTTTATGAAGAAATTGTGCTATATTCTACTTTGGTGATTAGCATCTGGGGTCTTAAAAGCCTGTAAGCAGCCATCTAGGATACTCCACTGGTCTCACCCCTTCAGGAGCAAGGAATAATGAAGGAAACTAAAGATACAAGGGAAAGATTAGTCCAAGGGACTCATGGACCATATCTACCATGGGCTCCCCCAGACCGAGTCTAGAACCATGAGATGGTGCCCAGCTACCACCACTCACTGCTCTGACAGGGATCACAATAGAGGGTTCTGGACAGAGCTAGAGAAAAATGTAGAACAAAATTCTAACTCAAAAAGAAAGACCAGACTTGTTGGCCTGGCAGGGACTGGAGAAACCCTGAGAGTATGGCCCCTGGGCACCCTTTCAGCTCAGTAATGAAGTCACTCCTGAGGTTCACTCTTCAGCCAAAGATTGGGCAGGCCCATAAAACAAAACAAGACTAAAGGGGCACACCGACCCAGGGACAACGATGAGAAGACAGGAGAGGGCAGGAAAGCTGGTAATAGGAAATCCAAGGTTGAGAAGGGAGAGTGTTGACATGTCGTGGGGTTGATAACCTCTGTGATAAAACAATGTGGGTACTAACTGTTTAATGAGAAAATAGTTTGTTCTGTAAAACTTCATCAAAAGTACAAGTAAAAAAAAAAAAAAAAGAATCCACAGTACAGGGCAACTTAAACCACAACAGAGTCCACAGCTATCCATAAAGAAAAGTAACAAATCATTTCTTTTTGTGAATCAGTGCTAGAAGAAACTGCCAAATGGCACTAGCATTGGAAAGAGCAGCAAACTTTCCACAGATGAATCCTAAGACAACACCATCAGTGTTGGGGGAATGGTTGGTAGGCAGTTCCAACTTTCCAGCTGATAACTATCTTTATCTCAGGGGAAAACATTTGTCTCAGGTGGTTAGTCAAGGGTCAGAGCTCTTCCATTTCCTAGATAGGGAATGGAAAATAAGGAAATCAAATTATCTAGACTATGCCTTTGTTTTCTAGTTCTTTGTCAACATTAAGAAGGATACATGGAAGAAAAGGTCTGTGTTACCATATTTTGTGTCATTAGGTTTAGCTACACTGAATGCAATTTATTTTATTTGAATGACATCAAACTATGCTAGTGTGCTTGAGAACTTACTGAAACTGAATGGAAGACATATTTTGATGCTAATAATGTACTTTACCACTAACGTGTGCACTCACACCAGGTAGGGAAAGCGTAGGTGGTTTGTCACCATTGATTACTTTTATGGTTATACATATAAAATGAAAACACTCATTTCAAAACATTAATTTTACTGTGGGATAAATAATAGAAAGATGGTTTCTCAAATCCTCAAGTTGTATCACCGCAGAACATTCAATATTTGGACTAACATATCTAAGAGATGATTGCCCAAAATTTAGAAATAACTGTAGTAAGTAGTATGGAATCTTATTTTGATGTTACACAAGCCAACAGAATCTATAAATATAGGACAAGAGACACCCACGTTAAAAAAAAATGTTTTAAAGAGCAAATACACATGTGGATAAAGGAAAACCAGTAAAATCAGCTAGTGAGACTTTCTTTCGAACAGAACAAGGGGATACTGTGTGGTTTAAAGTCAGGAAAGCCGTGCATCAGGCTTTTACCCTTTAACGTACCTATTCAATCTGTATACTGAGCAAATGATCTGAGAAGCTGGACTGTATAAAGAAGAACAGGGCATCAGAATTGGAGGAAGACTCATTAACAACCTGTGTCATGCAGTTGACACAACCTTGCTTGCTGAAAGTGAAGAGGACTTGAAGCACTTACTGATGAAGATCGAAGACTACAGCCTTCAGTATGGATTACACATCAACATAAAGAAAACAAAAATCCTCACAACTGGGAAGGCAAGGGGATACCAAGTAATAATAGACTGGTTCAAACCTAGGAAGATAAGGATAAATTTTGAGGTTAACAAAGAAAGTTAACAAACCTACTCATCAAAATAAAGAAGAAAAGCGCAAAGTCTCGATAAAAACAAAAGAAATGAAAAAGAAATCCACAAACAAAAGGAACTCAGCACAAGACATTATGCTCAGTGAAATAAGTCAATCACAAAAGGACAAACATTGTATGAGACCACTACTATAAAAATTCATGAAAAGGTTTACATAAAAAAAGAAACAATATTTGATGGTTACGAGATAGGGGAGGGGTGGGGATGGAAAAACACTTAACAGACAAAGGATAAGCAGTAACATTGGTGAAGGGTAAGACAGTACACAATACCGGGGAAGCCAGCGCAACCTGTAAAAGGCAAGGGCGTGGTAGCTCCGTAGACACATCTAAACTCCTTGAGGGACTGAATTGCTGGGCTGAGGGCTGTGGGGACCATGGTCTCAGGGAACATCTAGCTCAATTGGCATAACAGTGTTTATAAAGAAAATGTTCTACATTCCACTTTGGTGAGTAGCATCTGGGGCCTTAAAAGCCTGTGAGCATCCATCTAGGATATTCCACTGGCCTCACCCCTTTGGGAGCAAGGAAGAATGAAGAAAACTGAAGACACAAGGGAAAGTTCAGTCCAATGAACTAATGGACCACAACTGCCACAGCCATCACCAGACTGAGTCCAGTACAACTAGATGGTGCTCAGCTGCTCTGACAGGGATCACAATAGAGGGTCCCGGACGGAGCTGGAGAAAAACGTAGAACGAAATTCTAACTCAAAAAGAAAGACCAGGCTTCCTGGCCTGACAGAACTGGAGAAACCTGAGAGTATGGCCCTCGGACACCCTTTCAGCTCAGTAATGAGGCTGCTCCTGAGGTTCACCCTTCAGCCAAAGGCTGAACAGGCCCATGGAACAAAACATGACTAAAGGGGCACACCAGCCCTGGGCCAGGGACTGGAAGGCAGAAGGGAACAGGAAAGCTGGTAATAGGGAACCCAAGGTTGAGAAGGGAGAGTGTCGACATGTTGTGGGGTTGTTAACCAATGTCATACAACAATGTGTATACTAATTGTTTGATGAGAAACTAGTTTGTTCTGTAAACCTTCATCTAAAGTTCAATAAAAAAAATCCTCACAACTGGGCAAATAAGTAACATCATGATAAATGGAGAAAACATTGAAGTTGTCAAGGATTTCATCTTACTTGGATCCACAATCAACACCCGTGGAAGCAGCAGTCAAGAAATCAAAAGACACATTGCATTGGGCAAATCTGCTGCAAAAGGCCTCTTTAAAATTCAAAAGCAAAGATGTTACCTTGAAGACTGACGTGTACCTGACCCAAGCCATGGTATTTTCAATTGTATCATATGCATGCGAAAGCTGGTCAATGAATAAGTAAGAACAAAGAAGAATTGACGCCTTTGAATTGTGGCGTTGGCAAAGAATATTGAATATACCATGGACTGCCAAAAGAACAAACAAATCTGTCCTGGAAGAAGTATAACTAGAATGCTCCCTAGTAGCAAGGATGGTGAGACTACATCTTACATACTTTGGACGTATCATCAGGAGGGATCAGTCCACGGAGAAGGACATCATGCTTGGTAAAGTACAGGGTCAGAGAAGAAGAGGAAGACCCTCCATGACATGGACACAGTCACTGCAACAATGGGCTCAATCATAACAACGATTGTGGGCATGGCGCAGGACCAGTGTTTCATTCTGTAGTATACAGCGTCGCTATAAGTTGGAACTGACTCGACAGCACCCAGCAACAACAACAGTGAGACTTTCATAAAGCTAAGCTCAATACATAAAAGATATCAAAATTAGGGAACTAGGAAATAGGAATCAAAGGGTAAAAGAGAGATATTTCTGGATAATAGAGTATAAGATAGTTTCCTAGATTAGTGTAAAACAGTTCTCTTAACATATTTTTACAAATCATTTGGAAGAATACATGGTAAAATCTTCAGAACTGTAGATAGCCTTAAGGGTTTCTGAGTTATAAAATGTAAGACTGATTACATAATTTATTTAAAAAAAATTGTACGGTGGAATCAATGGGAATAAAGATTACATACACATTTCTTTTTTTCTGGTAATTTTTCTGTGTGTGTGTATGCTTTAGGTGAAAGATGACAGCTCAAATTAATTTCTCATACAAAAATTTACACACATATTATGTGACACTAATTGCAATCCCTATGATATGACAGCACACTCCCCCCTTCCACCTCAGGTTTCCTGTGTCCATCCAACCAGCTCCTGTCCCTTCCAGCCTCTCATCCTGCCTCTGGCTGTTCACCAGTATTATTTCGTGTTTTATAGCCCAGTCTAATCTTTGCCTGAAGAATGGCCTTTGTGAATGGTTTCAGTTCTGGGTTAAAAGAGCTTCCAGGGGCCATGCTTTGGAGGTTTCTCCAGTCTCAGTCAGACCATTAAGTCTAGTTTTTTAACATGAATTTGAGTTCTGCTCCACACTTTTCTCCTTCTCCCTCATGGATTCTTTTGTATTCCGTGTCAGAGTGGTCATTGATGGTAGCTGGGCACAATGTAGTTCTGATCACAGGCTGATGGAGTCTCTGGTTTACGTGACCCTTTTTTCTCTTGGGCTAATATTTTCCTTGTGTCTTTGGTGTTCTTCATGCTCCTTTGCTCCAGGTGCATTGGGGCCAATTTACACATCTTAGATGGCTGCTCGCTAGCTTTTAAGACCTCAGACGCTACTTACTAGGGTGGGATGCAGAACATTTTCTTAATAAACTTTGTTACGCCAGTTGACCAGATGTCCCCAGAAACTATGGTTCCCAGAACTCAGTCTCATCTACTCTGTCCCTTGAAGTGCTTGGTTGTCTTCAGGAAGCTTCTTAGCTTTTCGTCTAGTCCAGTTGTATTGATTTCCCCTGTATTGTGTGTTGTCCTTCAATTCACCTAAGATAATTCTTGTCTACTACCTACTTAGTAAATTCCCCTCTCCATCCCTCCTCACCCTTGCAACTATCAAAGAATGTTTCCTTCTGTGTTTAAACTTTTTCTTGAGTTCTTATAATAGTTGTCTCATACACTATTTGTCTTTTTGCAACTGATTAATTTCACTCAGCATAATGCCCTTCAGATTCATCCATGTTGTGAGATGCTTTGCAGATACATCAGGATTCTTCATCACTGCACAGTATTCTATTGTGTGTATGTACCTTAATTTGTTTATCCATTCCTCTGTTGATGGGCACCTAGGCTGCTTCCATCTTTTTGCTATTGTGAACAGTGCTGCAATGAACATGGGTTTGCATATATCTATTCATTAGACGGCTCTTATTTCTCTAGGATATATTCCAAAGAGAGGGATTGCTGGATCATATAGTGCCTCTATTTCTAGCTTTTTAAGGAACCACAAATCGATTTCCAATGGGATTATACCATTTTATATTCCCATCAGCAGTGCATAAGTGTTTCAGTCTCTCCACAACCTCTTCAACATTTATAATTTTGTGTTTTTTTGGATTAATGCCAGCCTTGCCTGTTTTGATTTGCATTTCTCTAATGGCTAATGATCTTGAGCATTTCCTCATGTATCTGTTAGCTGCCTGAATGTTTTCTTTGGTGAAGTGTCTGTTCATATGCTTTGCTCATTTTTTAATTGTGTTATTTGTCTTTTTGTTGTTGAGGTGTTACAGTATCTTGTAGATTTTAGAGATTAAGCCCTTATCTGATATGTTGTAGCCAAGAATTTTTTCCCAGTCTGTAGGTTTTCTTTTTATTCTTTTAGTGAAGTCTTTTGATGAGCATAAGTATTTGATTTTTAGGAGCTCCCATTTATCTAGTTTCTCTTCTGGTGTTTGGGCATTGTTAGTTATGGCGTGAGGTATGGATCTTGTTTCATTTTTTTGCAGATGGATATGCAGATATACCAGCACCATTTGTTAAAGAGACTTTTCCCCATTTAATGGACTTTAGGCCTTTGTAAAATATCAGCTGCTCATAGATGGATTCTCAATTCTGTTCCATTGGTCTATGTACCTGTTGTTGTTCCAGCACCAGTCTGTTTTGACTACCATGGCAGTAAAATAGGTTCTAAATTCAGGTAGTGTGAGGCCTCTCACTTTGTTCTTCTTCTTCAGTAATGTTTTACTTACCTGGGGCCTCTTCCCTTTCCATATGAAGTTGGTGATTTGTTTCACCATCCCGATAAAAAATGTGGTTGGAATTTCGATTGGGACTGCATTGTATCTATAGATCGCCTTAGGTAGAATAGACATTTTCACAATGTTGAGTCTTCCTGTCCATGAGCAAGGTAGGTTTTTCACTTATGTAGGTCTCCTTTGGTTTCTTGCAGTAACCCAAAAAAAAGTGGCTCATAATTTTTCTGTATAGGTCTTTTACCTCTCTGGTTATATTTATTCCTAAGTATTTTATCTTCTCGGGGACTATTGTAAATGGTAATGATTTGGTGATTCCCTCTTCAAAGTTCTCTTTGTTGGTGTAGAGGGGTCCAACTGATTTTTGTATGTTTATCTTGCATCCTGATACTTTACTGAAATCTCCTATTAGATCCAGCAGTTTTCTTGTGGATTCTTTGGGGTTTTCTGTGTACAAGATCTTATCATCTGCAAATAGGTATACTTTTACTTCTTCCTTACCAATTTGGACACCCTCTATACTTTTACTTCTTCCTTACCAATTTGGACACCCTCTATTTCTTTTTCTAGCATAATTGCTCTGGCTAGCACCTCCAGCAGAATGTTGAATAAGAGTGATGATAAAGGGCATCCTTGTCTGGTTCCCCTTTTCAAGCAGAATGCTTTCAGACTCTCTCCTTTTAGGATGATGTTGGCTGTTGGCTTTGTATAAATGCCCTCTATTATTATTTTTTTTTTATTATGTTAAGGAATAATAATAATTTCTTATTATGTTGAGGAATTTCCCTTCTATTCCTATTTTGCTGAGAGTTTTTATCATGAATTGATGCTGGGCTTTGTCAAATGCCTTTACTGCATCCGTTGATAAGATCCTTTGGTTCTTATCTTTTATTTATGTGATAGATTACATTGATTGTTTTTCTAATGTTGATCCGTCCCTGCATACCTGATATGAATCCTACTTGGTCATGTTGAATTTTTTTTTTTTGATATGTTGTTGAATTTTTTTGGCTAGAGTTTTGTTGAGGATTTTTGTGCCTATGTTCCTAAGAGATATTGGTCCACAATTTTCTTTTTTTTGTGTTGTCTTTATCTGGTTTTGGTATTAGTGTTATGCTGGCTTCACAGGATGAGTTCGGGAGTATTCCACCCTTTTCTATGCTTTGCAATGCCTTTAATAAAAAAAAAAAATTTTTTTTTTTTTTTTTTGCCTTTAATAGTACTTAAAAAAAATTTTTTTTATGTTAACTCTTCTCTGAAACTTTGGTAGAATTCTCTGGTGAAGCCGTCAGGGCTAGGGCTATTTTTTGTTGGGAGTTTTTTAAATTACCTCTTCAATCTCTTTTTTTTGTTAGAGATTTATTTTTTCTATCTGGTTTGTTTTAGTTTAGGTAGGTAGTGTGTTTCTAGAAATTTGTGCATTTCCTCTAGGTTTTCAAATTTGTTGAAGTACAGTTTTTCATAGTATTCTGTTATGATTCTTTTAATTTCATTTGGGTCTGTTGTGATATCACCTATCTCATTTTTTATTTGGGTTATTTATTTCCTGTCCTGTTTTTCTTTTGGCAGTTTGGCAACGGTTTATTGATTTTGTTAATCTTTTCAAAGAACTAGCTTTTGGTCTTGTTGACTCTTTACATTGTTTTTGTATTATCTATTTCATTTATTTCTGTTCTAATTTTTATTTCCTTTCTTCTTGTGCCTGAAGGCTTCTTTTGCTGCTCTCTTTCTATTTTTTTGAGTTGTAGGTTAATGTTTTGATTTTATCTCTTTCTTCTTTTTGGATGTGTGCATTTATTTCTGTAAAATGACCACTGAATACTGCTTTTGCCCTGTCCCAAAGGTTCTGCTAGAATGTGATTCCATTCTTATTTGATTCCATGAATTTCTTTATTCAGTCCTTGATTTCTTCTACAACCCAGTAGTTTTTGAGCAAGGTGTTGTTCAGTTTCCATGTATTTGATTTTTTTTTCCTTGCTTTATCTGTTATTGATTTTACTTCTATGGCTTTATGGTCAGAAAAGATGCTTTGCAATATTTTGATGTTTTGGATTCTGCTAAGGCTTGCTTTGTGGCCTAATATGTGGTCTATTCTGGAGAATGGTCCATGTGCATTGGAAAAGAAAGTATACTTGGCTGCTACTGGGTAGAGTGTTCTGTATCTGTCTATGAAACCAAGTTTGTTGATTGTGGGCTTTAGATGGTCCTTGTATTTACTGAGCTTCTTTCTGGATGTTCTGTCCTTCGTGGAAAGTGGTGTGTTGAAGTCTCCTACTGTATTGTTGTGGAGCTATTTCCCTTTTCAATGCTGTTAGAGTTTGTTTTATGTATTTTGGAGCCCTTAGTTGGGTGCACAGATATTTATTACGGTTATGCCCTCCTGGTGTACTGGCCCTTTAGTCATTATATAGTGTCCTTCCTTATCCTTTGTGGTGATTTTGCTTTAAAGTCTATTTTTTCAAGGATTAATATTGTCACTATCGCTCTTTTTTCTTGTTTGCTTACATATATTTTTTCTATCCTTTGAGTTTTAGTTTGTGTCTTTAAGTCTAAGGTGTGTCTTTTGTAGGCAGCATATAGATGAATCGTGTTTTTAGCCATTCTGCCACTCCCTATCTATCTATTGGTGCATTTAGACCATTTATATTCAGTGTAATTGTTGATAGGTATGAGTTTAGTGCTGTCATTTTGATTTGTGTGTGTGTGTGTGTGTGTGTGTGGTGTTGACAGTTTTTGTTCCACTTAATTTTCTGTGCTCAGGTGTTTTTCTTTATGTATTTTCTTTTCATCTTTTTCATTTTTTCATTTGCTGAGTCCTATGTTTATCTTGTTTTTTTATTGTGATATGTAGGTTTGTTAATTTCCTTTGTGGTTACCTTAAAATTTTCCTCTTTTTTTTTTAAGTTTAAACCAATCTTCTATTTCTCAATATCACCTTAACTTCCTCTCCATATGAAGTTCTGTGACTACACTCTTTAGTCCCTTTTTTTTGTTTTAACGTTTTCATCTTTTACTTATTGGTGTCTCTGTTTCCCTATTTTCAGTGTTCTAGCTTTGACTTATTTTTGCAACTTCCCTATCTGGGTTGATATCTGGTTGTTCTGTACTGTGTTCTAGTTTTGGGTTATTATCTGATATTACTGATTCTTTAGTTAGAGGACTTCCTTTAGTATTTCTTGTAATTTTTGTTTTGTTTTTACAGATTTCCTTAACTTCTGTTGATCTGGGAATGCCATAATTTCACCTTCATATCTGAGAGACAGTTTTGCTGGATATATAATTCTCGGCTGGCAATTTTTTTTTCTTCAGGGTTTTATATATGACACCCCGTTGCCTTCTTGCCTGCATGGTTTCTGCTGAGTAGTTCAAGCTTAGTCTTACTGACTCTCCTTTCTAGAGGACTTTTTCTTTATCCCTAGCCATTCTTAAAATTCTTATATTTGGTTTTGGCAAGTTTGATTATAATATGTCTTGGTGTCTTTCTTGTGGGATCTACCTTGTGTGGGGTTCAATGAGCTTCTTGGTTAGGTATCTTCTTATCTTTCACGATATCATGGAGGTTTTCTGCCAGCAAATGTTCAAAAATTCTTCTGCATTTTCTGCTATCCTCCCCTCCAACCCTCTCCCCCCGCCCTATTCTGGTACTCCAGTCACTGGTAGGTTATTCTTCTTGATAGAGTCCCACATAATTCTTAGGGTTTCCTCATTTTTTTTTAATTCATTGATTTTTACTCAAGTAAATTGGTGTCAAGTGCTTTATCTTGTCTCACTAATTCTGACTTCCCATTGCCTTAATTCTACTCCTATGACTTTCTACTGAGTTGTCTAGTTCTGAAATTTCATTGTTAATCTATGGATTGTAGCAGCCTGTTAAATTTGTCACTCTGCTCTTGTATAAAACCCAGTGTCGTTGAGTCGATTCCAACTCATAGCGACCCTATAGGACAGAGTAGAACTGCCCCACAGAGTTTCCAAGTAGCGCCTGGCAGATTCGAACTGCCATCCCTTTGGTTAGCAGCCGTAGCACTTAACCACTATGCCACCAGGGTTTCTCTGCTCTTGTATAGCTTTCTTAAATTCCTTTATTGCTTTGTCTATGTGTTCCTTGGCTTAGTCTGATATCTCCTTCCTGATCTCTTAAAGAGCTTCGTATATTAATCTTTTGAATTCTACCTCTGGTAATTGTAAGACCTTTTCTTCCTTTGGGAGGTATCCTGGTTTTTTGTTTTGGTCACTTTTGGAGCCATCATGGTCTCCTTCTTTAAAAGTGGTTTGATATTGACCGTTGTCTCTAAGCCATCAATAAGTTATGTTTATTTATTGCATGTTTGCTTACCGTGTCATAACTTCTTGTTTTGTTGTGATATACCCACATAGGCTGGGCATGTAAGCTAACTTGATTATTGGTGTCTTTGAAGCTCTCACATCCTGTTGCCAGGCAGTTAGAGCTACTACTAGGTGTGTGAGCCCAGGAGTCCATTTACTTTTCTTATGTGGATTCAGCTCAGGTGTCCAGGTCATTAGACACAGAGTATGTGGTGCAAGCTCTCACGTACAGTCCTAGCCAGGCAGGGCTATGTAGCAGTTACTGGAGCAGGCATATGCATCTGGATGCAGTAGGGGGTTATGTGCTGAGTAAGGTAGGGGGCTGACGGCTGCCCCTGAGTACCTAAGTGGAAGGCATCTCCCTGTCCCTAGAGCATTTAGGTGGATGGGTCTTGCAGTTGGACTTTAGGCACCCAATGCTGTTCACTTTAAGGACTTGGAAGCACCACTTATTCTCAGACCTGTCATGGGTGGCTAGATAGTATGGGTAAAGTTGCCAGTCCTCAGGCCCCTGTTGTGGGTAGGTGAGGCCCCAGCTTAACCAGCAGGGTAGTGTCAAAGTCATGAATCTGTCACTGCTCCTTAGCTGTTGCAGTCAAAAATAGGCTTCAGGTATATATCCTGTTGTACAATGCTAATGAGGGCCTACACTGTTGAATGGGCCCACACAGGTCTAGGCAGGGGTGAAAGGCATTCGAAGTCCTTGGACCCCTTGTGCCTGTGCCTAGGCAAAGGGGCATGCCTGCCCTGAGTCCTGGCTTAGGGATCGTGGCAATTTTTTAAAGCCATGAGACTGGTTTGAGTGTGGTAAGTCCTGAGCTCCCAACTTAGGGGAGTTGGCAGTTTCTTTTTGTTTGTTCATTTGATAATTTGTTCTGTCCCCAAAGCTGGGAGACCAGCTAGGCATGTCAGGTCCCACTTCTGGCCTAACAGGGATGGCACCTGCTGAACATTGCTGGGCTGGCACCAGAGCAGAGCAAAGAGTGTGCAGGTGAGGGGAAGAGAGGAACTTCTCCCTTATGGAAGCCCCAGGGGAAAAAGGTTATTTTGATCCTGAACAGTAGGCTAGACACTTGCACTTAACTTTCACAGGTCCATCTCCACTTTCCCCTGGCTCTGGAGGCTTGTGCAGACTCTCCACCACTTGGCTTTTCCCCACGAGATAAAATGCATCCCGCGTACGACTGCTAACCTTAGCCCAAGTGCACCAAACAATCCAGCCTGCAGGGTGCTGGCTAGGTCAGATCTGGAACTTCATTGTTTCTTCTGAACTGTCTCTCCCTCCCCCTTCCACTCAGTCCAACTCCTCAACTTTGTCTTTGATGTTCAGGGCTCCTAGATTGTAATATATAATTGATTCACTTGTTTTTTCAGGTCTTTGCTGTAAGAGGGACCATAGGAAGCTTTCGACTATTCCGCCATCTTGGTCCCACCTCTGCATACACATTTCAGTATAGTTAAGTTCTGAGGAACACATTTAAAGGAAACAGGATCCAAAGTATATGTAGCAAGAACATGGCTCCAAGCTGTCATTTGTTATGACTCAGCGACATTGGGCCAACATATCAATGTAGGTAAATAGTTAATAGTAGGCTAGTGTTTTAGGAAGGGGATGATCAACACAATATAAAATCCTGTACAAGGGTAAGAAAACCAACCAACAAACCCATGAGGCCTCTGTACATGAACCATTGTATGCGGATCCAGTCACTGTACCCTATGCAGGATAAATGAAGTTAACAGGCCAACCAAAGGTCTGGGAAGAAGTGGTGGCTGCAGAAATATTATATAAAGAGTGTTTATATAATATCAGGATATTAAAAAAGAAACTAGAAAGACAAAGACTCTAGTCTGGAAGTACTCTGAAGAATGGTGTGACTGATACTGTAAAACCACTAAAGGTTATGTATACTGCCATTTTCTCACCTCCAGTTCCTCTAAACCCTCAGGATGATTTTATTCCCCCCCCTACTTTCCCTTACTAGAGTCACTACAGACTTTAAGTTAGCAGCTGAGCACTTAACCATTGCACCTCCAGGGCTCTTGTACTGCCCATACTACCCCTTATTCAAAGCTTAACTCAAATGCCACCGTTTCCATGGAATCTTCATTAACCTATCAGTTAACATTAATATTTCCTCTCCTCTTCTGTCTTCCTTAGCACTTTATTTGGCATGTGTTATACTTCTTATCCCCTTCTTTGGACTTCACATTTGACACCCCACTATATCAATAGGGAAGCAAAATATTGTAGAACATCCCAAATTTTGAGGCTAATGTCAACAAGGACAACTTTGCCTTTCTACAGTGGAACTTCTGGTGTTGCAGACAGAAGACTAGGCTACAAGAATCACAGTTTCTGTCATCCTTAGCTTGTCTCAGACAGCTGGAAATTCATAGATGACAAACTTGCTCCACAAATATAATAGGCCTAATGCTCACTGAAAAGCTTATTTATGGGCAATGATGGCTTGGGAAGTCTACTTTGTCTGTAATGAATCAGGTTATCAGGTGGGCCAATGTGAACAAGATCTCTAGGCCAAAACATCATTTATACAACACTTTCTTGCCTTCCAAGAATTTGTAAAATAAAAGCCAAAAAAAAAAAAAAAAAAAAAAAGCCAGACATTGAAAAAGATTACACCTACCCCCTACAACTGAGGGAAAATTCACTGATTTCTACTCTCTTTTCCTTGCCTTCATAAATCGTAAAACTAAACTTACCCTAGGGATTTCATTTCTCTGAACTGAATGTACAGGCATAAAACAAATTTTGTTCTCAGAGGACATCCTATTTTTGTTTCATTAGTTCAAGGAAAGGGTCACTCAATTTTTAAAGCATTCGGGTTCATCTTTGCTATGATTCATACTACCTAACATCCACAGAAACATTCTATATACTGAAATGTATCTTACAATATAAAATGTGTCTCCATGGACCCCATAATGGTGGTACTTCACATAAAGTATTCAAAAGCTACATTATAGACATGTGAGTCTATGCAAGGTGACCAGAAATAGAAAAGTAGACTTATTTTTGTTGAATTTTATACAATTGTTATCCTATGTTCTATTTCCAAGATATAGTTTTTTTTCTTCCCAGGAAAGGGAAAATGCTTCCAGGTGGAGGTGGGGAGCTCTTAAAAATTTCCCCAAATATGAGGTCTAAATTCATTCTTATTCTCTTTTATACATTTGTATTCTGTGTTTCATCATCTCATTGCTATTTCATTCTACAGAGAAGGAAGTGACAAAATTTTTTATTAAAGTAATAAAGGAAAAAGGATTCATCATAATTTAATTAAATAAAATGAATTCTTGTGATTTTAATGTAAGACCATGTGAGAGACTATGATCTCTTAAGGAATACTGAATTACAGAAACTAGATTTTTACCAAATAGAACAATTTAATTATATTAATAATTTCTATGGCTCTATTGTTTCATATGTCTTTTGGGGGGGGTCGTATGCTTTTTGTCTCTAAATTCTTTCCACGGAACAATTAAATTGTTTTAAAAGGCTTTCTCATTCTACTGCTGTTGAGGGTTTTTTTTCCCCTCTCTATGGCCAGAATTCTAATTTTTTTTGGAGGGGAGGTATGGCCAGAATTCCAATTCCCACAGTGGTTATCCATAGGAAACTATGATCACCAGATTTTTCACAGAACTTATCTGTCTTCATGAATTAAAGATCACAAAGACTTAAATTCCTCAAAAACCAATAGGGAGAGAGGATTCAGACTAAACTTTTTTTTTTTTTTTTGCCAAATTATCGTTATTATTTTCTTTTAAAATCCTAAGGATCTCAGATAGGAAGGTCAAACCAAGCACAACACAGCTGGAGTCTGAAAAAAAGTTGCTGAAACAAGGAGGAAGCAGTTATTTCTAGTGTAGTTCTTTCAAATTTCCTGCGGTAAAGAAGTTGTCCAACTTACAGGCATTCAGTGCACCTAGAATGGCGAGGTAAAACAAATGTTTAGAAGTCTATTTCATTGACAAATCTAAAACACAAGTCATATTGGCCTTATTCCAAGAATTAATAGCCCCCAACACTGGTCCTCTCCATCTGGTGAGACAGAATGTCAGAGATTCCAACTCACATATGGCAGAAGACCCTGGCCTTAGTCAGCCAGCTAGTTATCCGTGGAAGCGGCTCAAGGCTGACACTCAGATTGACTGGTTCACACTAATTGACTTCACACAGATTCCATTTATCTCCTAGAAGATCCCTTGGCAGCAGCTTATAATGGTGTATCCTAGGATGCTTGCCTGCATGCATTTTTAAAGTGGCAGTGCTTGATAAATCTGAGTCCAGAGAACAGTTCACAGATTGAGGACGAGGTGCAATCAGAAAACATCAAGAGGCACAGCTGGGACTTGGTTGCTTGCTTGACTAGTTGGAGCAGCTGAGCATTAACTGTGCCTTCTTTTCTGATGGCTGCCCCTTGTCACTGGGAAAAATCAGAGAGCCACTCCCTTTTTCCTTCACCACCCACCTCCCAAAGGCAAAGAGTCACAACCAAGTAGCATGGGCAGCTGTAGAGAAAGCTAATTTGACCACTTAATGTACACTCTTTAAAGACTATGATACTGATGATCTAGGTAAAACCACGGTGGATATCTAAGGTTAGATGCTGGAAATTTGGACTAGGTAAAATGCAGTCAGAAAAAGAAGATAGGAAAAGAGAATTTCAAATTATCTTATTTACTTTCAATAACGAGGCCCTAACAAATAACTGAGATGATGTGATTTTGGGGTTAGTTTAGTTTTTTTTTTTTTAAGTGATCATCTAAAGAAAAGGATCATGCGTTTATGCTTGCTCTCCCTCTGTCTACCACAGATTTGGGGGAAAGACGCACAAGAGGACTGTATTTGTCAAATGATTCATGGACGAATGTATGAACAAACAAGTCACTATTCTCTGTATGGAGAACCACTTATTACTTTAAAATTAAGGCATGCAATACTGAGACTCCTAATGGTAACAATATCAGTATCCAAAAGCAACAGGAATTGAGAAGATCATTTAATGGCACTAGAGCAAGCAGCATTAAATAATAACAGTCCAATGGCAAATATGCCAAAGTAGTGACAAAGCACATTTAGCACTTACAAGGTTAATCACTGTGCTGCAGTGGCTAATTGATGAAAAAAAATAGGATTAAGGTTTTTGCATGAGCCTGACATGATCCTGTTGTCTTAAGCTTTGAAAAACAGCTGGGATCATCTTCTTATAAGCTCTAACTCAAAGATGTTTAAGCGGTCGCCAATCCAATTAAACAATATAAGGAAGAATCCTACTGAGCACCAACATCAGAGTTTTTCTTAATGAAAAACAGTATAATTGCTGGCTACACAGCTCCCTGATCTCACATTAAGTATAATAGATTGCTGATTTACACTGAACATGCCAGTCCCAGCTTTCTACATCGGTGTGCTTAATTTTAGGTCTTATTCTTTATTATGTAACTTGTAATCCTTTAGGCCGACAACTGTGTCTGGATATTGGGCAAGGATTGTACTTGGCAATGCAGGGATTCTGCTTCTAAAAGTGATAGTTTAATTGAATGCTATAGTATGATTAGATTTTCAAAGAATTACATATATTACTCTTCTTTTTTACTTGGCTAGTTTCTCATGTTTCCTTTGACAAATGTTTAAGATCAATGTTCAGGAATAGAGACTTTGTTGAGAAACACAGCTTTCACAAATGAAAGACAAGTAGTTTATTGTTATGGAAATTTGTCCATATGGTATTAAAATACCCAATTAAAAAAAATTCCTGGCTCAACCTGAAACAGGGTGACCTCAGTCAAGTTACTTCTTTCTGGTTCTCAGTTCCCTCATCTAAAAAATAGTAATAATGATGGTGCTTATTGATGTATAGAATTATTTTTAGAATAAGTTAAAACATGCAAAGTGTTTGGACTGGAACCTAGAAAGTAGTAAGAGCTAAATAAATCCAATATTATTCCTTTTGTTATATATGTCCTTGTATATAAATGTGTAAATGGATTATGATGTCCAACCTTCAGACTGAGAGGCATTTTATTTTATTAGTGATAAAGTAATATTTAAAATTTTTCTGACTTAATATAAGAACAAAAGCAAAAAAAGGTCCAAGCCTATTGCCGTTGAGTGGATTCCAACTCATAGCGACCCTATAAGACAAAGTAGAACTTCCCCACAGGGTTTCCAAGGGTGTAAATCTTTATGGAAGCAGACCGCCGCATCTTTCTCCTGCAGAGCAGCTGGTGGGATCGAACCGCTCACTTTTCAGCCGAGTGCTTCACCACTGTGTCACCAGGGCTCCTCAATATAACAGTAAATACTTAAAATATTTATATAATCTTAGACTTCATTTAACATTGTAGAAATATGTAAGATAATTTTAGTGACCCATTTAAAACAACAGTTTAAGGAGGCGTGCTGGTTTGTATCCATCTGGTGACATCTGTAACCAAATAAAATTCAGTCCAAAGTTATTAATTCATCTCCTTTCTCCTATCCAGACCGCTGAATACAGGAGGAAATAAAAATGGTTTCTGACAATGCTAGCTGGATAAAACAGTACCTCAGTGGAAAGTTATTCTAATAGCACCTTTTTCTAAAAAAATAATTTTTCTTGTGCTTTAAGTGAAAGTTTACAAATCAAGTCAGTCTGTCACATATAAGCTTATACACACCTTACTCCATACTCCCACTTACTCTCCCCGAGTCAGCCCGCTCCCTCCTTCCAGTCTATTCTTTCCTGACGGTGTTGCCAGTTTCTAACCCTCTCTACCCTCCCATCTCCCCTCCAGACAGGAGATGCCATCACAGTCTCAAGTGTCCACCTGATACAGGTAGTTCACTCTTCATCAGCATCTCTCTCCAACCCATTGTCCATTCCCTTCCATGTCTGATAGTTGTCTTCGGAAATGGTTCCTGTCCTGGGCCAACAGAAGGCTTGGGGACCATGACCGCCGGGATTCTTCTAGTCTCAGTGAGACCGTTAAGTCTGGTCTTTTTATGAGAATTTGGGGTCTGCATCCCACTGTTCTCCTGCTCCCTCAGGGGTTCTCTGTTGTGCTCCCTGTCAGGGCAGTCATCTGTTGTGGCCGGGCACCATCTAGTTCTTCTGGTCTCAGGATGATGTAAGTCTCTGGTTCATGTGGCCCTTTCTGTCTCTTGGGCTCTTAGTTATCGTATGACCTTGGTGTTCTTCATTCTCCTTTGATCCAGGTGGGTTGAGATCAATTGATGCATCTTAGATGGCCACTTGTTAGCATTTAAGACCCAAGACTCCACACTTCAAAGTGGGATGCAGAATGTTTTCATAATAGAATTATTTTGCCAATTGACTTAGAAGTCTCCTTAACCAATAGTCCCCAAACCCCTGCCCTTGCTCCACTGACGTTGGAAGCATTCAGTTTATCCCGGAAAACTTCTTTGCTTTTGGTCCAGTCCAGTTGAGTTGACCGTCCGTGTATTGAGTATTGTCCTTCCCTTTACCTAAAGTAGTTCTTATCTACTAATGAACCAGTAAATAACCCTCTCCCACCCTCTCTCCTTCCCCCCCAGTAACCACAAAAGTATGTGTTCTTCTCAGTTTATACTATTTCTCAAGATCTTATAATAGTGGTCTTATACAATATTTATCCTTTTGCCTCTGACTAATTTCACTCAGCATAATGCCTTACAGGTCCCTCCATGTTATGAAATGTTTCACAGATTCGTCACTGTTCTTTATCGATGCGTAGTATTCCATTGTGTGACTATACCATAATTTATTTAACCATTCATCTGTTGATGGACACCTTGGTTGCCTCCAGCTTTTTGCTATTGTAAACAGTGCTGCAATAAACATGGGTGTGCATATATCTGTTCGTGTAAAGGCTCTTATTTCTCTAGGGTATATTCCGAGAAGTGGGGTTTCTGGGTTGAATGGTAGTTCTATTTCTAACTTTTTAAGAAAACGCCAGATAGATTTCCAAAGTGAATATACCATTTTACATTCCCACCAGCAGTGTATGAGTTCCAATCTCTCCGCAGCCTCTCCAATATTTATTATTTTGTGTTTTTTGGATTAATGCCAGCCTTGTTGGAGTGAGATGGAATCTCATTGTAGTTTTAATTTGCATTTCTCTAATGGCTAATGATCGAGAGCATTTTCTTATGTATCTGTTAACTGCCTGAATACCTTCTTTAGTGAAGCCCGTGTTCATATCCTTTGCTCACTTTTTGATTGGGTTGTTTGTCTTTTTGTGGTTGAGTTTTAACAGAATCATACAGATTTTAGAGATCAGGCGCTAGTCGGAGATGTCATAGCTGAAAATTTTTTCCCAATCTGTAGGTGGTCTTTTTACTCTTTTGGTGAAGTCTTTAGACGAGCATAGGTGTTTGATTTTTAGGAGCTCCCAGTTATCTGGTTTTTCTTCGCCATTTTTA
The DNA here is from genome assembly GCF_030014295.1 of Loxodonta africana. Lineage (NCBI taxonomy): Eukaryota > Metazoa > Chordata > Mammalia > Proboscidea > Elephantidae > Loxodonta > Loxodonta africana. Next base: position 52,081,911 of record NC_087353.1, read on the forward strand.
GTAATGTTTTGTATTCTGTTTATGCCTTGTATTGGGGCTCCTGATGTCCCTATTTTTTCTTTCATGATCTTTATCATTTTAGTCTTTATGTTTAGGTCTTTGATCCACTTGGAGTTAGTTTTTGTGCATGGTGTGAGGTATGGGTTCTGTTTCTTTTTTTTGCAAATGGATATCCAGTTATGCCAGCACCATTTGTTACAAAGACTATCTTTTCCCCAATTAACTGACACTGGGCCTTTGTCAAATATCAGCTGCTCATATGTGGTTGGATTTATATCTGGGTTCTCAATTCTGTTCCATTGGTCTATGTGCCTGTTGTTGTACCAGTACCAGGCTGTTTTGACTACTGTGGCTGTATAATAGATTCTAAAATCAGGTAGAGTGAGCCCTCTCACTTTCTTCTTCTTTTTCAGTAATGCTTTACCTATCTGGGGCTTCTTTCCCTTCCTTATGAAGTTGGTGATTTGTTTCTCCATCACATTAAAAAACGTCATTGGAATTTGGATCGGAAGTGCATTGTATGTATAGATGGCTTTTGGTAGAATAGACATTTTTACTATGTTAAGTCTTCCTATCCATGAGCAAGGTATGTTTTTCCACTTACGTAGGTCTTTTTTAGTTTCTTGCACTAGTACTTTGTAGTTTTCTTTGTATAGGTCTTTTACATCTTTGGTAAGATTTATTCCAAAGTATTTTATCTTCTTGGGGGCTACTGTGAATGGTATTGATTTGGTGATTTCCTCTTCGATGTTCTTTTTGTTGATGTAGAGGAATCCAAGGGACTTTTGTATGTTTATCTTATAACCTGAGACTCTGCCAAAATCTTCTATTAGTTTCAGCAGTTTTCTGGAGGATTCCGTAGGGTTTTCTGTGTATAAGATCATGTCATCTGCAAATAGAGATAATTTTACTTCTTCCTTGCCAATCTGGATGCCCTTTATTTCTTTGTCTAGCCTAATTGCTCTGGGTAGGACCTCTAGCACAATGCTGAACAAGAGTGGTGATAAAGGTCATCCTTGTCTGGTTCCTGTTCTCAAGGGAAATGTTTTCAGGCTCTCTCCATTTAGAGTGATGTTGGCTGTTGGCTTTGTATAGATGCCCTTGATTATGTTGAGGAATTTTCCTTCAATTCCAATTTTGCTGAGAGTTTTTATCATGAATGGGTGCTGGACTTTGTCAAATGCCTTTTCTGCATCAATTGATAAAATCATGTGGTTTTAGTCTTTTGTTTTATTTATATGCTGGACATTAATGGTTTTTCTAATATTAAACCAACCTTAAATACCTGGTATAAATCCCACTTGGTCGTGGTGGATTCTTTTTTTGATATGTTGTTGAATGCTATCGGCTAGAATTTTGTTGAGGATTTTTGCATATATGTTCATGAGGGATATAGGTCTGTAATTTTCTTTTTTTTGTGGTGTCTTTACCTGGTTTTGGTATCAGGGATATGGTGGCTTCATAGAATGAGTTAGGTAGTATTCCATCATTTTCTATGGTTTGAAATACCTTTAGTAGTAGTGGTGTTAACTCTTCTCTGAAAGTTTGGTAGAACTCTGCAGTAAAGCCGTCCGGTCCAGGGCTTTTTTTTTTTTTGTTGTTGTTGGGAGTTTTTTGATTACCTTTTCAATCCCTCTTTTTTTTTTGTTATGGGTCTATTTAGTTGTTCTACTTCTGATTGTGTTAGTTTAGGTAGGTAGTGTTTTTCTCGGAATTCATCCATTTCTTCTAGGTTTGCAAATTTGTTAGAGTACAATTTTTTGTAATAACCTGATATGATTCTTTTAATTTCAGTTGGGTTTGTAGTGATGTGGCCCATCTCGTTTCTTATTCGGGTTATTTGTTTCCTTTCCTGTATTTCTTTAGTCAGTCTGGCCAATGGTTTATCAATTTTGTTAATTTTTTCAAAGAACCAGCTTTGGCTTTGTTAATTCTTTCAATTGTTTTTCTGTTCTCTAATTCATTTAGTACAGCTCTAAATTTGATGATTTGTTTTCTTCTGGTGCCTGATGGATTCTTTTGTTGCGCGCTTTCTATTTGTTCAAGTTGTAGGGACAGTTCTCTCATTTTGGCTCTTTCTTCTTTATGTATGTGTGCCTTTATCAATAGAAATTGACCTTTGAGCACTGCTTTTCCTGTGTGCCAGAGGTTTTCATAGGAAGTGTTTTCATTCTCGTTGCATTCTATGAATTTCTTTATTCCGTCCTTAATGTCTTCTATAACCCAGTCTTTTTTGAGCAGGGTATTGTTCAGTTTCCAAGTATTTGATTTCTTTTCCCTGATTTTTCTGTTATTGATTTCCACTTTTATGGCCTTGTATTCTGAGAAGATGCTTTGTAATATTTCGATGCTTTGGATTCTGCAAAGGTTTGTTTTATGACCTAATATGTGGTCTATTCTAGAGAATGTTCCATGTGCTCTAGAAAAAAAAGTATACTTTGCAGCAGTTGGGTGGAGTGTTCTGTATAAGTGTGTGAGGTCAGGTTGGTTGATTGTAGCAATTCGGTCCTCCGTGTCTCTATTGAGCTTCTTACTGGAAGTCCTGTCCTTCTCCGAAAGTGGCGTGTTGAAGTCTCCTACTATACTTGTGGAGGTGTCCATCTCACTTTTCACTTCTGTTAAAGTTTGTTTTCTGTATCTTGCAGTCCTGTCATTGGGTGCATAAATATTTAATATGGTTATATCTTCCTGATCAATTGTCCCTTTAATCATTATGTAGTGTCTTTCTTTATCCTTTGTGGTGGATTTAACTTTAAAGTCTATTTTGTCAGAAATTAATATTGCTACTCCTACTCTTTTTTGCTTGTTGTTTGCTTGATATATTTTTTCCATCCTTTGAGTTTTAGTTTGTTTGTGTCTCTAAGTCTAAGGTGTGTCTCTTGTAGGCAGCATATAGACGGATCATGTTTCTTTATCCAGTCTGAGACTCTCTGTCTCTTTATTGGTGCATTTAGTCCATTTACATTCAGCGTAATTATAGATAAGTATGTGTTTAGTGCTGTCATTTTGATGCCTTTTTGTGTGTGTTGTTGACAATTTCCTTTTTCCACTTCCTTTTTTGTGCTGAGACATTTTTCTTTGTAAATTGTGTGTTCCTCATTTTCATAGTATTTGGATTTATGTTTGCTGAGTCGTTATGTTTTTCTTGTTTTTTTTTTTTTTGAGTTGTGGAATTGTTAGACCTTTTTGTGGTTACCTTAATATTTACCCCTATTTTTCTAAGTGAAAACCTAACTTGTATTGTCCTATATCGCCTCATTTCCCCCTCCATATGGCAGTTCTATGCCTCCTGTATTTAGTCCCTCTTTTTGATTATTTTGCTCTTTTACATGTTGACTTCAATGATTCCCTGTTTTGAGCATTTTTTTCTTTTTAAAATTAATCTTTGTTTTTGTGAGTTCCGTTTGAGTTGATATCATGATGTTTTGTTCTGTGACCTTGTGTTGTGCTGGTATCTGATATTATGGACTTTCTGACCAATTTCCTTTAGTATTTCTTATAGCTTTGGTTTGGTTTCTTCAAATTCTCTAAGCTTGTGTTTATCTGTAAATGTTTTAATTTTACCTTCATATTTGAGACAGCATTTTGCTGGATATATAATCCTTGGCTGGCAGTCTTTCTCCTTCAGTGCTCTATCTATGTCATCCCATGTCTTCTTGACTGCATGGTTTCTGCTGAGTAGTCTGAACGTATTCTTATTGATTCTCCTTTGTAGGAGACCTCTGTTTTATCCCTGGCTGCTTTCAAAATTTTCTCTTTATCTTCGGTTTTGGTAAGTTTGATGATAATATGTTTTGGTGATTTTCTTTTTGGATCAGTCTTATATGGGGTTCGATGAGCATCTTGGATAGATATCCTTTCGTCTTTCATGATGTCGGGGAAGTTTTCTGCTAACAGATCTTCAACTATTCTGTCTGTATTTTCTATTATCCCTCCCTGTTCTGGGACTCCAATCACATGCAAGTTATTTTTCTTGGTAGAGTCCCACATGATTCTTAGGGTTTCTTCATTTTTTTTAATTCTTTTTTCTGATTTTTTTTTCAGCTATATTGGTGTCAATTCCCTTGTCCTCCAGGTCCCCTACTCTGCATTCCAATTGCTTGATTCTGCTCCTCTGACTTCCTATTGAGTTGTCTAATTCTGTAATTTTCCTGTTAATCTTTTCGATTTCTGAATGCTGTCTCTCTATGTATTCTTGCAGCTTATTAATTTTTCCACTATGTTCTTTAATAATCTTTTTGATTTCTTGCACTGCTTTATCAGTGTGTTCTTTGGCTTTTTCTGTAGATTGCCTTATTTCATTTCTGAGGTCATCCCTGATGTCTTGAAGCATTCTGTAAATTAGTTTTTTATATTCTGCATCTGGCAATTCCAGGATTGTATCTTCATTTTGGGAAAGATTTTGATTCTTTAGTTTGAGGAGTTGTAGAAGCAATCATGGTCTGCTTCTTCACATGGTTTGATATCGACTGCTGTCTCTGAGCCATCTATAAGATATTGTAGTGATTTATTTTGTATTTTCTCACTGAGTCTTATACTGTTTTGTTTTCTTTCAATATACATAGATGGGCTGCTAGATTGCAGTATCTTGATTGTTGTTGCCCTTGAATCTCTTATGTCCTATTACCATCTGTTTTGGGTTGTTACCAGATATATAAGCCTAAGAGTCTGTTCACTATTCTTGAGTAGAATCTGATTTTGAGTCACCAAGTGTGTGGGGTAGACTGTCACCTATTCGCTTAGAGGAGTACTGGTGATAGTTGTGTGCACCAGATTCTAGTAGCAGCAGGTGGTCACACTCCGGGGAGGGGAGGATGCTGACAGGCTTCCCCCAAATGCCAGTGAGGTAGGTGTGTCTCTGTTCCTAAAGCACTTTGGCAGGTGGGCTCTGTAGCTGTACCTTAGGCACCCAATGCAAGTACCTCTACAGATTGGAGGTGTCACCATCCTTAGACCCCTAAGGCAGGAGCCTAGGTGGTCTGGGGAGGGGAGCTTCAGCCTTCAGTTCCCGGTTGTGGGTCCGTGAGGGCTCTGTTGAATAGGCAGAGATATCAGACCTGGGAAACTTGTCTTTCCAGTAATCAGCTAAAACAATTACAGTCAGATCCCTCTCAGAAATGCCTTTGCATTCAAATAGCCACCTTGTTCCCTGTAGGGATGAAAGCCCAAGATAGTGGATCGCATATGCTTGGCTGGAGCTGGTTCTGTATTTTTAGTCCAATTAGGGAAGGATTTGTCGTCCCTGGGTTTTTTGTAGCTGCTTCTCTCAGGCCAGGAGAATGGGTTAGGAAAAGACCAAAGGAAAAAAAAGAAAAACCGCAGAGCACTTCACTCTCTGGCTCAGGAAAGTCCAATGTTAATGAAGCCACTTGGGAAGGGGAGGGGAGGGATCAGATAAATAGGAGGAGTAGCACCCTGGAATATAGACAAAGTTACTTATCTTGTTTCGTGATGACTGTTTTATCTGAGATTCCCGAGGCATGTGTAGCCTGTGTGCACTGGCTGGGTCGAGATTGCCCTCGAGGGTCAGGCCCGCATCCTGTGCTTGTGCTGTCTCAGAAGCCTTGGTCAGTTCCTCCACTCCCAGTCCAAAGCCCAGCGCCAAGGTTCCTCTGCTGGGACGCCACACTCTAGGCTCCAAAATCAGTCACTGCCTCCCGGTGACTTCCTCTCCTGTCAGCCACGTCACTGCACTGGCTGGGCTTCCCCCGAGGTCACTTCTGGGGGCTAGGGCTGCAACCCGTGTTTGCACTGTCTCAGGATGCTGTGTTCAGCTCTCCTGTGCCCAGTCCAAAGCCTGGCGCCAAGGTTTTCTGACTGGGACGCTGGCTCCAGGCTCCAAAAACAGTTGTTGCTTCCCCGTGGTTGTTCACTTTCAGTCTCTGTCACTCAGGTCAACTCTTTAGATCTGTATTTGATGGTCAGGGTTCATAGATTGTCATGTATGTGATCGATTCACTTGTTTTTCTGAGTCTTTGTTGCAAGAGGGGTCCGAGGTAGCTTCTACCTAGTCAGCCATCTTGGCCCCACCCTAATAGCACCTTTTTACTGATAAGTTATTTTGAATGGAAATGATGACATGTCCATAGCCTTTAGAAACACTATAGAGATAACTCTTACAGAGAAATTTATTTGGGTTTTGAAGTTTAAATTATTGTATGGGCACATGAGAATTTCAGATTAGGATATAATTAGATCATAATCTTCTAAATGAGCAGCTATTGTCTTTTATATTTTAAAGTAAGAAGCGAATTAAGCACAGACCTTGTACCATCACTTGCAGGGGCCTATCTACAGATAATAGGGTTGCTATGAGTCGGAATCGACTCGACGGCACTGGGGTTTTTTGGGTATGGCAATTAGTGTTAAATTCCTGAATGATATCTCAACTGGCTATGGAAACTGTGACAGCCAATAGAAACTGGTCCTTGGCTCCCCTCCTCAAGCTGCACTCAGGGAACATGCCCTACCTGCCATAACTTAGTTGTGCCTCTCATCACCTTTACCTGAACTGTCAGCCTTTTTACTGGTTTCCATGCACACATTAGGTTTTGAGAATGTAACAGTATTAAAATTGGAAGTCTAATCAAACTGAGCTCCATCAAAAGCAAAAACATGACTGCAGGTGGTAATTTGATAGAGTACACAACTACAACACAGAAGCTGGGGCTTACTGACATTGTCCCTCTGTCTCCTTTCTAAGGTAGAAAGGACCATTAAAAATCATATGAAATAACAGCAATCAGAAAACTCCCTTTTCCTTAAATACTGGGTTAAACCCTGAAAAAAAAACACATGCTTGCATCCATCTTAAAATATACACTTTGATACATATATATATATATATATATATACACACACATATATATATTTATACACACACAAACACACTTATTTTGGTACATTATTATAAAAAGACAAGTGTATTTGTGTGTGTGCCTGTGTGCACGCACATGCATGTTTGTATGTTTAAAGGTAAGATGGGGTATGTTAAGAATATTTTATATTCAACTCTAGCCGTAGTTAATAAACATATCTAGTTTGACCCAGATTTTTCTACTTTTGTTGCTCCCTCTCCCCCTCCACCACACACACGCACGCATACACAGCTCATCACAGAATTGATCAGATCACCACATGTTCTAATTCCTCTATAAAAACAGCTGAAATAACTGGATCTGAGATGAGGTGATTTGCATGGTCTTAGCAAGTAAAGTTAGATATTCAATAATGTATTAATTTTGGTCTTTATAACACACAGTCCATGTAATCATATTAATATGAATTTACTGATAATAACAGTATTATAAATTTGGGCAAAGTTAAAAATAAGATAGAATAAAAGAAGTTGGTCATGTTTGATGATAACACTTCATCCCAGAAAACAAAGGAGCAACATGTTATAAAAAATCAAGGAAAGAACATTTAAGCTAAGATTTTTATATCCAGTAAAATTGACCTTCAGTTATAAAAGCTACATGCTGATATGAGCATGCAACTTAGGAATGTTATTCTGATATATTTTTCCTGAAAATATAGAGATTAATGAAGATGAAAAATTAAAAAATGGACAAAGATATAAGTAAAGAAGAAAAAGCAGCCATCACAATATTATTAAACGAGGTCGAATGTAAACCAAAAAACAACAAAAAAGTACACAAAGAAGGGTATTTTATGATGCTTAAAGCTACAATTCACAATGAAGATAATTCAGTTACTAATATACATGCACCTAAAATCGCAGCCACTTTAATAGAGACCAAAGAGAAATATACGAAAAGTATAATAGGTAACTTTAACACCTTTTTTTTTTAACCTAAGACAGATGATGGAGACAAAAAATTGACAAGGATATAGAAAACCTACACAACTAAATTGAAGGTAGGCCAAATAGTCAAACTCTGCGTACTAGTAATACACACCACACCTTATTTTTAAGCCATGAAACACTCATGGAAATTGGCCACATCTTAGACCCCAAAGTTACATCCCCAAAATTACAAGGATTAGAACTAGTACAAACAACATTCTCTGATCAGAATGCAATAAAACAAGAAACTAATAAGAATATCAAAAAACAAAAAGATCTTTCCATCTGGAAAATTCTAAACACATTGCTAAATAATTCTTACTTCAAATGGGAATTTCAATACAAAACTCCAAATTTCTTCAAAATTATAATACAGACATAACAAATCCATAAAATACTGTTAATCCAGTTATTAAAGGATATTTTATAGCATTGAATACCTATATTAATAAAAGCAAAAATTAATTAATTATCTAACTCAAAAATGGTAGCTAGGAAACAATAAAGTAAACCAAAAGAAACTAAACAGAAATAATTAATAAGGATAATGAATTAAAAACAGTAAAACAAAGAAACTAAGAAGGGAATCCAAAGGCTTGTTCTTTAAAAATAATCAATACGGTCAACAAACAACCAGCATACCTAATCAAGAAGAAAAGGGAAAACACACAAACATGAAGTCTAAAATAATAGGCGGAATAACCATCAATAGAGGGAAAATTTTTAAAAAGTCCCAAGAGACTACTATGCTTAACTCTATATAAATAAATTTGAAAACCTAGACTAAATAAGTAAGTTTTTCAAAAAAATAAGTACTGGTCATCATCAAAAATATAAAATGGACAATTACTATACAGAAATAGGGAAAACCAAAGCACTGCCATGGAGTTGATTCCTACTCATATCAACCCCATAGGGTTTCCAAGGCTGTAAATCTCTACAAAAGCAGGGTAACACATCTCTCTCCCACAGAGCTGCTGGTGGTTTTGAACCACTGACCTTCTAGTTAGCAGTTGGTCGCTTTAAACAGTGTGCCACCAGGGCTCAAAAATAGGGAAAGAAAAGGCATCTGACAAAGCTAAATGCCCATTTATGTGAAAACAATAAAATAGCAATTGTTAGATATTTCTTTGAAATGATAAAATATTTATTTCTCCGTCCCTCAACCAGCGTAATATTGAAACACTGGCTATATTCCCATCAAAGTAAGGGAAAACAACAAAGATGTCCACTACTTTCAACTACTCTTTCACATTGTGTTGGAAGCATCTGCCAATGCAATTAGACAAGTGAAAACAATTAGAGGCATAGTAACTGGAACCAAACCAAACCCAATGCTATCTAGTTGATTCTGACTTACAGAGACCCCATAGGACAGAGTAGAACTGTCAAATAACATTTCCAAAGAGTGGCTGGTGAATTTGAACAGTCAACCTTTTGGTTAGCAGCCAAGTTCTTAACCACTGTGCCACCAGAACTCCAATAACTGGAAAGGAGGAATTAAAAGTATTGCTTTAGTGGAAGACATAATTACATATTTAGAAAACCCAAAAGAATCAATGGAAAAGCACCTTCAAACAAAAAGAAAATTAGCATGGATTTTTTTTTATAATCAGTAGTCTTCAAAAATACAAAAAAAAAAAAACAGTAAGAAGATAAAATGGAAAAGAAGCCTCCATTTACAATAATTACAACAACAACAAACAGAGCTAAGGAATATTCAAGAAGAAATCAAAAAGATTATTCAAGAACATAGTGGAAAAATTAATAAGCTGCAAGAATCCATAGAGAGACAGCACTCAGAAATCCAAAAGATTAACAGTAAAATTACAGAATTAGACAACTCAATAGGAAGTCAGAGGAGCATAATGGAACAATTGGAATGCAGAGTGGGGGAGATAGAGGATAAGGCAAATCACACCAATATAGTTGAAGAAAAATCAGATTAAAGAATTAAAAAAAATGAAAAAACCCTAAGAATCATGTGGGACTCTATCAAGAAGAATAACTTGCATGTGATTGGAGTTCCAGAACAGGGAGGGGTAACAGAAAATACAGAGAGAATAGTTGAAGATCTGTTGGCAGAAAACTTCCCTGACATCAGGAAAGACGAAAGGATATCTATCCAAGATGCTCATCGAACCCCATATAAGATTGATCCAAAAAGAAAAACACCAAGACATATTATCATCAAACTTGCCAAAACCAAAGATAAAGAGAAAATTTTGAAAGCAGCCAGGGATAAAACAGAGGTCTCCTACAAAGGAGAATCAATAAGAATATGTTCAGACTACTCAGCAAAAACCATGCAGTCAAGAAGGCATGGGATGACATATATAGAGCACTGAAGAAGAAAAACTGCCAGCCAAGGATCATATATCCAGCAAAACTCTCTCTCAAATACAAAGGTGAAATTAAAACATTTACACATAAACACAAGCTTAGAGAATTTGAAAAAAACCAAACCAAAGCTACAAGAAATACTAAAGGAAATTATTTGGTCAGAAAGTCAATAAAATCAGATACCAACACAACACAAGGTCACAGAAAAAACATTGTAATATCAACTCAAATAGGGAAATCACAAAAACAAATTAAGATTAATTTTAAAAAGAAAAAAAAATGCTCAAAACAGGGAATCATTGAAGTCAATAGGTAAAAGTCAATAGAAAAAAGATCAAAATATTCAAAAAGAGGGACTAAATACAGGCATAGAACTGCCATATGGAGAGGAAAACAAGGCGATATAGGACAATACAAGTTAGGATTCCACTTAGAAAAATAGGGGTAAATATTAAGGTAATCACAAAAAGGTCTAACAATTCCACAACTCAAAAAAAAAAAAAACGAGAAAAACATAACGACTCAGCAAACATAAATCCAAATACTATGAAAATGAGGAACACACAATTTACAAAGAAAAATGTCTCAGCACAAAAAAGGAAGTGGAAAAAGGAAATTGTCAACAACACACACAAAAAGGCATCAAAATGACAGCACTAAACACATACTTATCTATAATTACGCTGAATGTAAATGGACTAAATGCACCAATAAAGAGACAGAGAGTCTCAGACTGGATAAAGAAACATGATCCGTCTATATGCTGCCTACAAGAGACACACCTTAGACTTAGAGACACAAACAAACTAAAACTCAAAGGATGGAAAAAATATATCAAGCAAACAACAAGCAAAAAAGAGTAGGAGTAGCAATATTAATTTCTGACAAAATAGACTTTAAAGTTAAATCCACCACAAAGGATAAAGAAAGACACTACATAATGATTAAAGGGACAATTGATCAGGAAGATATAACCATATTAAATATTTATGCACCCAATGACAGGACTGCAAGATACAGAAAACAAACTTTAACAGAAGTGAAAAGTGAGATGGACACCTCCACAAGTATAGTAGGAGACTTCAACACGCCACTTTCGGAGAAGGACAGGACTTCCAGTAAGAAGCTCAATAGAGACACGGAGGACCGAATTGCTACAATCAACCAACCTGACCTCACACACTTATACAGAACACTCCACCCAACTGCTGCAAAGTATACTTTTTTTTCTAGAGCACATGGAACATTCTCTAGAATAGACCACATATTAGGTCATAAAACAAACCTTTGCAGAATCCAAAGCATCGAAATATTACAAAGCATCTTCTCAGAATACAAGGCCATAAAAGTGGAAATCAATAACAGAAAAATCAGGGAAAAGAAATCAAATACTTGGAAACTGAACAATACCCTGCTCAAAAAAGACTGGGTTATAGAAGACATTAAGGACGGAATAAAGAAATTCATAGAATGCAACGAGAATGAAAACACTTCCTATGAAAACCTCTGGCACACAGGAAAAGCAGTGCTCAAAGGTCAATTTCTATTGATAAAGGCACACATACATAAAGAAGAAAGAGCCAAAATGAGAGAACTGTCCCTACAACTTGAACAAATAGAAAGCGCGCAACAAAAGAATCCATCAGGCACCAGAAGAAAACAAATCATCAAATTTAGAGCTGTACTAAATGAATTAGAGAACAGAAAAACAATTGAAAGAATTAACAAAGCCAAAGCTGGTTCTTTGAAAAAATTAACAAAATTGATAAACCATTGGCCAGACTGACTAAAGAAATACAGGAAAGGAAACAAATAACCCGAATAAGAAACGAGATGGGCCACATCACTACAAACCCAACTGAAATTAAAAGAATCATATCAGGTTATTACAAAAAATTGTACTCTAACAAATTTGCAAACCTAGAAGAAATGGATGAATTCCGAGAAAAACACTACCTACCTAAACTAACACAATCAGAAGTAGAACAACTAAATAGACCCATAACAAAAAAAAAAAGAGAGATTGAAAAGGTAATCAAAAAACTCCCAACAACAACAACAAAAAAAAAGCCCTGGACCGGACGGCTTTACTGCAGAGTTCTACCAAACTTTCAGAGAAGAGTTAACACCACTACTACTAAAGGTATTTCAAACCATAGAAAATGATGGAATACTACCTAACTCATTCTATGAAGCCACCATATCCCTGATACCAAAACCAGGTAAAGACACCACAAAAAAAAGAAAATTACAGACCTATATCCCTCATGAACATATATGCAAAAATCCTCAACAAAATTCTAGCCGATAGCATTCAACAACATATCAAAAAAAGAATCCACCACGACCAAGTGGGATTTATACCAGGTATTTAAGGTTGGTTTAATATTAGAAAAACAATTAATGTAATCCAGCATATAAATAAAACAAAAGACTAAAACCACATGATTTTATCAATTGATGCAGAAAAGGCATTTGACAAAGTCCAGCACCCATTCATGATAAAAACTCTCAGCAAAATTGGAATTGAAGGAAAATTCCTCAACATAATCAAGGGCATCTATACAAAGCCAACAGCCAACATCACTCTAAATGGAGAGAGCCTGAAAGCATTTCCCTTGAGAACAGGAACCAGACAAGGATGACCTTTATCACCACTCTTGTTCAGCATTGTGCTAGAGGTCCTACCCAGAGCAATTAGGCTAGACAAAGAAATAAAGGGCATCCAGATTGGCAAGGAAGAAGTAAAATTATCTCTATTTGCAGATGACATGATCTTATACACAGAAAACCCTACGGAATCCTCCAGAAAACTACTGAAACTAATAGAAGATTTTGGCAGAGTCTCAGGTTATAAGATAAACATACAAAAGTCCTTTGGATTCCTCTACATCAACAAAAAGAACATCGAAGAGGAAATCACCAAAACAATACCATTCACAGTAGCCCCCAAGAAGATAAAATACTTTGGAATAAATCTTACCAAAGATGTAAAAGACCTATACAAAGAAAACTACAAAGTACTAGTGCAAGAAACTAAAAAAGACCTACATAAGTGGAAAAACATACCTTGCTCATGGATAGGAAGACTTAACATAGTAAAAATGTCTATTCTACCAAAAGCCATCTATACATACAATGCACTTCCGATCCAAATTCCAATGACGTTTTTTAATGTGATGGAGAAACAAATCACCAACTTCATAAGGAAGGGAAAGAAGCCCCAGATAGGTAAAGCATTACTGAAAAAGAAGAAGAAAGTGGGAGGCCTCACTCTACCTGATTTTAGAATCTATTATACAGCCACAGTAGTCAAAACAGCCTGGTACTGGTACAACAACAGGCACATAGACCAATGGAACAGAATTGAGATCCCAGATATAAATCCAACCACATATGAGCAGCTGATATTTGACAAAGGCGCAGTGTCAGTTAATTGAGGAAAAGATAGTCTTTTTAACAAATGGTGCTGGCATAACTGGATATCCATTTGCAAAAAAATCAAACAGGACCCATACCTCACACCATGCACAAAAACTAACTCCAAGTGGATCAAAGACCTAGACATAAAGATTAAAATGATAAACATCATGGAATACGAGGGATAAACAGAATACAAAACATTACCAAAAATGACGAAAAGAAACCAGACAACTGGGAGCTCCTAAAAATCAAACACCTATGCTCATCTAAAGACTTCACCAAAAGAGTAAAAATACCACCTACAGACTGGGAAAGAATTTTCAGCTATGACATCTCCGACCAGCGCCTGATCTCTAAAATCTGTATGATTCTGTTAAAACTCAACCACAAAAAGACAAACAACCCAATCAAGAAGTGGGCAAAGGATATGAACACACACTTCACTAGAGAAGATATTCAGGCAGCTAACAGATACCTGAGAAAATGCTCTCGATCATTAGCCATTAGAGAAATGCAAATTAAAACTACGATGAGATTCCATCTCACTCCAACAAGGCTGGCATTAATCCAAAACACACAAAATAATAAATGTTGGAAAGGCTGCGGAGAGATTGGAACACTTCTACACTGCTGGTGGGAATGTAAAATGGTACAACCACTTTGGAAATCTATCTGGCATTTTCTTAAAAAGTTAGGAATAGAACTACCATAGAACCCAGAAATCCCACCCCTGGGAACATACCCTAGAGAAATAAGAGCCTTTACATGAACATACATATGCACACCCATGTTTATTGCAGCACTGTTTACAATAGCAAAAAGTTGGAAGCAACCAGGGTGTCCATCAACGGATGAATGGTTAAATAAATTATGGTATATTCACACAATGGAATACTACGCATCCATAAAGAACAGTGATGAATCTGTGAGACATTTCATAACATGGAGGAACCTGGAAGGCATTATGCTGAGCGAAATTAGTCAGAAGCAAAAGGACAAATATTGTATAAGACCACTAGTATAAGCTCTTGAGAAATAGTATAAACTGAGAAGAACACATTCTTTTGTGGTTACGAGAGGGGGAGGGAGGGAGGGTGGGAGAGGGTTATTTACTGATTAGTTAGTAGATAAGAACTACTTTAGGTGAAGGGAAGGACAATACTTAATACACGGAAGGTCAGCTCAACTGGACTGGACCAAAAGCAAAGAAGTTTCTGGGATAAACGGAATGCTTCGAAGGTCAGTGGAGCAAGGGCAGGGGTTTGGGGACTCTGGCTTAAGGGGACCTCTAAGTCAAGTGGCATAATAATTCTATTATGAAAACATTCTGCGTCCCACTTGGAAGTGTAGCGTCTGGAGTCTTAAATGCTAACAAGTTGCCATCTAAGATGCATCAATTGGTCTCAACCCACCTGGATCAAAGGAGAATGAAGAACACCAAGGTCACACGATAACTATGAGCCCAAGAGACAGAAAGGGCCACATGAACCAGAGACTTACATCATTCTGAGACCAGAAGAACTAGATGGTGCCTGGTTACAACTGATGACTGACCTGACAGGGAGCACAACAGAGAACCCCTGAGGGAGCAGGAGAACAGTGGGATGCAGACCCCAAATTCTCATAAAAAGACCAGACTTAATGGTCTCACTGAGATTAGAAGAATCCCGGTGGTCATGGTCCCCAAAACTTCTGTTGGCCCCGGACAGGAACCATTCCTGAAGACAACTCATCAGACATGGAAGGGACTGGACAATGTGTTGGCGAGAGATGCTGATGAAGAGTGAGCTACTTGTATCAGGTGGACACTTGAGACTGTGTTGGCATGTCCTGTCTGGAGGGGAGATGGGAGGGTAGAGAGGATTAGAAAATGGGAAACGGTCATGAAAGGAGAGACTGGAAGGAGGGAGCGGGCTGACTCATTAGGGGGAGAGTAAGTGGGAGTATGGAATAAGGTGTATATAGGCTTATATGTGACAGACTGACTTGATTTGTAAACTTTCACTTAAAGCACAATAAAAATTATTTTAAAAAAAAAAGGAGGAAGCTCCTCAACCAGATGGATTGACATAGCAATGATCATGAGGATGGCGCAGGCCCAGTAATGTTTGGTTCTGTTGTACATAGGGATGCTATGAGTCAGAACTGACTCGACGGCGTTTATGAACAATGTACACATGTAGTTCAGCTATGTACAGGAGACTTAATGGGCACACCAGCTCAGAGGCAAGAGGAGGCAGGAGGGGACAGGAAAGTTGAATGAACAGAAATGGGATACCTAAGGGCAAGAAAGGGAGCATGTTGGCATATCACGGAGTTGGCATTCAATGCACAAAACAATGCGTGTATTAATTCTTTAATGAGAAACTAATTTGCTCTATAAACTTTCACCTAAATAAAGCAAAAAAAGAAAAAGGACAAAACAACAACAACCAAAATGGCAAAGAACGAAAAAACACATAAGCAACGTGAAAAAAAAAAAAAAAAAGAAGGAATTATGGAGAAGATATTTGTAATATGTAATATGGAAATATTAATTTCCGCAGTATGTAATATGCAGTAGAGGAGGTTTGGAAGGTATAAAATGTGGGGAAAATAATAGATTCCTATTGGCTTATTTGTTCCTGAGTCCTAATCAGAAGATTGGAGGTTGTAGTTCACCCAGAGGCACATCATAAGAAAAGCTGGATAATCTACTTCCAAAAAATCAGCCATCCAAAGCCCTAAGGAGCACAGTTCTACTCTGACACACATGAAGTCTTCATAAGTCAGAGTTGACTCCATGGCAACTGGTTATTAGTTTCTTTATGCAAATAATATTTCTTGCAGGTAACCCCATATTAATATAGTTGCTTGGGTAGGCAGAATCTGGTGCAGCTTGAAAAGGGTGGGGAGGTGGTGGAAGGGAAAGATTTTCACTGTATATAAACTCTTTTGTTTTTGTAATTAAAAAAAAAAAAGAAAAGTGGGGTGTCCTCAAGACAGTAAAGAATACTGGGCAGGAAAAAAAAGATAAATGTCACTGATCTCCAAAGTTTGATGGAAGTTACATAACTTTTTTGGTAATTGACCACTTGGATTAATGTCTGCTGTATAAATCCGTACAAAATGTGAGGCTACATTATCCAATGAAAAACAACAAGGACACAATTGATCATAAGACATTGATCAACTCTTCTCACTCTTTGTAGTAATTTAGATCATTTCCTACCTAAATCTTCCTTTCTTAAATAGAGCAGTATATAGGAAGTAGCACTGCACCAGACTCCTGATGTTTCTTCTGAATGCACCTGTAGTAAGGTAGCTTTCACAGATAATCCCCAAATAGAAAAAAAAAAAAAGAGGAATGGCCCTTGCTGCCTTCCTCCTATGGAGTAATCAGATCAAGTCTAATGTGGGACTAGAGCTCTAAGATGCAAATTAGTTCGCTTCTGTCACACACCAGGCTTAGAATTCCTGCTGTCCATCTGGACCATGTGCAGAATTTTGGTTGACTTCAAAGAGAGTGACTTTGAGTAGAGAGTTAGTTACCAAAAGGAGAAAGCAAGGCATTAATCTTTGATAAGTTCCATTTACTAATTCATAAAGGAAATGGAAATTGGGGTAAGATTAGAAAGTAAGAGCTGAGAAAACTATCAGTAGTTGAATGCTAATGATTTACTGACATTATAATGGATCATGTTTTTTGGGGGAAGAAAGTATAACTTGATTATAAAACATTACATTATGTTTACTAGTTTATAAGTGATAATAAGATTTTTTTAAGTTTTAAGTTTTAAAAGGAAACCCTGGTGGCAAAGTAGTTAAGTGCTACGGCTGCTAAACAAAGGGTCGGCAGTTCGAATCCACCAGGCGCTCCTTGCAAAGTCTATGGGGCAGCTCTACTCTGTCTTATAGGGTCGCTATGAGTCAGAATTGACTCGACAGCACTGGGTTTGGTTTGGGTTTGGTATACTTAAAAAATAGAAGAACCATTTACTAGGAGAAAGCAGTAAATCTTAAGAAAGTAGTGTGGAGAAAGATTTTTTAGAGTTCACAGTCCACTGACAGCAACTGCAAAGAATGCTTACATGCTTTTGTTCATATTCTAAATACCAACACAGAGAAGGCTGGAAATGATAGGCAAGAAACTCTAGAAATATTTTGGGGCAACCTAGAGAAGAGAGAGAGCTAGCTGTGCCCGGAGTATAAAGAAAGCAAACATTTATGTGAGAACACTTTGTAGCAGTTAAGTATGGATGTTACTTTATTTATCCTTGAGGATTTTTTATTTTAACATTTTATTCATTCAACAATATATTTAGTACATCAGGTACCATCCAAGGTGCTGGGAGGAGGGAACAATAATAAAAAACAGGCATGGTGATGCCCCCATAGATCTTACAGTCTAAGACAAAAGAGACACTGAACAAGTAATCACAATCACATGTGATGAATGTCAAGCCGGGTGAGGTGAGTACAGAGTGCTTCTAGAACATGCAGCGAGGGAACTTTAGACCATTTTGTTTCTCATAAGAACCAGAATGTAACAGACTCTGTTTAAAAATAGTTAAGTCAATTTTCAAAAGATTTGGTTGTTAGCACGTGTGTGTGTGTGTGTGTGTGTGTGCGCGTGTGTGTATGCATGCGGGCAAGTGTATGTATATACTTTACATACATTGTGTCCTTTAATGTCTAAAACAACACTGTCAAGTAGGTATAAGCTTTCCAGTTTATCCATGAGGAAATTTAAACTCAACATTGCTAAAGTAACATGTCCTACTCGCCAGTATAATAAGTGCCAAGGCTGTATAAAAGGGGCCAGCTTCAAAAGGAAGAGACTGGAAGAGTTTTTTAGAAAAAGATAGAGGACATAGACTGACAAAGAAAGGAACAGTCATTTTTGGCAGCAAGCACACTAATGGGTAATTAATACAAAGGTGAAGTTTTACTTCTAAAACTTCCTAAGGGGAAGTTTTTGTATAGCCTATCTATGCCCACCTTTGAATTTGATGCCTACCACAGGAAATTGTCAGTATTCCTATTAGCCTAGGGCTCCCAGTAATGCAAACGCTGCAAGTAAGGAGTGGAGCAGCCCACCTATTCCTTGGGCGGAGAGGGGGAGTGGTATGAGGGGGAGTGTGTTCTCTCCTCACTGTGGCCCAACTGGAAATCAGCAGACTTCAGAAAAAGCATGCATTTTACTTTTGGTTAGTGCGGAAACTTGAGATGGGGAAGGAGGCACACCCAGGTCTTTATTGCCTCCACAGACGTGGCACCAGATACACCATTGGTTCTCAAAGTGTCATCCTCAGATCACAGCATCAATACTACCTGGGAGTGAACTTGTTAGACATGCACATTCTCAGGCCAACCTCAGACCTACTGAATCAAAAGCTCCTGGGGTTGCATCCCAGTAATCTGTATTTTAACAAGCTTTCCAGGTGACTCTGATATATGCTTGAGTCTGAGAACAAAGGAAGGACTCCACAATTTTGGTTTGAGTCATTTTTGCAGCCAACTTAAACTGTGCTCATCTCGATTCATACATACAAGTGTGAAGAGATATGACAGCTCAGATAATTTAAAGGCATGCTTGTTATTATTTCTACAAAGAGCAACATTTGAAGGATTAAATTTTCTGAATTTCTATTCTACCATAAAAGATGCTGAGTCAATAAGAGTTAGTGAGTTGGACCCGGTTGAATTACAATATTAAAAGGAATCCTGGGATGATCGTTTTGATAATATATAACAGCTGACAGAGCTTAATCACTCTATTAAGGCTATTTGAATTCTGACTTGCAGTTCAGACATGCCTTTAATCTTCGCTGCCTCCTCCTCTACTCCACACCAAATGTTAGTGTTTTCACAGCAGCAATGGTGAGGAAATTCTGATGTACATGGGAGGATGCAAATCTGGTTTACATTAGACTCACCTGGAGCAATTTATGAACGTACCTATGACTGCCCAACTTAAAACAATTGCATCAAAATCTTGGCAGTGGAGGAGGGTGATGGTACAATGCAGGTAATTCCAATTAGCAGCCAGGGTTGAGGACTACTGTATTGACCTACATTATAGTAATTCCACAGTAATTAAATTAGGTAATCTATTTAAAGCACCTGCTGTAGTTCCTGGCACATAACTGTTGTTAGGTGCCATTGAGTCAATTTTGATTCAAAATGACCATATGTGATACAGTAGAATTGCCACACAGGGTCTTTTAGGCTATAATCCTTAATTCTTTTTTTTTTTTTTTAATTTATTTATTTTGCTTTAGGTGTAAGTTTACAAATCAAGTCAGTCTGTCATGCAAAAAGCCATACTCACCCCACCATGCACTCCCAGCTGCTCTCCCCAAAATGAGACAGTACATTTCTCCCCTCCACCCTGTATTCCCCGTGTCCATTCAACCAGCTCTGGTCCCCCTCTACCTTCTCATCTCGCAGTCAGACAGGAGTTGCCTACATAGTCTCATATATCTACTGGAGCCACAAAGTTCACTCCTGACCAGTATCATTGTCTATCTTATAGTCCAGGCCAATCCCTTTCTGTAGAGTTGGTTTTTGGAATGGTTCCAATCTTGGTTATCAAATGGTCTGGGGACCATGACCATCAGGGTCCCTCTGGTCTCAGTCAGACCATTAAGTCTGGTCTTTTTACAAGAATTTGAGATCTGCCTCCCACTGTTCTCCTGCTTCATCAGGGATTCTCTGTTGTGTTCTCTGTCAGGGCAGAGACTGGTGGTAGCCAGGTACCATCTAGTTCTTCTGGTCTCAGGCTGATGTAGTTTCTGGTTTATGTGACCCTTTCTGTCTCTTGGGCTCATATTTACCTCGTGTCTTTGGTGTTCTTCATTCTCATTTGCTCCAGGTGGGTTGAGACCAATTTATGCATCTTAGATGGCTCGTTGCAAGTGTTTAAGACCCCAGACACCTCACACCAAAGTAGAATGAAGAATGTTTTCTTAACACATTTTGTTATGCCAATTGACCTAGATGGCCTCCAAAACCATGGTCCCCAGACCCCTGTCTCTGCTATTCTGGCCTTTGAAGTTTTTGGTTGTATTTAGGAAACTTCCTTGCTTTTGGTTTAGTCCAGTTGTATTGACTATCCGTGTGTTATGTGTTGCCCTTGCCTTCACTGAAAAAAAAGATTTTTTGGTCTGCTATCTAGTTAGTGAATATCCTGCTCCTTCCCTCCCCATGCTTGTAACCATCAAAGAATATTTTCATCTGTGTTTAAACTTTATCTAGATTTCTTATAATAGTGGTCTCATACAATATTTGTCCTTTTGTAACTAATTTCATTCAGCATAAAGCCCTCCAGATTCCTTCACGTTATGACATGTTTCACAAATTCGTCCTTGTTCTTAACTGTTGCATAGTATAAAAACATGATTTATTTATCCATTCATCCCTTGATGGGCACTTTGGTTGCTTCCATCTTTTTATTGTAAACAGTGCTGCAATGAACATGAGTGTGCATATGTCTATTTGTGTGAAGGCTCTTATTTCTTTAGGGAATATTCCAGGAAGTGGAAATGCTAGGTCATATGGTGGTGTAGTGGTTAAGTGCTACAGCTGCTAACCAAAGGATCAGCAGTTCCAATCTGCCAGGCGCTCCTTGGAAACTCTATGGGGCAGTTCTACTCTGTCCTATAGGGTCGCTATAAGTCGGAATCGACTCGACGGCACTCGGTTTGGTTTTTTGGTTTTGGTATGGTAGTTCTATTCCTAGCTTTATAAAGAAGGGCCGAATTGATTTCCAAAGTGGCTGTACCATTTTACATCTGAATTGGAGGAAGACTCATTAACAACTTGTGTTATGCAGATGACACAACCTTGCTTGCTGAAAATGAAGAGGACCTGAAGCACTTACTGATGAAAATCAAAGACTACAGCCTTTAGTACGGATTACACCTCAACATAAAGAAAACAAAAATCCTCACAACTGGACCAATAAGTAACATCATGATAAATGGAAAAGAGATTGAGTTTGTCAAGGATTTCATTTTATTTGGATCCACAATCAACACCCATGAAAGCAGCAGCCAAGAAATCAAACTACATATTGCATTGGGCTAATCTGCTGCAAAAGACCTCTTTAAAAAGCAAAGATATCCTTTGAGGACTAAGATGTGCCTGCCCTGAGTAATGGTAATTTCAATCATCTCATATGCATGTGAGAGCTGGACAATGGATAAGGAAGACTGCAGAAGAATTGATGCCTTTGAATTATGGTGTTGGTGAAGAATATTGAATATAGTACGTACTGCCAGAAGAACAAACAAATCTGTCTTGGAAGAACAGCCAGAATGCTCTTTAGAAGTGAGGATGGCGAGACTTCGTCTCATGTACTTTGGACATGTTATCACGAGGGACCAGCCCCTGGAGAAGGACATCATGCTTGGTAAAGTAGAGGGTCAGCAAAGAAGAGGAAGATCTTAATGAGATGGATTGACACAGTGGCTGCAACAATGGGCTCAAATAGCAATGACTGTGAGGATGGTGCAGGACCAGTCAGTGTTCTTTTGTGCATGGGGTTGCTACGTGTTGAAACCAACTCGATGACACCTAACAACAACAACAGCAATGAGTTCCCAGGAAGTTATACATAAGAATCACCAGTGGATCTTGTTAAAATGTAGATTCTGATTCAGTATATCTGGGGTGGAAATGCAAATTCTAAGAAGGGAACTTATTAGAAATGCAAATTCTCAGCAGGGGCTCAAACTGGATTTAAGTCCCAAGGTTTCTAGGAAGTATCTTACCAAACTACAGTTATTTGCTTTCCCTTTCGTTCATGCAGATGCCTTCCTTCCTTGATGAACTGCTGGTGTCTTCCTCAGTCATACAAGTTTCCAAAATCAGAATTTTCTGAGACAGCCAGAAAAATCTAAGTTTAATTAATCTTTGCTGATTGACCCCTGCTTGGTGGCAGGCACTGTGATAATTATTAAGAAAACAGGCATGATGAAACATAAGCTATGCCCTAGGGTTGCTTTATCTCCCGTGGGTCTTGACCAGGAATTGGCAAACTTTGAGCCAGACAGTAAATATTTTAGGTTTGTGGACCAAACAGTTTCTGTTGCAACTACTCAACTCTGAAGTTGTAGCATGAAAGCAGCCAGGGACAAGATATAAACAAATGGGTGTGGCTGTGCTCTACTAAAATTTTATTTACCAAAGAGGCTGAGTTTGGCCCGTAGACCACAGTTTGCAGATCTTTGGTCATGACCATCTCTGGTTGGCTCATCAAGTCACCAGCTGAGCCCATTCATTCAAAACAAGGCCACGGGATGACTGCAGAGCAGACAATCTATTGCTCATATACACGTTCAAGCTAAAGCTGTAGAAAATTAGAACAAGTCCATAAGAGCTAAAGTATGACTTTGAGTATATCCCACCTGAGTTTAGAGACCATCTCAAGAACAGATTTGATGCACTGAACACTAAAGACCAAGGAGCAGACAAGCTGTGGGATGACATCAAAGACATCATACATGAAGAAAGCAAAAGGGAAGTTAAAAGACAAGAAAGAAAGAAAGAAAAGATCAAAATGGATATCAGAAGAGACTCTGAAACTTGCTCTTGAACATGGTGCAGCTAAAGTGAATGAAGAAATCATAAAGTAAAAGAACTGAAGAGAAATCCTCACAACTGGACCAATAATCAATATCATGATAAACAGAGAAAAGACTGAAGTTGTCAAGGATTTCATTTTACTTTGGATGCACAAACAACACCATGGAAGCAGCAGTCAAGAAATCAAAGGATGTGTTGCATTGGTTAAATCTGCTATGAAAGACCTCTTTAAAGTGTTCAAAAGCAAAGATGTCACTTTGAGGACTAAGGTGCACCTGACCCAAGCCATGCTATTTTCAATTACCTCATATGCATGCAAAAGCTGAACAATGAATAAGAAAGATCAAAGAAGAATTGATGCATTTGAATTATGGTGGTGGCAAAGAATATTGAATATTGTATGGACTGCCAGAAGAGTGAACAAATCTGTTTTGGAAGAAGTACAGCCAGAATGCTCCTTAGAAGCAAGGATTGGGAGACTTCATCTCACATTCGTTGGACAGGTTATCATGAGGGACCAGTCCCTGGAGAAGGACATAATGCTTGGTAAAGTAGAGGGTCAGCAAAAAGGAGGAAGGCCTTCAATGAGATGGACTGACAAACTGGCTGCAATATGGGCTCAAGAATAGCAACAATTGTGAGAATGGAACAGGACCAGGCAGTGTTGTGCTCTTTTGTACATGGGGTCGCTATGAGTCAGAACTGACTCAACAGCACCTAACAATAACAATAGAACTCATTAAGGATTTTGTATTTTATCCTAAACACAAGGGGAAGACAACAAAATAATTTATACAGGAATGTCATGATTAAATTTACATTTTTAATAGATCACTCAGTTGTGTGAAAAATTGCTTGGGAGAGCAATTTGATCAAACTCATTTTCCACCTTCCTCCTTTCTGTACTTTCTGCGGGCAAAGTGCCTTTTATTCACTATGTACAGGGCAAAGAGATGAATAAAGGGAGAAAGCCATCTCTCCCTTCCCCAGATTATGACTGGATACACCTATTGCCATAAATTTGCTTATCTGCCCAAAAACACAATTCTAATGCTATTTATAAATTAACTATTTAAAGTACAGTCCCATTTATGAATCACAGACTCGCCACATAAAACAACTGATTTTTAGATTCAAGTTTTAAAGGGTCTGGACAAAAAAAGGAAACCCTGGTGGTACAGTGGTTAAGAACTACGGCTGCTAACCAAATGGTTGGCAGTTTGAATCTGCCAGGCTCTCCTCGGATACATTATGGGGCAGTTCTATTCTGTCCTTTAGGGTCACTATGAGTCAGAATAGACTTGATGGAAATGGGGTTTTTTTAGACAAAAAAAAAAGCAGAGAGCCACAAGTGGAAACTCCCTTGGAGAGAATTCTGCTGACTCAATGGAAGGCATTGATAAAGTGGGTGGGAAAAATAGATGAAGGATGACAATTCAGATATTGGAGAATTAGAACACACATACACGCACACTTTTGGGTGAAAAACCCCTGACGCTGTCTGGCAGTTGCTCTCCGTTTAGTATCATGGTCCTGTGAGATCACAGAGGGGAAGGAAGGAAGTGAAGTAAACATTCTGCCATCTGCTGCTGAGCATATTCAAAGAAAGGACAGAAGTGTAGTTGTTCGGAATGCCCCTCAAGTGCCACCTGACATTTTTAGGCTACCCCCAAATGCACTGTTCTATATCTACCTGTGTGCGTGTATGTGTGTGCACTGTTCTGTATAAATATATGAAAGCTCAGAGTCATTATCAGATAATTTCATGTTGGTGACAAAGCCATACATGCAAGTTTACAGTTATAACTTAAACTGTATAGTATATTAGTGCTTCACTGGGCTCATGAATGCCACATATTCTGCTATTTGTTTACTTGCTTGTCAAAGTTATTCATTATATGCAGTGTCACAAAGCACATGGCCATATCTCATATGACTTCTTCATAAGGCAAGACCAATAAATGTGACCTTGGACTTTTTCTTTTACAAAGGATAAAATTATTCTTTAGGACATTGTCTATTTGCACAACTTCCCAATCTGCTATTGATGTAGTTCCAGTTTTCCACAATACTGCCTGTTAAATGTTTATAAACAATTTTTTAGCACAGCGCTAGATGTCTGAATATTTTCGAATCTATTTGTTATTGCAGTGGGTTTTAAACTGCTTCTCCTTTCCTATGTTTTATGATATGAGAGTTTTTAAAACTGGTAGTCATGTACACAGATATTTATTAAAATATTTCTATTGTTCCTGAAAAAAATGAAATTGTTCATAAAATTCTTTTTCTCAGATGATGGAAAAATTGTATAATATAAAAGATGCTCCCAAATTTTGTCCAAATTGGAAAATGTGTTACACATTTGTGTGTCTCCATTCCTCTTCCTGAAACAAATTTTAATCAGTAAAAATTGAATGCCATTTTATTTTACTACCTTTTGCTTTGGAAATTTATGACTACCTCAACTCAGGGGGTCAGCATGGTGGGTGCTAGTTTTTGTGTAATGTAGTCTTAGAAGCACTAGAGGAAGTGGTAGAACTCCAGACATAGGCTAAAAGGTTCAGGTTCAGATCACAGCCAAGAAAATGACTACAAGCACTGTCAACAGTCAGTATCATTTAAATTTCTAGACATTTTATGAAGAGTAAAAAAGAAAAATTGAAACTAATGACTTTCTTCTGAAGACCTCTCCATAGCCAATGATTCAGAATATTACATTTTTAGAAAGGGGAAGAGAAATAATGGTGTCCTGTAGTTTTTTTTTTTTGTAGTAGGGAGAGGTAATTTTATTATCTGGCAAGATAGCGGCTTCTTCATTAAAAAATTCAACCAACTAGAATACAACATCCTTTGACCTCACGGATAAAAGGTCAGAAAGCAATTTTGAATAATAAATGAGACCTGTTGACCTCATGACCCAAATCTGGCAGGGTCAGCCTCCCCCTTTCACCAGATGCTGATGGCACTCACATACACAGACAGCTCAGCTAATGAGCTGCCTGGACCCAGATTGTGGGTGCTGCAGTATTTTAGTGTGATGTAGCACAGGAGATAATTGGTTTTTAAAAGTGGTGTGTCATGTACAGAGATTTTATCAGAATATTTCTATTGTTGCTTTTAAGGAGACCCGTTCCTGCTTCCTGATGCCCCTGTTTATCTGTTAAATTTAGTAGAAACTGAAGCTTTGTTCGAGGTTTTTTTTCCTAACTCTGATTTCTTTTATTATTTTACTATATTTATTTTATCAGCTAGGTGATTTTATATGAATTTTCAGAACATGGGAATGAGCCTACTTATTTATAAAGATGTGACTCTTGCTCTTCATTTTATTGTAAATAGTCCTTGTATTTAAGTAAGGGATTTAGATGTACATGGAATTAAGCCCAGGGACAGATTACCCAGTAAGTAAGGTGCACACAGGCTTACTTGTGTTTACTTGCTGATCTGCAGTGTACAATTTCACCACAACAGGTGAAACTGTGCACCACAGAGTAGTAAATAGGCACAAGTAAGCCTGTGCAGACCTTGCTTACTGTAATCTGCTCCTGTATTAAACTATAGGGATAGTTCTGACACAGTAGTTAGTTTAAATGTTTCAGTTTACTTGAATGACTCTGTGATCTAATAATCAAGAATGTTTTGAATTTGCAACAAAAATAAAAACAGAAATATGGCTTTAAACTAAATTTTTTATCCATCCTTACAATTTTAATCTCTTAAAATTTTATTATTGCTTTTCAGAAAAAACAGCTGTTATAAAGGCAACTTGGTAAATGTTTACATTATTTTAATAAAAAAAAGACATCCTATAATACATCTTGTTTTGACATCTTTGATTAAAAACATATACAGTGCATTTAATTTGTGTTTACTCAGTCTTCTTTTAAATGAAAAAGTGTCGGGGACCTGGCCAACTTCCAGCTTAGCTAATTACATACAACTTGCTAGGTCTCTTTTCAGCTTTCAACTAAATATATGATATTCTTTTTCACTCTTCATTTTCAACTCTTGCTAATTCTGAATTACAGAAAGAACCATTTAGTAAAATAATATTATCTCTGATTGCAATATTTGGAGCTCCGTTAGCACAGTAGTTAAGAGCTTAGCTGGTAACGGAAAGATCGCAGTTCTAATCCACAAGCTGCTCCTTGGACACCCTGTGGGGCAGTTCTACTCTGTCATATAGGGTTGCTACGAGTCAGAATTGACTCAATGGCAAGAAGTTTTTTTTGGTCTGATTGAATAATACAAAACAGGTGAGTAGGGAGTGTTTCAAGCTAATTTTTTGGCTTACCATAAATTGAAAAAACAAAAAAAACAATGCAGGATTACGGAGAAAAACCTCACCTCATATTCACCACAGATTAGAATTCTTTCCCCAAAACAGACAAAATGGCAGTGCCAAAGCCAGTGGTTGCTCAATTGATTTCAAGTTTATTTAGCTTGATTTAACCGAATAAGCATATATTGTCACTTTTGTGTACGGAGTCCTGGTTAAGCAACATTATGTTATGTGAAAACATTTTGTCTTCTGCATATTGAACTTTTCTACAAAGTCACAAATTTTCCAAAATAAAATCACTTGATCTAGATTTATGGTGAGGCCACACTCTAATTAATGATATGGAATCCTATTGCTATAGACATAAACCAGCTGAACTGTGATACTGGAGAAGAAAGGATATGAGCTTATAGGCTTGAGAATAAAACAATACAGTGTGGGTATTATAGAAGCCTTCTTTGTCCCATTCTTCCATTTCTTCTCATTTCAGCCTCACTAAAACTTTATGTGGAATATAGACTGTGGACTGTGGCATGCTAGACAATCTTCAACAATCTGCTCTCAAATAACAATGCACCCTGATTCGTACCCATTTGTCCATTTTCGTGGTGCAAATACTCCCACCATAACTGATTTCAAGATACCAAAGTGATATCACTAAATACAAAGTTGGGAAGAGATGTATACAGTTAGTTCTAGGGAGCTGGTGCTAGCTGATTCCAGCACACCACTAGAAATATGCCAGACATCCGGATCCTCGTTTTTGGAGTTAAGGAAACTGATGTGGAATGATTAAGGGATTCGTCTGTGATGGAAAAGGTAGAAAGTTGCAGGGCTGGTACTAAACAGCTTTTATTACCAGGTTCTGAGCTTTTCTCTCCTTTCTACACTGACAAGACATTTAGGACAAAAAGGAAGGAAGAATGAGTGTCAGAAGAGTAAAAAAGCTGTGTCTACACTCAGGGAACCTCCAAAAAAAAAAAAAAAAAAAAAACAATCCTGTCACCACTGAGTCAATTCCAACTCATAGCAACCCTAAAGGACAGAGTAGAACTGCCCCATAGGGTTTCCAAGGAGCACCTGGTGGATATGAACTACTGACCTTTTGGTTAGCGGCCATAGCTCTTAGCCACTTCGCCACCAGGGTTTCCCAGGGAGCCTCAGGTACCCTAAACAGAGGTGAGAGAGAGGCAGGGCAGACCCATGGAGGGCTCAGAGCAGAGACAGTTACAAAGGAATGAAACAGTGGGAGACAAAGTACAGACACACAGAGAGAGAGAGAGAGAGAGAGACAGAGTCAGGCAGAAAGAACACCAATGAGGGAGCCAGCAAGTCCTTCAAGATTTTACTTGTCCCAAACCCCTTTGACTACATCTGCCTTCTTTTTTTGAGTAAGAAGTGTTTTGCCCTTCTAAGCAGGTACTCAAAAGAAAGAATATGCTGAGCGAGAGCATTTATGAAGTACTTGGACATCCCTGATCATTCAGTGGTATAAGGCTGCCAGTAGCAGGTGCATTCTTGAAAAAAAAAAATATTTTCTGGATTCCTTTCTTCTATAATGCTCATCAGAGGTTGTGCACCAACTGAACTTTTTGTTTTGTGTTTTTCTTGGGAGGGGGAGGAGGTAATTCACTTACTCAAAACAAAAACAGTTTAACAAGATAATAATTAAATTTATTTTCATTCGACAGAGCTGTAAGACAAACCTGACCACAATGGTTGAAGAGAACCATTCAGAAGATGGCTACACGGAACAGCACAGGTGAATAGAGCTTCATTTAGTGTATTCTGAAGACCAGTGAAAAGAATTCTATACAAAGTATCTAGAGCAAGGGTGAGAAACTCTGTCCTTTGGCTTAATTTCATCTAGGCAACAAGGCAGATTAAAGATAATATCCTGATTTATTCATATAATTAGTAAAATGCAACATGTAGTTGAAGGTCTTTAGCCATAATACATCAAAATGTCACAAGTTGGTTGCACAACGTGAAGAATGTAGTCAATGTCACTGAATTATACATGCAGAAACGGTTGAACTGATGTATGTTTAGCTGTGTATAGTCTCAACAACAAAATAAAATTTTTAAAAAATGTCACGAGTTGGGGCTATAAATACGTAACATTTCCATTTCTCTCTTTTTTTTGGATGTAAGTTTCTCTCTTTTGGACAATTTGCCTCTTTTGCTGTTTTATCCTTCCTCTACTTCACACCATAATAAATAAAAAAATTTTTTTTTATAATAAATATATTTGTGGCATTCTTTTATAATTTTTGAACCCTGTTAATATAAAAACAAACCATTTAATGTTTCATATTTCCCATAACTCCCCACTCTTCTACCCCATCATTCACACTCCAATTAAATTAAAATGAAATTTGGTTTATTTGTATTATATTCAGATCCCTCATTTAGTTATTTTATTGGGTCAGTGACTTATAACTAAAGAAAAAAAAGTTCCCAGCCCTCCTTGCAAAGAGGACAAGTTTTATGTTCATTACTTGAAGTTTCATAATACTCCATCAGAAAAAGGGACTAATATTTTCATTTTAAAAATTCAAAAAATTTTGAAGACAAAAAGGAATGAGGAAATTTTCTTTAAGAAATAAAAAGAATGAACTGAGACTTGCATTTGTCTCTACATTATTATTCTATGGTATTTTCTACTAGGCTACACGGTTTGAAAACCAAAATATACATTAAAAAAATTAAAACCTTTTCTTTGAAGGTAAATAAATTCCATTATTTCTCTATGGACAATCCAAATAATAACGCTGTCTTTAATTACTGTTATGGATTGAATTGTGTCCCCCCAAAATGTGTATCAACTTGGCTAGGCCAGGATTCCCAATACTGTATGGTTGTTTTTCATTTTGTGATCTGATATAATTACCTTCGTGTTGTAAATTCTAGCCTCTATGATGTTAATGACATGGACCTTCCCCCAGAGCTGACAGAGACAGAAAGTCTTTCCCTGGAGCTGGCACCCTGATTTTGGACTTCTAGCCTTCTAGACTGTGAGAGAATAAATTTCTGTATGTTAAAGCCATCTACCTGTGGTATTTCTGCTATAGGAGCATTAGATGACTAAGACAGAATTTGATACCAGAGGAGAGTTGCTCTAATAAATATTTATAATGTGGAAGTGGTTTTGGAGTTAAGTAATGGGTAGAGATTGGAAGAATTTTTTTAAAGTGCCTAACAGCCTAGATTGCCTTGAAGAGACTCTTGGTGGAATTATGGACATCAAAGACAATTCTGGCGGGGACTCAGAAGGAAGTTAGGAGAGCTGTAACACTGAAGATGGCACAGATGGTGAGAAGCAGCAACAGAGAAATGGCAGCGGCAGAACCAGGAGACCAGCATGAGACAGTGCGGGAGTTCACCCACAAAGCAAGAGAGAGCTGAGTGCCTCTGTGCAGGAGGTTTCCTGGTAGAGTGGAGTACCTCCAGGCACTTACTGGTAGAGCTAAAGAGCTTTAGGACACTTGCCTGAGCAGGACAGACACCAGGCTGGCTCAAGAGACCTGGAGGGCCGAGAGGCCAAGGAATTAGGAAGCAGAAACTGAAGAGACAAGGAACATAGGAAACAGAACTGCCTCAGTCTCAAAGGGTAGGGCCATGACCTCTGGGGTCTTAAAGGGTGGAGCCATGGCCTCTGGGATTTCAAAGGGTGGGGCCACAGCCTCCTAGGTTTCAAAGAGTCACATCTTCACCAATTTGGTTCTGAAGTGTGGGGCTGCCTTTCACAAATGCCAGCAGGATGGGGGCAGACACGCTGCCCAAAGCTGAGGGGGCAGGGCTGCCATGTCCAAGGGGCAGAAGAATGGGGCCTGCCAGAGCTGAGGGGATAGGGTCACCACTCAGATGGACTAGGAGAATGGGGCCACTCAAATCCGAAGGAGCAGAGTTGCTGTCCTAATGGACCTGGAAGGTGGAACTGCAGCCCAGGGCTGAGGGGCCTCCACTCAGAATCCGGAAAGTGTGATCAACACCCAGAGACTGGAGGGCAGGACCATTGCCTAAATGGTCTTAGAGAACAGAGGATTATTTTCAAGCCTTGAGAGCTAATGTAATGTGTTCTGCTGGGTTTTGGATTTACTTGATTCCTGTTATCCCTTCTTTCCCTCCAATTTCTATCATTTGTAATGGAAATGTCTACCATGTGTCTGTTCTACCATTGTACTTTGGAAGCAGATAACTTGTATTCTAGATTTCACAGATGAAGAGGGATTTTGCCCCAGGAAGGAATTTGGACCTGGAGTTGACTTAAGATTTTTGGGAAGATATGATGGGGTGAATGTCTTTTACATGTGACAAGGATATGAATTTTGGGGGGTGAAAAGGTGCAATGTCATGGGTTGAATTCTGTTCCCCAAAAATGTGTATTAACTTGGCTTGGCCATGACTCCCAGTATTGTGTGGTTGTCCACCATTTTGTGATCTCATGTGATTATTCTCTGTGTTGTAAATCCTAACCTCTATGATGTTAATAGAGTCCTGGTGGTGCAGTGATTAAGCATTCAGCTGCTAACCAAAAGGCCAACAGTTCAAATCTACTATCCAGTCCTCGGAAACCCTATGGGGCAGTTTTACTCTGTCCTATAGGGTTGCTATGAGTCGAAATCGACTTCATGGCAGTGGGTTTTGTTTGGTTTATGATGTTGATAAGGTAGGATTAGAGGCAATCTACAGGATTAGGTTGTATCTTGAGTCAATCTCTTTTGAGACTGAAAAAAGAGAATCAAGCAGAGAAGAGAGGGACCTCGTACCACAAAGAAAGAAGAGCCAGGAGAAGAGTGTGTCCTTAGGACCCAGGGTCCCTGTGCTGAAAAGGGAAAAAGGGAAGATTGATGACAAGGACCTTCCCCCAGAACCAACAAAGAAAGAAATCTTTCCTCTAGAGGTGGGATGCTGAATTTGGACTTCTGGCTTCCTAGACTTTGAGAATACATTTCTGTATGTTAAAGCCATCCACTTGTGGTATTTCTGTTATAGCAGCACTAGATAACTAAGACACTTGCCAATGTAAATGTTTAACTGAGGCATAATAAAGTGGTGCAATAGTCTTTTTTTTTTTTTTTGAGAAAACAGTTAAATAATTTAAATAAACTGCAAAAAAAATTTTTTTTTTGCAGTTAAATAATAAACTTGTATAACTAACATTAGTGTGAGAATATGGGTTACTATGATGATAATGATTTACACTTTTCAGCATTAAAAATCCCCCCAAAACTATAAGGTGGAACACTATTTTTAGAACTAAGAATTCATGTTTCCTCCCTCATTTTAGTTTTCATTTTGTTACAAAGAAATCACTCTTTCCCCTAATCTGTTACTTCACGAAACTCACATAGTATTTCTAGAAGCATCACCTATAGTAGGGTCTGGAAATCAGCAGGGTAACATTCGCTAGTGTTCATGTACATAAATGGATGGAGCTGACTTGCAACTGCCACCTATATCACCCAAATTACCCATGTGAGAAAGGTTGACTTGGCATCATACTGGCAATTATCCAGTGAATGCAGACTGGCAAACGGCCTAGCCTGATAAAAATTCAAAGAACAAAAATATTTGCGTTGGGAAATCAGAGAATCCTTTTTGATTATTCAAAATGTTGTATCTCGAATGGATTCAACCCATAATACCTGGCCACTCAAGTCATCTAAAATAAGAAAAATAAATAAACTGCTATTACAGGTATTTTATAACCGGGTTCAAGCTCCGAAGCCATAGCACAAGTCTGGTTTTTATAAAGATACCAATATCTTTACATATCAATATATGTATATTATTTACATGTATTAAATTATCGGTATAAAACATGCCATGTACATGAAGAAAGGTTACACATTCAATACCACACAATACACATTAGCAGAATGAAGAACTCAAGTTAGTACAGCAATAATGAAAAGGAATTACACCCTGAATAGATAAAAAAGAAGAAATAAAGGCTTATTGACAATAGGAATTTGACTTCAATAATTAAACACTGGATATTGTCAAGGCTGATTTGGTCAGAGTAAGAAACTGCACTTTAAAAGTCAATTTACTTTATTAGCTCTTGGTATATCAGGCTACTCAGAGAACTTACATGCCAAGGGCAATGCCTCAGCAGTTGGACAAAAATGAACAATTATAGTGCATTACACTTATTTTTCTAAGGTTAGGAAGTTTTCTTCCTGTTTTCTAAGTGGCAGGAGCCACTTGTTGTGTTCAACACGTGTTAAATTTTCTTGAACCATCAGGTAATCTTGAAAAACAAGTTGACTGATGGCTTTCATACAGTGTTAAGAGCTCCCAAAGTAGGGAGCACTGTGTGTGAACTTATTTTATGGATTCCTTAAAAATTAAGATGGCAAAGAATTTCACCTCACATGCCACATCCAAACAAATGATAGTGACTGCCTCAAACGGTGTGTTCAGAATATTCTTAATGCTGTATCTGGACACAGCAAGAAACAATGCTGTGATCAATGACCAATGTCTGCCATGAGCAAGGACTGTAGAAGAGTATGGCACCTTCTATGAGCCTGTGGGATAGATTTGAGCTGAAGTTGAGAGATCTAGTACTGTGAACTTAGGAAGGTGGCCACTGGCCATCCTGAGGCTCAGTTTCTTTATCTTTAAATGAAGACAGATGTACTTGATAATCCCCCAGAGATAATTTAATAGAACTAGTTGTTCAAATGGAACAAGGGGATACTGTATGGTTTAAAATCAGCAAGGTGTGCATCAGGGTTGTACCTTGCACCATACTTATTCAGTTTGTATGCAGAGCAAATAATTTGAGAAGCTGGACTCTATGAAGAAGAATGTGGCATCAGGATTGGAGGAAGACTCATTAACAACCTGCATTATGCAGATGACACAACCTTGGTTGCTGAAAGTGAAGAGAACTTGAAGCACTTATTGATGAAGATCAAAGACCATAGCCTTCAGTATGGATTACATCTCAACATAAAAAAAGCAAAAATCTTCACAACTGGACAAATAAGCAACATCATAATTAACAAAGAAAATATTGAAATTGTCAAGGATTTCATTTTACTTGGATACACAATCAACACCCATGGAAGCAGCAGTCAAGAAATCAAATGACACATTGCACTGGGCAAATCTGCCGCAAAAGATCTCTTTAAAGTGTTAAAAAAAAACAAGGATGTCACTTTAAGGATTAAGGAGCCCCTGACCCAAGCCATGTTGTTTTCAATCACCTCATATGCATATGAAAAGGGAAGACTGAAGAATCAATGCCTTTGAGTTGTGGTATTGGTGAAGAATATTGAATATACCATAGAATTCCAGAAGAATGAACAAATCTTTCTTGGGGGAAGTACAGAAGAATGCTCCTTAGAAGCAAGGATGGCAACACTTGATCTCACTTACTTTAGCATGTTATCAGGAGGGATCAATCCCTGGAGAAGGACATCATGCTTTGTAAAGTGGAGGGTCTTCAAAAAAGAGGTGGATTGACACAGTGCTTGCAACAATGGGCTCAAACATACCTACTAGTGTGAGGATGACATAGGACTGGGCAGCATTTCATTCTGTTATACATAAGATCACTATGAGCTGGAGACAACTTGACGGCACCTAACGACAAGGTTTATATCTGGTGATCTACTTTTAAAAATCGGCCACTGAAAACCCAGTGCATCATAATGGTCTGTTCCATAACCAATCATGTGGATGTTGCAGGACTGGGAAGTATTTCATTCCATTGTGCATGGGGTTGCCACGAGTCGGTGGATAAATTGATGGTGGCTAACAACATTTTTTTAACAACAATGTATGTATAGCAAATTTACAACTCAAAAAAGTTTTACATATATTTCTTTATTGTAGCATTATTATTAATTTATAGATTAAAAAATACAAAGCTCAAGGAGGTTAACCAAGGTGACACAGGTAGTGGGGCTTGGATTCAAACTTTAGTCTCCATCTAGCTAATGCTGTCGCATATATATATACAAATTTATATTTCTACAGGCATGCCACATATATTTCCCACTTTCCCTCTTACCAAATTGTTAAATGCCAATCCTCTGGCCTTCCAAAACCCCCAAATCTTGCCCATGATAGATACCCCTAATATATCATGGTGGCCCTTCTTGCTGAGCCCAGACTTAGTGTGAGACTCTTTCTCAACACATCATTTACTGGTGGGAGCCACACTCAGAAGATATGAGTCTCCTGGATTTTTTCTACAATGAAAAACATCTCCTACCAGAACCAAACCTCAAAGCCCAGAAGAGAGTGAAGCAGCAGATGCTCTTCATCCTCCAAACCTTGCTGTCTACTTTGTGGGTCATGAAAACAAATGAGTTGAGTCATAATGTAGTCAAAGGAAAGCAATGGGGGAAGCAGTTTATTAAGTTTGCCACGACTGGCTTGAACAGAGTAGACCCTGGTTTACGGACGTGAAGAAATAAATCATTTTCAGTAGAGCTGGCCTTTCACAGTTGTGTCTGGATTATAGTGATTATTGGGTTGAAATGACCTCTTCCCTTGTTGATGATGGAATAGTAGCACTGGTAGAACCATGAAGAAGTAAAGACTAGAGCTCATGGCAAAAGCCCAGTATCTTGGTCTTTCCAAAGTCACTTATCAACACAGTTCTACTCGTACCATAAATCTACCATAAATTTGTCCTGGAATCTATTACTCATTCTATAAAAGGAATTTAAAGATGTCAATATTAATTTTAACTTTTTTATCCCATCTTAATAAAAAAAAATGGCAAACAATTATTCTATAATAGTATATTCTTAATTGTCCACATTTTAAATATTATCCATGATATATTTAATTCCAGATTGCCTCTGCTTATCACCAGACACCAACTGTTCAAGCCAAACCAAATTAGAAATATAGTATGAGGTAGCCCTGATGTTAAAAAAAGGTAAAATTTGCAAAGTTGGCTGAAAGTAAATTCAATATATTAAATTTCAACTGCACAAATGAAACTTCTTTAAACATTATTCCATAGATACTACCTCTATCTTTGATCTTTAGGGAAATGGCTGAGGGGTGAAGTGAAGGTGGAACATAGACTGTTTGATCTCATCTCAAAATGATGATTTAGCAATTCAACTTTCCATTAAAGTGGGTTAAATGCAATGTTGAATTGATTTCCTAATTTATGAATTCAAAAATTTAAAGTCCACACACTAGGTTGCTGTACGAGAGAGGACCCTGTAATGCATTCTAAAACCTTATGTAGATGATTTTTTTATTTTATGTGCAACTTTTCCCTTCTGTTCGAGCCAATAACTAAGGCTGGTTTATTCTGATTCACAGCAGTAAATGCCGTCTTCCTTTGGATTTCATTTGTAGGACACAATTTTTATAATGAAGCAAGAAAATGACTTCTGAGTAAAAGTCTCTTAACGAAACTTACTTGTGGCCTTTCAAAAATGGGACACCCTAGTTCTTGACTTACTCCATTTGCATACTTAGATGTGTATGATTTTTATTAAATCCACTTTCTTGGGGAGTTATAATCTCAAGAACATAGATTTATCAGTTCACCACAATCAAACTCAAGCATTTATTCAACAGTAACATAACCAAAAAGCAATAGGAACCTTAAATGGTTAGTTACTTGTAACTCTTTAATGTATTTCTCTGCTTGAATGATAGCACTTTTTTTTTTTAGGATTGAAATACACTGACTTTGCTACTGCCATAGTATTTCTTTTTTCTTTCAGCCATGGGCCTGAGCAAAAAAAAT
Source organism: Loxodonta africana (assembly GCF_030014295.1). Lineage (NCBI taxonomy): Eukaryota > Metazoa > Chordata > Mammalia > Proboscidea > Elephantidae > Loxodonta > Loxodonta africana. The sequence continues at coordinate 52,119,081 of NC_087353.1, forward strand.
ACTCATTATTCCCACCAACATGAACAGTCTTTAATGACTATGTAGCTCTGAATTTTTTTTTTTCTTTGTCAAAAGAACAATGAGGGGAGGCAGAGCCAAGATGGCGGAATAAACAAACGTTTCTGGCAAGCACTCTTAACAACAAAGACCAGAAAAAACAAGTGAAATGAGTATATTTATGACAAGCTAGGAGCCCTGAATATTAAAGGCAAGCTTAGAAAGTGAACAGAGGGGCAGGGGGAGGAACAGATGGTTCAGAAGCAGAGAGGAGTTAACAGACCCGAATTATGGGGAGCCCTCAGGCATCATTACTGGGAGCAGAGGTGGTGGGCTGGTACTAGCATTCAGCCACAGTTTCCTCAGGGAGAAGCAGCCAGCCACACAGCCTACTCAGACCTCTGGAAGCAAAGAAGAATGGCACTCTTGGCAAAAGTTAAGTACTTACATTTGTTTTACCTCACTCCCCCACCCCCTGTTCCAAAGCTACCTTCAGCAGTTGACTTCGCTGGGCCTGAGATAGGCCCTGTTGAGCACCTAGAAACATCCTCCCAGCCTTGGAGAAGGAATAAATTTGCAGTTGGGGGAAAAGATGATTTGCCAGCTCCACTAACCAGGGAAGCTAAGGACAGAAGCAGCTCCTGTCCAGGCACAAATGGTCATGGACTTTCAGTACCTTTCCCCTCTGCATGGACCTGTGTGGGCCTATTTCAGGAGAATAGGCCCTTGTTGGCAGACTCTAACCATTTCAGCTTTGTGGTGGAGAGATGGGTGTTTGATGTTTGACATTGCTTTGCCTATTAAATAGGGTCCTCACCTACCCACATCAGGTGCCTTAGGACTGGTAGCTTCACTCAGGACACCCAGCTACTCGCAACAGGGGTCCAAGGAAAACAGGTACCTCCCAGTCCTTACAACCAAAAACATTGTGTGCCCATGGTCCATCTGCAGAACGCACCCACCTGTGCGCTCTAAGGAAGAGGGACACACTTTCCTCAGAGACATGTGGTGGATGATTCTCAGTCCCTAGCCTTATTCGGAGTGTGACCCCTGCTGCAAACAGATACTGGGTTCCTACACCAATTACTGCTGCCACTCTAAGACTGTAGGACAGAGCCTGTACCACATACTTGATGATCAGCTACCTGGACACCTGAGCTGAATTCATACAACAAAACTGAATGGACTCCTGGACTGATATACCTGATAATACTCTAGCCATCTGGGGACAGGACGTCAGAGCTCTAAAGGTAAAAATAATCAAGCTAGCTCACTCAGGCAACCCATTTGGGCATATCAAAACAAAACAAAGCAAGAAGCTACAACACAGTAAGCAAACATAAATTAATACAATAACTTATAGATGGCTCAGAGACAACAGTCAATCTCAACTCACAAAAAGAAAAAGACCATGATTGCCTCAACAAACTCTGAAAACAATGAATCAAGGGATCTTCTAGATAAAAACGCCTTCCTGGAATTACCAGAGGCAGAACACAAAAGATTAATATACAGAACCCTTCAAGCCATTAGCAAGGAAATGAGGCAATACGCAGAACAAGCCAAGGAACACACAGATAAAGTAGTTGAAGAAATTAAAAAAGTTTTCAAGAACATAATGAAAAATTTAATGAGCTGGAAAAATTCATCGACAGACAGAAATCAGAAATTCAGAAGATTAACAATAAAATTACAGAAGTAGACAACTCAATAGAAAGTCAGAGAAGCAGAATTGAGCAAGTGGAAGGCAGGATTTCTGAACTTGAAGATAAAGCACTTGGCACTAGTGTATTTGAAGAAAAATCAGATAAAAGAACTAAAAAAATGAAGAAAACTTAAGAATCCTGTGGGACTCTCAAGAGAAATAACCTACGAGCGATTGGAGTACCAGAACAGACAAAAAGTATAGGCAAGGATAACAGAAAATACAGAGAGAATTGTTGAAGATTTGTTGGCAGAAAGCTTCCCTGTTATCATGAAAGATGAGAAGATATCTATCCAAGATGCTCATGAACTCCACATAAGGTAGATGTTAAAAGAAAGTCACCAAGACATACTATAATCAAACCTGCCAAAACCAAAGAGAAAGAAAGAATTTTAAGAATAGCTAGGGATAAATGAAAAATCACCTACAAAGGAGAGCCAACCAGAATAAGCTCAGACTACTCAGCAGAAACTATGCAGGCAAGAAGGCAATGCTGTGACTTATATAAAAAATTGCCAGCCAAGAATCACATACCCAGTAAAACTGTCTCTCAAATATGAAGGTGAAATTAGGACATTTTCAGATAAACAGAACTTTATGGAATTTGTAAAAATCAAACCAAAATGTTAGAAATACTAAAGGGAGTTCCTTGGTTAGGAAATCAATATCAGGTATCAACCCAAGACTAGAACTCTGGGCAGAGCAATCAGAAGTCAACTCGGACATGAAATCAAAAAAGTAAATCAAGATTAAAAAAACACCCAAAACAGGGTGACAGTGATGTTATTATGTGAAAGAAGACAACATTAAAACAATAAAGAGGGACTCAGAAATGTAGTCATAGATCTTCCATATGGAGAGGAAGATGAGGTGATACAAAGAAAAAAAGTTAGGTTTAAATTTAGAAAAATAGGGGTAAATAATAATGTAACCACAAAGGAGACAAACTATCCTACATGTTAAAATATACAAGAAAAAAATAGAGACACAGCAGAAACAAAATCAACAACAATGAATATGAAGAAAGGACAATATATAATCTACTCGGCACAAAAAATTAAGTGGGAAAAAGAAACTATCAACTACACACAAAAAGGACATCAAAATGATAGCACTAAATTCATACCTATCCATAATTACATTGAATGTAAATGGACCAAACGCGCCAATAAAGAGACAGACAGTGGCAGAATGGATTAAAAAACACGATCCATCTATATGCTGCCTCCAAAAGACACACCTTAGACTTAGAGACACAAACTAAAACTCAAAGGATGGAATAAATATTTCAAGCAAACAACAGTCCAAAAGGAGCAGGAGTGGCAATATTAATTTCTGACAAAATAGATTTTAAAGTTAAATTCCTCGTAAATGATAAGGAAGGGCACTACATAACGATTAAAGGGACAATATACCAAGCAGATATAACCATATAAAATATTTATGTGCCCAATGACAGGGCTGCAAGATACATAAAACAAACTTTATCAGCATTGAAAAGGGAGATAGACAGCTCCACAATAATAGTAGAAGACTTCAACACACCACTTTTGGTGAAGGACAGGACATCCAGAAAGAAGCTCAATAAAGACACAGAAGATCTAAATGTTACAATAAACCAACTTGACCTCACAGACATATACAGAACACTCCACCCAACAACAACCAAGTATACATTCTTTTCTAGTGCACATGGAACATTCTCTAGAATAGACCACGTATTAAGCTCATAAAGCAAGGCTGAGTGGAAACCAAAACACTGAAATATTCCAAAGCATCCTCTCTGGTCACAAGACCATCAACGTGGAAATCAATAACATAAAAAAGCAGGGAAAAGAAATCAAACACTTGGAAACTGAGCAATATCCTGCTCAAAAAAGACTAGATTATAGAAGACATTAAGGATGGAATAAAGGAATTCATAGAATCCAATGAGAATGAAAACACTTCCTATCAGAACCTATGGGACTTAGCGAATGCAGTGTGCAGAGGTCAATTTATATCAATATACGCACACATCCAAAAAGAAGAAAGGGCCAAAATCAAAGAATTATACCTATAACTTGAACAAATAGAGAGAGCAACAAAAGAAACACTCAGGCAACAGAAGAAAACAAATCATAAAAATTAGAGTAGAACTAAATGAAATAGAAAACAGAAAAACAATTGAAAGAATTAACAAGACAAAAAGATGGTTGTCTGAAAAAATCAACAAAATTGATAAACCATTGGCCAAACTGCCAAAAGAAAAAAGGAGAGGAAGCAAATAACCTGAGTAAGAAATGAGATGAGCGATATCACAACAGACCCAACTGAAATTAAAAGGATCATATCAGATTACTATGAAAAGTTGTACTCTAACAAATTTAAAACCTAGAGGAAATGGAAGAATTCCTAGAAACACAGTACCTACCTAAACTAACACAAACAGAGGTAGAACAACTAAATAGACCCATAATACAAGAAGAGATTGAAAAGGTAATCAAAAAACTCCCAACCAAAAAAGCCCTGGCCCGAGTTTTACGAAACTTTCAGAGAAGAGTTAACATGACTACGACTAAAAGTATTTCAGAGCATAGAAAAGGACAGAATACTCCCAAACTCATTCTATGAAGTCAGCATATCCCTGATACAAAACCAGGTAAACACACCACAACAAAAGAAAATTACAGACCTATATCCCTCATGAACTTAGATGCAAAAATCCTCAATAAAATTCTAGCCAAAAGAATTCAACAATATATCAAAAAAATAATTCAACATGACCCAGTGGGATCTATACCAGGTATGCAGGGATGGCTCAGTATTAGAAAAACAATTAATGTAATCCATCATAAAAAAAAAAAAAAAATTGTCGTATAAAGAAAACAAAAGACAAGAACCACATGATTTTATCAGTTGATGCAGAAAAGCCATTTGACAAAGTTCAACACATGTTCATGATAAAAACTCTCAACAAAATAGGAACAGAAGCAAAATTCGTCAACATAAAGGGCATTTATACAAAGCCAATAGCCAACATCATCATAAATAGAGAGAGCCTGCAAGCATCCCCCTTGAGATGGGAACCAGACAAGGATGCCCATTTTCACCACTCTTATTCAAAATTGTGTTGGAGATCCTAGCCAGAGCAGTTAGGCTAGATAAAGAAATAAAGGGCATCCAGATTTGTAAGAAGAAGTAAAAGTATCTCTATTTGCAGATGACATGATCGTATACACGGAAAACCCTTAGGAATCCTCAAGAAAACTACTGAAACTAACAGAAGAGTTCAGCAGAGTATCAGGACAGAAGATAAACATAAAAAAAATCAGTTGGATTTTTCTACACCAACAAAAAGAAAATTGAAGAGGAAATCACCAAATCAATACCATTTACAGTAGGCCCAAAGAAGACAAAATACTTAGGAATAAATCTTACCAGAGTTTTAAAAGACTTATACAAAGAAAACTACAAAACACTTCAGCAAGAAACGAAAAGAGACCTACATGAGTGAAAAAACATACCTTCCTCATGGATAGGAAGACTTAATAGTATAAAAATGTCTATTCTACCAAAAGCAATCTATAGATTTAATGCTATTCCGACCCAAATTCCAACAACATTTTTTAATGAGATGGAGAAACAAATCACCAACTTCATATGGAAGGGAAAGAGGCCCCGGATAAGTAAAGCATTACTGAAAAAGAAGAAGAAAGTGGGAGGCCTCACTCTACCTGATTTCAGAACCTATTATACAGCCACAGTAGTCAAAACAGCCTGGTACTGGTACAACAACAGGCACATAGACCAATGGAACAGAATTGAGAATCCAGACACAAATCCATCCACACACGAGCAGTTGATATTTGACAAAGGCCCCAAAACAGTTTTATGGGGAAAAGGCAGTCTTTTTAACAAATGGTGCTGGAATAACTGGATATTCATCTGTAAAAAAATGAAACAAAACCCATACCTCACTCCATGCACAAAAACGAGCTCAAAATGGATCACGAACCTAAAAATAAAATCTAAAATAATATAGATCGTGGAAGGAAAATTAGGGACAATGTTAGGAGCCCTAATACATGGCATAAACAGTATAAAAATCATTACTAACAATGCAGAAGAAAAACTAGATAACTGGGAGCTCCTAAAAATCAAACACTTATGCCCATCCAAAGACTTTGCCAAAACAGTAGAAAGATTACCTACAGACTGGGAAAAAGTTTTTAGCTATGACATTTCTGATCAGCACCTGACCTCTAAAATCTATGCAATACTGCAAAAACTCAACTACAAAAAGACAAATAACCCAATTAAAAAATGGGCAAAAGATATGAACAACACATTTCACTAAAGAAGACATTCAGGTAGCTAACAGATACATGAGGAAATGGTCACGATGATTAGTCATTAGAGACATGCAAATCAAAACTACAATGAGATTTTGTCTCACTCCAACAAGCCTGGCATTAATCCAAAAAACACAAAAAAATAAATGTTGGAGAGGCTGTGGAAAGATTGGAACACTTACACACTGCTGGTGGTAATGTAAAATGGTACAACCACTCTGGAAATCGATTTGGCGCTTCTTTAAAAAGCTAGAAATAGAACTACCACACCCAACCCACCCAGTGCCATCGAGTCGATTCCGACTCATAGTGACCCTATAAGACAGAGTAGAACTGCCCTGTAGAGTTTCCAAGGAGCACCTGGAGTATTTGAGAACTACCATATGATCCAGCAATCCCAGTCCTTGGAATACATCCTAGAGAAATAAGAGCCTTTACACAAACAGATTTATGCACACCCATGTTCACTGCAGCACTGTTTACAGTAGCAAAAAGATGGAAGCAACTAAGCTGCTCATCAATGGATGAATGGATAAAAAAATATGGTATATTCACGCAATTGAATACTACGCATCGATGAAGAACAGTGATGAATCTCTGAGACATTTCATAACATGGAGGAATCTGGAAGGCATTATGCTGAGTGAAATTAGTCAGTTGCAAAAGGACAAACATTGTATAAGACCACTATTATAAGAACTCAAGAAATAGTTCAAACAGAGAAGAAAATATTCCTTTATGGTTACAAGAGGGGGGAGGGAGGAAGGCTGGAAGAGGGGTATTTACTAATTAGATAGTAGATAAGAACTACTTTAGGTGACGGGAAAGACAACACACAATACAGGCGAGGTCAGCACAACTGGACTAAACCAAAAGCAAAGAAGTTTCCTGAATAAACTGAATCTTTAGAGGGCAAGCATAGCAGAGGCAGGGGTTTGGGGACCATGGTTTCAGGGGACATTTAAGTGAATTGGCATAATAAAATCTATTAAGAAAATATTCTTCATCGCACTTCGGAGGGTGGCGTCTGGGGTCTTAAAAGCTAGCAAGAAGCCATCCAAGATACATCAGTTGGTCTCAACCCACCTGGATCAAAGGAGAATGAAGAACACGAAGGACACAAAGTAATTATGAGCCCAAGAGACAGAAAGGGCCACATAAACCAGAGACTACATCAGCCTGAGACCAAAAGAACTAGATGGTGCCTGGCTACAACTGATGACTGCCCTGACATGGAACACAACAGAGAATCCCTGAGGGAGCAGGAGAGCAGTGGGATGCAGACCCCAAATTCTCATAAAAGGACCAGACTTAATGGTCTGACTGAGACTAGAAGGACCCCAGTGGTCATGATCCCCAGACCTCCTGTTGTCCCAGGACAGGAACCATTCCCAATGCCAACTCTTCAGACAGGGATTGGACTGGACAATGGGATGGAGAGGGGATGCTGGTGAGGAGTAAGCTTCTTGGATCAGGTGGACACTTGAGACTACGTTGGCATCTCCTTCCTGGAGGGGAGATGAGAGGGTAGATGGGGTTAGAAGCTGGTGAAATGGATATGAAAAGAGAGAGTGGAGGGAGGGAGGGGGGTGTCTCATTAGGGAGAGAGCAATTGGGAGTATGTAGCAAGGTGTATATAAGTTCTTGTGTGAGAGACTGACTTGATTTGTAAACTTTCACTTAAAGCACAATAAAAATAAATAAAAAAAAAACAATGAAAGTTTAATAAAAAACATGCAGGTTTTCCTTTCTTTATAAAATATGTTTTAAAGCTTAAGTGAAGACCAGCCTCCTCGCTAGATCTTATTTTTCTTTATAGTGTCTGCAGGAAAAATTCATTTGCAGACAGCTGCAATGTGATCTTCCTTTCCTTGCCTGGTCATTGACCTCCAACCTGATCTGAAAGAACGACCTTCTTTCAAAGTGAGAAGTTAATTCATTTACCATAATAGCTCTATTCTGGGCCTCCCCAGCAGAAACTGGCAATTGTGCCCAAATAAAAAGGTTTTGTGATTCTGATGGCTGTTCTTACACAAGAGGACTAAACCACCAGAAAATTTCTGTTCTCAAGTAGCACAGTAGGTGGCCGTAAAGTTGGTGTTTAAAACTGTGCCTGATGTGTGGAGATCACAAAAAGAGAAAGAAAATCATTAGGAGTTTGCACCTGCTCTGGTTCTATACTAAACCAAAAAAAAAAAACCAAACCCATTGCCATCAAGTCGATTCTGACTAATGAAGCTCATGGCATATTTATCCTAGCTCCACAGACAAGTTATTGAGCTGTATGTGAAAAAACAGAGCCCAACAGGAAAGCTTTCAGCAGTGAACAGTGGTTGAGGTCCTTGATTGACAGAGCTAGATGATGCAAAGCTGTCTGATAGCTTTCTGCAAAATAAGGTAAAGGAACTCAAGGCCTTTCATTGCACTCTCTGATCACAAACGAACAGCTTCTTTATTATACCCCTGATTGAGGTTGCACCTTAATCCATATTCTGTCACTTTCTGATGGACGTAGTTGACTTGACCAACCAGCCATTCTGTTTAATGTTTTCTGCCACCTTCACATTTTTTTTTATTAACTTTTATTGAGCTTCAAGTGAACGTTTCCAAATCATGTCAGACTGTCACATATAAGTTTATATACACCTTACTCCGTACTCCCATTTGCTCTCCCCCTAATGAGTCAGCACTTCCAGTCTCTCCTTTTGTGACAATTTTGCCAGCTTCCAACTCTCTCTATCCTCCCATCCCCCCTCCAGACAAGAGATGCCAACACAGTCTCAAGTGTCCACCTGATAGAATTAGCTCACTCTTCATCAGCATCTCTCTCCTACCCACTGTCCAGTCCCTTTCATGTCTGATGAGTTGTCTTCAGGAATGGTTCCTGTCCTGTGCCAACAGAAGGTTTGGGGACCATGACCGCCGGGATTCCTCTAGTCTCAGTCAGACCATTAAGTATGGTCTTTTTGTGAGAATTTGGGGTCTGCATCCCACTGATCTCCTGCTCCCTCAGGGGTTCTCTGTTGTGTTCCATGTCAGGGCAGTCATCGATTCTGGCCGGGCACCAACTAGTTCTTCTGGTCTCAGGATGATGTAGGTCTCTGGTTCATGTGGCCTTTCTGTCTCTTGGGCTCTTAGTTATCGTGTGACCTTGGTATTCTTCATTCTCCTTTGATCCAGGTGGGTTGAGACCAATTGATGCATCTTAGATGGCCGCTTCTTAGCATTTAAGACCCCAGATGCCACACTTCAAAGTGGGATGCAGAATGATTTCATAATAGAATTATTTTGCCAATTGACTTAGAAGTCCCCTTAAACCATGGTCCCCAAACCCCCGCCCTTGCTCCGCTGACCTTTGAAGCATTCAGTTTATCCCGGAAACTTCTTTGCTTTTGGTCCAGTCCAGTTGAGCTGACCTTCCATGTATTGAGTATTGTCCTTCCCTTCACCTAAAGCAATTCTTATCTACTAATTAATCAGTAAATAACCCTCTCCCACCCTCCCTCCCTCCCCCCCTCATAACCACAAAAGTATGTGTTCTTCTCAGTTTATACTATTTCTCAAGATCTTATAATAGTGGTCTTATACAATATTTGTCCTTTTGCCTCTGACTAATTTCGCTCAGCATAATGCCTTCCAGGTTCCTCCATGTTATGAAATGTTTCACAGATTCGTCACTGTTCTTTATCGATGCATAGTATTCCATTCTGTGAATATACCACAATTTATTTAACCATTCATCTGTTGATGCCCACCTTGGTTGCTTCCAGCTTTTTGCTATTGTAAACAGAGCTGCAATAAACATGGGTGTGCATATATCCGTTCGTGTGAAGGCTCTTATTTGTCTAGGGTATATTCCGAGGAGTGGGATTTCTGGGTTGTATGGTAGTTCTATTTCTAACTGTTTAAGATAATGCCAGATAGATTTCCAAAGTGGCTGTACCATTTTACATCCCCACCAGCAGTGTATAAGAGTTCCAATCTCTCCGCAGACTCTCCAACATTTATTATTTTGTGTTTTTTGGATTAATGCCAGCCTTGTTGGAGTGAGAAGGAATCTCATCGAAGTTTTAATTTGCATTTCTCTAATGGCTAATGATCGAGAGCATTTTCTCATGTATCTGTTAGCTGCCTGAATATCTTCTTTAGTGAAATGTGTGTTCATATCCTTTGCCCACTTCTTGATAGGGTTGTTTGTCTTTCTGTGTTTGAGTTTTGACAGAATCATATAGATTTTAGAGATCAGGCGCTGGTTGGAGATGTCATAGCTGAAAATTCTTTCCCAGTCTGTAGGTGGTCTTTTTACTCTTTTGGTGAAGTCTTTAGATGAGCATAGGTGTTTGATTATTAGGAGCTCCCAGTTATCTGGTTTCTCTTCGTCATTTTTGGTAATGTTTTGTATTCTGTTTATGCCTTGTATTAGGGCTCCTACGGTTGTCCCTGTTTTTTCTTCCATGGTCTTTATCGTTTTAGAGTTTATATTTAGGCCTTTGATCCACTTGGAGTTAGTTTTTGTGCATGGTGTGAGGTATGGGTCCTGTTTCATTTTTTTGCAAATGGATATCCAGTTATGCCAGCACCATTTGTTAAAAAGACTATCTTTTCCCCAATTAAATGACACTGGGCCTTTGTCAAATATCAGCTGCTCATATGTGGATGGATATAAATATATAAATATAAATCTGGGTTCTCAATTCTGTTCCATTGGTATATGTGTCTGCTGTTGTACCAGTACCAGGCTGTTTTGACTACTGTGGCTGTATAATAGGTTCTGAAATCAGGTAGAGTGAGGCCTCCCACTTTCTTCTTCTTTTTCAGTAATGCTTTGCTTATCCGAGGCTTCTTTCCCTTCCATATGAAGTTGGTGATTTGTTTCTCTATCACATTAAAAAATGACATTGGAATTTGGATCGGAAGTGCATTGTATGTATAGATGGCTTTTGGTAGAATAGACATTTTTACTATGTTAAGTCTTCCTGTCCATGAGCAAGGTATGTTTTTCCACTTAAGTAGGTCCTTTTTAATTTCTTGTAGTAGAGCTTTGTAGTTTTCTTTGTATAGGTCTTTTACATCCTTGGTAAGATTTATTCCTAAGTATTTTATCTTCTTGGGGGCTACTGTGAATGGTAGTGATTTGGTTATTTCCTCTTCGATGTTCTTTTTGTTGATGTAGAGGAATCCAAGTGATTTTTGTATGTTTATCTTATAACCTGAGACTCTGCCAAACTCTTCTATTAGTTTCAGTAGTTTTCTGGAGGATTCCTTAAGGTTTTCTGTGTATAAGGTCATGTCATCTGCAAATAGAGATAATTTTACTTCCTCTTTGCCAATCCGGATGCCCTTTATTTTTTGTCTAGCCTAATTGCTCTGGCTAGGACTTCTAGCACGATGTTGAGTAAGAACGGTGATAAAGGGCATCCTTGTCTGGTTCCCGTTCTCAGGGGAAATGCTTTCAGATTCCCTCCATTTAGGGTGATATTGGCGGTTGGCTTTGCATAGATGCCCTTTATTACGTTGAGGAATTTTCCTTCAATTCCTATTTTGGTGAGAGTTTTTATCATAAATGGGTGTTGGACTTTGTCAAATGCCTTTTCTGCATCAATTGATAAGATCATGTGGTTTTTGTCTTTTGTTTTATTTATATGGTGGATTACATTAATGGTTTTTCTGATATTAAACCCGCCTTGCGTACCTGGTATAAATCCCCCTTGGTCGTGGTGAATTATTTTTTTGATATGTTGTTGAATTCTATTGGCTAGAATTTTGTTGAGGATTTTTGCATCTATGTTCATGAGGGATATAGGTCTGTAATTTTCTTTTTTTGTGATGTCTTTACCTGGTGTTGGTATCAGGGATATGGTGGCTTCATAGAATGAGTTAGGTAGAATTCCGTCATTTTCTATGCTTTGAAATACCTTTAGTAGTAGTGGTGTTAAATCTTCTCTGAAAGTTTGCTAGAACTCTGCAGTATAGCCATCCGGGCCAGGGCTTTTTTTTTGTTAGGAGTTTTTTGATCACTGTTTCAATCTCTTTTTTTGTTACGGGTCTATTTAGTTGGTCTACTTCTGATTGTGTTAGTTTAGGTAGGTAGTGTTTTTCCACTAATGCATCGATTTCTTCTAGGTATGCAAATTTGTTAGAGTACAATTTTTTGTAATAATCTGATATGATTCTTTTAATTTTAGTTGGGTCTGTTGTGATGTGGCCCATCTCGTTTCTTATTCGGGTTGTTTCCTTTCCTGTATTTCTTTAGTCAGTTTAGCCAATGGTTTATCAATTTTGTTAATTTTTTCGAAGAACCAGCTTTTGGCTTTGTTAATTCTTTCAATTGTTTTTCTGTTCTCTAATTCATTTAGTTCAGCTCTAATTTTGATGATTTGTTTTCTTCTGGTGCCTGATGGATTCTTTTGTTGCTCACTTTCTATTTGTTCAAGTTGTAGGGACAGTTCTCTGATTTTGGCTCTTTCTCCTTTTTGTATGTGTGCATTTATCGATATAAATCGGCCTCTGAGCACTGCTTTTGTTGTGTCCCAGAGGTTTTGATAGGAAGTATTTTCATTCTCGTTGCATTCTATGAATTTCCTTATTCCCTCCTTGATGTTTTCTATAACCCAGTCTTTTTTCAGGAGGGTATTGTTCAGTTTCCAAGTATTTGATTTCTTTTCCCTAGTTTTTCTGTTATTGATTTCTATTTGTATGGCCTTGTGGTCTGAGAAGATGCTTTGTAATATTTCGATGTTTTGGATTCCGCAAAGGTTTGTTTTATGACCTAATACGTGCTCTATTCTAGAGAATGTTTCATGTGCGCTAGAAAAAAAGTATACTTTGCAGCAGTTGGGTGAAGAGTTCTGTATAAGTCAATGAGGTTAAGTTGGTTGATTGTTGTAATTAGGTCTTCCGTGTCTCTATTGAGCTTCTTACTGGAAGTCCTGTCCTTTTCCGAAAGTGGTGTGTTGAAGTCTCCTAGTATAACTGTGGAGGTGTCTATCTGACTTTTCAGTTCTGTTAAAATTTGATTTATGTATCTTGCAGCCCTGTCATTGGGTCCATAAATATTTAATATGGTTATATCTTCCTGATCAATTGTCCCTTTTATCATTATGTAGTGTCCTTCTTTATCCTTTATGGTGGATTTAAGTTTAAAGTCTATTTTGTCAGAAATTAATATTGCTACTCCTGCTTTTTTTTGCTTATTGTTTCCTTGATAAATTTTTTTCCATCTTTTGAGTTTTAGTTTGTTGGTGTCTCTAAGTCTAAGGTGTGTCTCTTGTAGGCAGCATATAGACGGATTGCGTTTCTTTATCCAGTCCAAGAATCTCTGTCTCTTTATTGATGCATTTAGTCCATTTACATTCAGCATAATTATATATAACTGTTTAGTGTTGTCATTTTGATGCCTTTTTATGTGTGTTGTTGACAATTTCATTTTTCCACTTGCTTTTATGTGCTGAGACGTTTCTCTCTGTAAATTGTGAGATCCTCATTTTCATAGTCTTTGACTTTATATTTGCTGAGTTGTTACATTTTTCTTGGCTTTTATTTTGAGTTATGGAGTTGTTATACCTCTTTGTGGTTACCTTAATATTTACCCCTATTTTTCTAAGTAAAAACCTAACTTGTATTGTCCTTTATCGCCTTGTATCCCTCTCCATATGGCAGTTCTATGCCACCTGTATTTAGTCCCTCTTTTTGGTTACTGTGATCTTTTACATATTGACTTCAATGATTCCCTGTTTTGAGTATTTTTTTTTAATTAATCTGAATTTGTTTTTGTGATTTCCCTATTTGAGCTGATATCAGGATGTTCTGTTCTGTGACCTTGTGTTGTGCTGGTATCTGATATTATTGGTTTTCTGACCAAACAATTTCCTTTAGTATTTCTTGTAGCTTTGGTTCGGTTTTTGCAAATTCTCTAAGCTTGTGTTTATCTGTAAATATCTTAATTTTGCCTTCATATTTCAGAGAGAGTTTTGCTGGATATATGATCCTTGGCTGGCAGTTTTTCTCCTTCAGTGCTCTGTATATGTCATCCCATTGCCTTCTTGTCTGCATGGTTTCTGCTGAGTAGTCTGAACTTAATCTTACTGATTCTCCCTTGAAGGAGACCTTTCTTTTATCCCTGGCTGCTTTTAAAATTTTCTCTTTATCTTTGGTTTTGGCAAGTTTGATGATACTATGTCTTGGTGTTTTTCTTTTTGGATCAATCTTAAATGGGGTTCAATGAGCATCTTGGACAGATATCCTTTCGTCTTTCATGATGTCAGGGAAGTTTTCTGTCAGCAGATCTTCAACTATTTTCTCTGTGTGTTCTGTCCTCCCTCCCTGTTCTGGGACTCCAATCACACGCAAGTTATCCTTCTTGATAGAGTCCCACATGATTCTTAGGGTTTCTTCATTTTTTTTAATTCTTTTATCTGATTTTTTTTCAGCTATGTTGGTGTTAATTCCCTGGTCCTCCAGATGTCCCAGTGTGCATTCTAATTGCTCGAGTCTGCTCCTCTGACTTCTTATTGCGTTGTCTAATTCTGTAATTTTATTGTTAATCTTTTGGATTTCTGCATGCTGTCTCTCTATGGATTCTTGCAACTTATTAATTTTTCCATTATATTCTTGAATAATCTTTTTGAGTTCTTCAACAGTTTTATCAGTGTCTTCCTTGGCTTTTTCTGCAGTTTGCCTTATTTCATTTCTGAAGTCATCCCTGATGTCTTGAAGCATTCTGTAAATTAGTTTTTTATATTCTGTATCTGATAATTCCAGAATTGTATCTTCATTTGGGAAAGATTTTGATTCTTTTGTTTGGGGGTTGTAGAAGCTGTCATGGTCTGGTCCTTTATGTGGGTTGATATCGACTGCTGTCTCCGAGCCATCACTAAGAAGATATAGTAGTGATTTATTCTATATTTGCTCACTGACTCTTATCTTGTTTTGTTTTCTTTCAATATACATGGATGGGCTACTAGATTGTGCTGTCTTGATTGTTGTAGCCCTTGACTTACTTATGACCTATTACCAGATGGTTTGGGCTGTTGCCAGATATATATGCCTGAGTCTATTCACTGTTCTTGAGTAGAATCTGATTTTGGGTCATCAAGTGTGTGATGCACCCTAACACCTATCCACCTTGAGAAGTAGTGGTGATACTTGTGTGCACCAGATTCTATTAGCAGCTGGGGTTCACACTCCAGGGGGGGCAGGATGCTGACAGGCTTCCCCAAGTGCCAGTGAGGTAGGTGTGTCTCTATTCCTAAAGCACCTTGGTGGGAGGGCTCTGCAGCTGTACCTTAGGCCCCCAGTGCAAGTACCTCTACTGATTGGTAGATGTCACCCTCCTTAGACCCCTAAGGCAAGAGGCTAGGTGTTCTGGGGGGAGCTTCAGCCCTCAGTTCCCTGTTGTGGGTCAGTTAGGGCTCTGTTGAATAAGCAGAGATATCAGACCTGGGAAACTTGTTTTTCCAGTACATGTGCTAAAAAAAAAAAAAATTCAGTCAGATCCCTATCAGAACTGCCTTTGCATTATAACAGCCACCTTGTTCCCTGTAAGGATGAAAGCCCGAGATTTGGATCATATATGCTTGGCTGGAGCTGGTTCTGTGTATTTAGTACGATTAGGGAAGGATTTTTGGTCCCTGGGTTTTTTGTGGTTGCTTCTCTCAGGCCAGAAGAATGGGTTAGGAAAAGACCAAAAAAACAAAGGGAAAAGCAAAGCTGCGGTGTTGGAGCCGTTTTCCCTCTGGCTCAGGAAATTCCAATGTTAATGAAGCCACCTGGGAAGGGGAGGGGAGGGTTCAGAAAAACGGGAGAGAGTAGCACCCCGGAATATAGCCAAAGTTGCTTATCTTGCTTGGGATGACTATTTTATCTGAGATCCCCGAGGGGAGTGTTGTCTATGTGTGCTGGCTGTGTGGAGATTGCCCCCTAGGGTCTGGCCCACTGAATTCACATTTTTTTTTTAAAAAAGAAAAAAACGGAGGGAGTTTACTATAAAAGACAGAAGATTATACCAGTTAAAAGCTCAGATTCTTCACTTGTCATTACTAGCAGCTGTTTTAACTGCAGTGATATAAAGGAAGACTGTTGACCAACTTCTTGCTCTGTGCATATACTGGAACCCCAAATGGTCATAAGCAAGGATATTCAGCATCATGACCCTAAAATGCAAAGTAATTTTTTTTCCTCAAGAATCAAGATGCTGTACTTATTTTCATTTTGTGCCTTAAAATAGTGAATGAGTTTTAGATAGAGCAAGGCCATACTTGGGAGTCTGGTTTAAGAAAAGGCAATCAACTTTTCGTTCGCTTTTAGTAGGTTTCAGGGACTCAATTTGTTGACAGGAAATAATAAAATGCTTTGACCTTTGATCCCAGCTTGATTCTTGTTAAATATATTAATCTCAAAATAACAACTGCATTCTTATAGGTTCATTCTTATTTATGTACACTCAAAATAAAAGAGAATGTGTGAGGAAGAAAAAGAGGATTTGCTCTAGAATCATTTCAAAAGATTATGTTTTTACACACTGACTCTTTATCCTTTTCAAACAGTTTGCACTCTCTAAAGATATTAGTATAGTTCCCCCCACCTTTTTTTTTTTTTTAAGATTAGAGCATTATAGGTGTCTTAGTCATATACTATAACAGAAATACCACAAGTGGATGGCTTTAATGAAGAGAAATTTATTTTCTCACAGTCTAGTAGCCTACAAGTCCAAATCAAGGGTGTCAGCTCCAGGCGGAAGGCTCTCTCTTCTCTGTTGGCTCTGGTGGAAGGTCCTTGTCATCCATCTTCCTCTGGTCTAGGAGCTTTTCAGTGCAGGGATGCTGAGTCCAAAGGACGCACACTTCTACTCTTCTTTCTTGGTGGTATGAGGTCCCCCACTGTCTGCTCACTTCCCTTTCCTTTTATCTCTTGTAAAATAAAAGGTGGTACAGGCCACAGCCCAGGGAATCTCCCTTTACATTGGATCAGGGATGTGACCTGAGCAAGGGTGTTACATGCCACCCTAATCCTCTTCAACATAATCCAATCTTGCCTCATTAACCACAGGCAGAGATTAGGATTTCCAACATATAGGAAAATTATATCAATCACAAAATGGAGGACAACCACAAATACTGGGAATCACAGCCAACCAAGTCGATGCATATTCTGGGGGGACACAATTCAGTCCATGACACTATGTCTTAAGTTCTAGTCCTTTATTGGCATTTTAGAGTCACTATTATTTGATATGGAGTAACATAAAACACATTGTTTGGGACACTTGGAATTGTACCTTTAATAAATGAAGAAACTGGCATAGCACATTCAACAAAAAATACTTTCTCTGAAATTATGATAAAGATTTATTTATTATTTCTAAAACTTAAGTGTGTGATAAAGACCTAAAACTAAACTTCTGCCCCTCCACCCAAATTAGGAATTGAATGGTATTTATAAATTTACTGAGAAAGAAAACAAAGATATTGAAAGTTTTATTCTGTCCAGAACCCAAATACAAACATTGAAAACAAAATAATTAAAAAATCATAACCAGAGTGTGATACAGTTTTACTTCACTTAAAGCTCTAGATGTTGGGACTATCCCTGTACATAAAACAAATGCATACATTGCTGAATTATAGCCTTATTTCCTCTTAAGGTAAGGGGTAAATGGCTTGTTTCTCCCAAGCATCTTCCATATTCTCCAATACCTGAATTCCCTGTTATTCAAGGTACCCATCACCTGGGCAATTCTTAGAATGCAAAATTTCAGACCTCGCCCCACAAGAGTAAGAACTAGCATTTTAGTAAGATCCCTGGGTAATTCACATGCACATTCAAGTTTGAGAAGTCCTGGTTTAGTGCAGTAGTTCTCAACCAGGACTACATTTTTGATTCATTTGAGGACTTCCTAAAAATATATAGATGCCAGCACCCCACTACAGACCAATAAAATCAGAATTTCTGACAGTGGAGCCTAAGCACCAGCATTTTTTAAAAGTTCCCCAGGTGATTCAAATGTGCATCTAGGAATGTGGACAACTATTCCAACCAAAGTTATGTAATCTGTGGTGTTTCTCTTTTACAGTAGCTGCTAGGAAGCTCAAACAATAAATGTCAATCTTTTCAGGTAAATGATAATACAATTATTTCATATTAACAGCAACAAACAATAAGTTAAAATGGAACACACACATACAGTGGCATCACTGAGGGGTACAGCAGGTGTGGACCGCACTGGGTGACAATGTCAGAAGGGGTGACACCAAAATGATTGTAAAATTTTTGTGCAGTGTTTCAGCAGAAATTTATTTTTTACAAAAAAAATCCCTGTAGTTAGTTGTAACAACGAAACATTTTTTTTGTAAGCCTAGCTTACATGAATCAATATACCTACAATGCTACACTCTATGCTAATTTACTTTTTGAACCTTCTAATACACTCTAGTCAGGGCAGTCATCATTACCCAATTACAATGACGCTTCAAATCATGTGGTTTCCTCTGCACTTGTTACTAGCATGCACTGTTGTTTTCACTGCTACTGGTGTTTTTATAGTCACTGATTTTGTCAAACTTTCTGGTGTTTTAGCTACAATATTGTGGTAGTTAGCATGAGGGAAGTGACACCACGCATTACTGCACTGGGTGGCAGACACCAACCGTAGTGATGCCACTGCACACACATCACATACTAGTCACTGCACTAAGCTCTTTTTTTATATATTTTCTCCTGTCTAATTGTCACCTCCCCCCCCAACACATACACACATGCACACAACCTACTTTTTTCTTATTTCCTAGGTTTGGTTTGGACCCTAGAAGATAAGCAGATCTGAAACTTTGGAGTGAATCAGAATCAATTAGAAAGCTTTTAAAACAGAGATTGCTGATAGAGTAGGTCTGGGATGGGACACCAAGAATTTGCATTTCTAACAAGTTCCGAGTTGATGCTGATGCTGCTGGTCCAGGGACCACTTTAAGAATCACTGGGCCAGGTTAATTGTAATGCATCTTATTATGGTACCTGTGTTCATTATGTGCTTCCTCAAATCATTGGTATAAATAGAAAGAGCATGTATAAATATAAAAATGAAAGAAGGGAGGGATGGTGATACATAAACCATGTTAATTAGAATTGATAATAAAATAAAACTTCAAGTAAAAAGTGACTTCCTAGCCCCTGCGGCAAACCCTTCCCCCAAAATAAATGGACTTCAGCATTCTTTTCTCTAGAAAGCTAAAATTAGACTTGGTGTGTGATGACAGGCTACTCCAAGTATTCTCCAAGTCAAAGAAACTTTCATTACAACATTGTTTAGAAAATAAATGAGCAATTATAAACAATTTTGAGTTTTTCCATGTTTGGGCTCCCTAAGTTACTTAAATCACATCAAGATATATTTAATTATTCTAGGAAACATTTTGCTTGAAGTTATAGATTACAGTATTTGAAACAATAAAAGCAATGGAGTTCTGTTAAATTTATCTCAGTGATTTATGCTTTTAGAGCAAAATTGACAATTTAAGATATACACTTGGTCTTTCTTTGTTTATACTTTTTATTGCACTATAGATGAAGGTTTACAGAACTAGTTTCTCATTAAACAGTCACTACACACATTGTTCTATGACATTGGTTGACAACCCATGACATGTCAACACTCTCCCTTTTCAACCTCGGGTTCCTTATTACCAGCTTTTGTGTTCCCTCCTGCCTCCTAGTCACTGCCCCTGGGCTGGCCTGCTCCTTTAGTCTCATTTTGTTTTATGGGCCTGTCCAATCTTTGGCTGAAGGGTGAACCTCAGGAGTGACTTCATTACTGAGACGAAAAGAGTGTCCGGGGGCCATATTCTCAGGGTTTCTCCAGTCTCTGTCAGGCCTTCAAGTCTGGTCTTTCTTTTTGAGTTAGAAGTTTTTCTACATTTTTCTCCGGCTCTGTCCAGGATATTGTGATCCTTGTAGAGCAGTCAGTGGTGGTAGCCAGGCACCCCCTAGTTGTACTGGACTCAGTCTGGTGGAGGCGGTGGTAAATGTGGTCCATCAGTCCTTTGGACTAATCTTGCCCTTGTATCTTTAGTTTTCTTCATTCTGCCTTGTTCCTGAAGGGGTAAGACCAGTAGAGTATCCTAGATGGCTGCTTTACAGGTTTTTAAGACCCCAGACGTTACTCACCAAAGTAAAATGTAGAACGCAATCTTTATAAACTCTGTCATGCTAATTCAGGTAGATGTTGCCCGAGACCATGGTCCCCACAGCCCTCGGCCAGCAATTCGGTCCCTCTGGGAGTTTGGATGTGTCTATGGCACTTCCATGACCTTGCCTTGTACAGAGTGTGCTGGCTTCCCCAGTAGTGTGTACTGTCTTACCCTTCACCAAAGTTACCACTTTATACTTGTTTTTTCTTCATCACTTTTGGAAAGAAATTTCCATACTACAGCATAGTAGCTAGAAAGATGCCCCTAATTGTTTGGGTCAGATATTAGTCAGATGAAGTTTGAATCAGTTCCAGCAAAAACAAATCTTTTGAATGTTATCATTGCAAAGTAACAAGCAAACTAATTTATTAAATTGGAAATTAGGCATAGAAAATGTGGAATTATTTTAACAACATCTTTGTCTTCCTGGCTTGCATAAAGTTTGAAAGAAAAAAAGTTGCATTTTTTATATATAACTTCGGTTACACAGAAAACTAAAGAAAAGCAAAATCTGCCTGTTATAACAAAGGTATGTTTAAAATGTTCATTCACATCACCACAGTGCCTGCCGCCTTTGAGTTTGAGATGAAGCTGCTTGCTACACGATTAATCTAGTAATAGGTATGTCAATTGCAACACAATTCTTAAGATTTTTTTTTTTTAATATGAAATACTACTGCTGCAGAAAGTTGTTTGGATGACATAAAGAGCCTGGGCTTGTCTATCACATTGATTAAATGATGTAATAGTAAGCAAGCTTAAGAATAACTGTGTGTCTTCAATCTTTCCAATTACTTAGGGATGGGCATCAGACCTTGCCATCCATCATCCCTGGCCTGAAACATACGGTGCCTCGGCAATCTTGGGTTGACCCAAATGACAGTAAAAGCTCCTACGCTGTTCACAATAAGAAACTGTCCACTAAATTACAGATTTGAGATTAGATTGCTAACATGGCCAACTTGATGTATAAGTGAAGTGTCCAGGGAAAATATTCAATAGGATCTTCTGAAGATTAATTTATACCCTAGAAATGTAGACTAATCACAAGTCAGAAAATATATCAAAGTATTTATTTATTTAGAAAGCCCAGCTGCACTTTTATCTGCAACAGAATTTAACACCAAGGTGTCTACTGGCTATCACCTCCTGGCGTGGCTAGAATTGCCCAATATTATAATGAATCTTTTGCAGCCACATTCATATAGGGACTTCTGTTGCCACTGAGTCCATTCCGACTCATAGCAACCCTATAGGACAGAGCAGAACTGCCCCATAGAGTTTCCAAGGAACACCCGGTGGATTCAAACTGCTGGCCTTTTGGTTAGCAGCCGTAGCATTTAGTCACTACACCACCAGGGTTTCCATGCAGGGAATAGTCATATACTGCTAGGAATATAAACCTAAGATGTCAACTATTCACATAATTAAAAAAAAATTTAAATCTGTCCAAATGTCTATCTATAATTCCCAGTTGTGTGATACGCTCTCAGATCTCATAGCCATGTCTAAAGATATCATGCAAATTATCTGGTAGACATGCCCCATATACTTTCTTCTGCTTCCTTTCTGAAGATTAGAAGTGCTTGAATTTAAAATTCCACTATAATGAAACTATCTCCAGATCAACATACAGCCTAAAAAGAAGATTGGCACAGGAACTAGGAGGTCTGGCTCTACCTCCAGGTTCTGGGCCTAAATTTGCTGTATAGCCACTTGGCTGTTCTAACCATTAGTATACACATTTGGTATTTTAAGAATGATAAAACCTGATGGTCTAGCCAAAGTATTATCCAGGAGGATTAAATTCATTCCTTCAACATTTACTGAACACACCTACTTTACGGTCACACTGCTAAGTGCATATAATGATGAAGATGCCAGCTTTTCTGACAGAGAGGAAAAGAGGCAACTACAATTGTGAGCTTCAGTGTGTAGAACCACCAGGTTCTTATGAAACATGAAAATTCTGAGGGACCACAGACCCATATTCTCAGTCAACAGATGTAGTCTGTGCTCAGAAATATACCATTTTGATATGCACTCCAGCTGATTCTAGTGCAGGCAGTACAAGTCCATGGTCTACAATGGAATTTCTTAAGTGAAGAAGTAAGTGTGGGTCCTTTGGAGTATGGAAGAAAAGCATCTGACTTAATCCTAAACACCAGGGAAAGGTTTTGGGAAAACATGCTAAAGAAATAGAAATACCACCAGCATAAAGTGAACAAAATGGAGGAAAAAGGAGGTGAGGAAGTGTTCCTAGCAATGAAACTACATGAGATAGAGAGCTCTTGGAACCTTAGGCCACTTAGTTTAGAAAGCTCAAGAGGCCAAGACAAGAGATGCAGTTGACATGTCTATTTTATAATGAGAAATATTTTACTCTAAAACTTTACATACCTTTTCAATATTGTGACTATTTTTTCAAAAGAGCAAAAAATATTATATTCTAGGAAGTGGGGCCAAGATGGTGGAAAAGGCTGACGTTTCTGGCGAGCCCTCTTAGAACAAAGACCCAAAAAACAAGTGAAACGAATATAATTTTGACAAGCTAGGAGCCCTGAACATCAAACTCAAGGTTAGAAAATGAACTGAGGGGCAGGGGGAGAAAGAGATGGTTCGGAAGTGGAGAGGAGTTACCGGACCTGAATCGCCAGGAGCCCTCAGGCACGATTGCTGGGAGCAGCTGCAGCAGGCTGGTACTAGCGTTCAGCTGCAGTTTCCTCAGGGAGAAGCAGCCAGCACACAGCCTACTCACACCTCCAGAACAAGAGAAGAACAGCACTCTTGGCAAAAGCTAAGTACTTGCATATATTTTCCCGATTCCCCCCTCCCCGCCCCAAAGCCAGTTTCAGTGGCTGTTCATTTCCCTGGGCCTGAGATAGGCCCTGTTGAAGCCTAGGGCCATCAGAAGGAATATACACACAATTGGGAGAAAAGACAATTTGCCAGCTTCACTAACCAGGGGAGCTCAGGATAGAAGGGGCTCCTGTACAAGCATAAATGGTCCGTGTACTTTGAGTACCTTTCCCCCTTGCATGGACCTGTGTGGGCCTATTTCAGGAGAAGAGGCCCTTGTTGGCAGATTCCAACTGTTTCAGCTCTGCGATGGAGAGGTGGGTGTTTGCTATTTCACACTGCATTGCCTATTAAACAGGGTCCTCACCTACCCATATCAGGGGACTAAGGATGGGTGGCTTCACTCAGGTTACTCAGCCACCTGTGACAGAGGTCTAAGGATAACTGGTACCTCCCAGTCCTTACAAAAAAGAACTTTGGGTGCCTACGGTCCGTCTACAGAACCTACCCACCTGTATACTCTAGGGAACAGGGACACACTTTCCTCAGAGACTCTTGGGGGATGATTCTCAGCCACCTGCCTTGTTCAGAGTGTGACCCCCTCCTGCAATCAGATACCACTACCTACACCAAACACCCCTGCCCCTCTAAGACTGTAGGACAGAGCCTGTACCACACACTTGATGATCAGCTACCTGGACACCTAAGCTGAATTTATACAAGAAAATTGAATTGACTCCTAGACTGAAATAACTGATAACAGTTCTAGCCATCTGGGGACAGGACGTCAGAGCTCCAAAGGGAAAATAACCCAGCTAGCTCATTCAAGCAATCCATTCTGGCATATCAAAACAAAACAAAGCAAGAAGCTACAACACAGTAAGCAAACATAAAATAAACTAATACAATAACTTACAGATGGCTTGGAGAGAACAGTCAATATCAACTCACATAAAGAAACAGACCATGATCGCCTCAACAAGCTCTCAAAACAAAGAATCAAGGAATCTTTTAGATGAAAATGCCTTCCTGGAATTACCAGAGGCAGAATACAAAAGATTAATATACAGAACCCTTCAAGACATGAGGAAGCAAAGGAAGCAATATGCAGAACAAGCCAAGGAACACATAGATAAAGCAGTTGAAGAAATTAAAAAGATTATTCAGGAACATAATGAAAATTTAATAAGCTGGAAAAATCCATAAAAAAAAATAGACACATAAAAAAAAAACATAGCTATCAGAAATTCAGAAGATTAACAATAAAATTACAACACTAGAAAACTCAATAGAAAGTCAGAGCAGTAGAACTGAGCAAGTGGAAGGCAGAATTGTGACCTAGAAGATAAGGGACTTGGCACCAATATATATGAAGAAAAATCAGATAAAAGAATTTAGAAAAATCCAGAAACCTTAAGAATCATGTGGGACTCTATCAAGAGAAAAAACTTACGAGTGATTAGAGTTCCAGAACAGGGAGGGATAACAGAAAATACAGAGAGAATTGTTGAAGATTTGTTGGTAGAAAACTTCCATGATATTGTGAAAGAAGAGATCTATCCAAGATGCTCATCAAACTCAACATGAGGTAGACATTACAAGAAAGTCACCAAAACCAAAACCACTGCCGTCGAGTCGATTCCGACTCATAGCGACCCTATAGGACAGAGTAGAATTGCCCCATAGAGTTTCCAAGGAGCGTCTGGCGGATTTGAACTGCTGACCTTTTGGTTAGCAGCCAAGCACTTAACCACTACACCACCAGGGTTTCCAAGAAAGTCACCAAGACATATTATAATCAAACTTGCCAAAAGCAAAGATAAAGACAGAATTTTAAGAACAGCTAGGGATAAAAGAAAAGTCATTTACAAAGGACAGTCAGTAGGAAAAACCTCAGACTACTGAGCAGAAACCATGCAGGCAAGAAGGCAATAGGATGACTTCTATAAAAAATTGAAAGAAAAAAAGTACGAGCCAAGAATCATATATCCAGAAAAACTGTATCTCAAATATGAAGGTGAAATTAGGACATTTCCAGATAAACAGAAGTTTAGGGATTTTGTAAAAACCAAATCAAAACTACAAGAAATACTAAAGGGAGTTCTTTGGCTAGAAAATAAATGATATCAGGTATCAACCCAAGACTAGAACACTGGGTAGAGCAATCAGGTGTCAACCCAGACAAGAAATCATAAAAATACATCAAGATTAAAAAACACTCAAAACAGGGAAACAACATTATTATGTAAAAGAAGACAACATTAAAACAATAAAAAGGGACTAAGAAATGTAGTCATAAATCTTTTATATGGAGAGGAAGACAAGGTGATACAAAGAAATAAAAGTTAGGTTTAAATTTAGAAATGTAGGGGTAAATAATAATGTAATCACAAAGGAGACAAACTATCCTACACATCAAAATAAAATACAAGAAAAAGACAGAGACTCACCAGAAACAAAACCAACAACGAATATAAGGAAAAGACAACATATAAAGATAATCTACTCAGCACATAAAATTAAGTGGGAAGAAGACACTGTCAACAACACACACAAAAAGACAAAATGATAGCACTAAGTTCATACCTACCCATAATTGCGCTGAATGTAAATGGACTAAAGTCACCAATAAAGAGACAGAGAGTGGTAGAATGGATTAAAAACACGATCCGTCTACCTGATGCCTACAAGAGACACACCTCAGACTTAGAGACACAAACAAACTAGAAGGATGGAAAAAATATATCGAGCAAATAATAATCAAAAAAGAGCAGAATGGCAATATCAATTTCTGACAACACAGACTTTAAAGTCAAATCCATCATAAAAAACAAGGAAGGACACCATATAATGATTAAGGGAGACTATACCAGGAGGATATAACCATATTAAATATTTATGCATCCAATAACAGGGCTGCAAGATACATGAAACAAACTCTATCAGCATTGAAAAGTGAGGTAGACAGCTCCGCAATAATAGAAGGAGACTTCAGTACACCACTTTTGGTGAAGGACAGGACATCCAGAAAGCAGCTCAGGAAAGACATGGAAGATCCAAATGCCACAATAAAAAAACCTGACCTTATAGACATATACACAACACTCCACTCAACAGCAGTGAAGTATATTTCTTTTCCAGTGCACATGGAACATTCTCTAGAATAGACCACATATTAGGTCATAAAGAAAGTCTTATGAGAAATCATAACAATGAAATATTACAAAGCATCATCTCTGACCATAAGGCCATAAAAGTGAAATCAATAACAGAAAGAGGCAGGGAAAAGAAATCAAACACTTGGAAACTAAACAGTATGCTCCTCAAAAAAGGCTGGATTATAGAAGACATTAAGGATGGAATAAAGAATTTCATAGAATCCAATGAGAATGAAAACACTTCCTAACAGAACCTTTTGGACACAGCGAAAGCAGTGCTCAGAGGTCAATTTATATCAATAAATGCACACATACAAAAAGAAGAAAGGGCCAAAATCAAAGAATTATCCCTACAACTTGAACAAATAGAAAGAGAGCAAGAAAAGAAACCCTCAGGAACCAGAAGAAAACTAATAATAAAAATTGGAGCAGAAGTAAATGAAATAGAAAACAGAAAAACAATTGAAGGAATTAACAAGACCAAAGCTGGTTCTTTGAAAAAAATCAACAAAATTGACAAACCATTGTCCAAACTCACAAAAGAAAAAGATGACAGGAAGCAAGTAACCCAAATAAGAAATGAGATGGGCAATATTACAAAAGACCCAAATGAAATTAAAAGAATCATATCAGATTACTATGAAAAATTGTACTCTAACAAATTTGAGAACCTAGAAGAAATGGATGAATTCCTAGAAACACACTACCTACCTAAACTAACACAAACAGAAGTAGGACAACTAAATATACCCATAACAAAAGAAGAGATTGAAAAGGTAATCAAAACACTCCTAACAAAAAAAAAAGCCTTGGTCCTGATGGCTTTCACTGCAGAGTTCTACCAAAATTTCACAGAACAGTTAACACCACCCCTACTAAAGGTATTTCACCACCCTTACTAAAGGTATTACTAAAGGTATATAAAAGGAGGGAATACTCCCAAACTGATTCTATGAAGCCAGCATATCCCTGATACCAAAACCATGTAAAGACACCGCAAAAAAAGAAAATTACAGACATATATCCCTCATGAACTTAGATGCAAAAATCCTCAACAAAATTCTAGCCAATAGAATTAAAAAACATAACAAAAATAAATAAATAATTCACCATGACTAAGTGGGATTCATACCAGGTATGCAGGGATGGTTCAACATTAGAAAAACATTTAATGTAATCCATCATACAAAGAAAACAAAAGACAAGAATCAATTGATGCAGAAAAGGCATTTGACAAAGCTCAAAACCCATTCATGATAAAAATTCTCAGCAAAGTAGGAATAGAAGGAAAATTGCACAACATAATAAAGGACATTCATAGAGAGGCAACAGCCAACATCTTCCTAAATGGAGAAAGCCTGAAAGCATTCATCTTGAGATTGGGAACCAGACAAAGATGCTCTTTATCACCGCTCTTATTCAACATCGTGCTGGAGGCCCTAGAAAGAGCAATTAGGCTAGATAAAGAAATAATGGGCATCTGGATTGGCAAGGAAGAAGTAAAAGGATCCCTATTTGCAGAGGACATGATCTTATACTGAGAAAACCCTAAAGAGTCCACAAAAAAACTACTGAAACTAATAGAAGAGTTCAGCAGAGGACCAGAATACACGATAAACATAAAAAAAATCTGTTGGATTCCTCTACACCAACAAAAAGAACATCGAAGAAGAAATTACCAAATCAACACCATTTACAGTAGCCCCCAAGAAGTTAAAATACTTAGGAATAAATCTTACCAGAGATGTAAAAGACTTATACAAAGAGAACTACAAAACAGTTCTGCAAGAAACCAAAAGAGACCTACATAAGTGGAAAAACATACCTTGCTCATGGATAGGAAGATTTAACTTTAGAAAAATGTCTATTCTACCAAAGGTGATTGATAGATTTAGTGCAATTCTGATCCAAATTCTACCAACATTTTTATAGATATAGAGAAACAAATCACCAGCTTCATCCAGAAGGGAACGAGGCCCCGGACACGTAAAGCATTACTGAAAAAGAAGAAAGTGGGAGGCCTCACTCTACCTGATTTTAGAACCTATTATACTGCCACAGGAGTCAAAAGAGCCTGGTACTGGTACAACAACAGATACAAAGAACAATGGAACAGAATTGAGAATCCAGACATTAATTCATCCACATACGAACAGTTTATATTTGACAAAGGCCCCAAAACAGTCTTTTTAACAAATGGTGCTGAGATAACTGGATATCCATCTGCAAAAAAATGAAACAAGACCCATACCTCACACCATGCACAAAAACAAACTCAAAATGGATCAAAGACCTAAATACAAAATCTAAAACAATAAAGATCATGGAAGAAAAAATAGGGACAATGTTAGGAGCCCTAATACATGGCATAAACAGTATGCAAATCATTACTAAGAATGCAGAAGAAAAAGTAGATAAATGGGAGCTCCTAAAAATCAAACACCTATGCTGATCTAAAGACTTCATCAAAAGAGTAAAAAGATTACCTACAGACTGGGAAAAAGTTTTTAGTTATGACATTTCTGATCAGCACCTGATCTCTAAAATCTACATGATACTGCAAAAACTCAATTATGAAAAGACAAATAACCTAATTAAAAAATGGGCAAAAGATATGAACAGACACTTGACTAAAGAAGACATTCAGGCAGCTAACAGATACATGAGGAAATGCTTATGATCATTAACCATTAAAAAAAAATTTTTGTTTTTTTTGAGAAATGCAAATCAAAACTACAATGAGATTCCATTTCACTGCAACAAGGCTGGCATTAATCCAAAAAACATTAAAAAATCAATGTTGGAGAGGTTGTGGAGAGACTGAAACACTTATACACTGCTGCTGGGAATGTAAAACAGTACAACCAGTTTGGAAATCTATTTGGCACTTCCTTAAAAATTGAACTACCTAAAGGATTGAGCAATCCCACTCTTTGGAATATATCCTAGAGAAATAAGAGCCTTTATCTGAACAGATATATGCACACCCATGTTCACTGCAGCACTGTTTACAATAGCAAAAAGATGGAAGCAACCAAGCCGCCCATCAATGGATGAATGGATAAATAAATTACCGTATATTCACAGAATGGCGTACTAAGCATCGATAAAGAACTGTGGTGAATCTGTGAAACATTTCATAACATGGAGGAATCTGGGAGGCATTATTCTGAGTGGAATTAGTCAGCTGCAAAAGGACAAATATTGTATAAGGCCACTATTATAAGAACTCGAGAAATAGTTTAAACAGAGAAGATAATATTCTTTGATGGTAATGAGAGGGGTGAGGGAGGGATGGAGGGAAAGGGGTATTCACTAATTAGATAGTAGATAAGAATTACTTTAGGTGAAGGAAAGATAACATACAATACAGGCGAAGTCAGCACAACTGGATTAAACCAAAAGCAAAGAAGTTTCTTAAATATACTGAATGCTTCAAAGGCCAGCATAGCAGGGGCAGGGGTTTGGGGACCACGGTTTCTGGGGACATCTAAGTCAATTAGCATAATAAAATCTATTAAGAAAACATTCTGCATCCCACTTTGGACTGTGGCGTCTGGGATCTTAAACGATAGCAAGTGGCCATCTTAGATGCATCAATTGGTCTCAACCCACCTGGAGCAAAGGAGAATGAAAAGCACCAAAGACACAAGGTAATTAGAAGTCCAAGATACAGAAAGGGCCACATAAACCAGAGACTACATCAGCCTGAGACCAGAACAAGTAGATTGTGCCGGGCTCCAACTGATGACAGCCCTGACAGTGAATACAACAGAGAACCTGAGGGAGCAAGAGAGCCGTGGGATGTAGACCCCAAATTCTCATAAAAAGACCAAACTTAGTGGTCTGACTGAGACTAGAAGGATCCCAGTGGTCATGGATTCCAGACCTTCTGTTAGCCCAGGACAGGAACCATTCCCAAAGCCAATTCTTCAGACATGGATTGGACGAAGCAATGGAGTAGAAAAAGATACTGGTGAAGAATGGGTTCTTGGATCAAGTATACACTTGAGACTATGTTGGAATCTCCTATCTAGAGTGGAGATGAGAGGGAAGAGGGGGTTAGAAGGTGGAGGAATGGACACGAAAAGAGAGAGTGGAGGGAAAGAGCGGGCTGTCTCATTATGGGGAGAGCAATTAGGAGCATATAGCAAGGCATATGTAAATTTTTATATGAGAAACTGACTTGATTTGTAAACTTTCACTTAAAGCACAATAAAAATAAAAATAAAAATAAAAAAAGGAAAAAATAGTGTATTCTATATAGGTAAATACTTAATATTGAAAATATTTACTGATATTTTTTCCGTAGTGAAAAAAAAAAATGTATTTGAGGTAGTAGAAAGGAGAGTATTAATAAGGACATTTGTTTCTCTTTATAATAAATTGTTTTGTTTTTGAACACATAACCATGGAAAAATGTTTGTAAAAAACGATACACAATGAAAAGTTTTCCTTCTGTCCCCTCCCCAGTCACACTTTTCTCTTTTTGGAAGGAAATCACCATTAACAGTTTCTTGTGTGTTTTTCCAGAGAGATTAAATGTATATTCAAGAATGTACTGATATACATTCTTAACACTTCTTGCCCCAATAAATGAAAGGATAAAATATACTATACACAGTACTGCACCTTGCTTTTTTCCCCTTAATATATTTTGGAGTTTGAACCACATCTTCTCATTCTTTGTGAACACTGTATGATATTTCATTACACATACATATCATATATATATATATATTTTTAACCAGTTTCCTGCTAATGTGTAATTAGGTTGGTTCCAATCTCTGGCTCTTACAAGCAATACTGCAAAGAATAAACTTGTCCGTAAGTCATATCATACATGTGCATATATGTTAAATTCCAAGAAATAGAATTTCGAAGTCAAAGAGTATTAGAATTTAACATGTTGGTTAGCTGCCACCAAGCTGACCCCTACTCATGGCAACCCCATGAACAATGGAACAAAACGGTGCCTGGTCCTGTGTCATCCCATGATTACTTGCGGATTGGACTGTTGTGAATGGACTGGAGTGGGGTAAGTCAGGAAGTAGGAAGAGTGGTTAGAAAGCTATGCCAACAATATAAATGACATAATATAGTTCAAATGCTCAGCACAAAGTCTGGCATGTAATATATGCCCAGGAGAAATAACCTGATATGGATTACACGGAAAGGCAAGTATCTTTTTTGATCATATAGCTGAGCATTTAAACTGCATTATTTCATTTACTACTCATTTATTACTTTATTGCTTACATGTATGGCTGTATTCCAGATAGAAAACAAACAAAAAAACTAGGTTGAAAGCTTAGTTAATTGCTCAAGTTCACACAGGTAGTACATGGCAAAACCAGGATTCAAATCCAGGAAGTATTAATTCAGAGCAAGTGCTTTTAACTATGACAACATCCTGTTTGGGATGGAGAAAAGTTGATGCATTTGGGATTTATGAAAAGAGGTAGAATTGATGGAACTTGGTGACTGATTGGATGTACAGCATAAGAGAAAGCATAGATCAGCATTATCTGCTGAGACTGGAATCCAGGAAGACTTATAATTGAAAGCAATGGTGGGGGGGAGGTGGGGAGGTGAGCTTAATTTTTATTTTGAGGCGCAAGTGGGAATGTAAAGTAGAGGATCTCTCTACTGCTTGGGACACGGCAGCAGTCTAATCTGAAGATCTAGATGGGGACATTGCCAACACTGGGATGTCACAGGAATGGATGAGCTCACCCAAGGAGCAACATTTGAAAAACAGACCAACATCTAAGATACTCCACTGGTCTCACCCCTTTGGGAGCAAGGGAGAATGCAGAACACTAAAGATACAAGGGAAAGATTAGTCCAAATGACTAATGGACCACATTTACCACTGCCTCCACCAGACTGAATCCAGTACAATTAGATGGTGCCCAGCTACCACCACTGACTGCTTTGACAGGGATTACAATAGAAGGTCCCAGACAGAGCTGGAGAAAAATGTACAACAAACTCCTAACTCACAAAAACAGACCAGACTTACTGGCCTGAAAGAGAGTGAAGAAACCCCAAGAGTATGGCCCTTGGATACCCTTTCAGCTCAGTAATGAAGTCACTCCTGAGGTTCGCCCTTCAGCCAAAGATTAGTGAGGCCCATAAAACAAAACAAAACTAAAGGGGCACCATAGCCCAGGGACAAGGACTAGAAGGCAGGAGGGGACAGGAAAGCTGGTAATAGGGAACCCAAGGTTCAGAAGGGAGAGTGTTGACATGTTGTGAGGTTGTTAACCAAGGTCATAAAACAATATGTATACTGTTTAATGAGAAACTAGTTTGTTCTGTAAACCTTCATCTAAAGCACAATTAAATAAATGAATGAATAAAAAATAGGCCAAGCACCCAAGGCACAACAATTGTCTCTATTTGCCTGGAGCAACAAAGGAAGGAGGATCAGAATAAATGTGTGGCTAATTGCCTCCATGAATAACTGTCTCCTTTGCCATGAGACCAGAAGAACTGGATGGTACCCAGCTACCATGACTAAACGTTTTGATCAAAGATTCTACGGAAGAATTCTGATCAAAAAGGGGAAAATGTAGAACAGAATTTCAAATTCTCAGGGACTCTAGACTTTCTGGAGCCATGGGGGCTAGATGAAGCCCTGAAACTATTGCCCTGAGATAATCTTTAAAACTTAAACTAAAAAATCCCCTGAAGACTTCTTAAAAACAAATAATAATAATAAAAGTTTAGCTTAACTAGTAAAAAATATCTGCCTTCAGCGTTATGGTCTTTTAAGAGCTATTACATGGGATCAAATTGACAACAGCAACTTGGAAGATTAGATAGGAAACTCTGGGGCAGTGAGTTTATGCTAATGGAAGACGGTGAGAATGGTTGTACAACTGGAAGAATGTAATCAATGTCACTGAATTGTACATGTATAAACATTTGAATTTGTGTATGCTTTGCTGTGTATATTCTCAACAACAAAATAAAATTTAAAAAAAGAAAAGCAAATGATAATGAAGGAAAGAAATAGGCAAACATGAAAGAGACTAAGAATGAGCTAGAAGATGAGATGAAAGGAAGAAAAGTGAGAAGACAAAGTTATCCTCCAAAGCAAATAAAAACAAAATAAAGTACATAGTATACTAATTGATAAATAAATTAATACTCTTTTTTTGTTATTTCTAAGAATTCTCATAGATTGTGAAAATGCTGTTAATGAAATGTTCCCAAAACACAAGAAAAGAATAGGTTACTAAAACTTCCCCACCCAACACTGTTTTGTGTAGGTGATAGTCAAGAGAAAATCGTTCTCCCTAAACTGGCTGAGAATCCTGATACATTTCTTTAAAGCTCTAATAACCATACAGAAATGTGTCAAATAGAGCGTTTAAAGGCAACTACCATAGTCCTAGGAGAATGTCTGGGGGTGATTTCTATATACCTGACATAACTCAGAAACAGGAAAGTTGTACTCAATGGCAAGGAGAATTTTCCCGTACCACCTCATATAAAATTACAGGGGACTACACGAAGGTTTATGTGAGCTGTGTGTCCAACATGTGTTGGAAAATCCATCTTGTTACATTTTCCCTGTAAATCCTTCAAGGAGTCTTCTACATTTAAGGAGGGCCTTCAGATTTGGAATCGAGAAATAAATGTAGATTTTCTGAGACTGCCTAGACTATTTAATATGCAGTTCACACGATATACTTAGAGGGGGAGGGAACTATGTAGGTGCTGTCAGTCAACTGATGGATACAGTCTTAAGAAGTTCCAACCTTCCCACTCTCCCCAACTCCCTTCAAAAAGAAAGAGCTCTTTTTTTATAGGGAGTAAGTTCTCTTAAAAGGGCTGAGCAATCTCTGTAGCGCACCCAGTGTATGGCATAACTAGAAGGGATGGGACTGATTTTTCTGTTTATCTTATAGAGTCAGTCTTGGAAATACCTTCTACCTTAGTAAACATATTCTACTTTATAATACAGCAAAGCCAAAAATTTATAACTGGACCAAAATATTGAATATAAATACTTGCATGTGTGTTTAAACTGATCTTTAAAAGAAGAACAGAAGCCAGATAATTGTACATATAAAACTGTAATATTATTAAAACACTCTAAAAAAAAAATCTAACATATGGTATAAACACTTCAGTCTAATTAATAGGTAAATTTTTAATAAATAATTTTTAATTATAAGGCCAAAGTTAGTATTTCATAGACAAAAATGGAGGTAATTTTTTCTAAGCTTTATTAAAAAGGTATTAAGTTCAATATTTCCCATACTATCAAGTTTTATCTGCAACATCAATTGCCCATTATGCTGAACATAACAAATTATTAATGATTTAGTATGTCCTAAATCAAGATTTTTTTTTTTTTTTAAATCAAGATTCGATTTTAGGTATTTTTTTCATAAGTTTCTTTTCCTAAGTAAATTCTACTTAATTTCTAAATATTGATCAATGAATACCTGATTTAAAAAAATAGATAGGCTTATTTATGTCAAATGCAAAGAATTCCTTATCATTTAATATGTGAGTCACATATGTGTGGATCATGCATGTGTGTATGTGTGTGTGGCAGCAGGGGCTTTAGAGAGCAGCTCCTCTTAAGCACATAAGACTTTGTTTTTGCAGATCCTTCAGAGGTTCAGAATAGTGGAATCAATTTTGACAGAAGGGCAGATAGGGACTTTCTAGCCAATATCATAGCCAAAACAGTGCCTCTGCCTTTTTGACAACCACTATTTGAACAATGGAGTCCTTCGGTGATGCAAATGGCAAACATGCTAATGTCCACACAAAGGCCTGTATGTAAATGTTAATAGCAGCATTATTTAGAATAGCCCAAAACTGTAAACAACCTTAATGTCCATAAACTAGTGAAGGATAAACAAATCATGGCAAAATCCAGGCTCATGCATAGAAAAGAAATAAACAATTGCTACATGCAATAACTGGGATAAACCTCAAATGCATTATGCTAAATGACAGAAGCCATACACAAAAGGTAACATTTTTCTGTATGGACAGAAAGCAGGTCAGGAGATACCAGGGGCTGGGATGGGGAAAAATGAATGACTGAAAAGAGATAATACTGTAATGGTGGATATACTACATTATGCATTTGTCAAAACTCATTGGACTATACAATACCAAGACTGAATGAATCTTAATATAAACTATCAGCTTTAGTTAATGATAATATGTCAATACTGGCTCATTAAAATTGTAACAAATGTACAACAGTAACACAGGACGTTAATAATAAGAGGAAATGTGCAGAAGGGAGGAGAGGTAGATGGGAACTCTCTGTACTTTCTAAATAATTTTTCTGTATACTTAAACCTTTTCACAAAAATAAAGTATATTAAAAAAATGTGACATGGCTTTAAAAAAACTGCAATATCACTAATCAGGAATAGAACAGTTATATCAGAAAATTAAACAGGTGAAGCACAAGTTAAACAAGAAGCAGTTTTCAAAACATAGAGTAGGAAATAAAGAGACAAAAATTAGGAGAATAAGGACAAATGAAGAAGATACAATCTATGTAAAATATAAACCTTAGTAACAGAGCAGAGCAGAAAACATCCTGACGTGAGAAAAAAAAAAAAAATCTAAATCTGCTCATTGAAAGGACTTACGATGTACTAGAAAAATTACAGCAATGAGCAGCAACGAGTGTGAAATGTGGTAGTGAAATTTCTGAACTTTCACAATAAAGAAAAAAAAAATCCTGTAAGCATCCAGACAGGAAAATAAACTAGATTATTTGTAATGGAAGATTTTTCTTGGCCAATATCTACAGAGTTTTTAGGGAAAATGGTTGTGACATAAAAATTCTATTACCAACAAAGATGTCATTCTTGTACAGGAGACACAGAAATGTAATCTTGGAAATGCAAGGGCTCAGAAAGTGAACCACCTATGAGTTCTCTCAAATAAAATTACTCAAACATAAACTGTACAATTTAGGATGGGGAAAAGAAAAACAAAATATTCATGGAATTTTTTTAAGTGACAGAAAATATTAAAAGTACATCTAAGGAATGATAAAATGCTATAAAATCATTAAACAATCTGAATTTAAATTTTCAGATTATATCAATAAAACCTAAAATTTCGGTGGAAGTAAAAGAAACAAAATTTGTTAAACTCATTTCATCTAAGGAAAAATTAATAATACTTCATGGTTATTCTTGCTGTTCATAATTAACAAAAATAAAGTCAAATACACCTTGAAAAAATTAACACCTGGTAAAATACCAGGTTGAATACCTTCCCAAACATTAAGAGAAAAAGAAATGTCTACAAAACCTAGTCCAATAGAGTAAAGAACAAGGAAGATAAAGGTTAGAACATGGAAGTGTAATACTTAATACTGTTGCTGTCAAGTCGATTCTGACTCAGAGACATCCTACAGGACAGGGTAGAAATGCCCTATAGGGTTTACAAGGCTGTAATCTTTATGGAATCAGACTGCCACATCTTTCTCCAGTGGAGTGCCAAGTGGGTTTGGACCACTGACCTTTCAGTTAGCAACCAAATGCTTAACCACTGCACAACCATGGCACCTCAATACCTAACACACACCTAAAATATTATGGAAGTAAAGGTTAATAGTAAAAGAGTGGGCTCAATAAATGTTTACTGAATGGACTAATTAAGAAGAAACAAAAGTAGGACTGGTTTTACCAATTCCAAATATAGAAAAAATTCAAGACAAAAGGATCAAAAAAAGATCATTTCCTACTGCTAAAAATAAAACGTATCATGAAACTCTAAGAAGTGAATGATACAGCACCAGATATAAAGCAAAAACTATTATCAAGAAAGTTGAAATAGGAAGCAGGGCCAAGACGGTATAGTAGTCCAGATGCTTCTGGTGGCCCCTCTTTCAACAAGACCAAAAAAAGCAAGTGAATTGATTAT
Organism: Loxodonta africana; assembly: GCF_030014295.1. Classification (NCBI taxonomy): domain Eukaryota; kingdom Metazoa; phylum Chordata; class Mammalia; order Proboscidea; family Elephantidae; genus Loxodonta; species Loxodonta africana. Next base: position 52,156,183 of record NC_087353.1, read on the forward strand.
ATATATGACAAGCTAAAAGCCCTGGACAGCAAAGGCAAAGTTAAGAAGTCAGACTGAGTGGAAGGGGGAGGGAAAGACAGTTCAAAAGCAGTGCGGAGTTGTAGGACATGACTCAGCGGGAACTGACACCCTGCAGGACCAATTCCCTAGCACAACTGAGGCAGGGCTAGGCGTAGTGTTCAGGGTGTGGATTCCTCAGGGAGAGAGAGTGAGCCACACACACTCTACTTACGCCTCTGGAATCAGTGAAGAACAGCGCTCTCAGCAAAAGATAAGTACCTGCGTCTAATTTACTGCATGTACCAAAAAGCACCCCTTTTGAAAGAACTCTCTCTCATTAATCTGATTCACCCTTCCTCTGTTCCAGCCCCCAAGCTGGATTCAGTGGCGGTTGCTTTTCCTGGGCCTCAGTTAGATCCTGCTGCATGCCATGAACCACTCTCCTGGCTGTGGAGAAGGAACAAACAAATGGGGAAAAAATAATCTGCTGGCACCCCTAAGCTTGGAATTCAGGGCAGAAGAAGTTCCTTTGTCTGCGCATAGGCACAAGCAGTCCACAGATTTTTAATGGGTTTCAACCCTGAATGGACAAATATGGGACCATTTCAGCATCTTAGACCCCCACCTGGCACGGTGTAATAGTGTATGTGCCTGAGATCTGACTTCAACTGTTTCAGCTGTGTGGTGGAGAGGAAGGTTTTTGACATTTGACACTGCTCTGCTGATTATGCAAGGTCCTCACCTACCCGCACTGGAGCCTGAGGACCGGTGGCTCCACCCACACCACCTAGCCACCTGGGACAGGGGTCCAAGGACAAGTGGTGCCTCCCAGTCCTTACAGCCAAAAGAAATGGGTACTCATGGTCCAGCAACAGAGCCCACCCACCTGTGTACTCTTAGAAACAGGGACACGCTTTCCTCACAGACATGGGGATGGCTGTCAGCCCTTTGCCTTGCTCAGAGCATGACCCCAGCTACAGCTAGATACCTGTGCCTACACTACACATTCGGTGACTTGGACACCTGAGCTGAATCCATGTAAGAAAAATGAATAGGCTCCTGGGCTCATATACCTGGTAACAGTGTGAGCCATCTAGTGACAGGACGTTAGAGCTTCAAAGGTGCCAAATATCAAATTAGCTCACTCAAGCAGCATACTTGGGCAGATCAAAACAAAGCAAAGCAAGAGGCTAGGACACAGGAAGTAAACATAAAATAAATAATACAATAACTTGTAGATGGCTTGGAGAAAACAGTCAGTATTAATCCCATAAAGAAGGAGACCATGATGACTTTAACAAGCTCTCAAAACAAAGAATCAAGGAATCCTCCAGACAAAGAGACATTCCAGGAATTACCAGAGGTAGAATACAAAAGATTAATATACAGAACTCTTGGAGAGATCAGTACAAACATTAGGTAAACCGCAGAACAAGCCAAGGAACACACAGATAAAGGAGTGAAGGAAATTAAGATTATTCACGAGCATAATGACGAATTTAATAGGCTGAAAGAATCCACAAAGAGACAACAAAGAGAAATTTGGAAGATTAAGCATAAAATTTCAGAATTAGACAACTCAATAGAAAGAGGAGCAGAATTGAGGATACTGAAGTCAGCATATGTGCGATTGAAGATAAAACACTTGGCACAAATAATAGTTGAAGAAAAATCAGATAAAAGACTTAAAAAAAAATTAAGGAAGCCTAAGAATCAACTGGTACTCTATCAAGAGAAATAACCTACAAGTGATTGGAGTACCAGAACAGGGAGGGAGAACAGAAAATACAGAGAAGCTGTTGAAGATTTTTTGGCAGACAAGTTCCCTGATATCTTGAAGACAACAAGATATCTGTCCAAGATACTCACTGAACCCCACAAAAGGGAGATCCCAAAAGAAAGTCAGCAAGACCTGTAATAATTAAAATTACCAAAACCAAAGATAAGGAGAGAAGTTGAAGAGTGGCTAGGGATAAATGAAGCATCACCTATAAAGGAGAGTCAGTAAGTATAAGCTCAGACTACTCAGCAAAAACCATGCAGGCAAGAAGGCAATGGGGTGACATATGTAAAGGCTTAAAGCAACAAAACTGCCAGCTGAGAAGGCAAAATTAGGACATCTCCAGATAAACAGAAGTTTAGGGAATTTGCAAAAACCAAACCAAAACTACAGTACTAAAGGGAGTTTTCTGGTTGGAAAATCAATAACAGCAGATATCAACCCAAGACTAGAACACAGGACAGAGCAATCAGATATCAACACAGATAGGGAAACCACAAAAATAAATCAGGATAAAAAACACTCAAAATAGGGAAACAGAGGCATCATTGTATAAAAGATGACAACATTAAATAAATAAAGAGAGAATAAAAAATGTAATCATAGACCTTTTAAATGGAGAGGAAGTCAAGGTGATATAAAGAGATAAACGTTTGAAGTAACTTAGAAATACAGCGGCAAATATTAAGGTAACCGCAAATGAGACTAACAATACTACACATCAAAATAAAATACAAGAAAAACATAGAGCAACAGCAAAAACAAAATCAACAACAATGAAAAAAGAGGAAAAGGTAATATATAAAGGAAAACTACTTAGCTCAAAAAATTAAGTGTAAAAAAGAAACTGTCAACAACACTCAAAAAAAAGACATCAAAATGTCAGCACTAAATTCATACTCATCCATACATAAACTGAATGGAAATGGACTTAATGCACCAATAAAGAGACAGACAGTGGGAGAACGAATAAAAAAACACGATCCATCTATATTCTCCCCATGAGAGACACAACTTAGACTTAAAGACACAAACAAATTAAAACTCAAAGAATGGAAAAAAACATATCAAATAAACAATAAACCAAAAAGAGCAGGAGTGGTAATATTAATCTCCGACAAAATAGATGTTAAAGTTAAATCCACCACAAAGAATAAGGAAGGACATTATATAATGATTAAAGGGTCAATACACCAGGAGGACATAACCACATTAAATATTTATGCACCCAATGACAGGGCTTCAAGATACATAAAACAAGCTCTAACAGCATTGAAAAGTGAGAAGACAGCTCCACAAGAAGAGTAGGAGACATCGACACACCAATTTCATGAAGGACAGAGCATCCAGAAAGAAGCTCAATAAAGACACGGAAGATCTAAACGCCACAGTCAAACAGCTTGACCTCATACATATACACAGAACACTCCACCCAACAGCAGCCAACTATACTTTCTTTTCCAATGCACATGGAACATTCTCCAGAATAGACCACATATTAGGTCATGAAGCAAGCCTTAACAAAATCCAAAACATTTAAATATTACAAAGCATTATCTCTGATCATAAAGCCATAAAAGGAGAAATAAATAACAGGAAAAGCAGGGAAAAGAAACCAACAATTGGAAACAGAATAACACCTTGCTCAAAACTACTGGGCTATAGAAGATTTTAAGACAGAATAAAGAAATTCATAGAATCCAATGAGAATGAAAACACTTCCTATCAGAATCTTCATGACACAGCTAAAGTAGTGCTCAGAGGTCATTTTCTATCAGTAAATGCACACATCCAAAAAGAAGAAAGGGCCAAAATCAAAGAATTATTCATACAAGTTGAAGAGAAAAACAGAAACAAAAGAAACCCTGGGGCAACAGAAGAAAGCAAATAATAAAAATTAGAGCAGAGTTAAATGAAATACAGAACAGAAAAAAAAAAAATACTAGAGTTAACAAGACGAAAAGCTGGTTCTTTGAAAAGATCAACAAAATTGATAAACCATTGTCCAAACTGACAAAAGAAAAACAGGAGGGGAAGCAAATAACCCAAATAACAAATGGATGGGTGATACAACAACAGACCAAACTGAAATTAAGACAATCATATCAGATTACTATGAAAAACAGTACTCTAAAAAATTTGAAAACCTGGAAGAAATGGACAAATGTCTAGAAACACACTACCAACCTATACTAACACAAAGAGAGGTAGAACAACCAAATAAACTCATAACAACAAATAGATTGAGAAGATAATTAAAAGTATCCCAACGACAACAACAAAAAAGCCCTGGCCCTGATGGCTTCAGGGGAGAATTCTACCAAACTTTCAGAGAAGGGTTAACACCACCACTACTAATGGTATTTCAGAGCACAGAAAAGGATGGAATACTCCCAAACTCATTCTATGAAGCCAGCATATCCCTGATACCAAGACCAGGTAAAGACACCACAAAAAAGAGAAAATCTATATCTATATCTCTCATAATCTTAGATGCAAAAATCATCAACATAATTCTAGCCAATAAAATTCAATATCATATCAAAAAAATAATTCACCATGACCAAGTGGGATTCATACCAGGTATGCAGGGATGGTTCAACATTAGAAAAATAAACAATGTAATCCAGCATATAAATAAAACAAAAGACAAGAACCACATGATCTTTCTTATCAATTGATGCAGAAAAGTCATATGACAAGGTCTAACACTCATTCATGATAAAAACTCTCAGCAAAATAGGAATAGAAGGAAAATTTCCCAGCATAATAAAGGACATTTATACAAAGCCAACATCTAACATCATCCTAAACGGAGAAGGTCTGAAAGCATTCCCCTTAAAAATGGGAACCAGACAAGGATGCCCTTTATCACCACTCACACTTAACATTGCACTGGAGGTCCTACCCAGAGTAACTAGGCTAGATAAAGAAACAAAGGGCATCCAAACTTGTAAGGAGGAAGTAAAAGTATTTCTATTTGCAGATGACATGATCTTATACACAGAAAACCCAAACAAATCCTCAAGAAAACTACTGAAACCAAGAGAAGAGTTCAGCACAGTATAGGGATACAAGCTAAATATACAAAAATCAGTTGGATTCCCCTACACCCACAAAAGGAACATCAAAGAGGAAATCACCAAATCAATACCATTTACAGTAGACCCAAAGAAGATAAAATACTTAGGAATAAATCTTACCAAAGATGTAAAAGACCTATACAAAGGAAACTACAAGGCACTATTGCAACAAACCAAAAGAGACCTACATAATTGGAAAAACATACTTTGCTCATGGATAGGAAGACTCAACATTGTAAAAATGTCTGTTTCTATCCCAAGGGATCTATAGATACAATGCAATCCTGATCCTAATTCCAATAACATTTTTTAATGAGATGGAGAAACAAAACATCAACTTCATATGGAATGCAAAGAGGTTGGTTAAGTAAAGCATTACTGAAAAAGAAGAACAAAGTAAGAAAGGTCACACTACCTGATTTTAGAACATATATATATATACTGCCACAGTAGTGAAAACATCCTGGTACTGGTACAACAACAGGTACATAGACCAATGGAACAGAATTGAGAATCCAGACATAAATCCAGCCACATATGAACAGCTGATATTTGACAAAGGCCCCAAAACAGTTAAATGGGGAAAAGACAGTCTTTTCAATAACTGGTGCTGGCATATCTGGATATCCATCTGCAAAAAAATGAAACAAGACCCATACCTCACTCCATGCACAAAAACGAGCTCAAAATGGATCAAAGACCTAAATATAAAATCTAAAATGACAAAGATCATGGAAGAAAAAATAGGGACAATGTTAGGAGCGCTAATCCATGGCATAAACAGTATACAAAACATTATTAAGAATGCAGAAGAAAAACTAGATAACTGGGAGCTCCTAAAAATCAAACATCTATGCTCATCCAAAGACTTCACCAAAAGAGTAAAAAGACCACCTACAGACTGGGAAAAAGTTTTTAGCTATGACATTTCTGATCAGCGCCTGATCTCTAAAATCTACATGATACTGCAAAAACTCAAGTACAAAAAGACAAATAACCCTATTAAAAAATGGGCAAAAGATATGAATAGACACTTCACTGAAGAAGACATTCAGGTAGCTAACAGATACATGAGAAAATGCTCACGATCATTAGCCATTAGAGAAATGCAAATCAAAACTACATGAGGTTCCATCTCACTCCAAGAAGGCTGGCATTAATACAAAAAACACAAAATAATAAACATTGGAGAGGTTGTGGAGAGACTGGAACACTTATACACTGCTGTTGGGAATGTCAAATGGTACAACCACTTTGGAAATCGATTTGGCGCATCCTTAAAAAGCTAAAAATAGAACTACCAAAGGCTCCAGCAATCCCACTCCCTGGAATATATCCTAGAGAAATAAGAGCCTTTACATGAACAGTTACATGCACACCCATGTTCCCTGCAGCACTGTTTACAATAGCAAAAAGATGGAAGAAAGCAAGGTGTCCATCAACAGATGAATGGATAACTATATTATGGTACACACACACAATGGAATACTATGCATTGATAAAGAACAATGATGAATCCATGAAACCTTTCATAACGTGGAGGAATCTGGAAGGCATTATGCTGAGTGAAATTAGTCAGTTGTAAAAGAACAAATATCGCATGAGACCACTATTATAAGAAATCGAGATAAAGTTTAAACATAGAAGAAAATATTCTTTGATGGTTATAAGAGCGGGGAGGGAGGGAGGGAGAGGGGTATTCACTTATTAAATAGTAAAAAAGACAAGAACTATTTTAGGTGAAGGGAAAGACAACACACAATACAGGAGAGGTCAGCACAACTGGACTAAACCAAAAGCAAAGAAGTTTCCTGAATAAACTGAATGTGTTAAAGGCGAGCGTAGCAGGTGCGGGGGTTTGGGGACCATGGTTTCAGGGGACATCTAGGTCAACTGGCATGATAAAATCTATTAAGAAAACATTCTGCATACCACTTTGGAGAGTGACATCTGGGGTCTTAAATGCTAGGAAGTGGCCATCTAAGACGCATCAATTAGTCTCAACCCACCTGGAGCAAAGGAAAATGAAGAACACCAAAGACACAAGGTAATTATGAGCCCAAGAGACAAAAAGGGCCACATAAATTGGAGACTACATCAGCCTGAAACTAGAAGAACTAGATGGTACCTGGCTACAACCAATGAATGCCCTGACAGAGAACATAACAGAGAATCTTTGATGGAGCAAGACAAAACAGGATGGAGACCTCAAATTCTCATAAAAAGACCAGACTTAATGGTCTGACTGAGACTAGTAGGACCCCAGATATCATGGTCCCCACACCTTCTTTTAGTCCAAGACAGGAACCATTCCCAAAGCCAACTCTTGAGACAGGGATTGGACTGGACTATGGGATAGAAAATGATACTGGTGAAGAGTGAGCTTCTTGGCTCACGTACACATGAGACTATGTGGGCAGCTTCTATCTGGAGGGGAGATGAGAAGGCAGAGGGGGATAGATGCTGGCTGAATGGACATGGGAATACAGGGTAGAGGGAAGGAGTGAGCTGTGTTATTGCGGGGAAAGCAACTAGGAGTACATAGCAAGGCGTATATAAATTTTTATAGGAGAGACTGACTTGATTTTTAAATATTCACTTAAAGAACAATTAAAAAAAAGTTAAATTCCATTTAAAAAAAGAAAACCCCATTGAGCACAGGTCTACACTGACACACACGGAGTTGTGTCTTATGCTGGGTTCTCTAGAGAAGGAAACCCAAAAAAGCATATAAGTGTATATACTTAGAGAGAGAGATTTATATCAAGGAAATGGTTCATGCAATTGTAGAGGCTGTAAAGAGGATTCTCTGGATTCACGTGGCTGCAAGGCCTTGCAAATCCAAGATTGGCAGTCCAAAGTTCAGGGGTGTTGCTCACAGGCTGTGAAGATCGATAAATCCCAAGATCTGCATACAAGACCACAGGTAAGCTGCTAGCTCAAGTCCCAGGAACTGGAGGTCAGAGGAACAGGAGCCAACTGCAGTATTCAGAGGAGCAAAAGCCCCCCACTCCCCACACCAGCCCTGCCTGAAGGTCTACCCACTCTCCATACAGACCATGCACCCAAGGAAACTTCCCTTCAACGGATTGGCTACTCAGGGCAGATCCCATCACGGGGGTGATCACATATCAAATCTCAACAGGGAAGTGATCACAACATTATATGACTGCTAAGACACCAAGAATCATGGCCCCGCCAAGTCGACATACAGTCTTAACCATCACAGGTTGCCATGAGTTAGAATCAACTTGATGGCAACTGGTTTCTTTATTACTGATAAAAATCTTTATCAGCCAGTGTGAAATCAATTGGCTGAGGACAAAAATTTGAACAGATACTTCACCAAAAAATATATAACCAAAACCAAACCCATTTAAAGATTAGGCAACTGAAGCTAAAAATGGTCACAGGCTTTTAATGTGTGTTAATTCCAATTCTCTAGGTCTTTTGTCACTGCTCTCCTGGGAGTGCTCCTGACCATTAAACAAAGAGTCTGCATACAGCAGCAGTTGGGGCTCTCTTTTCAAAAGAACTACATTTTCTATCATCTTGCCACAAACACAAATTTTACACAGTGATTAGGTTTTATATTAATTGGAAATCAAACCAAAGGGAAGCACTATTATGTTGCTGTATTGAATAGCAGTGCCCTTACACTTGGGTTTGGGAGGAGGTAGAGGTGGTGAAATTTTAATGAGGAGACTCCATCCTGGGGTCACGGATTCCAAATACTGCTAGTCACATATTATAGCAAATGTTTTATTGAAAACTGTTTATCTGATTTCTGTGACATTCAAACTTCAACTGAGTCAGCTTTGTTTCTCTTTAGCCAAGTACCTCATTTTATCCAGATGACACTCCCAAATATAAACGTGTTGAAAGATGTGACAGTCTGGTTCTGTAAAGATTTATAGCCTTGGAAACCCTATGGAGCAGTTCTACTTGGTCCTAAAGTGTTGCTGTGAGTCAAAATCTACTCTATGGCAATGTTTGTTTTTTTTGTTTGTTTAATCTTTACAGAAGCAGATTGCCACATCTTTCTTTCTCCCAGGGAACAGTTGGTGGGTTTTAACTGCCTACCTTTAGGTTAGCAGCTGAGTGCAACCATTGTGCCACCAGGGCTCCTTATACATATACATTATATATACACATATACTTTCTTCATTCCAATATATAATCAATTCTAAGATATTATCAATTTTATAGCTGTCATTAAAACAAGAAACCACTGCCATTGAGTTGATTCTGACTCATAGCAACTCTATGGGACAGAGTAGAACTGCCCTACAGGGTTTCCAAGGAGCAGCTGGTGGAATCAAACTGCCGACCTTTTGGTTAGCAGTTGTAGCTCCATATCCGCTGTTAGGCAGAAGGAAATTCCACATTAATTGTTCACATTTTTGTATCAATTCACAATGGTATACATTTATTCATACAACTACATGTCCCTTTCTTTTTCAATATTCTAATAATGTTTGCGTCTCATCCTGTATGTGTTCAGAGGCTATGCTTTTTCCAATTTACTTTTGGTCACTGTCTTTCTGCATAAAAGGATTTAATGGTTGCTTTTCATGATTCTTGCATTCTATACAAGGGTAAGTTCATGCGCAGGCAATGATACTCATTCTTTTGTGGGAACTGGCAACTTGTTTTAAACTTAGATTTATGCATTCATCCAACAGATATTTTAGGGAGCTTAATATTTAGCAAACATTGACCTAGGTACTGAGAAAATCGGGTGTATAAAATAGATAATATCTTCATTCTCATTGAGCTTATTTTCTTTAATTTTAAGAGGAACCCAGATTTCAGAAATGATAAAATGTAGAGAAATAGATAAAATATGTATCTCAGAATAGGGAAAAAAACTATGTACTTTCAGGGGCCCTTAATATTTTCCAATTCAATTGTTTCTAATGCACTGCATTTTATTAAAGCTTCTCCTGAAGAGACAATTTCAGTATTCACATAGTTTTTTTGAAATGGTATTTCTTTCATTACATAATTTCCAATGCAAAGAAAGACTGCAGTTTTATATAACAAATGGCATAAAAAACAGATCTTCTCATCCTTCTTTATTTTCTTCTGTATGAAGCAAATTAACAGAGAATTTCCATAGGATATATTCCATTTATTTTCTCTACTTTCTCTGTACTCAGATACAGAAAAATGTATAGATATGGAGAGCGGAGGATAAAGGAGTACCTAGCTATTCATGAAGGTGGTGCTGGGTAGGATTCAAATAATTCACATGCCAAGTTCTCACTTCAAAGGAGGAAATCTTCCAGTGGACACTCCTAGAATGCATTTTAAAAGGCTGCTAAAACTTAAAAGGAATATACACAAACACACATACATATAAAATTAAAATACATGTATAAACCAAACAAAAGCCCACTGCTGTCGAGTCGATTCCGACCCATAGCGACCCTACGGGACAGAGTAGAGCTGCACCAGAGCTTTCAAGGAGTGTCTGGTGGATTTGAACTGCTGACCTCTTGGTAAGCAGCTGTAGCACTTAATCACTACACCACCAGGGTATATGTATATATAATTTATACACATATTATATATTTCAATACATACATATTTCAAAAAGCAATACAGGGAAATTAGAAGTAGATTTTCTTCCCCATGAGCACTAATATGTTTCCCAAACTTGACAGGATTATTAGGAGTAATTGCGTATGCAAACTACCTGTGTGTACCTTCATGTGTAAATGTGGACTTAATCTTTGGTGTTCATGGGAAGTGATTCATGGCCAGTCTCTACAACATGCCAAGTAGATGCTTTATATCTGGGTGCTGACTCTTTATGTATTAGGCTATAATCAATACTATTTGCTACATATTCTGTCACTGAAATAAAATCAAGAAGTGTTCTGCAAATCAAGTTTTAATTACTAACACAAATATCTGCATTTTGAATCATGGCAACCTTTTATATGCCCTGACACAACCTAATTGCCTAGTATAAAATCATCCTAGAGTTCAAGCCTTAAAACGCTCCTATTTGAAAGGTACAACCTGAGCCTGTGTAACATCTTATTATGCAAACAGTTCATATATACTAGGAGGGAAACTGAATTGTTTCCTCATCTGTAAAATGGAGATAATAGTTCCAAACTCACAAAGTTTTTATGAAAATTAAATTAGATAATGCATAGAAAACACACAGGATTTTAGAATTGCTTCTAAAATTAGGGAATGTTAACTCATTTGAACTTAAGTATTGATGTCCAGGATTGTATTAACATGCTTTTCAATGGATTCTATAAATGCCAACAATACACAAAGCATTTCAGGAGATATTTAATTGCTAATTTTAAGCCTCTACAATCACTTAACTCATTCACCTATCTAGAAAAGTAGAAGCGACAGCCAGCAACTTCTGCAGGTTTGGAAGAAGACATCTCTGGAGCCTAATTCATAAAATTATGGCTTTTATTTTAATCAGTAAGGAAGAATTTCTGCACCATAGGATCTTATTAAGAGAATTTGATTGCAAATTGAATGCAGTCCAGTACCTTTCCAAAGCTCATTTAAGATATTTGATAGATGAAAGAAAAAGCCTAAATGGCCGTGTTAACTCTCCATTTACCTACACTATTCCAGATTTACTCCTGCCTCTCAGACCATCAGAAAATAATATCTTGTACCATATTATCTCAGGCAATCAAAGGCATGGCTTCTGAACTCTGACTCAATATCATGTCCTTTGATTTTATAGAAGACAGACATAGAAAAGTATCATATTAAAGAGTGTTTTTTGTACCTTTTAGAAAACTAGTTGGGTACATTCTACTGTGTGACTTAATGCTGCTTTATGCTGGAACTCATGTGATAAACTCCAGGAAAAATAATCCCAGGAAGGAATGTTTATCCTCACAGATGCTTCTGTATATGATATTTTAATAGGAAACAAAAGTCATGTTACCCAACATATTCTCTTTTTTTCCTTCATTGCCAGGCTGAACTTCAAAACTATATTAACTGAGAATAAGAATCTCAGTTTCATTTCTGGAATTTTGAAGCCTTTGCTGGCTTTTGGTTTCAGACTGAAGGAAGAAACCTTATAGTCTTAATTTTTAAAGTTTTTGATTTTTTTATGAGTGAACACTCAGTTTATTGAATTGATCAGGACTTTTTATTTTATTATTTAATAGTGAATTGTGTAACTATTGCATGCTGCATATTGTATTACCTTGAACAGATGCAGGGCCATATTATTTAGACTAAACAAGCTTCTCATTACTAGATCAAATCCTATTTGTTTAAACTGTAAAAATATTTTAGTTTTTCTGAAATATCTTTTAAGAAGTTCCTCCTAATCTAATAAGAAAAAAGATAGAGAACAAATGCACATTTTAAAAAAATGCATTTGCAAATAACGTCATTGTATACTTAGAAAATCATACCCACCCATTGCTATCGAGTCCATTCCGACTCGTGGTGACCCTATAAGACAGAACAGAACTGCCCTGTAGGGTTTCCAAGGAGTGGCTGGTGGATTCGAACTGTGCCGACCTTTTAGTTAGCAGCCAAACTCTTAACCACTTTGCCACCAGGGCTCCTAGAAAATCTAAGGGAATCTTTAAAAAGAAAATCAAAGTTAAAAATAAGAGGCTGCAGTAAAATATCTAGGTACAAAATAAATATCACAGAGTCAACAACACTCTTGTATAATACCGATAACTGACTAGATAACGTACTGGAAAATGAGACAAAACAAACAAAAAATATTAGAAATAAATTTAACGGGACACTTGATAGGCTATTGGCAAAGCAGAGTAAGTGAGGGGATTATATTTGCCATTTGTTCATTCTAAACCTCATCTCACAGCTCCCATCTCTTCTATATTGACATTTTTTCCCTAAACCTAAAATCTGACTTTTCCCGGATTTATTCCTTTTCCTTCACCCCCACATCCACAAAGTGACCTAGGCCTAGCTGCATGACTTCCCTAATATGCTTCATAGTTTCCCACTCTCTCCATCCTCCTGATACTAGCTTAGATTATATATTATCATCAACAGTCTGTGGCTGTACTAGTTAAACCTTTTACTTCCCTCTAATTAATCTTCTATTCTGTCTTCAAAATAATCTCTTGGAAATGTTTACCACTCTATACACCTGGCAAACACCTATTTCTCTCCCTAATTTCAGCTCATTGCTTTATTATTTATAAGTAGTTTTTTAAAAAAATAGAGAATTCCACCTACATCATAAATTCTGTTGGGAATCTGCTCCCAAAATATCATTTTTATCACTTACAAGGGGGCCTGAAAAATGTCAGCTTTAGGAATACATTATTTTTGTGTGGCTTTAGATGCATACTGGAATTCTAGAATTTCTGGTCATCTCTCCATTTGTCTATCAAATAATTACTGAGTATCAAATATCTGCTGGGTACTTGGCACTGAATTCAGCACAGGAGATAGAATATGAGCAATTTAGACATACTCCCTTCCATTTCTGGTGCTCACAATCCAATGGAAGGGGGTACACAGAAAACAGGTAGTGACAATACATGCTGGTCAGTGTTATGACAGGAAGTACAGGGTGGGCTACCTAATCTATGTTAGGGTGAACAGGCAGGGCTTCCCAGAGGACGTAACATTCAAATTGAGTAGGAAATGGTGGGAGATGGGAAAGGCTTTCAAGCAGGGAGCTGTAGCCTCCACAAAGGCAGTCTTGTCTACTGTTGCATTCTCAGGGCTTCTCCCAATGCTTGGCTCAAAAAAGGCACTCAAAACTTTTTAAATAAATAAGTGAGTGACAGGACAGCATGTGCAAAGTTCGAGAGCCAAGGAAGTTAGGTACTTTGGAGGAGCTGAAAAGAGTTTGGTTTGGCTACATCGTAGAGTGTAGGGTGGGTACAAGATGGGCATGATTAGACTAGAAAGGCATCCAGGAGCCAGCTGAAAAAGATCCTTGTGAATCATTCAAGTAGTCCACATTTTATCCTAAGAGAAAAGGGGAGCTATGTGTGCTTAAAGAAATAACAAAACATTTTCCCTATCTGCATAAGAACTTGGTCCTTGGTAACTAGATAAAAACAGAATGTTAAGTATGTCTCAAGAACATGTTGCTTATAGTAAAAATGACCCCTCATTGGTAAACTGCATTAGGAGGAACTATAAAGGAATCATAAAAATGTGTTAGGGACATCACAGCTTTGTTCATCCTTATATGAGCAGTGACTTAAAATGGCACCTGCTCTTTGTGGAGATCCCAAAAGGCAGGCCTACAGAATTGTTGAGGTATCACGCTGTTAAGCTGGGCAACTTGCACAGCTGAGATGTTGAACTGCTGCCAGGGCTCCATGAAGAAGGCCTGCTGCTGCCCTACTGGCCACCTGTGGCTCCTGATTTATGTCTTTGGGAATAGGCAGGTGCCAGTTGTGATGCATGGTCATCTTACAAGTCTGAATGTTTAGTTGAACCTAAAGAAGTATTCCTGGCAGGCACTGCACCACTGAAGAGTTTTAAGTAGAAGAGTTAACATGAACAGATTGTTTTTACAGGATCACTTTAGTTACTGAAGACACTTGCTGTTAGGGCCAAAAAACAAACAAAAGGCCAGTTTCCATCAAGTTGACCCTGACTCATAGCTGTTAGGATAGGTTACTCTAGTAATACATAAACCAGAATTAGTTAACAATCTTGCTGAAATAAGACAGAGGCCTGCAAGAGGAGGGAAAAGAAAGAAAAGTGCCCAACTGCAATTAAACTCATTTCCATATCTTTCTGTGTGTGGTTTATCTGCCACTCAACTAAAAAAACAAAACAAAACAAAAAAACTGGCCTTTAACAAAAATGATGGAAAAAGTTGGAAAGAGATAATGTCAATGGCTGCACACCAAGATTAATACAATTAATGTCACTGAATTGCACATGTGCAGAGTTCTGAACTGGCAAATGTTTTGTTACAAACATATTTAACACACACATACATTAATCTGGACAGGCAAATAACAACAACCTCTGGGAAGAGGAGAAATACTAAATGGGACCACCAGAATGTTAAAAAAAAAAAATCAAATTTTGAAAAGAACCAGGTTTGAATACTGTCTCATTCCTTAACTAGGTATGTGACCTTAAGCAAGTTATTGCCCTTTCTGAGCTTCAGAGTCCTAGGCAGAAAAATAAAGGGTTTATACTCAATGACTGCCAAAGGATCCTATCAAATGTCCTATGACTCTCGTTATCTCAGTATAACTATACTGGCAGTACAATACTAATATAACAGCTACCACCACCACCACAAGTAACCCTGGTGGTGCAGTGCAGTGGTTAAGTGCTCGGCTGCTAAAGAAAAGGTCAGAGATTCAAACCCACCAGCTGCTCCTTGGGAGAAAGATGTGGTAGTCTGCTTCTGTAAGGAATAAAGTCTTGGAAACTCTATGGGAACAGTTCTTCTCCATCCTGTATAGTCTCTATGAGTCAGAATCGACTCGATGGCAATGGCTTTGTTTTTTCTTTTTTTTTTTTTACCACCACCACCAAATAAAAGACATTCAAAACTGAGTAACTATCAAATAACTATACCAAAAAGATAAAAGAGCGGGGCCAATACCTGGAGTCAGTCCTTAGTTCAAGGTAGAACTAAAAAAAAAAAAAAATTTCTCTACACCCAAATTACACCCTATGTAATATGATGATCACATTTATTACTACAGAACTTTATCATGTGCTTTAGATTCCTCAGTAGCTGGAGCTATGTTAGACTCTAACAAGTCTATCTCATCAGAAATCATTGAAGACAGCTGCTTATATGTCTAGAGTACTTACTGCAACATTTGTCCCACTATAAACTCTCAGTAGCTCCTGATGATCAACAGAATAGAAATAATTACTAATTGTAGGGTAATGCTATTCAGCTATACGCATCCCCTCCCTAATGGAATTAGCTTTGCTCTTCCCCAAAACATGCTGGGGATGAATTCAGGATGGACTTGGGCTAAGGTACAAGGTTGGGAGTGGCATGACTGGGCCAGTGGCCGTGGCCAAGGCCAAGGAATGCCTTAGCAACAGGAGGGAAAACATCTGGGCCTGGACGTGAAGTCCCTGGGAACACTGATTGCCCAAGGACATGGGAGAAAATAATGAGCCTTGGTCCCAGCTAGAATGGTATGTAAGCTTGGGTCCCTTGCTAGGTGGTTGCGGAAAATACTCCAGCTGGCTGCCAGTGGAGAGCAGCTGCTTGTCCATGTCAGTAAGTTTCCCTGAACTCGTGAATCTGGAAAAGGCTACATGTCAGTTCTTTGGATTATCTGCCAGGATGCACAGAGAGGGTCTTTTCTTGCTGGGGCTGTCCCCCGGCAAGTGGCATAGTCGGCGGGAATCTGAAGGGCACACCATGCCTTCCTAGGTGGGTTGGGAAAAGCGAGCTCTGCTGGGGGAAATATCAGGGTGGCCAGGGACACATGCCATGGGACCACTAGCCCAGGCTGTTGATGCCTGGGGACCTGTGTGTGAGTATGGGGACGCCCTGAAAACGCCACAGGGAATTGTTGCAGTTACTAGAATCTTTGCATGTTGAGAAAGAAAAGAAGGATGTTCGTGTTTTGGTTGCTGGAATTGTGTGGCCACTGTTGTGGGGATGGTAATATTCATGGGAGGCCCCAAAGCAAAAGCCAGATTGCCATGCTGAGGCGGCTTGTGTGGGGTGGCTTCTACTGGCAGCATCGAGAGGGGTGTCAGATGCGGAGCCAGCCGCTAACGCCCTAATTAGGCAGCTGGAAGCAGAGCTGCAGCTGGAGGATTTGTGTGCAGCCTATTCCTCCTCCACTGAAACATTAGTGCCCCATTTGCAGAAGCAAGAGGCATCTTCGGGGAAAATTCCAGGATGGCCAGCGAACTCTATGTGGGGAGGTCTGGCCTGTATGCTCTTCTGTGGGAGAAATCCCGGGGTGGCCAGGGAAGCCTGGCTAGCTCAGTCAGTAGAGCATGGGACTGGAAGCTGAGAATATCCTGTAACACCCAGTGCAAAGCAAGAGTTAAAACAGCAGGGGGAAAAAAAAAGGCATAAAAAGCCCTTCAAGATAGCTTGTGTTGAGCGACCATGAAGAGACCTGAGAATTCTGATAGCTGCCCCTGCCAAGATAATTGAACAGCAACCTAGCTGCAGCTGCAATGGTAAGGGGAAGACAAAAGAAGGGGGCATCTCCAGGTTACCTGGCAACTGGGCTGGACCCATGCTTGCACTTGGTGTGATGGAGGCATGGCTCCACAAATGAGTGAGGGCTCTGACAATTTTTTGCAGATCTTCTTTCGGAAATAATTAAGATGGAAGATTAAGCCTAATTTTTTGTCACCAGCGAGGGGCAAAGGCCTTGCGTTACAATTAAAGTCCAGTGAGGTATACGTTGGGTCTGAGGTCACTATCATTGAGACACTTGCCCCAGCCTGACTATGGATAAGTCCCTTGGGGACCCTACATATCCTTATGGTATGTACTGATGATGTTGATGTATTAATGCACACCTTTGTAAACTTTGCCTCCAAGTCCTGATGGGAATTGCTGCAGTTAGGGCTGTTTTTAAAGGGACACTAGGAAACTGTGATGTGGGCTATAGCTAAGAACCTGACCATTCAATCTGGCCATGGACAACCCTCGAACTGACATATAATGCAAGCCCCTATAGAAATGAGACAACTGGACAAAAAAAAAAAAAAAAGGCAAAATCAGCTCTGCTCCTGATAAGCTTTTGTTACTTATGTGGATAAAAAAAAAAAAAAAAATGTGGATAGTCATCAGAAAAGCCCCTATGCTAAGAGTGGAAAACAGTCAAGGAGCAGACTGGTCTTATGAGCTGACTGCAGAGGCTGAAGCATTGTCTGCTCCAGAGCAAAGACATGTGTAATCGACCACCTTCTGGATTTGAGACGGCCATCTGTGGGGATTCACACACCGTCCTAGACTGGGCCTATACGCGTGGACTGCCACTGTCATCAGAAAAGGCTGGATTGCACAGGAAAGTTGACCTGCCTACAAGACCCTGGCCAAGGCTAAAACCTGTGCAGGGGCAGGTTCCCGAGCCAACAGGCCAGGGTGTTCTTGGCAGGTAAATCATATTGGGGCTTTTTATCCTATACAGAGGCTTCCACTGGATCTTGAATGAACTCTTCACACTGTTTATCACCCCAAGACATAGGGGCAATTGAACACTTCAATGGACAGGATTAAATGGCTGATGGGAGGGGACAAGACAACCCCAGCCTGAACCATGCATCTCAGACAAGCAGTCTGGGGTCTCAATGCAGCAGTTCCCTGCAAGGGTATTTCTTATTTGTGCCCTATGTTTGATCAAACTGTCTATTCTATAAAATGTGTTTCTTTGGTGTAGAATTGTTCCTGACAGAAGATCTGGGTTCCACAAAGGCACTGACCAGAGCCCTACGGCTCCCCCACTGAGGGGTGGGAGTCTCCTTCACCCCTGGACTAGGGGTGTGGCCAACGTGCACCACAGGTGCGGGAAGCCCTCTGCTGGGTGACAGGGGACTGGAGGCCACACATTGAAATGATCATACACTGGACCCCCACTAACAAGCAACATGTTTTGGCTTTGGTGGACACCTGAGCAGAATGCACCCTGATGTGTGGTAACCCAAATAGGTTTAAAGGGTCACTACAGCTATTGATGGGTATGGGGGTAAGGCTGTCAGGGTATACCAAATCAAACTAGTGCTGCACATTGGAAGGCTACCCCCAAAGGCCTACCAAAGTATACATAGCCCCGATACAGGAATACATTCTGGGCAGAGATATCTTGTTTGGGCTAGAGCTGCAGACCTCCAGTGAGTTCCACCTGAAAGTGAGAGTCGTAAAAACTGTAGTACAAGGTAATGCTAAATGGTCCCCTGTGCAGTTGCACTCCCCAGCTCAGGTTATGGCCCTTAAGCAGTACTGCCTCCCTGGCGGGCACCAAGAAATCACTGAGACCGTGCAGGAGCTACACCCACACCCAGTGGGGATTCTGAGACTGGCCATGAGCCCCCTTCAGTAGTCCTGTCTGGCCAATGCTCAAGCCAGACGGCTCCTGGAGAATGACGGTAGACTACCGGGAATTGAATAAGGTGACTCTCCCTTGTTTATGGCTGTACTCAATATTATGCCGATGATGGGGCAAATAGGGGAGGCATTGGGCACTTACCACTTGGTTAATACTTTCTTTAGCATCCCTCTACATTTAGACAGCCACAACTGGTTTGCCTTCAGTTGGGAGGTGAGGCAGTGGACTTTCACTGTGCTCCCACAAGGGTACCTGCATAGTCCCACCATATGCCATGGCATGGTTGCCACCGTCCTCAAGCAGTGGTTTCCCCCTGCTGAGGTGGCCGTATTCCACTAAATAATGTCATGCTGACCTCTGACTCATTTCCTTCTTTGCAGACTGCAGCTGGTGAGGTAGTCATGCACCTCCAGTTGCAGGGATGGGCAGTGAACAAGGGAAAAATGCAGGGGCCTGGTTTTTTGGTCCGGTACTTGGGTGTTATCTGGTCAGGTAAGATGCAAGTGATGCCTAAAGCGGTGACAGATAAAGTCCAAGCCTACCCCCATGCAGAAACTGTGAAGCAACTATAGGCATTTGTTGGGCTCCTAAGGCATTGGTGTCCCTTAATACCCCATGTAGCCCACACCCTATGGCCCCTATATGGGTTAGTGAAGAAAGGAAGTGAAACTGAAGGAGAGAGAAACAAAAAGACTGGATGAGAAAGTGATACGGGGGACTAGAGGGGAAGAGAATGAGAGAGAGAAACAGGTGAAACTGGGGAGAGTTCTAGAAAGTGAGGGTGTGAGAAGAGACACAGAGAATGTGAACAAAGGAGCAGTGTGGGACTTAGAGACAAAGGAAGAGGAGGCCTTCCAGCAGGCAAAGTTTGCTGTAAAACAAACACAGGCTTTAGGAGTGTTAATACAAGGTCAGCTGTGCCAATTGGACATAGCCTGTTACCCCGAGGGGTATGGGTAGCGCCTGTGGCCACGGCAAAGCAACAAGAGAGTGCCACTGGGATTTTGGTCCCAGTTGTGGCGGGGAGCGAAAGAGAGGTACAGCATGTTGGAGAAAGTCATCTGCAGTGTATAATGCCCTACTGCAAGTGGAAGCAAATTCTTATAGGGTCACCTGGTGGTGTAGTGGTTAAGTTCTAGGGCTGCTAACCAAGAGGTCAGCAGTTCAAATCCGCCAGGCACTCCTTGGAAACTCTATGGGGCAGTTCTACTCTGTCCTATAGGGTCGCTATGAGTTGGAATCGACTTGACGGCAGTGGGTTTGGTGTTTTGGTTTCCCCTTTACTGGGAGCGTTGGAAAAGGACTAATACCTCTTGTCCCCTCAGAGTGATAGTTTGAACTCCCAACAACAGTGTGCTAGAACCCTGCTGGCTGTTGCCAATAGTTGGTTAGGGAAGCAAAAGCAAAGCCTACAGGCAGGAGCATACCCATCGTCCAAGGGGTGGCTTTGGACATGTAGCTTGCACAGGTGGCCATAATTGCCCTACAACTGCGGGGGGGGGGGCGCTGCACCTGGGGATGGCTGTACATAGCTGCTAATATTTACACCACCTTCCCCAGTGTTCCCAGCAACTGGCAAACTGTAACAGCCCAGCACAGATACCAGTGCACATCAAGGTGGTTTTGCCCCTTGTCCCTGTTCTCACCCCAGGCCACCACTATAGATATGGAGTGGCAGGTAGAGGCACTAGCCAGACAAACCACAGCTGCACTTAACAACACCACATGGGTTAATACCCTTCTAAATGTGGAGCCTCAACAAATATAGGTCACACTTCAAAGTAGAATGGCCCTTGACATCCTGACCGCCACCCAGTGTGGCATCTGCGCCGTGGTAAAAACTGAATGTTACATGTATAGCCCTGATTCCTCTAAAAATGTGTCTTTGGCTCTGCAGGACTTGCAGCAACACATCACTGCTAGCAAACATGACGCCACTGACCCTGTCTCCAGCAGGCTGCAATCCCTCCTGTCCGCCTGGCAGATAGACTTCTGGGTGATATTGGGACTCTTATTACTATGTCTTTTCCTGTGTTGCTGGTTATACTGAGTATGTGATCTGGTTTTGCAGTGCTCCTCTGCATACCAAGTCCGAGGGTTATCGTCGAAGAGGTGCTGGTAAGATTGTAAGGACATTAGGAGGGTACGCAGGGGTGAACTGTAGGGTAATGCTATTCAGCTATACGCATCCCCTCCCTAATGGAATTAGCTTTGCTCTTCCCCAAAACATGCTGGGGATGAATTCAGGATGGATTTGGGCTAAGGTACAAGGCTGGGAGTGGCATGACTGGGCCAGCAGCCAAGACCAAGGAATGCCTTAGCAACAAGAAGGAAAATATCTGCCTGGATGCGAAGTTCCTGGGAACACTGACTGCCCAAGGACGTGGGAGAAAACGGTGAGCCTTGGTCCCAGCTGGAATGGTATATAAGCTTTGGTCCCTTGCTAGGTGGTTGCGGAAAATACTCCAGCCGGCCGCCACTGGAGAGTAGCTGCTTGCCCGTGTCAGTAAATTTCCCTGAACTGGTGAATCTGGAAAGGGCTACATGTCAGTTCTTTGGCTTATCTGCCAGGATGCACAGTGAGGGTCTTTCTTTGCTGGGGCTGTCCCCCAATGCTAATTTATGACTTTAGTACTCTTCAACCATCTTGAAGTAAGATGTAAAAATCCACTCTAATTTTCCCCAAAATTTAAAATAAAATAAGTGAAAAATAAGAATAATTTATTTTAAAATGTGTGTTGCCAATAGATCTAAATGCTTTCATACCTTAAATTAAGGGAATAGTAAAATGCAATGACATCTGGTTACATGACATTGAAAAAGCAGGAGGAAACCTCTGTTTTACAAAAAGTTTCAAATTAGGAAATGTTTGGGAAAAGAATTGTGTGTGCTTCTAGGAAATATCATCATGATCTCGGTGTAACAGCCATTTGCAAAAGAGCTCTCACTGAGCCTGTGCCAGGAGCATTATTGGAAAATGGCCTGCTTTGCCGACTTCCTGGAATCCCTCTCTGTGCAAGTCAGCTGCTTGCTTGGCACACATGGGGTACTAGGCTGGGGCACAGTGGCTTACAGGAACACAGGAGAAATGCAAGGGCTCATTCTGGGGTGACACAGTTTGCAATTTATGACTTGGGCCTTGAAACTGGGTAGCAGACAACAACTCAGTTATTCAAATCACAAAATAAGTCTGTGTTATTTACAACTAAACCTGGACCCTTAAAAAAAATAAGATCTTGCTCTGTCCAAATGTTGCAGTATGTGCACAGGGGTGTCCAAGAAAGAATGATTTAGTCTCTGTCCTCATGACCTTGTCTACCAGTTTCCAAACTACACCCCATGGAATCTCATCATTTCTCAGGAAGTTACATAATTCTCTGGCTTAAATTTTCTTCTGCAAAATATATAGTTTTTTCAATGCAAATTAAAAACTTTTTATTCTAATTTTTAATGAACTTGGAAGCCGTAAACACATTGAGATACGTTGCCAAATTTTTTTGTGTGTGCAGATTCAAGATTAATTTCTGTGTTTATATTTACCTTTATTAATGTACAATTGATTAGAAAAAAAAATTTTTTAATGTTAGTACTAGGCAGTTTCATTCATGTAAAAATATACAAGAAAGTGCTACCGATGTATGATTTTGTTTACCAGGATAAATCACAACTTTCTTCCTATGTGTCAATGCCATATGCCAAATTAATTGGATCTTGTCACAAAAAGAAATAATCTTTGATGGTTACAAGGAAGGGGAAGGGTGGGGATGGGAAAATACTAAATAGAAAATAGATAAGTGATAGCTTTGGTGAAGGATAAGACAGTCCACGCTACTGGGGAAGCCACTGCAACTTGTCTGAGGCAAGGTCATAGACGCTCCATGGACACATCTAAACTCCCTGAGGAAGCAAATTATTGGGATGAGGGCTGTGGGGACCATGGTCTCAGGGAACATCTACTGTAACTGGCATAACATAGTTTGTAAAGGAAATAAGTGTTCTACATTCTGCTTTGGTGAGTAGTGTCTGGGGGTCTTAGAAGTTAGTGAGTGGTCATCTAAGATACTCCACTGGTGTCCCCCCATCTGGAACAAGGGAAAGTAAAGAGACCAAAGACACAAGGGAAAGATTAGTCCAAAGGACTAAAGGACCACAGTACCACAGCCTTCACCAGACTGGGTCCAGCACAACTAGATGGTGTCTGGCTACCACCACCAACTGCATTGACACAGAGCATAGTAGAAGGTCCCAGAAAAGCTGGAGAAAAATGTATAACAAAATTCTAACTCACAAAAGAAGACCAGACTTACTAGCCTGATAGAGACTGGAGAAGACCCGAGAGTGTGGTCCTTAGACATCCTCTTGAATCAGTAATGAAGTCACTCCTGAGGTTCACCCTTCAGCCAAAGATTAGACAGGCCCATGGAACAAAAGGAGACTAAAGGGGCACACCAGCCCAGGAGCAAGGACTGGGAGGCAGGAGGGGACAGGAAAGCTGGTAATAGGGAAACCAAGATCAAGAAGGTGAGAGTGTTGACATGTCATGGGGTTCGTAACTGATGTCACAAAACAATGTGTGTACTGAGAGTTTAATGAGAAACTAGTTTGTTCTGTAAAACTTCATCTAAAGCACAATAATTTTTTTAAAATAATTTTTATTGTGCTTTAAGTGAAAGTTTACTAATAAAGTCAATCTCTCACACAAAAACCCATATACATCTTGCTCCACACTCCCAATTACTCTCCCCCTAATGAGAGAGCCCACTATCTCCTTCCACTCTCTCTTTTCGTGTCCTTTTTGCCAGCTTCTAAGCCCCTCCACCCTCTCATCTCCCCTCCAGGCAGGAGGTGCCAACATAGTCTCAAGTGTCCACCTGATCCAAGAAGCTAGCTCCTCACCAGCATCCCTCGCCAAACCATTCTCCAGTCCAATCCATGTCTGAAGAGTTGGCTTCGGGAATGGTTCCTGTCCTGGGCCAACATAAGGTCTGGGGGCCATGACCACGGAGGTCCTTTCCGTCTCAGTCAGACTATTAAGTCTGGTCTTATGAGAATTTGGGGTCTGCATCCCACTGCTCTCCTGCTCCCTCGGGGGTTCTCTTTTGTGTTCCCTGTCAGGGCAATCATCAGTTGTAGCCAGGCAACATTTAGTTCTTCTGGCCTCAGGATGAGGTAGTCACTGGTTCATGTGGCCCTTTCTGTCTCTTGGTAAAGCACAATAATTTTTCAAAAATTTACAGGGTGGTGGGGTGAAGATGGCTGACTAGGTAGAAGCTACCTCGGATCCCTCTTGCAACAAAGACTTGGAAAAACAAGTGAATCAATCACATACATGACAATCTACGAACCCTGACCACCAAACACAGATCTAAAGAGTTGACCTGAGTGACAGAGACTGAGAATGAACAACCGCGGGGAAGCAACGACTGTTTTCGGAGCCTGGAACCAGCATCCCAGTCAGAAAACCTTGGCGCCGGGCTTTGGACTGGGTGCAGGGGAGCTGAGCACGGCATCCTGAGACGGCGCAAACACAGGACGCAGCCCCAGCCACCAGAAGTGACCTCGGGGGGAGGCCAGCCAGTGCATTCAGGCAGCGCAGCGACACGGCTGACAGGAGGAAAAGTCACCAGGAGGCAGCAACTGGTTTTGGAGCCGGGAGAGTGGCATCCCAGCCAGGGAACCTTGGCGCTCGGCTTTAGACTGGGAGCGGAGCAACCGACCATAGCTTCTGAGACAGCACAAGCACAGGATGCGGGCCTGACCCTCAGGGTCAATCTCGACCCAGCCAAGCACACAGGCTACACATCCCTCGGGAATCTCAGATAAAACAGTCATCCCAAGCAAGATAAGTAACTCTGTCTATATTCCGGGGTGCTGCTCTCTCTTATCTATCTGATCCCTCCCCTCCCCTTCCCAGGCGGCTTCATTAACATTGGAATTTCCAGGGCCAGAGAGTGAATTGCTCTCCATTTTTTTTTTTTGTTGTTGTTGTTGTTTTTGGTCTTTCCCTAACTCATTCTCCTGGCCTGAGAGAAGCAGCTACAAAAAACCCAGGGACAAAAAATCCTTCCCTGACTTCCCGAAATTGGACTAAAAACACAGAACCAGCTCCAGCCAAGCATATGAGATCCACAGTCTTGGGCTTTCATCCCTACAGGGAACAAGGTGGCTATTATAATGCAAAGGCAATTCTGACAGTGATCTGACTGTAATTGTTTTAGCGGATTACTGAAAAGACAAGTTTCCCAGGTCTGATATCTCTGCTTATTAAACAGAGCCCTCACTGACCCACAACGGGGAATTGAGGGCTGAAGCTTCCCCTAGACCACCTAGCCTCCTGCCTTAGTGGTCTGAGGATGGTGACACCTAACAATCTGTAGAGGTACATGCATTGGGTGCCTAAGGTACAGCTACAGAGCCCACCCACCAAAGTGCTTTAGGAACAGAGACACACCTACTTCACTGACACTTGGGGGAAGCCTGTCAGCATCCTGCCCCCCCCGAAGCATGATGCCCTGCTGCTACTAGAATCTGGTGCACACAACTATCACCACTACTCTAGGTGGATAGGTGACAGTGTGCACCACACACTTGGTGACCCAAAATCAGATTCTACTCAAGAATAGTGAATGGACTCTAAGGCTTATATATCTGGTAATAGCCCAAACCAGCTGGTAATAGGACATAAGTGATTCAAAGGCTATAACAATCAAGACAGCACAATCTAGTAGCCCATCTACACATATTGAAAGAAAACAAAACAAGATAAGAGTCAGTGAGCAAATATAAAATAAATCATTACAATATATTATAGATGGCTCAGAGATAGCAGTCAATATCAAACCATGTAAAGAAGCAGACCATGATTGCTTCTACAACTCCTCAAACTAAAGAATCAAAATCTTTCCCAAATGAAGAGCCAATCCTGGAATTGACAGATGCAGAATATGAAAAACTAATTTACAGAATGCTTCAAGACATCAGGGATGACCTCAGAAATGAAATAAGGCAATCTACAGAAAAAGCCAAGGAACACACTGATAAAGCAGTGGAAGAAATCAAAAAGATTACTCAAGAACATAGTGGAAAAATTAATAAGCTGCAAGAATCCATACAGAGACAGCATTCATAAATTGAAAAGATTAACAGTAAAATTACAGAATTAGACAACTCAATAGGAAGTCAGAGGAGCATAATGGAACAATTGGAATGCAGAGTGGGGGACATGGAGGATAAGGCAATTGACATCAATATAGTTGAAGAAAAATCAGATTAAAGGATTTAAAAAAATGAAGAAACCCTAAGAATCATGTGGGACTCTATCAAGAAGAATAACATGTGTGTGAATGGAGTTCCAGAACAGGGAGGGTAACAGAAAATACAGAGAGAATAGTTGAAGATCTGCTGACAGAAAACTTCCCTGACATCAGGAAAGGTGAAAGGATATCTATCCAAGATGCTCATCGAACCTCATTTAAGATTGATCCAAAAAGAAAATCACCAAGATATATTATCATCAAACTTGTCAAAAGCAAAGATAAAGAGAAAATTTTAAAAGCAGCCAGGGATAAAAGAAAGGTCTTCTACAAGGGAGAATCAATAAGAATAAGTTCAGACTACTCAGCAGAAACCATGCAGGCAAGAAGGAAATGGGGTGACATATATAGAGCACTGAAGGAGAAAAACTGCCAGCCAAGGATCATATATCCAGCAAAACTCTCTCTCAAATATGAAGGTGAAATTAAAACATTTACAGATATACACAAGCTTAGAGAATTTGCAAAAACTAAACAAAAACTACAAGAAATACTAAAGGAAATTGGTCAGAAAATCAATAATATCAGAAACCAACACAACACAAGTTCACAGAACAGAACATCGTGATATCAACTCAGATAGGGAAATCACAAAAACAAATTAAGATTAATTTTAAAAAGAAAAAAAAAGCTCAAAACAGGGAAACATTGAAGTCATTACATAAAAGATCACAATAACCAAAAAGAGGGACTAAATACAGGAGGCATAGAACTGCCATATGGAGAGGAAAACAAGGCGATATAGGACAATACAAGTTAGGTTTTACTTAGAAAAATAGGGGTATATATTAAGGTAACCACAAAGAGGTCTAATAATTCCACAAATCAAAATAAAAACCAAGAAACACATAACGACTAAGCAAACAAAAATTCCACTACTATGAAAATGAGGAACACACAATTTACAAAGAAAAACCTCTCAGCACAAAACATTAAGTGCAAAAATGAAATTGTCAACAACACACACAAAAAGCCATCAAAATGACAGCACTAAACACATAAAAAAAAATACTTATCCGTACTTACTCATCTATAACCTTAATCTGATTTTTCTTCAACTATATTGATGTCAATTGCCTTATCTATAATTACGCTGAATGTAAATGGACTAAATGCACCAATAAAGAGACAGAGAGTCTCAGACTGGATAAAGAAACACAATCCCTCCATATGCTGCCTACAAGAGACACACCTTAGACTTAGAGATACAAACAAACTAAAACTCAAGGATGGAAAAAAATATATCAAGCAAACAATAAGCAAAAAAGAAGAGGAGTAGCAATATTAATATCTGACAAAATAGACTTTAAAGTTAAACCCACCACAAAGGATAAAGAAGGACACTACATAATGATTAAAAGGATAATTGACCAGGAAGATATAACCATATTAAATATTTATGCACCCAATAACAGGGCTGCAAGATACAGAAAACAAGCTTTAACAGAACTGAAAAGTGAGATAGACACCTCCACAATTATAGTAGGAGACTTCAACACATCACTTTCAGAGAAGGACAGGACTTCCGGTCAGAAGCTCAATAGAGACACGGGAGACCGAATTGCTACAATCAAACAAATTGACCTCATAGACTTATACAGAACACTCCACCCAACAGCTGCAAAGTATACTTTTTTTTCTAGGGCACATGGAACATTCTCTAGAATAGACCACATATTAGCTCATAAAACAAACCTTTGTAGAATCCAAAACATTCAAATATTACAAAGCATCTTCTCAGACCACAAGGCCATAAAAGTGGAAATCAATAGCAGAAAAATCAGGAAAAAGAAATCAAATACTTGGAAACTGAACAATACCCTGCTCAAAAAAGACTGGGTTATAGAAGACATTAAGGACGGAATAAAGAAATTCATAGAATGCAACGAGAATGAAAACACTTCCTATCAAAACAGCAAAAGCAGTGCTCAGAGGTTAATTTATATTGATAAATGCACACATACATAAAGAAAGAGCCAAAATCAGAGAACTGTCCCTACAACTTGAACAAATAGAAAGCAAGCAACAAAAGAATCCATCAGGCACCAGAAGAAAACAAATAATAAAATTAGAGCTGAACTAAATGAATTAAAAAAAAACAAAAAAAATTTTTTTTTTAATGAATTAGAGAACAGAAAAACAATTGAAAGAATTAACAAAGCCAAAAGTTGCGTCTTCGAAAAAAATAACAAAATTGATAAACCATTGGCCAGACTGACTGAAGAAATACAGGAAAGGAAACAAATAACCCGAATAAGAAACGAGATGGGTCCCATCACAACAGACTCAACTGAAATTAAAAGAATCATATCAGATTATTACAAAAAATTGTGCTCTAACAAATTTGCAAACCTAGAAGAAATGGATGAATTCCTAGAAAAACACAACCTGCCTGAACTAACACAATCAGAAGTAGAACAACTAAATAGACCCGTAACAAAAAAAGATTGAAGAGGTAATAAAAAAAAGTCCCAACAACAAAAAAAAGCCCTGGCCTGGACAGCTTCACTGCACAGTTCTACCAAACTTTCAGAGAAGAGTTAACACCAGTACTACTAAAGGTAATGCAAAGCATAGAATATGATGGAATACTACTTAACTCATTCTATGAAACCACCATATCCCTGCTACCAAAACCAGGTAAAGATACCACAAAAAAAGAAAATTACAGACCTATATCCCTCATGAACATAGATGCAAAAATCCTCAACAAAATTCTAGCCAATAGAATTCAAAAACATACCAAAAAAAATAATCCAACACGACCAAGTGGGATTTATACCAGGTATGCAAGGCTGCTTTAATATTAGAAAAACCATTAATGTAATCCACCATATAAATAAAACAAAAGTCAAACACCACATGATCTTATCAATTGATGCAGAAAAGGCATTTGACAAAGTCCAGCACCCATTCATGATGAAAACTCTCAGCAAAATAGGAATTGAAGGAAAATTCCTCAACATAATAAAGGGCATTTATACAAAGCCAACAGCCAACATCATTCTAAATGGAGAGAGCCTGAAAGCATTTCTCTTGAGAATGGGAACAAGACAAGGATGCCCTTTAACTGCTCTTATTCAATATTGTCCTAGAGGTCCTAGCCAGAGCAATTAGGCTAGACAAAGAAAAAAGGGCACCCGGGTTGGAAGGAAGAAGTAAAATTATCTCTATTTGCAGATGACATGATCTTATACACAGAAAACCCTAAGGAACCCTCCAGAAAACTACTGAAACTAATAGAAGAGTTTGGCAGGGTCTCAGGTTATAATATAAACATACAAAAATCACTTGGATTCCTCTACATCAACAAAATGAACATCGAAGAGGAAATCACCAAATCAATACCATTCACACTAGCCCCCACAAAGATAAAATAAAGAATACTTAGGAATAAATCTTACCAAAGATGTAAAAGATCTATACAAAGAAAACTACAAAGTACTAGTGCAAGAAACTAAAAAGGACCTACATAAGTGGAAAAACATATCTTGCTCATGGATAGGAAGACTTAACGCAGTAAAAATATCTATCCTACCAAAAGCCATCTATACATACAATGCAGTTCTGATCCAAATTCCAATGACATTTTTTAAAGTGATGGAGAAACAAATCACCAACATCATATGGAAGGGAAAGAAGCCCCGGATAAGTAAAGCATTACTGAAAAAGAAGAAGAAAGTGGGAGGCCTCACTCTACCTGATTTTAGAACATATTATACAGCCACAATAGTCAAAACAGCTTGGTACTGGTACAACAACAGGCACATAGACCAATGGAACAGAATTGAGAACCCAGATATAAATCCATCCATATATGAGCAGCTGATATTTGACAAAGGCCCAGTGTCAGTTAATTGGGGAAAAGATAGTCTTTTTAACAAATGGTGCTGGCATAACTGGATATCCATTTGCAAAAAAATGAAACAGGACCCATACCTCACACCATACACAAAAACTAACTCCAAGTGGATCAAAGACCTAAACATAAAGACTAAAACGATAAAGACCATGGAAGAAAAAATAGGGACAACCTTAGAAGCCCTGATACAAGGCATAAACAGAATACAAAACATTACCAAAAATGACGAAGAGAAACCAGATAACTGGGAGCTCCTAAAAATCAAACGCCTATGCTCATCTAAAAACTTCACCAAAAGAGTAAAAAGACCACCTACAGATTGGGAAAAAATTTTCAGCTATGACATCTCTGACCAGCGCCTGATCTCTAAAATCTATAGGATTCTGTTAAAACTCAACCACAAAAAGACAAACAATCCAATCAAAAAGTGGGCAAAGGATATGAACACGCACTTTACTAAAGAAGATATTCAGGCATCTAACAGATACATGAGAAAATGCTCTCAATCATTAGCCATTAGAGAAATGCAAATTAAAACTACGACGAGATTCCATCTCACTCCAACAAGGCTGGCATTAATCCAAAAAACACAAAATAATAAATGTTGGAGA
The DNA here is from genome assembly GCF_030014295.1 of Loxodonta africana. Classification (NCBI taxonomy): domain Eukaryota; kingdom Metazoa; phylum Chordata; class Mammalia; order Proboscidea; family Elephantidae; genus Loxodonta; species Loxodonta africana. The sequence goes on from NC_087353.1 coordinate 52,186,853, forward strand.
GGCTGCGGAGAGATTGGAACTCTTATACACTGCTGGTGGTAATATAAAATGGTACAACCACTTTGGAAATCTATTTGGCGTTTTCTTAAAAAATTAGAAATAGAACTACCATACAACCCGGAAATCCCATTCCTTGGAATATACCCTAGAGAAATAAGGGCCTTTACACAAACAGATATATGCACACCCATATTTATTGCAGCCCTGTTTACAATAGCAAAAAGCTGGAAGCACCAAGATGTCCATCAATGGATGAATGGTTTAATAAATTATGGCATACTCACACAATGGAATACTACGCATCGATAAAGAACAGTGACGAATCTGTGAAACATTTCATAACATGGAGGAACCTGGAAGGCATTATGCTGAGTGAAATTAGTCAGAAGCAAAAGGACAAATATTGTATAAGACCACTATTATAAGATCTTGAGAAATAGTATAAACTGAGAAGAACACATACTTTTGTGGTTACAAGGGGGGAGGGAGGGAGGCTGGGAGAGGGGTATTTACTGATTAGTTAGTAGATAAGAACTACTTTAGGTGAAGGACAATACTCAATACACGGAATGTCAGCTCAACTGGACTGGACCAAAAGCAAAGAAGTTTCTGGGATAAACTGAATGCTTCGAAGATCAGTGGAGCAAGGGTGGGGGGTTGGGGACTATGGATTAAGGGGACTTCTAAGTCAAGTGGCAAAATAATTCTATTATGAAAATATTCTGCATCCCACTTTGAAGTGTGGCATCTGTGGTCTTAAATGCTAACAAGCGGCCACCTAAAATGCATCAATTGGTCTCAACCCACCTGTATCAAAGGAGAATGAAGAACACCAAGGTCACACGATAACTACGAGCCCAAGAGACAGAAAGGGCCACGTGAACCACAGACTTACATCATCCTGAGACCAGAAGAACTAGATGGTGCCTGGCCACAACTGAGGACTGCCCTGACAGGGAGCACAACAGAGAACCCCTGAGGGAGCAGGAGAACAGCGGAATGCAGACCCCAAATTGTCATAAAAAGACCAGACTTAATGGTCTGACTGAGACTAGAAGCATCCCAGCGGTCATGGTCCCCAAACCTTCAGTTGGCCCAGGACAGGAACCATTCCTGAAGACAACTCATCAGACATGGAAGGGACTGGACAATGGGTTGGAGAGAGACGCTGATGAAGATTGAGCTACTTGTATCAGGTAGGCACTTGAGACTGTGTTGGCATCTCCCGTCTGGAGGGGAAATGGGAGGGTAGAGAGGGTTAGAAACTGGCAAAACCCTCAGGAAAGGAGAGACTGGAAGGAGGGAGTGGGTTGACTCATTGGGGGAGAGTAAGTGGGAGTATGGAGTAAGGTGTATATAAGCTTATATGTGACAGACTGACTTGATTTGTGAACTTTCACTTAAAGCACAATAAAAATTATTTAAAAAAAAATTTTACAAAAAAAAAATGAATTGGATGTTGAAACCAAAAGTTTATATGACTCATCCATTATCCATCTTACCTTAATTTCAAATTTTATAATTCATCAAAATATCCTTGTTCTCAGCGTTTACCTTTGTAATGTATGTTATTTTAAATGTATAATTGTAAATTTAAATTAATAAAATATAGTTTTGTCTATTTTATTTTACAAATGGCTCAGATGTTTATAAAAGTTTTAAAAATACCAAGGTAGGTCATCTCTAAAATTACCAAAGTAAACTAGTCATTGGTAGAATTTTTAGAAATTTCTATTTTTTACATATGAAATGAAGATTACTGAATAACATTGGCTTTTTTTCCCTAATATTTTGCAAATTTTCAACTATGAAGCTGAAAACAACCCAATTTATGTTCTAGTGTAGAAGTTATTTTATAGTGGCTTTTTTTTTTTTTTTTTCTGATATTTGAGCAACTATGTACATGGGGTCAGCACATAGGTCTTTTCATGAGGAATTCAAAATGGAAAATTTTATAAGTTGTGATGTAAAGCAATACTTTACACTAGAAAAACCTATAAAGGTTTAATTGACTTTTTTCATTTCTGAATTTTATAGAAGGAATTAATAATGTTGGATTACTGCCATACATTAAAAGAATAGATTAAAAATATGAAAATTTATAAACACAGATTGTGAATTTGGGGAAACGGGGATTGAGCAAGGAGAAGACAGGGAAAGCAAGATGATATCCAGTACAACTAGAAAGGGAAACCTGCCAGTTGTTGTAAGTAACATGACTTAAAATGCCTTCACTCTTTTCATATAGTTGTTATAACTGGAGCTTCTAAGTGCCTTATACCATCAGTCACTACTATATTGTAGTTTCACTCCTACATTTTTTTCCAGTACCCTTTAAACATGTGATTTATGCCTATAGAATAGCTTGAAAAACCATACATATGCCTTACATACAAATTCCAGGAGTCAAAACTCAACTAAGTAGACTTATTTTTTAAATGCTGTTCTGTAATGGTGTTACAGGACACTTGATTTTCCAGTAAAATCTGCTCTTGTAGCTGCACTCTCCAGCATGGACTTGTTAAAGGGCTGTGCTTTCTTAAGCTGCATGCGGCGGAATCTTATCCTTGGTGATATTTGGAGAAAGCCAAGGGTGGCGCCTGCACAATTTGATTTGGCGTAAAAATACACACCAAATCCAATTTCCGCTACATTAAGGAGTTCTCTGACAAAACATACAGGATAAGAAATGAAGTGAATTGTGTTTTAGAAATATCTTGCAAGCTTGTTTCCCCGAACACCTGACCACTAATTTTAAAAAACGGATCAAAACTCACTTTAATTGAATATTTAATAGATGCTTTAATGGTCAAGTTAAGATACATTTTATATGCTAAATATAAAAATGATTTGTGTTTGCTTACTGGAAATATTTGTAACACGAGCCAATATATATAATAAACTAATATTTAAAGCAAATTTACTATGGAAGAAATGAAATGACTATCTTCAATTTATAAACATACAACATTCATCAAACTATATAAGTGATGAATAGTTGGCTTTTATAATATGAATATCATGCCATTAGCTGTAGAAATATTTTAACTCAATTTTTAATGTGTAATATATTTTCATTTAGAATAAGCCAATGGAAATATAAAAATCCTAGAGAATGGTTCAAATCCAGCTAAAGGGAAATACATCAATATTCATAGATGAACAAGCTTACTGTCTTATAAATCCTATGTGCCACATGATGTTCCATGAAACAGTGTGATTAACAGAAAAGAAACTGGGGTTAGCAAATAGGAGCACACAGTCTAGTATAATGCATTTTCCAATTAGTCTCATCATCATATCAAAGCTACATAAGTGTACTGGTGCCACAGTTTACTCTCAAGTGAAATGAGCAACAGCTCACTTTATTATATATCTGTAAGGAGAAATAAAAAGACATGCTAAAACCCTTTGAAAAGTAAAGTGTTACAGAGGTAACAAAAAGGCATGATAAACATTTGAAAATAACCTAATTCCTTACTATCAGGAACCAATATTAAAATAATTTTTAGGTCCTGAAAATTGCCATGTCTCCACCAAACACTCCTTTTTAGGGGGAGGGGGTTTATTTTTATTTTTTTATTGTTGTTTAAAATATATACAGCAACATATACACCAATTCAACAAGTCAATAGACTTTAGCTAATTTGGAGAGTTCAAAGTATAAGATCCCTAGGAAAATGCTAAAAACTCCTTTGCATCCCTTGACATTAAACACCGGCACATTACAGTGTCTAAGTGCTACCTAGAGATCTCCCTACATTTTCACTACAGAAAAGAGATCAACTAGAACCTCTCAGACACATAGCAATAGGAATGTTACTGATCCACACAGGTGAGCACGCAGTTCCGTACTCTGTCACACTTATTTTGCCATTATCTTTTGAAACATTGTTTCACAGTGCCCGTTATGTCATATAAAACAATAAATTGAAACTATTCCCAAAGCCAACTCTTCAGACAAAGATTAGAGTGGATTATAAAACATAAAATAATACTTGTGAAGAGTGTGCTTCTTATTTCAAACAGATACACAAGACTAAATGAGCAGCTCCCTTCTGGAAGTAGGATGAGAAGGCAGAAAGGGACAGGAGCTGGTTGGATGGACACAGGAAACCCAGGATGGAAAGGGGGAGTCACATCATAGGGATTGCAACTAGTGTCATGTAACAATATATGTATAAATTTTTGTATGAGAAATTAATTTGAGCTGTAAACTTTCACCTAAAGCACAATAAAATAAATTACACAGCATTTGAAATAAATACAAATCAATGCCATAAGGGAAGCTGATAATATAATAACTCTGGACTTAAGTAGTTGGCTTGAAGAGATAGATCAAGTTTAACCTTTGAAATTACTCCTTGGATATTTATATAAACACATGGAAAAGCACATTTCAAAGTTACTTTTTTTGGTAAAATTCTATTCATTAAATCAAATTATTTTTAAAGTGATAAAGAGAAATAATACATCCTATTTTTAGAAAATGTCTAATAGCAAACACTTAATAACCCTAGCTTTAATTGTTTCAGCTAAAGATATATTTAGATAAAGAAGTCAATAATGTCTGTATAAATGCACACACACCCACAAAATACGGATAGCGGGCTCCAAACTTGTCAATAAGTAGTACATAATAGGAATACATCCAAAGAAGATGAGATATTAGACCTAATATTAGTATATGCAAGTTCAAAAAAATTTAAGAACTGATTCAAGGAGGGCGAGAGATTGAGACCAAACATAAACGAAGAGAAATAACCGCAAACTGGCACCAAGAACCACAGCAAATTAAAATGCATTACTTGATCTGGACTCTAAATCTCCTGAAGGACATTCACTATTGTTCGATGTAAAAGCACCAAACAAACCAAACCCATTGTCATCAAGTTGATTCCAACTCATAGTGGCTCTATGGGATAGAGCAGAACTGCCCCATAGGGTTTCCAAAGGGCAGTTGGTGGATTTGAATAAAAGGGCATTACAAAACACTGGCTATAAAGTGAGTGCTAGGACTGAAAGAGGTGAGTACCATTCCATTTATATTTTGTAAAAATTCAAGTTCAACCTCATTCTGATGAGAGCAAACCTAAGAGGCTGGGAGAGTATTCATATAAACCACTATACCCATTACCATCAAGCTGATTCCAACTCATGGCAACCCCATGTATTACAAAGTAGAACTATCTCATGGGTTTTTTTTGGCTGTAAACTTATGGAAACAGATCACCAGGCTTTTCTTCTGTGGTGTCACTGGGTGGATTCGAACCACCAACCTTTAGGTTAGTAGTCATGCACAAATGTTTGCACCACTCACGGACCTCACATAAACCCCATCCTACATATGTATGGAAACCCTGGTGGCGTAGTGGTTAAGCGCTACGGCTGCCAACCAAAGGGTCGGCAGTTCGAATCTGCCAGGCGCTCCTTGGAAACTCTATGGGGCAGTTCTACTCCGTCCTATAGGGTTGCTATGAGTAGGAATCGACTCGACAGTACTGGGTTTGGTTTTTTGACTGGGTATGTATGTATATTCAGCTACTAATGATACTTTTACATTGCCCCCAGATTGGCAGGACTATCTGGATAGAGGACAGGTGTTCCAGCATAGATAGAAATAACTGCCCACGTTCATCTGTAGCAGGTAAGATAAAAATAAATAAATAAATAACAACCCTTCTTGGGACTATTTTTGTTTCTTGTAGCTTTTTCTCAGGGATTGAAAATGAAGTGCTCTACCTCAGTTTTATGCCTTCAAACATCTGTCAGCATTAATTTTTCCTCGTAGCTCTCTAGACAGAGAAATTGCTCCTAAACTAAGCAGATAAATTTGAAGAAATGCCCCTGGATTATCACTTTAGAAAAAAAACTGTTAACTCCATGATGATTTTTTCCATTCTCTTCTCGTCTACAGACTATTAACATATTATTTAGCATTCTTCCATTCTGTCTGAGACCAGAGTTCTGTGATACATGCCTGTCACTGTCATTTAACACTCGTCCACTCACTCAGGCAACAAACATTTAATGAGCACCCACCACATGCTAGGCAGTGCATTAGCTGCGAGGAGTACAAGATTAATAAGTTCCAACTTTTACCCTCAAGGAGTTCAGGGTGGTGGAAAAGAAAGGCAAGTAAACAGAGTGCAAAGTGATAAACACTGTCTTAGAATGAAATACAAGGAGTATAGACAGTGACAGGATCAAAAATGTCAGTACTGAACATTGAAACATAGTCGTGTTGTTGCTGTTAGTTGCTACCCCTTTGATGGCAATCTCCTATGTGCAGAGTAGAACTGCACAGTAGGGTTTTCAAGGCTGTGACCTTTCAGAAGCAGATCGCCAGGACTGCCTTTCTTTGAGGTACCTCTGGGTGGGTTTGAACTGTCAAGTGCTTAACCATTTGTGCCACCTAGGGAATCCCTCAGACATAGTAAGTGCTTAACAAAAGATACTTTGAAGTTATTCAAATTGTTGCAAGGCTGAGAATTAGGCAGATACATCAAAGAGTTAAAGAGAAAAGATAGGGCTCTGTTCAGCAGGATGCTTTGCATTCTATGGGATTGGGATACTCTAACAGTACAGGGACAAATAGATAATTTTCATTCTGTCATCATTTCTCTAGCAATTGCCATGTGCCAGGCACTGTTCTATTTGTGAGAATAAAAAGCTGACTTTTTCTTTTTGCTTTTTCTCTCAAGGAACTTAGCTCCTACTCTTACCAAAATTGTTTCCAGAACTAGGAATGAATATCTCATATTGGCTAATGGAATTGTATTTTGATGAAGGAACTAATGTCACACAAATTCCCAGGGTAAGTAGTAGGGATGGAGCCATTATGGAGGAAGCTAACCCAAGCAAGCTGGATTGTAAAGAGTGCTCTGAGACCAGCAATGAGCTAGACGTCCATAGAGAGGCAGCTAAGTCAGAGTACAGGGATGTGAATTCAAATACTGAGGAAATCTTGTTTGAGGAACCAGCTACTTAAGTACTTCCTGCCAAGACTTGGGGGTGATGGAGTGAAACACGGCAAAGCCATAGCTGAATGGGGAAAAATAAGACTAACTTCAGGCAAGGCTCCAGGCCTCTCTGAGGATAACAGATTGAAAGCATATCATCACAGATATGTAGTCAAAAGCCAAATAAATAACCATTAGGAAAGAGAAACTTACCGGAGGCTTACAAGCTAGATTCATTCATGTATCCATTTTAAATTTATTATGAGTCTGCTGTGTGTAGACCACAAGGTCTCAGGATGATGGTGCTTAGAGAGCACAGGTTTCAGTGTGTGGAAGAGTGTATCGGCTGCTAAAGAAAAGCAACTGGCTGACTTTCCTTGTCTCCTTTTTCTCTTACTAATTAGGAGTTAGCTGAATCTTCAGTACAAACTATCCCTCTATCCATCCACTCAACCATCCATTCAGTTAACACTTACTAACAGCTACTAGGAGAAGGTCCATGCTAGGTGATGGCAGGAAAAGAGATAAATAGACCTGATCCCTGTCCTTGAAGGGTCAGTGTCAGGAGGCCAGTCTCAGCTTGGGAGAACAATATTGCAAAAACACATTGATTTCAGTGATAGAATCTAGATAGTTTCTCTTTGTTAATAAATTCAAATGGGTATGCAGACAATAATCAATAAAGTGGTGCCTGCACAATTGTTACCAAGAAAATATTTAATTCAATGTCTTGTTGCTACCATCTGCTCAGTTGGGCCAGGTTGGCATTCTAACTGCTCAGGAGGAAAAAAGACAATGAAATACTCTAGTTCTTCATATGCCAAGACGAAAATCATCAATCTCAGTCCCCATGAAAGATGAAACTACCTTTGGAAAAGCAGCAGTGAATTTTATCAGTCTTTCTAAAGCAATGCAATCTTTAACAGAGGGCAGAAGCAGTGGAGTTCAGAAGAATTTATATGAGGGAAAAAGGGAAATAATGAAATTTTTCTGTCACGTTTACAAGGAGCTAAAAACAAGACAAGACATATATTAAACTCAAATTTCTACAGTGTTTTTTGAAATGTATGCAATGTATTCTAGGCGATAATTTTAAATAATTTATTTGCTTAAATTTTAAATTTGTCTTCATATAACATGAATACCTTGATAATTAAATAAAATTGCCTATTAGATAATTCAAATTAAACTTTAAAATCCAGTGTTTTGTTTCTTCCTCTCTTCCTACCACACCCACACACTTACCCTTTTTTAACTATATGCCAAATCTTTTACATTTCTAGCATTTAACAGATAGCATGTCTAGTTACTAAGAATAAAACAGATTGCCGTAAAATTTTCTATTTTTTAATCACTAAAATTTATACTTACATAAATTTATACTCCAAATAAAAATCATTAGTATTAAAGACATCTTTAGTAGAATAGCTTATAGCACCACGCCCAGAGTTCTGTAGAAATTAAGCATTCAATATTTGTCGATTGATTACATCTAGAAAATCTTTCTTATGTTGTCATGCCAAATATTCATTTTTTTTGATGCTTTGCAATCCCCAACCTGAGTAATATTTATCTCTGTAACTGCCATATAGGAGGCTTTTGGTAAATACTTGTTGAACTAAGAAATGGTGAAGGAGAATTGTGGTTAGTTGAGAGGCAACAAAATATAGTGACAAAGAATCCAGATGGTAAAGTCAGGCTGCTGGGTTCGATTCCTAGCTCTGTCACTTTAGGCTACATGACCCTGTGCAAGTGATATAACTTTTTTGTATCTGTTTTCTCAAGGATAAAATAGGTATAGAAATGCTACCTCCCCTCACAGGATTGTTGTCTGGATTAAATGAGTTAAGACATGTAAGACACTTAAAAAAATAATAAGCCATATCAGCATTAGGTATTGTTATCATCATCATCATCACCATCAGCATCATTATCATGGCTGTTGTTGTTGTCTGGAAAGGCTGAAGGTTAGAAAAGGAAGGTGGTGGCACAGTGAGATTCAAAGATGACAGAGATGGTCAACAGAGATTAAATTAAACACATATGGGTTTTTTCCTAAAGTCCTGCTTTCTCATTCAACGGTTTATTAGTCAGATGACTCTTGGAGGAGAAAGAGACATAGGTAACTTTGGTAGTCTTCTCCCACATTCTCCCACCCCAATCTTCTGCTTAGCTAAATCCTGTTTATCCTTTTGTTTTTGGTTTAGGCATCTTATCTTTCAAGAAGCTTTCTTCACTCTCAAAGACTGGGCTAAGTGTCTCTTTGATGTGCTGTTGCCACAGCCTGTTTAGTGGCATTTGACACAATTTTATGCTAGTTTGAATTCCCAAATGAGAGTTCCTATTTGTTCTTGATGGTATCTCCAACTCTCAGATCAGTGCATAGAGGCATAGAGGAGTGGTACATAAAAATTTATTATACATTCTTGGAGATAAGAGCAGTGAACAAGTCACTAGCTCTGCATAATCACAAGCCTATCCCATCTGCCTTTCCTAGCTCAATCCATCAAAGGCTGTGGCTGGGACACTTTCCTTGAAAAAACAGCAAGAAAGAACTGTGAGGAATGCACCACCAATACATATATGTTTTCTACAGAAGGAATAAATGAGTTAAGGCATGCAAGGCACTTAGAAAATACTAAGCCATGGCTGTTGTTGTTATTGTCCTGAAAAGCTGAGAATTAGGAAAGGAAGGTACTATTAGTGTATTAACATTATGCCCATTATAAAATACACATAAAAATAGAAATTTCGAAAGGAAGGAATACACACACACACACACTTCCTGAAGTAGCTTAAGAGAAGTTTGCTAATGCCATTTATATCTAATTTGCTTAAGTTTGCATTACTTAGTATTATTTTCAACTCATAGTTACTTTGCACGGAACTTATTTTAAGCCTCTTGTGCCTTTTCTGAGAGTTTAGTTAAAAGCACAACATAAAATACGTAGAGTACCTAACCAGGTACACTTGAAACTGAACACATCAGGGGTAGCCCTCTGTGGAGTGGACTTTCCACTTTTCCCTCAGCACATATGGAATGCCGTATGGGGCAAAGCAAAACCTGACACAGGAATCCAGTTGGGACACCAGAGTCAATCCATGTATTAACTACTTCTTTGTTTGAAAAACATACAAACACAGATCTTTATTATTTCACATCTCCATAATTAGTACACCAAATTCAAAAATTAGTATAAAATTAGCATATCAAAAATAGTATTCAAAGTTAAAAATTGCTCAGGATAAGTCTAGATAGCACCATGGGAATTCTTCTTTTCTCAGCGAGTTCTTTACACCTGGACTTTGAAATTTCATCTCCACTGAATATGGACATTAAAAAAACTGTGAAGTAGCTTACACAAATGATGCAAATTTTGAAAACAAAACCATAGAATCTATGTGAATTTAATGAGGATTAAAGGAAAAAGTGAGATAGCATATGTATAGTACTTAGCATAGTGCTGAAGTGTATTATCAACTGTTATTGCTGTTGTTATTATTATTTCCTTGTGACTCATTATTGCCATATTATCATAATGCTGGTAAATCAAAGATACTCCACCTCAGCACGAAAAAAGTTTATGAGCATCCATGTACAGTCATGCATCACTTAACATCCACAATATGGTCTGTGGAACAGGATGTTACGTGATTTGGACGTTGTGCTAACATGCCTATATTGTGAGCAATAGCACACTGATTTTCCATCTTCATGTTGTTTAATAACCTTTTGTTTCCCTTTCAGATCAACACTTCTCCTTTGCCTCTAGCCACTGCTTTCCCTAGCACTGATTTTGCTGTATTTAGGAGCCATGCTGCACTTCACGGTAATACTTTCTAAAGAAAATTAAACGGGGAGGCAATGCTACAACACTCAAGAGATGTGCAATACACACATCTCTTAGATGCTGCTGCCTTCGAGTAGAAGCATACACTGTTATATGGTAAACTTTTTGTCTGTAATTAGGGAAAGTTCACATTAAAATAATAATAGCAAGTACAGTACAGTACATATATAAGCCATTAACATAGCCATTTAGTATGACCACCAAGATACATGTATTATAGGTTATATATGTACTGCACCATTATAGGAAACCCTGGTGGAGTAGTGATTAAATGCTATAGCTGCTAACCAAAAGGTCGGCAGTTCGAATCTACCAGGCAGTCCTTGGAAACTCTACGGGGCAGCTCTACTCTGTCCTATAGTGTCACTATGAATCAGATTTGAGTCGACGGCAATGGGTTATACACCTGATAGTGCAATCCTTTGTATACAGGAGACATGAGATACCCATGTTACGTGCGAAAAGCTGCTGCATTCACTACATCCAGTTTCATCCACTATGTTCCATCCTCCCATTGGGATTTCTGAACTCTATTATAACGTTATGGGATCATGGATGTATTTGCTGTCGTGGACGTTGCCTGAACAGACATTACGTGGTGCATCACTGTACAACAAAGCCAACATCTGTAACTTTGCAAATGATTCAAAGATGCATTACCAAGAAACAAAGAAAGAAAAAAAAAGGGGGGGTGGGAGGAAGGCAGCTCACAGAGGACAAATGAGTAAGGACCTAATAAAATTAAACATCACATGCCGTTTTAACCTAAGCATATTTGGTAAAATGATAGATGTAGCAATGGCACTTGAGCTAAGTCAATCTGCCTATGAGACTTGAGGAATACATACCCAGTGAAAAGCACCTATACCATCTACTTAACCCTTTGTCTCAGCAAATTTGAAATAAAACGGCTTTTGCTTTTTTAAATCAATGGACTACATAAAACTAGCAATGAAGTCATATCTTTTAGATATTACTGTAATTTTACTAAGTTCCTCTAAATTGTTTAAAAATAAATCTCCCAAGGAGAAAAAAAGGCAATATTAATATCCAGTATAATATGCCTGTTATGTGCTTCCCATTTGAATTTGATTGCAGTTCATACTTTTCTACAAGCAGTACATCCAAGAAAACATATACTCAGAATTTTATAAATATGTTAATATTTTTTCAAATATAATACTCTAAATTTCATTCACCAACATTTAAAATAGCTTTAATATTTTGGTGTTCCAGTTTTTAATCACAAATTAACCCTCAATTTTCTAGGACTATTGTCAGAGGATCTTTCATAATCAATCAAAAGATAGTAAAAAAAGAAGCCAAACCCTTTGTCATGGAGCCGATTCTGACTCATAGTAACCTTACAGGAGAGAGTAGAGCTGCCCCATAGGGAACTTAAAATATATATGTCTTTAATGAAAGTAAGACTAAATTCCATAGTATCAATAGTTCTCATACCCAAGAATGAATTAGGGACAGAACTAGGCCCAACTTGGTAAATTGCAAATATTGGTAAGCAGTATGATAGCAAAACTCCTGTAAAATTTTACCATGATACCTGCCAAAAATTTCTTACGCAGAAAATGAATAAGATAGACTCTCAAGATTAGGGACGAGGCTCAGAATGCCACTTAATGGGACTTGACACATGACGAATGACATTAGCTGACTTTGGAGGGCTGGAAAATGTCATCCATCCCACTATGTTTTAGAAGAAACCATAGATGAAAATGGGTGAGAGGCTCTCTATATGGATTCAGGAACTTAAATGTAATCATTGAAAATTAATTTTAAGAGAATTCTTCCACTTCTTGCTAGAAAAGTATAATATACCTATGATGATGTTATATGATCAAAAAGGAGCATCTTCACATAGGTGAGTTTTCTAGGTAATTAAAGCTAATTTATGGAAAAACAAAGACAAACAAATTAAAAGGCCCAAAAGGACCATCTACCCTCCTCAAAGTATTTTTTGGATTTACCATTGCTAGTGGCTGCTGGGACCTAATAGTGAAGCGGTTAAGAGCTAGGCTGCTAACCAAAAGGTCGACAGCTTGAATCTACCAGATGCTCCTTGGAAACCCTGAGGGGCAGTTCTACTCTATCCTATAGGGTCCCTATGAGTCAGAATCGACTCGATGGCAACGGGTTTTTTATAGGGTCACCATGAGTTGGAATCGACTCCATGGCAAAGTGTTTGGTTTATGGGATTAGTGGATGTCCTAGCATTAGAAAATATTCTACCTCTTTTGATCTTTGGCCTTCATTGAATATACTAAACGGAAATTTTTCTTGCTACACATCACCTCTAACTATGCAATACTCTTCAATTTAGTAGAATTATAAAAGTAATAAGAAATAATTATATTTCCAAGAATGATACTTGTTCTAAGATTTAACATTTTACATACAGTATAATTTTTCTGAGTGTCAAATAAATAAAAAGAAAATCTCTTTTTGAGAGCTATAAGAAGTACCTGACAATTTTTAGGCACCTGGAACATGTAAGCTTGTAACACATTTGCATGACAAAAACTCTCATTCACCCCTATGATAAATTATTACTCAAAAGCTTACTAAGTTGAAAATTAAGTTTTTACTTCACTTTTTAAAAAAATTACAGCTAATGGGCTTAAAAATTGGATATCATTTTAAAGGAGAAATTTAGATTTACTTATAGCATGAATATTATCATTATGAAGTAACAATGATAAAGTTTGTTATAGAGTCAAATGGTCCATATACAAAACCAGTTTAATTTCCTGTACTACTTTTCTTATTCCTATCAAAGAGAAACTGACATATTGCTATTATCAAAGTAGAAAATAAAAACAAATTTTGGACCCATTATTATCAGGGTATCTTTGTAATATATATCCCAGTAAGCTATTACTACTAATTGTTTTCATTATTAAGCAGTTACCTTAAAATTTTTTTTATAAATAACGTAAATTTTTCTTCTAGAAAATAGTTACTGATTATAATAACATTTGAAAGTTCTTTTAAAAAATGACAATAATAATACGAAATTGATTGAGTAGGTCAGAAACAAGACACTTAGCTTGGTTCTTATAGAAATAATGTATTGTGAACTCACATTCTCAATACGTTCTAAGCACTAGAAAAAGTTCTCACAGAAGATCATGCCAATAAATTTTGTACTTACTTTGCAGAGGCCTGTTTGTAGTGCACTGTAACTCTAGCTGCTCGCCCCATTCCTTCTTTGGCACGGTCCGCATCATCTCACAGTTATCTTTCTCTGCTATAGATATTAGTTGACTGCTGATTGGTATCTTTCTCAAGGTCATCATGTGCTGTTGAACTTCTGCCAAGAGAACAGCTTGCATTGCTTCCATTACCTGTAAAATTTTAAAAATATATTATTTTTAATGTTATTACAAATGTATGAGTGTTTTGCCCAAAATCCAAAGCCTGTAGTTTTGATTGGGACAGGATTCACATAAATTATAATGTTCTGTTCCCCTAGAAATATCATCTAAAACAACTGAAACAGAGATTTAAGAACTGGCATCTAAAATGACGTTTTGCTCTTTTGCAAAATCAAGAGATTGTAAAAGGAGAGCAGAAAGGGATTTTAATTTTTTTCTCCTAACTAAGCTATTTTCAATTTCACCAGAAGATAAAGAAAATGAGTTTGAATATAATCACATAGCTCTTAAAAATAAGTTTAGCTCCCCAAATCTGTCTAGCTTTAATTTAAAGCACTATTTGGTTAAAAAAAAAAAAAAAAAAAAACCAAAAACCAGATTTAAACTAGGTTTTATAACAAAGAAGGTTAAGGAAAGGACTTCAGTACTAAATCTCACGACACTGCGTGCCTCTGAGTTTCGTGTAACTTAAAATATTGCAAGGCTTGCCTCCTAATTGTACATACCCAGTCAAGAGCCTTTGGTTGGGTGGCAGTGAAGGGAGAGTGCTTGTCACAGGACATCTAATCCAGTGTCTTCATTTTTAAAATGAGGGATCTGAGACATGACATCCCAAGGTCACTCAGACTTGGTTGACAGGGCTTCTAACCCCTATACCATGTCCTGTCCTTTGTACATCTCCCCAAGATTATGTGCCCTTCACCCTCAGCGCAAAAGCTAGTGCTGGTTTGCCTAGGTTTTCTCCTGGCAAGAAGGTGAAGAAAGGTATAGGAGATAGATCTAAGGAAGCCAGGAGCTGGATCCGTGACAGAAGAGAATACATAGCTCTCATCTGGGCAAACATGGCACATATTTTCATCATCCTTCTCTGGTCAACAATTAAAGCTTTCATATGCCACATTCCCCTGCATGTTGCTTTCTCCCTCAGAAGCCTGCCCTCTATCACGCTGATCCACATCCCACAATTACTACTGTCTCTCATTATCTACAGTCTTCCAATAGTATGCCTAGTGATCCTGAGATACTGTGGCCAAAGGCAGAATATTTAATCATTTAAACATCTATTAAGTCTCTTTTTTGTGTCATGGTAGCATGCAAAGCCCTCTGTCGACACCCAGAAAGCTTATGCTGATGACAGGTGCTTGGTGAACTACTGGAGCAGAATACCATGAATGATAACATGTAGTATAGTTCTACATGATATTCTACATGTAGACTCTAACATAATATTGATGGATCATGCCTACTAATATCTACCATGTGATTAAATATATGATATTGCATTAACTACTGTATATGATGTTTACTAACACATACTACTATACACCACAGCACAGGTGAACCATGCTTATTTATGTATATCACGTGATAGGATATACTGTATAATTACTCATGATAAACAACTTTACATCACTGAATTTATCTGATTTTAACTTTGTCACACATTTTATTTGACAGCAATGCTTCCAAAACAGGGACAATGTGATAGAAAGACAAGGCGGTAGAAAGAGCTCAGAATAAGAAGTGAGAAGGCCCTAGTTATTACACATGTGACCTTTGAGAAGTCATATTCCTCCTCTAGGACTCCATGTCCATGTTCTTACTAATAAAACAAAGTCTTTGATACCAGGAGCCTAGGATGAGAGCATTCAATAAAAGAATACTGTGAATAACTTGCATCTGCTTATAACTATAAATGGAGGACAGTAGATATATTCAGACTCACAGTATGTTCAGACTATGGTATGTCCCTGAGAATGGGTGGCATGGCTATCTGCCCTCACTGGGCTCTTGGCTTCCTCTCACTTAGATGATTATCATCTATGAGGAAGGCCACAACTCTGATTTAAACTGTCTGCTATCCCCTATTACAACTCGAATCATAATTCTTTCTTAGAAATATACATGGAATAATGCAATTTCACTTAACATTTTTAATTATTAGACTCACATTCTATAACTTCACATTTTTTAACTATTCAATTTTGGCTTTTTTAGTGTATTTGTCACTACAAATATATATTATGTGAATAATCAATATATGTACCATTGAAAAGCAAGAGAGGGAACAAAACCAACAATATAAAACATACTAACTATAACGAGAAAGATATTCAGAGCCACAAAACTCAAAAGTAAATATGAATAGCTCACATCCAATTTGGAGACAAACTCAAAATATACACTTTAGACTCAGTGTGAAATCAATACTCAGCATGACCCCCCATCCACAGATAAAAGGAACATCTTTTAAGCACATGATAATGTTATCACAGTATCTGGTTTACAGTGGGCACGAAACAAAACCTAATGGAACTGAAGTAGATTCTACACACTTTAAAAATATAAACCATGGAAAGTATAATTTATTGATAATTTATAATTGTCAATATTTGAGTCTCCCTAGAATATAAATACAAAAGAGATATTTTGCAGATAGTCGATAGAGATAGAATTTTTATTCAACAAAATATGAAATTTTTAGACAGTATTTTATATAACCTTGAGATTTTAATAATGAGCTAGAATTGAAAGCCCTATCGCTACAAAGCTGTCTTCCACATTCATATAAATAAATTTCTCTAAGAAGATAGATATGCAAAGCATTATACTCTTTTATCAGGAAATTTACAGTGATTCAAAAGAAGCTTTACAAACTCGTTGGCTGAAAAGAGTCAGCTACAAATCTGGATCATACACTTATTAGTAGAAGTACTGCTGTACCATAGCAAGCTAAAAGTTCTGATGGTTTTCACTAATAATTTGGAAGAGCAAAGTACTATAAAAGAGCACAGAAAGGTGGAGCTAAGATGGTGGAACAGACAGATGCTTCCGGTGAGCCCTCTTTACAACAAAGACCCCCAAAAACAAGTGAAACAACTATATTTATGACAAGCTAGGAGCCCTGAACATCAAAAGCAAGCTTAGAAAATGAACTGAGGGGCAGGGGGAAGAAGAGATGTTTCACAAGCGGAGAGGAGTTATCAGACCTGAATTGCGGGAAGCACTCAGGCACCATTCCAGGAGCAGTAGCGGTAGGCTGGTAATAGCATTCGGCCACAGTTTCTTCAGGGAGAAGCAGCCAGCCACTCAGCCTACTCACACCTCCGGAACCAGAGAAGAACGGCACTCTCGGCAAAAGCTAAGTACTTCCGTATATTTTACCCCCCGCCACTCCCTTCCCACCCCTCAACCCCCTCCCTCGAGCCTCCTTAAGCGGCTGACCTCCCGGGGCCTGAGATAGGCCCAGGTGAGCACCTAGATCCATACTCCCAGCCTTGGAGAGGGAATAAATTTGCAATTATTTGCCAGCTCCACCAACCAGGGGAGCTCAGAACAGAAGCAGCTCCTGTCCAGGCATAAACGGTCCGTGGACTTTGAGTACCTTTCCCCTCTGGATGGACCTGTGTGGGCTGATTTCAGGAGAATAGGCCCTTGTTGGTACATTCGAACCGTTTCAGCTATGTGGCAGACAGGTGGGTGTTTGATGTTTGACATTACTTTGCCTATTAAACACAGCCCTCACCTACCCAAATCTGGGGCCTGAGGACTGGTAGCTCCACTCAGGTCACCCAGCCACCCACAACAGGGGTCCAGGGATAACTGGTACCTCCCAGTCCTTACAACCAAAAACTCTGGGTGCCCATGGTCCATCTGCAGAACCCATCCACCTGTATGCTCTAGGGAATAGGGACATGCTTTCCTCAAAGACACATGGGGGATGATTCTCAGCCCCCTCCCTTCTTCAGAGTGTGACCCCCTCCTGCAACCAGATACTGGTACCTATTTCAATCACCCCTGCCCCTCTAAGACTATAGGACAGAGCCTGTATCACATGCTTGATGATCAGCTACCTGAACACTTGAGCTGAATTCATACAAGAAAAGTGAAAGGACACCTAGACTGATATACCTGATAGCAGCTCTAGCCATCTCAGGATAGGACATCAGAGCTCCAAAGGTGAAAATAATCAAGCTAGCTCACTCAAGCAACCCATCTGGGCATATCAAGACAAAACAAAGCAAGAAACTATGACACAGTAAGCAAACATAAAATAAACTAATACAATAACATATAGATGGCTCAGAGACAACAGTCAATATCAAGTCACATAAAGAAACAGACCATGATCGCCTCAACGAGCTCTTAAAACAAAGAATCCAGGGATCTTATAGATGAAAGTGGCTTCCTGGAATTACCAGAAACAGAATATGAAAGATTAATATATAGAACTCTTCAAGACATCAGGAAGGAAATGAGACAATATGCAGAACAAGCCAAAGAATACACAGATAAAGCAACTGAAGAAATTAAAAAGATTATTCAGGAACATAATGAAAAATTTAATAAGCTGGAAAAATCCATAGACAGACAGCAATCAGAAATTCAGAAGATTAACAATAAAATTACAGAAGTAGACAACTCAATAGAAAGTCAGAGAAGCAGATTTAAGAATGTGGAAGGCAGAATTTCTGAACTTGAAGATAAAGCACTTGGCACTAACATATTTGCAGAAAAATCAGATAAAAGAATTAAAAAAAACAAAGAAACCTTAAGAATCACGTGGGACTCTATCAAGAGAAATAACCTACCAGTGACTGGAGTACCAGAACAGGAAGGGATAACAGAAAATACAGAGAGAATTGTTGAAGATTTGTCAGCAGAAAAACTTCCCTGATATTGTGAAAGATGAGAAGATATCTATCCAAGATGCTCATCAAACTCCACATAAGTCACCAAGACACATTAAAATCAAATGCCAAAAACAAAATAAAGAGAGAATTTCAAAGCAGTTAGGAATTAAACGAAAAGTCACCTACAAAGGACAGCCAATTAAGAATAAGCTCGGACTACTTGGCAGAAACCATGCAGGCAAGAAGGCAATGGGATGACTTACATAAAAAATTGAAGGAAAAAAACTGCCAGACAAGAACCATATATGCAGCAAAACTGTATCTCAAATATAAAGGTGAAATTAGGACATTTCCAGATAAACAGAACTTTACGGGATTCGTAAAAACCAAACCAAAACTACAAGAAATACTAAATGGAGTTCTAAAGTTAGAAAATCAATAATATCAGGTATCAACCTAAGAATAGAACACTGGACAGAGCAACCAGAAGTCAACCCAGACAAGGAAATAAAAAAAAATCAAGATTAAAAAAATGTTCAAAACAGGGTAACAGCGATGTTATTATGTTAAAGAAGACAACAGTAAAACAATAAAGAGGGACTAAGTAATGTAGTCATAGATCCTCCATATGGAGAGCAAGATAAGGCGATATGAAAAAATAAAGGTTAGGTTTAAATTTAGAAAAATAGGGGCAAATAATAAGGTAACCACAAAGGAGATAAACTATCCTACACACCAAAATAAAACACAAGAAAAAAAGAGACTCAGCAGAAACAAAATCAACAACAATGAATATGAGGAAAGGACAATTTATAAAGATAATCTACTCAGCACATAAAATTAAGTGGGAAAAAGAAACTGTCAACAACACACAAAAAAAGACATCAAAATGATAGCACTAAATGTGTACCTATCCATAATTACGCTGAATGTGAATGGACTAAATGCACCAATAAAGAGACAGAAAGTGGCAGAATGGATTAAAAAACACATTCTGTCTATATGCTGCCTTCAATAGACACACCTTAGACTGAGAGACACAAACAAACTAAAACTCAAAGGATGGAAAAATATATATCAAACAAACAACAATCCAAAAAGAGGAGGAGTGGCAATATTAATTTCTGAAAATACAGACTTTAAAGTTAAATCCATCATAAAAAACAAGGAAGGACACTATATAATGATTAAAGGGATAATATACCAAGCAGTAACAACCACATTGAATATTTATGCACCCAAAGTCAGGGCTGTAAGATACCTAAAACAAACCCTATCAAAAATGAAAAGTAAGATAGGCAGCTCCATGACAATAGTAGAAGACTTCAACATGCTACTTTCGGTGAAGGGCAGGACATCCAGAAAGGAGTTCAATAAACACATGGAAGATCTAAACGCCACAATAAACCAACTTGACCTCATAGACATATACAGAACACTCCAACCAACAACAACCAAGTATACTTTCTTTCCTAGTGCACATGGAACATTCTATACAATAGACCACATATTAGGTCATAAACCAAGCCTCAGCAGAATCCAAAACACTGAAATATTACAAAGCATCTTCTCTGACTATAAGGCTATAAAAGTGGAAATCAATAACAGAAAAAGCAGGGAAAACAAATCAAACACTTGGAAACTGAACAATACTCTGCTCAAAAAAGCCTAGATTATAGAAGACATTAAGGATGGATTAAAGAAATTCATAAAATACAATGAGAATGAAAACACTTCCTATCAAAACCTTTGGGACTCAGTGAAAGCAGTACTCAGAGGTCAATTTATATCAATAAATGCACACATACAAAAAGAAGAAAGGACAAAAATCAAAGAATTATCCCTACAACTTGAACAAAGAGAGCAACAAAAGAAACCCTCAGACACGAAGAAAACAACTAATAAAAATTAGAGCAGAACTAAACGAAATAAAAAACAGAAAAACAATTCAAAGAACTAACAAGACCAAAAGCTGGTTCTTTGAAAAATCAACAAAATTGAAAAACCACTGACCAAATGGACAAAAGAAAAACAGAAGAGAAAGCAAATACCCCAAATAAGAAATGAGATGGGTGATATTACAACAGATCCAACTGAAATTAAAAGAATCATATAAGACTACTATGAAAAGTTGTACTTTAACAAATTTGAAAACCTAGAAGAAATGGATGAATTCCTAGAAACACACTACCTACCTAAACTAACTCAAAAACCTAGAAGAAATGGATGAATTCCTAGAAACACACTACCTACCTAAACTAACTCAAACAGAGGTAAAACAACTAAATAGAGCCATAACAAAAGAAGAGATTGAAAAGGTAATCAAAAAACTCCCAACAAAAAAAAAAAGGCCTGGCCCAGACTGCTTCACTGCAGTTCTAACAAACATTCAGAGAAGAGTTAACACCACTACTACTAAAGGTATTTCAGAGCATAGAAAAGAATGGAATACTCCCAAACTCATTCTATGAAGCCAGCATATCCCTGATACCAAAACCAGGTAAAGACATCACAAGAAAAGAAAATTATAGACCTATATCCCTCATGAATGTAGATGTAAAAATCCTCAACAAAATACTAGCCGATACAATTCAACAACATATCAAAAAAATAATTCACCATGACTAAGCGGGATTCATACCAAGTATGCAGAGATTGTTCAAAACTGGGAAAAAAATTAATGTAACCCATCATATAAATAAAACAAAAGACAAGAAACATGATTTTATCAATTGATGCAAAAAAGGCATTTGAAAAAGTTCAACATACATTCATGATAAAAATCCCAGCAAAATAGGAATAGAAGGAAAATTCTTCAATATAATAAAGAGCATGTATACAAACACAACAGCCAATATCATCCTAAATGGAGAGACCATGAAAGCATTCCCCTTGAGATCGGGAACCAAACAAAGATGCCCTTTATCACCACTCTTATTCAACATTGTGCTGGAAGTCCTAGCCAGAGCAATTAGGTAAGATAAATAAAGGGCATCCAGACTGGCAAAGAAGAAGTAAAAGGATATCTGTTTACAGGTGACATGATCTTATACACAGAAAACCCTAAGGAATCCTCAAGAAAACTACTGAAACTGATAGAAGAGTTCGGCACAGTCTCAGGATTCAAGATTAACATACAAAAATCAGTTGGATTCCTCTACACCAACACAAAGCACATCAAAGAGGAAACCACCAAATCAATACCATTTACAGTAAAATACTTAGGAATAAATCTCACCAGAGATGTAAAAGATTTATACAAAGAAAACTACAAAACACTTCTGCAATAAACCAAAAGAGACCTACATAAGTGGAAAAACATACCTTGCTCATGGATAGGAAGACTTAACATTTTAACAACGTCTATTATTCTACCAAAAGCCACCTATACATTTAATGCAACTCCGATCCAAATTCCAACACATTCTTCAATGAGATACAGAAACAAATCACCAACTTCATATGAAAGGGAAAGAGGCCCTGCATAAGTAAAGCATTACTGAAAAAGAACAACAAAGAGGGAGGCCTCACACTACCTGATTTTAGAACCTATTATACTGCCACAATAGTCAAAATAGCCTGGTACTGGTACAACAACAGATACATAGACCAGTGGAACAGAATTGAGAATCTAGACATAAATCCATCCACATATGAGCAATTGATATTTGACAAAGACCCCAAAACAGTTAAATGGGGAAAGACAGTCTTTTTAATAAATGGTGCTGGCATAACTGGATATCCATCTGCAAAAAAATGAAACAAGACCCATACCTCACTCCATGCACTAAAACGAGCTTCAAATGGATAAAAGACCTAAATATAAAATCTAAAACGATAAAGATCATGAAAGAAAAAATACGGACAATGTTAGCAGCCCTAATACATTGCATAAACTGTACAAAACATTACTAATAATGCAGAAGAAAAACTAGATAACTGGGAGCTCCTAAAAATCAAACACGTATGCTCGTCCAAGGACTTCACCAAAAGAGTAAAAAGATTACCTACAGACTGGGAAAAAGTTTTTAGCTATGACATTTCCGGTCGGCACCTGATCTCTAAAATCTACATGATATTGCAAAAACTCAACTGCAAAAAGACACATAACCCAATTAAAAAATGGGCAAAAGATATGAACAACGCATTTCACTAAAGAGGACATTCAGGTAGCTAACAGATACACGAGGAAATGCTCACGATTATTAGCCATTAGAGAAATGCAAATCAAAACTGCAATGAGATTTCATCTCACTCCAGCAAGGCTGGCATTAATGCAAAAAACACAAAATAATCAATGTTGGAGATGATGTGAAGAGATTAGAACACTTATAAACTGCTGTTGGGAATGTAAAATGGTACAACCACTTTGGAAATAGATTTGGCACTTCCATAGAAAGCTAGAAATAGAACTACCATACGATCCAGCAATCCCACTCCTTGGAATATATCCTAGAGAAATAAGAGACTTTAAACGAATAGAAATCGAACTGACTACATCTGTGGAAAGAGACGATGGAAAAGCTCAATATCATCAGTCAGAACAAGGCCAGGGGCTGACTGTGGAAGAGACCACCAATTGCTCATATGCAAGTTCAAGCTGAAACTGAAGAAAATCAGAGCAAGTCCACGAGAGCCAAAATATGACCTTGAGTATATCCCACCTGCATTTAGGGACCATCTTAAGAATAGATTTGACGCATTGAACACTAGTGACCGAAGACCAGACGAGTTGTGGAATGACATCAAGGACATCATACATGAAGAAAGCAAGAGGCCACTGAAAAGACAGGAAAGAAAGAAAAGACCAAGACGAATGTCAGAGGAGACTGTGAAACTTGCTCTTGAGCATCGAGCAGCTAAAGCAAAAGCAAAAATAGATGAAGTAAAAGAACTGAACAGAAGATTTCAAAGGGCCACTCGAGAAGACAAAATAAAGTATTATAATGACATGTACAAAGAGCTAGAGATGGAAAAGCAAAAGGGAAGAACATATTCAGCGTTTCTTAAGCTGAAAGAACTGAAGAAAAAATACAAGCCTCGAGTTGCAATAGTGAAGGATTCCATGGGGAAAATATTAAACGACGCAGGAAGCATCAAAAGAACGTGGAAGGAATACACAGAGTCATTATACCAAAAAGAATTAGTTGATATTCAACAATTTCAAGAGGTGACATATGATTAGGAACCGATGGTACTGAAGGAAGAAGTCCAAGCTTCTCTGAAGGCATTGGTGAAAAATAAGGCTCCAGGAATTGATGGGACATCAATTGAGATGTTTTGACAAACAGATGCAGCACTGGAGGTGCTCACTCATCTATGCCGAGCAATATGGAAGACAGCTTCCTGGCCAATTGACTGGAAGAGATCCATATTTATGCCTATTCCCAAGAAAGATGATCCAACCGAATGTGGAAATTATAGAACAATATCATTAATATCACATGCAAGCAAAATTTTGCTGAAGATCATTCAAAAATGGCCGCAGCAGTATATCAACAGGGAACTGCCAGAAATTCAGGCTGGTTTCTGAAGAGGACACAGAACCAGGGATATCATTGCTGATGTCAGATGGATCCTGGCTGAAAGCAGAGAATACCAGAAGGATGTTTACCTGTGTTTTATTGACTATACAAAGGCATTCGACTGTGTGGATCATAACAAACTATGGATAACATTGCGAAGAATGGGAATTCCAGAACACTTAATTGTGCTGATCAGGAACCTTTACATAGATCAAGAGGCAGTTGTTTGGACAGAACAAGGGGATACTGATTGGTTTAAAGTCAGGAAAGGTGTGCGTCAGGGCTGTATTCTTTCACCATACCTATTTAATCTGTATGCTGAACAAATAATACGAGAAGCTGGACTATATGAAGAAGAACGGGGCATCGGGATTGGAGGAAGACTCATTAACAACCTGTGTTATGCAGATAACACAACCTTGCTTGCTGAAAGTGAAGAGGACTGAAGCAGTTACCAATGAAGATCAAAGATCATAGCCTTCAGTATGGACTGCACCTCAACATAAAGAAAACAAAAATACTCACAACTGGACCAATGAGCAACATCGTGATAAATGGAGAAAAGATAGAAGTTGTCAAGGATTTCATTTTACTTGGATCCACAATCAACAGCCTTGGAAGCAGCAGTCAAGAGATCAAAAGACGCATTGCATTGAGTAAATCTGCTGCAAAGGACCTCTTCAAAGTGTTGAAGAGCATAGATGTCATCCTGAAGACTAAGGTTCACCTGACCCAAGCCATGGTATTTTCAATCACATCATATGCATGTGAAAGCTGGACAATGAATAAGGAAGACCGGAGAAGAGTTGACGCCTTTGAATTGTGGTGTTAGCAAAGAATATTGAATATACCACAGACTGCCAAAAGAACAAACAAATCTGTCTTGGAAGAAATGCGGCCAGAATGCTCCTTAGAGGCAAGGATGGCGAGACTGGGTCTTACATAATTTGGACATGTGTCAGGAGGGGTCAGTCCCTGGAGGAGGACATCAGGCTTGGCAGAGTACAGGGTCATGGAAAAGAGGAAGACCCTCAACGAGGTGGATTCACAGAGTGGCTGCAACAATAAGCTCAAGCATAACAACGATTTTAAGGATGGCACAGGACCAGGCAGTGTTTCATTCTGTTGTGCATAGGGTCACTGTGAGTCGGGACGGCACCTAACAACAACAACAAAAGAACAGATATATGCACACCCATGTTTATTGCAGCACTGTTTACAGTAGCAAAAAGATGGAAGCAACCAAGTTGCCCATCAACGGATGAATGGATAAATTATGGTATATTCATACAATGGAATACTACGCATCAATAAGGAACAGTGATGAATCTATGAAACATTTGATAACGTGGAAAAATCTGGAAGGCAATATGCTGAGTGAAATTAGTCAGTTGGAAAAGGACAAATATTGTATAAGACCACTATTATAAGAACTCGAGAAATAGTTTAAACAGAGAAAAAAATATTCTTTGATGGTTACGAGGGGGAGGGAGGGAGGGAGGGAGGGAGGGTGTAAGAAGGGTATTTACTAATTAGATAGTAGATAAGAACTACTTTAGGTGATGAGAAAGACGACACACAATACAGGCGAGGTCAGCACAACTGGACTAAACCAAAAGCAAAGAGGTTTCCTGAATAAACTGAATGCTTTGAAGGCCAGCGTAGCAGGGGCGGGGTTTGGGGACTATGGTTTCAAGGGACATCTAAGTGAATTGGCATAATAAAATCTATTAAGAAAACATTCTGCATCCCACTTTGGACAGTGGTATCTGGGGACTTAAATGCTAGCAAGCAGCCATGTAAGATGCATCAATTGGTCTCAGCCCACCTGGATCAAAGGAGAATGAAGAACACCAAGGACACAAGGTAATTATGAGCCCAAGAGACAGAAAGGGCCACATGAACCAGAGACTACATCATCCTGAGGCCAGAAGAACTAGATGGTGCCTGGCTACAACTGATGACTGCCCTGACAGGGAACACAATAGAGAACCCCTGAGGGGGCAGGAGAGCAGTGGGATGCGGACCCCAAATTCTCGTAAAAAGACCAGACTTAATGGTCTGACTGAGACTAGAAGAACCCCGGTGGGCATGGTCCCCAGACCTTCTATTGGCCCAGGACTGGAACCATTCCCAAAGCCAGCTCTTCAGACAGGGATTGGACTGGACAATTGGACTGGAAAGCGATGCTGGTAAGGAGTGAGCTTCTTGGATCAGGTGGACACTTGAGACTATGTTGGCATCTTCTGCCTGGAGGGGAGATGAGAGGGTGGAGGGGGTTAGAAGCTTGTGAAAAGGACACGAAAAGAGGGAGTGGAGGGAGAGAGCGGGCTCTCTCATTAGGGGGAGAGTAATTGGGAGTGTGTAGCAAGGTATATATGGATTTTTGTGTGAGAGACTGACTTCATTTGTAAACTTTCACTTAAAGTACAATAAAAATTAAAAAAGAAAAATACATAGCATCACAAAGATTCATACAAAGTCATGTGCCCTGTTTGTCATTCCAATATCCCATATTCTAGTATAAAAGCATTTTCCCAAAACTCAGGCTCACGCTGGACTTTCACAACTTTGTAGTGTCTCCTGGAAAAGTGACATTTCTTCCTGGAGGCCAGGATGTCATAATTTTAAATCCATAGAAGTTTTTAAGTGTAGTGCCAGAAACATGGAAGTTGGCTACCCCAAAATCTTCCTTTTTGTAGCTTTTATCTCTATGTTGACTATGTTTCATGTGTGGGAAGCAATTAAGAGACAATCTACAAAAAGTCATTCATCCCCTAAATTAACTCATCCTCACTCCCTTCCTTAAACATAAACACTGAATTTCTGAAGTTGGATTCTGCTCTGTTTCACAAAAGCATTTCACTATCACCTACTGTTGTTAGTTGCCATTCAGGTGATTCCAACACATGGCGACCCCATGTGGCAGAGTAGAACTGTTCCACAGAGTTTTTAAGGCTGTGATCTTTTGGAAGCAAATCGGCAGACCTGTCTTTCCAGGCACCTGTGGATGGGTTTGAACAGCCAACAGTTCAGCTAATATTCAAGGGCTTAACTCCATGCAGGGACTCCATTACCACCTAAACCCGAAAACCTAAACCCACTGCCGTTGAGTGGATTCTAACTCATAGTGACCCTATAGGAGAGAGTAGAATTACCCCATATGTTTCCCAAGGCCGTAAATCCTTAGAAGAGCAGACTGCCCTGCCACATCTTTCTCTCACGGAGCGGCTGGTGGGCTGCTAGGTTACAACTGCCGAGCTTTCAGTTAACAGCCAAGTGCTTAACCACTGTACCACCATGGCTCTACCTAAACCCATTGCCATCGAGTCGATTCCTACTCATAGCGACCCTATAGGACAGAGTAGAACTGCCCCATAGGGTTTCCAAGGCTGTCATCTTCATGGAAGCAGACCGCCACGTCTTTCTCCCATGGAGCTGCTGGTGGGTTCAAATAACCAAACTTTTGGTTGCAGCCGAGCATTTTAACCACTGCACCACCAGTACTCCTTCATTACCACCTTGTTGTTGTTGTCAGGTGCCATCGAGTCAGTTCTGACTCACAGTGACCCTACATAAAATAAAAAAGCGCCATCAGGTCCTGCGCCATCCTCACAGTCATTGCTATGTTTGTTATTATTTCCCAGTGTCCTAAAACACATAAAATATAGAATCAAATTAATATCATCCCACTAACTGCTTAAATGAAGAACTTTATAAGGAAATTGAGTGCTGGTTAATGAAGCATCTAAATGGATACTTTTAAGAGTCTCTTGTCCCTGAAGAGCCCAAGGACTCTCATTCCCATTTTATGCATGAGGAAAATAAAAAGCCAACAAGTAAAAGCTGCCTTAGCTCAGACTTTCAGGAAAGTGAGTAACAAACAGTCTGGGAATATAATTTGCCCTGCTGCCAGCATTTTATACAAGGTCAGTGAATCATAGAACCTTAAAGTTTCATTAGTCTAAACATGCCCAAACCACATTAATATTTATTTGAGGGTCAAAAGAACTACATAAGATCTTGCTGGCACAAAAGATCTTCAGATTAGAGCAATTCAGCACAAATGTTCTACTAAATCCTTTTTCTTTTTCTCACTGAGGAATTTTTGATTACTAAAAAAATTAAAAAATCTCATCTTCAATAGCCAGGATCTTTTAGGGTAACTGCTAATACACTGGTAAATTCAACATGTACTAATGTTTATTTTGATTATTACAGAGGTTCTTTGCATTCCTTAAATATTTATTGACTGGCTATTTTTTTGGCTATTGTCACTATTGCTTTTCTGGGCATTAATGAAAGAAGAGTGAGGGAAACAAACAAGGTCCCTCCTCTCAGGAAGCTTATCTAACAGTGAGATGAGAGAAAATAAGCAAGCAAAAGAAAAGAAAGAATTTTAATAAAAGCAAGTGCAAAAAAGAAGATAAAACCAGGCACTGTGATGGTGATTAGAAGCATGGCATGGGGAGGGTTCAGTGACAATATCAGATGGAAGGTCAGGGAAGTCTTCCTTGAGGAGCTGACATTCGAGGAAGGACTTGATCAACAGAGGAAAGAGAACTCTAGGCAGACGGTATAGTAAGTTTCTGAGGCGAAAATGAGCTTTGTGCATTCTGGAAATAAAACGAAGCCAGCGTGGCTACGTAGGGATGAGAAAAGGTGAGAATGATGAGTGAGGGGTTCAGGCTGGGGCAAATCATGCAGGAACTTGTACCACTTACCAGTTGCTATTGAGTTAATTCTGACTCATGGCAACCCCATGTGTGTCAGAGTAGAACTGTGCTCCATAGGGTTTTCAATGGCTGATTTTTTGGGAAGTAGATTGCCAGGCCTTTCTTCAGAGGTGACACTAGGTGGGCTCAAACCTCCAACCTTTCTGTCAGCTAGCAGCCAAGTGCATTAACCGTTTGCACCACCCAGAGCCTCTGTAGGAACACGTAGACCATGGCAACAAGTCAAATACCTTATTTCAAATTAACAACTGATGTGTCTTAGGGTAAGAAACACTGAAAAGATCGCACCATAGGCTTGGTTTATAATGAAGTTGGTGTCAGTGTCATAACAATGAAGACAGAGTCATAACAGCTGTCAGACACGTGTGTGGTTCAATTGTAATATGTCATTAGAGTTGAATCTTGCCAAACTTTGTATCTGTTATGACTCTCAACACTGACACAGCTGACTTCATTGCAGTCCAGGCCATAGCCTGTTATACAGCAGTGTTTTGAACAGTAAATCATAAAAGTGAACATCTGCAAATGAACATCTGAGAATGATAACATCAGCAAATTACACACTGCAGCACTGTATGTAGTACATATTACCAACGATAAGATGTACAAAAAAAAAAAAAACCCTGAAAACGGACAGTTGTAAGTGCAGTTCATCACAAGTCAAATATATCATAAGTCAGGGACTACTTGTATATTTGATTTTATGATGTGAACCACTACAGTTCGTTATGATTTAACTTCCTTTTGTTTCCTTGTAAATAAGAATAACTATTTGTTTTTTGTTTTTTTTTTTTTTTTGTTCTTGGAGCTATTGCTATTCTTATCTTGTAACACTGATATTTATCAACCTCACAAACTTTACTCAAGTTCTAATAAACATTCATCTAATCAATGCACAGATATTTATTGTTCAAGGTACAAGGCTACCCAGTAAGCTTTATGACCCAAAGAAGCCTTAAAAGAGGAAGAAGCACTTAAATTGGTCATTGAAGAAATCAGCTGTCTTAAATAAAATCATAGATGAGGTAATCTCAGGATAGAAAAATGATTTCTAATTACACATAACCAAATTTACACACCTAGGTATCACTATGTCATGACACATGTTCAAATCAAGTAATAGACTACTCTGCCTCAAACTGAAGTTACCTAAGATGGAATAAACCTCCCTCCCTCAGTCTCCACCATTCTACCCCCTTGCAGCACCCTTGCATATGTTATTTTCCACTTTTTTTCCTCATCTCTGCCTCAGCCTTAGGCCTTTTCAACAAATGCCCTGTAAGGGCATTCTGTGTGAACAAGTATAAATACTTGTACTCTTAGGTACTGTGGCATACAGCAAAGAACACTTCCAGTAAATTCAAGAACATGAACTGTATCATACCTGCACAGATTGGTCTCTCCAACATGAAATTAGCTTCAAAAGTGAAAGGTCAGCCTCAGGTATATGGGATTCATTCTTACCTAGAAATATGCAGACCACATTTATATTTTCAGAGTATTAAAGTGGATATAATCCAATGGTCCTCAACCCCTGCTGTACATTAGAATCACATGAGGAGTTTTTTTGTTTATTTTTTGTTTTTATAAACACCAATGGTCAGGTTGAATTGTCCAGAGAATCTGATTTAAAAGGTCTAGGAGTGGGAATAGGGTTAAGCATTAATACTTCGTAAAAGTTCCTCAGGTAATTTTCATGTACGGCCAGAGTTCAGAACGATTAATGTACATACATATATGTATTTCTAATAATTATGTTGTGGTTGTTGTTAGGTGCCATTGCGTTGCTTCCAACTCACAGTGACACTATGTACAACAGAATGAAACACTGCCTGGTCCTGTGTCATCCTCACAGTCATTGCTATGTTTGAGCTCTGCAAGCACTGTGTCAGTCTGTCTTGTCGAGGCTCTTCCTCTTTTTCGTTGACTCTCTACCAAGCATAATGTTCTCCTGCAGGGACTGCTGCCTGCTGATAACATGTCCAAAGTATAGGAGACAAAGTCTCACTATCTTCGTTTCCAAGGAGCACTTTGGCTGTATTGCTTCCAAGACGGACTTGTTCATTCCTCTGGCAGTCCATGGTATAGTCAATATTCTTCACCAACACCGTAATTCAGAGGCATCAATTCTTCTTTGGTCTTCTTTATTCGTTATTCAGTTTTCCCATGTATAGGAGGCAATGAAAATACCATGGCTTAGATAAGGAGTGCCTTAGTTCTCAAAGTGACCTCTTTGCTTTTGAACACTTTAAAGAGGTCTTTTGCAGCAGATTTGCTCAAGTATACCAACTGATATTCATGTCAAATCAAATTAGTCTTCATACCTTAAAATCATCTTTGTAACTTTTGCCAGCTGAATAAAAAAACCAAACTAAGCCTATTGTCATTGAGTCGATTCTGACTCATAGCAGCCGTAGCTCTTAACCACTATGCCACCAGGGTTTCCCCTGCTGGCTGAATGGTATGGCTAATATTCCCTACCCAATATAAATCACCAAATTTTACAGTTCTTTCCTTATAAAAATAGCTCCTGAAATTCCACTCTGCCATGAATCTATCTATGGCATGGAAAATCAAATAACAGACTTCCTTTTTTGTAATTAATTAATTTATTGTGCTTTAAGTGAAAGTTTACAAATCAAGTCAGTCTCTCATACAAAAAGTTATACATACCTTGCTAAGTACTCCTAGCTGCTTTCCTCCTAATGAAACAGCACATCCCTCCTCTCCTGCCTGAATTCCCCGTTAACAGACTTCCTTTGATTTGTCCTTACCCAGTCATACCACTCTGATCAATAGGTATAAGACTAATGTTTTAATTTGTCTCATTTTGTTATGGAGTGTTTCTTCAAAGTCTGCCCTCTTGAACATCCTCTCTATTTGCCTTAATGCTCAGTGTGAAATTTTAAGAGCGAGCTAAGGCTTGGCCTATTTAAATTGATCCATAAAGTGTCCAGCAGTCCCCTACACTAAAAAGCACTTAATGGATGCCTTTTTGTTAATTGAAAATGTACATATTATCATCCAAGTGAAAAATCAATGAATTAAGGCTTTCTGATGGCTTTAGTATCAAGATGCCACATCTTAGCAGTGAGATTGCGAAGAACAGTACAAGCTGGCAGGAAAATTGTTACTACAAATGTGTATTTAAATTGACATATGCTTGAACTCCTGCTATCAACTACTTAAGTCAGCATTAGTCAATATTCTTTTCGTTGAATCACACAGATACAGATATATGCATATATGTGAGTGTATGTATATCTCACAGTAGTTGAGGAAAAGTTGATAGAAGGTATCAAATACAATGCAAATTAGGAACATGGAGAAATACATAAGATACTTCTGACCCACTTTTAATAGTATTTTTTTCCTGATGGAAACATACAAGAAAAGAGCATAAAACATGTAAATATGATAGAGCACTATAATTTTTAAGTTATTTTTTCCATTTCTTCATGAGCATAGCAGGTAAGAAAATTTCTTTTGATGGCTTCTTCTCTAATTTTGTTGACCTTGTGACTCAACCATCAAAGCTAAGTATTGGTCTCAACTGTAACTATTACTGGCATCATGGAGTATGAGATATAAATAGGAGATAGAAATGAGAGCCAACTTTTCCTGGGAAGGTCAGTGAGTTAAAGAATTAATTGTAACTTCAGGGAGAAAGGTAAAAAGAAAACATCCCAGGCTTTCCATTTCTGCTGACAGAAGTTCCTGTCAAGCCTTTAGAATGAGTACTAAAATAAACACTAAAACTAAAATAACACAGTGTTATTTTATCCCTCAGGCTTTGGCTTTATAAAATTAACACTATGAAGTAAATTCCTTCTTTCCCTTCAACCCCCATCTTCCTATTATTAAAAAAAAAGCCTTAACATTTAACTGAATTTTAAATGCTATAAATGTAACCCCAAACACCAGGGAGACTATTCAGTAATAATAGGAGTTGCTCAAGGCTCTTTGGTAAGGACACTCATAGGAAAAGTAGGGTCTCCTTGGCTCTGGTTAACAATCGTTTCTGTCTCTGTAGAAATACTTAGCCAAGTTTTTAAATTCCAATACCTTTCCCAGGTATTAAAAAAAGAAAAAAAAACCCGTTGCTGTCGAGTTGATTCTGACTCATAGCCACCCCATAGGAGAGAGTAGGACTGCCCCATAGAGTTTCCAAGGAGCACCTGGTAGATTTGAACTGCCGACCTTTTGGTTAGCAGCCATAGTTCTTAACCATTACACCATTGGGGTTTCCAAATATGAACAGACAAAAAACAATAAGTTTAGAGATTTTCATGAGTGTTGAAAAAACTGAAAATAAGGATAAGTAACCCTATTAAAACTACCTAACAAGAAAGCAAGGAGCCCTGGTGGGGCAAACAATTAAGTGCTTGGCTGCTAACTAAAAAGTTGGTTCTAGAAGCTCTGGAGGAGAAAAACCTGGTGATCTGCTCCTGTAAAATTTACAGCCTAGAAAACCCCATGGGGCAGTTCTATTCTGTCACAAGGGGTCGCTATGTGCCGGATTTGACTCAATGTTACCTAACAAGGAGAAGACAGGCAACCCAGACAGAGCCATATAGAAGGAACACTACTTATAAATATGAATACTGGCCTGATGTACTGGAAAGAGCAAGGGGGTTGAAATCAGATTAGGATTACAATCCTGCTCTACTACATAATAGCTCTGTGACTGTGAATGAGTCACCTAACTTCTCTAAGGGTAAAACAGAGATAGTTTCTCCTACTGTGCAGGTTTGTTTACGTATTAACTGAGATAATACATGTAAATCCATGATAGTAGGCATTCAGCAATTGGAAGCTATTTATAAACTCTTAGTTTAAAATATCTTAATTTTTTATAATTTTTTAATTTATTTACTGTGCTTTAGGTGAAAGTTTACAAATAAAGTCAGTCTCTCATACAAAAAGTTTATATATACCTTGCTATGCACCCCCAGCTGCTCTCCTGCTAATGAGACAGCACATTTCTCCCCTCCACCCTGTATTCCCTGTGCCCATTCAGCCAGCTCCTCTTCCTCTCTTTCTTCTCATCTCATCACCGGACAGAAGTTGCCCACATAGTCTCAAGTGTCCACTTGAGCCAAGAAACTCACTCATCACAGTATCATTGTCTTACAATCCAGTCCAATCCCTGTTTGTAGAGTTGGCTTCAGGAATGATTCCAATTTTGGGCTAACAAAAGGTCCAGGGACCATGACTGTCAGGGTCCCTCCAGTCCCAAGTCAGACCATTAAGCTTGGTCTTTTTAGGAGAATTTGAGATCTGCATCCCACTGTTCTCCTGCTCCATCAGGGATTCTCTGTTGTATTCCATGTCAGGGCAGTGATCAGTGGTAGCCATCTAGTTCTTTGGTCTCAGGCTGATGGAATCTCTGGTTTATGTGGCCCTTTCTGTCTCTTAGGCTCATCTTTACTATATGTATTTGGAGTTCTTCATTCTCCTTTGCACCAGGTGGGTTGAGATCAATTGATCCATCTTAAGATGGTCGCTTACTAGTGTTTAAGACCCCAGATGCCTCTCACCAAGGTGGGATGAAGAACACTCTCTTAATACTTCTTGTTATGCCAGTTGACCTAGATGTCCCCTGAAACCATGGTCCCCACACTCCTGTCCCTGCTATGCTGCCCTTTGAAGTGTTTGGTTGTATTCAGGAAACTTCTTTGCTTTTGGTTTAGTCCAGTTGTACTGACTTCCCCTGTGTTATGTTGCCCTTCCTTTCACCCAAAATAATTTTTTGTCTACTATCTAGTTAGTGAATATCACTCTCCCTCCCTCCCCACCCTAATAACCATATTTTCTTCTGTGTTTAAACTTTATCTAAAAGTAAAAAAAATTTTTTTTTCTTTATCTAGAGTTCTTATAATAGTGGTCTCACACAATATTTGTCCTTTTGGAACTGGCTAATTTCACTCAGCATGTCTTCCAGATTCCTCCATGTTATGAAATGTTTCGCAGACTCATTGTTGTTCTTAATCATTTTGTAGTATTCCATTGTGTGAATATACCATAATTTATTTATCCGTTCATCTGTCGATGGTCACCTTGGTTGCTTCCAACTTTTTGCTATTGTAAATAGTGCTGCAATGAACATGGGTGTGCATGTATCTGTTCGTGTGAAGGCTCTTATTTCTTTAGGCTATATTCCAAGGAGTAGAATTGCTGGATCATATGGTAGTTCTATTTCTAGCTTTTTAAGGAAGTGCCAAACTGATTTCCAAAGTGGTTGTACCATTTTACGTTCCCACCAGCAGTGTATAAGTATTCCAGTCTCTCCACAACCTCTCTAACACATATTATTTTGTGTTTTTTGGAAAATATCTCGAACTTTGAACAGCCCTGTGAGGTTGCTATTTTTACAGGCTGTTGTGTACCACTGTTCAGTCATCCCATTGTATAGGCCACATATTGCATAACTTTGGGGTAACACTCACATCAAGTCTAGGATTTTATTTCCATTTTACAAATGTAGTAAATAGAGGTTTTTAAAGAAGTAAAATCTTGCCCAGTGTTACCTAAGTAGTAACTGCAGAGCTGGACCTTGAATCTCAGCCATCTATCTCATCTATCTCCAAGGCCATTGCTGTAGTCACAGACAGAGAAGCTTAAGAAAATTCAATCAGTTACCTATTTTATATTTATTTGGAACCTACAATTATATGTCAATACTATACTTGTTCACATATCCCATTTAGACAACCCCATTAGATATGCAGATAGAATGGGAGGAAGGATTTAAATTGCCTTTTGACAGAATTTATTTATTCACTTGTCCATTGATTCAGAAAATATTTATTAAAGTTCTTCCAGGCACTGCTCTAGGAACTGGGGAAAGCAGTGGATAAAACTGTCATAAAACAAAACAAACCATTACAGACCTTACATTTTAGTAGCTGGAGGCAGATGACAAATGATGAAATGATAAACAGTATGCAGACAGTGATAAGGTTATGCTGGATAGAAAAACAGCAGATGGGATAGGAAGTGCTGGAGAGGAGGGAAAGCACCTTCATTTGAATGTGACATTTGAGGAAGACTTTAAGAATGTGGGAAAAGGGGACCAAGAGTAGGTTAAGCAATATGGATATCTGGGTAAAGAGCATTGCAGGCAGAGGCAACAGCAGGGAAAAGACTTTAAAATCTTTCTGCCATGTTTGGGTAGAGTGATAAATAGGGCAGTGTAGCTGTAATGAGTGAAGCAGGGTATGAATAGGAAGCCATGGTGTGTGACGGTCTAGAAAGAACAGCCAGATCATGAGGCCTTGTGAGGACTGTGGCTTTTATTCTGAGTAAAACTAAAGCCACTGGAGGCTTTAAGCAGAAGAGTGTGATTCTGACTTAGTTTTGAATAGATTGCTCTGGTTGCTTGGATGGGAATAGAGTGTAGGAACCAAGAAAGGTGTTAGGAGGCTATTGTGGTCATCCAGGCAAGAATGGTGGCTCACACCAGGGAGGTGGTCCTGTAGGTGGTGAAAATCACTCAGATTCTGGGATACATTCTGAAGGTAGACTATATAATTACTAAAAGATTAGATGAGGGGCATGAGAGAAAAAGTAAAAACTGACACCAAAGTCCTTGACCTGAGCAATTGCAAGATATAATTGCCAATTACTGAGACCATAAAGACTAGGAGGAGCAGGTTTGAAGGATGGATTTGGCATCAAAAGAAAATCTAAATACCAAATGTTTTAGTCAGAAGAATTCAAGAACCACCATATAACCTTCCGAAATAGCTCTAAAATTCTCTAATAATCAAGATATAAAGATCTTGATGTTATAAACTTCCCAATAAATCACAAATGGCCTCAATTTAATATCTAAATATTTCCTTTGCTGAAAAGTTTCTGACTTTGAGGCATTTCAAAGATCGTTTGACCAAATCATCACATTACATGTTTCACACATTATTTTAATAAAAACATTCATAAATATCTAAATATAGGTAGAATATAAACCTATAAGTATATGAATAGAGAATAAATCAAATAGTAAGCACTCATTCTAAAATGTGGAGTGAGATCCAGTTATAGAAAGACAAATTATTATATAGTTTACAAAAAAAAATTGGATTATATCTGTGCCTGTAACTTTCTTCCTTACCATTTCGTAAGTAACCAAAGCTTGAAATATTCAAAATATCGCTCCCAGGATTTTTCACCTTATTATGAACAGATTCCATTTTGAAGGAACTGTTAAAAAAAAAAAAAAGATTTGAAGGATATTATTACAGAAGTATGAAAAACACTTTGAGAAATTAAATCGAAGATTTGGGCGCATGACCACCTTAACAAATTTAAGAATTGAATGGATTCTTTTTAGCAATGTCTTCCACATTAACATCTTCTTTGAATCTTATTTCTCCACTTTGCTCCCACCTAAAACCTTAATCCCAATTGAATTGGGAACCTTAGTTTTCCAGAATTATTTTGTAAGATACTTGTACATGAGGAGGGCCTGCTACTTTACATGACTTCTTTCTAATGCAATAAACTTATAAACCCTAACACATTGTCAATCTGCCAAAAAATTCTCCTCAGGCACCATTAAGGCTAGTACAGTGACTCAATTATATGAACTTACAGATACTGTTGGGGATGTTCTCATAGGTAGACAGCTCTTACTTCAAATCCAGTTAAATTGTACACCCAGTTGTTAAGCCCACAAGAATTTTTCAACTTTCAAACCACAGTGAAATGTTAGTGAAATGACCAAATTTGTTGGAAGGATTCCCACTGCCATCAAGTCGATTGACTCATAGTGACCCTACAGGGTTTCCAAGGCTGTAAATTTCCATGGAAGCAAGCTGCCACACCCTTCTCCTACAGAGTTGTTGGTGGTTTTGAACCGCCGACCTTTCGGTTAGCTGTCAATCTTGTTAACCACTGTGCCACCAGAGCTCCTTTGGAAGGATTAGGTGTGACAAATCCAGTACAAATTATTTTGTTTTCTGGGAAAATGACATGTAAGCTCTGGCAGCAGATCAAACCTGGGGTGATGGAGTTAGAAAAGCAGTCTCTAATTCTAATATCTCTATTCTAGAATTTATTTGTTTTAATGAGGAATTTTATTAATATGGCAGCTCAGTGGGAGGAACGCTGATAACATTTAAGCCCCCTGAATGACACAAGGCATATTCTGGACTTCTTCTGTATAAGAAACAAATTCAGAATGACAACATCTGACAACAATAACTAAGTCCCTCATCTGCTCTGTGGGATCACAATTAGGGGAACAAATATAATTTGTTAGCAGTTCAAATTTTTAAGAAGTTAAAGAAGTCTTAGCAACCACCTATTCCAACCACCTCATTTTGTAAATGCCCAAAGAAGGATCAACAGTGCTAATGATTACCACTAAGCCACAGAGTGAATTTAATGATAAAACTAGGATTCAATCTCAGGTCTTCAGACCCCAGGCTAAAGTGTATTTTTTTCATCCATACTTTGGGTGCTATGTAATTTCCTTAGTGATACAAAAGTAAAAGCCTGCCTGGGGCGACTGTATCTGAAATTAAAAAAAAGAAATAAACAAACATCTAGATATTTAAAATAAACAAAAGAAAGGAAAATAGAAGAAAATTAAGTATATAAGCCACAGAAATTTGTCAGTCTCTGTTTTCTCATTATAAGGGTCAGCGAACAGATAATAGAAAGAGCACTATTGTGGAAGGAACATGACACTGAATCCTATATAGTCCATTTGGACTTCCCACCAGATTGTAGGTTTGCTGAGGGTAGGAACTCTTATCTGTTATACAATGCCTGGCACAAGTATTTGTTGAACTGAGATCTTATCAATGAAGAAAAATGTCAATAGCCATTTGCCACACTGTAAAGGGCAGTTCAAATAGTCTCTTCTGGCACTTTCATCTCAAACTGATCATTCTCTTAACTCTGACCATCATACTATTTATCCATACTACAAATGTCTTTTCTTGTTCCCTTACCTTTTCAGTGTTTTCTACTTGTTTTCATGTGCACAATCCTTATCATTTGAATGAATTCCTACCCCAAATCATAAACTTGTATTTCCTCTGTAGGCTAGCACTAAAGACATAGGAGAAATTTAGTAAGTACTTGGTGAATTGGATTCAATCCTGTAGCATAAACTATGAAAAACTGCATCAAATTTTAGCAATGGAAGAAGGTAAATACAATAACAGAGAAGAGGTAAGTAACTAGTTAGGCTCCAAAATTAGTTTGTTGCTCAACTCTGGGTCAGCCTATTAGGAGTTGAATAACCTTGGATTTGATACTTTTTATAAGCCTCAATATATTCTACTCAATAAGCAAAATGATGGTATCTATAAAAAAAATTTTTTTTTTATATTCTAGCTTTGCTGTGCATATTAGATGAATCATATATATAAAGGGCTTACACAGTGACTAGTAGATATGAAACATGCAAAAAATCATAGTGATTATGACTGCTAAACTGTAAAAAAAAAAAAAACTGTATTATCTGTAAATGAATTACTGGATGGCCTCTTCTATTTTAGTTACTCTAAAGTACAAAACAAATGGTACTATTAGAGGTCTGAATTTTTTCAAACTTTTCCTTTTCCCAAATGTATAAAATATACCATCACAGGCATTTACTTAAATGTTCTGTATTCCAATTTAATTCACAGAAAATACAATGGATTTCAAGTGTGTGTTTGTGTTTATGTGTGTGTGTGTGCGTGTAGAGAGAGAATCAGAAAGAGATTGATTCAGCCATTCAGCATCCAGTACTCTGACTTTCCTGGCACATACTATGACTATGATAGCAATGAATATTTGCTGAATGAATGAATTAAAAAAAAAAAAATTATTGCCCAATTATCCTCCAGTCCCTAAGAATTAAAAGGAAGATATTCTTAAATGCATTTTGAACTAAAGGAATTATTGCGTATTTACTCACCATTGGAAAGAAAGGCAGGCAGGCAGGCCAGGGAGTTAAATATAGAAAATAATGATACTTTTTTTAATGTTCCAAATAAGAAGAATCAAAACCTCTAGATATGTCTTACCTGTTGATTCCACAAGCCAGTTCTAAAGGCATGTTAACTAACTTATTAACTAAAAATAGTCTGTTCAATAAATAAACTGTAGTGTTTGACTCTTGAAAAGAATCACAGTTATTTTCTAGTCCTCCTGACATTCCAGCTTGGTTTGGAAGAGCAGCTATATATTTATTTGACAAGTCCAAAACTTTTCTGGAAAGTAAATTTCCTCTTGCATAGTCTTTCTTCATATCAGCATTGAATAAATCCCAGCCTGGCAGCATCAATGAGAAGTGATCTGCATTTGAAGCAAGTCCTAAAGAAATGGAACCCTGAAGCTTTAAAATATTGAGATGCTTAATGCAGAGATTATCTAATTCTTTATCCACTCCCCATGGCAAAAGGCAAGACAGGAGCAATTTAGCTGTGTCTATCATAAGGTTGGTATCAACTTTCCTTGATGGCTTAGGGTGCATCTTTTTGGAGCTCTTCATTTTCTTATGTCTTTTAATGCCATCATTTTCTGCTGAGAATTTCACGGTATTATCTTCTTGGACTGAGCTTTCACTAACAGGCTTGGCTTGTGCCTTCCCTGATAGAGGACCACAAGCCATTTTATTTCTTTTCAGCGCCAATGTCTTTTTCTCAGCTGTGCTTTTGGCTCTTCTCAGGACCTCACTACCATAGAACGAACCGGAAGAGTCAACATCACTGGCTGGAGTAGGCAGCAAAAGTTCGACAAGGTTTTCCAGATCAAATAGAAGAACATGAAAGTCAATATTACTCCATTTTGTCTTCACAGAAAAGACACTAAAAGGCCCTGAGAAAGACTTGGCATCAGCAACCTAAGGGGAATTAAAAAATATACATGTGTCAAAATTCTTTTTTAAGTTATTGTCTTAGAATTTCTATGACATTAAAGTGGCATAAAAGGAAGTATTAAGTAGCAGAAAATATAAGGCAAGTTACTTCAAATTTTTTATCTTATCTTTAAAATTTTCCTTCTAAATTAAACATTCTGTAGTCTAACATTAGAAAACTTTCTTCTTCCTGAAACACCTTTGTATTATTCCTCTAAAATACATGAGTTAGGCTTCTGAAGATAGATGGCATCAGATTAACATCCCTTGATATAAACTCTCACATATTTCTATTATTAAAACTCTTAAGACATAGAAAAAGGAGAAGGTAGGCTTGAAATTAAAGAGAACAACAGAACACCTGCAAGGACTGCGACAGTATTTTAACAGGGATGGTCTCTGCATATTCGCATATAGTTTTAAATAACTGGAAGCAACCTAAATGCTAATCAGCATCAGATTGCTTTAAAAAAAAAAAAAAAAAAAAGAGCTCATCTAGTGGACTTGGATTTGTTTCCTCTCTGCCTAAAATGATTTTGCTCTAAATATTGGCAAGATGGGCTCCCCCACTTCTATTATGTTCCTGCTCATTCATGGGGCCTTCTTTAGGTACCCTACTCCTTCACCTCAACCCATTACTATCTTCTTCCTGGCCTTTTTTATTTCTTCCTTATATGGGTACATTAAATGAAACATTTATTTGTTTACTGTATGTTTTCACCACTAGCATTCAAGCTCAACTTTGGCAGGAATATTTGAGTGTTTTGTACATTGCTCTACACCAAATGCCTATAAAATGATGCTCCTATACAGAATTAATGAAAACCAATCCAGTTGCCATCAAGTTGATTCCAGCTCATAGCAACTCCATGTACTGCACAGTAGAATTGCACTTATAGGGTTTACAAGGCTGTGACCTTTTGGAAGCAGATTGCAAGGCCTTTCTTTTGAAGTGCCTGTGGGTTAGCAATAGAGCTCTTAGCTGTTCATGCCATCCAGGAACTCCAAAAGCATTATGAGGTGCTCAATAAATATTTGTTGAAAGAATGATTGGTATATTTAAACAATGGAAGATTATTTGAATACTTAAAATTTTTCATTGGAAGGAAAAAAAGCTCTATTAAATAGAAAAAATAATCTTTTTGTAAAACTATGTGTGTGTGAATATATACATATTTTTCAACACACACACACACACACACTTTTATATATATGTAAAAGGTCACAAAGGACACACACCAAAATATTACAGTCAATTGGAAAGAGGGAATTGAAACGATCTTTATTTACACATTATGGGATTTTTGGGAGGGGCACAGCTCTAAAATTTTTTGCAGTGATAATATATTTTATTGACACTCATTAAAAAGAAGAAAGTTTAAAAAAACAAACCATTAAAAATTTTGAAAGGTAAACCATAAAATGGAGAATAAAATGTGGAAAACACAGTTTTCCACCAATAAAATAGTACAAGGGTTAATGTAATTATTAAATAAATACTTTTTGCAAATCAATAATAAAAAAGTATCATTCAGATTGAAAAATGGACAAAGAGCATGAATAGCAATTCACAAATAATAATATTCAAATTAAAATATGAAAAATGTTTATCATTCCCAGTAATCAAAGTAAAATTAATATAACACCATTACATATTAATTGAGCAAAGAAAGTTTTTTAAGTTTTCTTACTGTGTAATGTTTAATACTTACACAATAATATAAATAGAAACCATATATTTAGGCTCTTTGGAATTATCTATGTATACAATGGAAATATATGCACATAAAAAAAAATACGCACCAAGAAACATGGAAAAAACTATATAGCAACATTATTTATAATTACCCCAAACTAGAAACAACTTAAATGTCCATCAACAATAAAATAAAGAAACGGCAATATATCCACACAACAGAATATGTAACAGTAAAAATGAAAAACTATAACAACATGCCACAATATCTATGAATCTAACATAATGTTGATAAAAGAAGCCAGACAAAAATAATTAATTCTGTATGACTTAATTTATGTCAATTTCAAAAACAGCAGAAAACAATACAGATGGAGATGCATGTATAGAAAATAGACTATTGTTGTGTGCTGTTGAGTTGATTTCAACTCATAGCAGCCCCATGTGACAGAGCAGAAGTGCCCCACATGGTTTCCTAGGCTGTAATCTCTACAGGGGGAGCTCACCAGGACTGTTCTTCAACAGAGTCGCTGGTGGGTCTGAATCACCAGCCTTTCAGATATCAGCTAAGCACTTAATCACTGTGCCACCAGGGTTCCCTAATAAAACTGTAAGGATAGTCATTACATTTGGAAGACAAAAGGATGTAATTTCTGGGGAGTTAGTGTACTTTATTTTTTGATCTGTGTGGTGGTTAGAAAGTATTTGCTTTGTGACAATTCAGTGAGTTGTACATTTTTGTTCAGTGTACTTTTCCATTATATATTTCAAAATTATAAATGGAATGTATAATGAATATTAGCAAAGTGCCCCATCCAGGTTAAAGAGTAGAACTCACTGCTATTCCATACTCCCACTTACTGTCAGAAGTGACCAATACCCTGAATTTCATTTTCATGATTTCTTTGCTTTCATTGAATGACTTAACCTTGAATATGTGTATTCCTAATTAACCTATTTGATATTATTGCACTGCTCATAAGTTTTCTTAATTTGCCTTTATTTAAA
Organism: Loxodonta africana; assembly: GCF_030014295.1. NCBI lineage: Eukaryota > Metazoa > Chordata > Mammalia > Proboscidea > Elephantidae > Loxodonta > Loxodonta africana. The sequence goes on from NC_087353.1 coordinate 52,230,517, forward strand.
CTGATTATTACACTTATGAGGTTCACACTGGTTAATGCTTCTTTCATTTTCACTACTATAAAGTGTTCCACTGTATGAAAACTACAGTTTATTTATCCATTGCTTTTAAAAGGATATATATATATATTATTTTCAGGATTATTTCAAAAAAAAAAAAAAACTACAGTGAATATTCTTCTATAAAGATTTATGGTGCACATATACAAAAGTTTCTGGAGTGAAATTGATAATTCATAGAATACAAACATCTTCAACTCTACTAGATAATTTCAAATTGTTTTCCCATCTGGTTGTAATAATCCCACTGGAATTGTACAAAGAGTTCCCATTACCTCATTAACACAGGGTTTCTCATTTTTGTCTATATACCAAGCAAACAAATCTGTTGTCATTGAGTCAATTCTGACTCATAGCGAACCTATAGGACAGAGAACTGCCCCACAGGGTTTCCAAGAAGTGGCTGGTGGATTTGAACTGCCGACATTTTGGTTAGCGGCCGAGCTCTTAACCACTGTGCCACCAGTGCTCCTTTTGCCTATAAAAAAAAACCCAGTGCCGTCAAGTCCATTCCGACTCATAGCGACCCTATATGGCAGAGTAGAACTGCCCCATAGAGTTTCCAAGGAGCATCTGGCGGATTCAAATTGCCAGCCCTTTGGTTAGCAGCCGTGGCGCTTAACCGCTATGCCACCAGGGTTTCCCTTTTGCCTACAAAAAAAAGAATATTCTTTCTTTTTTTTTTTTTTTTGAGGGGGACATAAATTAGCATCCTTTGTAGTTTTCCTTAGTTACTAATGAGATTAAAATCATTGCAATATTTTATTGGTCTTTCATATTTTTCTATAAAATGCCTACTTATGGATTTTATTAACTTTCTATTTGATTGTTCTTATTGATTTTTATGAGTTATATATTTATTCCAGAAGTAATCTTTTGTCAGTTTATGTGATCCAAATACTTTATCCTTATTTGTGCTAGTCTTCTCACTATTTTTAACAATGTTCTCTGATGAACATAAGTTTGTGTTTTAATACTGTCAGATTTTGGAAACACTTAAAGTTCCCTTTTAAAAAAAAAGAAAACTTTCTCTACCCAGAGGAAATAAAAATGTTTACCTATGTTCTTCCAAAATCTTAAAGTTTTGTACAACTATTTTAAAGCTTTAACACTTTTTTTTTTCTTTTTTGTATTTGGTTTAGGATAAGGACTTTATCATGTTTTTCAACTTTGATTTTCAATTGTTCCAATGTAATTTGTGAATTTGCTCTTTCCTCAATGATTTCTGTTACCTGGGGCATTATTCAATTTATCTAATACTGTACAATAGTTTCACAAAACAATTTAACATCTGACTGGGCAAGTTCCCCACCTGACCTTCCTAAGGCTTTTACTATTCCATGGGTCATTGTTGTTAAGTGCCATCAAGTCACTTTAACTCACAGCGACCCTATGTACAACAAAGAAACACTGCCTGGTCCTGTGCCATCTTCACAATCATTGCTATGTTTGAGCCCACTGTTGCACCCACTGTATCAGCCTACCTCATCACGGGTCTTACTCTTCTTTGCTGACCTGCTACCTTACCAAGCATGAGGTCCTTCTCCAAGGCTGGTCCCTCCTTATAACATGTCCAAAGTACTTGAGACCAAGTCTCAACATCCTCTCTTCTAAGAGCACTCTGGCTGCACTTTTTCTAAGACAGATTTCTTCCTTATTTTGGCAGTTCATGACATATTCATTATTCTTCATGAAAACCATAATTCGAATGCGTCATTTCTTCTTTGGTCTTTCTTACTCACTGTGCAGCTTTTGCATGCATATGAGGCAAATGAAACTATCATGGCTTGGGTCCAAAAACCAAAAAAAAAAAAAACCTGCTGCCATCCATTCCAACTCATAACAACCCTATAGGACAGAGTAGAACTGTCCCATAAGATTTCCAAGGAGTGCCTCGTGGACTCAAATTGCTGACCTTTTAGTTAGTAGCCGTAGCTGTTAACTACTATACCATCAGGGTTTCCATGGCTAGAGTCAGGCACACTTTAGTCCTCAAAGTGACATCTTTGCTTTTGAACGCTTTCAAGAGGTCTTTTGCAGTAGATTTGTCCAATGTAATACGTCACTTGATTTCTTGACTGTGGCTTCCATGGGAGTCGATTGTGGATCCAAGTAAAATGAAATAATTGACAACTTCAATATTTTCTCCATCTATCGTGACGTTGATTATTGGTCTAGTTGTAAGGATTCTTGTTTGCTTTACATTGATGTGTAATCCATACTGAAGGCTGTAATCTTTGGTCTTCATCAGTAAAGTCTTCAAGCCCCCTTGGCTTTCAGCAAGCAAGGTTGTGTCATCTGCATATCACAGGTTGTTAATGCATCTGCCTCCAATCCTGATGTCATATTCTTCTTCATATACTCCAGCTTCTCAGATTATTTGTCAAGCATACAGACTGAATAAATATGGTGAAAGCATACAACCTTAACACATACCTTTCCTGATTTTAAACCACACAGTTCCCCTTGTCCTTTCGAACAACTGCCTTTTGGTCTATGTACAGGTTACGTATAAGCACAATTAAGTGTTCTGGAATTCCCACCCTTCACAATGTTGTCCATAATTTGTTATAATCCACATGGTCGAATGCTTAGCACAGTCAATAAAACATAGGTAAACATCTTTCCGGTATTCTCTGCTTTCAGCCAAGATGCATCTGACATCAGCAATGACATTGTTCATTCCACATCCTCTTCTGAATCTGGCTTGAATTTCTGGAACTTCCCTGTTGAAGAGCTGCTGCAACTGTTTTTGAATTATCTTCAGCAAAATTCTACTTGTGTATGATATTAATGATATTGTTCGATAATTTCTACATTATGTTGGATAACCTTTCTTTGGAATGGGCACAAATATGGATCTCTTCCAGTCTGGATGGCCAGGTAGCTGTCTTTGAAATTTATTGGTATAAATGAGCAAGCACTAAACAGCTGCATCCGTTTGTTGAAATGTATAACCTGGTATTCCATTAATTCCTGGAGGTTTTCTTTTTGCCAATACTCTCAGTGCAGCTTGAACTTCTTCAATGCCATCAGTTCTTGATCATATGCTACCTCCTGAAATGCTTAAGCATTGCCCAATTCTTTTTGGTATGGTGACTGTATTCCTTCTATCTTCTTTTCCTTTTTTTCTTAATTTTTATTGTACGTTAAATGAAAATTTACAAATCCAGTCAGTCTCTCATACAAAAATCCATATACACCTTACTATATACTCCTAGTTGTTCTCCCTCTAGTGAGAGAGCAAGCTCCTTCCCTCCACTATTTTCATGTCCATTCAGCCAGCTTCTGATCCCCTCTGCCTTCTCACCTCCACTCCAGACAGGAGCTGCCCAAATAGTCTCATGTGTCTGCTTGATACAAGAAGCTCACTCTTCACCAGTATCATTTTCTATCCCATAGTCCAGTCCAATCCCTCTCTAAAGAGGTGGCTTTGGGAATGGTTCCTGTCCTGGGCTAACAGAAGGTCTGGGGGCCATGGCTTCTGAGGTCCTTCTAGTCTCAATCAGATCATTAAGTCTGGTCATTTCACGAGAATTTGAGGTCAGCATCTCACTGCTCTCCTGCTCCCTCAGGGGATCTTTGTTGTGTTCCCTGTTACGGCAGTCATCGGTTATAGCTGGGCACCATCTACACCTTCTGGTCTCAGGTTGATGCAGTCTCTGGGTTATGTGGCACTTTCTGTCTCTTGGGCTCATAATTATCTTGTGTCTTTGGTGTTCTTCATTTTCCTTTGCTCCAGGTGGGTTGAGACCAATTGATGCATCTTAGATGGCCGCTTGCTGGGGTTTAAGGCCCCAGACTCCACTCTCCAAAGTGGGATGCACAAGGTTTTCTTAATAGATTTTATTATACCAATTGACTTAGATTTCCACTGACATCATGGTCCACAACCCCCTGCCCCTGCTACACTGGCCTTCGGAGCATTCAGCTTATTCAGGAAACTCCTACACTTTGGTTTAGTCCAGTTGTGCTGACATCTCCTATATTGTGCATTGCCTTTCCCTTCATGAAAAATAGTTCTTATCTACTATTTAATTAGTGAAAACTCCACTCCCTCCCTCCCCACCCTTAAAATCATCAAAGAATATTTTCTTCTCTGTTTGAACCATTTATTGAGTTCTTATAGTGGTCTCATACAACATTTGTCCTTTTGCAACTGACTAATTTCACTCAGCAAAATGCCTTACAGATTCCTCCATGTTATGAAACATTTCATGGATTCATCATTGATCATTATCAATGTGTAGTATTCCATGGTGTGAATACACCATAATTTATTTATCCATTCATCTGTTGATGGGCACCTTGGTTGCTTCCATCTTTACTGTAAACAGTGCTGTGATGAACATGGGTGTGCATATATCTGTTTGTGTAAAGGCTCTTATTTCTCTAGGATGTATTCCAAGGAGTGGGATTGCTGGATCCTATGGTAGTTCTATATCTAGTTTTTTAAGGAAGCAATAAATCAATTTCCGAAGTGGTTGTACCACTTTACAGTCCCACCAGCAGTGTATAAGTGTTCCAGTCTCTCCACAACCTCTCCAACATTTATTATTTTGTGTTTTTTGGATTAATGCGAGCCTTGTTGGAGTGAGATGGAATCTCATTGTAGTTTTTATTTGCATTTCTCTAATGACTAATGATCCTGAGCATTTCCTCACGTATCTGTTAGCCACCTGAATGTCTTCTTTAGTCAAGTGTCTATTCATATCCTTTGCCCACATTTTAATTGGGTCATTTCTCTTTTTGCAGTTGAGTTTTTGCAGTATCATGTAGATTTTACAGATGAGATGCTGATTGGAAATATCATAGCTAAAAACTTTTTCCCAGTCTGTAGGTAATCTTTCTACTGTTTTGGTGAAATCTTTGGATGAGCGTAAGTGTATAATTTTTAGGAGCTCCCAGTTATCTAGCTTTTCTTCTGCATTGTTAGTAATGTTTTCTATACTGTTTATGCCATGTATTAGGGCTCCTAGCATTGTCCCTATTTTTTCTTTCATGATCTTTATCATTTTAGATTTTATATTTAAGTCTTTGATCCATTTTGAGCTCGTTTTTGTGCATGGAGTGAGGTATGGGTCTTGTTTCATTTTTTTGCAGATGGATATCCAGTTATGCCAGCAACATTTGTTAAAAAGACTGCCTTTTTCCCATTTAACTGACTTTTGGCCTTTGTTAAATATCAGCTGCTCATATGTGGATGTATTTAGGTCTGGATTCTAAATTCAGTTCCATTCATCTATGTATCTGTTGTTGTACCAGTACCAGGCTATTTTGACTACTGTGGCAGTATAACAGGTTCTAACATTAGGTAGAGTGAGGCCTCTCACTTCGATCTTCTTTTTCAGTAATGCTTTACTTATCCAGGGCCTCTTTCCCTTCCATATGAAGTTGGTGATTTGTTTCTCCATCTCATTAAAAAATGTCATTGGAATTTGGATTGGAATTTCATTGTATATATAGATCTCTTTTGGTAGAATAGACATATTTACAATGTCATGTCTTCCTATCCATGAGCAAGGTATGTTTTTCCACTTATGTAGGTCTCTTTTGGTTTCTTGCAGTAGTGTCTTGTAGGTCTTTTACATCTCTGGTAAGATTTATTCCTAAGTAGTTTATCTTCTTTGGGGCTACTGTAAATGGTATTGATTTGGTGATTTCCACTTTGATGTTCTTTTTGTTGGTGTAGAGGAATCCAACTGATTTTTGTATGTTTATCTTGTATCCTTATACTCTGCTGAACTCTTCTACTAGTTTCAGTAGTTTTCATGAGGATTCCTTAGGGTTTTCTGTGTATAAGATCATGTCATCTGCAAACACAGATACTTTTACTACTTCCTTACCAATCTGGATGCCCTTTATTTCTTTATCTAGCCTAATTGCTCTGGCTAGCACCTCCAGCACAATTTTGAATAAAAGTGGTGATAAAGGGCATCATTGTCTGGTTCCCAATCTCAAGGGGAATGCTTTCAGACTCTCTCCATTTAGGATGATCTTGGCTATTGGCTTTATATAAATGCCCTTTATTATTTTGAGGAATTTTCCCTCTTTCTATTTTGCTGAGAGTTTTTATCACAAATGGGTATTGAGCTTTATCAAATACCTTTTCTGTATCCATTGATAAGATCATGTGGTTCTTGCCTTTTGTTTTATTTATATGATGGATTACATTAATTATCTTTCTAATGTTAAACCATCCCTGTATTCCTGGTATGAATCCCACTTGGCCATGGTGAATTATTTATTTATTTATTTTTTGATATGTTGTTTAGCTCTATTGGCTAGAATTTTGAGGATTTTTGCATGTAAGTTTATGAGGGGTATAGGTCTGTAATTTTCCTTTTTGTGTGGTGTCTCTAGCTGGTTTGTGTATAGGGATATACTGGCTTCACAGAATGAGTTTGGGCGTATTCTGTCCTTTTCTATGCTCTGAAATACCTTTAGTAGTAGTGGTGTTAACTCTTCTCTGAAAGTTTGGTAGAACTCTGCAGTGAAACCATCTGGACCAGGGTTTTTTGTTGTTGTTTTTGGGAGTTTTTCGATTAACTTTTCAATCTTTTCTTTTGTTATGGGTTTATTTAGTTATTCTACCTCTGTTTGTGTTAGTTTAGGTAGGTAGTGTGTTTCTAGAAATTTATCGATTTCTTCCCTTCTATCTTCTTTTGATGTTCTTCGTGTCATTCAATGTTTTTTCCTACAGAATTCTTCAAATTACAACTTCAGGCTTGAATTTTTTCTTCAGTTTTCTCAGCCTGAACAATGTCGAGAGTGTTCTTTGCTTTTGGTTTTTGAACTCCAGATCTTTGGATATACTAAAACATATATGTGTCAAGTTCTAGACTGATCTCACACTTATATGGAACACCTATAATAATTTCTTTTGATAGTGTTATGGATTATGTCCCCCCGAAAATATGTGTAGTAAATCATAACTCCTACACCTATGATTATAATCTCACTTGGGAATGGGTTTTCAATTATTATCTTAATGAGGCAGTATTAGTGTAGAATGTGTCATAAGTCAATCTTATTAGAGATATTAAAGAGCAGAGATGCGGGAAAATAGATGTCCAGCCATATAAAGATTGCCAAGGAGCCATGGAACAGGGCAGAAAAGAGAGAAGGACCTATCTCCAGAGCATAGAGAGAACCTTCCCCTACAGCTGGCACCATGACTTCAGACTTCTAGCCTCCCAACCACCACATGTCCATCAGTTTGTCACAATGAGGTGGCTTTTGTGTTGCTGTGCTATTGGAAGCTTGCCACCATTATTTCAAATACCAAAAGGGCCACCCTTGTTGGAGAAGATTCAGCGGAGATTCCAGACAAAGACAGAATAGGAAGATGGATCCGGCAGTCTACTTTTTTTTTTTTTTTTTAATTAACTTTTATTAAGCTTCAAGTGCACGTTTACAAATCCAATCAGTCTGCCACATATAAGTTTACATACATCTTACTCCGTACTCCCATTTGCTCCCCCCCTATTGGGTCAGCCCTTTCAGTCTCTCCTTTCGTGACAATTTTGCCAGCTTCCCTCTCTCTCTATCCTCCCATCCCCCCTCCAGACAAGAGTTGCTAACATAATCTCAAGTGCCCACCTGATATAATTAGCTCACTCTTCATCAGCATCTCTCTCCCACCCACTGACCAGTCCCTTTCATGTCTGATGAGTTGTCTTCGGGAATGGTTCCTGTTCTGTGCCAACAGAAGGTATGGGGACCATGGCCGCCAGAATTCCTCTAGTCTCAGTCAGACCATTAAGTATGGTCTTTTTATGAGAATTTGGGGTCTGCATCCCACTGATCTCCTGCTCCCTCAGGAGTTCTCTGTTGTGCTCCCTGTCAGGGCAGTCATCGATTGTGGCCGGGCACCAACTAGTTCTTCTGGTCTCAGGATGATGTAGGTCTCTGGTTCATGTGGCCCTTTCTGTCTCTTGGGCTCTTAGTTGTCGTGTGACCTTGGTGTTCTTCATTTTCCTTTGCTCCAGGTGGGTTGAGACCAATTGCTGCATCTTAGATGGCCGCTTGTTAGCATTTAAGACCCAGACGCCACATTTCAAAGTGGGATGCAGAATGTTTTCATAATAGAATTATTTTGCCAATTGACTTAGAAGTCCCCTCAAACCATGGTCCCCAGACCCCCATCCCTGCTCCGCTGACCTTTGAAGCATTCATTTTATCCCGGAAACTTCTTTGCTTTTGGTCCAGTCCAATTGAGCTGACCTTCCATGTATTGAGTGTTGTCTTTCCCTTCACCTAAAGCAGTTCTTATCTACTGATTAATCAATAAAAAACCCTCTCCCTCCCTCCCTCCCTCCTCCCTTCGTAACCACAAAAGTATGTGTTCTTCTCAGTTTTTACTATTTCTCAAGATCTTATAATAGTGGTCTTATACACTATTTGTCCTTTTGCCTCTGACTAATTTCGCTCAGCATAATGCCTTCCAGGTTCCTCCACGTTATGAAATGTTTCACAGATTCGTCACTGTTCTTTATTGATGTGTAGTATTCCATTGTGTGAATATACCACAATTTATTTATCTATTCATCCGTTGACGGACACCTTGGTTGCTTCCAGCTTTTTGCTATTGTAAACAGAGCGCAATAAACATGGGTGTGCATATATCTGTTTGTGTGAAGGCTCTTGTATCTCTAGGGTATATTCCGAGGAGTGGGATTTCTGGGTTGTATGGTAGTTCTATTTCTAACTTTTTAAGATAACGCCAGATAGATTTCCAAAGTGGTTGTATCATTTTACATTCCCACCAGCAGTGTATAAGAGTTCCAATCTCTCCGCAGCCTCTCCAACATTTATTATTTTGTGTTTTTTGGATTAATGCCAGCCTTGCTGGTATGAGATGGCATCTCATCGTGGTTTTAATTTGCATTTCTCTAATGGCTAATGATCGAGAGCATTTTCTCATGTATCTGTTGGCTGCCTGAATATCTTCTTTAGTGAAATGTGTGTTCATATCCTTTGCCCACTTCTTGATTGGGTTGTTTGTCTTTTTGTGGTTGAGTTTTGACGGAACCACGTAGATTTTAGAGATCAGGCGCTGGTTGGAGATGTCATAGCTGAAAATTCTTTCCCAGTCTGTAGGTGGTCTTTTTACTCTTTTGGTGAAGTCTTTAGATGAGCATAGGTGTTTGATTTTTAGGAGCTCCCAGTTATCGGGTTTCTCTTCATCATTTTTGGTCATGTTTTCTATTCTGTTTATGCCTTGTATTAGGGCTCCTAGGGTTGTTTTTTTTTTTCTTCCATGAGTCTTTATCGTTTTAGTCTTTATGTTTAGGTCTTTGATCCACGTGGAGTTAGTTTTTGTGCATGGTGTGAGGTATGGGTTCTGTTTCATTTTTTTGCAAATGGATATCCAGTTATGGCAGCACCCCGGCAGTCTACTTTTGAAAAAATTGGTCAGGAGGCGGGACCAAGATGGCAGACTAGGTGGACGCTACCGCGGATCCCTCTTGCAACAAAGACTTGGAAAAACAAGTGAATCGATCACATACATAACAATCTACGAACCCTGAACAACAAAAACAGATTTAGAGATGGAGAACGAACAAATACGGAGAGGCAGCGATTGTTTTCAGAGCCGGGAGCCAGCGTACCAGTCAGGTGACCTTCGGCTCCCGCTTTGGGGCAAAGCCCAGGGCGGCAGACGGCACAAACAAGGGGCCTAGCTCTGGCACCCGAACTCATTCCAGGAGGGGGCCCAGCCAGTTCGCACGGGCAGCATGGTGACGCAGCCGGTGGGAGAAGTCCCGGGAGGCAGTGACTGGTCTTGGACCGGAGAGAGCAGCGTCCCAGCCGGGGAGCCGACCCGCCGGGATTTTCGCGGACCGCGGACGTGGCATAAGCGTGCGGAGCAGCTCCATCCCCCTGAACTGACGCCGGGGGGGGGCCAGCAGGTTTGCGCAGGCGGCGTGGTGGCGCAGTCGGTGGGAAAGGTCCCCGGGAGGCAGTGACAGGTCTTGGAGCGGGGAGAGCGGCGTCCCAGCCGGGGAGCCATCCCACCGGGATTTTGGCACGGCGCTGACGCGGGGAGCTGCTCTACCCCCCTAAACTAACCCCGGGAGGGGGCCCAGCCAATTCGCACGGGCGGAGTGGCAACGCAGCCAGTGGGAGAAGTCCCCCGGAGACAGTGATGGGTCTTGGAGTGGGGAGAGTAGCGTCCCAGCTGGGACGCACGGTCGTGGCGCAGGTGCGGGGAGCTGATCCGCTCGCCTGAGCTGACCCCGGGGGGAGCCCAGCTGGTTTGCGGAGGTGGCACGGCAACGCGGTAGGCGGGACAGGGAGTCCCTGGAAGGCAGCGACTGATTTTGGAGTCGGGAGTGCACTGTCCCAGGCTGGCAGTGGAGGATCTGACCGAGACTCCAGTGGGCCAAACCCCTGGGGGCAATCGCCACACAGCCAGCACACATTGGCGACGCGCCCCATGGAAATCTCAGATATAATAGTCATTCCAAGCAAGACAAGCAACTCTGGCTATATTCTGAGGTGCTACTCTCCTATCTCTCTGATCCCTCCCACACTCTCCCCAGGCGGCTTCACTAACATCCGAATAGCCTGAGCCAGAGGGAGAACTCTGATAGGGATCTGACTGCATTTTTTTTTACTGGATTTTCTGGAAAACTAGTTTCCCAGTGACGGCTCAGAGACAGCAGTCCATATCAAACCACATAAAGAAGCAGACCGTGACAGCTTCTCCAACCCCCCAAACAAAAGAATCAAAATCTTTCCCAAATGAAGATACAATCCTGGAATTATCAGATACAGAATATAAAAAACTAATTTACAGAATGCTTAAAGACATCACAAATGAAATAAGGCAAACTGCAGAAAAAGCCAAGGAACACAACGATAAAATTGTTGAAGAACTCAAAAAGATTATTCAAGAACATAGTGGAAAAATTAATAAGTTGCAAGAATCCATAGAGAGACAGCATGTAGAAATCCAAAAGATTAACAATAAAATTACAGAATTAGACAACGCAATAGGAAGTCAGAGGAGCAGACTCGAGCAATTAGAATGCAGACTGGGACATCTGGAGGACCAGGGAATCAACACCAACATAGCTGAAAAAAAATCAGATAAAAGAATTAAAAAAAAAAATGAAGAAACCCTAAGAATCATGTGGGACTCTATCAAGAAGGATAACTTGCGAGTGATTGGAGTCCCAGAACAGGGAGGAGGGACAGAAAACACAGAGAAAATAGTTGAAGAACTCCTGACACAAAACTTCCCTGACATCATGAAAGACGAAAGGATATCTAGCCAAGATGCTCATCGAACCCCATTTAAGATAGATCCAAAAAGAAAAACACCAAGACATATTATCATCAAACTCGACAAAACCAAAGACAAACAGAAAATTTTAAAAGCAGCCAGGGAGAAAAGAAAGGTTTCCTTCAAGGGAGAATCAATAAGAATAAGTTCAGACTACTCAGCAGAAACCATGCAGGCAAGAAGGGAATGGGACGACATATACAGAGCAATGAAGGAGAAAAAGTGCCAGCCAAGGAACATATATTCAGCAAAACTCTCTCTGAAATATGAAGGCGAAATTAAGATATTTACAGACAAACACAAGTTTAGAGAATTTGCAAAAACCAAACCAAAGCTACAAGAAATACTAAAGGATATTGTTTGGTCAGAAAACCAATAATATCAGATACCAGCACAATACAAGGTCACAAAACAGAATGTCCTGATATCAACTCAAATAGGGAAATCACAAAAACAAAGAAATTAAGATTAATTAAAAAAAATAATAACAATACACATAACAGGGAATCATGGAAGTCAATAGGTAAAGATCACAATAATCAAAAAGAGGGACTAAATACAGGAGGCATTGAACTGCCAGATGGAGAGTGATACAAGGCGATATAGAACGAAACAAGTTAGGTTTTTACTTAGAAAAATAGGGGTAAATAATAAAAAAAAAAAGGTAACCACAAAAAGGTATAACAACTCCATAACTCAAGATAAAAGCCAAGAAAAACGTAACAACTCAACTAACATAAAGTCAAACACTATGAAAATGAGGATCTCACAATTTACTAAGAAAAACGTCTCAGCACAAAAAAGTACGTGGAAAAATGAAATTGCCAACAGCACACATGAAAAGGCATCAAAATGACAGTATTAAAAACTTATTTATCTATGATTACGCTGAATGTAAATGGACTAAATGCACCAATAAACAGACAGAGAGTCACGGACTGGATAAAGAAACACGATCCATCTATATGCTGCCTACAAGAGACACACCTTAGACTTAGAGACACAAACAAACTAAAACTCAAAGGATGGAAAAATATATCAAGCAAACAATAAGCAAAAAAGAAGAGGAGTAGCAATATTAATTTCTGACAAAATAGACTTTAGACTTAAATCCGCCACAAAGGATAAAGAAGGACACTATATAATGATAAAAGGGACAATTGATCAGGAAGACATAACCATATTAAATATTTATGCACCCAATGACAGGGCTGCAAGATACATAAATCAAATTTTAACAGAATTGAAAAGTGAGATAGACACCTCCACAATTATAGTAGGAGACTTCAACACACCACTTTCAGAGAAGGACAGGACATCCAGTAAGAACCTCAAGAGAGACACGGAAGACCTACTTACAACAATCAAACAACTTGACCTCATTGACTTATACAGAACTCTCCACCCAACTGCTGCAAAGTATACTTTTTTTTCTAGGGCACATGGAACATTCTCTAGAATAGACCACATATTAGCTCATAAAACAAACCTTTGCAGAGTCCAAAACATCGAAATATTACAAAGCATCTTCTCAGACCACAAGGCAATAAAACTAGAAATCAATAACAGAAAAACTAGGGAAAAGAAATCACATACTTGGAAAGTGAACAATACCCTCCTGAAAAAAGACTGGGTTATAGAAGACATCAAGGAGGGAATAAGGAAATTCATAGAATGCAATGAGAATGAAAATACTTCCTATCAAAACCTCTGGGACACAGCAAAGGCAATGCTCAGAGGTCAATTTATATGGATAAATGCACACATACAAAAAGAAGAAAGAGCCAAATGCAGAGAACTGTCCCTACAACTTGAACAAATAGAAAGTGAGCAAAAAAGAATCCATCAGGCACCAGAAGAAAACAAATCATCAAAATTAGAGCTGAACTAAATGAATTAGAGAACAAAAAAACAATTGAAAGAATTAACAAAGCCAAAATCTGGTTCTTTGAAAAACTTAACAAAATTGATAAACCATTGGCTAGACTGACTAAAGAAATACAGGAAAGGAAACAAATAATCCGAATAAGAAACTAGAAGGACCACATCACAACAGAACCAAATGAAATTAAAAGAATCATTTCAGATTACTACGAAAAATTGTACTCTAACAAATTTGAAAACCTAGAAGAAATGGATGAATTCCTGTAAAAACACTACCTATCTAAACTAACACATTCAGAACTAGAACAACTAAATAGACCCAAAACAAAAAAAGAGATTGAAACGGTAATCAAAAAACTCCCAACAAAAAAAAGCCCTGGCCCGGACGGCTTCACTGCAGAGTTCTACCAAACTTTCAGAGAAGAGTTAACACCACTACTACGGAAGGTATTTCAAAGCATAGAACAAGACGGAATACTACCCAACTTATTCTAGGAAGCCACCATCTCCCTGATACCAAAACCAGGTAAAGACATTATAAAAAAAGAAAATTATAGACCTATATCCCTCATGAACATAGATGCAAAAATCCTCAACAAAATTCTAGCCAATAGAATCCAACAACACATCAAAAAAATAATTCACCCTGATCAAGTGGGATTTATACCAGGTATGCAAGGCTGGTTTCATATTAGAAAAACCATTAATGTAATCCATCACATAAATAAAACAAAAGACAAAAACCACATGATCTTATCAATTGATGCAGAAAAGACATTTGACAAAGTCCAACACCCATTTATGATAAAAACTCTCACCAAAATAGGAATTGAAGGAAAATTCCTCAACATAATAAAGGGCATCTATGAAAAGCCAACCGCCAATATCACTCTAAATGGAGAGAATCTGAAAGCATTTCCCTTGAGAACGGGAATCAGACAAGGATGCCCTTTATCACCGCTCTTATTTAACATCGTGCTTGAAGTCCTAGTCAGGGCAATTAGCCTAGATAAAGAAATAAAAGGTATCCGGATTGCCAAGGAGGAAGTAAAGTTATCACTATTTGCAGATGACATGATCTTATACACAGAAAACCCTAAGGAATCCTCCAGAAAACTACTGAAACTAATAGAAGAGTTTGGCAGAGTCTCAGGTTATAAAATAAACATATAAAAATCACTTGGATTCCTCTACATCAACAAAAAGAACACCGAAGAGGAAATAACCAAATCAATACCATTCACAGTAGCCCCCAAGAAGATAAAATACTTAGGAATAAATCTTACCAAGAATGTAAAAGACCTATACAAACAAAACTACAAAGCTCTACTACAAGAAATTCAAAAGGACATACTTAAGTGGAAAAACATACCTTGCTCATGGATAGGAAGACTTAACATAGTAAAAATGTCTGTTCTACCAAAAGCCATCTATACATATAATGCACTTCCGATCCTAATTCCAATGTCATATTTTAGGGGATAGAGAAACAAATCACCAATTTCATATGAAAAGGAAAGAAGCCCCGGATAGGCAAAGCATTACTGAAAAAGAAGAAGAAAGTGGGAGGCCTCACTCTACCTGATTTCAGAAGCTATTATACAGCCACAGTAGTCAAAACAGCCTGGTACTGGTACAACAACAGGCACATAGACCAATGGAACAGAATTGAGAACCCAGATATAAATCCAACCACGTATGAGCAGCTGATATTTGACAAAGGACCAGTGTCACTTAATTGGGGAAAAGATAGTCTTTTTAACAAATGGTGCTGGCATAACTGGATATCCATTTGCAAAAGAATGAAACAGGACCCATACCTCACACCATGCACAAAAAATAACTCCAAGTGGATCAAAGACCTAAACATAAAGACTAAAATGATAAAGATCATGGAAGAAAAAATAGGGACAACCCTAGGAGCCCTAATAGAAGGCATAAACAGAATAGAAAACATGACCAAAAATGATGAAGAGAAACCCGATAACTGGGAGCTCCTAAAAATCAAACACCTATGCTCATCTAAAGACTTCACCAAAAGAGTAAAAAGACCACCTACAGACTGGGAAAGAATTTTCAGCTATGACATCTCCGACCAGCGCCTGATCTCTAAAATCTACATGATTCTGTCAAAACTCAACCACAAAAAGACAAACAACCCAATCAAGAAGTGGGCAAAGGATATGAACACACATTTCACTAAAGAAGATATTCAGGCAGCCAACAGATACATGAGAAAATGCTCTCAATCATTAGCCATTAGAGAAATGCAAATTAAAACTACGATGAGATTCCATCTCACTCCAACAAGGCTGGCGTTCATCCAAAAAACACAAAATAATAAATCTTGGAGAGGCTGCGGAGAGATTGGAACTCTCATACACTGCAGGTGGGAATGTAAAATGGTAGAACCACTTTGGAAATCTATCTGGCGTTATCTTAAACAGTTAGAAATAGAACTACCATACAACCCAGAAATCCCACTCCTCGGAATATACCCTAGAGATACAAGAGCCTTCACACAAACAGATATATGCACACCCATGTTTATTGCGCTCTGTTTACAATAGCAAAAAGCTGGAGGCAACCAGGGTGTCCATCAACGGATGAATGGGTAAATAAATTGTGGTATATTCACACAATGGAATACTATGCATCGATAAGGAACAGTGACGAATCTGTGAAACATTTCATAACATGGAGGAACCTGGAAGGCATTATGCTGAGCGAAATTAGTCAGAGGCAAAAGGACAAATAGTGTATAAGACCACTATTATAAGATCTTGAGAAATAGTAAAAACTGAGAAGAACACATACTTTTGTGGTTACGAAGGGGGGAGGGATGGAGGGAGGGAGAGGGTTTTTTATTGATTAATCAGTAGATGAGAACTGCTTTGGGTGAAGGGAAAGACAACACTCAATACGTGGAAGGTCAGCTCAATTGGACTGGACCAAAAGCAAAGAAGTTTCCGGGATAAAATGAATGCTTCAAAGGTCAGCGGAGCAGGGGTGGGGGTCTGGGGAATATGGTTTGAGGGGACTTCTAAGTCAATCGGCAAAATAATTCTATTATGAAAACATTCTGCATCCCACTTTGAAATGTGGCATCTGGGGTCTTAAATGCTAACAAGAGGCCATCTAAGATGCATCAATTGGTCTCAACCCACCTGGAGCAAAGGAAAATGAAGAACACCAAGGTCACACGACAACTAAGAGCCCAAGAGACAGAAAGGGCCACATGAACCAGAGACCTACATCATCCTGAGACCAGAAGAACTAGTTGGTGCCCGGCCACAATCGATGACTGCCCTGACAGGGAGCACAACAGAGAACCCCTGAGGGAACAGGAGATCAGTGGGATGCAGACCCCAAATTCTCATAAAAAGACCATACTTAATGGTCTGACTGAGACTAGAGGAATCCCGGTGGCCATTGTCCCCAGACCTTCTGTTGGCACAGGACAGGAACCATCCCCGAAGACAACTCAGCAGACATGAATGGGACTGGTCAGTGGGTGGGAGAGAGATGCTGATGAAGAGTGAGCTAATTATATCAGGTGGACACTTGAGATTGTGTTGGCAACTTTTGTCTGGAGGGGGGATGGGAGGATACAGAGAGGGAAGCTCGCAAAATTGTCACGAAAAGAGAGACTGAAAGGGCTGACTCAATAGGGGGAGAGCAAGTGGGAATACGTAGTAAGACGTATGTAAACTTATATGTGACAGACTGATTGGGTTTGTAAATATTCACTTGAAGCTTAATGAAAGTGAATAAAAAAAAATTTCCAAAAAATTGGTCAGTGAAAACCTCAAGAATAGCAGGGAACACTATCTGATAGCATGCCGGAAGATGAGCCCCATAGATTGGAAGGCGCTCAAATCACTACTTGGGAAGAACTGCCTCCTCAAAATAGAGTTGACCTTAATGACACGGATAGCGTCGAGTTTTTGGGACCTGTATTTGCTGATGTGGCATGACTCTAAATGAGATGAAACAGCTAAAAACATCCATTAATAACAGGAACGTTAATGTAGGAACTATGAAACTAGGAAAATTGGAAGTCATCAAAAATGAAACGGAACACATAAAAATCAATGTCCTAGGCATTAGTGAGTTGAAATGGACTAGTATTGACCATTTTGAACCAGCCAGTCAGATGTTTCCTGTGGTCCCTCTTACAACAAAACCTGAAAAAAATAAGTAAATCAATTATATATGCCAAGCAAGGAGCCCTGAATATCAAAGAGAAAGTTGAGGAGTTAGACTGAGCAGCAGGGGGAGGGAGAGACAGTTTAGAAACAGTGAGGATTTTCCAGACCTGATCTAGCTGGCGCCCTGCAGGCTGCATCAGCCTGCAGGCGTGATCTGAGGCAAGCAGTAGTGCTCGGCATGCATCTTCCACACTGGGAGATACTAAGGGGTGAAGAGTCTGCTCAAGCCTCCAAAACCAGGGAGAAACAGCACTGAATCTGTGAAAGCTAAGTGCAAGCATCTAACCAACCACACAGGATCAAAAAAAAAAAAAAAAAAAACCCTTCCCCCTGCTAAGAAGTAACTCTCCCCCTTTTACCTGACCCATCTCTGCTCTGCTTCAGTCCTGGTCCAGCTTCAGCGATTACCACACCCTATGGGCTGGAAGAGGGACCTGTAGCATGCCCCAAGCCATTCTCCTTGCTTTAGAGAGGTAACAAATTAACAAACAGGAAAAAATAATCTGCCAGTTCCCTTCATCTGGGAACTCAGGGCAGGCACAGCCCCTGTTCCTATGTACAGGCATAAGGGGTCTACGGACTGAATGCCTATCACCCCTGCTTGGATCTGTGCAGGCCCGTATCAAGAGCGTGGGCCCTTATTAGCACAGTACAACAGGGTATATACCTGAAGTCTATTTTCAACTGCAACAGCTAAGGGGAAGTGGCAGATCGTGACATTTGACATCACCTTGCCCATTAAGCAGGGTCCTCACCTACCCACATCAGGGGCCTAAGGACTGGTGGTTCTATCTAATCCACCTAGCCACCCACGACAGGGATCCGAGAGTAGCTGGTGCTTCACAGTCCTTACAACCAACAGCGCTGGTTGTCCTAAGTGTGGCTGTAAAACCCACCCCCCTATATGCTCTAGGGAATAGGGACATGCCTTCTACCCAGGCAATCAGGGGCAGCAATCAGCCCCCTACAATGCTCAGCACATAACACACTACTGCAGCCAGATACCTGTGCTTACTCCAATCACCCCTACATAGCACTGCCCATCTAGGGCAATAGGTGAGAGCCTACTCCACACACTCAGTGACTGACAACATGGACACCTGAGTTGAATCCAAACAAGAAAAGTAAATGGACACCTGGGCTCACATACCTAGTAGCAGCTTCAACCACCGGGTACAGGACGCGAGAACTTCAAACATTCCAATAATCATACTAGGTCACAAAACCAGCCTATTTGGGCATATCAAAATAAAACAAAACAAGAAGCTAGAACACAGTAAGCAGACATAAATATAACTTATTGATGGGAGGCTTCTGACCAAGATGGCACTATAGACGGAATTACCACACTGGCCCTCTACACCAAAGGCCTGAAAAACTAAGTAAAATGGAGTCGAACAAGTGGATCAAAGACCTAAACATAAAGACTAAAACGATAAAGATCATGGAAGAAAAAATTGGGACAACCCTAGGAGCCCTAATACAAGGTATAAACAGAATACAAAACATTACCAAAAATGATGAAGAGAAACCCGATAACTGGGAGCTCCTAAAAATCAAACACCTATGCTCATCTAGAGACTTCTCCAAAAGAGTAAAAAGACCACCTACAGACTGGGAAAGAATTTTCAGCTATGACATCTCCGACCAGCGCCTGATCTCTAAAATCTACATGATTCTGTCAAAATTCAACCACAAAAAGACAAACAACCCAATCAAGAAGTGGGCAAAGGATATGAACACACATTTCACTAAAGAAGATATTCAGGCAGCCAACAGATACATGAGAAAATGCTCTCGATCATTAGCCATTACAGAAATGCAAATTAAAACTACGATGAGATTCCATCTCACACCAGCAAGGCTGGCATTAATCCAAAAAACACAAAATAATAAATGTTGGAGAGGCTGCGGAGAGATTGGAACTCTCATACACTCCTGGTGGGAATGTAAAATGGTACAACCACTTTGGAAATCTAGATGGCGTTATCTTAAACAGTTAGAAATAGAACTACCATACAACCCAGAAATCCCACTCCTCGGAATATACCCTAGAGATACAAGAGCCTTCACACAAACAGATATATGCACACCCATGTTTATTGCAGCTCTGTTTACAATAGCAAAAAGCTGGAAGCAACCAAGGTGTCCATCAACGGATGAATGGGTAAATAAATTGTGGTATATTCACACAATGGAATACTACGCATCGATAAAGAACAGTGACGAATCTGTGAAACATTTCATAACATGGAGGAACCTGGAAGGCGTTATGCTGAGCGAAATTAGTCAGAGGCAAAAGGACAAATATTGTATAAGACCACTATTACAAGATCTTGAGAAATAGTAAACCTGAGAAGAACACATACTTTTGTGGTTACGAGGGGGGGAGGGAGGGAGGGTGGGAGAGGGTTTTTTATTGATTAATCAGTAGATAAGAACTGCTTTAGGTGAAGGGAAAGACAACACTCAATACATGGAAGGTCAGCTCAATTGGACTGGACCAAAAGCAAAGAAGTTTCCGGGATAAAATGAATGCTTCAAAGGTCAGGGGAGCAAGTGCGGGGGTCTGGGGAACATGGTTTGCGGGGACTTCTAAGTCAATTGGCAAAACTATTCTATTATGAAATCATTCTGCATCCCACTTTGAAATGTGGTGTCTGGGGTCTTAAATGCTAACAAGCGGCCATCTAAGATGCAGCAATTGGTCTCAACCCACCTGGAGCAAAGGAAAATGAAGAACACCAAGGCCACATGACAACTAAGAGCCCAAGAGACAGAAAGGGCCACATGAACCAGAGACCTACATCATCCTGAGACCAGAAGAACTAGTTGGTGCCCGGCCACAATCGATGACTGCCGTGACAGGGAGCACAGCAGAGGACCCCTGAGGGAGCAGGAGATCAGTGGGATACAGACCCCAAATTCTCATAAAAAGACCAAACTTAATGATCTGACTGAGACTGGAGGAATCCCGGCGGCCATGCTCCCCAGACCTTCAGTTGACACAGGACAGGAACCATTCCCGAAGACAACTCATCAGACATGAAAGGGACTGGTCAGAGGGTGGGAGAGAGATGCTGATGAAGAGTGAGCTAATTATATCAGGTGGGCACTTGAGATTATGTTGGCAACTCTTGTCTGGAGGGGGGATGGGAGGATAGAGAGAGAGGGAAGCTGGCAAAATTGTCACGAAAGGAGAGACTGAAAGGGCTGACCCAATAGGGGGAGAGCAAGTGGGAGTAGGGAGTGAGATGTATGTAAACTTATATGTGACAGACTGATTGGATTTGTAAACGTTCACTTGAAGCTTAATAAAAGTTATTAAAAAAAAAAATGGAGTCGAAAATCAATCCTTGAACCCTAAGCATTAAATGAACACACAAAGAACTCAGTCAAGCACCGAATGGAATAAGAAACCGATGAAGAAAAGAGTGAAGAGAAATATGTGTGGAGGTCCCCATCAACTAACGCAGGATGGATTCATCATCTTGGATTCCTATCAGAGATAGGTGGACAGGGAGTACGGGAAAACACCTTCATGAAGCTCCCAGAAGACAGAACACCCGGTAACCAATGATATACATGTTCCCACTTTTTTGTTTGATTCTTTTTGGTTCCTGTTTCTCTTTCGTAACCCATAATGTCTTAGGTCCACACATCACCAACTCCACCCTCCTAACTGCCTAGCTGCACCATGTGCTGAACATCATACCCCCAAGAGCATGAGCATGGCCTACCAGAACCTGCCCTGCACTGATCCCAACCTTCCCTGTTGGCCCTAGTACTTGCCAAAAACAACCTATCCCAGCCCCTCCCCTTCAGCTGCACCTGCCCTGCTGCACTTCAGCTGAGCAACGGGCTCTGCCATTGGACGAGGTGAAAAGTATTTTGACCACAGACAAGCAAACAACAAAGAATGCACACCCCACCTGCTCAGACATAATCAAATAAAGGAAAAAAGCAGAATGAAACAAATACATCTACAATCAATAAATGAATAAAATAACTACTCAATGTCCCAAAGACAACAGATAATATCAAAACATATTAAAAAAAAAGACAGGATTGTTCCAGTAGGCATCCAAAATGAAATACCAGATGATTTTCCAGTACAAAAAAGGCAATAGAAGAACCTAGTAGGGAATTGAAATCTCTAATATTCAGAGCTATCCAAGAGTTGAAGCAAAAAGTAGAGAAAAATGACAAAAAAAAAAAAAATAGGCAAATTCATGGAAAATGCAGACAAAAAAATAGAATAATGCAGGAAAATAATACAGAAACAAAATGCCAAAATAGACAACTAGAAATCCAAAAGATGAACAAGATTTCAGAAATGAACAGTGTCATAGAAGAGCTGAGGAGCAGGTTTCAAGCAATGGAAGACAAGATCAATGAAGTTGAAGACAAACACTAGGATACAACCCTCTTTGAGGAAAAATCGGCAAAAAAGGGTGAAGAAAAATTAAGAAACCCTGAGAATTATGTGGGATACAATCAAAAGCAAAAATTTGCAAGTGATCAGGGTCCCAGAACAGGGAGAGAAAAAGGAAAACACAGAGAGGATCATTGAAGAATTGCTGATAGAAAACATCCCTAATACCATGAAAGATGAAAAGCTGACCATCCAAGAAGCTCAACAAACCCCATATAAGATAGGCTCCAAAAGAAAATCACCAAAGCATATCATAATCACACTCCTTAAAACCAAAGACAAAGAAAGAATACTGAGAGCAGTTTGAAAAAATGAAAAGTCACATACAGAGGTGAAACAATAACTCTGATTATTCGGCAGAAACTATACAGGCAAGAAGAAAATGGATGACATATATAAAACCTTAAAAGAAAAAAACTCCCAACCAAGAATAATATGTCCTGCAAAGCAGTTTTTCAAATATGATAGCGAAATTAGGACATTTCCAGATAAACAAAAATTAAGGGAATATGTAAAAACCAAACCAAACTTACAAGAATTATTAAAGGGAGCCCTTTGATTTGACAACAAACATCAGACCACAGCCTGAATCTCAGATGCAAGATTGCACCAGCAAAATACAAATCTAGGAAATGTACCCTCAAGGACTGTCCAAAACCACAAGAATTACAACAGGGAACCAGAGAGGGTAATCTGTAAATAACAACATCAAAACAATAAAAGAGGGAATAAATGGTGTAAGCATAGAACGTCCTAATGGAGAGGAAGACAAGGCGATACCAAGTAAAAACTAGACATGTTCAAATCTAGAAAGATAAGGGTAAGTTTCAAGGTAATTACAAAAAAGTTAACAAATGTTCTCAACAAAATAAAGGAAAGCATAAAGTCTCAGTAAAAACAAAACCTATTTAAAAAAACACACACACGCACACAAAAGGATTCAGTACAAGAGAGTAATAAAAATAGGAACAAAGAAAACGTCAGTAACACACACAGAAAAAAAGCACTACAAAATGACAGCAATAAATACACCTATCAATAATTACACTAAATGACCTGAATGCACCCGTAAAGGGACAAACAGGAGGCAGGGCCGAGATGGCAGAGTAGTCAAAGGCTTCCAGTGATCCCTCTTACAAGAAAGAACCAAAATAACAAGTGAATCAATTATATACATGACACGCTATATGCCCTGAACATCAAAGGCAAAGTTAGGAATTCGGACTAAGCAGAAGGGGGAGAAAGACGAGTTGTTGGACCTGACTCAGCAGGAACCAGTGCCCCTCAGGTATGATCCCATGATGCAACCATGGCGGGGATGGTGGTAGCATCCGAGACGTGGATTCCTCAGGGAGAGAGAGTGAGCCACACAGAGTCTACTCCTCTGGAATCAGAGAAAAACTGTGCTCTCGCCAAAAGATAACTGCTCGCATCTAATTTACCACACAGGTCAAATACCACCCCTTGTGAAAAAACTCCCATTTATCTGATCCCTCCTCCCTCTGCCCTAGCCCCCAAGCCAGCTTCAGTGGATGTCGATTTCCCTGGACCTGAGACAGCTCCTGCAGCGTGTGTTGAACGATTCTCTCAGCCTTGGAGAAGGAACAAATTAACAAATGGGGGAAAAATTATCTGCCAGTGATCCTAAGCTGGGAACTCAGGGAAGAATTGGCTCCTGTCCCGGCACAAATGATCCATGGAACTTCAATGCCTTTCACCCTTGCATGGACCTGTGGGTGCCCATTTCAGCAGTTTAGGACCTTGCAGGCAGACTGCAATGGTGTATGTGCCTGAGATCTGATGTCAACAGTTTCAGCTGTGTGGTATAGAGGCAGAGTTTTGACATTTGACACCACTCTGCCTATTAAGCAGGGTACTCATCTACCCACCTCAGGGATCTGAGGACTGGGGGCTCCACCCATGCAACCTAGTCACCTGCTACAGGGTTCCAAGGATAAGTGGTGCCTCCTAATACTTACAGCCAAAAGCACTGGGTACCAAAGTTCCGGTTGCAAAACCCACTCATCTGTGTGCTCTAGGGAACAGGGACAGGTTTTCCTCATAGGCACTCGGTGGGCTGTTCTCAGCCCCCTGTCTTCCTAAGAGTCTGACCCCCTGCTGCAACAAGATACCTGTGCCTACACCAATCACCTCTCCTCCTCTAAGACCGTAAGACAGAGTCTGCACCGTGCACTTGGTGACTGACTACCTGGATGCCTGAACTGAATCCACCCAGGAAAAGCAAATGGACTCCTAGGCTTGTGTACCTGGTGGTAGGATATCAGAACTTCAAAGTTGCTCATATCAAGCCAGTTCACTCAAACAGTCTGTTTGGACATATAAAAGCAAAACAAAGCAAGAAACTACTACATAGTAAGCAAAGATAAAATAATTGGACAGAGGGCCAAGATGGCCGACTAGGTAGACGCTACCTCGGATCCCTCTTGCAACAAAGACTTGGAAAAACAAGTGAATCGATCACATACACGACAATCTACGAACCCTGAACAACAAACACAGATTTAAAGAGTTGACCTGAGTGACAGAGACGGAGAACGAACAACCACGGGGAAGCAGAGACTGTTTTCGGAGGCTGGAGCCAGCGTCCCAGTCAGTAACCTTGGCACCGGGCTTAGGACTGGGCGCAGGGGACCTGAACACAACATCCTGTGACGGCACAAACACGGGGCTCAGCCCTACCCCCCTAAACTGACCTCGGGAGGGGGCCCAGCCAGTCAACGCAGGCAGCATGGCGACGCAGCTGGCGGGAGAAGTCGCTGGGAGGCAGCGACTGGTTTTGGAGCTGGGAGTGCAGCGTCCCAGCCGGGGAACCTTGGCGCGGGGCTTTGGACTGGGCACAGCGGGGCTGAGCAGGACATCCTCTGAAGGTGCAAACACGGGGTGCAGCACTACACCCCTGAACTGATCCCGGGAGGGGGCCCAGCCAGTCCACGCAGGCGGCGCGGCAACGCGGCTGGCAGGAGGAGAAGTTCCTGGGAGGCAGCGGCTGGTTTTGGAGCCGGGAGTGCACCGTCCCAGCCAGGGAACCTTGACGCTGGGCTTTGGACTGGCAGTGGAGGAACTGACCACGGCTTCTACGGGCCTGACCCTCGGGGGCAATCTCTACCCAGCCAGCACAAATAGGAGAAACGCCCCTCGGGAATCTCAGACAAAATAGTCATCCCAAACAAGTAACTTTGTCGATATTCCGGGGTGCTAATCTCTCCTGTTTTTCTGAACCCTCCCCTCCCTTTCCCAGGCAGCTTCATTAACACTGGAATTTCCTGAGCTAGAGGGAGAACTGCTCCATGGCTTTTCTTTTCCCTTTTTTTTCCTTTGGTCTTTTCCTAACCCATTCTTCTGGCCTGAGAGAAGTAACCACAAAAAACCCAAGGAACAAAAATCCTTCCCTAATTGGACTAAAAACACAGAACCAGCTCCACCCAAGTATATGTGATCCATATCTCGGGCTTTCATCCCTACACGGAACAAGGTGGCTATTATAATGCAAAGGCATTTCTGACAGGGATCTGACTACATTTTTTTTTAATCGGATTTACTGGAAAAACAAGTTTCCCGAGTCTGATATCTCTGCATATTCAACAGAGCCCTCACTGACACACAACAGGCAACTGAGGGCTGAAGCTCCCCTCAGACCACCTAGCCTCCTGCCTTAGGGGTCTAAGGAGGGCGACACCTACCAATCTGTAGAGGTACTTGCATTGGTGGCCTAAGGTAGAGCTGCAGAGCCCACCCACCAAAGTGCTTTAGGAACAGAGACACACCTACCTTACTGACACTTGGGGGAAGCCTGTCAGCATCCTGCCCCCCACCCCGGAGTGTGAACCGCAGCTGCTACTAGAATCTGGTGCACACAACTATCACCACTACTTCTCAAGGTGGATAGATGTTAGGGTGCAGCATACACTTGATGACCCAAAATCAGATTCTACTCAAGAATAGTGAATGGACTCAGGCATATATATCTGGTAACAGCCCAAACCAGCTGATACTAGGTCATAAGTAAGTCAAGGGCTACAACAATCAAGATAGCACAATCTAGTAGCCCATCCATGTATATTGAAAGAAAACAAAACAAGATAAGATTCAGTGAGCAAATATAGAATAAATCACTACAATATCTTAGTGATGGCTCAGAGAAAGCAGTCGATATCAAACCACATAAAGAAGCAGACCGCGACAGCTTCTACAACCCCCCAAACAAAAGAATCAAAATCTTTCCCAAATGAAGATACAATGCTGGAATTATCAGATACAGAATATAAAAAACGAATTTACAGAATGCTTCAAGACATCAGGGATGACCTCAGAAATGAAATAAGGCAAACTGCAGAAAAAGCCAAGGAACACACTGATATAACTGTTGAAGAACTCAAAAAGATTATTCAAAAATATAGTGGAAAAATTAATAAATTGCAAGAATCCATAGAGAGACAGCATTCAGAAACCCAAAAGATTAACAATAAAATTACAGAATGAGACAACGCAATAGGAAGTGAGAGGAGCAGGCTCGAGCAAATAGAATGCAGAGTGGGAAATCTGGAGGACCAGGGAATTAACACCAACATAGCTGAAAAAAAATCAGATAAAAGAATTTAAAAAAAAAAATGAAGAAACCCTAAGAATCATGTGGGACTCTATCAAGAAGGATAACTTGCGTGTGATTGGAGTCCCAGAACAGGGAGGGAGGACAGAAAACACAGAGAAAATAGTTGAAGATCTGCTGACACAAAACTTCCCTGACATCATGAAAGACGAAAGGATATCTATCCAAGATGCTCATCGAACCCCATTTAAGATTGATCCAAAAAGAAAAACACCAAGACACATTATCATCAAACTTGCCAAAACCAAAGATAAACAGAAAATTTTAAAAGCAGCCAGGGAGAAAAGAAAGGTCTCCTACAAGGGAGAATCAATAAGTTCAGACTACTCAGCGGAAACCATGCAGACAAGAAGGCAATGGGATGACATATACAGAGCACGGAAGGAGAAAAACTGCCAGCCAAGGATCATATATCCAGCAAAACTCTCTCTGAAATATGAAGGTGAAATTAAGATATTTACAGATCAACACAAGCTTAGAGAATTTGCAAAAACCAAACCAAAGCTACAAGAAATACTAAAAAAAATTGGTCAGAAAACCAATAATATCAGATACCAGCACAACACAAGGTCACAGAACAGAACATCCTGATATCAACTCAAATAGGGAAATCATAAAAACAAATTAAGATTAATTAAAAAAAAAAAAGGCTCAAAACAGGGAATCCTTGAAGTCAATATGTAAAAGATCACAATAATCAAAAAGAGGGACTAAATACAGGTGGCATAGAACTGCCATATGGAGAGGGATACAAGGCGACATAGGACAATACAAGTTAGGTTTTTTCTTAGAAAAATAGGGGTATATATTAAGGTAACCACAAAGAGGTATAACAACTCCATAACTCAAAATGAAAACCAAGAAAAACATAACGACTCAGCAAACATAAAGTCAAATACTATGAAAATGAGGAACACAAAATTTACAAAGAAAAATGTCTCAGCACAAAAAAGTAAGTGGAAAAATGAAATTGTCAACAACACACATAAAAAGGCATCAAAATGACAACACTAAACACTTACTTATCTATAATTATGCTGAATGTAAATGAACTAAATGCACCAATAAAGAGACAGAGAGTCTCAGACTGGATAAAGAAACATGATCCGTCTCTATGCTGCCTACAAGAGACACACCTTAGACTTAGAGACACAAACAAACTAAAACTCAAAGGATGGAAAAAAAAATATCAAGCAAACAATAAGCAAAAAAGAAGAGGAGTAGCAATATTAATTTCTGACAAAATAGACTTCAGACTTAAATCCACCACAAAGGATAAAGAAGGACACGACATAATGATAAAAGGGACAGTTGACCAGCAAGATATAACCATATTATATATTTATGCACCCAATGACAGGGCTGCAAGATACATAAATCAAATTTTAACAGAACTGAAAAGTGAGATAGACACCTCCACAATTATAGTAGGAGACTTCAATACACCACTTTCGGAGAAGGACAGGACATCCAGTAAGAAGCTCAATAGAGACACGGAAGACCTACTTACAACAATCAACCAAATTGACCTCATTGGCTTATACAGAACTCTCCACCCAACTGCTGCAAAGTATACTTTTTTTTCTAGCGCACATGGAACATTCTTTAGAATAGACTACATATTGGGTCATAAAACAAACCTTTGCAGAATCCAAACCATCAAAATATTACAAAGCATCTTCTCAGACCACAAGGCCATAAAAGTGGAAATCAATAACAGAAAAATTAGGGAAAAGAAATCAAATAATTGGAAACTGAACAATACCCTCCTGAAAAAAGACTGGGTTATAGAAGACATCAAGGAGGGAATAAGGAAATTCATAGAATGAAACGAGAATGAAAATACTTCCTATCAAAACCTCTGGGACACAGCAAAAGCAGTGCTCAGAGGCCAATTTATATCGATAAATGCACACATACAAAAAGAAGAAAGAGCCAAAAACAGAGAACTGTCCCTACAACCTGAACAAATAGAAAGTGAGCAACAAAAGAATCCATCAGGCACCAGAAGAAAACAAATGATAAAAATTAGAGCTGAACTAAACGAATTAGAGAACAGAAAAACAACTGAAAGAATTAACAAAGCCAAAAGCTGGGTCTTTGAAAAAATTAACAAAATTGATAAACCATTGGCCAGACTGACTAAAGAAATACAGGAAAGGAAACAAATAATCCGAATAAGAAACGAGATGGGCCACATCACAACAGACACAACTGAAATTAAAAGAATCCTATCAGATTATTACGAAAAATTGTACTCTAACAAATTTGCAAACCTAGAAGAAATGGATGAATTCCTGGAAAAACACTACCTACCTAAAATAATACAATCAGAAGTAGAAGAACTAAATAGACCCAAAACAAAAAAAGAGATTGAAACGGTAATCCAAAAACTCCCAACAAAAAAAATCCCTGGCCCAGATGGCTTTACTGCAGAGTTCTACCAAACTTTCAGAGAAGAGTTAACACCACTACTACTAAAGATATTTCAAAGCATAGAAAATGACGGAATATTACCTAACTCATTCTATGAAGCCACCATCTCCCTGATACCAAAACCAGGTAAAGGCACGACAAAAAAAGAAAATTACAGACCTATATCCCTCATGAACATAGATGCAAAAATCCTCAACAAAATTCTAGCCAATAGAATTCAACAACAGATCAAAAAATTAATCCATCATGACCAAGTAGGATTTATACCAGGTATGCAAGGCTGGTTTCATATTAGAAAAACCATTAATGTAATCCACCATATAAATAAAACAAAAGACAAAAACCACATGATCTTATCAATTGATGCAGAAAAGGCATTTGACAAAGTCCAATACCCATTTATGATAAAAACTCTCAGCAAAATACGAATTGAAGGAAAATTCCTCAACATGATAAAGGGCGTCTATACAAAGGCAACAGCCAACATCACTCTAAATGGAGAGAGCCTGAAAGCATTTCCCTTGAGAACAGGAACCAGACAAGGATGCCCTTTATCACTGCTCTTATTCAACATTGTGCTAGAGGTCCTAGCCAGAGAAATTAGGCTAGACAAAGAAATAAAGGGCATCCGGATTGGCAAGGAAGAAGTAAAGTTATCTCTATTTGCAGATGACATGATCTTATACACAGAAAACCCTAAGCAATCCTCCAGAAAACTACTGAAACTAATAGAAGATTTAGGCAGTCTCAGGTTATAAGATAAACATACAAAAATCACTTGGATTCTTCTACATCAACAAAAAGAACATCGAAGAGGAAATAACCAAATCAATTCCATTCACAGTAGCCCCCAAGAAGATAAAATACTTAGGAATAAATCTTACCAAAGATGTAAAAGATCTATACAAAGAAAACTACAAGGTACTAGTGGAAGAAACTAAAAAAGACCTACGTAAGTGGAAAAACATACCTTGCTCATGGATAGGAAGACTTAACATAGTAAAAATGTCTGTTCTACCAAAGCCATCTATACATACAATGCACTTCCGATCCAAATTCCAATGTCATTGTTTAAGGTGATAGAGAAACAAATCACCAATTTCATATGGAAGGGAAAGAAGCCTCGGATAAGCAAAGCATTACTGAAAAAGAAGAAGAAAGTGGGAGGCCTCACTCTACCTGATTTCAGAAGCTATTATACAGCCACAGTAGTCAAAACAGCCTGGTACTGGTACAACAACAGGCACATAGACCAATGGAACAGAATTGAGAACCCAGATATGAATCCATCCACGTATGAGCAGCTGATATTTGACAAAGGCCCAGTGTCAGTTAATTGGGGAAAAGATAGTCTTTTTAACAAATGGTAGTGGCATAACTGGATATCCATTTGCAAAAGAATGAAACAGGACCCATACCTCACACCATGCACAAAAACTAACTCCAAGTGGATCAAAGACCTAAACATAAAGACTAAAACGATAAAGATCATTTTAGAAGAAAAAATAGGGACAACCCTAGGAGCCCTAATACAAGGTATAAACAGAATACAAAACATTACCAAAAATGACGAAGAGAAACCAGATAACTGGGAGCTCCTAAAAATCAAACACCTATGCTCATCTAAAGACTTCACCAAAAGAGTAAAAAGACCACTTACAGATTGGGAAAGAATTTTCAGCTATGACATCTCCGACCAGCGCCTCATCTCTAAAATCTATATGATTCTGTTAAAACTCAACCACAAAAAGACGAACAATCCAGTCAAGAAGTGGGCAAAGGATATGAAGACACACTTCACTAGACAAGATATTCAGGCAGCTAACAGATACATGAGAAAATGCTCTCGATCATTAGCCATTAGGGAAATGCAAATTAAAACTACGAGGAGATTCCATCTCACTCCAACAAGGCTGGCATTCATCCAAAAAACACAAAATAATAAATGTTGGAGAGGCTGCGGAGAGATTGGAACTCTCATACACTCCTGGTGGGAATGTAAAATGGTACAACCACTTTGGAAATCTATCTGGAATTATCTTAAACAGTTAGAAATAGAACTACCATACAACCCAGAAATCCCACTCCTTGGAATATACCCTAGACAAATAAGAGCCTTCACACAAACAGATATATGCACATCCATGTTTATTGCAGCTCTGTTTACAATAGCAAAAAGCTGGAAGCAACCAAGGTGTCCATCAACAGATGAATGGATAAAGAAATTGTGGTATGTTCACCCAATGGAATACTAAGCATCGATAAAGAACAGTGACGAATCTGTGAAACATTTCGTAACATGGAGGAACCTGAAAGCATTATGCTGAGCGAAATTAGTCAGAGGCGAAAGGACAAATATTGTATAAGACCACTATTATAAGATCTTGAGAAATAGCATAAACTGAGAAGAACACATACTTTTCTGGTTACGAGGAGGGGAGGGAGAGAGGGTGGGAGAGGGTTTTTTACAGATTAATTAGTAGATAAGAACTGCTTTAGGTGAAGGGAAGGACAATACTCAATACATGGAAGGTCAGCTCAACTGGACTGGACCAAAAGCAAAGAAGTTTCTGGGATAAACTGAATGCTTCAAAGGTCAGCGGGGCAAGGGCAGGGGTTTGGGGACCATGGTTTAAGGGGACTTCTAAGTCAATTGGCAAAATAATTCTATTATGAAAACATTCTGCATCCCAGTTTGAAATGTGGCGTCTGGGGTCTTAAATGCTAACAAGCGGCCATCTAAGATGCAGCAATTAGTCTCAACCCACCTGGATCAAAGGAGAATGAAGAACACCAAGGTCACACGATAACTAAGAGCCCAAGAGACAGAAAGGGCCACATGAACCAGAGACCTACATCATCCTGAGACCAGAAAAACTAGTTGGTGCCTGGCCACAACCGATGTCTGCCCTGACAGGGAGCACAACAGACAACCCCTGAGGGAGCAGGAGATCAGTGGGATGCAGACCCCAAATTCTCACAAAAAGACCAGACTTAATGGTCTGACTGAGACTAGAGGAATCCCGGCGGTCATGGTCCCCAAACCTTCTGCAGGCCCAGGACAGGAACCATTCCCGAAGACAACTCATCAGACATGGAAGGGACTGGACAGTGGGTAGGAGAGAGATGCTGATGAAGAGTGAGCTATTTGTATCAGGTGGACACTTGAGACTGTGTTGGCATTTCCTGTCTGGAGGGGGGATCGAAGATAGAGTGCGTTGGAAGCTGGCAAAATTGTCACGAAAGGAGAGACTGGAAGGGCTGACTCATTAGGGGGAGAGCAAGTGGGAGTACGGAGTAAGGCGTATATAAACTTATATGTGACAGTTTGACTTGATTTGTAAACGTTCCCTTGAAGCTCAATAAAAGTTAATAAAAAAAGATAAAATAATTTAATACCATAACTTATACATGACATGACTCGATGACAATGTTCAATATAAAATCACATAAAGAAACA
Source organism: Loxodonta africana (assembly GCF_030014295.1). Taxonomy (NCBI): domain Eukaryota; kingdom Metazoa; phylum Chordata; class Mammalia; order Proboscidea; family Elephantidae; genus Loxodonta; species Loxodonta africana. The sequence continues at coordinate 52,262,920 of NC_087353.1, forward strand.
GACCACGTTCACTTCAACAAGCTCCCAAAACAAAGGATCAAGTAAAATTCCTTATGAAGATACCTTTCTCGAATTAGCAGAGGTATAATACAAAACATACAAAATATGGAACTCTTCAAAAGATCAGGAAGGAGGTCAGGGAAAACATAAAACAAGCCAAGGAACACACAGATAAAGTAGTCGAAAAAGTTAAGATGGTTATTCAAGATGATAATGACAAATTTCCTAGACTGCAAGAGTCCACAGAGAGACAGTAATCAGGAATGTGGAAGATTAACAATAAAATTTCAGAATTAAACAACTCAATAGAAAGTCTGAGGAGCGGATTTGAGGATATGGAAGTCCAAATTAGTGAGAGTGAAGACAAGACACTTGGCACAAATATATTTGAAGAAAAATCAGAGAAAAGAATTTTTTTTTTTAATGAAGAAAACCTAAGAATCATGTAAGATTCTTTCAAGAGAAATAACTTGTGAGTGATTGGAGTACCAGAAGAGGGAGGAATAACAGAAAATACAGAGAGAATTGTTGAAGATGTGTTGGCAGAAAACTTCCCTAATATTGTGAAAGATGAGAAGATACCTATCTGAGATGCTCATTGAACCCCACATGAGGTGGATCCCAAAAGAAAGTCACCAAGACATATGATAATCAAATATGCCAAAACCAAAGATAAAGAGAGAATTTCAAGTGTGGCTAAGAATAAACGAAAAGTCACCTAAAAAGGACAGTCCATAAGAATAAGCTCAGACAACTCAGCAGAAACCATGTAGGCAAGAAGACAATGGAATGACATATATAAAGCACTGAAGGTAAAAAAAAAACTACCAAACAAGAATCATATATCCAGCAAAACTATCTCTAAAATACGAAGGCAAAATTAGTACATTTTCAGAGAAATGGAAATTTAGGGAAATTTGCAAAAACCAAACCAAAACTACAAGATATACTAAGGAGGGTCCTCTGGTTAGAAAATCAATAACATCAGATAACAACCCAAGACAAGAACACAGGACAGAGCAACCAAATACCAACTCAGGAAAATCACAAAAATAAATCAAGATAAAAAATGCTCAAAACAGGTAAACAGCAATGTCATGTAAAACATGACAACCTTAAATCAATAAAGAGGGACTAAAAAATGTAGTCATAGATTTTCCATGCAGAGAAGAAGTCAAGTGATATACATTGATAAAAGTTTGGTTTTAACTTAGAAAAACACGGGTAAATATGAAGGTAACCACAAAGGAGACTAACAACCTGGCACAAAAAAATGAAATAGATGAAAAACATAAAGACTAAGGAAAAACAAAATCAACAATGAAAAAGAGAAAACTACAATATATAAAGAAAAACTACTCAGCACAATAAATTAAGTGGAGAAAAGAAATTGTGAACACAAAAAAAGACAGTAAAATGACAGCACTAAACTCATACATATCCATAATTATACTAAATGTAAAGGGACTAAATTGGACAAAGAGACAAGGAGTGGCAGAATGGATTAAAAAAAACACGATCTGTCTACATGCTGCCTGTAAGAGACACACTTAAAGGCTTAAAGGCACAAACTGAAGCTCAAAGGAAGGAAAAATATATCAAACAAATAATCAAAAAAGAGCAGGAGTGGCAATATTAATCTCTGACAAAATGACTTTAAATGGAAACAGTCCGAAAGCATTTCCCTAGAGAACAGGAACCAGACAAGGATGACCTTTATCACCACTATTATTCAACATTAAGCTGGAGGTCCTAGCCAGAGTAATCAGGCTAGATAAAGAAATAAAGGGCATCCAAATTGTCAAAGAAGACATAAAAATATTTCTATTTGCAGATGACATGATCTTATACACAGAAAATCCTAAAGAATCTTCAAGGAAACTACTGAACCTAACAGAAGAGTTCAGCAGAGTATCAGGATACAAGGTAAACATATAAAAATTGGTTGGGTTCCTCTACACCAACAAAGAGAACGTCAAAGAAGAAACTGACAAATCAACACCATTTACAACAGCCCCTGAGAAGATAAAATACTTAGGAATAAATCTAACCAGAGATATAAAAGACCTATATAGAAAACTACAAGAGCACATAATGCACACCCATGTTCACTGCTGCACTGTTTACAGTGGAAGCAACTAAGGTGCCAGTCAATGGATGAATGGATAACTAAATGATGGTATATTCACATAATGGAATACTACGCAATGATTAAGGACAACGATTAATCCATGAAACATACCATGAAGGAAACTGGAAGGCACTATGCTGAGTGAAATTAGTCAGTTGTGAAAGGACAAATATTGTATGAGACCACTATTATAAGAACACAAGAAAAAGTTTAAACACAGAAGAAAATATTCTTTGATGGTTGTGAGGACTGGGAGGGCGAGAGAGGTGTTCACTAATTAGATAGTAGACAAGAACTATTTTAGGTGAAGGGAAAGACAAAAAACAATACAGAAGAGGTCAGCACAAATGGACTAAACCAAAAGCAAAGAAGTTTCCTAAATAAGCCAAATGTTTTGAAGGGCCAGAGTAGCATGGACGTGGGTTTGGGAACTATGGTTTCAGGGGACATCTAGGTCAAATGGCAAAACAAAATGTATTAAGAAAACGTTCTGCATCTACTTTGGTGAGTGGCATCTGGGGTCACAAACACTAGCAAGTGGCCACCTAATAAACATCAATTGGTCTCAACCTACCTGGAGCAAAGGAGAATGAAGAATATAAAAGATGTAAGGTAAAGATGAGCCCAGGAGACAAAAAGGACCACAAAAACCAGAGAATACATCAACCTGAGGCCAGAAGAACCTGACGATGTGTGGGTACCACCAATGACTGCCCTGACAGGGAACACAACGGAGAATCCCCAATGGAGCAGGAGAACAGTGGGATGCAGATCTTAAATTCATGCAAAAAGACCAGAATGGAGGGACCCCAGAAGTCATGGCCCCCAAACACTCTGTTAACCCAAAACTGGAAACATTTCCAAAACCACCTCTTCAGATAGGTAATGGACTGGATTCTAAGACAGAAATTGATACTTGTGAGGAGTGAGCTTCTTGGCTCAAGTAGACACATGAGACTATTTGGGTACCTCCTGTTTGGAGAAGAGATGAGAAGGCAGAGAGGAAAGACTTGTGGCCAACAGACCCATGAGGAAATGCTTGTGATCACTAGCCATTAGAGAAATGCAAATTCAAACAACAATGATATCCCATCTCACCCCAGCATTACTGGCACAAATCAAAAAAATAGGAAATAACAAATGCTGGAGAGGCTGTGGGGAGATTGGAACTCTTATGCACTGCCGGTGGGAATGTAGAATGATACAATCATTTTAGAAAACGATATGGTGCTTCCTTAGAAAGCTAGAAATAGAAATACCACATGATCCAGCAATCCCTCTCCTAGGAATATATCCTAGAGAAATAAGAGCAGTCACACAAATAGATATATGCACACTCATGTTCACTGCAGCATTGTTCACAACAGTAAAAAGATGGAAACAACCTAGATGCCCATCAACAGATAGATACACAAACTATAGCACGTGCATACAAAGCACTATTACACAATGATAAAGAATAATGGTGAATCTGTGAAGCATCTCATAACATGGATGAATCTGGAGAACATTTTGCTGAGTGAAATAAGTCAATCACAAAAAGACAAACATTGTATGAGACAACTACTGTAAAAACTCATGAAGAGGTTTACATACAAAAAGAAAAAATCTTTAATGGTCACAAGTGAAGGGAGGGGTGGGAATGGAAAAACACTTAATAGACAATAGATAAGTGGTAACTGTGGTGAAGGGTAAGACAACACACAATACTGTGCAAGCCAGGGCAACTTGTACAAGGCAAGGTCATGAAAGCTCCATAGACACACCCAAATACCCTGAGGACAGAATTCCTGGGCTGAGGGCTGTGGGGACCATAGTCTCAGGGAATATCTAGCTCAATTGTCATAACATAGTTTATAAAGAAAATGTTCTACAGTCTACTTTGGTGAAGTGGTGTCTGCAGTCTTAAAAGCCTGTGAGTGGCTATCTAAGATACATTGGTTTCACCCCTTTAGACGAAAGGGAGAATGAAGAAAATGAAAGATACATGGGAAAGATTAGTCCAAAGCACTAATAGACCACATCTTTTACCACAGCTTCCACCAGAGTCTAGCACAACTAGACGGAGCCTGACTACCACCACTGATTGCTCTGATAGTGATCACAATAGAGAGTCCCAGACAAAGCTGGAGGAAAATGTAGGACACAATTCTAACTCACAAAAAAAGACCAGACTTAGTGGTCTGATAGAGACTGGAGAAACCCTGAGAATATGGTCCCCAGACAAACTTTTGGCTCAGTAACGAAGTCACTCTCAAGGCTCACCCTTCAGACAAAGATTAGACAGGCCCATAACACAAAACAAGACTAAAGGGGCGCACTAGCCCAGAGGTGAGGACTAGAAGGCAGAAGAGAACAGGAAACTTGGTTAAAGGGAACCCAAGATAGAGAAGGGAGAGTGTTAACATGTCATGGGGCTGGTAACCGATGTTATAGAACAATATGTATACTAACTGTTTAATGAGAAACTAGTTTGTTCTGTAGACCTTCATCTAAAGTACAATTAAAAAAAAATTAAAAAATAACTTACTGATGGCTCATGGACGGCAGTCAAAATCAAATCATATACAGAGGCAGACCTTAATTACTTCAGTAACCAACCAAAACAAAGAACCAAGAAACCTCCCAAAGGAAGAAAAGGTAATGGAATTACCAAAGGTAGAACTCAAAAGGTTAATATACAGAGCTCTTTAGGAGATCAGGAAAGATGCAGACTAAGCCAAGGAACACACAGACAAAATAACAGAGGAACTTAAGAAGGTTATATAAGAGCATGATGACAAACTTAACAGGCTGCAAGAATCCATAGAGAGACAGGAAACAGAAATCCAAAAGATTAAGAATAAAATTTCAGATTTAGACAAGTCAATAGAAAGTCACAGGAGCAGAACTGAGGCAATGGAAGTCAGTATTAGTGAGAATGAAGATAAAGCACTCGACACGAAGTTATCTGAGAAAAAAATCATATGAAAGAATCTAAAAAAATAGACGCTAAGAATTATATGGAACTCTACCATGAGGAATAACCTACAAGTGTTTGGAGTCAGAACTGGGAGGGATAACAGAAAATATAGCAAGGATTGTTGAAGATTGGTTGGAAGAAAACTTCCCTGATATAGTAAAAGATGAGAAGATACCTATTTAAGAACCTCATTGAACCCCACACAGGGTAGATCCCAAAAGAAAGTCACCAAGACACATTATAATCAAACTTGCCAAAAACAAAGATAAAGAGAGAATTTTAAAAGTGGCTAGGGATAAACAAAAAGTTATCTACAAAGGAGAGTCAGTAAGACTAAGCTCGGGCTATTCAGCAAAAACCATGCAGGCAAGATGGCAATGGGGTAACATACACAAAGCCTTGAAGAAAAAAAATTCCTAAGAATTACATATCCAGCAAAACCGTCTCTCAAATATGAGGGTGAAATTAGGGCATTTCCAGATAAGCAGAAGCTAAGGGAATTTGTAAAAACCAAACCAAAATTACAAGAAATACTAAAGGGAGTCCTCTGGTAAAAAAAATCAATAACATCAGATAATAACCCAAGACTAGAACACAGGACAGAACAACCAGATATCAACCCAGATAGGGAAGCCACAAAAATAAATCAAAGCTAAAACAATGAAAATATGCAAAAAGAGACATCAATACGTAAAAGATGACAACATTACAACACAAAAAAGGGACTAAATAATGTCATAGAACTTCCATACAGACAGAAAGTCAAGGCAATATAAAGAAATAAAAGATTGGTTTAAACTTAGAAAAATAGAGGTAAATATAAAGGAACCACAAAAGAAACTAACAATCCTACACATCAAAATAAAAAAGAAGAAAATCATAGACTCAGCAAATATAACATCAACGACAATGAAAAAGATGAAAGGAAAATACATAAAGAAAAAGGACTCAGCACAGAAAATTAAGCATAACATAGAAAGTGTTGACACCACAATAAATAAAAAATGACAGCATAAACTCTTGCTATTAATAATCACACTGAATGTAAATGACCTAACTGTACCAATAAAGAGATAAAGTGGCAGAATGGATTAAAAAAAAAAATGATCTGTCCATATGCTGCCCACAAGAGACATAACTTAGTCTCAGAGATACAAACCAACAATAACTCAAATGAGGAAAAGAATTTATCATGCAAACAAAAATAAAAAAAAGAGCAGGAGTGGCAATATTAACTTCTGACAAAATAGACTTTAAAACAAAATCTACCACAAAGGATAAGGAAGGACACTACATAATGATTAAAGTGTCAATACACCAGGAGAACATAATCATAATAAATCTTTATGTACCAAATGACAGGGCCCCCAAATACATAAAACAAATTCTAATACCACTGAAAAGAAAAATAAACAGTTCCACAATAATAGTAGGAGACTTCAACACACCACTTTCGGTGAAGGACAGAAAATCCAGAAAGAAGCTCAATAAAGACACGAAAGATCTAAATGCAACAAGCAGCCAACTTCATCTCAAACATACATACAGAACACTCCTCCCAGCAGAGGCAAAGTATACTATCTTTTCCAGTGGAACATTCTCCAGGATAGACCAGATATTAGGCCACAAAGCAAGCCTTAAAAGAATGCAAAACATCAAAAAATTACAAAGTGGACCCCGGTGGTCATGGCCCCCAGACCTTCTGTTGCCCCAGGACAGGAACCATTCCTGAAACCAACTCTTCAGACATGGATTGGACTGGACAATGGGTTGGAGAGGGATGCTGGTGAGGAGTGAGCTTCTTGGATCAGGTGGACACTTGAGACTATGTTGGCATCTCCTGCCTGGAGGGGAGAAGAGAGGGTGGAGAGGGTTAGAAGCTGGCAAAAAGGACATGGAAAGAGAGAGTGGAGGGAGAGAGCAGGCTGTCTCATTAGGGGGAGAGTAATTAGGAGTGTGTAGCAAGGTGTATATGGGTTTTTGTGTGAGAGACTGACTTGATTTGTAAACTTTCACTTAAAGCACAATAAAAATTATTAAAAATAAAAAATTACAAAGCATCTTTTCTGACCACAAAGCCATAACAGTAGAAATCAATAACAGAAAAACCAAGGGAAAAAAATCAAATATGTGGAAACTGAACAATGCTTTGCTCAAAAACTACTGGGTTATAGAAGAATTTAAGGACAGAATAAAGATATTCACAGAATCGAAGGAGAATGAAAACACATCCTACCAGAACCTTTGAAAGACAGCAAAAGCAGTGCTCAGAAGTCAATTTATAGCAATAAATGTACACATCCAAGAAGAAGAAAGGGCCAAATTCAAAGAACTATCCCTACAACTTGAACAAATAGAAAGAGAGCAACAAAAGAAACCCTCAGGCACCAAAAGAAAGCAAATAATAATAATTAGAGCAGAAATAAATGAAACAGAAAACAGAAAAACAAGTGAAACAGTTAACAACACCAAAAGCTAGTTCTTTGAAAATATTGATAAAATCAATAAACTATTGGTCAAACTGGCAAATGAAAACAGGAGAGGAAGCAAATAACCCAAATGAGAAATGAAATGGGTGATATCAACAACAGACCCAAAGGAAAATAAAAAAATCTTAACAGAATACTATGAAAAATTGTACTCTAACAAATTTGAAAACCTAGAGGAAACGGACAAATTTCTAAAAACACACTATCTACCTAAACTAACACAAACAGAGGTAGAACAACTAAATAACCCTATAAAAAAAGAGAGAGAGAGAATGAAAAGGTAATTTAAAAACTCCCAAGTAAAAAAACCTCTGGCCGTGACAGCTATACTGGAGAATTCTACCAAACGTCAGAGAAGAGTTAATACCACTACTACTAAAGGTATTTCAGAGCATAGAAAAGCATGGAATACTCCCAAACTCATTCTATGAAGCCAGCATAACCCTGATACAAAACCAGGTAAGGACATCACAAAAAAAGAAAATTATGCACCCAAATCCCTCATGAACTTAAACACAAAAATGCTCAAGAAAATTTTAGCCAATAGAATTCAACAACATATCAAAAAAAATAATTCACTGTGAACAAGTAGAATTCATACCAGGCATTTTTTTTTTTTTTTTTAATGCAGGGATGGTTCAACATTAGAAAAACAATCAATGTAATCCATCACATAAAACAAAAGACAAGAACCACATAATCCTATCAATTGATGCAGAAAAGGCATTTGACAAAGTCCAACACCCATTCATGATATAAACTCTCAGCAAAGTAGGAACAGAAGGGAAATTCTTCAACATATTCAAGGACACTTATACAAAGCCAACAGCCAACATCACCCTAAATAGAGGTAGTCTGAAAGCATTCCCCTTGCGAACAGGAACCGGACAAAGATGCCCTTTATCACCACTCCTTATTCAACACTGTGCTGAGGTCCTAGCCAGAGCAACTAGGCTAAAAGAAGAAATAAAGGATATCCAAATTTATAAGGAAGAAGTAAAACTATCCCTATTTGCAGCTGATATGATCTATACAGAGAAAACTCCAAAGAATCCACAAGAAAACTAGTGCAACTTAGAGAAGATTTCAGCAAACTATCAGGATAGAACATTAACATACAAAAATCAGTTGGATTCCTCTATACCAACAAAGAGAACGAAGAGGAAATCACCAAATCGGTAACATTTACAATAGACCCCAAGAAGATAAAATACTTATGAATAAATCTAATGAGACGTAAAAGACCTCTACAAAGAAAACTACAAGATACTACTGCAAGAAACCAAAAGAGATCTACATAAGTGGAAAAACATACCTTGCTCATGGATAGGAAGACTCAACATTGTGAAAACATCAATTCTGTCCAAAGCAATCTAGATACAATGCAATCCCAATCCAAAGTCCAATGACATTTTTTAATGAGATGGAAAAATAACCAACTTCATACGAAAAGGGGAGAGGCCTGGGATAAGTAAAGCATTACTGAAGAAGAACAAAATGGGAGGCCTCACACTACCTGATTTTAAAACCTATTATACTGCTATGGTAGTCAAAACTAGTACAACAATAGATAACATAGTCAGTGAAACAGAATTGAGAATCCAGGTGTAAATTCATCCACCTATGAGCAGCTGATATTTGACAAAGGCTTTTTTTTTTTTTTTTTTGAGCAGCTGATATTTGACAAAGGCTTAAAGTCCACTAAATGGGGAAAAAAACAGTCTCTTTAACAAGTGGTGCTGGCATAACTGGATACACATCTGCAAAAAAATGAAACAAGATGCATACCTCGCACCATGTATAAAAACTAACTCAAAATGCATCAAAGACCTAAACATAAAATCTAAAAAGATAAAGATCTTGGAATAAAAAATAGGGACAATGCTAAGAGCCCTGATACATGGCATAAAGGAAAACAAAACATAACTAAGAATGCACAAATACCAGAAGAGAAACTAGATAACTGGGAACTCCTAAAAATCAAACACTTATGCTCATCAAAGACTTCACCTGGAGGGCAAGGCCAAGATGGTGGAGTAGTCAGATGCTTTCTGTGGTCCCTTTTACAACAAAAAACAACAACAAAGACCTGAAAAAACAAGATAATCGATTATATGTGACAATCTAGGAGCCCTGAACATCAAAGACGAAGTAGAGGAATCGGACTGAGTGGCAGAGAAATGGTTCACAAGCAGCCAGTAGTTGCCAGAACTGACTTGGCCTGCAGGCTGGATCAGCCAGTGCGTGAGGGGTGAGGCAAGCAGTGGCTCTCTGGGCACATTTTCCACATCAGGAGAGACTGAGTGAGGGAGAGTCAGCTCAAGCCTACAGTAATTAGAAGCAGTGCTCAATCAGAAAAAGGTAAGTAGAAGTATCTAACCTAACCTGTGGATCCAAAAAACCCTTCCCCCATTTGGGAAGTACCTTTATCCCATTTTTCTGCCCCCTCCAGGTCCCGGTCCAGCCTCAGCGATAGCTGCACCCCCTGGGCTGGAAGTAGGACTCATCACGTGCCCTGAGTCATTCTAATGGCTGTGGAAAGGGAACAAATTAACAAACCAGAAAAAATAATCTACAGCTCCCCTAAACTGGGAACTCAGGGCAGGTACAGCTGCTTTGTCTAGGCACAGGCATAAGGGGTCTATAAACTTTGAATCCCTTTCACCCCTGCATAGACCTGTGTTAGCCCATTTCAACAGGGTAGACATCATTAATACAGTTGTTGTTGTTGTTGTTAGGCGTTGTCAAGTCGGTTTCAAATCATGACAACCCTATGCATGACAGAAGGAAACAGTGCTTGGTCCTGTGCCATCCTCACAATTGTTGCTATGCTTGAGCCCACTGTTGCAGCCACTGTGTCAATCCATGTCGTTAAGGGACTTCCTCTTTTTTGTGCACCATCTACGTTACCAAGCATGATGTCCTTCTCCAGGGACTGATCCTTCCTGATAACATGTCCAAAGTATGTGAGACATAGCTTCGCCATCCTTGCTTCTAAGGAATATTCTTGTACTTCTTCCAAGACAGATTTGTTTGTTCTTTTGGCAGTTTACGGTACATTCAATATTCTTAGCCAACACCACAATTCAAAGGCATCAATTCTTCAGTCTTCCTAATTCATTGTTCACCTTTTGCATGCATATGAGTGAATTGAAAACACGTATTCGGTCAGGTGCACCTTAGTCCTCAAGGTGACATCTTTGCTTTTCAACACTTTAAAGAGGTCTTTTGCAGCAGAATTGCCCAATGCAGTGTGTCTTTTGATTTCTTCAATGCTGCTTCCATGGGTGTTGATTGTGGATTCAAATAAAATGAAACACTTGACAACCTCAATCTTTTCTCTGTTTCTCATGATGTTACTTATTGGTCCAGTTGTTAGGATTTTTGTTTTCTTTATATTGCGGTGTAATTCATACTGAAGGCTGTGATCTTTTATCTTCATCAGTAAGTGCTTCAAGTCCTCGTTTTCAGTATGCAAGATTGTGTCATCTGCATAACGCAGGTTGTCAATGAGACTTTCTCCAATCCTGATGCCCTGTTCTTTTTTATATAGTCCAGCTTCTCGGATTATTTGCTCAGTGTACGGATTGACGAGGTATGGTGGAAGAATACACTCCCGATGCACAGCTTTCCTGACGTTAAAACATGCAGTATCCCCTTGTTCTGTTTGAACGACTGCCTCTTGATCCATGTACAGATTCCTCATGAGCATAATTAAGTGTTCTGGAATTCCTATTCTCTTCCATGTTATCCATAATTTGTTATGATCCACACAGACAAATGCCTTAGCAAAGTCAATAAAACACAGCTAAACATCTTTCTGGTATTCTCTGCTTTTAGCCAGGAGCCATCTGACATCAACAATGCTATCCTTGGTGCCACAACCTCTTCTAAGTCTGGCTTGAATTTCTGACAATTCCCTGTCAAAATACTGCTGCAGCTGCTTCTGAATGATCTTCAGCAAAATTTTGCTTGCATGTGATATTAATGATATTGTTCAGTTGGATCACTTTTCATGGGAATAGGCATAAATATGCATCTCTTCCAGTTGGTTGGCCAGGTAGCTGTCTTCCCACATGTCTTGGCATAGAATGACTGAACACTTCCAGTGCTGGATCCATTTGTTGAAACATCTCGATTGGTACTCCATCAATTCCTGGAGCCTTGTTTTTCACCAATGCCTTCAGTGGAGCTTGGACTTCTTCCTTCAGTACCATCAGTTCTTGATCATGTGTTACCTCCTGAAATGGTTGAATATCAGCCAATTCTTTATGGTATACTGACTTTGTGTATTCCTTTCATCTTCTTTTGATGCTTCCTGCGTCAATTAGTATTATCTCTGAGAATCCTTCAGTATTGCAGCCCAAGGCTTGAATTTCTTCCTCAGTTCTTTCATCGTGAGAAATGCTGTGTGTTCTTCCCTTTTGGTTTTCTATTTCCAGGTCTTTGCATATGTCATCATAATACTTTACTTTGACTTCTCGAGCCGCCCTTTGAAATCTTCTGTTCACAGTACAACAGGCTATATATCTGAAGCCTATTTTCAAAGGGATCATTTATAAGGGGGAGTGGCAGGTTCGTGACATTTAACACCGCCCTGTACATTAAACAGGGCCCTCACTTACCCACATCAGGGGCCTGACAGCTAGAGGCTTCACCCACTTCACCTAGCCACCTGCGACAGGGGTCCAAGAATAAGTGGTGCCTCCCAGTCCTTACATCCAACAGCATTGGATGGTCATTATCCAGCTACAAAAACCCACTCACCCACACAATTTAGGGAATAGGCACACGCCTACTACCCAGACATTCAGGAGCAGCACATGACCCTCTACTGATGCCAGATACCTATGTCTACCCTAATCACCCATGTCCCTTTAGAACTGTAGGTGAGAGACTGCATCACACACTCAGTGGACACCTGAGCTGAATCTACACAAGGAATGTAAATGGACTCCTGGGCTCCCATATAGTAACAGCTCTAACCACCTTGTGACAGGATGTGAGAGCTTCAAAGACTCCAAAAATCATACTAGCTCACATGACCAGCCTATTTGGACATACAAAAACAAAACAAAACAGGAAGCTAGGACACAGTAAGCAAACATAAAATAAATAAATATAAAAACATATTGATGGCTATAGGAAACCCTGTGGAGTAGTGGTTAAGTGCTACAGCTGCTAATCAAAGGGTTGGCAGTTCAAATCCTCCAGGTGCTCCCTGGAAACTCTATGGGGCAGTTCTACTCTATCCTATAGGGTCACTATGAGTCGGAATTGACTTGACGGAACCGGGATATTTTTTTCTTTTTTATTGATGGCTTGGAGACATTAGTCAATATCAAATCACATAAGGACCAGACCATGATGACTTCAGCAAGCCAATGAACCAAGAACATTTCCGAATGGAAAGAACTTGGAATTACCAGAGGCAGAATTCAAAAGATTAATAAAAGAGCTCTTCAAGAGATCAGGAAGGAGATGAGGCAAAATGCAGAACAAGACAAGGAACACACAGACAAGGCAATAGTGGAACTTAAGAAGGTTATATAAGAGCATAATAACAAATTCAACAGGTTATAAGTACCCACAGATAGACAGCAAAAAGAAATCCAAAAGATTAAGAATAAAATTTCAGAATTATACAACTCAGAAGAAAGTCATAGGAGCAGAATTGAGGAAATGGAAGTCAGAATTAGTGAGATTGAAGATAAACCACTTGACACCAACTTATCTGAGGAAATATCAAATACAATAATTAAAAAAATGAAGAAACCATAAGAATTATGTGGGACTCTATCAAAAAGAAAGTTTTTTTTTTTTTTCTATCAACAGAAATAACAAACGAGTGATTGTAATACCAGAATGGGGGGTTAACAGATTATAGAGAATTGTTAAAGGTTTGTTGGCAGAAAACTTCCCTGATATCATGAAAGATGAGAAGATATCTAAGAAGTTCACTGAACCCCACATAAAGTAGATCCTGAATGAAATTCACCAAGGTATCATATAATCAAACTTACCAAAAACCAAACATAAAGAGAGAATTTTAAGAGTGTCTAGGGATAAACGAAAAGTCATCTACAAAGGACAGTCAATATGATTAAGCTTGGACTACTCAGCAAAAACCTACAGGCAAGATGGTAATGGGATGACATATATAAAGCCTTGATGGAAAAAAATTGCCAGCTAAGAATTATATACCCAGCAAACCTGTCTCTCAAAAAATGATGATGAAATCAGGGCATTTGTAGACAGGTGGAAGATAAGGGAATCTGTAAAAAAAAAACCAAAATTACAAGAAATACTAAAGGGAGTCCTCTGGTTAGAAAATCAATAACATCAGATATTAACCCAAGACTAGAACACAGGACAGAATAACCAGATATCAACCCAGACAGGGAAGCTACAAAAATAAATCAAAGCTAAAACGATTAAAGTAGGGAAACAGGTACATCAATATGTAAAAGATGACAACATTACAACACAAAAGAGGGACTAAATAATGTTGTCATAGAAAGTCCATACAGACAGAAGGTCAAGGCAATATAAAGAAATAAAAGATTGGTTTAAACTTAGAAAAACAGAGGTAAATATTAAAGTAACCACAAATGAAACTAAAACTACCCATCAAGATAAAAACCAAGAAAAACATAATGACTCAGCAAATACAAAGTCAACAATGAAAAAAAAGAAAATACATAAAGAAAAATGACTAAACACAGAAAATTAAGTGGAACCAAGAAACTCTCAGGAAAAGCAAAGAAAAAAAACATCAAAATGACAGCACTAACCTCATATCTGTTAATAATTACGCTTAATGGACATGGACTAAATGCACCAATGAAAAGATAGAGAGGGGCAGAGTGAATAAAAAACATGATCCGTTGATCCACAATAATAGTAGGAGACACACCACTTTTGGTAAAGGAGAGAAAATCCAGAGAGGAGCTCAGTAAAGACACGAAAGATCTAAATGCCCAAATCAACCAACGTGATCTCATACACATATACAAAATACTGCACTCAACAGCAGCTAAGTATACTTTCTTTTGCAATGCACATGAAACATTCTCCAAAGTAGACCACATATTAGGTCACAATGCAAGCCTTAACAGAATCTAAAACATCGAAATATTACAAAGCATCTTTTCTGACATAAAGCCATAAAAGCAGAAATCAATAACAGAAAAAGCTGGTTCTTTGAAAAGATCAATAAAATCAATAAGCCACTGGACAAACTGACAAAAGAGAAACTCATGAGGAAGCAAATACCCCAAATAAGAAATAAGACTGGCGCTATCACAACAAACCTAACTGAAATTAAAAGAATCATAACAGAACACTATAAAAAATTGTACCCCAACAAATTTGAAAACCTAGAGGAACTGGACAAATTTCTGGAAACACACTACCTACCTAAACTAAAACAAACAGAGGTAGAACAACTAAATAGACATATAACAAAAGAAGAGATTGAAAAGGTAATTAAAAATTACCAAGAAAAAAAGATCCCTGGCCCTGACAGCTTCACTGGAGAATTCTACCAAACTGTCAGAAAAGAGTTAACACCACTACTACTAAAGGTATTTCAGAGCATAGAAAAGGATGGAATACTCCCAAACTCATTCTATGAATCCAGCATAATCCTAATACCAAAACCAGTTAAAGACTCCACAAAAAAAGAAAATTACACAGCCATAGCCCTCATGAACATAGATGCAAAAATCATTGAAAAATGCTAGCCAATAAAATCCAACAATACATGAAAAAAATAATTTACCATGACCAAGTGGGATTGGTTCAACATTAGAAAAACTATTGATGTACTCCATCACATAAATTTAAAGCAAGATAAGAACCATGTGATCTTATCAATTGTTCCAGAAAAGGCATTTGAAAGAGTCCAACACCCATTCATGATAGAAGGGAAATTCAACATAATAAAGGGCATTTATACAAAGCCAACAGCCAACATCATCCTAAGTGGAGAGACTTAAAGCACCCCCCTTGAGAACAAGAACCACACAAGGATGCCCTTTATTACCACTCTTATTCAACATTGTGCTAGAGGTCCTAGCCAGAGCAATCAGGCTAGAAAAAGAAATAAAGGGCATCCAAATTGGTAAGGAAAAAGTAAAAATATCCCTATTTTCAGATGATATGATCTTATATACAGAAAACCCCCAAAGAATCCATAAGAAAACTACTGGAACTAATAGATTTCAGCACAGTAACAGGATACAACATTAACATACAAAAATCAGTTGGATTCCTCTACACCAAAAACAAGAACGTCAAAGAGGAAATCACCAAATCAAAACCATTTACAATAGCCCCCAAGAAGATAAAATACACAGGAATAAATCTAATCAGAGACATAACCTCTACAAAGAAAACTACAAGACACTATTGCAAAAAACCAAAACAGACCTACATAAGTGGATAAATATAACTTGCTTATGGATAGGGAGACTCAATACTGTGAAAATATCGGTCCTACCCAAAGCAATGTACAGATACAATGCAATCCCGATCCAAACAGCAATGACATTTTTTTATGAGATGAAGAAATAAATCACCAACTTCATATGGAAAGGAAAAAGACCAAGGATAAATAAAGCATTCCTGCAGAAGAAGAACAAGGTGGGAGGTCTCACACTACCTGATTTTACAACATATTATACCACCACAGTAGTCAAAACAGCCTGGTACTAGTACAATAACAGATACATAGAAGAAAGGAACAGAATTGAGAATTCAGGAATAAATTCACGCACCTATGAGCAGCTGATATTTGACAAGGGCCCAAAGTCTGTTAAATGGGGGAAAAAGACAGCCTCTTTAACAAATGGTGCTGGCATAACTGGATAGGCATCTGCAAAAAAATGAAACAAGACACCATGCACAAAAACGAAAAATGAATCAAAGTCCTAAATACAAAATCTAAAATGTTAAAGATCATGGGAAAAAAAATAGGGACAATAATAGGAGCCCTAACAGATGGCATAAACAGAATAAAAAACATAACTAACAATGCATAAATACCAGAAGAGAAACCAGATAACTGGGAGCTCCTAAAAATAAAACAGTAATGCTAATCCAAAGACTTCACCAAAGAGGTAGAAACACGACCCACGGACTGGGAAAAAATTGTTGGCTACTACATATCCGATCAGGGTCTAATCTCTAAAATCTACAAGACACTGCAAAACTTCAACAACAAAAAGACAAATAATGCAATTAAAAAATGGGCAAAGGATAGGAACAGGCACGTCACCAAAGAAGACATTCAGGCAGCTAATAGATACATGAGGAAAAGCTCAAGATGGTTAGCCATTAGAGAAATGCAAATCAAAATTACAATCACATACCATCTCATCCCAACAAGGCTAGCATTAATCCAAAAAATGCAAAATAACAAATGTTGGAGAGGTCGTGGAGAGACTGAAACACTTATATACTGCTGGTGGGAATGTAAAATTGTACAACCACTTCGGAAATCGATTTGGTGCTTCCTTAAAAAGCTTGAACTAGAAGTATCATATGATCGAGCAATCCCACTGCCTGGAACACATTCTAAAGAAACAAGAGCTGTCGCATGAATAGATATATGCACACCCATGTTCATTGCAGCACTGTTCACAATAGCAAAAAGGTGAAAACAAACTAGATGCCTGTCAAAAGATGAATGGATAAGTAAATTATGGTATACTCACACAATGGAATACTACACAATGATAAAGAACAATGACGAATCAAAGAAACATCACAACGTGGTTGAATCTGAAGGCATTATGCTGAGTGGAATTAGTCAGTCATACAAGACAAATACTGTATGAGATCACTATTAGAAGAACTCAGGAAAAGGTTTAATCAGAGAAGGAAACATTCTTTGATGGTTACAAGGATAGAGAGGGAAGGAAAGAGGAATTCACTAACTAGATAATAAGCAAGAATCATCTTAGATGAAGGGAAAGACAACACACAATACAGGGGAAGTCAGCACGACTGGACTAAACCAAAAGCCAAGAAGGTTCCTGAACACAACCAAACGCTATGAGGGACAGAGTAGCAGGAGCGGGGCCTGGGGGCCGTGGCTTCAGGGGACATCTAGGTCGACTGACATAACAAATTTTATTAAGACAATGTTCTGCATCCCGTTTTGGCAAGTGGCGTCTAGGATCTAAAAAGCTTGCAAGCAGCCATCTAAGATGTGTCAATTTGTCCCAACCCAACTGGAGCAAAAGAGAATGAAGAACACCAAAGACACAAGGAAAACATTACCCCAAGAGACAAAAGGGCCACATAAACCAAAGACTCCATCAGCCTGAGACCAGAAGAACTAGATGATGCCCAGCTACCACCAGTATCAACCCTGACGGGGAACACAACAGAGTCCCTGACAGAGCAGGAGAAAAGTGTGGTGCAGAACTCAAATTCACGTAAAAAGACCAGACTTAATGGTCTGAATGAGACTAGAGGAACCCCAGAAGACATGAACCCAGGCTCTCTTGTTAACCCAGAACTAAAACCATTCCTGAAGCCAACTCTTCAAAGATTAGACTGGAGTATAAAACATAAAAAAATACTCCTGAAGAGAGTGCTTCTTATTTCAAGTAGATACATGAGATTAAATGGGCAGCTTGTGTCTGCAGGTGGGATGAGAAGGCAGAAGAGGATAGGAGCTGGTTGAATGGATACAGGTAACCCGGGGTGGAAAGGGGGAGTGTGCTGTCATATTATAGGGACTGAGACTAGGATTCCATAACAATATGTGTATAAATTTTTGTATGAGAAATTAACTTGAGGTGTAAACTTTCACCTAAAGCATAATTTTAAAAAAAGACGTGGAAGAAAGAAAAGTCCAAAATGGATGTTAGAAGGGACTCCAAAACTTACTTTTGGTTGTAAAGTAGCTAAAGCTAAAGGAAGAAAGGATGAAGTAAAAGAGTTAAACAGAAGATTTCAAAAGGCAGCCCGAGAAGACAAAGCAAAGTATTATAATGAAATGTGAAAAGACCTAAGGATAGAAAACCAAAAGAGAAGAACATGCTCAGCATTTCTCAAGCTGAAAGAACTGAAGAAATAATTCAAGCCTCGATTTACAATATTGAAGGATTCTACGGAGAAACCACTGAACAAAGCAGAAAGCATCAAAAGAAGATGAAAGGAATACATAGAGTCACTGTACCAAAAACAATTGGTCGAGTTTCAACCATTGCAGGAGGTGGTACATGAACAAGAACTGATGGTATTGAAGGAAGAGGTCCAAGCTGCATTGAAAGCACTGGTAAAAAACAAGGTTCCAGGAATTGACAGAATACCAATTGATATATTTCAACAAATGGATGCACCACTGGAAGTCTTCACTCTTCTATGACAAGAAACTTCGAAGAGATCCATTTTTGTGTCCATTCCAAAGAAAGGTGATTAAACAGAATGTGGAAATTGTCAAACGATGTCATTAATATCACATAAAAGTAAAATTTTGCTGAAAATCTTTCATAAGCAGTTGTGGCAGTAATTGACAGGGAACTGCCAGAAATTCAAGCCAGATTCAAAAAAGTACGTGGAACAAGAAATATCACTGCTGATGTCAGATGGATCATAGCTGAATGCACAGAATACCAGAAAGATGTTTACCTGTGATTTATTGACTATGCAAAAGCATTTGACTGTATGGAGCATAGCAAATTATGGATAACATTGCAAAGAAAAGGAATTTCAGAACACATAATTGTGCTCCTGAGGGACA
The DNA here is from genome assembly GCF_030014295.1 of Loxodonta africana. Taxonomy (NCBI): domain Eukaryota; kingdom Metazoa; phylum Chordata; class Mammalia; order Proboscidea; family Elephantidae; genus Loxodonta; species Loxodonta africana. The sequence continues at coordinate 52,282,260 of NC_087353.1, forward strand.
TGTTCGTAGACCAAGAGGAAGTTGTTTGAACCAAACAAGGGGATACTGCATGGTTAAAATCAAGAAGGTGTGGCCAGAGCTGTGTTCTTTCACTGTACTTATTCAATCTGTATGCTGAGCAAATAATCTGAGAAGCTGGACTTTTATAAAGAATGTGGTGTCAGGATTGGGTGAAGAGTCAAAAACCTGCGATATTCACATGACACAACCTTGCTTGCTGAAAGCAAAAAGGACATGAAGGACTTATTGATGAAGATCAAAGACCACAGCCCTCAGTATGGATTACACCTTAACATAAAGAAAACAAAAATCATCACAACTGGACCAATTAACAACATATGATAAATGGAGAAAATATGGAAGTTTTCAAAGACTTCATTTTACTTGGATACACAATCAATGCCCATAAAACCAACAGTCGAGAAATGAAAGCAACGTTTGCACTGGGCAATTCTGCTGCAAAAAAACCTCTTTAAAACTGTCAAAAGTAACTTTCCCCTCTTCAGGGATCTGGACGGACCTATTTCAGGAGAATATGCCCCTGTTGACAAACTCCAATTGTTTCAGCTGTGCGGCAGAGACGTGGGTGTCTGGTGTTTGACATTACTTTGTCTATTAAACAGGGTCCTCACATACCCACATTAGGAGGCTAAGGACTGGTAGCTCCACTCAGGTCACCCAGCCACCTGAGACAGAGGTCCAAGGATAACTGGTACCTCCCAGGCCTTACAACAAAAAACAATTGGAGATTGGGGGCCAAGATGGTGGATTAGGTAGACGTGACCTCGGATCCCTCTTGCAACAAAGACTCGGAAAAACAAGTGAATCGATCACATACAAAACAATCTACGAACGCTGAACAACAAACACAGATTTAGAGACAGAAAACGAACAAATACAGGGAAGCAGCGATTGTTTTCGGAGCCTGGAGCCTGCGTGCCAGTCAGGTAACCTTTGGCGCCCGATTTAGGGCAGGGCCCAGGGGAGCTGATGGCGCAAACAAGGGGCGCAGCCCTACCCCCCTGAACTCACCCCGGGAGGGGGCCCAGCAGGTCCGCGCAGGCGGCATGCTGACGCAGCCAGTGGGAGAAGTCCCCGGGAGGCAGTGGAGAGCTGCTCTACTCCCCTGAACTAACCCCGGGAGGGGGCCCAGCCGGTACGTGGAGGCGGCGCGGCGACACGGCTGGTGGGACGAGAATCCCCCGGAAGGCAGCCACTGATTTTGGAGTCGGGAGAGCACCGTCCCAGCAGGGGTACCTTGACGCTGGGCATGGGACTGGCAGCGGAGGATCTGACTGCAGCTTCAGTGGGCCAGATCCCCGGGGGGCAACCTCCACACAGCCAGCACACATAGGCAACACGCGCCTCGGGAATCTCAGATAAAATAGTCATTCCAAGCAAGACAAGAAAATCTGGCTATATTCTGAGGTGCTACTCTCCTATCTCTCTGACCCCTCCCCAACCCTCCGCAGGCGGCTTGATTAACATTGCAATTTCCTGAGCCAGAGGGAGAACGGCTCCGGCTCCGCAGCAACTTTGCTTCCACCCCCCCCTTTTTTTTTTCTTTTGGTCTTCTCCTAACCCACTCTTCTGGCCTGAGAGAAGGAAACACAAAAAACCCAGGGACCAAAAATCCAACCCTAACTGGACTAAAAACACAGAACCAGCTCCAGTCAAGCATATATGATCCAAATCTGAGACTTTCATCCTTACAGGGAAAAAGGTGGCGGTTATAATCCAAAGGAAGTTCTGATAGGGATCTGACTGCATTTTTTTTAGCAGATTTTCTGGAAAAACTAGTTTCCCAGTGATGGCTCGGAGACAGCAGTCCATATCAAACCACATAAAGAAGCAGACCATGACAGCTTCTACAACCCCCCAAACAAAAGAATCAAAATCTTTCCCAAATGAAGATACAATTCTGGAATTATCAGATACAGAATATAAAAAACTAATTTACAGAATGCTTCAAGACATCACAAACGAAATAAGGCAAACTGCAGAAAAAGCCAAGGAACACACTGATAAAACTGTTGAAGAACTCAAAAAGATTATTCAAGAACATAGTGGAAAAATTAATAAGTTGCAAGAATCCATAGAGAGACAGCATGTAGAAATCCAAAAGATTAACAATAAAATTACAGAATTAGACAATGCAATAGGAAGTCAGAGGAGCAGACTCGAGCAATTAGAATGCAGACTGGGACATCTGGAAAAACATCTGGAGGACCAGGGAATTAACACCAACATAGCTGAAAAAAAATCAGATAAAAGAATTTAAAAAAATGAAGAAACCCTAAGAATCATGTGGGACTCTATCAAGAAGGATAACTTGCGTGTGATTGGAGTCCCAGAACGGGGAGGGAGGACAGAAAACAGAGAAAATAGTTGAAGATCTCATGACAGAAAACTTCCCTGACATCATGAAAGACGAAAGGATATCTATCCAAGATGCTCATCGAACCCCATTTAAGATTGATCCAAAAAGAAAAACACCAAGACATATTATCATCAAACTCGCCAAAACCAAAGATAAAGAGAAAATTTTAACAGCAGCCAGGGAGAAACGAAAGGTTACCTTCAAGGGAGAATCAATAAGAATAAGTTCAGACTACTCAGCAGAAACCATGCAGGCAAGAAGGGAATGGGACGACATATACAGAACACTGAAGGAGAAAAACTGCCAGCCAAGGATCATATATCCAGCAAAACTCTCTCTGAAATATGAAGGCAAAATTAAGATATTTACAGATAAACACAAGTTTAGACAATTTGCACAAACCAAACCAAAGCTACAAGAAATACTAAAGGATATTGTTTGGTCAGAAAACCAATAACATCAGACACCAGCACAACACAAGGTCACAAAACAGAACATCCTGATATCAACTCAAATAGGGAAAACACAAAAACAAATTAAGATCAATTAAAAAAAAATGCTCATAACAGGGAATCACTGAAGTCAATACGTAAAAGATCACAATAATCAAAAAGAGGGACTCAATACAGGAGGCATAGACCTGCCATATGGAGAGGGATACAAGGCAATACAGAAATATACAAGTTAGGTTTTTACTTAGAAAAATAGGGGTAAATAATAAGGTAACCACAAAGAGGTGTAACAACTCCATAACTCAAGATAAAAGCCAAGAAAAATGTAACGACTCAACAAACATAAAGTCAAACACTACGAAAATGAGGATCTCACAATTTACTAAGAAAAACGTCTCAGCACAAAAAAGTACGTGGAACAATGAAATTGTCAACAACACACATAAAAAGGCATCAAAATGAGAACACTAAACACTTATTTATCTGTAATTACGCTGAATGTAAATGGATTAAATGCACCAATAAAGAGACAGAGTGTCGGACTGGGTAAAGAAACACGATCCATCTATATGCTGCCTACAAGAGACACACCTTAGACTTAGAGACACAAACAAACTAAAACTCAAAGGACGGAAAAAATATATCAAGCAAACAATAAGCAAAAAAGAAGAGGAGTAGCAATATTAATTTCTGACAAAATAGACTTTAGACTTAAATCCACCACAAAGGATAAAGAAGGACACTACATAATGATAAAAGGGACAATTGATCAGGAAGACAAAACCATATTAAATATTTATGCACCCAATGACAGAGCTGCAAGATACATAAATCAAAGTTTTACAGAACTGAAAAGTGAGATAGACACCTCCACAATTATAGTAGGAGACTTCAACACACCACTTTCGGAGAAGGACAGGACATCCAGTAAGAAGCTCAAGAGAGACACGGAAGACCTAAATACAACAATCAACCAACTTGACCTCATTGGCTTATACAGAACTCTCCACCCAACTGCTGCAAAGTATACTTTTTTTTCTAGCACACATGGAACATTCTCTAGAATAGACCACATTTTAGGTCATAAAACAAACCTTTGCAGAATCCAAACCATCGAAATATTACAAAGCATCTTCTCAGACCACAAGGCCATAAAAGTGGAAATCAATAACAGAAAAACTAGGGAAAAGAAATCAAATACTTGGAAACTGAACAATACCCTCCTGAAAAAAGATTGGGTTATAGAAGACATCAAGGAGGGAATAAGGAAATTCATAGAATGCAACGAGAATGAAAATCCTTTCTATCAAAACCTCTGGGACACAGCAAAAGCAGTGCTCAGAGGACAATTTATATCAATAAATGCACACATACAAAAAGAAGAAAGAGCCAAAAGCAGAGAACTGCCCCTACAACTTCAACAAATAGAAAGTGAGCAACAAAAGAATCCATCAGGCACCAGAAGAAAACAAATCATCAAAATTAGAGCTGAACTAAATGAATTAGAGAACAGGAAAACAATTGAAAGAATTAACAAAGCCAAAAGCTGGGTCTTTGAAAAAATTAACAAAATTGATAAACCATTGGCTAGACTGACTAAAGAAATACATGAAAGGAAACAAATAACCCGAATAAGAAATGAGAAGGACCACATCACAACAGAACCAACTGAAATTAAAAGAATCCTATCAGATTATTACGAAAAATTGTACTCTAACAAATTTGCAAACCTAGAAGAAATGGATGAATTCCTGTAAAAACACTACCTACCTAAACTAACACATTCAGAAGTAGAAAAAGTAAATAGACCCATAACAAAAAAAGAGATTGAAACGGTAATCAAAAAACTCCCAACAAAAAAAAGCCCTGGCCCGGACGGCATCACTGCAGAGTTCTACCAAACTTTCAGAGAAGAGTTAACACCACTACTACTAAAGGTATTCCAAAGCATAGAAAATGACGGAATACTACCCAACTCATTGTATGTAGCCACTATCACCCTGATACCAAAACCAGGTAAAGACATCACAAAAAAAGAAAATTACAGACCTATATCCCTCATGAACATAGATGCAAAAATCCTCAACAAAATTCTAGCCAATAGAGTTCAACAACATTTCAAAAAAATAATTCACCCTGATCAAGTGGGATTTATACCAGGTATGCAAGGCTGGTTTAATATCAGAAAAACCATTAATGTAATCCACCACATAAATAAAAGAAAAGACAAAAACCACATGATCTTATCAATTGATGCAGAAAAGGCATTTGACAAAGTCCAACACCCATTTATGATAAAAACTCTCAGCAAAATAGGAATTGAAGGAAAATTCCTCAACATAATAAAGGGCATCTATGCAAAGGCAACAGCCAACATCACTCTAAGTGGAGAGAACCTGAAAGCATTTCCCTTGAGAACGGAAACCAGACAAGGATGCCCTTTATCACCGCTCTTATTCAACATCGTGCTAGAAGTCCTAGCCAGGGCAATTAGGCTAGACAAAGAAATAAAAGGTATCCGGATTGGCAAGGAGGAAGTAAAATTATCTCTATTTGCAGATGACATGATCTTATACACAAAAAACCCTAAGGAATCCTCCAGAAAACTACTGAAACTAATAGAAGAGTTTGGCAGAGTCTCAGGTTATAAAATAAACACACAAAAATTACTTGGATTCCTCTACATCAACAAAACGAACATCGAAGAGGAAATAACCAAATCAGTACCATTCACAGTAGCCCCCAAGAAGACAAAATACTTAGGAATAAATCTTACCAAGGATGTAAAAGACTTATACAAAGAAAACTACAAAGCTCTACTACAAGAAATTCAAAAGGACTTACTTAAGTGGAAAAACATACCTTGCTCATGGATAGGAAGAGTTAACATAGTAAAAATGTCTATTCTACCAAAAGCCATCTATACATACAATGCACTTCCGATCCAAATTCCAATGTCATTTTTTAAGGTGATAGAGAAACAAATCACTAATTTCATATGGAAGGGAAAGAAGCCTCGGATAAGCAAAGCATTACTGAAAAAGAAGAAGAAAGTGGGAGGCCTCACTCTACCTGATTTCAGAAGCTATTATACAGCCACAGTAGTCAAAACAGCCTGGTACTGGTACAACAACAGGCACATAGAGCAATGGAACAGAATTGAGAACCCAGATATAAATCCATCCACCTATGAGCAGCTGATATTTGACAAAGGCCCAGTGTCAGTTAATTGGGGAAAAGATAGTCTTTTTAACAAATGGTGCTGGCATAACTGGATATCCTTTTGCAAAAGAATGAAACAGGACCCATACCTCACACCATGCACAAAAACTAACTCCAAGTGGATCAAAGACCTAAACATAAAGACTAAAACGATAAAGATCATTTTAGAAGAAAAAATAGGGACAACCCTAGGAGCCTTAATACAAGGCATAAACAGAATACAAAACATTACCAAAAATGATGAAGAGAAACCAGATAACTGGGAGCTCCTAAAAATCAAACACCTATGCTCATCTAAAGACTTCACCACAGAGTAAAAAGACCACCTAGACTGGGAAAGAATTTTCAGCTATGACATCTCCGAACAGCGCCTGATCTCTAAAATCTACATGATTCTGTCAAAACTCAACCACAAAAAGACAAACAACCCAATCAAGAAGTGGGCAAAGGATATGAACACACACTTCACTAAAGAACATATTCAGGCAGCTAACAGATACATGAGAAAATGCTCTTGATCATTAGCCATTAGAGAAATGCAGATTAAAACTACGATGAGATTCCATCTCACACCAACAAGGCTGGCATTCATCCAAAAAACACACAAAAAATAAATGTTGGAGAGGCTGCGGAGAGATTGGAACTCTTATACACTGCTGGTGGATATGTCAAATGGTACAACCACTTTGGAAATCGATCTGGTGTTATCTTCAAGAGTTAGAAATAGAACTACCATGCAACCCAGAAATCCCACTCCTCGGAATATACCCTAGAGAAACAAGAGCCTTCGCACAAACAGATATATGCACACCCATGTTTATTGCAGCTCTGTTTACAATAGCAAAAAGCTGGAAGCAACCAAGGTGTCCATTAACGGATGAATGGGTAAATAAATTGTGTTGTGGTATATTCACACAATGGAATACTATGCATCGATAAAGAACAGTGACGAATCTCTGAAACATTTCATAACATGGAGGAATCTGGAAGACATTATGCTGAGCGAAATTAGTCAGAGGCAAAAGGACAAATATTGTATAAGTCCACTATTATAAGATCTTGAGAAATAGTAAAAACTGAGAAGAACACATACTTTTCTGGTTACGAGGAGGGGAGGGAGGAGGGAGGGAGAGGGTTTTTTACTGATTAATTAGTAGATAAGAACTGCTTTAGGTGAAGAGAAGGACAACACTCAATACATGGAAGGTCAGCTCAACTGGACTGGACTGGACCAAAAGCAAAGAAGCTTCCGGGATAAAATGAATACTTCAAAGGTCAGAGGAGCAAGGGTGGGGGTTTGGGAACCATGGTTTAAGGGGACTTCTAAGTCAATTGGCAAAATAATTCTATTATGAAAACATTCTGCATCCCACTTTGAAATGTGGCGTCTGGGGTCTTAAAAGCTAACAAGCGGCCATCTAAGATGCATCAACTGGTCTCAACCCACCTGGAGCAAAGGAGAATAAAGAACACCAAGGTTACACGACAACTAAGAGCCCAGGAGACAGAGAGGGCCACATGAACCAGAGACCTACATCATCCTGAGAACAGAAGAACTAGTTGGTGTCCGGCCACAACGATGACTGCCCTGACAGGGAGCACAATAAAGAACCCCTGAGGGAGCAGGAGATCAGTGGGATGCAGACCCCAAATTCTCACAAAAAGACCATACTTAATGGTCTGGATGTGACTAGAGGAATCCCGGCAGTCATGGTCTCCAAACCTTCTTTTGGCACAGGACAGGAACCATCCCGGAAGACAATTCATCAGACATGAAAGGGACTGGACAGTGGGTGGGAGAGAGATGCTGATGAAGAGTGAGCTAATAATATCAGGTGGACACTTGAGACTGTGTTGGCATCTCCTGTCTGGAGGGGGGATGGGAGGATAGAGAGAGTTGGAGGCTGCCAAAGTTTTCACGAAAGGAGAGACTGGAAGGGGTGACTCATTAGGGGGAGAGGAATTTGGAGTAAGGAGTAAGACGTATATTAACTTATATGTGACAGACTGACTTGATTTGTAAACATTCACTTGAAGCTCAATAAAAGTTAATAAAAAAAAAAAAAGGGAGCCCATGATCCGTCTGCAGAACAAATCCACCTGTATGCTCTAGGGAATAGGGACACACTTTCCTCAGAAACACATGGGGGACAATTCTCAGCCCCCTGCCTTATTCAAAATGTGTCCCCTTGCTGCAACCAGATACTGGTACCTACACCAATCACCCTTGCTCCTCTAAGGCTGTAAGACAGAGCATATACCACACACTTGATGATCAGCTACCTGGACACCTGAGCTGAATTCATACATGAAAATGGACTCCTAGACTGATATACCTGATAACAGCTCTAGCCATCTGGGGACAAGACGTCAGAGCTCCAAAAGCGAAAATACTCAAGCTAGCTCACTTAAGCAACCCATTTGGACATACCAAAACAAAACAAAGCAAGAAGCTATGACACAGTGAGCAAACATAAAATGAACTACTACAATAACTTATAGATGGCTCGGAGACAACTGTCAATATCAACTCACATAAAGAAACAGATCATGGTTACCTCAACAAGCTCTCAAAACAAAGGATCCAGGGATCTTCTAGATGAAAGTGCATTCCTGGAATTACCAAAGGCAGAATAAACTTACTGCCGTCGAGTTGATTCCGACTCATAGCAACCCTATAGACAGAATAGAACTGCCCCATAGAGTTTCCAAGGAGCACCTGGCAGATTCTAATTGCCGACCTTTTGGTTAGCAGCCATAGCACTTAACCACTACATCACCAGGGTTTCCTAGAAGCAGGATACAAAAGGCTAATATACTGAACCCTTGAAGACATCAGGAAGGAAATGAGGCAATACACAGAACAAGCCAAGGAACACACAAATAAAGCAATTGAAGAAATTAAAAAAAGATTATTCAGGAACATAATGAAAAATTTAATAAGCTGCAAAAACCCATACACAGACAGCAATCAGAAACTCAGAAGATTAACAATAAAATTACAGAAGTACACAATTCAATAGAAAATCAGAAAAGCAGATTTGAGCAAGTGGATGGCAAGATTTCTGAACCAGAAGATAAAGCACTTGGCACTAATATATCTGAAGAAAAATCAGATAAAAGAATTAAAAAAAATAAAGAAACCTCAAGAATCACGCAGGACTCTATCAAAAAAACTAACCTATGACTGACTAGAGTACCAGAAAAGGGAGGGATAACAGAAAATACAGAAATATTGAAGATTTGTCATCAGAAAATTTCCCTGTTACTGTGAAAGATGAGAAGATGCTCATTGAACTCGATATAAGGTAGATTTTAAAAGAAAGTCACCAAGACGTATTACAATCACACTTGGCAAGACCAAAGATAAAGAGAGAATTTTAAGAGCAGCTAGGGATAAACGAAAAGTCACCTACAAAGGAGAGTCAATAAGAATAAGCTTGGACTACTCGGTAGAAACTATGCAGGCAAGAAGGCAATGGGATGACTTATATAAAGCACTGATGTAAAAAAATTGCTAACCAAGAATTATCTATCCAGCAAAACTCTCTCTCAAATATGAAGGAGAAATGAGGAAATTTCCAGATAAACAGAAGTTTAGGAAATTTGTAAAAACCAAACCAAAACTACAAGAAATAATAAAGGAGTTCTCTGGTTAGAAAATCAGTAATATCAGGTATCAACCCAAGACTAGAACACTGGGTAAAGCAATCAGAAGTCAACCCAGACAGGGAAATAAAAAAATAAATCAAGATAAAAAAAATACTCAACACAGGGTAACACTGATGTTATTATGTAAAAGAAGACAATATTAAAACAATAAAGAGGGACTAAGAAATGTAGTTATAGATCTTCCATATGGAGAGGAAGATAAGGCGATACAAAGAAATAAATTTAGGTTTAAATTTAGAAAATAGAGGTAAATAATAAGGTAACCACAAAGCACACAAACCATCTTACACATCAAAATGAAATGCAAGAAAAAAAATAGAGGCTCAGTAGAAACAAAATCAACAACAAATATGAGGAAAGAACATTATATAAAGATAATACACTCAGCACACAAAATTCAGTGGGAAAAAGAAACTGTCAACAACACACAAAAAAAGACATCAAAATGATAGCACTAAATTCATACATATCCATAATTACACTGAATGTGAATGGACTAAATGCACCTATAAAGAGACAGAGAGTGGCAGAAAGGATTAAAAAACACGATCTGTCTATATGCTGCTCACAAGAGACATGCCTTAGACTGAGAGACACAAACAAACTAAAACTCAAAGATGGAAAAAAATATATCAAAGAAACAAGAATCCAAAAACACCAGCAGTGGAATAGTAATTTCTGACAAAATAGACTTTAGAGTTAAATCCATCATAAAGGATAAAGAAAGACATTATATAATGATTAATGAAACAATACAGCAAGAAGATATAACCACATTAAATATTTGTGCACCCAATGACAGGGCTGCAAGATACAGAAAACAAACTCTGTCAGCATTGAAAAGTGAGACAGCTCCACAATAATAGTAAGAGATATCAACAAGCCACTTTCGGTGAAGGACAGGAAATCCAGAAAGGAGTTCAATAAATGCACAAAAGATCTATATGCCACAATCAACCAACTTGAACTTGTAGACATATACAGAACACTCTACCCAACAGCAACCAAGTACACTTTCTTTTCTAGGGCACATGGAACATTCTGTAGAATAGACCACATATTAGGTCATAGAGCAAGCCTTAACAGAATCCAAAAAATTGAAATATTACAAAGCATCTTCTCTGATCAGAACGCTATAAAGTTGGAAATCAATAACAGAAAAAGCAGGGAAAAGAAATAAAACACTTGGAAAATGGAAAATACCCTGCTCTTAAAAAGACTGGATTCCAGAAAACATTGAGGATGGAATGAATAAAGAAATTCATAAAATCCAATGACAATGAAAACACTTCCTATCAGAACATTTGAGACACAGCAAAAGTGGTGCTCAGAGGTTGATTTATATCAATAAATGCACACATACAAAAAGAAGAAAGGGCCAAAATCAAAGAATTATCCCTACAACTTGAGGAAATAGAATGAAAGGAACAAAAGAAACCTTCAGACAACAGAAGAAAACAAATACTAAAAATTAGAGCTGAACTAAATGAAATAGAAATCAGAAAAACAACTCAAAAAATTAGTAAGACCAAAAGCTGGTGTTTTGAAAAAAATCAACAAAATTATAAACCTTTGGCCAAACTGACAAAAGAAAAAGAGCAGAGTAAGCAAATAACCTGAATAAGAAATGAGGTGGACAATATTACAACAGACCCAACTGAAATTAAAAGAATCATACCAGATTACTATGAAAAATTGCACTATAACAAATTTGAAAACCTAGAAGAAACAGACGAATTCCTGGAACCACACTACCTACCTAAACTAACACAAACAGAGTTAGAACAACTAAATAGACCCATAACAAACAAAGAGATTGAAAAGGTAATCAAAAAACTCCCAACAAGAACAACAAAAAATGCTGGCCCTGAAGGCTTCACTGCAGAGTTCTAGCAAACTTTCAGAGAAGAGTTAACACCACTACTACTAAATGTATTTCAGAGCACAGAGAAGGATGGAATACTCCCAAACTCATTCTAAGAAGCCAGCATATCCCGGATACCAAAACAAGGTAAAGACACCACAAAAAAAAAAAAAAAAAAAAGAAAGAAAGAAAATTACACACTTATTCCCCTCATGAACTTAAATGTAAAAATCCTCGACAAAATTCTAGCCAACAGAATTCAACAACATATCAAAAAAATAATTCACCATAACCAAGTGGGATTCATACCAGGTATGCAGAGATGGTTCAACATTAGAAAAACAATTCATGTACTCAATCACATCAATAAGACAAAAGACAAGAATCACATGATTTTATTGATTGATGCAGAAAAGGCATTTGACAAAGTTCAACACCCATTCATAATAAAAAAAACTCCCAGCATAATAGGAATATAAGGAAACTTCCTCAACATAATAAAGGGCATTTATACAAAGCCAATAGCCAACATCATCCTAAATGGACAGAGTCTGATAGCACTCCCCTTGAGATCTGGAACCAGACAAGGATGACCTTTATGACTGCTCTTATTCAATATTGTGCTGCAGGTCCCAGCCAGATCAATTACACTATATAAAGAAATAAAAGGCATCCAGATTGCCAAGGAAGAAGTAAAAGTATCCCTATTTGCAGATGACATGATCTTATACACAGAACACCCTAACGAATCATGAAAACTGCTGAAAATAATAGAAGAGTTGAGCAGAATATCAGGATACAAGTTAAACATACAAAAATCAGTTGGATTCCTCTACACCAACAAAGAGAACATCGCAGAGAACATCACCAAATCAATACCATTTACATTAGTCTCCAAGAAGAAAAAAATACGTAGGAATAAATCTTACCAGAGATGTAAAAGACTTATACAAAGAGAAGCAAAAAAATACTTCGCAAGAAACCAAAAGAAACCTATATAAGTGGAAAAATATACCTTACTCATTGATAGGAAGACTAAACATTATAAAAATGTCTATTCTACCAAAAGCAATCTATACATTTAATACAATTCCGATCCAAATCCCAAGGACATTCTTTAATATTAGAGATGGAGAAACAAATCACCAACTTCATATGGCAGGGAAAGAGGCCCCAGATAAGTAAAGCATTACTGAAAAAGAAGAACAAAGTGGGAGGCCTTACTCTACCTGATTTTAGAAACTATTATACCACCACAGTACTCAAAACAGCCTGGTACTGGTACAACAACAGATACATAGACCAATGGAACAGAATTGAGAATCCAGACATAAATCCATGCACATACAAGCAGTTGATATTTGACAAAGACCCCAAACAGTTAAATGGGGAAAAGACAGTCTTTTTAACAAATGGTGCTGGCATACCTGGATATCCATATGAAAATTAAAAAAAAGAAAGACCCATACCTCACTGTATGCACAAAAACGAGCTTAAAATGAATCAAAGACCTAAATATAAAATCTAAAATGAAAAAGATCATGGGAGGGAGGGGGGGCCAAGATGACTGCCTAGGTAGACGCTAACACAGATCCCTCTGGCAACAAAGACTTGGAAAACCAAGTGAATCGATCAAATACGTGACAATCTACGAACCCTGACCATCAAATGCAGAACTAAAGAGTTGACCTGAGGGACAGCGGAGTGAAAAGCCATGCCCCGAAGCAGTGACCAATTCTGGAACTGACATCGCGTGCCACAGCCTTGAGCCTTCGTTGACCTGAGGGACAGCGGAGCGAAAAGCCATGCCCCGAAGCAGTGACCAATTCTGGAACTGACATCGCGTGCCACAGCCTTGAGCCTTCGCGGTTCCCTGGTGCCAGAAAGGTGGGGCTGATTGTGGCTTACTGAGATGGGGAAAGCACGAGACACAGCTCTAACCCCTAACCCCCTGGAGTAACCTCAGTAGAGACTTGGCCAGTGCCAGCAGGCTGCACACTGATGCGGCTGACAAGAGAACAAGCAACCACGGGGAAGCACTGACTGTTTTGAGCCAGCATACCAGTCAGAAAACCTTGGCGCCGGGCTTTGGACTAAGTGCAGAGGAGCTGAGCACTGCTTCCTGAGATGGCGCAAGCACAGTATGCAGCCCTAGCCCCCTGCAGTAACCTCGGGGGAAACCAGCAAGCACACGCAGGCTGCACACTGATGCGGCTGACAGGAGGAGAAATCAACGGGAAGCAGTGACTGGTTTTGGAGCCTGGAGTGCAGCGTCCCAGCCAGAAAACCTTGGTGCTGGGCTTTGGACTAGGAGCGGAGGAGGTGATCAGGGCTTCCGGAGATGGCTCAAGCATGGGACACAGGCCTGACCCTCTGGGGCAATCCTGACCCAGCCAATGCACACAGGCTAAATGCCCTTCTGGAATCTCAGATAAATCTAACAGTCATCGCCAAGCAAGATAAATAACTTCGTCTATATATTGCCATACACTACTCTCTCTTATCCATCTTATCCCTCCCATCCCTGCCCCAGGTGGCTTCATTAACACTGGAATTTCCTGAGCAAGGGAGTGAAGTGCTCTGCGTGCTCTGTGGGTTTTTTTTTCCCCTAACCCATTCTCCTGGCCTGAGAGAAGCAGCAACTAACAACCCAGGAGGGAAAAATCCTTCCCTGACTTCCCCAAAGTGGAATAAAAATACAGAACCAGCTCCAGCCAAGTATATGAGGTCCGCAGTCTCTGGCTTTCATCCCTACAGGGAACAAGGTAGCTATTATAATTGAAAAGCAATTCTGATAGAGACCTGACTGTAATTGTTTTAGCAGAGCAGTGGAAAGACAAGTTTTCCAGGCCTGATACCTCTCTATGGATTAAACAGAGCCCTCACTGATCCACAACGGGGAACTAAGGGCTGGACCTCCACCAAACCACCTAGCCACCTGCTAAAGGGGTCTGAGGATAGTGACACCTACCAATCTTTAGAGGTACAAGCATTGGGTGCCTAAGGTACAGCTGCAGAGTTCACCCACCAAAGTGCTCTACGAAGAGAGACACACCTACCTCACTGGCACTTGGGGGAAGCCTGTCAGCATCCTGCCTCCCCCGGAATGTGACCCCCTGCTGCTACTAGAATCCAATGCACACAACTATCACCACTACTCCTCTAATAGGCGACAGTCTACACCATACACTTGGTGAACCAAAATCAGAACACAATCTATTCAAGAATACTGAATGGACTCTTAGGCTTATATATGTGGTAACAGCTTAAGCCAGCTGGTAATAGGACATAAGTGATTCAAAAGGCTACAACAATCAAGATAGTACAATCCAGTAGCCCATCTGGGTATACTGAAACAAAACAAAACAAGAAGATAGGACTCAGTGAGCAAATATAAAATAAATCATTACAATATCTTATACATGGTATGGAGACAGCAGTAGATATCAAATCACAGAAAGAAGCAGACCATGATTGCTTCCACAAATCCCAAATTAAAGAATCAAAATCTTTCCCAAATGAATTACAATCCTAGAATTCCAGATGTAGAATATAAAAAACTAATATACTTTTTCTTTTTTTTTAATATACAGAATGCTTCCAGACATCAGGGATGACCTCAGAAATGAAATCAGGCAATCTATAGAAAAAACCTAGGAACACACTGATACAGCAGTTGAAGATATCAAAAAGATTATTCAAGAACATATTGGAAAAATTAATAAGCTGTAAGAATTCATAGCATTCAGAAATCCAAAAGACTAACAGTAAAATCACAGAATTAGACAACTCAATAAGAAGCCAGAGGAGCACAATTGAGGAATTGGAATGCAGAGTGGGGGAGTTGGCGGGTAAGGCAATTGACACCGATATACAAAAATAAAACCAAACCCAGTGCCGTCGAGTTGATTCTGACTCATAGCGACCCTAAAGGACGGAGTAGAACTGCCCCCATAGAGTTTCCAAGGAGCACCTAGCAGATTCGAACAGCCGACCCTTTGGTTAGCAGCCGTAGCACGTAACCACTATGCCACTAGGGTTTCCGACACCAATATAGTTGGAGAAAAATCAGATAAAAGAATTAAATAAAATGAAGAAACCCTAAGGATCATGTGGAACTCTATCAAGAAGAATAACTTGTGGGTGATTGGAGTTCCAGAACAGGGAGGGATAACAGAAAATACAGAGAGAATAGTTGAAGATCTGTTGGCAGAAAACGTTCTTGGCATTGTGAAAGACGAAAGGATATCTATCCAAGATGCTCACTGAACCCCATACCAGATTGATCCAAAAAGAAAATCACCACGGCATATTATCATCAAACTTGCCAAAACCAAAGATAAAGAGAAAATTTTGAAAGCAGCCAGGGATAAAACAGAGGTCTCCTACAAAGGAGAATCAATAAGAATAAATTCAGACTACTCAGCACAAACCAGGCAGGCAAGTAGGCAATGTGAGGACATATATAGAGCACTGAAGGAGAAAAACTGCTAGCCAAAAATCATATCCAGCAAAACTCTCTCTCAAAGATGAAGGTGAAATTAAAACATTTACAGATAAACACAAGCTTAGAGAATCTGCAAAGACCAAACCAAAGCTACAATAATAACCAAAAGAAATTCTTTGGTCAGAAAATCAATAATATCAGATACCAACACAACACAAGGTCACAGAACAAAACATCCTGACTTCAACTCAAATAGGGAAATCACAAAAACAAAATAATATTAATTTAAAAAAGAAAAAGCTCAAAACAGGGAATCATCGAAGTTATTATGTAGAAGATTACAAAAATTAAAAAAAAAAGGGACTAAATATAGGAGGCATAGATCTTCCATATGCAGAAGAAAACAAGGCGATATAGGATGATACAAGTTAGGTTTTTACTTAGAAAAATAGGGGTAAATATTAAGGTAACCACAAAGAGGTCTAGCAATTCCATACTTCAAAATAAAAACCAAGATAAACATAACGATTCAGCAAAAATAAATTCAACTACTATGAAAAAGAGGAACACACGATTTACAAAGAAAAGCTTCTCAGCACCAAAAAGTGGAAAATTGAAATTGTCAACAATACACACAAAAGGCATCAAAATGACAGCACTAAACTCATACTTCTCTATATTAATACTGAATGTAAATGGACTAAATGCACCAATAAAGAGACAGAGTCCCAGACTGGATAAAAAAACACGAACCGTCTATATGCTGCCTACAAGAGACACACCTTAGACTTAGAGACACAAACAAACTAAAACTCAAAGGATGGAAAAAATATACCAAGCAAACAACAATCAAAAAAGAGCAGAAATGGCAATATTAATTTCTGACAAGACTTTAAAGTTAAATCCACCACAAAGGATAAAGAAGGACACTACATAATGATTAAAGGAACAATTGACCAGGAAGATACAACCATATTAAATATTTATGCACCCAACGACAGGGCTGCAAGACACAGAAAACAAACTTCAACAGAACTGAAAAGTCAGTTAGACGCCTCCACAATTATAGTAGGAGACTTCAACACACCACTTTTGGAGAAGGATAGGACTTCCAGTAAGAAGCTCAAGAGAGACACAGAAGATCTAATTGCTACAATCAACCAACTTGACCTCATAGACTTATACAGAACACTCCTCCCAACAGCTGCAAAGTATACTTTTTTTTCTAGTGCACAGGGAACATTCTCTAGAATAGAACATGTATTAGGTAATAAAAAAAGTTTGCAGAATCCAAAACATCGAAATATTACAAAGCATCTTCTCAGACCATAAGCCCATAAAAGTAGAAATCAATAACAGAAACAATAGGGAAAAGAAATCAAATACTTGGAAACTGAACAATACCCTGCTCAGAAAAGACTGGGTTATAGAAGACATTAAAGAGGGAATAAAGAAATTCATAGAATGCAACAAGAATGAAAACACTTCCTATGAAAATTTCTGGGACACAGCAAAAGCAGTGCTCAGAGGTCAATTTATATCAATAAATGCACACATCCAAAAAGAAGATAGATCCAAAATCAACAAGGCTGGCATTAATTCAAAAAAACACCAAATAATAAATGTTGGAGAGGTTGTGGAGAGATTGGAAGACTTATACACTGCTGGTGGGAATGTAAAATGGTAAAACCACTTTGGAAATCGATCTGGCTTTTCCTTAAAAAGCTAGAAATATAACTATGATACGACCCAGGAATCTTACTCCTCGGAATATATCCTAGAGAAATAAGAGCCTTTACACAAACATGTTTATTGCAGCACTGTCTACAATAGCAAAAAGCTGGAAGGAACCAAGGTGTCCATCAACGGACAAGTGGATAAATAAATTACGGTATCTTCACAGAACGGAATACTACACATCAATAAAGACCAGCGATGAATCTCTGAAACATTTCATAACATGGAGGAAAGTGGAAGGCATTATGCTGAGTGAAATTAGTCAGATGCAAAAGGACAAATATTGTGTAAGACCACTATTATAAGATCTTCAGAAATAGCTTAAACTAAGAAGAACACAGTGTTTTGTGGTTAAAAGAGGCGGGAGGTAGGGAGGGTGGGAGAGGGTTATTTACTGATTAGATAGTAGATAAGAACTACTTTAGGAGAAGGGAAGGACAACACTCAATACAGGGGAGGTCAGCGCAACTGGACTGGAACAAAAGAAAGGAAGTTTCCTAAATAAACTGAATACTTTGAAGGTCAGCAGGGCATGGGCAAGAGTTTGGGGACTATGGCTTCAGGGAACATCTAAGTCAATTGGCAAAATAAATTCTATTAAGAAAACATTCTTCATCCCACTTTGAAGTGTGCCCTCTGGGATCTTAAATGCTAACAAGCGGCCATCTAAGATGCATCAATGAGTCTTAACCCACCTGGATCAAAGGAGAACGAAGAACACCAAGGTCACATGGTAATTATGAGCCCAAGAGACAGAAAGGGCTACATGAACTAGAGACTACATCATCCTGAGATGAGAAGAACTAGATGGTGCCTGGCCACAACTGAAGACTGCCCTGACAAGGAGCACAACAGAGAACCCCTGAGGGAGCAGGAGAAAAGTGGGATGCAGACCCCAAATTCTCATAAAAAGACCAGACTTAATGGTCTGACTGAGACTAGAGGAATCCCTGCAGTCATGGTCCCCAGACCTTCTGTTGGCCCAGGACAGGAACCACTCCCGAAGCCAACTCAGCAGACATGGATTGCACTGGATAATGAGTTGGAGAGAGATGCTGATGAGGAGTGAGCTACTTGCATCGGGTGGACACTTGAGACTGTATTGGCATCCTGTCTTGAGGGGAGATTGGAGGGTAGAGGGGGTTAGAAATTGGTAAAACAGTCACGAATGGAGAGACTGGAAGGAGGAAGCGGGCTGATTCATTAGGGGGAGAGTAAGTGGGAGTATGTAGTAAGGTGTATATAAGTTTATATGTGAGAGACTGACTTGATTTGTAAACTTTCACTTAAAGCACAATAAAAAAAAAATTGTACTCTAACAAATTTGAAAACATAGAAGAAAAAGATGAATTCTTAGAAACACTACCTACCTAAACTAGCACAAACAGAGGTAGAACAACTTAGAAGATTTATAAAAAAAAAGAAGAGATTGAAAACGTAACCAAAACACTCCCAACAAAAAAAAAGACCTGGCCAGGTTGGCTTTAGTGCAGATTTCTACCAAACATTCAGAGAAGAGTTAACACCACTGCTACTAAAGGTATTTCAGAGGGCAGAAGAGGACAGAATATTCCCAAACTCATTCTATGATGCCAGCATATCCCTGATGCCAAAACCAGGTAAAGACACCACACACACACAAAAAAAATTACAGACCTATATCCCTCAAGAACTTAGACGCAAAAATCCTCAACAAAATTCTGGTCAATAGAATTCAAGAACATACCAAAAAAAAAATAAAAAATTCACCATGACAAAGTGGGATTCACACCAACTAATGCAGCAATGGTTCAACTTTACAAAAGCAATTAATGTAATTTGTCATATAAATAAAAGACAAGAATCACATGATTTTATCAATTGGTGCAGAAAAGGCATTTGACAAAGTTCAACACCCATTCATGATAAAAACTAGCAGCAAAACAGGAATAGAAGGATAAATCCTCAACATAGTAAAAGGTATTTATACAAAGCCAATAGCCAACATCATCCTACATGGAGAGAGTCTGAAACCATTCCCTTTGAGAACGGGAATCAGACAAGGATGCCCTTTTATCACCACTCTTATTCAACATTGTGCTAGTGATCATTGCCACAGGAGTTAGGCCAGATAAAGAAATATAGGGCATCCAGACAGGCAAGGAAGAAGTCAAAGTATCTCTACTTGCAGATGACATGATCTTATACACAGAAAACCCTAAACAATCCTCAAGAAAACTACTAAAACTAATAGAAGAGTTCAACAGAGTATCGGGATACAACAGAAACACACAAAAATTGGTTGGATTCCACTACACCAACGAAAAGAACATTAAAGAGGAAATCACCAGATCAATACCATTTACAGTAGCCTCCAAGAAGATAAAATACTTAGGAATAAATCTTACCAGAAATGTAAAAGACTTACACAAAGAAAACTAGAAAGCACTTCTGCAAGAAACCAAAAGAGACCTACATAAGTGGAAAAACATACCTTGCTCATGGATAGGAAGCCTTAATATTGTAAACATGTCTATTCTACCAAAAGTGATCTATAGATTTAACGCAATTCGATCCAAATTCCAATGACATTCTTTTATGAGATGGAGAAACAAATCGCCAACTTCATTCGGAAGGGAAATAGGTCCCAGATAGGTAAGGCGTTACTGAAAAAGAACAAAGTGGGAGGCCTCACTCTACCTGAGTTTAGAAACTATTATACAGCCACAGTAGTCAAAACAGCCTGGTACTAGTACAACAACATACGTATAGACCAATGGAACAGAATTGAGAATCCAGACATAAATCCATCCACATGTCATCACTTGATATTTGACAAAGGCCCAAAACAGTTAAATGGGGAAAAGACAGTCTTTTTATCAAATGGTGCTGGCATAACTGGATATCCATCTGCAAAAAAATGAAACAAGACCCATGGCTCACTCCATGCACAAAAACGAGCTCAAAATGGATTAAAGACCTAAATATAAAATCTGAAATGATAAAGTCATGGAAGAAAAAATAGGGACAATGCTAGGAGCCCTAATACATGACATAAACAGTACACAAAACATCACTAACAATGCAGAAGAGAAACTAGATAACTGGGAGCTCCTGAAAATCAAACACCTATGCTCATCCAAAGACTTCACCAAAAGATTAAAAAGATTATCTACAGACCAGGAAAAAGTTTTTAGCTACGACATTTCCGATCAGCACCTGATCTCTAAAATCTACGTGATACTGCAAAAGCTGCAAAAAGACAAATAACTCAATTAAAAAATGGGCAAAAGATATGAATAGACACTTGACTAAAGAAGACATTCAGGTAGTTAACAGATATATGAGGAAATGCTCAGAATCATTAGCCACTAGAGAAATGCAAATCAAAACTACAATGAGATTTCATCTCGTTCCAACAAGGTTGGCATTCAGCCAAAAAAAAAAAACAAAACAAATGTTGGAGAGGCTTTGGAGAGATTGGAACACTTATATACTGGTAGTGGGAAAGCAAAATGGTATAACCACTTTGGAAATCCTTTTGGCGCTTCCTTAAAATGTTAGAAATATAACTACCATGCAATACAGCAACCCCACTCCTTGGAATATATCCTAGAGAAATAAGAGCCTTTACACGAACAGAGATATGCACACCCATGTTCATTGCAGCACTGTTTACTATAGCAAAAAGATGGAAGCAACAAGGTGCCCATCAATGCATGAGTGGATAAATAAATTATGGTATATTCACACAATGGAATACTACACATCAATAAAGAACAGTGATGAATCTTTGAAACATTTTATAACATGGAGGAATCTGGAAGGCATTATGCTGAGTGAAATTAGTCAGTTGCAAATGGACAAATATTGTATGAGACCACTATTATAAGAACTCAGGAAATAGTTTAAACAGAGAAGAAAATATTCTTTGATAGTTAAGAGATGGGGGAGGCAGGGAGGGTAGGAGAGCAGTATTCACTAATTAGATAGATAAAAACTACTTTAGGTGACGGGAAAGACAACACACAATACAGGAGAGGTCAGCACAACTGGACTAAACCAAAAGCAAAGAAGTTTTCTGAATGAACTGAATGCTTCGAAGGCCAGCGTAGCAGGGGCAAGGGGTTGTGGACCATGGTTTCAGGGGCCATCTAAGTCAATTGGCATAATAAAATCTATTAAGAAAACATTCTGCATCCCACTTTGAATAGTGGCATCTGGGGTCTTAAACGCAAGCCCAGCTGGATCAAAGGAGTATGAAGAACACCAAGGATACAAGGCGATTACGAGCCTAAGAGACAGAAAGGGCCACATAAACCAGAGACTACATCAATCTGAGTGAGACCAGACGAACTAGATGGTGCCAGGCTACAACCGATGATTGCCCTGACAGGGAACACAACAGAGAACCCCTGAGGGAGCAGGAGAGCAGTGGGATGCAGACCCCAAATTCTCATAAAAAGACCAGACTTAATGGTCTGACTGAGACTAGAAGGATCCCAGTAGTCATGGCCCCCAGACCTTCTGTTGGCCCAGAACAGGAACCATTCCCAAAGTCAACTCTTCAGACAGGAATTGGGTTGGAAAATGGGTTGGAGAGGGAAGCTGGTGATGAGTGAGCTTCTTGGATCAGGTGCACACTTGAGACTATGTTGGCATCTCCTGCCTGGAGGGGAGATGAGAGGGTAGAGGGGGTTACAAGCGGGCAAAATGGACATGAAAAGAGATAGTGGAGGGTGGGTGTGGGCTGTCTTATTAGGGGGAGAGCAACTGCAAGTATGTAGCAAGGTGTATACAAGTTTTTGTGGGAGAGACTGACTTGATTTGTAAACTCTCACTTAAAGTACAATATAAATTAAAAACGAAAAATATGATTGCCAAAGAAATGTCAATGATAGATATGGCTATCAAAATGCTTTTTTGCAGGTACCTCCAAAAAAAGCATTAAAGAGATTAAACTTAAAAGTATAAGAAAAAAATCTACAAGATAGATATTTTAAGTATCTTGTAGATTTTTTTATAAGGAACTCACAAATTACTTAACAAAATACTAATATTTCAAAAGACAAAATAAGCAAAGGAGATTTTTAAAAATCAGAAAGGTGAATAGCTTTTAAGCCACTTAAAAAAAAATGGTTTCATCTCAATAAAAGGAAAGCAATTGTTAATATATATACTATACTTGGTTTTGATCACTTAAACTTGCTAAATTTTTGGCAAAATTACAAACAAGCAAAAAGTAGAGCGCTGTTGAGTGCTCATTTCAACAAAGACTCTAGCATGGGATTTAGACAGCCATAACCTTTTAGGAATTAATTGTGACAATGTGTATCAAGAATCTTAAAAATATTCAGTACCTCAAAACCCAAACCAAATCCATAGCCATCAAGTCGATTCCGACTCATAGTGACCCTATACCACAGAGTAGAACTGTTCCATGGGGTGTCCACGGGTCAGCTGGTGGATTCAAACTGCTGACCTTTTGTTTAGCAGGCATAGCACTTAACCACTACACCATAAGGGTTTCCACTACTCAGTAACATCTTCTGTTAATTTAGATGCTATTTCATATTTGCAAAGGCCACCATTTGCAAAGGTCACCATTCCCATTTCCACCTTTTGGGTTTATTCCTGGTCTTCATTCTTGCTGAGCGCCCACTAAGTAGGATGTTGTGTGAGTAGATGACCACACAGTAGGGAACAGGACTTGTACTAATTCATCTTTCTCCCCTCCCCTCCTTACACTCAGCAGGGAGAGAGACCAGTGCCAGGCAATAACCACACAGCTTGGAAAAGGGCAGTGTAAAGACAAATACAGGAAACTATGAGGAGAAGCAGGCACCCCACAGTCAGTCTTGAAAGGCTGAAGGAGTCTAAGAAGAAGTAAAAACAAAACAGAACTGAAAGATTAAGGAGAAGTGCACTAAGCAATAGTGGGAGGCAGAGTATTCCAGGCTAAGGGAAGAGTGTGAGAAGACCCCAGGGCTGATGGCTGGAAGAGGGATGTTGTTGTTGTGCAACGTTGAGTCAATTCTGAAATATAGTGACCCTATAGGACAGAATAGAACTACCTCATAGGGTGGTTTCCAAGGAGCAGCTGGTGGATTTGAACTGCCAACCATTTGGTTAGCAGCCTGAGCTCTTAACCACTTGGCTAGCAGGGCTCTGAAAGAGGGATAAGAAAGGACATAGCACAAACTGAAAATTGCAGTATGGCTGGAGAGTAGGGTGCGGGCGTGAGAGAGATAAGCCAGACAGGAGACATAATTACATAGAGCCTGTTGAGTTTTAAATTTATTCCAAGAACAGTTATGACCCTTCAAAGGGTATTTAAGCAAAGATGTCACCTATTCTCAAACTATAAGTGTGGTTTCTTCCTCTAGATGACTGATTAACCAAAGCAGGCTGAAACCACCTCCAGTTCCCCAAAGCTATAATCTTCTACTGTCACAGAGTTCAGGCCTCCCAATTAGTGGACCAAGCGCAAAATCAACTATGCTCTTAGCAAGAAGACACATTCTCTGGTCTCCTTGTTTCATGACCCATACAGCCACAATGGGCCCAATGCATTGCTGTAAACAAAGATAGATTTCTAGCCTTAATATGGTCACCTCTAGCTTCAGGAGCAACTAGATATTTTAAGTCAATTCCAAATAATACATATTATTCCAAATATATTTATAATATAATAAAGTTGGTTTCCATTTGGAAATAAGTCAATTCGATTACAAGCATAAACCATTGTTATGTTTTAATGTACTAAAATGATTAAATATTATAATTTTAGTATTTCTTCATTGAAATTTTTTAATTCTTTAAAAAAATAAGGAGTGTATTTTTAAGATTGTTTTACTAAAGGGACTTGGTAACAGTATTTGCCATTATTTTGGGTATAAGTAACATAGGAAAATAACAATAAATATCTATATAGTAATTTCTGGAGTTTTATGTGTTATAGGTAGGGAGAATACAGTATTTACAAATGTACAGCAAAGGCTAGAGTAAATCTTAAACTTATATATTGCATTATATATAACAAATATTCTATTAAAATTGGCACACTGTCATGACTGAATGATGTTATGCCAAAATATAAATATTTTAAGTGATATTTAGATTAATAAAGTATATTTAAGACATCATTAAAATAAAAGTATTTTGGAAACATTCATCCATCTGGTTATGAAAACCACAATCAACACTCCTTCCTCTCTTTCTTTGTCTTGCTAACCACAAGCCTTTTGAGCAGCATTTTTCAGGAAGTCACAGCAGGTAGTGGCTCCATCCGCTGAACTGGCCCAAGCTACACCTTGAAGCATGTGCAGATTGAAGAAATCACATCCTTTGACTAACCCCCCCCCCCCCGCCCCTTCCCGGACCGATTATCACCGGAAGAAATGATATTTCCCAGTCCATGACTTTACCCGATTCCATTTTAGAAGCAAGGGGTCCCACTATACGCACATTGGGCAGAAGATGATTTAGCATCCGGACCCCCAAATGGGCATGGGAGGGCTAAAGGGGGGGAGTTCCGGGTACCAAGCCCAACCCCTTATGCCATTGGAAACAAAAAGCTCCCAGCCCCCTTAGTCAGCGAGCACGTGGCCTTAAGGTCTCTAGACCCCGAGCTCCGTGTATGCGCAGACAATAAACTTGCCACTTTGTTTCCCTTGCGATCAGTGTCCCTCTTATTTCATCCGGCTAATAAGGCAGGACAAGAACCCGAGTGGTGTTTGGTTACACTTACACTAAGAAGAAAGTCTAGCACAAGTAAATACAAAAAGTGTTTCATTCAGTATGTAAGTGTAGAAATGTGTGAACTAAACAAATTTTTAGTTAACTAGTTCAGACTGTTTATAGAATGTTATCTGATTGCCTGACAGGAATCTCTGCCAAAAATGCTTTCCAAACTTTGCATACAGAGAGAAAGTGCTGGTATTTTCTCCAATTTAGCGTCACTTTAAGTCTTATTCCTTGAAATTCCAGGTTAAGGCATTGTTTGCTATAAGGGCTGTAACTGGGTAATGCTAAAGAAAAATTATTCACTCTAACCCTGTACTCTGGTGGGACGGGGTATATCTGCATGTGAATGCTCTGAACAGCAGGGAGACAGGGACTAGGAAGAGGTAAGCAGAACTGAGTTCCTTGTCTGAAGTACACAAACTTTGGGAAAAGTTATTGGGTCAGAAGCTCTGCAAGTGAAATCCCAGGTGGCCAGCAGGCAAAAATTATTCCTCTACTACTTTTGCCATTTTCCTAGAATAAATGATGAATATAACTAAAATGAACAACACAAAATTCAAGGTCTCAACAACCTAGTGTGCTTATAAAAAGAAGAAAATAAAAATAGACCCAAAAGTTTGGAAAAAAAGTAATAGGTTTGAAAGTGTAAGTTTAATACCTACATCCAAAAAAAAATGGCTATTTATTTTCTTTTTCCTTCATTCTACTATGTTCAGCTTGTGTCTCTTCCTTTGCTAATTCAGAAAGACAAAATGGTTAAACAAGACTGGTTTTACCCCTTGCCTTTGAAGGGCTTTCTAACAACGTGTTCAGAAAAAGACTTTGTTCTCAAAAAATATTGGATCCTCCACTTTTGTTATAAAAGGATTTGACCCACACAACCTACCATAACACAAGACATTTCATAAAACTGATGCTTAAAACTTTACTCGTAAAAAAAAAATTAAATATAAAAGTATACTAAAATGGCAAACTTTTTGTTCTATGTTTGACCATAATAAAAACAAACAAACAATATCCTCACCTTTTCTCTTTGGGGACTTTTTGCAATAATAATACAAATATTAAAACACTAAGTGAAATTACATACAGACAATAGCTGCTAAAACATTTTAGATAATTAGTCATGTTAGAGCAAGAAAATTTTATGAATATCTAATCTAACTCCTTCCCCTTAAAGCTAAGGGCAAGTGAGGGCTAGTGAAGTGAAGTGACTTGTTCAAAGTTGTCCAAGCCAGGGATTCCCATATCTGTGTTTGTGTGGTTTTTTGTTTTGTTTGTTTTTTCTTC
The DNA here is from genome assembly GCF_030014295.1 of Loxodonta africana. NCBI lineage: Eukaryota > Metazoa > Chordata > Mammalia > Proboscidea > Elephantidae > Loxodonta > Loxodonta africana. Next base: position 52,309,049 of record NC_087353.1, read on the forward strand.
TACAGAGGACAGCACCCACTTAAACTCTTGAAAGAATGGAATAATATTTCCTATTTATTATTTCTAAGATAAACAAGGGGTCCTCATTATCACAGTGTTCATTTTATGAGACACCACATTCACTAAATGTATAGGAAGAAAAAGTCATCGTTACTTGAAAATATTCACTAATGAATTGATCACTTACAACATTAGTATCCAAACACTCTTCCAGTCGTAATTTAAAAACCCATCCCCATTCATTAGTCAATCTCTGATTATCAGAGGATGTAATTCAATTACAAACTGGGTTGCAAACATAAAGATACCAGATTTTCCTAAGACCCTGACAGTGAGGTGGAAGAACTATCTGAGTCACATCCAATGCCATTGACAAATGAGAATCTGGCAGAGTAAGACCAATTAACAACTGAAAAACAGAAAATTAACTCAGAGGCTTCAAATGAAAATTATTTTAATATAAAAATGTTGGCAGGAGAGACCTGCCAAAATCTTAATTATCCATGAAATACTTTTATAAAACAACTGTTCTTTGACACTCAAACAGGAGGTAAAAGATCACATACTGTGTATTGTACAATTTAAGTGGAAAAAAATACATAAAACCCCGTGATTCATTCTTTAGTCATTTAAAGAATGAGAATATAATTGCAACTATAACCTAAATTTTGTTAAATATAAAATAAGCTGCATTTCAATAATTTTAATTTCTCTTTTAAGTTAAAAATAAAATTCTCTTTTACTCCTTTTAACAGATCCCCATTCAACTAACTCACCAGATTGACTGGTACTCTCCAACCCCTCTGAACACCGGTAGACTACTTTCTATTTTCTGCACTTCTGTTCACAGCAACTGAGTCATTTGCTTTCCAATAATTTTACCTCTTTTTGTTCTAAACCTTCTTTTCCAGGTATACTTACAATTTTAATAAGATACGTAAAGTTTGATGAATTCTGTATTTAAAACTCAGTTCCTAAAAGAACAAAGTTTAGTGATCTGTAAAGGCCCCATGTTGATTAATCACTATAAAAATTGCTGCCAAATTAGGTATGATGATAGAATAAACATTGTAATATTCATGTACTTATACCCTGTCACTAAGAAATTATTAGATGATTGACTTACACCTCAAATATTACAGAAAAGCTAAAGTAATTTCTTGAGGTACACTTTCTGAGAAAAAAATTCCATATCAGTGAATTTGTAATCTAATTTATAAGAAGTTACCTTCAAAATGTATGCCATTAAAAAAAAAGAAAGAAAGAAAATAGGGGACCCAGATACAGAAGAAAAAAAAAATTACAGTACCTGCCTATAGCTTTGTAGTTAAAAATTTCAAAAAAGCCACCACATAAATAAAAGGAAAGAAAAGAATCACATGATCATCTCACTTGATGCAGAAAAGGCATTCAACAAAGTCCAGCACGCATTCCTGATAAAGCTCTCAATAAAATAGGTATAGAATGGAAATTTCTCAACGTAATAAAGGGCATCTATGCAAAACCAATGGCCATCAACATTCTCAATGGAGAGAGGCTGAAAACATTCCCCTTGAGAACAGGAACATGATAGGGGGACTCACAGCCTCAGAACCTGACAAAGTCAAAACAGCCTGGCACTGGTACAACGACAGGTATATTGACCAATGGAACAGAATTGAGGACCCAGATGTAAATCCATCCACCTATGGTTACCTGATCTTTGACAAGGGCCCAAAGTCCATCAAATGGGGAAAAGACAGTCTTTTTAACAAATGGTGCTGGCAAAACTGGATGCCCATCTGCTAAAAAAAAAAGAAACAGGAGCCATACCTCACACCATATACAAAAACTAACTCAAAGTGAATCAAATACCTAAATATAAACCCCAAAACCATGAAGTTCATAGAAGAAAAAATAGGATCAACACTACAGGCCCTAATACACGGCATTATCAGGATACAAATCACAGTCAACAACATACGAGCTCCAGAGGATAAGCTAGAAAACTGGGATCTTCTAAAAATTAAATACTTATGCTCATCAAAAGACTTTACCAGAAGAGTAAAAAGAGAATCTACAGACTGGAAACAAATTTTTGGCTGTTACAAATCAGACAAAGGTCTAATCTCTAAAATCTGCAAGAAAATCCAACACCTCTACAACAAAAAGACAAATAATCTAATTAAAAAATGGGCAAAGATATGAACAGACACTTCACCAAGGAAGACATTCAAGTAGCCAACAGATACATGAGGAAATGCTCACAATCTCTAGCCATCAGAGAAATGCAAATCAAAACCACAATGAGATACCATCTCACTCCGGAATTACTGGCATGAATCAATAAAACAAAATAACAAATGTTAGAGAGGATGCGGTGAGATCAGAACTCTTATGCACTGCTGGTGGGAATGCAAAATGATACAACCTTTTTGGAAAACAATATGGCACTTCCTTGGAAAGCTAGAAATAGAAATACCATATGAACCAGCAATCCCACTCCTAGGAATATATCCTAGAGAAATAAGAGCTGTCACACGAATAGATACATGTACACCCATGTTCACTGCAGCATTGTTCACAATAGTGAAAAGATGGAAACAGCCTAGATGCCCATCAACAGATGAACGGATAAACAAACTGTGGTACATACACACAATGGAGTGTTACACAATGCTAAAGAACAAGGATGAATCTGTGAGGCATCTCATAACACAGATGGATCTAGAGGACATTATGCTGAGTGAAATGTCAGGAATAGAAGGACAAATATTGTATGAGACCACTACTATAAAAACTCATGAAAAGGTTTACATACAAAAAGAAACAATATTTGATGGTTACAAGGGGGGAGAAAGGTGGGGACTTAATAGACAATAGATAACTTGTAACTTTGGTGAAGGGTAATACTGGGGAAGCCAGCACAACATGTACAAGGCAAGTCCATGGTAGCTCCACAGATACATCCAAGCTCCCCAAGGGACTGAATTGCTGGGCTGAGGGCTGTGGGGACTATGGTCTCAGGGAACATCTAGCTCAACTGGCATAACAGAGTTTATAAAGAATATGTTCTTGGTGAGTAGCGTCTGGGGACTTAAAAGCCTATGAGTGGCCATCTAGGATACTCCACTGGTCTCATCCCTTCGGAAGCAAGGAAGAATGAAGAAAACTAAAGACATAAGGGAAAGATTAGTCCAAAGGACTATTGACCACATCTACCATGGCCTCCACCTGACTGAGTCCAGTACAATCAGATGGTGCCTGGCTAACACCACTGACTGCTCTGACAGGAATCACAACAGAAGGTCCCAGACAGGGCTAGAGAAAAATGTAGAACAAAATTCTAACTCAAAAAGAAAGACCAGACTTGCTGGCCTGACAGAGACTGGAGAAATCCTGAAAGTATGGCCCCTGGACACCCTTTCAGCTCAGTAATGAGGCCACTCCTGAGGTTCACCCTTCAGCTAAAGATTAAACAGTCCCATGGAACAAAACAAGACTAAATAGGTGCACCAGCCCTGGAACAGGACTGGAAGGTAGGATGGAACAGGTTAGCTGGTAATAGTGAACCCAGGGTTGAAAAGGGAGAGTGTTGACATGTTGTGTGGTTGTTAAACAATGTCATACGACAATGTGTGTACTGTTTGACGAGAAACTAGTTTGTTCTGTAAACCATCTAAAGTTCAATTAAAAAAAAGAACCTCACGGATAGGAAACTTAGGAGGCACTGAGTTTATGTTAATGGGGGAGGAACAACTCAGAAAAGGAGGGTATGAATGGTTGTACAACTTGAAGAATGTAATCAATGTCACTGAATTGTACATATAGAAAACAGAATTGACATAATGTTCTGCTATGTATATCCTCAAAATGACAGTAACAAAAATTTCAAAAAAGTAGCTAACTTTTATGTTATAGCAACTGAACAAACTCTAGAGGTTTTGAAAATACAGTACGTTGACTTGTAGTCACAATGGTAAAATCTAGATGTTGTGGTGAGATGTTGTAGCAACCTATTTTATCCAAATGCATACCAACAATCAATGAAACATTTTCAAAAATGAAACTCAAAAAGGCTTACCTGAGTTCAAAAATAAACATCTCTGATGACCGCAATGAAACAAAAATGTAAACTGCTGGGTGGGGTTGACGTCACAGGCCTCCTTAAGAGCAGGTCTATAAACCAGCAGTTGGCCTTGGGAGTTAAGCTCAGGGGTTTATTTTAGACCTATAAGGGTAGAGGGCCTAGAAAAATTCTGATGTCACTTGTAACTGAATCAAGCCACGAGCTATTCCATTGACTACACAGATATATACCCAATGTCAACATAATCCAGCCTCATTCTGAAACGGGAGACTTTCAAAAGTAGATAGAGGCAAAAATAAAACCAACAGAGATTAACAAACTCATCACAAAGGGAGAAAGAGAAAAGTGAAATACATGACAACTAAAAAACACAAGAGAAAAAATGTTTTCTCTAGAAATGAACCAGTAGCAACAATGAGGTAGAATGAGACAGTGCTAGTTGAAGATCTGCTTCCCAGTCCTCCTACTGGTATCATTGAGGTGACAGGAGAAAATGCTGAAGGTGGCAATCATTTTGGGATAAAACCCTATTTAACTTCTACCCTTCCCCATCCTCCCTGAGCCAGAGGGAGAAACTTGGATATGGGCTAGAGTAGACCAGCAGGTACGTCTCAGTGAAAGAGCACTAGGTTTATCACCCTAGAACCTTAATTGGTGTGGCCAAGAGGACTATCTCTTACAGCATTTTTACTGAAAGACAAAAATAGGGAGCTCAACAGCTTGTAAAGACTATTTTTCAACTCAGAACAACTCAGTTTATGGAGCAAACCTGGGGAGATCCCTTTATGTATGAAAATAATAACGGTGCCCTGGGGCCATTTTATGAGTCTAAATTCATGGCAGTGGGTTTAGGTTTTTGTTTGTTTGGGGGGTAGTATCTTTACCTAACCATCTAAAGCCCTATACCTATGCAGATAAAAAGATACTGGAACTTCCTGTTATCCTTAGGTGGGAGCTTGGATTAAATCTTCTTAGAAAATCATGATAAGGGGTTACTTTTGGTAGAGTTTAAAATGCTCCTAATAGCACATGTCATTTACACCATGAGCTAAAGGAGCTTTAGTGAGCTGGCCTAGAAACCAAGGATCTTTGACGTCATTGTTTATTAGGGAGGTTGCTACTGAAGCTCCAAGCAACCAATATACTGACAAACCTTGGGAATACAATTCATCCTCATGTTGGCTTGTTTTTCTTTTATTGCTTCAATGCATCTACTGATAAGGCCTAGCTTTAAGTTAAACTTTACTGTTACTTATTCTGTATAAAACTTTTAGTAAAGTCTCAAATACAGTGGTCAGTAATTCAATTTTTAATAACATCTTTTCAATAAAATTTTTGCTCCCAACATTCCAGTTAAGTCTAGGTCAACATGCAGTTCTAGACTTGAGTTGAAAATGTGTGAATAAAATGGCAATCAACTGGACCTACCACACCAAAGCAAAATTAATTACAAAATAAATGCTGCATAGTAAAGGCAAAATATCTTTTAAATTAAGTGTCCAAATAAATCTTTAAAATGAATATCCAAAATAACTATACTGAAACTTAAAAATAATTAAATCTTGAGATGCCAATACTCCCAATTAGACCCGTTACAACATTTTCTATGGCTTTTAAATCACAAACATATTACTAATAGTATTATAAATTGCATATAAATGCAATTTGAAATCAATTTTAAGTCAACTGTCTAATCTTCTTTATTACATTGCTATATTTTTAGAAGCATTCATATCATGGTTTGTTATGCTCAAAACTAAACCTAAGGTAAATTTTGTCAATAATCCTTAGAAAACTACAATGGAACAGATATTATTGGTTCTATTTGATACAGGAGGAAGGATATTGAGACAGTTTTCTGTACTTATCTACAATCACACAGGTAACAACTGGTAGAGCCAAGATTCAAATCCAAGTCATTCTAACTCCAAGCTCATGTTTTAACAACCCCTATTAGTTTTATTTTTTAAATGCCTTTTTTGAAGTATGGAGCCCTGGTGGTGCAGTGGTTAAAGTACTAGGCTGCTTAACCAAAAGTTCGATGGTTCAAGCCCACCAGCCACTCCAAGGGAGAAAGATGTGTGGGCAGTCAGTCTGCTTCCATAAAGATCACAGCCTTGGAAGCTCTATGGGGCCATTCTACACTGTCCTGTAGGGTTGTTATGAGTCAGAATGGACTCTACCACAGTGGGTTTTGGTTTTGGGTTATTGAAGTATCATTTGCAGACCACAAAATCCATCCTTTATAAGTGTCAATTGAATGATTTTAAGTAAATTCACACAGTTTTACACACATCAGCACAATTCATTCTAGGTCATTTCCATCACTCCAAAAGGATCCTTGTGCACATTTGCTGTTACTCTTCATTTCCACCCCCAGCCCCAGGCAATCTGGACATTTGATATAGATGCAATTATATAATATGTGGACTTTGGCCTCTGGCTTATTCAACTTAGCATAATGTTGAGATTCATTCATGGTGTGGCATGGTGTATTAATTCTTTTATTGTTCATTCCCCATTAGTTTTATTCAGGGAAGATGGCCTCATATTTGAAGAGAAATAAAAATGTATTAACACAAAGATCTGAGATCTACTTACGCAATGAAAACATTTCCTTTGCACAGCATTTCTTTTCACCATTTCAGTCTGGAGATCTTTATCATTTAATGTGGCTTTTCCAAGGATATCTTTACTTATTGAAACACTGGTGCCATAGTTGTTAAGAGATACAGCTGCTAACCAAAAGGCTAGCAATTCGAATCCACTAGACACTCCTTGGAAACTGGATGGGGCAGTTCTACTAGCTATGAGTTGGAATCGACTTGATGGCAAAGAGTTTGATTTTTGGTGTGCCATGAACCCAGTCTGAAAGCACTAGTAATCTATGTTAAAAAAAAAAAAGTGCTTTGAGCACATTACTTTTATATTCTGAAAAGCTCCCAAGTATCTCTAGAATTAAGTCCAAACTCCTAAACTCATTAGGTTGTTTTATCCAGATTTCTTGTCGAGCCCTTTTCTCCCTTTCCTAATTTTGCTAACCCTCCTTCTTTTGGTCAGACTTCTCTTATGACTGATCCCCTACCTGCTTCATTTCCATACTGTTCCCCTATTCTCAGGTTCTACCCAAATTCTACCTTCTATCTTGCTCCAACCTTGCCACTTCAGCCCCATATTCTCTCTCTCTCTTCTCTCAACTCTTTAACAATTACTTCCCATATCGACATTTACTCACAAAAATTATTTTATATGGAAGAATTTAATCTTCCCAAGGAGTAAGCCACTGGTGTCAAGTTGATTTCAACTCACAGTGACCCTATAGGGTTTCCAAGACTGTAAATTTCTATAGTCCTATCTTTCTCCACGTTGCCACTGCTGGTTTCAAACTACGTACCTTTCTCTGTTAGCAGTCCAGTGTTTTAACCAATGTGCCACCAGTGCTCCCAAGAAGTGAAATTACTTAAATCCAGGAACTATATCTTCTCGTGTGAGCTATTTGATGGCGGGATTCATGTCTGTTTTTGTTTTTTAGGACTATTCCCCAAGTCAATATTTTGCAAATAGCAATGTTCAAAAATCTATTAAATGAGACATTTTTATATCCCCTACGTAGCCAGAATAATGAAGGCATAATATACAATTGACTAATTAATAAAGCAGTTTGTAGAGGTGGAACCAAGATGGTGGAATAGACAGACATTTCAGGCGAGCCCTCTTTACAACAAAGACCTGAAAAAACAAGTGAAACGAGCATATTTATGACAAGCTAGGAGCCGTGAACATCAGAGGCAAGCTTAGAAAACAAACTGAGAGGCAGGGGGAGGAAGAGACGGTTCAGAAGTGGACAGGAGTTACTGGACTTGAATCGCAGGGAGCCCTCAGACACCATTCTGGGGAGCAGCAATGGTGGACTGGTACTAGCGTTCAGCCACAGTTTCCTCAGGGAGAAGCAGCCAGCCACTCAGCCTACTCACACCTCTGCAACCAGAGAAAAACGGTGCTCTTGGCAAAAGCTAAGTACTTGTGTATGTTTTACCACGCTCCTCGCCCCCCCTTCCAAGCTGCCTTCAGCAGCCGACTTCCCTGGGCCTGAGATAGGCCCTACTGAGCACCTAGAGCCATTCTCCCGGCTTCAGTGAAGGAATAAATTTGCAATTACGGGAAAAGATAATTTGCCAGATTCACCAAACGGGGGAGCTCAGGACAGAAGCGGCTCCTGTTCAGGCATAAAAGATCCATGGACTTTGAGCAACTTTCCCCTCTGCATGGACCTGTGTGGGCCTATTTCAGGAGAATAGGTCCTTTTTGGCAGACTCCAACCATTTCACCTGTGGGGCAGTGAGGTGGGTGTTTGATGTTTGAAATTGCTTTGCCTATTAAACAGGGTCCTCACCTACCCATATCAGGGGCATAAGGACTGGTGGCTTCACTCAGGTCACCCAGCGACCTGCAAGAGGGGTCCAAGGATAACTGGTACCTCCCAGTTCTTACAAAAATATTGCATGACTATGGTTCATCTGCAGAACCCATCCACCTGTACGCTCTAGAGAACAGGCACATGCTTTCCTCAGAGACATGTAGGGGATGATTTTCAGCCCCCTGGCTTGTTCAGAGTGTGAGCCCCTGCTGCAACCAGATACCAGTACCTACACCAAACACCAATCACCCTTGCCCCTCTAAGAATGTAGGACAGAGCATGTACCACACACTTGATGATCAGCTACCTGGAAACCTGAGCTGAATTCATACAAGAAAACTGAATGGACTCCTAGACTGATACACCTGATAACAGCTCTAGCCATCTCGGGACAGGACGTCAGAGCTCCAAAGGTGAAAATAATCAAGCTAGCTCACTCAAACAACCCATTTGGGCATATCAAAACAAAACAAAGCAAGAAGCTGTGACACAGTAAGTAAAATGTAAAATAAACTAATACAATAACTTATAGATGGCTCAGAGACAACAGTCACTATCAAGTCACATAAAGAAACAGACCATGATCACCTCAATAAGCTCTCAAAACAAAGAATCCAGGGATCTTCCAGATGAAAGTGGCTTCCTGGAATTACCAGAGGCAGAATACAAAAGATTAATATACAGAACTCTTCAAGACATCGGGAAGGAAAGGAGGCAATACGCAGAACGAGCCAAGGAACACACAGATAAAGCAACTGAAAAAATTAGAAAGATTATTCAGGAACATAATGAAAAGTTTAATAAGCTGGAAATATCCACAGACAGACAGCAATCAGAAACTCAGAAGATTAACAATAAAATTACAGAAGTAGGCAACTCAATAGAAAACCAGAGAAGCAGATTTGAGGAAGTGGAAGCAGAATTTCAGAACTTGAAGATAAAGCACTCGGCACTAATGTATTTGAAGAAAAATCAGATAAAAGAATTAAAAACAAAACAACAACAAAAAAACAAAGAAACCTTAAGAATCATGTGGGACTCTATCAAGAGAAATAAGCTACAAGTGATTGGAGTACCAGAACAGGGAGGGACAACAGAAAACACAGACAGAATTGTTGAAAATTTATTGGCAGAAAACTTCCCTGATATTATGAAAGATGAGAACATACCTATGCAAGATGCTCATCAAACTCCACATTAAGTAGATGTTAAAAGAAAGTCACCAAGACATATTATAATCAAACTTGCCAAAACCAAAGATAGAATTTTAAGAGCAGCCAGGGATAAACGAAAAGTCACCCACAAAGGAGAGCCAATAAGAATAAGCTCGGACTACTCGGCAGAAACCATGCAGGCAAGAAGGCAATGGGATAGCTTATTTTAAAAATTAATGGAAAAAAATTGCCAGCCAAGAACCATATATCCAGCAAAACTCTCTCAAATATGAAGATGAAATTAGGACATTTCCAGATAAACAGAAGTTTAGAGAATTCGTAAAAACCAAACCAAAACTGCAAGAAATACTAGAGGGAGTTCTTTGCTTAGAAAATCAATAATATCAGGTATCAACCCAGGACTAGAACACTGGGCAGAGCAATCAGAAGTCAACCCAGACAGGGAGAAAATAAAAACAAGATAATGAAGCAGCTTGTTTCTCTTCAACTCTCAAACAAGAAGTGAACAAAGGAATACTTTGACTTTCTTATCACCTCTCTAACATCAAAAGAGTTAAAGACGATTCCCAAGAAATGTGTGCCAACCTTTTAGCTGTACCATTAGACAGAGTATTATTTCAGGATTGAGATGAAAAAAGTTTAAAACCACAGTAGAGGCTACCTACACAGGAAGCTTCGTCACTGCCAAACAGTTCTGGCACCTTAACAAAGTAAGAGATGCTCAGGTTTAATTTCCAGTCCAGCCGGAATTTCATTTCCTTCCAGTCATAAAACAGAGGTTACCCTGGAAAAGAAAAATGACACATGGAAGAAAAATGACAGATTTCTATTCCCTGACAAAATGATAGGGGCTCTGGTGGCACAGTGGTTAAGAGTTTGGCTGCCAACCAAAAGGTCAGCAGTTCGAATTCACCAGCCACTCTTTGGAAACCCTATGAAGCAGTTCTACTCTGTCCTATAGGGTACCTATGTCATTTTGACAAAATGACAAAGCCTTATTTAAATATGTTGCTGGAAATCAGGAAGAGTGACATTGAGTTACTGGTTTTCCACAGATAAAATATCCTTCTAGATTTGTAATCAGGACTTTATATTTTCTCCTCATCACATTCTTTCGTTGGCACACTGGCCTTTCACCAAACTACAGAGAAACATACTGAAAAGTCAAAACATTTTTCTAACTTTAAAATATCAACAAAGTGTTACTTATACTCAAGACCACTCCATCTTCTGACATCCTTGTTGCTTGTAGTGGAAGCAACAATCTCACGGTGAAGCAGGCTTAAACCTGGATATCATCTTTTTCTTTTCTTCTTTCAAGTCCTCTTTTTTCAATGCCTCTTATACTACGTCCCCTTTACTGAGCATCTACTACATGCTGGGAGCTGTGCCATATGTAGGAGATCCAACAGTGAAACAGGACAGACACAATGCCTGAAGCATACAGCTTTTAGTCCAATTCATCTCACAGAAATTCTTTACAGTCTGTGGTTGGCACAGCTGACTGATTCCTTTTCTATTAATAGTTTGTCTTGGCCTTATGGCCTCTTTGATTTCTCTGCCTGTCTTTTTTCATGCTGAGAACGCGTTAATACCTGTCTACAGAATTCCTACCCCTAAACAAAGCTCATTTCCCTAAGACACTTCCCTCCATAAACATTTTCTAATCTTCCCTTTCAGTTGAAATCCTGCCTTTCTTGGGCTTCCGATAACATTTTAAATTTATTTTGCAACATTTACCTTTCATCAACATCATTATGTTTAACATTATTCTTCACCCATTCAAAACTCTAAAAAGCTGAGCATCCCTCAACTTTCATGAATCATACAAGGAGGAATCTTTTCTGTGAAAGGGTGATAAAATATGGGACCTTTTACAGAAAACTTTACTGAGATTAGAGTTGCAGATAAGCTTGAGTTTAATAGCCACAAGGGCAAATATGTACTGATTTCATGACATTCTCCCATTAGTAACTATTTAAGACTGCAACATAATGGTAGATGTTATTCTAGTTCTCTTTAAGAAATAAAAAATCAAGCCTGGCACTTCTTTATTTATTAAGTATGCTTTTGTTTATGGTAATTTAGGATGTAGTCCTTGGGCCTTAGTCGTGCACATTTCAGTAAGCACATCTCTAATTTCTCTGTGACCAGAGAAATTCATTTAAGGACTGTCAACTAAGTGAAAACTAAATCTCACAACACTACCCATTTAAGCACCCAATGACAGGGTCAGTCAAGAACCCTTTGTCAGTGGGTGTCTATCCACCTAGAGCTTAATTAAGGGTGCCTTTTTTTTTCTGCCTAGGTCCTGGAATACTTGGATGCCACTGCCCTGACTTTCAGCTACGTCCCCTCAAAATCTTACTGATGAAGAATTTAGGGTGATGTGGAAAAAATAGAAGGTTTGCTTATAAAAAGCATTTTTTCCATAGAATATGAATCAAAACCACTGCATTCCTGATTTGTTCTCTGAATGCTAACATTTTATTGTTGAAATTCTAAATTACAGATAATTTTCATGTTTTAAGCAAGCTTAAGACTTGAGGAAAACACTGCACCAAAAATGGATATATTTTTCTGATATTATTGCAAAAAAATTAAATTAATATAAAGTCAAAGTTACTGCCAGCATCACATTTCATTACCCCACGTCCCCAAAGATAACCACCATTGGCAATGCTGTTTATAACTTTCCTGAACTTTTAATTGTACATAAGTGTTTCCATACATATATACACATTTATATTTACATATACACATAAAGGAGATCACTTTATATTGTTAACTAATTTTTGCACTCAAAATGTATTATACACATATTTCCATAACAATTAGAGATGTTGTTAGGTGCCATCCAGTTGGTTTCGACTCATAGTGACCCTATGTACAACAGAACAAAATACTTCCCGGTCCTGAGCCATCCTCACAATCACTGTTATGCTTGAGCCCATTGTTGCAGCCACTGTGTCAATTCATCTCGTTGAGGGTCTTTATCTTTTTCGATGACCCTCTACTGTACCAAGCATGATGTCCTTCTCCAGGGACTGGCCCCTCCTGATAATATGTCCAAAGTAAGTGAAGTGTAGTCTCACCATCCTTGCCTCCAAGGAACATTCTGGCTGTACTTCTTCCAAGACAGATTTGTTCGTTCTTCTGGCAGTCCACGGTATATTCAGTATTCTTCTCCAACACCATAATTCAAATCAATCAACCCTTCTTCAGTTTTCCTTATTCACTGTCCAGCTTTCACATGCATACGAGGTGACTGAAAACACCATGGCTTAGGTTTGGTGCACCTTAGTCCTCAAAGTAACATCTTTGCTTTTGAACACTTAGTAAGTGGTCTTTTGCAGCAGATTTACCCAATGCAATGCGTTTTTTGATTTCTTGACTGGTGCTTCCATGGGCTTTGATTGAGGATCCAAGTAAAACGAAATCATTGACAACTTCAATCTTTTTTCCATTTGTTATGATGATGCTTATTGGTTCAGTTCTGAGGATTTTTCTTTTCTTTTTGTGAGGTGCAATCCATACTGAAGGCTGTGGTCTTCAATCTTCATCAGTAAGTGCTTCAAGTCCTCTTCACTTTGAGTGAGCAAGATTGTGTATTCTGCATATTGCAGGATGTTTATGAGTCTTACTCCAATCCTGATGCCCTGTTCTTCTCCATATAGTCCAGCTTCTCGGATTATTTGCTCAGCATACAGACTGAATAAGTATGGTGAAAGGATACAACCCTGACAACAACTCTATGGGCTTTAAGCCACGCAGATTCCCTTGTTCTGTTCAAAGGACTGCCTCTTAGTCTAAGTACAGAGCACAATTAAATGTTCTGGAATTCTCATTCTTCTCAATGTTATCCATAATTTGTTATGATCCATGGTCAACAGTCAATGAAACACAGGTAAACATCTTTCTGGTATTCTCTGCTTTCAGCCAAGATCCATCTGACATTAGTAAAGATATCCCTCATTCTGTGTCCTCTTCTAAATCTGGCTTGAACTTCTGACAGTTCCCTGTTGATGTACCACTGCAACTGCTTTTGAATGATTTTCAGCAAAAATTTACTTGTGTATAATATTAATGATATGTGATAATTTCTGCCTTCTGCTGGATGACGTTTCTTTGAAATGGGCACAAATATGATTCTCTTCCATTCGGATGGGTAGGCAGCTGTCCTCTAAATTTCTTTGACATAGACAAGTGAGCACCTCCAGCGCTACATCCGTTCATTGAAACATCTCACTTGGTATTCTGTCAACTCCCGGAGCCTTGATCTTCTCCAATGCCTTCTGTGCAGCTTGTACCTCTTCCTTTAGTATCATCAGTTCCTTGTCATACGCTACCTCCTCAAATGGTTGAATATCAACCACTTCTTTTTGGTGCAGTGACTCCATATATTGCTTCCATCTTCTTTTGATGATTCTTGCTTCATTCGATATTTTCCCTGTAGAATCCTTCAATATCGCAACTTGAGGCTTGAATTTTTTCTTCAGGTTTTTCAGCTAGAGAAATGCTGAATGTGTTCTTCCCTTTTGGTTTCCTAACTCCAGGTCTCTGCACATTTCATTATAATACTTTACTTTGTCTTCTGGAGCCACCCTTTGAAATCTTCTGTTCAGCTCCTTTACTTCATCATTTCTTCCTTTCGCTTTAGCTACTCTACGTTAAAGGGCAAGTTTCAGAGTCTCTTCTGACATCCACTTGGGACTTTTCTTTCACTCCTGTCTTTTTAAAGACCTCTTGCTCTCTTCATGTATGATGTATTTGATGTCATTCCACAACTCGTTTGGTCATTAGTGTTGAATGCATCAAATCTATTCCTGAGATGATCTCTCAATTCAGGTAGGATATACTCAAGGTCGTATTTTGGCTCTCATGGACTTGTTCTCATTTTCTTCAGCTTCAACTTGAGCTTGCAATTCAGTAATTGATGATCTACTCCACAGTTGGCTCCTGGCCTTGCTCTGACTGATGATGTTGAGCTTTTCCATCATCTCTTTCCACAGATGTAGTCAATTTGATTCCTGTGTATTTCATCTGGTGAGGTCCATGCGTATAATCTCCACTTATGTTGTTGAAAAACGGTATTTGCAATGAAGAAGTCGTTGGTCTTACAAAATTCTATCACGTGTGATCTCTGGTGGTGTTTCTATTACCAAGGACATATTTTCCAACTACTGATCCTTCTTTGTTTCCAACTTTTGCATTCCAATCACCAGCAATTATCAGTGCATCCTGATGGAATCCTTGACTTTAAAGATAGAGATAAGCACAGATTTTAACATCAACATAGTAGTTTGTTTATGAAACAATATATGTAACCAATGACAAAAAGAAGGACACTGGTGTGATTACCAATTTTTTATCATTATAAATAATGCCTCAATTAACACAACTTTGTGTAACACTATTGAACACTTTTCTTGTTTTTTTAAAAAATTCTTTGAAATGGAATTTCAAGGTTAAAGGACATGTACCTTTAAAAAGTTGATTAAATTATCGGACTTTAGTTCAACAAGCTTCTGTCCATATAAACTTCAACCAACAGGGGCATACTTAAATTATTGTTTATCATACCCTTAAAGAGCTTTGCACTTCTTTTAATATTGATTAATCTGATGAATGGGAATTTGCCCTGGTAATATCTAGTATGAAAAGCTATTTTTCTTTTTCTCTGAATTCAGTGCTAAAATCTTTGCCCAGTGTCCTATGTTACTCTTTATTTTCCTTACTGATTTGTTAAAGTCCCTGTATATGTAAGCATAGTAACCCTCTGTTGTATATATTGCAAGCATTTTTTCAAGTCTTTCACAGTTTTAAATTGCATTACAGGTTTTGGGGGTTTTTACAAACAATTTTTAAAAAACTTTTTAACAACAAAGACACAAGGTAATTATAAGCCCAAGAAACAGAAAGGGCCACATAAACTAGAGACTACATCAGCCTGAGACCAGAAAAACTAGATGGCGCCTGGCTACAACTGATTACTGCCCTGACAGGGAACACAACAGAGAACTCCTGAAGGAGCATGAGAATAGTGGACGGCAGACCTCAAATTTTCGTAAAAAAAACCAGACTTAATGGTCTGACTGAGACTAGAAGGACCCCAGAGGTCATGGTCCCCAGACCTTCTGTTAGCCCAAGACAGGAACCATTCCCAAAGCCAACTCTTCAGACAGGGATTGGACTGGACTCTGGGGTAGAAAATGATGCTGGTGAGGAGTGAGCATCTTGAATGGAGTAGACGCATGGGATTATGTGGGCAGCTTCTGTCTGGAGCAGAGATGAGAAGGCAGATGGGGTCAGAAGCTGGCCAAATGGACATGAAAATAGAGAGTGGAGGGAAGGAGTGTGCTGTCTTATTGGAGGGAAAACAACTAGGAGTATATACCCAAACCAAACCCAGTGCCGTCGAGTCGATTCCGACTCATAGTGACCCTATAGGACAGAGTAGAACTGCCCCACAGAGTTTCCAAGGAGCGCCTGGAGGATCTGAACTGCCGACCATTTGGTTAGCAGCTGTAGCACTTAACCACTATGCCACCAGGGTTTCCAGGAGTATATAGCAAGGAGTATATAGGTTTTTGAATGAAAGACAGGCTTGGTTTGTAAACTTTCACTTAGAGCACGATAAAAATTAAAAAAAAAAAACAAAAAACTTTTTAAGTAGTCAAAACTCTAAAATATTTGTATGTGTCTTTTGGGAATTGTGCTGCACTTACATAGGGCCTTAACAACCGAATTATTTAAAATAGCATTATATATTTGCTTCTACTAATTTGTCTTTCTATATTAAAACTTTTATTCATCTGAAGTCCATTTTTTGTGGAAGGTAGGAAAAAGATATAATTTTATTCTGTATCCCAAATTACATTTAGTTATAAAAACCATACTCATTAACTTAATTTTCCTCAAAGATTTAAGTGACATCTTTTCTAAAGAGCAAATTATGATTTAAATATGTGCATTCCTGAACTTGCATTTCTTTAACATTGATTTACTTGTCTATTTTTGAGCCAGTACCAAATTCTACTATTTTATGAATATACACATGGGTGCATGTATATGTATATATATGTGTAGATTCATGTATATATATATATGAACATAGACATATATGTGTGTATACATATTTGAAATCTGATACATATTTGATATGAGAAGGAAGCTCCCCCATTCATTCTTCTTTTTTTCTAATTTTTCTTAGTTTAATTCATTTTTTTCAGAAAAATTTTGTAATCAACTCATTAAGCTCCCAAAAACCCACCGATAAGTTTTAAAGGTATTGTTATTAAATACACGAATTAATTTTGTGAGTCTGAAATCTTTAAAATGTTGTGCTTTTCCCTTGGAAAATAATTATGCTATATATTTTTTAACATATATTTTCTTCTCTGTTTTAACTTTTTCTAGAGTTCCTAAAATAGTGGTCTCATACAACTGACTAATTTCACTCAGCATAATGTTCCAGATCCCTCCATGTTATGAGATGTTTCACATTTTCATCGTTGTTCTTAATCATTGCACAGTGTTCCATTATGTGAATACACCATAATTTGTCCATTTGTCCACGGATGGGCACCTTGGTTGCTTCCATCTTTTTGCTATTGTAAACACTGCTGCGATGAACATGGGTGTGCCTATTCATGTGAAGGCTGTTATTTCTCCAGGATATATTCCAAAGAGTGGAATTGCTGGATCCTGCGGTAGTTCTATTTCCAGCTTTTTAAGGAAGCACCAAATGGATTTTCAAAGTGGTTTTACCATTTTACATTCCCACCAAAAGTGTTCCAGCCTCTCCGCAACCTCTCCAACATTTTTTTTTCTTTGATTCATGCTAGCCTTCTTGGAGTGAGATGGTTTCTCATTGTAGTTTTGATTTGCATCTCTAATGGTTAATGATCTTGAGCATTTCTTCATGTATCTGTTAGCCACCTGAATGTCTTCTTCGGCGAAGTGCCTGTTCATATCCTTTGCCCATTTTTAATTGGGTTATTTGTCTTTTTGTTGTTGAGTTTTGCAGTATCATGTAAATTTGAGAGATCAGATGCTGATCAGAAATATAATAGCTAAAAAAATTTTCCCACAAGGTAGGTAATTTTTTTACTCTTTTTGTGGAGTCTTTGGATGAGCATAGGTGTTTGATTTTTAGGAGCTCAGAGTTATCTAGTTTCTCTTCTGGTGTTTGTACATGGTTAGTAATGTTTTATATACTGTTTATGCTATGTACTATGGCACCTAGCATTTTCCCTATTTTTTCTTCCATGATGTTTATTGTTTTAGATTTTATATTTAGGTCTTTGATCCATTTGGAGTTTTTGTCCACGGTTGAGGTATAGGTATTTTTTCATTTTTTTGCAGATGGATATCCAGTCATGCCAGCACCATTTGTTAAACAAGACTGTCTTTTCCCCATTTAACTGACTTTGGGCCTTTGTCAAATATCACCTGCTGATATGTGGATGGATTTATGTCTGGATTCTCAACTCTGTTCCTTTAGATCGTGTATCTGCTGTTGCACCAGTACCAGGATGTTTTGACTACTGGGGCAGTATAATATGTTCAAAGATCAGGTAGTGTGAGGCCTCCCACCTTGTTCTTCTTCTTCAGTAATACTTTACTTATCAAGGGCCAGATTCCCTTCCATATGAAGTTGGTGATTTGTTTCTCCATCTCATTATAAAATGTCATTGGTATTTGGATCAGGATTGCATTGTATCTACTGATAGCTATTGGTAGAATAGACATTTTTACAATGTTGTCTTGCAATCTACGAGTAAGATATGTTTTTCCACTTATGTAGATCTCTTTTGATTTCTTGCAGTAGCGTCTTGGAGTTTTCTTTGTATAGGTCTTTTATGTCTGTGGTTAGATTTATTCCTAAGTATTTTATCTTCTTGGGGCCTACTGTAAATGGTGATTTTCTCTTTGACGCTCTCTTTGTTGGTGTAGAGGAATCCCACTGATCTATGTATGTTTATCTTCTATCCAGATACTCTGGTAAACTCTCCTATTAGTTTCAGTAGTTTTCTTGAGGATTATTTAGGTTTTTCTGAGTATATGATTGCATCATCTGCAAATAGAGATACTTTTTTTTTTTTGCCAATTTGGATGCCCTTTATTTCTTTATCGAGCCTAATCGCTCTGGTTAGGACCTCCAGCACAATGGAATAAGAGTGGTGATAAAGCACATCCTTGTCTGTTTCCTATTCTCAAGGGGAATGCTTTCAGGCTCCCTCCATAAAGGATGACATTGGCTGTTGGCTTTGTATAAATGCCCTTTATTATGTTGAGGAATTTTCCTTCTATTCCTATTTTGCTGAGGTTTTTTGTCATGAATGATTGCTGGACTTTGTGAAATGCCTTTTCTGGATCAATTGATAAAATCACGTGGTTCTTGTCTTTTGTTTTATTTATATGATGGATTACACTGATTGTTTTTCTAATGTTGAACCATCTCTGCATAAAAAAGTTTTTTTTTTTCTCTGCATACCTGGTACGAATTCCACGTGGTAGTGGTGAATTGTTTTTTTGATATGGTGTTGAATTCTATTGGCTAGAATATTTTTGAGGATTATTGTGTATAAGTTCATGGGAGATGTTGTTCTGCAATTTTCTTTTTTTGTGGTGTCTTTACCTAGTTTTGGTATTAGGATTATGCTGGCTTCACAGAATGAGTTTGGGAGTGCTCCATCCTTTTCTATGCTCTGAGATATCTTTAGTGCTAGTCGTGTTAACTCTTCTCTGATAGGTTGGTAGAATTCTCCAGTGAAGCCCTAGGGTCAGTGCTTTTTTTCTGTTGGGAGTTTTTAAATTACCTTTACAATGCCTTCTTTTGTTATTGGTTTATTTAGTTGTTTGCCTTTGTTTGTATCAATTTAGGTAGGTAGTATGTTTCTAGAAATTTGTTTCCTCTAGGTTTTCAAATTTGTTAGAGTACACTTTTCATAGTATTCTGTTAATGATTCTTTTAACTTCAGTTGGGTCTGGTCTTATTATTTCTTATTCAGGCTATTTGCTTTGCGTCCTGTTTTTCTTTTGTCAGTCTGGCCAATAGTTTATCAATTTTGTTAATTTTTTCAAAGAACCAGCTTTCGGTCTTTTTAACTCTTTCAATTGTTTTTCTGTTGTCTGTTTCATTTAGTTCTGCTCTAATTTTTATTATTTGCTTTCTTCTGGTGCCTGAGGGTTTCTTTTGTTACTCTCTATTTCATCAAGTTGTAGGGACAATTCTTTAATTTTGGCCCTTTCTTTTTGGATGTGTGCATTTATTGTTATAAGTTGACCTCTAAACACTGCTTTAGCTGTGCCCCAAAGGTTGTGATACGAAGTGTTTTCATTCTCATTTGAGTCTACGAATTTCGTTACTCTGTCCTTAATTTCTTTTATAATACAATCGTTTTTCAGCAAGGTATTGTTCAGTTTCCATATGTTTGATTTCTTCTCTCTGTTTTTTCTGTTATTCATTTCTAGTTTTATGGCTCTATGGTCAAACAAGATGCTTTGTAATACTTGAATGTTTTGGACTCTGTTAAGGTTTGCTTTATGACCTAATATGTGGTCTATTCTAGAGTATGTCTCATGTCTGCTGGAAAAGAAAGTGCACTTGGCTGCTGTTGGGTGGAGTGTTCTGTATATGAATATGAAGTTGCTTAATTTTGGCATTTAGATCTTCCATGTCTTTATTGAGCTTCTTTCTGAATGTTCTGTCCTTCACCAAAAGTGGTGTTGACGCTTCCTACCATTATTGTGGAGCTGTCTATCTTACTTTTCAATGCTGTTATAGTTTGTTTTATATGTCTGGAAGCCCTGTCATTGGGTGCATAAATATTTAATATGGTAATATCTTCCTGGTATACTGTCCCTTTAAACACTGTATAGTGTCCTTCCTTATCCTTTTGGTGGACTGAACTTTAAAGTCTGTTTTGTTAGAAATTAGTATTGCCACTCCTGCTCTTTTTTGATTTTTTTTTTCCATTCTTTTAGTTTTTTATGTCTTTAAGGTGTGTCTCTTGTATGCAGCATATGGACAGTGTTTTTTTTTTTTTAATCCATTCTGCGACTCCCTCTTTATTGGTGCATTTAATCCATTTACATTCAGTGTGATTACAGATAGGTATGAGTTTAGTGCTGTCATTTTATTGTCTTTTTGTGTGTGTTGTTGACAATTTAATTTTTTGTGCTGAGTAGTTTTTCTTTATAGATTGTGTTTTCCTGTTTTTCATTTTTGTTGATTTTGTTTTTGCTCAGTCTTTTTTTTTTTCTATTTTATTTTGATTTGTAGAATTGTTATTCTCCTTTGTGGTTACCTTATTATTTACCTCTATTTTTCTAAGTTTAAACCAAAGTTTTATCTCCCTATATCACCTTGATTTTCTCTCCATATGAAAGATCTAAGACTATTTAGTCCCTCCTTATTGATTTAACATTGTCATATTTACATAATGACATCACTGTTCCCATGTTTTGAGCATTTTTGTTTTTTATGTTGATTTATTTTTGTGATTTCCCTATCAGGGTTGGTATCTGGTTTCTCTGTCCTTTATTCTAGTTTCAGGTTGTTAACTAATGTTATTGATTTTCTAACAAGAGAACTCCCTTTTGTGTTTATTGTAGTTTTGGTTTGGTTTTTGCAAATTCCTTAAACTTCTGTTTATCTGCAAATGTCCTAATTTCACCTCCATATTTGAGAGACAGTTTTGCTAGACATATTATTCTTGGCTAACAATTTTTTTCCTTCAAGGCTTTATATATGTCATCCCATTGCCTTCTTGCATAGTGTCTGCTGAGTAAGCCAAGCTTATTCTTAGTGACTCTCTTTTACAGGTGACTTTTTGTTTATCCCTAGTCACTCTAAAAATTTTCTCTTTATTTTGACTTTGGCAAGTTTGATTATGTCTTAGTGACATTCTTTTGAGCTCTACCTTGTATGGGGTTCGATGAGCATCTTGGATATTTTCTCATCCTTCATGAAATAAGGGAAGTTTTCTGCTAACAAATCTTCAACAATTCTCTCTGTATTTTCTGTTTTCTGTTCATGTTCTGGTACTCCAGTCACTTGTGGGTTATTTGTCTTGATAGAGTTTCACATGATTCTTAGGTTTTTTCATTTTTTAAAATTCTTTTGAGTTTTTGTCAAATATGCTGTAGCCAAGTGTTTTATCTTCATTCTTGTTTAATATGACTCCCATTTCCTCAATTCTGTTCCGCTGCGTTTCTACTGTGTTGTCTAATTCTGAAATTTTATTCCTAACCTTCTGAATTTCTGACTGTGGTCTCTCTATGGATTCTTGCTGCCTATTAAATTTTTTCATTATGTTCTTGAATAACCTTCTTAATTTCCTCAACTGCTTTATCTGTGTGCTCCTTGGCTTGTTTTGCGTATTACCTGATATCCTTGCTGATCCCTTGAAGATTTCTATATATTAATCTTTTGTATTCTACATCTGGTAATTTGAAGAATACACCGTCATCAGAAGATTCCTTGAAGTTTGTTGAAGTAATCACGGTCTGCTTCGTTATGTGATTTGATATCAACTATTTTCTCCAAGCCATGTATAAGTTATTGTATTAGTTAATTTATGATTGTTCACTGTATCCTAGCTTCTTGCTTTGTTTTCTTTTGATATACCCAAATAGGTTACTTAAGTAAGCTAACTTTATTATTGGAGCCTTTGAAGCACTAATGTTTTGTCAGCAAATGGCTAGAGCTGTTACCAGGTATATGAGCCTAGGAGTCCATTCCCTATCCTTGTATAGATTCAGCTCGGGTGACTAAGTAGTATGTCATCAGGTTTGTGGTGCAGGTTCTCACCTACAATCTTAGAGGAGCAGTTGTGATTGGCGTATGCACAGGTTTCTGGTTGCAGCAGGGAGTCACACTCTGAGCAAGGCACGGGGCTGAGTACCTTCCCCCAAGTGTCTGTGAGGAAGGTGCATCCCTGTTCTCTAGAGCTCACAGGTGTGTGGGCTCTGCAGCCATACCATAGGTACCCAATGCTTTTAACTGTAAGGACTGAGAGACACTACTTATCTTTGGACTCCTGTAGCAGGTGGCTAGGTGTTGTGGGTGGACCCACCAGTCCTCAAGCCTCTGATGTGGGTAGGTTAGAATCCTGTTTAATAGGCAGAGTGGTGTCAAACATCAAAAACTCACCTCTCCAGAACACCTGAAACAGTTAAAGTCAGACCTCAGGCACATACACCTTTGCAATATAACAAGATTCCAGCTGCTGAAATGGAGCCATCTGGGTCCATGCAGGGGTGAAAGACATTCAGAGTCTATGGACCTTGTGCCTAGATAGGAGCTGCTTCTGCTCTAAATTCCCCGATTATCGGAGCCAGCAGATTATTTTTCCCTTGTTAATTTGTTCCTTCTCCAAGGTCAGGAGAATGTCTCAGAGAGTACAGCAGGACCTATCTCAGGCCCAGGGAAATCGAATGTCACTGAAGCCAGCTTGGGGCAGAGGAGGGAGGTAGCAGATAGATGGGAGAGAGTTCTTTCAGGGGGAGAAGCTATTAGATCCATGCAGTAAACTAGATGAAATCACTTACCTTGTGCTAAAAGTGCTGTTTTTTTTTTTCCTGATTCTGGAGTCTTGCATAGATTCTGTGCCTCTGGCCTGGCCCCACTGCAATCGCCCCCAGGATCAGGACTGCACCACTTTGCTTGTTTTCTTTTGATGAAGTAACTGCATCCTCAATGCTCCTGCCAGCCCCACCATGGTTGTGCCAGGGAATCGGGGCTGAGGGGCACCAGTTTCCGCCAAGTCTGGTCCACAACTCCTCACTGCTTCTGCACCATCTCTCCCTCCCCCTGTCACTCAGTCTGATTTCTTAACTTTGCCTTTGAGGTTCAGGGTTCCTACCTTGTCATATATATATAATCAATTCACTTTTTTTTTTTTTGGTCTTTGTTGTAAGAGGGACCACCGGAAGCGTATGACTGCTCCACATCTTGGCACCGCCCAGTCCTAATTATGTTATTAAATCAAGATATTCTTCATGAACTTTTGTAATTTTTAAAACATATTTTCATATCAGTATTGGACATTTCTGAATAAATTTATTCCTACTTATTTTCTATTTATTTCTAAAACATTTTAATTATTATTGCTGTTACAAATGGAATTTTTGTTTTCATTGTATTTTCTAACTGGTGCTATTTGTGTTAGTATATGAATATTACCTTCAGCCAACCACCAGGCTTCATTTTTTATTTTATTACGTTTTCTGTTTCACTATATTTTGTAGGTGAAATGTCGCTATTACTATCAGAATCTATTCAGTGGCACACAACAACATTCTATTTAAATAAAGATAATTTTTTTCATCCTTTCCACTATGTATTATTATTCTTATTTTTTTTAAATTGTGCTTTAGATGAAGGCTCACAAAGCAAATCAGTTTCTCATTAAACAATTAGTACACATATTGTTTTGTGACATTGGTTGCCAATCCTACTATGTGTCAACACTCTCCCTTTCTCAATCTTGGGTTCCCCATTTCCATTGTTCCAGCTTTCCTGTCCCCTCCTGCCTTCTTGCCCTAGCCCCTGGGCTGCTGTGCTCATTTAGTCTCACATACACATTTGAGCTGCGTGTATTATTTGTTTTATGGGCCTGTCTAATCTTTGGCTGAAGGGTGAACCTCAGGATTGACTTCAGTACTGAGTTAAGAGGGTATCTGGGGGCCATATTCTCGAGATTTCTCTAGTTTCTGTCAGACCAGTAAGTCTGGTCTTTTTTTTTTTTTTAGTTTGAATTTTGTTCTACATTTTTCTGCAGCTCTATTTGGGACCCTTTATTATGATCCCCTGTCAGATCTGCTGGTGGTGGTAGCCAGGCACCATCTAGTTGTGCTGGAAGTTGTGTAGTTGTAGTCCATTAGTTATTCTTCTTATTTCTTTTTCATATATTACAGCACTTGCTAAAACTGTAAGAACATATTAAATAATAGTAGGGATGGCAGATTACTAAAATGTTCATTGGTATGATAATGGCTGCTTAAAAAATCATTTGCTTTACATATCTTCTTAATATTGGATGAATTAGAAGGGTTTTCCTAGGTCCATATATGTGAATAACCGCACCACTTTAATCCCTGTAATTTAAATTTGATTTATGCAGTAACATGATGTAAACAACATAACACTGGGTACATTTTAATAACACAAACTAGTAATGATTGCATATTAACATATAATCCCAAATAGCTTCCTCATTGAAGTTTTTCAAGAGTGAAAAGTAAAGTATTATTTCCTAGAGATTTGGTTAAAAAAATCTAATCAGAGTAGGTCTGGGCATACTGATATGGAATGATATCTGCCAAATATTTTTGATTGAACAGTGTAGAACAGAATACATATTATTATTTGTATGTACAAAAACAATTTGCACAGACCTAAACACACATTTTAATTGTATGACCTAGAATGCCACACACTAACACCAACATAATATTAGAGGCTAACACAAGGGCTATGGTTCAAAGAGTGAGAGGGATTTGTTTATGATACAGGAATGTCAGGGTCCTCCCTGTACTGTCAAATACTCACTTCTAAAAACCCAGCTTTGATCCATTAGTGATACATGAAAACCAACACTGTTACATTGTATTTTAGAAGGTCTTAAATTGCAACATAAACCATACCTGAAAAGTCAAGTTACTGTATATATTACCAACATGACATCCAGGAAAGGAATATGCTTTTATATTTTCTCCCCTCAAATACATCAAGACATGCCATCTACTTTAACTGACTTAATACACATGACCACATAAAGTTTCCATGGAAAGGGCAACTTAACTGTTATTTTACCTATCTACCATCTTGTTTCTGAAGGATCTTTACCACTGGGATTCAATTTATTCGGGGAAATCTGCTACCTCTGTTAAAATACATATTTCCATTAGCTGATGGAGAGCCCCATATTGGTTTACATCTTCTTCACCGTCTTTCCTGAGACACTACTCACTCTCCTAACAAGATACATACTCCTGAAGAACAAGCTCCTTCTTTGTCTTCTGATTTTAAGGTAGAAAACATGAGATAGAGAAGGAAGTGAAAAATGTCTTAACAAATGTAATGTGCATTTATATTACAAATCCTATATTTAATATTATAAATGTAATTAACATTTGTCCAGTGCTAAAATGCTTTCACACAACTCCCACATTACACTTATTTGGCCTAGAAAACAGAATGCAGAGCTGAGCTAGTTACTGACTTAAGGATTATTTGGTTTATGAAGATTTACGACATGGGGTGTAAGAGTGCCTGGTCTCCATCCCAGTAGCTAATTAATTATTGTAATAAGAACAGAATGTTTCTTCAGTAGCAGACTTTTATTCAGCAAGTCAAATAATCACTCATAGTACAGAAAAAGGTTATAAGGATTCTTTTTTTTTTTAAACCTTGAAATTCCTTCCTTTTTCCGTCCTTGAAAATAAGATAAAGCATACAAAGGTAAAGTCCCAGTTGTTTTGAATCCTGGAGCACCATGGTTTCTAACATAGATGGCAACTGGCTTGGGACATGTTCCCCACCAAAATACCTTTGGGGCAACCAAACATGGTGCTTGAAAACCAGTTATAATGAAAGAGGCTGGCAGAAGAGACGTGGAATCTGGTATGGGCTGTTTTAGCTCCTCACCACTGTACCTGTAGTCTCGGAATAATCGTAACTATTGTGACCCCAATACTCCCCAACATGTTTTCTACTTTTTCACAATGGGTGACTGAGAGTTTGACATACTAATGCCATGATGAACCTATAGGTTATTCTCCTGGTTCTACCTGCCTCCTCCTTCACACAACTCTGTTAATGTTCTCTCTTTTAATCTGATGCAAATAACTTCGTTTAGTTCTGTCAGACCACCTGTGACTTACAATCCCCCACGGGCAAATCAGAACCCAGGTATTTGATACGTATCTCTGTAGCCTGATAGAGTCTTTTGTCACTATCTTGTAATGAATAACTCCCTGGCCAGGCCATCTGTGGACTTCAAAGACACTTGTAACTCTTATAAGACTCTATATAAGCTCTAATGTAAAATTGCTCTTTGGGAATCCATAGAGACAGCCTGTGTTGCTGTCAGGTCCCTGGTGATGTATACATCTCCTTAATAAACTTTCTCACTCTTTCTGACTTGGTGTATGTTCCATTGGTTCCACTGCTCCAGGGAATGGACCCTAATTTGGTAGCACTATTGTTTGCTAAGTTAAAACCTATTGTTTGCTAAGTTAAAACCTAACACACAGAGAGAGAGAGATAGCGTGTAGTGCCAGCACAAGTGTAAAAAGAGGAAGAGAGGGGGCCAAGATGGCGGACTAGGTGGACACTACCGCGGATCCCTCTTGCAACAAAGACTTGGAAAAACAAGTGAATCGATCACATATATAACAATCAACGAACTCTGAACAACAAACACAGACTTAGAGATGGAGAACGAACAAAAACGGGCAGACAGCGATCATTTTCAGAACTAAGAGCCAGCGTACCAGCTGATTACCTGGAAAATCTAGTTTCCCAGTGATGGCTAGGAGACAGCAGTCCATATCAAACCACATAAAGAAACAGACCATGACAGCTTCTCCAACCCCCCAAACAAAAGAATCAAAATCTTTCCCAAATGAAGATGCAATCCTGGAATTATCAGATACAGAATATAAAAAACTAATTTACAGAATGCTTAAAGATATCACAAATGAAATTAGGATAAACGCAGAAAAAGCCAAGGAACACACTGATAAAACTGTTGAAGAACTCAAAAAGGTTATTCAAGAACATAGAGGAAAAATTAATAAGGTGCAAGAATCCATAGAGAGACAGCATGTAGAAATCCAAAAGATTAACAATAAAATTACAGAATTAGACAACGCAATAGAAAGTCAGAGGAGCAGACTCGAGCAATTAGAATGTAGACTGGGACTTCTGGAGGACCAGGGAATCAACACCAACATAGCTGAAAAAAAATCAGATAAAAGAATTAAAAAAATGAAGAAACCCTAAGAATCATGTGGGACTCTATCAAGAAGGATAACTTGCGAATGACTGGAGTCCCAGAACAGGGAGGGGGGACAGAAAACACAGAGAAAATAGTTGAAGAACTCCTGACACAAAACTTCCCTGACATCATGAAAGACGAAAGGATATCTATCCAAGATGCTCATCGAACCCCATTTAAGATTGATCCAAAAAGAAAAACACCAAGACATATTATCATCAAACTTGCCAAAACCAAAGACAAACAGAAAATTTTAAAAGCAGCCAGGGAGAAAAGAAAGGTTTCCTTCAAGGGAGAATCAAAAAGAATAAGTTCAGACTACGCAGCAGAAACCATGCAAGCAAGAAGGGAGTGGGACGACGTATACAGAGCACTGAAGGAGAAAAACTGCCAACCAAGGATCATATATCCAGCAAAACTCTCTCTGAAATATGAAGGCGAAATTAAGATATTTACAGATAAACACAAGTTTAGAGAATTTGCAAAAACTAAACCAAGACTGCAAGAAATGCTTAAGGAGATTATTTGGCCTGATGACCAATAATATCAGGTACCAGCACAATACAAGGTCACAAAACAGAATGTCCTGATATCAACACAAATCACAAAGGGAAAGCACAAAAACAAACAAAGTAAGATTAATTCTAAAAAATAAATAAATAAAGTAATACACGTAACAGGAAATCATGGAAATCAATAGATAAACGATCAAAATAATCAAAAAGAGGGACTAAATATAGGAGGCATTGAACTGCCAGATGGAGAGTGACACAAGGCGATATAGAAGGATACAAGTTAGGTTTTTACTTAGAAAAATAGGGCTAAATAATAAGGTAACCACAAAAAGGAATATCAATTCCATAACTCAAGAAAAAGGTAACGACTCAACAAACATAAAGTTAAACATTATGAAAATGAGGATCTCACAATCTACTAAGAAAAACGTCTCAGCACAAAAAAGCATGTGGAAAAATGAAAAAGCCAACAACACACATGAAAAGGCATCAAAATGACAGCACTAAAAACTTATTTATCTGTAATTACGCCAAATGTAAAAGGACTAAATGCACCAATAAAGAGACAGAGAGTCACGGACTGGATAAAGAAACACGATCCATCTATATGCTGCCTACAAGAGACACACCTTAGACTTAGAGACACAAACAAACTAAAACTCAAAGGATGGAAAAAAATATATCAAGCAAATAATAAGCAAAAAAGAAGAGGAGTAGCAATATTAATTTCCGACAACACAGACTTTAGACTTAAATCCGCCACAAAGGATAAAGAAGGACACTATATAATGATAAAAGGGACAATTGATCAGTAAGATATAACCATATTAAATATTTACGCACCCAATGACAGGGCTGCAAGATACATAAATCTAATTTTAACAGAACTGAAAAGTCAGATAGACACCTCCACAATTATAGTAGGAGACTTCAACACACCACTTTCGGAGAAGGACAGGACATCCAGTAAGAAGCTCAATAGAGACACGGAAGACCTACTTACAATAATCAACCAACTTGACCTCATAGACTTATACAGAACTCTCCACCCCACTGCTGCAAAATATACTTTTTTTTCTAGTGCACATAGAACATTCTCTAGAATAGACCACATATTAGGTCACAAAACAAATCTTGGTAGAATCCAAAACATCGAAATATTACAAAGCATCTTCTCAGACCACAAGGCAATGAAACTAGAAATCAATAACAGAAAAACTAGGGAAAAGAAATCAAATACTTGGAAAATGAACAATACCCTCCTGAAAAAAGACTGGATTATAGAAGACATCAAGGAGGGAATAAGGAAATTCTTAGAAAGCAACGAGAATGAAAATCCTTCCTATCAAAACCTCTGGGACACAGCAAAAGCAGTGCTCAGAGGCCAATTTATATTGATAAATGCACACATACAAAAAGAAGAAAGAGACAAAATCAGAGAACTGTCCCAACAACTTGAACAAATAGAAAGTGAGCAACAAAAGAACCCATCAGGCACCAGAAGAAAACAAATCATCAAAATTAGAGCTGAGCTAAATGAATTAGAGAACAGAAAAACAATTGAAAAAATTAACAAAGCCAAAAGCTCGTTCTTTGAAAATGTTAACAAAATTGATAAACCATTGGCTAGACTGACTAAAGAAATACAGGAAAGGAAACAAATAACCCAAATAAGAAACGAGAAGGACCACATCACAACAGAGCCAAATGAAATTAAAAGAATCATTTCAGATTACTACGTAAGATTGTACTCTAACAAATTTGAAAACCTAGAAGAAATGGATGAATTCTTAGAAAAATACTACCTACCTAAACTAACACATTCAGAAGTAGAACAACTAAATAGACCCGTAACAAAAAAAGAGTTTGAAACGGAAATCAAAAAACTTCCAACAAAAAAAAGTCCTGGCCCAGACGGCTTCACTGCAGAGTTCTACCAAACCTTCAGAGAAGACTTAACGCCACTGCTACTGAAGGTATTTCAAAGCATAGAACAAGACGGAATACTACCCAACTCATTCTAGGAAGCTACCATCTCCCTGACACCAAAACCAGGTAAAGACATTACAAAAAAAGAAAATTTTAGACCTATATCCCTCATGAACACAGATGCAAAAATTCTCAACAAAATTCTAGCCAATAGAATCCAACAACACATCAAAAAAATAACTCACCCTGATCAAGTGGGATTTATACCAGGTATGCAAGGCTGGTTTAATATCAGAAAAACCATTAATGTAATCCATCACATAAATAAAACAAAAGATAAAAACCACATGATCTTATCAATTGATGCAGAAAAGGCATTTGACAAAGTTCAACACCCATTTATGATAAAAACTCTTACCAAAATAGGAATTGAAGGAAAATTCCTCAACATAATAAAGGGCATCTATGCAAAGCCACCAGCCAATGTCACTCTAAATGGAGAGAACCTGAAAGCATTTCCCCTGAGAATGGGAACCAGACAATGATGCCCTTTATCACCACTCTTATTCAACATCGTACTTGAAGTTCTAGCCAGGGCAATTAGGCTAGACAAAGAAATAAAAGGTATCCAGATTGGCAAGGAGGAAGTAAAGCTATCACTATTTGCAGATGACAGGATCGTATACATGGAAAACCCTAAGGAATCCTCCAGAAAACTACTGAAACTAATAGAAGAGTTTGGAAGAGTCTCAGGTTATAAAATAAACACACAAAAATCACTTGGATTCCTCTACATCAACAAAAAGAACACCAAAGAGGAAATAATCAAATCAATACCATTCACAGTAGCCCCCAAGGAGATAAAATACTTAGGAATAAATCTTACCAAGGATGTAAAAGATCTATACAAAGAAAACCATAAAACTCTGCTACAAGAAATTCAAAAGGACATACTTAAGTGGAAGAACATACCCTGCTCATGGATAGGAAGACTTAACATAGTAAAAATGTCTATTCTACCAAAAGCCATCTATACATATAACGCACTTCCAATCCAAATACCAATGTCATATTTTAAGGGGATAGAGAAACAAATCACTAATTTCATATGGAAGGGAAAGAAACCCCGGATAAGCAAAGCATTACTGAAAACGAAGAAGAAAGTGGGAGGCCTCACTCTACCTGATTTCAGAACCTATTATACCGCTACAGTAGTCAAAACAGCCTGGTACTGGTACAACAACAGGCACACAGACCAATGGAACAGAATTGAGAACCCAGATGTAAATCCATCCATGTACGAGCAGCTGATATTTGACAAAGGACCAGTGTCAGTCAATTGGGGAAATGATAGCCTTTTTAACAAATGGTGCTGGCATAACTGGATATCCATATGCAAAAGAATGAAACAGGACCCATACCTCACACCATGCACAGAAACTAACTCCAAGTGGATCAAAGACCTAAACATAAAGACTAAAACGATAAAGATCATGGAAGAAAAAATTGGGACAACCCTAGGAGCCCTAATACAGGGCATAAACAGAATACAAAACATTAGCAAAAATGATGAAGAGAAACCCGATAACTGGGAGCTCCTAAAAATCAAACACCTATGCTCATCTAAAGACTTCACCAAAAGAGTAAAAAGACCACCTACAGACTGGGAAAGAATATTCAGCTATGACATCTCAGACCAGCGCCTGATCTCTAAAATCTACATGATTCTGTCAAAACTCAACCACAAAAAGACAAGCAACCCAATCAAGAAGTGGGCAAAGGATATGAACACACACTTCACTAAAGAAGATATTCAGGCAGCCAACAGATACATGAGAAAATGCTCTCGATCATTAGCCATTAGAGAAATGAAAATTAAAACTATGATGAGATTCCATCTCACTCCAACAAGGCTGGCATTAATCCAAAAAACACAAAATAATAAATGTTGGAGAGGCTGCGGGGAGATTGGAACTCTCATACACTGCTGGTGGGATTGTAAAATGGTACAACCAATTTGGAAATCCATCTGGCGTTATCTTAAACAGTTAGAAATAGAACTACCATACAACCCAGAAATCCCACTCCTCGGAATATACCCTAGAGATACAAGAGCCTTCACACAAACAGACATATGCACACCCATGTTTATTGCAGCTCTGTTTACAATAGCAAAAGGCTGGAAGCAACCAAGATGTCCGTCAACGGATGAATGGGTAAATAAATTGTGGTATATTCACACAATGGAATACTACGCATCGATAAAGAACAGTGACGAATCTCTGAAACATTTCATAACATGGAGGAATCTGGAAGACATTATGCTGAGCGAAATGAGTCAGAGGCAAAAGGACAAATATTGTATAAGACCACTATTATAAGATCTTGAGAAATAGAAAAAACGAAGAAGAACACATACTTTTGTGGTTACAAAGGGGGAGGGAGGGAGGGAGGGAGAGGGTTTTTTATTGATCAATCAGTAGATAAGAACTGCTTTGGGTGAAGGGAAAGACAACACACAATACAAGGAAGGTCAGCCTAATTGGACTGGACTAAAAGCAAAGAGGTTTCCAGGATAAAATGAAAGCTTCAAAGGTCAGCGGAGCAGGGGCTGGGGTCTGGGGAACTTGGTTTGAGGAGACTTCTAAGTCAACGGGCAAAATAATTCTATTATGAAAACATTCTGCATCCCACTTTGAATTGTGGCACCTGGGGTCCTAAATGCCAACAAGCGGCCATCTAAGATACATCAATTGGTCTCAACCCACCTGGAGCAAAGGCAAAGGAAGAACACCAAGGCCGCACGACAACTAAGAACCCAAGAGACAGAAAGGGCCACATGAACCAGAGACCTACATTATCCTGAGACAAGAAGAACTAGTTGGTGCCCGGCCACAATCGATGTCTGCCCTGCTAGGGAGCACAACAGACAACTCCTGAGGGAGCAGGAGGCCAATGGGATACAGACCCCAAATTCTCATAAAAAGACCATACCCAATGATATGAATGCGACTAGAGGAATCCCAGAGAAAATGCTCCCCAGAAATTCTGATGGCACAGGACAGGAACCATCCCCGAAGACAACTCATCAGGCATGAAAAGGATTGGTCAGCGGGGGGGAGAGAGATGCTGATGAAGAGTGACCCAATTAAATTAGGTGGACACTGGAGAGTGTGTTGGCAACTCTTGACTGGAGGGGGGATGGGAAGATAGAGAGAGAGGGAAGATGGCAAAATTGGCACGAAACGAGAGACTGAAAGGGCTGACTCAATAGGGGGAGAGCAAGTGGGAGAAGGGAGTATGATGTATGTAAACCTACATGTGACAGACTGATTGGAATGGTAAATGTTCACTTGAAGCTTAATAAAAATTAATTAAAAAAAAAAAATTAACCTTTTAAAAGTAAAAAAAAAAAAATCTAACTCTAACCATAATGCTAATCCACCTGTAACCCTAAACCTAACCCTTAAAATACCCCTGAACCTAACCTTAAACCTAATCCTAACCCTAGACCTAATCCTAACCCTAACCCGAACTCTAACCTTGACCCTAAATAGAACACTAACTCTAACCCTAAACCTGAAAAAAAAAAAAAAAAGAAGAGGAAGAGAGAGAAGAACACAGAACAAGGCATTTCTCAACAATATAGTAATTTCCATGATCTTTTTTTTAATCTAAAATGTCTATAGCTTTAATTGAAAACACATTTCCATGGAGAACTACATGCCATTTAATTTCATATATGTAACCTAAACATACGAAAAATGACTTTATCCATTAAAAATATACACAGTAACAAACTTTTTATACACTATCCAGACCCTCAGTTATAAGAACAAAATCAAGTTTAAGTTTTGTGTTCAATTATAAATGCTAACATTCCCTTTATATAATTCTTTTCAGATGAATTTTCTACCATGATTTGAGGAAAAGGGGGGTATCCAACAGTCATTAAATAAGTCAGTCCTTGAAGTAAACTCAAGTATTTGAGGTAGGTAAGAATATCCATATGCTACTGATTTTTACTCATTCTATAAGGGTAAGGCTATTTTAAAGTAAACACAGAAACAAACCAAAAACACAAACTGTACTTCCCATATACAATTGGAATATGAAATAAAATTTATTTTACCATCTTTGCCTGCATTTAGGAAATTCTCAGCATTAATCTATCTATCTTCAGCGCTATCTAGTTTATTCTAAGATATTTTTATGGAAAAAAAATAGATGTTGAAAAGAGTTCATTTATATTTCTCCATGAGAATTTTATCTTCATTGACAAAAACTAGTAACTATTTTTAAAAGGATTTTTTTTATTAACTAAATGAAAAAGATCTACAAGCGGCTTTGCTTATATTGCACTGAATATATTCAAAATTTATAACAAATTACTTAATTTTACAGAAACCATAAGCAGGTAGGGATATATATCAATTACAAAAAGCATACATTTTACAAAGATATAGAAAACATGGAAATGACTGGTGACATGATAGAAATGAACACATATCCCAACAATGTATAAATCATACAACAAGGTATAAATGAAAGTGCCAGCCATTTATTTTTAGATCATTTGAGTCCTAGGTGGCTGGAGATAGTTGTTGGTATTAAAACCTGTCTCCCTCCAATGGGTGGAGTGGGCAGCAGCAGGGTGATTGGCAGCACATATCGAAAACAAAGGGGAAAGCCTTCAACCTGCAGCTGATGCACAGGAAGGACATGGGGAGCTATGTTTACAATAGAGACAACATTACCAAGCTAATGGCATGGGCAATCATGGGCCACCACACACCCTGGGTATCAGCAGAGCATCCATTTTCAACTAAGTGTTACAGTACCTTTTTGCTTTCTCTCACCACTGCAGGGGTAAAATGACCTAGTGCATGAAATCCACTAACTGGAAATAAATTACTATATTGGATACTTTTTGTTTTCTTTCAGCAATGGCTTTATTCTTGCTACCATTACCAATTAAAGTGGAACCTGCTTTTGCAAGCTGTAACTAACTGTATATCAGCCTCTATTCTCCAATTGCTTTGGCAAGTATCACAGGGTCAAGAGGCTCCTTTGACCTTTATCATCTAAGTCTTTCTCACCACTCACTATTTGAAGCAATCTCAGCTGAACAGATGGACACTTTCGGTGACACTATAAAGCTTAGAATATGAAGATAAATGAAATTGAGTTTCAGGCTTGAAAATGTTTATGAGTATAAAACAGTGTATCCTACAAAATCTCAAGTTTTAAAGCGGACAATCAGACCCTAGCTAATGGACAAAATTGCTTATATCTTTTTTAATTGGAGGTTTTGCTTTTTTAGTCTGATGAATAGCAGAATTTTAGAGAGCAGGACTAAGGGTTAATGGATTGCCTTTTTAATTAAAATAACAATAGGTCATTTAAAAATGCAGGGTATCATTTACTGTACAAAGATCTTATTGCATGTTGTTTGTTTTTAATTAATGAAGCACTATGAAAGTCATGCAATACACAGAAACACTAAGAAACTGTAAACGTTGGATGAAGTAAAAATGAAGATACTTATTTGCCTTAGACATACTTTTTCTCTTAAAGTTTATCACTCGCTTGCTGGAAGGAGATTCTAAAATTTTGATGTGAAAAGAAAATTCTTAAGTATCACTTTAAATTTTATTAATCTCTTTGTGTTTAGATATCAGAGTTATCTGAATATTTTGAAATTGTAAATTTAATTATAAGTTTGGAAAATGTATCTATCTTTCTTTACTTGAGCTAAAGGCTGGTCTTTAAGTAAACTGACGAAATTTATTGTTCAAACCGGGACTTTTTTTTTTAAATACTTTTTATTCTGCTTTAAGTGAAAGTTTACAAATCAAGTTAGTCTGTCACGCACAAGCCTATATATACCTTACTACATACTCCCACTCACTCTCCCCCTAATGAGTCAGCCCCCGCCCTCACTCCAGTCTCTCCTTTCATGACCGTTTTGCCATTCTAACCCTCTCTACCCTCCCATCTCCCTCTAGACAGGAGATGCCAACACGGTCTCAAGTGTCCACCTGATACAAGCAGCCCACTCTTCACCAGCATCTCTCTCCAACCCATTGTCCATTCCCTTCCATATCCAATGTGTTGTCTTCGGGAATGGTTCCTGTCCTGGGTCAACAGAAGATCAGCGGACCATGACCACCGGGATTCTTCTAGTCTCAGTCACACCATTAAGTCCGGTCTTTCTCTGAGAATTTAGGGTCTGCATCCCACTGTTATTCTGCTCCCTCAGGGGTTCTCGGTTGTGTTCCCTGTCAGGGCAGTCATCGGTTGTGGCTGGGCACCATCTAGTTCTTCTGGTCTCAGGATGATGTAAGTCTCTAGTTCATGTGGCCCTTTCTATCTCTTGGGCTCATAGTTATGGTGTGACCTTTGTGTTCTTCATTCTCCTTTGATCCAGGTGGGTTGAAACCAATTGATGCATCTTAGATTGCCGCTTGTTACCATTTAAGACACCATATGCCACACTTCAAAGTGGGATGCAGAATGTTTTCATAAAAGAATTTATTTTGCCAATTGACTTAAAAGTTCCCTTAGGCCGTAGTCCCCAAACTGCCGCCCTTCTTCTGCTGACCTTCAAAGCATTCA
This sequence comes from Loxodonta africana, assembly GCF_030014295.1. Classification (NCBI taxonomy): domain Eukaryota; kingdom Metazoa; phylum Chordata; class Mammalia; order Proboscidea; family Elephantidae; genus Loxodonta; species Loxodonta africana. The sequence continues at coordinate 52,345,786 of NC_087353.1, forward strand.
GTTAATCCCGGAAACTTCTTTGCATTTGGTCCAGTCCAGTTGAGATGACCATCCCTGTCTTAAGTATTGTCCTTCCCTTCACCTAAAGTAGTTCTTATCTACTAACAAATCAGTAAATACCCCTCTCTCACCTTCCCTCCCCCATCTCGAAACCACAAAAGAATGTGTTCTTCTCAGTTTATACTATTTTTCAAGATCTTATAATAGTGGTCTTATACAATATTTGTCCTTTTGCATCTGACTAATTTCACTCAGCATAATACCTTCCAGGTTTCTCCATGTTATGAAATGTTTCACAGATTCATCACTGTTCTTTATCGATGTGTAGTATTCCATTGTGTGAATATACCATAATTTAGTTAACCATTCATCCGTTGATAGACACCTTGGTTGCTTCCACCTTTCTGCTATTGTAAACAGTGCTGCAATGAACATGGGTGTGCATGTATCTGTTCGTGTGAAGGCTCTTATTTCTCTAGAGTATATTCCGAGGAGTGGGATCTCTGGGTTGTACGCTAGTTCTATTGCTAACTTTTTAAGAAAACGCCAGATAGATTTCCAAAGTGGTTGTACCATTTTACATTCCCACCAGCAGTGTATAAGAGTTCCAATCTCTCCGCAGCCTCTCCAACATTTATTATTTTGTGTTTTTTGGATTAATGCCAGCCTGCTTGGTGTGAGATGGAATCTCATTGTAGTTTTAATTTGCATTTCGCTAATGGCTAATAATCGAGAGCATTTTCTCATGTATCTGTTAGCTGCCTGAATATCTTCTTTAGTGAAGTGTGTGTTCATATCCTTTGCCCACTTCTTCATTGGGTTGTTTGTTTTTATGTGGTTGAGTTTTGACAGAATCATATAGATTTTAGAGATCAGGCACTGGTTGGAGATGTCATAGCTGAAAATTTCTTCCCAATCTGTCGGTGGTCTTTTTACTCTTTTGGCAAAGTCTTTAGATGAGCAGAGGTGTTTGATTTTTAGGAGCTCCCAGTTATCTGGTTTCTCTTCATTATTTTTAGTAATATTTTGTATTCTGTCTATGCTGTGTATTAGGGCTCCTAGAGTTGTCCCTATTTTTTCTTCCATGAACTTTATCGTTTTAGTCTATATGTTTAGGTCTTTGATCCACTTGGAGTTATTTTCTGTGCATGGTGTGAAGTATGGGTCCTGTTTCATTTTTTTGCAAATGGATATCCAGTTATGCCAGCACCATTTGTTAAAAAGACTATCTTTTCCCCAATTAACTGACACTGGGCCTTTGCTGCTCCTGTGTGGATGGATTTATATCTGGGTTCTCAATTCTGTTCCATTGGTCTATGAGCCTGTTGTTGAACCAGAACCAGGCTGTTTTGACTATTGTGGCTGTATAATATGTTCTAAAATCAATTAGAGAGAGGCTTCCCACTTTCTTCTTTTTCAGTAATGCTTTACTTATCTGGGGCTTCTTTCCCTTCCATGTGAAATTGGTGATTTGTTTCTCCATCACATTAAAAAATGTCATTGGAATTTGGATCAGAAGTGCATTGTATGTATAGATGGCTTTTGGTAGGATAGACATTTTTACTATGTTAAGTCTTCCTATCCATGAGCAAGGCATGTTTTCCACTTATGTAGGTCCCTTTTAGTTTCCTCTGCTAGTACATGTAGTTTTCTTTGTATAGGTCTTTTACATTTTTGGTAAGATTTATTCCTAAGTATTTTATCTTCTTAGGGGCTACTGTGAATTGTATTGATTCGGTGATTTCCTCTTCGATGTTCTTTTTGTTGATGTAGAGGAATCCAAGTGATTTTTGTATGTTTACCTTGTAACCTGAGACTCTGCCGAACTCTTCTATTAGTTTTCTGGAGGATTCCTTAGGGTTTTCTGTGTATAAGATCATGTCATCTGCAAATAGAGATAATTTTACTTCTTCCTTGCCAATCCGGATGCCCTTTATTTCTTTGTCTAGCCTAATTGCTCTGGCTAGGACCTCTAGCACAATATTGAATAAGAGCGGTGATAAAGGGCATCCTTGTCTGGTTCCTGTTCTCAAGGGAAATGCTTTCAGGATCTACATTTAGAATGATGTTGGCTGTTGGCTTTGCATAGATGCCCTTTATTATGTTGAGGAAATTTCCTTCAATTCCTATTTTGCTTAGACTTTTTATCATGAATGGGTGTTGCACATTGCCAAATGCTTTTTCTGCATCAGTTGATAAGACCATGTGGTTTTTGTTTTATTTATATGGTGGATTACAATAATGGTTTTGCTAATATTAAACCAACCTTGCATACCTGGTATAAATCCCACTTGGTGATGGTGGATTATTTTTTTCATATGTTGTTGAATTCTATTGGCTAGAATTTTGTTGAAGATTTTTGCATCTATGTTCATGAGGGATATAGGTCTGTAATTTTCTTTTTTTGTGGTATCTTTACCTGGTTTTGGTAGCAGGGATATGGTGGCTTCATGGAATGAGTTAGGTAGTATTCCGTCATTTTCTATGCTTTGAAATACCTTTAGTAGTAGTGGTGTTAACTCTTCTCTGAAAGATTGGTACAACTCTGCAGTGAAGCCGCCCGGGCCAGGGGTTTTTTTTTGTTGGAAGTTTTTTAATTACCTTTTCAATCGCTTTTTTTGTTATAGGTCTATTTAGTTGTTCTACTTCTGATTGTGTTAGTTTAGGTAGGTAGTGTTTTTCTAGGAATTCATCCATTTCTTCTAGGTTTGCAAATTTGTTAGAGTAGAATTTTTCGCAATAATCTGATATGATTCTTTTAATTTCAGTTGAGTCTGTTGTGATGTGGCCCATCTTGTTTCTTATTCAGGTTATTTGTTTCCTTTCCTGTATTTCTTTAGTCAGTCTGGCCAATGGTTTATCAATTTTGTTAATGTTTTCAAAGAACCAGCTTTTGGCTTTGTTAGTTCTTTCAATTGTTTTTCTGTTCTCTAATTCATTTAGTTCAGCTCTAATTTTTATTATTTGTTTTCTTCAGGTGCCTGATGGATTCGTTTGTTGCTCACTTTCTATTCAATTTGCAGGGACAGTTCTCTGATTTTGGCTCTTTCTTCTTTATGTATGTGTGCCTTTATCGACATAAATTGACCTCTGAGCACTGCTTTTGCTGTGTCCCAGAGGTTTTGATAGGAAGTGTTTTCATTCTCGTTGCATTCTATGAATTTCTTTATTCCCTCCTTAGTGTCTTCTATAACCCAGTCTTTTTTCAGCAGGGTATTATTCAATTTCGAAGTATCTGATTTCTTTTCCCTAATTTTTCTGTTATTGATTTCCACTTTTATGGCCTTGTCGTTTAAGAAGATGCTTTGTAATATTTCAATGTTTTGGATTCAGCAAAGGTTTGTTTTATGACCTAATATGTGATCTATTCTAGAGAATCTTTGATGTTCTCTAGAAAAAAAAGTATACTTTGCAGCTGTTGGGTGGAGTGTTCTGTATAAGTATATGCAGTCAAATTGGTTGATTGTAGCAATTCGGTCTCCCATGTCTCTATTGAGATTCTTACTGGAAGTCGTGTCCTTCTCCGAAAGTGGTGTGTTGAAGTCTCCCACTATAATTGTGGAGGTGTCTTTTTCACTTTTCATTTCTGTTAAAGTTTGTTTTATGTATCTTGCAGCCCTGTGATTGGGTGCATAAATATTTAACGTGGTTATATCTTCCTGATCAATTGTCCCTTTAATCATTATGTAGTATCCTTTATCCTTTGTGGTGGATTTAAGTCTAAAGTCTATTTTTCCAGAAATTAATATTGCTAATCCTGCTCTTTTTTGCTTGTTGTTTGCTTGATATAATTTTTCCATCCTTTGAGTTTTAATTTGTTTGTGTCTCTAAGTCTATGGTGTGTGTCTTGTAGGCAGCATATAGTCGGATCCTGTTTCTTTATCCAGTTTGAGACTCTCTGTCTCTTTATTGGTGCATTTAGTCCATTTACATTCAGCGTAATTATAGATAAGTGTGTGTTTAGTGCTGTCATTTTGATGCCTTTTCGTGTGTGTTGTTGACAATTTCATTTTTCCACTTACTTTTTTGTGCTGAGACGTTTTTCTTTGTAAATTGTGTGTTCCTCATTTTCATAGTAGTTGAATTTGTTTGCTGAGTCGTTATGTTTTTCTTGTTTTTTTTTCAGTTATGGAATTGTTAGACGTATTCCTGTTTACATTAATATTTACCACTTTTTTTCTAAGTAAAACCTTAACTTGTATTGTCCTATATAGTCTTCTTTTCTTCTCCATATGGCAGTTCTATGCCTCCTGTATTTAGTTCCTCTTTTTGATTATTGTGATCTTTTACATAATGACTTCAATGATTCCCTGTTTTGAGCAGTTTTTTTCTTTTTAAAATTAATCTTAATTTGTTTTTGTGATTTCCCTATTTGAGTTGACATCAGGATGTTCTGTTCTGCGAACTTGTGTTGTGATGGTATCTGATATTATTGATTTTCTGACCAAACAATTTCCTTTAGTATTTCTCGTAGCTTTGGTTTGGTTTTTGCAAATTCTCTAAGCTTGTGTTCATCTGTAAACACTTTAATTTCACCTTCATATTTGAGAGAGGGTTTTCCTGGATATATGACCCTTGGCTGGCAGTTTTTCTACTTCAGTGCTCTCTATATGTCATCCCGTTGCCTTCTTGACTGCATGGTTTCTGCTGAGTAGTCTGAACTTATTCTTATTGATTCTCCTGTGTAGGAGTCCTTTCTTTTATCCCTGGCTGCTTTTAAAATTTTCTCTTTATCTTTGGTTCTGGCAAGTTTGATAATAATTTGTCTTGGTGATTTTCTTTTGGGATCAATCTTATATGGGGTTCAATGAGCATCTTGGATATCTATTGGATATCCTTTCGTCTTTATGATGTCAGGGAAGTTTTCTGCCAACAGATCTTCAACTATTCTCTCTGTATTTTCTGTTATCCCTCCCTGTTCTGGAACTCCAATCACACGCAAGATCTTCTTCTTGATAGAGTCACACATGATTCTTAGGGTTTCTTCATGTTTTTTAATTCTTTTATCCAATTTTTCTTCAACTTTTTTTTTTTTTATATTGGTGTCAATTGCCTTATCCTCCTCCACCCCACTCTGCATTCCAATTGCTCTATTCTGCTCCTCTGACTTCCTATTGAGTTCCTACTTCTGTAATTTTACTGTTAATCTTTTGGATTTCTGAATGCTGTCTCTCTATGGATTCTTGTAGCTTATTAATTTTTCACTATGTTCTTGAAAAATCTTTTTGATTTCTTCAACTGCTTTATCAGTGTGTTCCTTGGCTTTTTCTGTAGATTGCCTGATTTCATTTCTGAGGTCATCCCTGACGTCTTGACACATTCTGTAAATTAGTTTTTTATATTCTGCACCTGGCAATTCCAGGATTGTATCTTCATTTGGGAAAGATTTTGATTCTTTACTTTGGGGAGTTGTAGAAGCAGTCATGGTCTGCTTCTTTATGTGGTTTGATATCGACTGCTGTCTCTGAGCCATCACTAAGATATTGTAGTGATTTATTCTATATTTGCTCACTGAGTCTTATCTTGTTTTGTTTTCTTTCAATATACATAGATGGGCTACTAGATTGCACTGTCTTGATTGTTGTAGCCTTTGAATCACCTATGTCCTATTACCAGCTGGTTTGGGCTGTTACCAGATATATAAGCCTAAGAGTCTATTCACTATCCTTGAGTAGAATTTGATTTTCGGTCACCAAGTGTGTGGTGTAGACTGTCACCTATTCAATTAGAGGAGTAGTGGTGATAGTTGTGTGCACCAGATTCTAGCAGCAGCGGGGGGTCACATTCCGGGGGTGGGGGCAGGATGCTGACAGGCTTCCCCCAAGTGCCAGTGTGGTATGTGTGTCTCTATTCCTAAAGCAGTTTGGTGGGTGGGCTCTGCAGCTGTACCTTAGGCACCCAATGCATGTACCTCTACAGATTGGTAGGTGTCACTATACTGAGACCTCTATGGCAGGAGGCTAGGTGGTTTAGTTAGAGCTTCAGCCCTCAGTTCCCTGTTGTGGGTCAGTGAGGGCTCTGTTTAATAGGTAGAGATATCAGACCTGGGAAACTTGTCTTTCCAGTAATCCCCTAAAACAATTGCAGTCAGATCGCTATCAGAATTGCCTTTGCATTATAATAGCCACCTTGTTACCTCCAGGGATGAAAGCTCAAGACTGTGGCTCTCATATGCTTGGCTGGAGCAGGTTCTGTATTTTCAGTCCAATTTCAGGAAGTCAGGGAAGGATTTTTGGTCCCTGGGTTTTTTTGTAGCTGCTTCTCTAAGGCCAGGAGAATGGGTTAGGAAAAGACAAAACAAACAACCAAAAACTGCAGAGCACTGCACTCTCTGGCCCAGGAAATTCCAATGTTAATGAAGCCACCTGGGCAGGGGAGGGGAGGGATCAGATAGATAGGAGAGAGTAGCACCCAGGAATATAGGCAAAGTTACTTATCTTGCTTGGTGAGGACCTGTTTTATCTGAGATTCCCGAGCGGTGTGTGGCCTGTGTGCTTTGGCTGGTTCGAGATTGCCCCAAGGGTCAGGCCCGAGTCCTGTGCTCGTGCTGTCTCAGAAGCCATGGTCAGTTCCTCTGCTCCCAGTCCAATGCCCAGCACCGAGGTTCCCCAGCTGGGACGCCACACTCCAGGCTCCAAAACCAGGTGCTGCCTCCTGGTGACTTCTCCTCCTGTCAGCCGCATTGCTGCGCTGCCTGCGTGCACTGGCTGGGCTTCCCCTGAGGTTACTTCTGTGGGCTAGGGCTACGTCCCGTGTTTGCAGCATCTCATGATGCTGTGCTCAGCTCCCCTGCACCCAGTCCGAAAACCGGCGCCAAGGTTTTCTGACTGGGACGCTGGCTCCAGGCTCCGAAAAACTTGCTGCTTCCCCGTGGTTGCTCGTTCTCTCGTTAGCCCCATCAGTGTGCAGCCTGCTTGTGCTGGCTGAGTCTCTATAGAGGTTGCCCCAGGGGGCTAGGGGTTACGGCTGTGTCCCGCCTGCCCCACCTCAGCAAGCCGCAATCAGCCCTGCCACTCAGCACCCGAGAACTGCGAGGGCTCAAGGCTGTGGCGCGGTCACCGGTTTCAGAAGGGGTCACTGCTTCAGGATGCAGCTTTTTGCTCCCCTGTCACTCAGGTCAACTCTTTAGATTTGTGTTTGATGGTCAGGGTTCGTAGATTGTCATGTATGTGATCGATTCACTTGTTTTTCCAAGTCTTTGTTGCAAGAGGGATCTGAGGTAGCTTCTACCTAGTCAGCCATCTTGGCCCCTCCAGCCAGGACATTTTTGAGAATGAAGTAGCACAGTGTTAAACTTACACTGCAACTAGAGGTGGAAACCAGGACTGTCCCAGCAAAACTGGAAATACGGTCACCCTTATCTTATAGGACTATAAGAATAACAATGCTTATATTTAAAACAATCAGTGTTTTTTTATTGGCTCTAGAAACATGACCATAGTTTGGTAAATCACAACTTTAACTCTTAAGTCTCTTCTTAAATGGCTAAAAAAAACCTGTTTTCCTTTAAAGTTTAAGGATCAATTTATTTATGTAATATTTTCAATTCTCAAAAATTTCTGATTTGAGGTGGAGCCAAGATGGTGGAATAGACATATGCTTCCAGTGAACCCTCTTTACAACAAAGACCCAAAACAACAAGTTAAACAAGTATATTTATGACAACTTAGGAGCCCTAAACATCAAAGCTTAGAAAATGCACAGAGGGACAGGGGGAGGAAGACACGGTTCAGAAGCAGAGAGGAGTTACCAGACCTGAACCGCAGGGACCCCTCAGGCACCATTCCTGGGAGCAGCAGCAGAAGGCTGGTACTACAATCAGGCACAGTTTCCCCAGGGAGAAGCAGCCAGCCACACAGCCACACAGCCTACGTCTGGAACCAGAGAACAGCGCTCTCGGCAAAACCTAAGTACTTGCATATATTTTACCATGACCCCTACCCCCAAGCCAGCTTCAGCAGCTGAATTACCTTGGCTTGAGATAGGCACTGTTGAGTGCCTAGAGCCATCCTCCTGGCCTTAGAGAAGGAAAAAATTGGCACGTTGGGGAAAAGATAATTTGCGAGATCCACTAACTGGGGGACCTCAGGACAGAAGCTGCTCTGGTTCACACATAAACAGTCTGTGGATTTTTAGCACTGGGGGACCTCAGGACAAAAGCTGCTCTGGTTCACACATAAACAGTCTGTGGACTTTTAGCACCTTTTCCTTCTGCATGGACCTGTGTGGGCCTATTTCAAGAGAATAGATCCCTCTTGCAACAAAGACTCAGAAAAACAAGTGAATCGATCACATACATAACAATCTACGAACCCTGAACAACAAACACAGATTTAGAGACGGAAAATGAACAAATATGGGGAAGCAGCGATTGTTTTCGGAGCCTGGAGCCAGCGTCCCAGTCAGGTAACGTTTGGCGTCCAATTTAGGGCACAGCCCAGGCGAGCTGACGGCGAAAAAAAGGGGCCCAGCCCTACCCCCCTTGAACTCACCCCAGGAGGGGGCCCAGCCAGTTTGCGCGGGCGGCGTGCTGACGCAGCCGGTGGGAGAAGTCCACGGGAGGCAGTGACTGGTCTTGGAGCTGGGAGAGCAGCGTCCCAGACAGGGAATCGTGCCGCCGGGATTTTGACTGGGCGCTGTCACGGCACAAGCACGGAGAGCTGCTCCACTCCCCTGAACTAACCCCAGAAGGGGGCCAAGCCGGTCCACAGGGGCAGCGCAGTGACGGCTGGCGGGACGAGAAGTCGCCGGGAGGCAGCGACTGATTTTGGAGCCGGGAGTAAAGCGTCCCAGCAGGGGAACCTTCACGCTAGGATTTAGACTGGCAGCGGAGGATCTGACCGTGACTTCAGCGGACCAGACCCCTGGGGGCAATCTCCACACAGCCAGCACACACAGGCGACACGCCCCGCAGCAATCTCAGATATAATAGTAATTCCAAGCAAGACAAGCAACTCTGGCTATATTCTGAGGTGCTACTCTCCTATCTCTCTGATCCCTCCCCCACCCTCCCCAGGTGGCTTCATTAACATTGGAATTGCCTGAGCCAGAGGGAGAAAGGCTCTGGCTCCGTGGCGGCTTTGCTTCCCCCCCATTTTTTTTCTTTTGCTCTTTTCCTAACCCACTCTTTCGGCCTGAGAGAAGGAACAAAAAAAAAAAAAAAAAAAACCCCAGGAACCAAAAATCCACCCCTAATTGGACTAAAAACACAGAACCAGCTACAGCCAAGCATATAGGATCCAAATCTGAGACTTTCATCCTTACAGGGAACAAGGTGGCGGTTATAATCCAAAGGCAACTCTGATAGGGATCTGACTGCATTTCTTTTAGCAGATTTTCTGGAAAAACTAGTTTCCCAGTCATGGCTCGGAGACAGCAGTCCATATCAAACCACATAAAGAAGCAGACCATCACAGCTTCTACAACCCCCCAAACAAAAGAATCAAAATCTTTCCCAAATGAAGATAAAATCCTGGAATGATCAGATACAGAATATAAAAAACTAATTTACAGAATGCTTCAAGACATCAGAAACGAAATAAGGCAAACTGCAGAAAAAGCCAAGGAACACACTGATAAAACTGTTGAAGAACTCAAAAAGATTATTCAAGAACATAGTGGAAAAATTAATAAGTTGCAAGAATCCATAGAGAGACAGCATGTAGAAATCCAAAAGATTAACAATAAAATTACAGAATTAGACAACGCAATAGGAAGTCAGAGGAGCAGACTCGAGCAATTAGAATGCAGACTGGGACATCTGGAGGACCAGGGAATTAACACCAACATAGCTGGAAAAAAATCACATGAAAGAATTAAGAAAAATGAAGAAACCCTAAGAATCATGTGGGACTCTATCAAGAAGGATAACTTGCGTGTAATTGGAGTCCCAGAACAGGGAGGGAGGACAGAAAACAGACAAAGTAGTTAAAGAACTCCTGGCACAAAACTTCCCTGACATCATGAAAGACAAAAGGATATCTATCCAAGATGCTCATCGAACCCCATTTAAGATTGATCCAAAAAGAAAAACACCAAGACATATTATCATCAAACTTGCCAAAAGCAAAGATAAAGAGAAAATTTTAAAAGCAGCCAGGGAGAAAAGAAAGGTTTCCTTCAAGGGAGAATCAATAAGGATAAGTTCAGACTACTCAGCAGAAACCATGCAGGCAAGAAGGGAATGGGACGACATATACAGAGCAATGAAGGAGAAAAACTGCCAGCCAAGGATCATATATCCAGCAAAACTCTCTCTGAAATATGAAGGCGAAATTAAGATATTTACAGACAAACACAAGTTTAGAGAATTTGCAAAAACCAAACCAAAGCTACAAGAAATACTAAAGGATATTGTTTGGTCAGAAAATCAATAATATCAGATACCAGCACAACACACATAACAGGGAATCATGGAAGTCAATAGGTAAAAGATCACAATAATCAAAAAGAGGGACTAAATACAGGAGGCATTGAACTGCCATATGGAGAGTGATACAAGCCGATATAGAACAATACAAGTTAGGTTTTTACTTAGAAAAATAGGGGTAAATAATAAGGTAACCACAAAAAGGTATAACAACTCTATAACTCAAGATAAAAACCAAGGAAAACGTAATGACTCAACTAACATAAAGTCAAGCACTATGAAAATGAGGATCTCACAATTTACTAAGAAAAACGCCTCAGCACAAAAAAGTATGTGGAAAAATGAAATTGTCAACAACACACATAAAAAGGCATCAAAATGACAGCACTAAAAACTTATTTATCTATAATTAAACTGAATGTAAATGGACTAAATGCACCAATAAAGAGACAGAGAGTCACAGACTGGATAAAGAAACACGATCCATCTATATGCTGCCTACAAGAGACACACCTTAGACTTAGAGACACAAACGAACTAAAACTCAAAGGATGGAAAAAAGTATATAAAGCAAACAATAAGCAAAAAAGAAGAGGAGTAGCAATATTAATTTCTGACAAAATAGACTTTAGACTTAAATCCACCACAAAGGATAAAGAAGGACACTATATAATGATAAAAGGGACAATTGATCACGAACACATAACCATATTAAATATTTATGCACCCAATGACAGGGCTGCAAGATACATAAATCAAATTTTAACAGAATTGAAAAGCGAGATAGATACCTCCACAATTATAGCAGGAGACTTCAACACACCACTTTCGGAGAAGGACAGGACATCCAGTAAGAAGTTCAACAGAGACACGGAAGATCTAATTACAACAATCAACCAACTTGACCTCATTGACTTATACAGAACTCTCCACCCAACTGCTGCAAAATATACTTTTTTTTCTAGCGCACATGGAACATTCTCTAGAATAGACCACATATTAGGTCATAAAACAAACCTTTGCAGAGTCCAAAACATCGAAATATTACAAAGCAATCTTCTCAGACAACGAGGCAATAAAACTAGAGATCAATAACAGAAAAACTAGGGAAAAGAAATCAAATACTTGGAAAATGAACAACACCCTTCTGAAAAAAGACTGGGTTATAGAAGACATTAAGGAGGGAATAAGGAAATTCATAGAAAGTAACGAGAATGAAAATCCTTCCTATCAATACCTCTGGGACACAGCAAAAGCAGTGCTCAGAGGCCAATTTATATCAATAAATGCACACATACAAAAAGAAGAGCCAAAAGCAGAGAACTGTCCCTACAACTTGAACAAATAGAAACTGAGCAACAAAAGAATCCATCAGGCACCAGAAGAAAACAAATCATCAAAATTAGAGCTGAACTAAATGAATTAGGGAACAGAAAAACAATTGAAAGAATTAACAAAGCCAAAAGCTGGTTCTTTGAAAATATTAACAAAATTGATAAACCATTGGCTAGACTGACTAAAGAAATACAGGAAAGGAAACAAATAACCCGAATAAGAAACGAGAAGGACCACATCACAACAGAACCAAATGAAATTAAAAGAATCATTTCAGATTACTACGAAAAATTGTACTCTAACATATTTGAAGACGTAGAAGAAATGGATGAATTCTTGGAAAAACACTACCTACTTAAACTAACACAATCAGAAGTAGAACAACTAATTAGACCCATAACAAAAAAAGAGATTGAAACGGTAATCAAAAAACTCCCAACAAAAAAAAGCCCTGGCCCAGACGGCTTCACTGCAGAGTTCTACCAAACTTTCAGAGAAGAGTTAACACCACTACTACTAAAGGTATTCCAAAGCATAGAAAATGACGGAATACTACCCAACTCATTTTATGAAGCCACCATCTCCCTGATACGAAAACCAGGTAAAGACATTACAAAAAAAGAAAATTATAGACCTATATCCCTCATGAACATTGACGCAAAAATCCTCAACAAAATTCTAGCCAATAGAATCCAACAACACATCAAAAAAATAATTCACCCTGATCAAGTGGGATTTATACCAGGTATGCAAGGCTGGTTTAATATCAGAAAAACCATTAATGTAATCCATCACATAAATAAAACAAAAGACAAAAACCACATGATCTTATCAATTGATGCAGAAAAGGCATTTGACAAAGTCCAACACCCATTTATGATAAAAACTCTTACCAAAATAGGAATTGAAGGAAAATTCCTCAACATAATAAAGGGCATCTATGCAATGCCAACTGCCAATATCACTCTAAATGGAGAGAACCTGAAAGCATTTCCCTTGAGAACGGGAACCAGACAAGGATGCCCTTTATCACCACTCTTATTCAACATCGTGTTGGAAGTCTTAGCCAGGGCAATTAGGCTAGACAAAGAAATAAAAGGTATCCGGATTGGCAAGGAAGAAGTAAAGTTATCACTATTTGCAGATGACATGATTATATACACAGAAAACCCTAAGGAATCCTCCAGAAAACTACTGAAACTAATAGAAGAGTTTGGCAGAGTCTCAGGTTATAAAATAAACATACAAAAATCACTTGGATTCCTCTACATCAACAAAAAGAACACCGAAGAGGAAATAACCAAATCAATACCATTCACAGTAGCCCCCAAGAAGATAAGATACTTAGGAATAAACCTTACCAAGGATGTAAAAGACCTATACAAAGAAAACTACAAAGCTCTACTACAAGAAATTCAAAAGGACATACTTAAGTGGAAAAACATACCCTGCTCATGGATAGGAAGACTTAACATAGTAAAAATGTCTATTCTACCAAAAGCCATCTATACATTTAACGCACTTCCAATCCAAATTCCAATGTCATATTTTAAGGGGATAGAGAAACAAATCACCAATTTCATATGGAAGGGAAAGAAGCCCCGGAGAAGCAAAGCACTACTGAAAAAGAAGAAAGTGGGAGGCCTCACCTTACCTGACTTCAGAACCTATTATACAGCCACAGTAGTCAAAACAGCCTGGTATTGGTACAACAGACACATAGACCAATGGAACAGAATTGAGAACTCAGACATAGGTCCATCCACGTATAAGCAGCTGATATTTGACAAAGGACCAGTGTCAATTAACTGGGGAAAAGATAGCCTTTTTAACAAATGGTGCTGGCATAACTGGATATCCCTTTGCAAAAAAATGAAACAGGACCCATACCTCACACCATGCACAAAAACTAACTCCAAGTGGATCAAAGACCTAAACATAAAGACTCAAACGATAAAGATCATGGAAGAAAAAACTGGGACAACCCTAGGAGCCCTAATACAAGGTATAAACAGAATACAAAATATTACCAAAAATGATGAAGAGAAACCCGATAACTGGGAGCTCCTAAAAATCAAACACCTATGCTCATCTAAAGACTTTTCCAAAAGAGTAAAAAGACCACCTATAGACTGGGAAAGAATTTTCAGCTATGACATCTCCGACCAGCGCCTGATCTCTAAAATCTACATGATTCTGTCAAAACTCAACCACAAAAAGACAAACAACCCAATCAAGAAGTGGGCAAAGGATATGAACACACATTTCACTAAAGAAGATATTCAGGCAGCCAACAGATACATGAGAAAATGCTCTCGATCATTAGCCATTAGAGAAATGCAAATTAAAACTACGATGAGATTCCATCTCACACCAGCAAGGCTGGCATTAATCCAAAAAACACAAAATAATAAATGTTGGAGAGGCTGCGGAGAGATTGGAACTCTCATACACTGCTGGTGGGAATGTAAATTGGTACAACCACTTTGGAAATCTATCTGGCGTTATCTTAAACAGTTAGAAATAGAACTACCATACAACCCAGAAATCCCACTCCTCGGAATATACCCTAGAGATACAAGAGCCTTCACACAAACAGATACATGCACACCCATGTTTATTGCAGCTCTGTTTACAATAGCAAAAAGCTGGAAGCAACCAAGGTGTCCATCAACGGATGAATGGGTAAATAAATTGTGGTATATTCACACAATGGAATACTACGCATCGATAAAGAACAGTGACGAATCTGTGAAACATTTCATAACATGGAGGAATCTGGAAGGCATTATGCTGAGCGAAATGAGTGAGAGGCAAAAGGACAAATAGTGTATAAGACCACTATTATAAGATCTTGAGAAATAGTAAACCTGAGAAGAACACATACTTTTGTGGTTACGAGGGGGGGAGGGAGGGAGGGTGGGAAAGGGTTTTTTATTGATTAATCAGTAGATAAGAACTGCTTTAGGTGAAGGGAAAGACAACACTCAATACATGGAAGGTCAGCTCAATTGGACTGGACCAAAAGCAAAGAAGTTTCCGGGATAAAATGAATGCTTCAAAGGTCAGCGGAGCAAGCGCGGGGGTCTGGGGAACATGGTTTGCGGGGACTTCTAAGTCAATTGGCAAAATAATTCTATTATGAAATCATTCTGCATCCCACTTTGAAATGTGGTGTCTGGGGTCTTAAATGCTAACAAGCGGCCATCTAAGATGCAGCAATTGGTCTCAACCCACCTGGAGCAAAGGAAAATGAAGAACACCAAGGCCACACGACAACTAAGAGCCCAAGAGACAGAAAGGGCCACATGAACCAGAGACCTACATCATCCTGAGACCAGAAGAACTAGTTGGTGCCCGGCCACAATCGATGACTGCTCTGACAGGGAGCACAGCAGAGGACCCCTGAGGGAGCAGGAGATCAGTGGGATACAGACCCCAATTTCTCATAAAAAGACCAAACTTAATGGTCTGACTGAGACTGGAGGAATCCCGGCGGCCATGCTCCCCAGACCTTCAGTTGACACAGGACAGGAACCATCCCCGAAGACAACTCATCAGAAATGAAGGGGACTGGTCAGCGGGTGGGAGAGAGACACTGATGAAGAGTGAGCTAATTATATCAGGTGGACATTTGAGATTGTGTTGGCAACTCTTGTCTGGAGGGGGGATGGGAGGATAGAGAGAGAGGGAAGCCGGGAAAATTGTCAAGAAAGGAGAGACTGAAAGGGCTGACTCAAGAAGGGGAGAGCAAGTGGGAGTAGGGAGTGAGATGTATGTAAACTTATATGTGACAGACTGATTGGATTTGTAAACGTTCACTTGAAGCTTAATAAAAGTTATTAAAAAAAGAAAGAAAGAAAGGGCATCCAGATTGGCAGGGAAGAAGTAAAATTATCTCTATTTGCAGATGACATGATCTCCTACACAGAAAACCCTAAGGAATCCTTCAGAAAACTACTGAAACTAATAGAAGAGTTCAGCAGAGTATTGGGACACAAGATAAACATACAAAAATCAGCTGGATTCCTCTACATCAACAAAAAGAACATCAAGGAGGAAATCACCAAATCAATACTGTTTACAGTAGCCCCTAAGAAGATTAAATACTTAGGAATAAATCTTACGAGAGATGTGAAAGACTTATACAAAGAAAACTGCAATACACTTCTACAGGAAACCAAAAGAGACTTAACAAGTGGAAAAACATACCATGGTCATGGATAGGGAGACTTAACATTATAAAAATGTCTATTCTACCAAAAGCGATCTATAGATTTAAAGCAATAATGATCCAAATTCCAAGGACATTTTTTAATGAGATGGAGAAACAAATCACCAATTTCACAGGGAAGGGAAAGAGGCCCCGGATAAGTAAGCATTACCGAAACAGAAGAACAAATTGGGAGGCCTTACTCTACCTGATTTTAGAACCTGTTATACAGCCACAGTAGTCAAAACAGCCTGGTACTGGTACAACAACAGATAAATAGGCCAATGGCACAGAATTGAGAATCCAGACATAAATCCATCCACATATGAGCAGCTGATATTTGACAAAGTCCCCAAAACAGTTAAATGGGGAAAAGACAGTCTTTTTAACTAATGGTGCTGGCATAACTGGATATTCATCTGTAAAAAAATGAAACAAGACCCATGGCTCACTCCATGCACAAAAATGAGCTCAAAATGGATCAAAGACCTAAATATAAAATCTAAAATGATAAAGATCATGGAAGAAAAAATCGGGACAACATTAGGAGCCCTAATACATGGCATAAACAGTATACAAAACACTATAAAGAATGTAGAAGAAAAACTAGATAACTGGGATCTCCTACAAATTAAACACCTATGCTCAACCAAAGACTTCACCAAAAGAGTAAAAAGGTTACCTACAGACTGGGAAAAAGTTTTTAGCTTTGACATTTCCGATCAGCACCTGATCTCTAAAATCTCCATGATACTGCAATAACTCAACTGGAAAAAGACAACCCAATTAAAAAACGGGCAAAAGATATGAACAGACACTTCACTAAAGAAGACATTCAGGTGGCTAACAGATATATGAGGAAATGCTCAGGATCACTAGCCATTAGAGAAATGCAAATCAAAACCACAATGAAATTCCATCTTACTCTGATAAGTGGTGTGTGACAAGGCTGGCATTAATCCAAAAAACACAAAGTAATAAATGTTGGAGAGGCTGTGGAGAGACTGGAACCCATATACACTGCTGGTGGGAATATTAAATGGTATAGTCACTTTGGAAATCGATTTGGAGCTACCTTAAAAAGCTAGAAACAGAACTACCATATGATTCAGTGATCCCACTCCTTGGAATATATCCCAGAAAATAAGAGCCTTTACACGAACTGAGATATGCACACCCATGTTTACTGCAGTACTTTTTACAATGGCAAAAAGATGGAAGCAACCAACGTGCCCATCAATGCATGAGTGGATAAATAAATTATGGTATACTCACATAATGGAATAGTATGCATCGATAAAGAACAATGATGTATCTGTGAAACATTTCATAACATGGAGGAATCTGGAAAGCATTATGCTGAGTGAAATTAGTCAGTTGCAAAAGGACAAATATTGTATAAGAGCACTATTATAAGAACTCAAGAAATAGTTTAAACAGAGAAGAAAATATTCTTTGATGGTTACTTGAGGCGGGGAGGTAGGGTGGGTGGGAGAGGGTGATTCACTAATTATGTACTAGATAAAAACTACTTTAGGTGACAGGAAACACAATACAGGTGAGGTCAGCACAAGTGGACTAATCCAAAAGCAAAGAAGTTTCTGGAATAAAGTGAATGCTTCGAAGGCTAGTGTAGCATGGGCAGGGGTTTGGGGACCATGGTTTCAGGGGATAGCTAAGTCAATTGGCATAATAACATCTGTTAGGAAAACATTCTGCATCCCACCTTAGATTGAGGCATCTGCAGTCTTAAGCGCTAGGAAGCAGCCATCTAAGATGCATCAATTGGTCTCAACCCACCTGGAGCAAAGGAGAATGAACACCAGGGACAGAAGGTAATTACGAGCCCAAGAGACAGAAAGGGCCACATAAACCAGAGACTACATCAGCCAGAGACCAGAGAAGCTAGATAGTGCCTGGCTACAAGCAATGACTGCCCTGACAGGGAATACAACAGAGAACCCATGAGGGAGCAGGAGAGCAGTGGGATGCAGACCCCAAACTCTCGTACAAAGACCAGAAGGAACCCGGTGGTCATGGCCCCCAGACCTTCTGTTGGCCAAGGGCAGGAGCCAATCCCAAAGCCAACTCTTCAGACAGGGATTGGACTGGACAATGGGTTGGAGAGGGATGGTGGTGAGGAGTGAGCTTCTTGGATCAGATGGGCACTTGAGACTATGTTGGCATCTCCTGCCTGGAGGGGAGATGAGAGGGTAGAGGGGGTTTGAAGCTGGCACAATGTACAGGAAAAAAAAGAGAGGGGAGAGAGGGAGTGGGCTGTCTCATTAGGGGGACAGCAAGCAATTGGGAGTATGTAGC
Source organism: Loxodonta africana (assembly GCF_030014295.1). Taxonomy (NCBI): domain Eukaryota; kingdom Metazoa; phylum Chordata; class Mammalia; order Proboscidea; family Elephantidae; genus Loxodonta; species Loxodonta africana. The sequence goes on from NC_087353.1 coordinate 52,364,022, forward strand.
AAGGTGTATATAAGTTTTTATGTGAGACTGACTTGATTTGTAAACTTGCACTTAAAGCACAATAAAAATTCAAAAAATTTCTGATTTGTAGCAAATAAAGCCTCCACTATAGGAATTATTACTAAATAATTGAAAAGCTTTTATTTCTATCTTCTGTATCTAAAGAGTCCATGCAACTAGTATTCTGTCATGGTATTTCTAATATGATCCCTCAGCAATTAGCTAAATTTCTGTAGCCAACAGAGGTTGCTACAGGGAAGTGAGAAAGAACATATATAATAGATTTAGAGTAAAACAAATCACTCACCACTTTTAAAGAACTCACAATGTCAGAGAGAAAGGTAGGGAGGAAGACAAACAAAATTATCAAAGCATCAGAAGGAATGTATCAGGGCAACCTGGATTGGGAACTGGCTAAGAAACCAAAGACAAAGGTTGAGAATAAATGCATTCTCTCCTACAAAAAAGAACCACAACACAGTTGTGTCCCTGCCTTCTGGGAAGGGAATGAAACCAAGTATCAACTTTAAAATTTTGGGATTATTTATAAAACCTCTTTCTAGACAGTGATAGGAATGAACTTCAGGGAAAGGCTCTGAGAGAGTTCAAAGGGGGAAAAAAAAGGGCAAGTTGAGGAGTGGACAAATGGAATTAGGAAAAATAATTCACACAATCAAAAGAAAGAGAGAGAGCTATCTCTAGGAATAATTTAGGCTCTTTGCTGGTAAAATGTATCTAACATTCTGCTAAAGCCAAAAAAATTCCTGCAAATTACAGGGCCTCAGTAAGGCTAGAAATAATGTTGTTGTTGCGTACTATGTAGTCGATTCTGATCATAGTGACCCTATATGACAGAGTAGAACTACCTCATAGGGTTTTCTTGGCTATAATCTTTATGGGAGCAGATCATCAGGTGTATCTCTTGCCACTCTGTGGGTTCAAACTTCCAACCTTTCAGTTCCTAGGCAAGTGTTTAACCATTGTGGCACCAAGGCTCCTTAGAAACAATATAGAAAAGATCTTGGTACAAAGCTACAGTGAGGGCTGTATCAGGATGCTTGCTACATCTGAACAGATCTCAAGAATAAAATGTAAAGGGATAAAATATTTCTGTACACAAACAGACTAAAAAATACTATGACTCAGTCTGGAAATACGGTATGTTCAATTTTTATAAAATCACAAATAGTACAGAACATTAAATGTTAACTCACAGGATTATTAATTATAGGAGAGACTAAAGATACATTCATCAATCAAAAGAAGTAATAAGATAAACATGGAACATTTGAAAGAGATCCTTAACTTTAAAGCGACAATATTTGCTATACTTTTTTTGCCTTTAATAAGCAATACTAACAGTATTTACATTTCCCACTGCCGTCAAGTAGATTCCGACTCATAGCAACCCTAGAGGACAGAGAACTACCCCATTGGGTTTCCAAGTGGCAGCGGGTGGATCTGAACTGCCAATGTTTTGGTTAACAGTCAACCTCTTAACCGCTTTGCCACCAGGACTCCAGTATTTTTGTAAGTATTAGAAAACATCGATAAACAAACAAAAAAATTAAAATCATCCATAAACACAACAATTAGGAAGATCCTTAATTTTCTGCAGTAGATCTGGAAAGAAGCCATAAATTTTTCATAAAAGTTTATCGAATTTTAGAGATGAGAAGGGTCTTAGAGATTATTATTATCAGACACTAGGCTATGTACCAAATGCTTCCAGTCCTCTGTCTTTTCCAGCACATGGTTTCTGCTTCATCCATCTGGTCTCTGAGTGAGACGAATACAAAGAATGAGCAAGAAATCGATTTGTGCTGTTTTTAGCTACTGTTTTTTAGCATTGTTACTACAGTATAACAACTTCATCCTATTGTGACATTATCCAACTTGATATCAATAGATGAATGAATAGATAGACAGATAGCCAAGAGACTAGGTATCTGATTCAAAGCCATACAATTCATTCATTTAACCAAAGTACTGATGTGCCAAAGTTGAAAGTACAACACAAACTGCCTACCCCCAGGACAGTGGTGTATCAACTATATAAATGGTGATCTCTCATGCTATATGCTTTAAGTTTCTCCTAGAAACTACTATAAGACACAAAAACCACCTTTTTTTTTTCCACCCCATTTCTGATAGGTGATCACAACTATTTGAACAGACACTTCATAATTCAACTCTGGTCTATGTACTAGTTATGCTATAAAAAATTCAATGACACTAGCAGAAAAAAAAATTACTCAATATCAAACTCAAAAGAAATTCTAATAAAAGGCTAAATTATATGTGGTAAGAAAGAAACTTGTCTCATATAAATAACACCTATTTCCTTCAACTTTTTTTTACCCCTTTCTCTCTCTATATATATAATTCTCAATTAGGGTAACAAGTATGTGTTGCTAAATTACTGTATACTCACCCCTAGAGATGAGAACTAATTAAAAGAGATGTGCTATAGATATGCCAATTTAACTTACTCCAAAAACCTTTGTTTCCCAACCATGACATGTCAGTGCTTTCTAAACATCACCCTAATAAGCCTACAATTAGCCAAAAGGTCAGAATGAGTGTAGGTCTGTAGAAAAAACAACTTCATTAGAATTGGTTTACCACTAAGTACACCAAAGGACTACATAGATAAAAAAAGCCCAGTGCCGTCGAGTCGATTCCAACTCATAGCGACCCTATAGGACAGAGTAGTACTGCCCCATAGAGTTTCCAAGGAGCACCTGGCGGATTCGAACTGCCGACCCTTTGGTTAGCAGCCGTAGCACCTAACCACAACACCACCAGGGTTTCCAGTAGATAGATAAATAAATACAACCAAACAAAAAAGGAAAAAAGGTGCTGCTTCTCTTTGGAATGGTTCTTATTTGTATTTGCATATAGAATAACCAGCCACACACTCCTTTTGGGTATATATCTATGTGTGGGCCAGCAGACATTTTAGCCAATTCAACACACACTTATTAAATTAAATACCTACAGATTTTGCTCAACCTAAAGTAAATGATATAACTAAAACTAAAGTTTATAAAATGCCTAGCTTAGAAATGAGTACTTTCAAATAACCATACCACAATAACTTCTGACACATCTAAAAATTGATTGACAAGATCAAGTTTGTAGACTACCTTAAAGAAGTAAGAAGAAGAAATAAAACAAAAACGTCTAAAAAGACAAAACAGATTTCACACCCAGGCTCCAAAGGTAAGTGTATACAATTATGATTTTTAACAAATGGGAAACATTATAAAATACTATTAGCAACAAAATAACCAAACATTTTCTTCTTGTGGCCTTGTTGCTGTTTTTGCTGCCGGTTGGCCCCCAACTCATACAGACCACATGCACAATGGAATAAAATGCTGCCCCGTCCTACATTCAATTTTAACAGAATCTAATCACAGCACTGCCCATCAATGTCACAAAGGGCCAGTAAACTACTACCCAGTGGACAAATCCTGCCTCCCACCTCATTTTGTGAATAAAGTATTATCGAAGCACAGTGATGCCCATTTCTTTATGTATCAGTCTACAGCTGCTTTTGCATTAAAAAGGCAGAGTTGAGTAGCTGTGACAGAGACTATATGGCCGCCAAAGCCAGAAGAAGTTTGCCAACAAACCCCTGGCCTGTTTTAAATTGACAGGAAAATTAAAGGCATACAAAATATTTTCTAGGCAAAATCATAATATACAGTATGCAATTTAAGGTGATAAAAAAGGTGATAAATCCTCTCAATTCAAGAAAGTTATATTTTAACAAAGGCTGTCTTAAAGTTGACCTGGTTGTTTTCATTGTCATTCATGTGACTCTCCACTACAAATATAAATTGCTCTCAGAAGTCTAAGTTCAAAGACTTCTTTATATTTTCCTGCAGGTGTACAAGATGGTCATCTTGCACCACTCCTTTATATTCTATCCCCAGTCATATCAACTTCTCATTAGTTTCTTACTCATTGCCTATTTTTGTTTCTGGGTTTTTGGACCTGTAATTCCCTACAGCAAAATCCTACCCATCCATCAAAATTTAGACCGACATAAATGCCTGCATTCTGTAGGCAGAGTTGGTCTCGCCCTCTACAGCAGTTTCAATAGCTCTTTGGGATATAGGTCTACTAGAGCATATGTATTGTATACGGCTCTTACCAATGCGATGTTCAAATATTCAATACCAGCGAATAATTTCTTTCCCTTGCTTCAATTATGCAATAGTTTCCTCTTGCCAGACACCCCTTCTTCTCTCATCTACTTTTCCATATAGCAATCAAAGTGATCTTTTCAAAACTTAAATCAGATTAAATCATTCCTTTTGAGTGGAACCATGAAAAGACTTCCCTTAGAACTTAGACCAGTACTCAAGCTCCTTTCTCTGAATTATCTGCTTCTGCCTTACTCTCCAACATCCACTTCTAATTCTCTGCCCTATATACTTCTCTCCGGTCACAGTAGGCTTTTTTTTACCTCATTGACTACATCAAGCTCATTCCTACTTTATGCCTTTTGCAGCAGCTGTTTACTCTGCCTAGAATATTCTCCCCTCTGATCATCATATCACTGACTCCTTTGCCATTTGGATTTAGTTTAAATGCTATCTCCTCCAAGAGGTCTTCTTTGATCACTCAGAGTAAGCACCCAGGCACTGGCTATAGCATGCATGACTTTAATTCCCTGCAGAGCCCATAGTATTGCTTTTTTTTTAACTTATGACCTGTCTCCTCTCTCACTTGAAATGTAACTCCGTAAGTGCTGGCACCTAGTTGAAATTCCTAGTATCAAGAAGAGTGACTGGTACATAGTAGGTGTTCAATAAATATTTCCTGAATGAAAGCTACAAAACTTATACACACAGCAAGCAGCCTTTTGCTTTCAAGCATCATAAGGCATCTCTTTATTGGTGCATTTAGTCCATTTACATTCAGTGTAATTATGAGTTTAGTGCTGTCATTTTGATGCCTTTTTTGTGTGTGTTGTTGACAATTTCATTTTTCCACTTACTTTTTGGTGCTGAGTTTTCCTTTGTAAATTGTGTGTTCCTCATTTTCATAGTAGTTGAATTTGTTTGCTGGGTCGTTATGTTTTTCTTGGTTTTTATTCTGAGTTATGGAATTGTTAGACCTCTTTGTGGTTACCTTAATATTTACCCCTTTTTTTTTTCTAAGTAAAAACCTAACTTGTATCATCTTATATCATCTTGTTTTCCTCTCTATATGGCAGTTCTATGCCTCCTTTATTTATTCCCTCTTTTTGATTATTGTGGTCTTTTATGTAATGACTTCCATGATTCCGTTTTGAGCATTTTTTTCTTTTTAAAATTAATCTTAATTTGTTTTTGTGATTTCCCTATTTGAGTTGATATCACGATGTTCTGTTCTGTGACCCTGTGCTGTGTTGGTATCTGATATTACTGACTTTCTGACCAATTTCCTTTAGTAATTCTTGCAGCTTTTGTTTGATTTTTGCAAATTCTCTAAGCTTGTGTTTATCTGTAGATGTCTTAATTTCACCTTCATATTTGAGAGTTTTGCTGGATATATAATTCTTGGCTGGCACTTTTTATCCTTCAGTGCTCTGTATATGTCATCCCATTGCCTTCTTGCCTGCATGGTTTCTGCCGAGTAGTCTAATCTTGCTCTTATTGATTCTCCTTTGTAGGTGACTTTTCATTTATCCCTGGCTGCTTTTAAAATTTTCTCTTTATTTTTTATTTTGGCACGTTTGATATTATGTCTTGGTGATTTTCTTTTGGGATCTACGTTGTATGGGGTTCGATAAGCATCTTGGATAGATATCCTTTCATTTTTCACAATACCAGGGAAGTTTTCTGCCAACAGATCTTCAACTACTCTTTCTGTATTTTCTGTTATCCCTCCCTGTTCTGGAACTCCAATCACACCTAAGTTATTCTTCTTGATAGAGTCCCATATGATCCTTAGTGTTTCTTTATTTAAAAAAATTTTTTTATCTGATTTTTCTTCAACTATATTGGTGTCAATCGCCTTATCCTCCAACTCCGCCACTCTGCATTCCAATTCCTCGATCTGCTCCTCTTCCTATTAAGTTGTCTAATTGTGTAATTTTATTTTTAATCTTTTGGATTTCTGAATGCTGTCTCTCTATGGATTCTTGCAGCTTATTAAATTTTTTCATTATGTTCTCAAATAGTCTTTTTGATTTCTCCAGCTGCTTTATCAGTGTGTTCCTTGGCTTTTTCTGTAGATTGCCTGATTTCATTTCTGAGGTCATCTCTGATGTCTTGAAGCATTCTGTAAATTAGTTTTTTAGATTCTGTATCTGATAATTCCAGGATTGTATCTTCATTTGGGAAAGATTTTGATTCTTTTGTTTGGGGGGTTATAGAAGCTGTCATGGTCTGCTTCTTTATGTGGTTTGATATCGACTGCTGTCTCCGAGCCATCACTAAGATATTGTAGTGATTTATTCTATATTTGCTCACTGAGTCTTATCTTGTTTTGTTTTCTTTCAATATAGGTGGATGGGCTACTAGATTGTGCTGTCTCGATTGTTGTAGCCCTTGACTTACTTATGACCTATTACCAGCTGGTTTGGGCTGTTTCCAGATATATGAGCCTATGAGTCCATTCACTACTCTTGAATAGAATCATGCTAGGTGTCCTGATAGTGGGTCACCTAGTGTGTGTTGTAAGCTGTCACCTATTAATTTAGAGGAGTAGTGGTGATGGTTGTATGCACCAGATTCTAGTAGCAGCAGGAGGTCACACTCTGAGGAGGGTAGGATGCTGTCAGTCTTTCCCCACGTGTCAGTGAGGTAGGAGTGTCTCTTTTCTCTAGATCATTATGGTGGGTGGGCTCTGCAGCTGTACCTTAGGCACCCAATGCTTATACCTCTAAAGACTGGTAGGCGTCACTATCCTCAGACCCCTTTAGCAGGTGGCTAGGTGGTCTGGGTGGAGCCTCAGTGCTCAGTTCCCTGGTGTGAATCAGTGAGGGCTTTATTTAATAGGTAGAGAGGTATCTGACCTCCAAAACTTGCCTTTCCACTGCTCAGCTAAAACAATTACAGTCAGATCTCTATCAGAATTGCCTTTGCATTATAATAGCCACCTGGTTCCCTGTAGGGCTGAGAGCCAAGGACTGTGGATCTCTTATTCTTGTCTGGAGCTGGCGCTGTATTATTATTCCAGCTTAGGGAAGGCAGGGAAGGATTTTTCTCCGATTGTTAATTGCTGCTTCTCTGAGGCCAGGAGAATGGGTTAGGAAACAAAAAAAAAAACCCATAGAGCACTTCACTCCCTGGCCCAGGGAATTCCAAGGTTAATGAAGCTGGCTGGGGCAGGAGGGGAGGGATCAGATAGATAGGAGAGGATACTGTGGCAAGATAGACAAAGTTACTTATCTTGTTTGGCAAGGACTGTTTTATCTGAGATTCCAGAGGGGCGTGTAGCCTATGTGCACTGGCTGGGTCGAGATTGCTCCAAAAGGTTAGGGCTGTGCCCTGTGCTTGCACCATCTCAGGAGGCCGTGATCAACTCCTCTGCACTTAGTCCAAAGCCCTGACCCAAGGTTTTCTGGCTGGGTCGCTGCGCTCCAGGCTCTGAAACCAGGTGCTGTTCCCGCGTGGTTTCTTGTTCTGTCAGCTACATCGATGTGTGGCCTGTGTGCGCTGGCTGGGTCCCCGCCGAGGTTAATACAGGGGGTAAGCACTGCATCCCGTGCTTGCCTCATCTCAGTAAGCCGCGATCAGTCCCACCACGCTGGCTCCAGAAAACTGTAAGGGCTCAAGGCTGTGGCACGGCACACTGGCTCCGGGAGCAGTCGCTGCTTCAGCACACGGCTTTTCGCTTCCCTGTCACTCAGGTCAACTCCTTAGTTCTGTGTTTGATGGTCAGGGTTCGTAGGTTGTCACGTATGTAATCGATTCACTTGTTTTTTCGAGTCTTTGCTGCAAGAGGGATCAGTGGAAACTTCTACCTAGTCAGCCATCTTGGTCCCGCCTCCATCATCATTGTTTTTAATAAACTTTTTCTTATAAACTTTTGAATTGATTTGGACAGGTTTAAACAATGCTATGTCTTGGAAACTTTTGAATTGATTGAGACTGGTTGCTATGAGTCAAAATCGACTTAATGGCAGCAAGTTTGGATTCTAAATATCAGGGTGGTAGCTATTGTGTTTCAACAACATCTTTGCTATTATTGAGTCTTTTTGGGTACACTATTCTCTGCAAGATCAAGTCATATGTAAACCCAACTTGGACTTAAAGTAATTGACCAGCAAAATAATACAGTTTTTTTTTTCTGGCAGTCTTTTTTCTCTCTTTCAATTCAAAAGAGGAAGTATCCCCCACTTTGTTATCATCTATTTTTCATGTTCAGACTTCAGTAGATTTTAGTCTATGTGTTTACTCAACAAATACTGTGACTGCCTGACAGGTTTCAGGCATGGGCTAGGTGATCAGGATATCGTGGTGAACTGGAAGAGCAGGTCACAGCTTGTTTTGAAATTATATTTTAGTGGAGAGTAGGTAAGACAACAAATAAAATATAAAGTATGCTGACAAAGAGAATAACGGGAGATGGGTAGCTACCTACGTAATTGAGGTGACACTGAAACTTAGACTTGAAGGTAAAAAACAGGGTAAGAACATGCTGACTGAAGACTAGCAGTACTTGGAATATGAATTCCCTTAATGAGGCCAAGTGGGTGGGGATTAAATATCTAGGTTATGGTCTCAGATCTATGGCTGACATTTTTCAGTATCTTTTTCAAGTATGCTTTATAATCTTGGCTTATATTGGCTGGGGAATGTCCATTTCCCCAGCTCTTTTCTTCCTATCTAGGTTATGCTGATGGAAGCTGAAAAGACTTTTTCATGAAAGCCTTTGATAAAAGTCATGTAAGTTCAACACACTGGGAACTCAGGAAGCTGAGGAATATGTGAAATCTTCATAGGACATTTCCCCCAACTCCCATGGTAGGTGTCAAAAAATCAAATTTAAAACTCAGAAGATATTATTAGTAAGAAAAGAATAAACATTTTCTAGTTTCAGGAGATACAAAAAAATTACACAATAATACTGGATAGCAATGTGAACTTTATGGAAATTCTGAAATATAAAAGGGGATTTTTCTAGGTTTTCATTATGCATCAAGGTGTCCAGATTTTGGAAACAAACAAAAAGTCACCAATTGAGAGAGGATAGTAAAAATCAATTAGAATAACTGCCCATGTTTAATGGAATTATCATAAAAAAGCAAATAAATTTATCACAAAATACACTCAAAACTTGTAGTTTTCTGCTATATCATACTAATTACAGACATTTTTGATAACACCAGAAATTTCATGCCAAAGGTAAAAGAATGTTATAAATATGGTTTAAGCTGATCATGAGCATAACTAAACAGTACTAACTTAAAAGGCAAAAAAGACAAATACACTGAAGAGACCTTAAAGACAATTTGTTACAACCTATAAATTTTTTTTTATAAATTTGGCTTTAACTACAATTGCCAGAATAGAATATTTCTGCACAGTCCCAGAACTTATCAAAAGATAATTCCTTTGTAATCAAAACTGTTTAATTTTGAATTACATGGTTACTTCTCAGATCTGGAAAGTCCTTTCTACTGTCAAATTTCTCATTTAAATCTCATGATAATCACGTAGAAACAGAACCCACGTTATTGTTTCCACATTCTATCATCTGATCACATGAACAGTTTCACACTATGGTTGCTGTAAAGCAGACATTGGGCCGAGAGATAAGAGAGACAGATCTGGGTTTTTTTTATCATCTGATCACATGAGCAGTTTCACACTATGGTTGCTGTAAAGCAGATATTGGGCCGAGAGATAAGAGAGACAGATCTGCCATAGCACAGACCAAGTCTCCAGCAGGAACGGACAGACGATGTCTCAAAGAGGCACGAGAATCTTGATTCAAATTTCAGAAATGATAGTATGAGGGCAGCTAGACAGGTGCTTTAGGTAGAGGTTAAATGTTCCGAACCAAAAGGAGAAAGTACAGCTCTGCTATATGGATTCATTTGTGTCCTCCAAAAGTATATATGAACTTGGCTAGGCCATGATTCTCAGTATTATGCAATTATCCTTCATTTTGTGATCTGATGTAATTATCCCCCATTTTGTGATCTAATTATCCTACGTGTTGTAAATCCTAACCTCTATGATGTTAATGAGGCAGGATTAGTAGAAGTTATGTTAATGAGGCAGGATATGATGCAGAGACATGAAGAGATCTCCAAGGAAGGCCAGGCCCACAGGTGTGGAGAGAAAACAAGGATCTTCCCCCAGAGTCAACAGAGAAAGCCTTCCCTGAATGCTGGCACTTCTAATTTGGACTTCTAACCTCCTAAACTGTGAGAGAACAAATTTCTGTTTATTAAAGCCATCCACTTGTGATATTTCTCTCATATATAGCAGCACTAGGTAACTAAGACAAGCTCTAAGACAGCAATCAATCTGAGCTAGTATAATTTTCCAACTGTGGTAGGCAGAATTCTAAGATTACCCAAGATTACTGGCACCATAACCCCCACGTGTCTGTCAGTTTTTTGTACTGTGGGGGCTTATGTGTTGCTGTGATGCTGGAATCTATGCCACTGGTTGTAAGATACCAGCAGGATCACCTGTGGAGCACAGGTTTCAGCTGAGTTTCCAGACTAAGACAGACTAGGAAGGAGGACCTGGCAGTCTACTTCTGAAAAGAATTAGCCAGTGAAAACCTTACGAAGAGCAGTGGAACATTGCCTGATACAGTGCCAAAGATGAGCCCCCAGGTTGGAAGGTATCAAAAAGACAAATAGGGAAGAGCTGCCTCCTCAAAGTACAGTCAACCTTAATGACGTGGATGGAGTCAAACTTTCAGGAGCGTCCTTTGCTGATGTGGCATGACTCAAAATGAGAAAAAATAGCTGCAACTATGCACTGATAATGAGAACGTGGAATGTACAAATTATGAATCTAGGAAAATTGGAAATCATCAAAATGAAATGAAACACAAACATCAATCCTATGCATTAGTGAGCTGAAATGGACTGCTAATGTTTACGCTGAATCAGACAATCATATGGTCTACTACGCTGGGAATAACAACTTGAAGAGGAATGGCACTACATTCATCGTCAAAAAGAACATTTCAATACGGCCCCCAGACACCCTTTCAGCTCAGTAATGAGGCCACTCCTGAGGTTCACCCTTCAGCCAAAGATTGAACAGTCCCATGGAACAAAATAAGGCTAAAGGGGCTCACCAGCCCTGGGGCAGGGACTGGAAATAGAAGGGAACAGGAAAGCTGGTAATAGGGAACCCACGGTTGAGAAGGGAGAGTGTTGACATATCGTGGCGTTGTTAACCAATGTCATACAACAATGTGTGTACTAACTGATGAGAAACTAGTTTGTTCTGTAAACGTTCATCTAAAGTTCAATAAAAAATTAATTAAGAGGGTCAAGTAAAAAAAAAAAAAAAAGAACATTTCAAGATCTATCCTGAAGTACAATACGGTCAGTGATAGAATAATATCCACACGCCCTACAAGGAAAATCGGAAAATCAGTTAATATGACTATTATTCAAATTTACGCACCAACCACTAAGGCCAAAGATGAAGAAATTGAAGATTTTCACCAGCTGCTGCAGTCTGAAATTGATCAAAAATGCAATCAGGATGCACTGATAATTACCTGCAAAAGTTGGAAACAAGAAGGATCGGTTGTTGGAAAATATGGCCTTGGTGATAGAAACCATGCCGGGAATCACATGACAGAATTTTGCAAGACCAACAACTTCATTGCAAACACCTTTTCTCACCAACATAAACAGCGACTATACACATGGACCTTGCCAGATAGAATACAGAGGAATCAAATCGACTATATCTGTGGAAAGAGACGATGGTAAAGCTCGATATCATCAGTCAGAACAAGGCCAGGGGCTAATTGTGGAACAATCAATTGCTCATATGCAAGTTCAGGCTGAAACTGAATAAAATTAAAGCAAGTCAGCGAGAGCCAAAATACAACTTTTAGTGTATCCCACTTGACTTTAAAGAACATATCAAGAATAGATTTGATGCGTTGAACACTAATGACTGAAGACCAGATGAGTTGTGGAATGACATCAAGAACATCATACATGAAGAAAGCAAAAGGTCATTAAAAGATAGGAAGGAAAAAACCAAAATGGATGTCAGAAGAGACCCTGAAACTTGCTCTTGAATGTTCAGCAGCTAAAGCTAAAGGAAGAAATGATGAAGTAAAAGAATTGAAGATTTCAAAGCGTGGCTTGAGAACACAAAGTATTTTTATGACAATGTGCAAAGACCTGGAGATAGAAAACCAAAAGGGAAGAACACACTTGGCATTTCTCAAGCTAAAAGAACCAAAGAAAAAAAGTCAAGCCTTGAGTTGCAATAGTGAAGGACTCTACGGGGAAAATATTTAATGACGCAGGAAGCATCAAAAGAAAATGGAAGGAATGCACAGTCATTATACCGAAAAGAACTGGTTGAAGTTCAACCATTTCAAGAGGTAGCATATCATCAGGAACCGATGGTACTCAAGGAAGAAGCCCAAGCTGCACTGAAGGCACTGGCGAAAAACAAGGCTCCAGGAACTGCCAGAATATCAACTGAAACATTTCAACAAACCGATGTAGCGCTGGAAGTGCTCACTTGTCTGTGCCAAGAAATTTGGAAGAGAGCTACCTGGCCAACTGACTGGAATAGATCCATGTTTATGCCTATTCCCAAGAATGTCACTAATATCATGGGAAAGCAAAATTTTGCTGAAGATCATTAAAAAGCAGCTGAAGCAGTATATCAACAGGGAGCTGCCAGAATTTCAGGCCGGATTCAGAAGAGGATGTGGAACCAGGGATATCATTATGATGTCAGATGGATCCTGGCTGAAAGCAGAGAATACCAGAAATGTGTTTACCTGTGTTTTATTGGCTATGCAAAGGCTTTAGACTGTGTGGATCATAAAAAATTACGGATAACATTGCGAAGAATGGGAAATCCAGAACACTTAATTGTGCTCATGAGGAACCAGTACATAGATCAAGAGGTAGTTGTTCAGACAGAACAAGGGGATACTGCATGTTTTTAAGTCAGGAAAGGTATGCATCAGGGTTGTATCCTTTCACCATACCTATTTAATCTGTATGCTGAGAAAATAATCCAAGAAACTGGACTATATGAAGAAGCATGAGGCATCAGGACTGGAGGAAGATTCATAAACAACCTGGATATCCAGATGACACAACCTTGCTGAAAGTGAAGAGGACTTGAAGCAGTTACTGAAGAAGATCAGAGACCACAACCTTTGGTATGGATTACACCTCAACATAAAGAAAACAAAAATCCTCATAACTGGACCAATAAGCAACATCATGATAAACAGAGAAAAAATTGAGGTTGTCAAGGATTTCATTTTACTTGGATCCACAATCAACACACATGGAAGCAGTAGTCAAAAAATCAAAAGACACATTTCATCAGGGAAATCTGCTGCAAAGGACCTCTTTAAAGTGTTGAAAAGCAAAGATGTTACCTTGAAGACTAAGATGCGCCTGATCCACGCCATGTGATTTTTAACTGTATCATATGCATGCAAAAGCTGGACAATGAATAAGGAAGACTGAAGAAGAATTGATACCTTTGAACTGTGGCATTGTCGAAGAATACTGAATATATTATGGACTGCTAAAAGAAGGAATAAATCCGTCTGGGAAGAAGCACAACCAGAATGCTCCTTAGAAGCTAGGATGGCAAGACAGCATCTTACATATTTTGGACATGTGAAGAGGGATCAATCCCTGGAGAAGGACATCATGCTTGGTAAAATACAGGGTCAGCGGAAAAGAGGAAGATCCTCAGTGAGATGGATTGTCACGGTGGCTGCAACAACGTGCTCAAGCTAACCACCATTGTGAACATGGTACAGGGCCAGGCAGTGTTTCTTTCTGTGGTACACAGGGTCGCTATGAGTCAGAATTGACTCGAGGGCACCTAACAACAACAGCAACAGTGGGAATAACTGGGAGATACACTCCTGCCAGTTATTCAATCAAACACTATTTTAGGTACTGCTGAGAAAAGGTTATTTGAAGTGATGTAGTTAAGGTCCCAAATAAGTGGACTTCAGATAGGGAAATTATCTGAGTGGCCTGACCCAATCACTTGAGACTTCAGAAAGCTGAGACTTTTCTTTGACTGGTGGCAGAGGGAGAAGTTAGAGATTTGAAGTAGAAGTGGGATTAGATGGATGGGAAGTTCTCCATTGCTGGCTTAAAGATGAAGAGGACTACATGGCAAGAAATGTGTGGCCCTGGGTTGAGAACCAACAAGAAAATGGGGACCTAAGTTCTCCAATCACAAGAAGCTGAATTCTGCAACAACCCTAATAAGCTTGGAAGACAACCTCAAGCCTCAGGTGAGATAGCAGCAAGCCCAGCTGATGCCCTGATTTCAGCCATGTAAGATACTGAACAGAGAACCAGCTATGCCATGCTGGACTCCTAGCCAACAAAAACTGTGAGATAATAAATTTGTATTGTTCTAAGCCACTAAGTTTGTGAAAATTTGTTACACAGCAAAAGAAAACTGAAACACCACCATTTTTTAAAGTGTTCAGGCAGAAGAAGCCAGAGAAGCCGAAAGTGAGAGCTGAGATTGAGGATTCTGGTCTGGACCAGAGGCAGCCGGGAAGGCAGAGATACACTAGGTACGGTAATCAGACAGAGGAAAGGAAGGCAAGATCTAAGCAAACGTTAAGTCCAATCAACTAATCACCACAAAAGTAATGAATTTTTAAATTCTGGAACTATAGCAATACCTATAACGAATGTTTCATACAACAAATCCCAAACCTAGTTGGCAATGAACATGCAAGAAAATGGGATGTGGAAGTGAAGAGAGGACAACATGGGAACGCAGCAGTTCCAGAAATCTGGCAGACCACCCATCTGTCAGTAGAGGCTTGAGTAGTGCTATGATGATGAATGGGTTTCAGGGGAGCTTCTAGACAAAGCCAGACTAGGAAGAAAGGTCAGGTGATCTACTTCTGAAAATCATGGGTTCCTCCTGAGTTGGGGGGTTGAGTTGATAGCGGGTAACAACAACGACCATGAGCCTGGCTGCAGGATCATTCATGAGTGGATTCAGCTACAGCTGAACTAAGACAGCAGAGACTAGAACCAACAGGTTCTGGCTCCAAACTGAAATCACCGTATGATTTAATCGAGACTGGGATCCAACATCCTCCTAAGTAACATTAGAGGAAAGGAGAGAACAGATAACTAGACCAGTTTCAGTTTTGACATTCTACAACGTTAAAACTAACAATGAAGGGTTCTGGTGAACCTATATCCCTCCATTACTGCTCATTATGCATCGAGATTGCTATTTCAGTTCAAAGAGCAAAAAAGGAAAAACAATTGCTACAGGAGAGTAAACGGAGAAGGCCAAGTTTTATATGATGATCAGAGACCCCTAGTTGGAGCTGGGAAGAAAGTAATGAAGGTGAGCAGGACTTTGTATTTCATAGGCTTTCATAACGGATTATTAGAAACTATCAAGTCTTTATGTAAAAAAAAACAAAAACCTAAAGTTTTCAGATCTATTTGGATGTGCACAGAGTTAAACGTGTGCATAAGAAAGCCTCTGCTCCTCACTGCAGCCTCTTAGGACCATTTTTATACTTGGTGGGAATAATAATACCTGGACCAAAATCTTATGCAACTGAGCTTTACATAAATTACAAACAAGTGAATGTCATTTTGGGATGCAGAGAACAGGTACAGTCCTTGAGATGTCACTATTAAAGCTCAAATCAGAAGAATAGATGAATATTAGCTGGATATACTTTTGAATAAATTCATGATCTTAATTTCAAAGCATAAAGCTAAAGCCTTTATATGTACATATATATTTTAACATTACAGGGATAATATTACATGAAAATAAATTTTCTCTTTTCTGAGAATTGCTTCCTGTTACTTTTTTTGTGTTTGCTGGTCTCTCAGGGCAAGTTTCAACATAAGTCATTGGTAAAGAAGTAGTGCTCTTATTGGAATTCCTTTAAATAGTTCCAGGTGGTACTCAGTCAGTAAGAGATACTACCATATTTCAAGAAGATTTTATTTTCCTCTTTTTCTTTTCTATCATAAGCAACTGAACCTTTTAGTTAGCATCTAAAGTTCTGCAAGCTTCATTCTTTCCTCCTGAAAATATCATTCAGTGTTTTATTCATAAAAAATAGGATATAAACACAAGATATTCCTGATGTAAGACAATGGGCTTGGTTACCAAGGAAGCTCCAAATATGTTTAAAGGGGTAACATTTTCTACTACCTTTTAATTAAGAGGAGAAAGTTGCTCATAATATTACATCCAAGCCCATTTGAGATAATTTGCATCCCAGCAGATAAATACATAGACGTCTTTTTTTTTTAATGAAATATAATGGGGCGTGTCATCTGGATCCCAATTAGATATTGCAGTAAATGTTGCTCAGCTTTGCCATCTGTCACATGTTCTTTTTTTTATTATTATGCTTTAGATGAAGGTTTACAGTGCAAATTAGTTTCTCATTAAACAATTAATACACACATTGTTTGTGACATTAGTAGCCAATCCCACAACTTGTCAACACTCTCCCTTTCTCGACCTTGGGTTCCCCATTTGGAGCTTTCCCGTCCCCTCCTGCCTTTTCATCCTCGCCCCTGGGCTGGTGTGCACATTTAGTCTTGTTTTTTTTTATGGTCCTGTCTAATCTTTGGCTGAAGGGTGAACCTCAGGAATGACTTCAGTACTAAGTTAAAAGGGTGTCTGGGGGGCCATACCCTTGGGGTTTCTCCAGTATTTCTCAGGCCAGTAAGTCTGGTCTTTTTTTGTGAATTAGAATTTTGTTCTACATTTTCCTCTAGCTCTGTCCAGGATCCTCTACTGTGTTCCCTGTCAGCACAGTTGGTGGTGGTAGCAGGACACCATCTAGTTGTGCTGGACCCAGTCTGGTGAAGGCTGTGGTAGTTGTGTTCCATTAGTCCTTTGAACTAATCTTTCCCTTGTGCCTTTGGTTTTCTTCATTCTTTCTTGCTCCAGAAAGGGTGGGACCAGTGGAGTATCTTAGATGGCTGTTCAAAAGCTTTTAAGACCCCAGACACTACTTACCAAAGGATGTAGAACATTATCTTTATAAACTATGTTATGCCAATTTAGCTAGATGTCCTGGGAGACCATGGTCCCCACAGCACTCAGCCCAGTAATTCAATCCCTCAGGGAGTTTGCATGTGTGTTTGAAGCTTCCATGACCTTGAAGTAGAGAAAATACATTTTCTGTAGTGTTTTAGTATTAAAATAAAAGAGAATATATTTTCTAGTTTAAGCTATATAAGCTGTGATTAAAATCTTTAGTCTTTAAAAACATTGATTATTTGCTCTGGAACCTGTCTCACGATTGTATTTCCATTGTAGAAAAACAAATTCCATTGTAGAAAAACCAGGTAATCAAGATTTTTGCTGTTCATTAAACCATGTTTCTCTCCGAAGTGACAAAAACAATGGGCGATATCATCAGCACCCGAAATAACTGAGAAAAACCTGGACGCATCTAGTGACCAAAACCAGGAAGGTGTAAAGAGGCCTGCACGACATCAACAATAAGTCACTTCATCATTACGTCCCCCTCAAAGAAGAATCAACATTCCTGGGAATTTCTAAACCCTGACCCTCTCCCTATAAAACCCTTTTGTAGCACTCTTGGGGCAGAGAGAATCTGGGGGAAGCTTTGCCCCCTCTGTCTCTTAACACAGTGTTCAATAAAGCTCTCTTGCTGCGTACCTCCTCCTGTCTCACTATTGGCTTGCGGCAGGCGGCTTGAATCCGCAATTTGCGGTAACAACCTTGCCTTGGTCAAGTTGTGCTGGCTTTCCCTGGTACTGTGTACTGCCTTACCCTTCACCAAAGTTACCACTTATCTACTGTGTAGTTGGGAACCCTGGTGGCGTAGTGGCTAACTGCTATGGCTGCTAACCAAGAGGTCAGCCGTTCGAATCCACCAGGTGCTCCTTGAAAACTCTATGGTGCAATCCGACTCTGTCCTATAGGGTCGATATGAGCCATAATCGACTCGACGGCAGTAGGTTTGGTTTTTTTGTGCTGTCTAGTTAGTATTTTTCCCTCCCTTCCCTTCCTTTCCCTTGTAACCAATCAAAGATTAAAACAGTAGGTTGAATAGACCCATGTTTTCAGTTCTGCAAGCAGCAGGATCTTAACAAATCATGACAAGCCACAAGTTTTAAACAAGCACAAACACTTTACAACTGAGAAGAAACGAATAAGAGAAAGTGCCTAAATGGTTATGAACAGGTGGGTAATATGGTATGGATATGATTACATAACTCACAGTTTCTAAGCTATCTATAAAATAATTAATGTAAATGGAGGCAAATTTAAAGGTCTGCTTTAATACATTAAGCTAACATTTTCCCCAGGTTAAGCTAAAGACAAAATGAAAATACCTGATATGTTTAGCTTTTATACAACTCTCTATGCTAGGCCCTCACTCCACCAAGTCAAGCAAGGAATGTAAACAGAATGTTTGATTCACAAATAGTTATATAATCTTAGATCTCTGTGTTTCTTCCAGAGTTGACGAAATACTAGGGCCAGAGGATGGGGACTGAGATAAACGTTGGCTTTGCTGGTGAAATTCCACCTTTACTCTAGACCTCTTCTTTCCAGGCTAAATCTACTACTGAAGAAATGATGTAGATAGTTATTCAGTGAAAAAGACTACTTCAGAATTAACAGGAGAGATAACATTTTTTGAAACCAGAAAAAACCAAAGCAGAACAAAACTTTTCTCTGGTAGAAATCACAACTGACTATCAGCAATAATGGTGTGACCCCAATACCACCAGCATGTTTTCTCCTTTTTCAAAATGGGCAACAGAGAGCTTAACATAACTAAGGCCATGATAAACCTATAAGTTGTTATTCCTCTGTCTGCCTCCTCACATACCTCTGTTAATGGCTTTGTTTTGAACAAATGTTAATAACTGTTCTTTGTTTTAAACTGATGCAAATAATCTTTTGTTCTGGCAGGACTACCTGTGGCATACAACCCCCCACAGGAAAGTTGGAGCCCAGGTAGTGATATGTCTTTAGCCTAATAAAGAAATGTCTGGCAGGGGACTACAAAGACACTTGTAACCCTTGTAAGATTCTATATAAGCTCTAATGTAAAACTGCTGTTTGGAACTCCATAGAGACAGCCTGTGTTGCTGCTGGTCCCCAGTGATGCATGCATGACTGCTCCAGGGTAATAACGGTGACCTCGAATCAGCCTTAAAGGTTATACTATTAGCTGTATGAATTTTCAGTTGCTATCTCAGTCACAAATTCAATAAGTGCAGAGTTGGTCAGTAATGGGAAAAAGCTATTTTAATAGCCTTCACTGAAAAAGGCATTTGAGGAAGTACATGTACCAGCACTTTCCATATGCTGAAACTGACAGCTTTTTCAAGTCCTGCTCAGCACAGCTTGGGTGAAGAAGTATGACATCTCAGGTAGATAAACAACAATAAAAATTCAAAATAAAATTCAGTCAAAACTAGAAATGATTTAACTAAATTATTTAACAATTTTGGGAATTGAAAAGCCAGCTAAAAAGTTTTTGTATCTGGAAAAATGTTTTTAATTTAAAATCAGAATTCAAGGTAAACTCTTGAAACATTTTTTCTCATTTTGAATATATAATTAATTTACTATAGCTTACTGTCTTTTAAACTTAACAGCTAACAACAGCAGAGAAACCCAATTAAAAAAATAAAAACAGAGAACACTGTATATAGTTACTATAACTAACAGATTCAATATCTGTGACCATCAGGCAGTTATCAGAGCAACTTTACATTGCTGAAAACTGCTAGAAAACTCTAAAACCAGCAAGACTCTGCTTTAGGAAATAGCTGCACCACCACTGGGGACATTACTGGCTATCAACACCTGTGGGTGTTGCTATGGGCACAGTCACAACGAACCCAGCCATCTGTACAAAAAGGTATCCATGAGAGGGATACTGAAAATAAATTGATAAGAAATTCAAAAAGAATAGTTGCTCAGGCAATATACAATAGGCACACAATTCTGAGTCCATGTTCTACACAAATTCTTTTCTAGTCAAGCTACAGAATCCAGATTCAACTTAACTGTAATTGTGACTAAACATGAACTGGGGGAGTGGAAATAATATCTCAAAACTGCACTTGTACCATTTATCACAAGTCTTAATTTGAAACTCAAAGCTAATCACATTTAAAATAATATCTAAATTTCCACTTCTAAACCCTTGATAGTCGTTTATAAATCTACAGAAAAGAACAGGTTACTATGAACAAGAGCCCAATATTGATTTTCAGTGGTACAGTAAAGCATCTCCATTCTACTTGGCTGCTGTCAAAGCCACTCTTTAACAGCTGGAGTCAAACTGCACTATTTACAGCAAGAGCCCTTGTCAAGTGGACCATAAGTATCCTAACAATACACTATTCAAATGGTACTTTGCCACAGAAATTGCTGACTTGATGAATAACCTATGTCAATGACTAAGGCCAATAAAAAAAAATAAAAGTTTAATTTTTATCAGGGGTTTTACATTCACACATTAAGTAAGCTTTCTTTGAAGAAATATTAAGCTATATATTTCAGGCCTTTTGGATGCTGAAAATAATTAAAATCTGTTTAAATGCATCAAGGGATCTGACATTAACACCGATCTGGTGTTAACTACATTTGTGACACAAGTCAGAACAGTGTCCTTCTGTTCCTGGCACTCCCCACCAGCATGTGTAGAAAATGCAGAACTTAAACCAGCCACACACCATGAAATACTTCCCTTTTGTGCCTTTGACTTACAGGGCCAAACGAATGTTTAGAAACAAGCATGGCTTCGAAGTCCTGTGAGGAAATTCTGAGTTGCTTCTGAGTGCTAGGCAAGACAGCTGGAATCATTTAATGGTGCATTTCCTACTTTTTATAGCGAATGACTCTGAGACCTCCTCAATTAGTTTTGAAACAAAGCTATGATATTTTTCAGTTTTCCACATCACTGAGGCAACTTTTTATTAGAAACAGCTTAAACTCATGCCAAAATGAGAGAAGGGAAATCTTCACAAAGCAGTTATATATTATTTATTTTTATTCAATTTTAAAAATTCTTTTTATTCAATTTTAAAAAGTTAAAATCGTATACAAAATCCTTAGGAGAAATGGCTATAGACTGTTGAAAACTTGCATCACTTCACATGTGCCCAAAAAGCAAATTGCCTAGTATATTTCTCCAATATATTTACTGGGAAGATTCTTACTATTGGTTAGGTGCCAGAGTTTTAAGTTGGGATTTCCTAAATCAAAATATGTAAAACAAAAATCTTAATGCAGTGTTTATGGGGGAAAGAAACTATATTTTCCTCAAACACCTACATGTTTAATAAGAAAAAATCTATTTTTTGTTACACAAAATTTTAACAAAATATTTTCCACATTAGAAAAATACCTATATGCTGCTTATTACATTAGAAACAATTAACTACTGATCAAAACAGTGAAAAATGTCGTTTTATGTTGAGAATTCAACTCTAAATAATGCAATTATTTGTTTTCAAACAAATATTTGCTCTTTTCTGTGGTGATTCCGTTTTGATAACAAAAATAGATGGTTCAATACAAAAAAGTTAACCTAAAACATGTAATATTGCCACAATGAGTAATTATTTAATATTTATACATGTAAATTTGCAGGTGAAATTTTCAAACTTCACAGTTTGGAAACTATTCCAAGTTCTATTTTGGTTAATGTTTTTTGTGTCATAAAATAGCTAAATTTTCATTCCAATATGGTAATAGGTAGTAGTGGGATCTGATTTTCTATTGGTGGGCTACCAGTACACCATCTGTATTTTACAAGAAGTAGCTTTTTAGCAGGATAAAGTTCTGACAAGATTTTTTAGCAGATGGCATAAAAAGTCATTACCCAAAAGTCAACTAAAGGCCCCCAATCATACTTCCAGTAAGTTTAACTAGAATGCAAATGCATCCCTGATTTATAACCAATTATATATTTTTTGGCTATAGATGTGTGTATAAATGCTTTATTTAAAGAAAAATCCATTTTTAAAATCCTATGTGAATTTTTTTTATGTGAATTGAGGAAACCCTGGTAGCACGTGGTTAAGTTCTATGGCTGCTAACCAAAAGGTCAGCAGTTTGAATCCACCAGGTGCTCCTTGGAAACTCTATGGGGCAGTTCTATTCTGTCCTGCAGGGTTGCTATGAGTTGGAATGGACTCAAGGGCAACTAGTTTTATTTGAATTGGGAGTTATACTGTACATTTATTTTTCTACAAAGGGCAGCTTTCCAAACACATATAAGTTTCATGTTTCTATCAGAGAACAGACTTGCTACAAGGCCTTTTGGATTACATTTCACACAGTGTAGTTAGAATTAATTAGCTTTATTAAAAATTCAGGTATGAAGAGAAAGGGGAGGTTTTGGCTATTTGGCCATTTCCTACTACTCCCTCGTGGTCTCCAAGTCCAGAGAGGAGGTATCCAGATCGGAAATTGACTAACTACAGCCAGCAGACCAAATCCAGTCCACTCTCTGTTTTTATAAATAAAGTTTTATTGTAACACAGACACACTCATTTAAGTATTATCTATGGCTGCTTCCATGCTACAACAGCAGAGTTGTGTAGTTACAACAGAGAAGATCTGGCTTACAAAGCCTCAAATATTTATCTTCTGGCCCTTTACAGAAAAATTTGTTCATCCCTGGTCTAGATCATCACTGTCCAATGCAAATACAATGCAAACCACATATGTAATTTAAATTGTCTAGTAGCCATTTAAAAAAAAAAAAAAAAGACGTGAAATTGATTTTAATAACATTTTATTTAACTCTATGTACCCAAAATATTATAATTTTAACATGTGGTGCTAGCCACATTTCAAGGACTCAATAACTACATGTGGTTAATGCTACCATATTAGAGAGTACAACTCTATGTAATCAGCCAGGCACAGCTGTTAGGGCACCCATTCTATAGAAAATGAGTTAAAAAAAAAAAAAAAAAATCCCAGGACACTTCAATGGCCTAAATTGTGAGTGTTAAAATAATCTTGTTTATCTTTTTATTCATTTCATAGATAAGAAATCCACAAAAAGAATTTAAAACCAACCAACAACAAAGAAAATAGGCCCTTTCTTTTTAAAATATTATGAAACTACAGATTACTGCCACGTACATATGATTTTAGTATGGTCTTTATTTCCTACTTTGAAGCTAAATTTCTTCCTCTGCAATTTAAACGGGTTCTATCTTGTTTTACCTTGAGCAGAATCTGAGAAAAGCAGTTCCCCATCAGTAATATAATATTGCATTCCTTTAAATCCTTTAAGATTCCGGCCCTTTCCTATAACCAAAGACTTTTCTTTGTCTAGCTGAACAAATCCAACTTCTGTAGCATTTCAAATTGGACTCATTTTCAAAGTGTTTTACGGTATTTGTTGTTCTTTTTAAAACCCGACCTCTTCATATGCAAGATGAAAAAGTGAATACAGCATTCT
This sequence comes from Loxodonta africana, assembly GCF_030014295.1. Taxonomy (NCBI): domain Eukaryota; kingdom Metazoa; phylum Chordata; class Mammalia; order Proboscidea; family Elephantidae; genus Loxodonta; species Loxodonta africana. The sequence continues at coordinate 52,387,677 of NC_087353.1, forward strand.
AATAAAGTTCAAATATTACAAAACACAAAGAGCTCAATGCACAGATCTTACATGCTATTCTTCCAATTAAATAGTTCCTTTTTTTTTCTATTGTTGGAGAATATTTCATTTGTGTCACATAGAATACACAAAGAAGTTCAAAAATACAAAGTAAGCATAAAGTTCTAAATTTCCCAGGCTTACTGTCCCTCATTTTTCCCACCCATGAAATGAGTGCAAATAAAACCCTCATCTTTAAAAGTTACTTTTTCTTATAAAAATGCATGATTTTACCATAAACATATACGTTTGTGTACAGTACTATTTATATATAAAAACCCATTTATATATATATATATAATGCGTGCGTGTGTGTAGTAGGTAAGAGCTATGGCTGCTAATGAAAAGGTTGGCAGGTTGAAATTCACCAGCCTCTCCTTGGAAACCTAAGGGGCAGCTCTACTCTGTCTTGTAGTGTCACTATGAGTCGTAATCGACTCAATGGCAATAGGTTTTTTTTTTTTTAATACGTATATGTATATATATCCCATTAAAAACCCATTGCCGTCGAGTTGATTCCGACTCATAGCAACCCTATAGGACAGAGTAGAACTGCCCCATACAGTTTCCAAGAAGCACCTGGTGGATTTGAAATGCTGACCTTTTGGTTAGCAGCTGTAGCTCGTAACCACTATGCTACCAGGGTTTCCATGTATATATATATATATATATATATATATATATATATATATATATATATATACCCTTGAATTTCATACAAATCTGTAAAGAAAAGAAGGCAAAGACAAAACAGTCTTGAGAGCCTAAATCCAAGACGATGAACTGTTGAAAGGACAAATGTATAGTATGCAATGGAGGTATCCAATACATGATTGGAAAAAATATAACTTAGACGCAGCACAGCTGAAAATAACCGTAGTTAAATTAAGTTCAATATTCATAAAAGTATGTTACATGGAACAAAGGAGGTGATACCAAAACCAGTTAGTGTCAAGTTGATTCTAACTCATAGGGACCCTACAGAACAGAGTAGAACTGCTCCATAGGGTTCCCAAGGAGTGACTGGTGGATTAGAACTGCCAATCTTTTGGGTAGCAGCCTTAATGCTTAACCGCTGTGCCACCAGTGTTCTAAGGAGGTGATAATTCCATTCCATTCAGTTCTTCAACAACTATGTAGAACCCACCCACCTATATGCTCTAGGGAAGAGGAACACAGTTTCTTCAGACACACTTGGGGGATGATTCCCAACCCCCTGCCTTGTTCAGAGTGTGACCCCATGCTGGAACCAGATACCGGTACCTACACCAATCACCCCTGCACCTCTAAGACTGTAGGAAAGAGCCATACCACACACTTGATGATCAGCTACCTAGACAGCTGAGCTGAATTCATACAAGAAAACTGAATGGACTACTAGACTAATATACTTGATAACAGCTCTAGCCATCAGGAGACAGGACATCAAAGCTCCAATGGTGAAAATAATCAAACTACTTCACTCAAGCAGCCCATTTGGGCATATCAAAACAAAACAAAGCAAGAAGCTAAAACACAGTAAGCAAACATTAAATAAACTAATACAGTAACTCATAGATGGCTCGGAGACAACAGTCAATATCAAATCACATGAAGAAACAGAACATGATTGCCTCAACAAGCTCTCAACACAAAGAATCCAGGGATCTTCTAGATCAAAGTGCCTTCCTGGAATTAGAGTCAGAATACAAAAGATTAATATACAGAACCCTTCAAGACATCAGGAAGGAAATCAGGCAGTATGCAGAACAAACCAAGGAACACACAGATAAAGCAGTTGAAGGAATTAAAAAGGTTATTCAGGAACAAAATGAAAATTTAATAAGTACGAAAATTACATAGACAGCAATCAGAAATTCAGAAGATTAACAATAAAATTACAGAATTAGACAAGTCTATTTTTTTTTTATAGGTCAGAATTTTTTTTTTTTTTTTTGGTTTTATAGGTCAGAGGAGCAGAATACACCAAGAGAAAGCAGGATTGGTGAACTTGAAGATAAAGCATTTGGCACCAATATATTTGAAGAAAAATCAGATGAAAGAATTTTAAAAAAATGAAGAAAACTTAAAAATCATGTAGGACTCTATAAAGAGAAATAACCTACGAGTGATTGGAGTACCAGAACTGAGAGAGATAACAGAAAATACAGAGAGAATTCTTGAAGATTTGTTGGCAGAATAAAAAAAAAAAAAACTTCCCTGATATTGTGAAAGATGAGAAGATATCTAACCAAGATGCTCATCGAACTCCACATGAGGTAGATCTGAAAAGAAATGTCACCCAAGACATATTATAATCAAACTTGCCAAAACCAAAGATAAAGAGAGAATTTTAAGAGCAGCTAGGGATAAACAAAAAGTCAGCTACACGGGAGAGTCAATAAGAATAAGCTCGGACTACACGGCAGAAACCATGCGGGCAAGTAGGCAATGGGATGACTTATATAAAGCAATGATGGAAAAAAATTACCAGCCAAGAATCATATATCCAGCAAAACTGTCTCTCAAATATGAAGGTGAATTTAGGACATTTCCAGACAAACAAAAGTTTAGGGAATTCATAAAAACCAAACCAAAACTACAAGAAATACTAAAGGGAACTCTTTCACAGAAAATCAATAATATCTGGTATCAACCCAAGACTACAACACTGGTCAGAAAAATCAGATGTCAACCCAGACAGGGAATTCACAAAAATAAATCAAAACAAAAAAACGCTCAAAGCAGGGAAACAGCAATGGTATACAGACAACATTAAAACAATAAAGAGGGACTAAGAAATGTAGTCACAGAACTTCCATATGGAGAGGAAGACAAAGCGAATCAAAGAAATGAAAGTTAGGTTCAAAGAGAGAAAAACAGGGGTAAATATTAAGGTAACCAAAAAGGAGACAAACTATCCTACACATTAAAATAAAACACAAGAAAAAAATAAAGACTCAGCAGAAACAAAATCAACAAGAAATATGACGAAAATGCAAAATATACAGAAAACTACTCGTGACAAAAAATAAACTGGGAAAAAGAAACTGCCAAAAACACACAAAAAAAGACATCAAAATGATAGCACTAAATTCATACCTATCCATAAATACGCTCTATGTAAATGGACTAAAGGCACCAATAAAGAGACAGAGAGTAGCAAAATGGATTAAAAAACATGATCTGTCTACATGCTGCCTACAAGAGACATACCTTTTACTTACAAACACAAACAAACTAAAACTCTAAGGATGGAAACAGTATATCAAGCAAACAACAATTAAAAAAGAAAAGGAGTGGCAATATTAATTTTTGACAAAATAGACTTTAAAGTTAAACCCATCATAAAGGATAAGGAAAGACACTATATAATGATTAAAGGGACAATCACCAGGAGGATATATCAATATTAAATATTTATGCACCCAATGACAGTGCAGCAAAACACATAAAGCAAACTCTAACACCATTGAAAAATGAGATATACAGCTAAACAATAATAGTGGGAGACATCAAAACACGACTTACAGTGAAGGACAGAACATCCAGAAAGAAGCACAATAAACACACACATAATATAAATGCCACAATCAACCAACTTGACCTCATAGACATATGCAGAACACTCCAACCAACAGCAGCCAAGTATACTTTCTTTTCTAGTGCACATGGAACACTCTCTAGAATAGACCACATATTAGGTCATAAAGCAAGCCTAAACAGAATCCAAAACATTGAAATATTACAAAGCATCTTCTCTGACTCTAAGGCCATAAAAATATAAATCAATAACAGAAACCACAGGGAAAAGAAATCAAACACTTGACAACTGAACAATACCCTGCCCCCCAAAAATTGGATTATATAAGACATTAAGGATGGAATAAAGAAATTCAAAGAATCCAAAGAGAATGAAAACACGTCCTACCACAACCTTTGGGACACAGCAAAATTAGTGCTCAGAAGTCAATGTATATCAATAAATGTACACATAAAAAAAAGATGAGAGAGCAAAAATAAAAAAATTATTCCTATGACTTCAGCAAATAGAAAGAGAGGAACAAAAGAAACCATCAGGCACTGGAAGAAAGCAAATAATAAAAATTAGAGCAGAATTAAATGAAATAGAAAACAGAAAAACAATTCAAAGAATTAACAAGACCAAAAGCTGGTTCTTTGAAAAAATTAACAAATTTGATAAACCACTGAACAAACTGACAAAAGAAAAACAGGTGAGGAAGCAAAAACCCAAATAAGAAATGAGATAGGTGATATTACTACAGACCCAACTGAAATTAAAAGAATCATATCAGATTTCTATGAAAAATTGTACTCTAACAAATTTGAAAACCTAGAAGAAATGGATGAATTCTGAGACACACACTACCTACCTAAACTAACACAAACAGAGGTAGAACAACTGAATAAACATATAACAAAAGAAGAAATGGAAAAGGTAATCAAAAAACTCCCAATAAAAAAAGCCCTTGCCTGGATGGCCTCGCTGCAATTCTACCAAACTTTCAGAGAAGACTTAACACCAGTACTTCTAAAGGTATTGCAGAAAAGGACAGAATACGCCCAAACTCATTCTATGAAGCCAGCATATCCCTGATTCCAAAACCAGGTAAAGACACTGCAAAAAAAAAAAAAAAGAAAATTACAGACCTATATCCCTCGTGAACCTAGAGGCAAAAATCCTCAAAAAAATTTGAGCCAAAAGAATTCAACAACATATCAAAAAAATAATTCACCATGTCTGCATGGGATTTATACTAGGTATGCAGGGATGGTTCAACATTAGAAAAACAATTAATGTAATCCAACATAATGAGATAGAGAAAAAAAATCACCAACTTCATATGGAAGGGAAAGAGGACCTGGTTAATAAAGCATCACTGAAAAAGAAGAACAAAGTATGAGGTCTCACTCTACCTGATTTTAGAATCTACTATGCCACCAGAGAAGTCACAACGGCCTGGTACTGGTACAAAAACAGATACATAGACCAATGGAAGAGAATTGAGAATCCAGACATAAATCCATACACATATGAACAAAAGCCCCAAAACATTTAAATGGGGGAAAAGACAGCCTTTTTAACAAATGGTGCTGGCATAACTGGATAACCATCTGCAAAAAAATGAAACAAGACCCACACCTCACTCCATGCACAAAAACGAGCTCAAAATGGATCAAAGACCTAAATATAAAATCTAAAACGATAAAGATCATGGAAGAAAAAATAGGGACAACCTTAGGAGCCCTAATACATGGCACAAACAGTATAAAAACTTTACTAACAATGCAGAAGAAAAACCAGATAACTGGGAGCTCCTAAAAATCAAACACCTATGCTCATCTAAAGACTTCACCAAAACAGTAAAAAGATTACCTACAGACTGGGAAAAAGTTTTTAGCTATGACATTTCCGATCAGCGTCTCATCTAAAACTCTAAGTGATACTGCAAAAACTCAACCAGAAAAAGACAAATAACCCAACTAAAAAATGGGCAAAGGACATGAACAGACACTTGAGTAAAGAAGACATTCAGGTAGCTAACAGATACATGAGGAAGTGGTCATGACCATTAGCCATTAAAAACGCAAATCAAACTACAATGAGATTCCATCTCACTCCGACATGGATGGCATTGGTCCTAAAAACACAAAATAATAAATGTTGGAGAGGTTGTGGACAGATTGGAACACTTATACACTGCTGGTGGGAATGCAAAATGGTACAAGTATTTTGGAAATAGATTTGGCGCTTCCTTTAAAAACTAGAAATAGAACTACCACAGGATCCAGCAATCCCACTACTTGGAATGTATCCTAGAGAATTAAGAGACTTTACACGAACTGATATATGCACACCCATGTTTACTGCAGCACTGTTTACAACAGCACAAAGATGAAAGCAACCACGTTGCCCTCAACAGATGAATGGATAAGTAAATTACGGTATATTCACACAATGGAATACTATACATCCATTAAGAACAGTGATGAATCTGTGAAACATTTCATAACATGGAGGTATCTGGAAGGCATTATGCTGAGTGAAATCAGTCAGTTGCAAACGGACAAATATTGTATAAGACCATATTATAAGAACTCAAGAAATAGTTTCAACAGAGAAGAAAATATTCTTTGATAGTTACAAGAAGGGGAGGGAGGGAGGGAGAGAGAGGGGTGTTCACTAATTAGATAGTAGGTAAGAGCTACTTTAGGTGAAGGGAAAGACAATATGCAATACAGAGGAGGTCAGCACAACTGAATTAAACCAAAAGCAAAGAAGTTTTCTAAATAAACTCAATGCTTCAAACACCAGCGTACCAGGGGCAGGGGATTGGGGAAAATGGTATCAGGAGTCATCTGATTATGCCAGTCAATTGGCATAATAAAATCTATTAAGAAAACATTCTACATCCCACCTTGGAGAGTGGCTTCTGGGTCTTAAATGCTAGCAAGGGGCCATCTAAGATGCATCAATTGGTCTCAACCCACCTGAATCAAAGGAGAATGAAGAACACCAAAGACACAAGGTAATGATGAGCCCAAGAGACAGAATGGACCACATAAACCAGACTACATCAGCCCGAGACCAGAGGAACTAGATGGTGCCTGGCCAGTACTGATGACTGCCCTGACAGGGAACATAACAGAGAGGCCCTGAGGGAGAAGGACAGCAGTGGGATGCAGACCCCAAATTCTTGTAATAAGACCAGACTTAACGGTCAGACTGAGACTAGAAGGACCCTGGAGGTCATGGCCCCCAGGCCTTCAGTTAGCCCAAGACAGGAACCATTCCCAAAGCCAACTCTTCAGACAGGGATTGGACTGGACAATGGGATATAAAAAGATGTTGGTGACGAATGAGCTCCTTGGATTAAGGAGACACTTCAGAGTATGTTGGCATCTCCTTTCTGGAGGGGAGATGAAAGGGTAGAGAGAGTCAGAAGCTGGTGGAACAGACACGAAAAGAGAGAGTGGAGGGGAGGAGTGGGCTGTCTTATTAGGGGGAGAGCAATTAGGAGTATATAGAAAGGCATACATAAATTTTTGTATGAAAGCCTGACTTGATTTGTAAACTTTCACTTAAAGCGCAATTAAAAAAATTGTTGTAGCCTAATCACTGACTTTAATATCTGAGGGAGGATGGATAAACAAAAGTTAGCAGTCTAAATGGAGTCTTAAAGAAACAAATGCAAAATTCAGATTTTTGTCAATTCCTGACCCTTGACCAAGGAGATAGTACCCTGAGGTCTGCAAGACAAGACTGCATCAGCTTCTCGGAGCTCAATGATACGTCTTTAAGCCCATCTGATGAGTTCCCTTGGTTGACTCCATATCCATCAAGAAAACATGATCCTCATTTTAGCTTTGCTACAGTGAGAATGTGCTAAGCAACGGCTAGATTTCCAATTATATTTATCATGGTAAATTGAAGAATTGTCATTTGGATACATAAACTCATTTCTTAGGAGTTTGGTTAGTGTGACTCAAATCTGAAAAACTGATAACCCCTGACCTCGCTGATAAAATCTAATCAGGTCCCTAAACTTAAAAAGCTGAAAATGACACACTGGGATCAGTATTCAGCCAACTGGCCTTGCAATATGATGGCATGTCCTGTTTCCTCTAAGTATAAAATATAGACATGTGATAAAACAAGGTCTTACCTAAAATCCTTATTAATGGTATTTTAATACTCTTTATAATATCATTGGAAACCCTGGAAAATGTTAATAAAGTGTTAATAACATGTAACTAAAAATCAGCTAAACTTTGACTTGGAAATCCCACTTTCGAACTATATCCTAGTACATAATTCTGACTATGAAAAGAATTTTAGGTTATAGATGTGTTAGTCATAAAAGGGAAATACAGGGAGGCGCAGGGAAATAATTAATATAAGCAATAGAACATTACAACTATTAAAAAACTTTCACACATATTATGTAAATATGTTCATATGAAAAAAGATACTACATTATGTATGTGGATATAAGTAGCATATTTACTACAACATAATGAGGAGATTATGACACGTTCTTTGGTGTTTTTTTTTTAATGAGGAGATATCCTGGATGTGTAAAAGACAAAAATACAGAAAAAAAAGTCCCTTAAAGAAATCAGATTAAATTACTGTATCATTTTTAGAACTGAAAAATAATAAAGCTAATCCAAATTTCCGCTCAGGTGCTTGACTTAGTTTACAAAGATAAATGCAAACTCCTTTATTGTACACTAACTGAGACTAGAAATCCTTAGATCCTATAGATAGTGTACGACGTACTGAGAGATAAAAACTTCCAATATAATGATTCAGTTTTTCTAATACTTTTGTGTTTATTTGTAATGACCTTTTTAAAAAGAGGTCAAAGGCTCTCAACTAAAAAACAAAAATGGACCCAAACCATAGAATATAGCTTTATTCCTCCCCATTGAAAATCATCTAGAATTAAAGAGTTAATATATAAAACTGGCTCTTTTTTAAAAATTTTTATCGTGCTTTAAGTGAAAGGTTACCAACCAAGTCAGTCTCTCATACAAAAATTTATATACACCTTGCTACCCACATTATACTCCTAATTGCTCTCCCCCGATGAGACAGCACACTCCTTCCCTCCATTCTCTATTTTCGTGTCCATTTTTTTTTTTTTCCGGGCAGCTTCTGACCCCCTCTGCCATCTCATCTCCCTTTCACACAGGAGATACCAACATAGTCTCAAGTGTCTACTTGATCCAAGAACTTCACTCTTCACCAGTATCATTTTCTAATGCATAGTCCACTCCAATCCCTGTCTGAAGAATTGGCTTTGGGAATGGTTCCCATCTTGGCCTAACAGAAGGTCTGGGGACCATGACCTCCAGGTCCTTCTAGTCTTAGTCAGACCATTAGGTCTGGTCTTTTTACAAGAATTTGGGGACTGCATCCCACTGCTCTCCTGCTCCCTCAGGGGTTCTCTGTTATGTTCCCTGTCAGAGCAGTCATCCGTAGTGGCCAGGCACCATCTAGTTCTTCTGGTCTCAGGCTAACGTAGTCTCTGGTTTATGTGGTCCTTTCTGCCTCTTGGGCTCATCATTACCTTTTGTCTTTAGTGCTCTTCATTCTCCTTTTGTTCAGGTGGGTTGAGACCCACTGATGCATCTTCGATGGCTGCTTGCTAGCATTTAAGACCCAGAAGCCACTCTCCAAAGGGGGTTACAGAATATTTTCTTAATAGATTTTATTAAGCCAATTGATTTAGATGTCTCCTGAAACCATAGTCCCCAAACCGCGGCCCTGCTATGCTGGCCTACGATGTGTTCACCTTATTCAGGAAACTTCCTTGCTTATAGTTTAGTACAGTTTTGCTGACCTTGCCTGTATTGCATTGTCTTTTCCTTCCCCTAAAATAATTCTTATCTGCTATCTAATTAGGGAAAACCCTTCTTCCTCCTTCCCCTCCTCATAACCATAAAATATTTTCTTCTCTGTTTAAACTATTTCTCCAGTTATTATAATGGTGGTCTATACAATATTTGTCCTTTTGCAACTAATTTCACTCAGCATAATGCCTTCCAGATTCCTCCAAGTTATGAAATTTTTCACAGATTCATCATTATTCTTTATCGATGCACAGTATTCCATTGTGTGAATATACCATAATTTATTCATCCATTCATCCATTCATGGGCACCTTGGCTGCTTCCATCTTTTTGCTATTTTAAACAGTACTGAAACGAACATGGGTGTGCATATATCTGTTCATGTAAAGGCTCGTAATTCCCTAGGATGTACTCCAAGGAGTGGGATTGCTAGGTAGAATGGTAATTCTATTTCTAGTTTTTAAAAGAAGCACCAAATCAATTTCCAAAGTTGTTGTACCATTTTACATTCCCACCAGCAGTGTATAAGTGTTCCAATCTCTCCACAACCTCTCCAACATTTATTATCTTGTGTTTTTTGGATTAATGCCAACCTCGTTGGAGTGAGATGGAATCTCATTGTAGTCTTGATTTGCATTTCTTTAATGGCTAATGATCGTTACCACTTCCTCATGTATCTGTTAGCTACCTGAATGCCTTCTTTAGTGAAGTGTCAGTTCATATCTTTTGCCCAATTTTTAATTGGGTGATTTGTCTTTTTATAGTTGTATTTGCAGTATCACGTAGATTTTAGAGATCAGGCACTGATCAGAAATGTCATAGCTAAAAACTTTTTCCCAGTCTGTAGGTAATCTTTTTACTGTTTTGATGAAGTCTTTGGATGAGCATAGGTGTTTGATTTTAGGAACTCCCAGTTATCTAGTTTTTCTTCTGCATTGTTAGTAATGTATAATGTTTCTTCCATATATTAGGGCTCCTAACGTTGGCCCTATTTTTTCTTCCATGATCTTTATTATTTTAGATTTTATCTTTGATCCATTTTGAGCTCATTTTTGTGCATGGAGTGAGGTATGGGTCTTGTTTCATTTTTTTGCAGATGGATATCCAGTTATGCCAGCACCATTTGTTAAACAGATTATCTTTTCCCCATTTAAGTGACTTTGGGCCTTTGTCAAATATCAGCTATTCATATGTGGATGGATTTATGTCTGGATTCTCAAATGTGTTCCATTGGTCTATGTATCTGTTGTTGTACCAGAATCAGGATGCTTTGACTACTGTGGCGGTATAATAGGTTCGAAAATCAGGTAGAGTGAGGCCTCCCACTTTGTTCTTTTTCGGTAATGCTTTACTTATGCAGGGCCTCTTTCCCTTTCATATGAAGTTGGTAATTTTTTCTCCATCTTATTAAAAAATGTTGTTGGAATTTGAATCCGAATTACATTGTATCTATAGATCACTTTTGATACAACAGAAATTTTTACAATGTTAAGTCTTCCTATCCATGAGCAAAGTATGTTTTTTCACTTACATAGGTCTCTTTAGGTTTCTTGCAGTAGTATCTTCTGGTTTTCTTCATATAAAAAACCCAAAAACCAAACCCACTGCCATCGAGTTGATCCCGACTCATAGCGACCCTATAGGACAGGGTAGAAGTGCCCTATAGAGTTTACAAGGATTGCCTGGCAGATTCAAACTGTCGACCTCTTGGTTAGCAGTCATAGCACTTACCACTATGTAACCAGGGTTTCCTTTCTTTGTATAGGTCTTTTATATCTCTGGTAAGATTTATTCCTAAGTATTTTATCTTCTTGAGGGCTACTGTAAATGGTACTGATTTGGTGATTTCCTCTTCAATGTTCTTTTTGTTGGTGTAGAGGAATCCAACTGATTTTTGTATGTTTAACTTGTACCTGATACTCTGCTGAACTCTTCTATCAGTTTCAGTAGTTTTCTTGGGGATTCTTTAGCGTTTTCTGTGTATAAGATCATGTCATCTGCAAACAGAAATACTTTTCCTTCTTCCTTACCAATAGGGATGCCCTGTATTTTTTCTCTATCCAAATTGCTCTGCCTAGGACCAGCAAAATGTTAAATAAGAGTGGTGATAAAGGGCAAACTTATCTGGCTCCCGATCTCAAGGGGAATACTTTCAGCCTCTCTCCAGTTAGGGTGATGTTGGCTGTTGGGTTTGTATCAATGCCCTTTATTATGTTGAGGAATTCTCCTTCTATTCCTATTTTGCTGAGAGTTTTTATCATGAATGGGTGTTGAACTTTGTCAGATGCTGTTTATGCATCAATTGATAAAATGACGTGGTTCTTGTCTTTTGTTTTATTTATATGATGAATTACATTGTTTTTCAAATGTTGAACCATCCCTGTATACCTGGTATGAATCCCACTCGATCATGGTGAATTTTTTTTTTTTTTTTTTTTGATATATTGTTGAATTCTATTGGCTAGAATTTTGTTGAGGATGTTTGCATCTAAGTTCAGGAGGGATATAGGTAATTTTCTTTTTTTGTAGTATCTTTACCTGGTTTTGGTGTCAGGGATATGCTGGCTTCATGGAATGAGTCTGGGAGTATTCCGTATTTTTCTATGCTTTGAAATTCCTTTAGTAGTAGCGGTGTTTCCTCTTGTCTTGAAGGGTTGGTAGAACTCCGCAGTGAAGCAATCTATGTCAGGACTTTTTTTTGTTGGGAATTTTTTGATTACCTTTTTAATCTGTTTTGTTATGGGCCTATTTAGTTGTCCTACCTCTGTATGTGTTAGTTTAGGTAGGTAGTGTGTTTCTAGAAATTCATCCATTTCTTCTAGGTTTTCAAATTTGTTACAGTACAATTTTTCATAGTAATCTAATATGGTTCTTTTAATTTCAGTTGGGTCTGTTGTCATATCGCCCATCTCATTTCTTTTCTGGGTTATTTGCTTCTGCACCTGTTTTTCTTTTGTCAGTTTGGCCAAGGGTTTATCAATATTCTTAATTTTTTCAAAGAACTAGCTTGTGGTCTTCTTAACTCTTTCAATTGTTTCTCTGTTTTCTATTTCATTTAATTCTGTTCTAATTCTATTATTTGCCTTCTTCTGGTGCTTGAGGGTTTCTTTTGTCGCTCTCTTTCTATTTGTTCAAATTGTAGGGATAATTCCTTGATTTTGGCCCTCTCTTCTTTTTGTACGTGTGAGTTTATTGATATAAATTGACTTCTGAGCACTGCTTTCACTGTGTTCCAAAGGTTCTGATAGGAAGTGTTATCATGCTCATCAGATTCTTTGAATTTATTTCATCCTTAAAGTCCTTTGAGCAGTGTATTGTTCAGTTTCCAAGTGTTTGATTTCTTTTCCTGCTTTTTCTGTTATTGATTTCTCCTTTTATGTCCCTATGATCAGGGAAGATGCTTCGTAATATTTCAATGTCTTGGACTCTGCTAAGGCTTGCTTTATGACCTAATAAATGGTCTATTCTAGAGAATGTTCCATATGCACTAGAAAAGAAAGTATACTTGGTTGCTGTTGGGTGGAGTGTTCTGTAAATATCTACGAGGTCAAGTTTTTTGATTGTTGTTTGCTTGATAAATTTTTTCCATCCTTCACGTTTTAGTTCGTTTGTGTCTCTAAGTCTAAGGTGTGTCTCTTGTGGGCAGTATATAGATGGATCGTGCTTTTTTATTCCTTCTGCCACTCCCTGTCTTTTCATTGGTGCATTTAATCCATTGACATTCAGCATTATTATAGATAGGTATGAGTTTAGTGGTGTCATTTTTATGTCTTTTTTGTGTGTTGTTGACAGTTTCTTTTTTCCACTTTATCTTTTGTGCTGAGGAGTTTATCTTTATATATTGTCTTTTCCTCTTATTTGTTGTTAATTTTGTTTCTGCTGAGTCTATTTTATTCTGGTATTTTATTTTGATGAGTGGGATAGTTAGTCTCCTTTGTGGTTACCTTACTATTGACTCCTATTTTTTTAAGCTTAAACGTAATTTTTATTTTTTATATCACCCTGTCTTCCTATCCATGTGAAAGGTGTATGACTACATTTCTTAGTCCCTCTTTATTGTTTTACTCTTCTTCTTTATTTTAATAACATCTCTGTTTCCGTTATGAGCATTTTTTTTTTTCTTGAATTATTTTTGTGATTTCCCTGTCTGGGTTGACATCTGATCTCTCTGTCCAGAGTTCTAGTCTTGGGTTGATGCCTGACCTTATTGATTTTCTAACCAGAGAATTCTCTTTAGTATTTCTTGTAGTTTTGGTTTAGTTTTTGAAAATTCCCTAAGCTTCTGTTTATCTGAAAATGTTCTAATTTCATCTTCATATTTGAGAGATAGTTTTGCTGGATATATGATTCTTGGCTGGCAATTTTTTTCCTTCAGGTCTTTATATAAATCATCCCATTGCCTTCTTCCCTGCATGGTTTCTGCCGAGTTGTCTGAGCTTATTCTTATTGACTCTCCTTTGTAGGTGACTTTTCTTTTATCCATAGTTATTCTTAAAATTCTCTGTATCTTTGGTTTTGGCAAGTTTGATTATAACATGTCTTGATGACTTTCTTTTAAAATCTACCTCATGTGGAGGTCAATGAGCATCTTGGATAGATATTTTCTCATCTGTCACAATATCAGGGAAGTTTTCTACCAACAAATCTTCAAGAATTTTCTCCCTATTTTCTGTTATCCTTCCTTGTTCTGGTACTCCAGTCACTTGTAGGTTATTTCTCTAGATAGAGTTCCACATGATTCTTAAGTTTTCTTCATTTTTAATTCTTTTATCTGATTTTTCTTCAAATATATTGGTTCCAAGTGCTTTATCTTCAGATTCAGAAATTCTGCCTTCCACTTGGTCAAAACTGCTCCTCTGACTTTCTATTAAGTTGTCTAATTCTGTAATTTTATTGTTAATATTCTGAATTTCTGATTGCTGTCTCTCTATGGATTCTTGCAGCTTATTAAATTTTTCATTATGCTCTTAAATAATCTTTTGAATACTGCATCTGGTAGTTCCAGAAGCCACCTTCATCCAGAAGATCCATTGATTCTTTGACAGCTTGTTGAGACAATCAAGGTCTGTTTTTTATGTGACTTGATTTGATATAGACTGTTGTCTCCAAGCCATCTATAAGTTATCACATTAGTTCATTTTATATTTCCTTACTGTATCCTAGCTTCTTCCTTTGTTTTGTTTTGATGTGCCCAAATGGTTTCCCTGAGTGAGCTAGCTTGATTATTTTCACCTTTGAAGCTCTGATGTCCTGTCCCCAGATGGCTGGAGCTGTTATCAGGTATATCAGTCTAGGTATCCATTCACTTTTTTTGTATGAATTCAGCTCAGGTGTCCATTTAGTTGATCATCAAGTGTGTGGTACAGGCTCTGTCCTACAGTCTTAGAGGGGCAGGGGTGACTGGTGTAGGTACTGGAATCTGTTTGTAGCAGGGGGTCATGCTCTGAACAAGGCAGGTGGCTGAGAACCATCCCCCACATGTCTGTGAAGAAAGCGTGTCCTTCTTCCATAGAGCGTACAGGTGGATGGGTTCTGCAGATGGACCATGGGTACCCAATGCTTTTGTTTGTAAGCCCTGGAGGTACCAGTTATCCTTGGACCCCTCTCACAGGTGGCTGGGTGACCTGAGTGGAGCCACCAGTTCTTAGACACCCGATGTGGGTGATGACCCTATTTAATAGGCAAAGCTGTGTCAAATATCAAACACCCACCACTTCACTGCACAGCTGAAACAGTTGCAGTCTGACAAGAAGGGCCTATTCTCCTTAAATAGGCCCACATATGTCCATGCAGGGTGGAAAGGTATTCGAAATCCACGGACCATTTATGCCTGGATAGGAGCCACTTCTGTCCTGAGGTCCCCCAGTTAGTGGAGCTGGCAAATTATATTTTCCCCCAACTGTGAGTTTATTCCTACTCCAAGGCCAGGAGGGTGGCTCCAGGCATTCAACATGGCCTATCTCAGGCCTCGGGAAATCAAAAGCCACTGAAGCCGGCCTTGGCACTGGGGGTATGGTAAAATATATGCAAGTACTATGCTTTTGCCAAGAGCGCTGTTCTCCTCTGGTTTTGGAGGTGTGATTAGGCTGTGTGGCTGGCTGCTTCACCCTGAGGAAACTGCGGAGAAATGGTACCACCAGCCCACCATAGCCACGCCCAGGGGTGGTGCCTGAGGGATCCCAGTAATTCATGTCTGGTAACTCTGCTTCTGAACCGTGTCTTCCTCCCCTGCCACTCAGTCTGTTTTCTAGCTTTGCCTTTGATTTTCAGGCTTCCTAGCTTGTCATAAATATAATTGCACTTTTTTTTTCAGGTCTTTGCTGTAAAAGGGATCGCAAGAAGCATCTGGCTATTCTGCCATCTTAGCCCTGTCTCCCCAAAACTGGCTCAGTTTTGAGAAGCCAGAAATAATAGTCTTGTCAAAAAGAATCTTAGAAAAAATGTAACTATCACTCAAAAAATTATCCTAATATACCAAGATCACTTGGATGATAAGCCTGGCAAATGCAGTCATCTCTGAGTTCTTGTTTTTCTGCTGATATTTAAATAATATTTTATCATTAGGCATATTACTTCTTTCTGGTGTTGATCATGTTGTTTGTGAGCAGCAGCCTGATTTGAACTTACCTTACGTGAGAACTCTACCTGCAGACCAAGAGAAGGCATTGGCCCAAGCTGGTAGGAGCTAGAGGATCTCTGTTCTACAATTTTGTGCTTATGTATCTCTGAGGCAACAGGAAGTACAGACTCAGGCTTTAGAAGCTGTGAGTCATCACAACAATCAAGAATAACTCTTGCTCTTTCTCCTGTTTCATGTCTTTCCAAAGTTCCTGGAAAACAAGATTAGAAATAAAAAATGATGCAAAATATTAACCCCAACAGAATAAAAAGACAAAATACTCTTAACAGAAGAATGACAATTCTTTAAGTTATTATGTCTTACTATATTTTTTTTTATATATATATATATATTTTTATCATCTTAGCTTCTGCATGCTTTCTCTTAATTATTTAAATAATCTTCTTACAAAGGCTGAAATTATAGACTTGAAAAGCTCACCTTCCTCTCTGTGCTTTTTTGTCCACTGAAATCAACAGGACATTCAACAGTCTTTAACAGTAAAATCTTTTACTTGTTATACAGTAATCAAGTGATCAATAACAAACAAATATGGAATATTTTAGTGCTGTTCCCTAGTGTTCCAACTCACCAATAGAGAATGCACAGAGTTTTGCTTGGATTCTCAGTTTTAAATGTTACTACTGGAATATATGTAACTTAAATGAACAGGGCAAGTAAAAACACATTTGCTTTGTATTACCACCTCCCTCATCCAACTGCCTTCACAGCTTCAGGAATGCCAGACACTGTAGGGTTTGGCTGTTGTTTCTTGTTGTGGGCATTTTAGTTATAGTCCTTTGACTTTTACATTTTATGTTATTAGAAGAAGAAAAAAATCCTTTGCCCCCTTCTCTGCCATTCTTCCATAGTTTCAGAATTTAGAAGTTCTTGTAAGTTTAATTTCAAGTTAAAAGGGAAAGGTATCAAACAGAGTAAAAGTATCAGAAAACAACTCAAAACAGTTGTGTTTTTATCAAATAAAATGCCACTCAGTGAAGTCTCAATAGATATGAATTAATCATGATCACTGTCACTTATATCAGTGATGAGTTCATTTGCATTATTCATACTATGTTAAATATATAGCATATCCCACTGAGTAAAGATATTAAGGAAAATTAACTTGACATACAGTAGCTAAATACAAATCACATTTGTATCATTCCTTTCCTACCAGTGAGAAAATTTCTATGCTATTCATTAAGAAAGAAAAAGATAATTCTTATTGATAATAGAAAGAAAAAAAATTAAAGTAATTGCTATTGATAATAAGAATATAGAAATAATAACTCCATACTACTATGTATTTTAGGGAGAACAGCAACTAATGGCACATTGGTCAAGCACCCAGCTAATAACCAAAAGGTCAGTGGTTCAAACCTACCAGCTGCTCCTCGGGAGAAAAAGGTGGCAGCCTGTTTCCGTAAAGATTTATAGCCTTGGAAACCCTATGGGGCAATTCTGTTGTTCTTTGTTGTTAGGTGCCATCAAGTCCATTTCTACTCATGTGACCCTGTGTACAACAGAATGAAGCACTGCTACATCCTGCAGCATCTTCACAATCATTGTTATGCTTGACTCCTTTGCTGCAGCCACTGTGTCAATCTATCTCATTGAAGGTCTTCCTTTTTTAACTGACCCTCTTCTTTACCATGCATGATGAACTTCTCCAGGAACTGTTCCCTCCTGATAACAGGCCCAAGGTATGTGAGACGAAGTCTCACCATTCCCTCTTCTAAGGAGCATTCTGGCTGTACTTCTTCCAAGACAGATTTGTTTGTTCTTCTGGCAGTCCATGGTATATTCAGTATTCTTCGCCAACACTGTAACTTAAAGGCATCAATTATTCTTCAGTCTCCCCTATTCATTTTCCAGCTTTTGCATGCATATGAGGTGACTAAAAATACCACGGTTTAGGTCAGGCACCCTTTAGTCCACAAAGTGACATCTTTGCTTCTGAACACTTTAAAGAGGTCTTTTGCAGCAGAAATTTATCCAATGCAATGCATTGTTTGATTTCGTGACTGCTGAGTCCATGGATGTTGACTGTGGATCCAAGTAAAATGAAATCCTTGACAACTTCAATCTTTTCTCTGTTTGTCATGATGTTGCTAATTGGTCCAGTTGTGAGGATTTTTGTTTTCATGTTGAGGTGTAATCCATAATTAAGGCTGTAGTCTTTAATCTTTATCAGTAAGCGCTTCAAGTCCTCCTCATTTTCAGTGAACAAGGTTGTGTCATCTGCATACTGCAGGTTGTTAATGAGTCTTCCTCCAATCCTGACACCACATTCTTCTCAGTCCAGCTTTTCAGATTTTTTGCTCAGCATACAGACTGAATAAGTATGGTGAAAGGATACAACCCTGATGCATACATTTCCTGATTTTAAACCACACAGTGTTCCTTGTTCTGTTCAAATGACTACCTCTTGGTCTATGCACAGGTTCTGCATAACCATAATTAAGTGTTCTGGAATTCTACTCTTCGCAATGTTATTCACGATTTGTTATGATCCACACAGTGGAATGCCTTTGTGTAATCAATGAAACACAGGTAAACACATTTTTGGTATTCTCTGCTTTCAGCCATGATCCATCTGATATCAGCGATGATATCCCTTTTCCCACTTCCTCTCCTGAATCTGGCTTGAATTTCCAGCAGTACCCTGTTTAGGTATTGTTATAACTGCTTTTGAATGATTTTCAGCATAAATTTACTTGTGTATGATACTCACGATATTGTTCGATAATTTCTGCATTCTGTTGGATGACTTTCTTTGGAATGGATCTCTTTCTGTCAGATGGCCAGGCAGCTGTCCTCCAAATTTCTTGACATAGATGATTAAACACCTCCAGTGCTATATCCGTTCATTGAAACATCTCAATTGATATTATGTCAATTCCTTGTTCTTCTCCAATGCCTTCTGTGCAGCTTGGACCTCTTCCTTCAGAACCATTGGTTCCTTATCATATGCTACCTCCTGAAATGCTTGAACATCAACCAATTCTTTTTGGTACACTGACTCCATGTATTCCTTCCATGTTCTTTTTATGCTTCTTGCTTCATTCCCCGTAGAATCCTTCAATATTGCAACTCGAGGCTTGAATTTTTTCTTCAGTTCTTTCAGCTTGAGAAATGCTGAATGTGTTCTTCCCTTTTGGTTTCCTAACTCCAGGTCTTTGCACATTATAATACTTTACTTTGTCTTCTGGAGCCACCCTTTGAAATCTTTTGTTCAGCTCTTTTACTTCATCGTTTCTTGCTTTCGCTTTAGCTACTCTACATTCAAGGGCAAGTTTCAGAGTCTCTTCTAACATCCATTTGGGACTCTTCATTCTTTCCTGTCTTTTTAATGACCTCTTGTTCTCTTCATGTATGATGTCCTTGATGTCATTCCATAATTCATCAGGTCTTTGGTTGTAAGTGTTCAATGCATCAAGTCTAGAGATGGTCTCTAAATTCAGGTAGGATATACTTAAGGGTGTACTTTGGCTTTTATGGACTTGTTCTAATTTTCTTCAGCTTCAACTTGAACTTGCATATGAGTAATTGATGGTCAGCCCTTGGCCTTGTTCTGACTGATGATACTGAATTTTTCCATCATCTCCTTACACAGATGTAGTTGACTTGATTCCTGTGTATTCCACCTGGGGAAGTCAACATGTACAGTGCTGTTTATGCTGGCAAAAAACAGTATTTGCAATGAAGAAGTCGTTGCTTTTGGAAATCCTCTCATGTGATCTCAGTTGTCATTTCTATCACTAAGGCCATATTTTCCAACTACTTTTCTTTCTTATTTCCAAGTTTTGCATTCCAATCACCAGTAATTATCAATGCATCTTGATTGCATGTTCAATCAATTTCAGACTGCAGAAATTGGTAAAAATCTTCAATTTTTTCATCTTTGGCATTAGTGGTTGGTGCATAAATTTGAACAATAGTCATATTAACTGGCCTTCCTCGTAGGCTGTCATGGATTGAGGTGTGTACCCCAAAAATATCTGTCAACTTGGTTAGCCCATGATTCCCAGTATTGTATGATTGTCCTTCATTTTGTAATTTTTCTATATATTATAAATCACAATCTCTGCCTGTGGTTAAAGAGGATTACAGTGGGATGTAACAACACACTTGCTCAGCTCACATCCCTGATCCAATGTAGAGTCCCTGGAGTGTGGCCTTTACCACCTTTTATCTCACAAGAGATAGAAGGAAAGGGAAGCAAGCAGAGAGATGGGAACCTCATACCACCAAGAAGAAGAACCAGGAGGAGAGTGCATCCTTTGGACCCAGTGTTCCTACACAGAGAAACTCCTAGTCCAGGGGAAGATTGATAAGAAGGACCTTCCTCCACAGCTGACAGAGAGAGAAAGTTTTCCCCTGGAGCTGATGCCCTGAATTTGGACTTCTAGCCTACTAGACTGTGAGAAAATTAATTTCTCTTTATTAAAGCCATCCACTTGTGGTATTTCTGTTATAGCAGCACTATATGACTAAGACAGAATTTGGTACCAGGAGTGTGGTGCTGCTGTAACAGATACCTAAAATGTGGAAGTCGTTTCAAAACTGTGAATGGGAAGAAGACCCAGAAGGTAGTAAGAAGAACTGTTAACACTGGAGAAGGCACAGATGGTGAGAAACAGCAGCAGAGGACTGGCCACAGGAGAGGACCAGCAGCAAGAGAACCAGGAGACCTGTGTCAGACAGCACTGGAGCCAACCCACAGAGCATGAGAGCTGAGTGCCTTTGCACAGGAGGCTTCCTGGCAGAGTGGGCTGCCTCTGGGCATTTATCGGTGAAGCTAGGCTTGCAGACCCATGGAGCAACAGAGCTGAGGGCCTGTGTACAGGAGGCTGCCTGGTGGAGTGGGGTGCCTCTGGGTTCTTACTGGTGGAGCTACAGAGCTTTTGAACACTTGCCCCAGAACAGCAAATGCAGGTCTGAGGCCCAACGCCTGAAAGGCCAACCAATCAGGAAACAGAAGAGACAAGGAACACAGGAAGCCAAGCTGCCTCAGTATCAAAAGGTATGGCCACAACCTCTGGGGATTCAAAGGGTGGAACCATGACCTCTGGTGTTTCTAAGGGTGCAGTGGCCACTCAGATGGAGTAGTAGAATGGTGCACCTAAAGCCGAGGGAGTAGAGTTGCCATCCAAGTGGACCTAGAAGGCAGAGCTAAAACAACCAAGGGGCCTCTACTCAGAATCCAGAGAGAGTGTGGCCAATACCTAGAGTCTGGAGGGCAGGGCCATTTTTTAAATGGTCTTAGAGAGCAGATGACTGTGGTATTTCTGTTATAGCAGCACTAGATGACTAAGACAGAATTTGGTATCAGGAGTGGGGTGCTACTGTAACAGATAACTAAAATGTGGAAGTGGTTTCAAAACTGTGAATGGATAGAGAACTAAGAAGGTAGTGAGGGCTAATGCAATGTGTTCTGCTGACTTCCTTGGTGCCTCTTATCTCTTCTTCCTCTGCAATTTCTTCCATTTGTAATGGAAATATCTAGCTTGTGCCTGTTCCATCATTGTACTTTGGAAGCAGATAACTTGTATTATAAATTTCACAGATGAAGAGGAATTTTTGGATTTTGGACTTGGAGCAGATTTAAACTTTTGCTACGATATGATGGGGAGAATGTGTTTTATATGCAGCAAGGGCAAGAATTTTGGGGGGGGCCAATGGGTGGAATGTCACTGATTAAATTGTGTCCCCCCAAAAATGTCTCAACTTGGTTAGGCCATGATTTCCGGTATTGTGTGACTGTCCTCCATTTTGTGATTTTCCTATGTGTTACAAATCAATCTCTGCTGTGGTTAAAGAAGATTAGAGCGGGATGTAACACCCTTGTTCAGGTCACATCCCTCATCCAATGTAAATGGAGTTTAGCTGGGGTGTGGCCTGCACCACCTTTTATCTTACAAAAGATGAAAGGGAAGGAAGGAAGCAGAGAGTTGGGGATCTCATACCACCAAGAAAGAAGCACCAGGAGCAGAGCACATCCTTTGGACCAAAGGTTCCTGCACAGAGAAGCTCTAGTCCTGAGAAAGGTTGATGAGAAGGACCTTCCTCCAGAGCCGTCAGAGAGAGAGAAAGCCTTCCCCTGGAGCTGACACCCTGAATTTGGAGTACTAGCCTACTGGACTGTGAGAAAATAAATTTCTCCTTATTAAAGTCATCTACTTTTTTTTTCTACTTGTGGTATTTCTGTTATAGCAGCACTAGATGACTAAAACACAGGCATATGTATATTCTCCTATCACTGACCATTTATTATATTTCAGGATAGGTCTTGAAATGTTCTTTTTGATGATGAACGAAACGTCATTCCTCTTCAGTTTGTCATTCCCAGCATAGTAGATCATATGATTGTTCAATTCAAAATGTCTAACACCAGTCCTTTTCCCCTCACCAATGCCTAGGATATCAATGTTTATGCATTCCATTCCATTTTTGACGATTCCCAATTTTCCTAGATTCATACTTTGTACTTTCCATGTTTCTATCATTAATTAATGTTTGTAGCTGTTCCTTCTTATTTTGAGTCATGCCACATCAGTAAATGAAATGGGGCAGTTCTACTCTGTCCTTACAGGTCAACAGCAATGGGTTAAACTACCATTACATGGTAGTTTGGATTCCAAATCAGTAACAGGTACTATGTTAAAATATTAGGCAGAACTTTAGTCTCTTGTCTCCTAACAATAATATTTTTTAACCATTTCTTTCATAAATAGACATCTTTAACATATAGAACTTATAAACATGATATTCTTCTAAGCTTTCCTTTTTCATCAGGATTGACATATCCTCAACAAATGAAGCTGGTTGCAACATCAAGAAAACTCTTCCTCTCAAGGAAATGATAAGAGTTCCCTAAACCAAAGAGGTAATAGTTATTACTGCTTCCTGAAAATAACAGCACTGTAGAAAACTTGTAACTGTGTTACCTGATGAAATTCACTATCTTTCTGAGGAATCTCTCTTTGAATATGAAATTATTGATATTCTCACAGATTTTCTGTGGCTCCTCAAACCATAATATTTGAATAATATTTTGAGAATTCTTGGAGAAGAGTTTACTTCAGTTTAGCACATGTGTATGAGTGGACCACCATAAGGTTGGCAGTTCAAACCCACCCAGGGACACCTTGAAAGAAAGGCCTGGTGATGTGCTTCTGAAAGATTAGTCTTGAAAACTCTGTGGAGCAGATTCTACTTTGCACGCATCAAGTTGCCATGAGTTGGAATTGACTCGACGGCAATAAACAATTAACAACAACATTCATGTTTTACTCTATACCTAATGTCTTACACAACCACAACTATTTCACAGATTCTGGCATCCCTCTTGAATTTTTCAGTGATGAAAATAGTTTACCCACAAACTTCAGCAGTTCTAATTCATTTTCATGAATGCACAGAAAACTGATCTACTTGAGCATCTACTATGTGCCTGTCACTATTGTTCCTAAAAGTCTCTCGTTCTAACAAAATGTTGGACGCTTGGTTTTGGGAACAATACTTTTCACATGTTCAACTATAAAATATTTGTAAAAGAATTAGATATTGTTTTATTTCAAAATAACTTGGTAAAAAACAAACATGACTTAAGAAACAGTTCACTTCAATTTCTTCAGAAGATATCATAGGCAGGTAAGTAAATTATATATTTAGAAAAATTTGATTTTGGAATAAGTTCAGGGTAACAATTTTTGAAAGCCTTGGCAGTGGATAGGGATTCTCATATCTGGCAGTTATCAGTTTATTGTCTCTCAGCTCCAAATCCACCCTTCGCTGTCTGCTCTGTAAAAATGGATCTGGGTTCTGGAATATTTTTTTTCTTTGCCAGCTGGCTTTATATTAACCTTTGTGAATAAACAGTGCTAGAAAGACAGTAGAAAGGTGTTTTCCTTCCTGGTGCTGGTATTCTCTCTTGCAGCAGAGTGGATGGCTTCTCCAGTGCCCAGCACAGCTTCTCCAGCACTTGGCTCCTGCAGTGCATAGTAGCCAGCAGCTGCCAACAGAAGCTTCCTCTGACATACCCTTGGGTGGTTTTGTAGAAGAGTGCCTCCATGAAGACATCTCCCTGTGAACAGTTTTCCCTGGCACTCTTGAGGGCATATTTCTGGCAAGTTCCACCAATACCACGTGACATTTCTCTGACATCCAGAGAACCACAGCCATATCCTCTCCAAAAAGATCAAGATCTTAGTCTTTGGGGGGTTTCTCCCTTTAATGCACTATCTCAGGTAATAGCTGCTACTCCTATATTTTTTAGATTTCTCTTTATTCCCTACTAACCTCTCACATTCAAATTCTTTGTTATAATGAAAAATTTTTATATTAAAAATTTCCAGTTCAAATTAATGTGTTTTTTTCTCCTGATTGGACCTTGACTGATACACCATGAAAAGTCACTCCCAGTGCAGAGTGGTCCTTTAAATCTATCTTGAAGTTATGGAATTTACGTAACTTTGGGGGTATACTTAAATTTCTAGAAAGAGCCTATTACAAGATAGAAGGAATGTACGACCACGAGAAGGATTTCCAACAACAGCTGCCTTTACAACTCTAATAAGCTGTTATTGGCAAGAGACAGAATAGTCACTGCTTGCTGATGATGAAAGAAATAAACCGAAAGTTTACAGAAATGTTTAATTAAACTTCAATTTCAGGAGAACTTCTTTTTCCAAAGTGACCTCAATAATAACTAGAATTTGTTTTGCACTGAGACAAATCAAGAATATGAGTTAACTCACATTTTTTTAAATCAGTCTATACATGAAATGGAAAGATTTAGAGACATATGTGAGTTAAATATTATTAAAAGTTACAAAGCCATGTCCTCCCTCAAAGAGGATGCTACGCAAAAATAACTGTATCTATCCCAAGCAAAATCTTCATCATATAAAATGCTTTGTACATTGTATAAAATGCTCTAATATGTAAATATTTTGCATTTTTTCTTTTACTTATTTTATTGCTATGAGTTTTGATACCATTTGCTTTAATCCTATTAAATCCTATTAATCCTAATATTAATAAATCCTATTAATCCTAACATTAAATGGAGCCAATCATAAAAAAAGAAAGCTTAGAATCATTAACATCCTGAAAGAAAGTGAAGAAAAGACAATATCAACAAGCATTTGAAG
The DNA here is from genome assembly GCF_030014295.1 of Loxodonta africana. NCBI lineage: Eukaryota > Metazoa > Chordata > Mammalia > Proboscidea > Elephantidae > Loxodonta > Loxodonta africana. The sequence goes on from NC_087353.1 coordinate 52,412,856, forward strand.
CAGTTACTACTGATCCAAAATTGTCCATTCCTCAAAGCCAGTGCATAGAAACATACGGAGCAGCCAAGCTATTCTTTGCAGAGCTCCAGGCCCATACTGAGAAATTTTACTTGGATGTCTTGCTTTGACCACCAATTCGACACACCGCAAAACATGTTCTTGTTGTTGGATGTCATCGAGTCAGTTCTGACGCAGAGCAATCCCATAAGACAGAGTAGAATTGACCCATAGGGTTTTCTTCCCTGTAATCAGATTGCTCCTGAGGAGCTGCAGGGTGGGTTCAAACTGCCAAACTTCTAGTTCGGAGCAGAGTGCTTAGCCATTGTGCCAACCAGGGCTCCTTCGCCCCAAAGCATGGTCGATTTTTTTTTTTTTTAAACCATCGCTTAGTCTATGACATCATTTGCAAACCTGTGTCTTACTATAAGCTTCTCCATCTGTCAAGCTGGAAGCAAGCAGTGTCACATAATGGTTAAGAGCATGGACTCTGAAGTCATCTTGCCCTACACTCAAATCCTCGCTTTATACTTACTAATTGTATGGCATTGGGCAAGATAGTTGAAATTTCTGTGCCTCCATTTCCCCATCTGTACAAGAAGGATAATAATGGTTATTATCCCACATGGTTGCTTTGAAAATTAAATTGAGTAGATATCTGAAAAGCTCTTAGAAGGTTTCAGGGCACAGTGAGTGTTGTGTTACATATGTGCTTTACAAATGAAAAAAATAGCATTTCTCACCCAGATCTCATGGCCAACTAACTTTTCTAAAACTGTGATCCTGGTAATAAGGGTGCGGAGAAGCCTTCCTTGACCCCCCTCTGACATATAACAGAGGTTCCCACTTAGCCCTTTGTGAGTGGTTTATAAACTTCCTCTGTAGCTCTGGAATCTTCCTGACATTCATGTCTGAGTTTATTAAGCATATGACCACTTTGGGGCCCCCACTGCTGTCTACCTAATACTTGTACCTCCTCAATCAGCTTTGCCTCTCAGGCTAGGTTATAATTAAAATAAGAGTGGGATTATATGTTTAACTTATTTTTAATCCTATTCAGTAAACTAGAATGGGGTCTGGCACAAATGTGAGATAAATATGTTTTAATAAATTATATGACATCAGCAACCTAATTAATAGTTTTTTTTAACATGGCTACACTTGGAGTTAAATCCAAACTCCTTGACATACAAGTCATATTATTATCCTGCTTATTTCTCCAGGTTTGTCCCATGCCATTATCACCTCACTGACTATTTCCCCTTGCTCACAAGTTAGATCTTTTAAAAAATTCTTTCCTGCTAACTCCATCTCATCCTTTAGGTATTAGCTTAAAATCTCATCTCCTCAGAGAAGCCTTTCGAAAAGAGATTCCTCTGCCATCTTGCATTATTTTCTATCTCCAATTCATTCCTTTTCTTTGTAGTATTTAAGACATTTGCAATTAATGTATTTTATTTCCTTGTTTAGATTCAGGGCTGTCCCCTATCAGATAATAAACTCTTTGAAGGCAAGTATGTATGCTTTTTGTTTGGTCCAAAAGACAGGTCAATAAATGTTCACTAGGCAAATAAATAGTTGATAAATGAACTGTTACCCTTTCCTTATACGCACTGGGATGGGGCTGCTATTAAAGTCTCAGAGAATACCAAGGTATGAGTGTCATAGGAGTTAACATGGAACTATACCAAGAAGCCATGGTAGCGCAATGGTTAAGACATCAGCTGCTAACTGAAAGGCTGGTGGTTTGAATCCACCCAATAGCTCCACAGGAGAAAGCCCTGGTGATCTGCTTCCAAAAAGATTATAGTCACATGGGATCACTATGGGTCAAAAATCAATTTGATTGCATGTAATAACAGCATACCTTTTATAAGATGAGACCCTAGACCCCAGGAGGGGACAACCCTGGGGAAAGTGATGGACACATGCTCAACATCCATCCCAGGTCTCAGCTATATTGCCAGACCATTCCTAATACCCTAATACTCCCTCAGAGAAAGATGTGGCAGTCTGTTTTCATAAAGATCACAGCATCAGAACCAACTCCATCACAAGGGGTTCCTATTACCCCAGGAATTCGGAACTGCAGACAAGTTGATCTCTGAATGTGGCATGATAATTTGACCTGCGGAATAGCCATTTCATGCCCCATAGACTGAAGAGCCAGAAAAGAATGAGGAAAATGCACAGAGAGAGGCAAAGATAAGAGGGAGAAAAGGACAGAGAAAGGAGGAGAAAGAGGGGGAAGGAGAGAGAGATAGAGACATGGAGAGACACAAAGATAAAAGGAGAGGGAAAGGTGAAGAGGAAGACAGAGATATTACAACTTTGCAGTTCCTGTTTCTAGTTCCTTCCTATAGCCTAGATGCATTACCAACCTTAAGGTCTCTGAAATACACCCCTGAATCCTTATAATAAATACCCCTTGAGGTCTCCGAAATACACCCCTGAATCCTTACAATAAATACCTCTTTCTGACTGAGCCAACTAGGCTTCTACAGCTTGTTACCTATCTGTTGTTGTGTGCCATGGAATTGGTTCTAACTCATAGCAACCCTAAGGTACCCTAATTAAGAGCGGAAAGAGGAGATGTTGCTATTGTGCAAAAAGACAAGTTAGAGGACACCCACATAGAGATGCAAAGTTAGAAACAGAATTCCAGGTAGAGATCAGAGCAGAAAATGAAGGCTTAATGGTTAAGAAGATGGGTGAGGATTAAATTCCCATGAAACAATGTCTTCTCCATGAGAGCTTGGAATGAGATGTGCAAAGAGACTGGCACAAATCCTTCAGCAGTTTCCGCAAATAAAGAGGAACTGAAAAGAAACATTCGAAAATTGTTGCGTATCAGCACTTTAACAAAAAACAACTTTATTTTAAATCCATTAAGATTGTCAATACCAAAGCAGAGCCAAGATGGCTGAATAGACAGATGCTTCTGATGAGCCGTCTTACAACGAACACCCAAAAAAACATGTAAAGCGAGTATATTTATGAAAAGCTAGGAGCCATGAACATCAAAGGCAAGCGTAGAAAATGAACTGAGGGGTAGGGGAAGGAAGAGACAGTTGGAAGCAGAGAGGAGTTACTGGACCTGAATCGCAGGGATCCCTAATGCACCATTCCCAGGAGCAGCGGCAGCAGACTGGTACGAGTGTTGGGATGCATTTCCCGCAGAGAGAAGCAGCCAACCACACAGCCTATTCAAACTTCCGGAACCAGAGAAAAACGGCACTCTCGGCAAAAGCTAAGTACTTGCGTATATTTGACCACACAACCCGCTCCCAAGCCAGCTTCAGTGGCTGACTTCCCTGGGCCTCAGACAGGCCCTGTTGAGTGCCTAGAGCTATACTCCCAGCCTTGGAGAAGGAATAAATTTTCAACTGGAGGAAAAGACAATTTCCCAGCTCCACTAAACGAGGGGAGATCAGGACAGAAGCAGCTCCTGTCCAGGCATAAGTGGTCCACGGACTTTGAGTACCTTTTCCCTGTGCATGGACCTGTGTGGGCCTATTTCAGGAGAACAGGCCCCTGTTGGCAGACTCCAACTGTTTCAGCTGTACGGCAGAGAGATGGATATTTGATGTTTGACATTCCTTTGCTTATTAAACAGGGTCCTCATCTACCCACGTCAGGGGCCTAAGGACTGGTGACTCCACTCAAGTCACCCAGCCACCCCACACAGGTGTCCAAGTATAACTAGTGTCTCCCAGTACTTACAACCAAAAACACTGGGTGCCCATGGTCCATCTGCAGAACCTACCCACCTGTACACTCTAGGGAAAAAGGATACGCTTTCCTCATAGAGATATGGGGGACGATTCTCAGCCCCCTGTCTTGTTCAGAGTGTGATCTCCTGCTGCAACAAGATGCCCATACCTACACCAATCACCCCTGCCCGTCTAAGACTGTACGACAGAGCCTGTACCACACACTTGATGACCAGCTACCTGGACACTGAATACATACAAGAAAAGTGAAAGGACACCTAGATCGATATACCTGATAACAGCTCTAGCCATCTGGGGACAGGACGTCAGAGCTACAAAAGTGAAAATAATCAAGCTAGCTCACTCAAGCAACCCATTTGGGCATATCAAAACAAAGCAAGAAGCTATGACACAGTAACCAAACATAAAATAAACTAATACACTAACTTACAGACACCTCGGAGACAACAGTAAATATCAACTCCCATAAACAAACAGACCACGATCACCTCAACAAGCTCTCAAAACAGAGAATCCAGGGCTCTTCTAGATGAAAGTGTCTTCCTGGAATTACCAGAAGCAGAACACAAAAGATTAATATACAGAACCCTTCAAGAAATCCGAAAGGAAATGAGGCAATACGCAGAATAAGCCAAGAAACACAGAAAAAGCACTTGAAGAAATTAAAAAGGTTATTTACTAACATAATGAAAAATTGAATAAGCTGGAAAAACCCATAGACAGACAGCAATCAGAAATTCAGAAGATTAACAATAGAATTACAGAAGTAGACAAATCAAAAGAAAGTCACAGGAGCAAAACTCAGCAAGTGGAAGGCAGAATTTCTGAACTTGAAGATAAAGCATTTGGCACTAACATATTTGAAGAAAAATCAGAAAAAAGAACTTTAAAAAAATAAAGAAATTTTAAGAATCATGTGGGATCCTATCAAGAGAAATACCTACAAGTGACTGGAGTACCAGAACTGGAAAGGATAATGGAAAATACAGAGAGAATTGTTAAAGATTTGTTGGCAGAAAATTTCCATGATATCATGAAAAATCAGAAGATATCTATCCAAGATGCTCATTGAACTCCATATAAGGTAGATTTCAAAAGAAAGTCACCAAGACTTATTATAATCAAACTTGCCAAAATTTTAAGAGCAGCTAGGGATAAACGATAAGTCACCGATAAAGAAGAGGCAATAAAAATAAGCTCAGACTACACGGCAGAAACCATGCAGGCAAGAAAGATGACCTATATAAAAATTAAATGAAAAAATTTGCTGGCCAAGAATCTTATATCCAGCAAAACTGTCTCTCAAATATGAAGGTGAACTTAGGACATTTCCAGATAAAAAGAAGTTTAGGGAATTCATAAACACCAAACCAAAAACATAAGAAATACTAAAGGGAGTTCTTTGCTTAGAAAATCGAAAATATCAGGTATCAACCCAAGGCTAGACCACTGGGCAAAACAATCAGAACTCATCCTAGGCAGGAAAACACAAAAATAAATCAAGATAAAAAACGCTCAAGGAGGAGGCGGGGCCAAGATGGCTGGCTAGGTAGAAGGTACCACCAATCCCTCTTGCAACAAAGACTTGGAAAAACAAGTGAATTGATCACATACACGACAAACTATGAACCCTGACCATCAAACACAGAACTAAGGAGTTGACCTGAGTGATGGGGAGTGAAAAGCCACATGGTGAAGCAGTGACTGCTTCTGGAACCAGCATCCCCCACCACAGTCTTGAGCCCTCACAGTTCCCTGGTGCCAGAGTGGTTGGATGATTGTGGCTTACTGAGACGGGGTTAACAGGGGACACAGTCCTATCCACTAACTCCCTGGAGTAAACGCGGCAGAGACTCAGACAGCACAAGCAGGCTGCACACTGACGCGCCTAAAAGAAGAACAAGAACCCACGGGGAAGCAGCGACTCTTTTCGGAGTCTGGAGCCAGCGTCCCAGACAGAAAACCTTGGCGCTGGGCTTTGGACTAAGCGCTGTGGAGCAGATCACAGCTTCCTGAGACGACACAAGCATGGGATGCAGCCCTTAACACCTGGAGTAACCTTGGCCAGAAACCCAGCCAGCACATGCAGGCTGCATACTGACGTGGCTGACAGGAGAAGGAGAAATCACGGGGAAGCAGCGACTGGTTTTGGAGCCTGGAGCGCAGAATCAAAGCCAGAAAACCTTCGCGTTTTGGACTAGGAGTGGAGGAGCTGATCATGGCTTTCTGAAACAGCTCAAGCACAGAATGCAGGTCTGACCCTCGAGGGCAATCTCGACCCAGCCAGCACACAGGCAACACACCCCTCTGGAATTTCAGAGAAAACAGTCTTCACCAAAGAAGATAAGTAACTTTTTCTATATTGCAACAAGCTAGTCTTTCCTATCTATCTGATAACTCCCATCTCTGCCCCAGGCAGCTTCATTAACACTGGAATTTCCTGGGCCAGGGAGTGAACTGCTTTGCAGGGTTTTTTTTTTCCTAACCCATTCTCATGGCCTGAGAGAAGCAGCAATTAACAATCTGGGAGAGAAAAATCCTTCCCCGACTTCTCTAAACTGGAATAATAAATGCACAACCAGGTCCAGCCAAACAAAAGAGATCCACAGTCTCTGGCTTTCATCCCTACAGGGAAAAGGTGGCTATTATAATGCAAAGACAATTCTGATAGCGATCCGACTGTAATTCTTTTAGCAAAGCAGTGGAAAGACAATTTTTGGAGGTCTGATATATCTCTACCTATTAAACAGAGTCCTCAGTGATCCACAGCAAAGAACTGAGGGCTAAAGCTCCACCCAAACCTCCTAGTCGCCTGCTAAAGAGGTCTGAGGATAGTGACCTCTACCGATCTTTAGAGGTACAAGCATTGGGTGCCTAAGGTACAGCAGCAGAGCCCACTCACCAATGTGCTCTGAGAATAGAGACACTCCTACTTCACTGGCACATGGGGGAAGGCTGTCAGCATCCTGCCCTCCTTGGAGTGTGACCCCCTGCCACTACTACAATCTGGTGAATACAAACATAAACACTACTCTATAATTTAATAGGTGACAGCCTACAACACACACTAGGTAACCCACTATTAGCACACCTAAGCTGATTCTCTTCAAGAATAGTGAATGGACTAATGGGCTTACATATCTGGTAACAGCTCAAACAAGCTGGTAATAGGACATAAGTGATTCAAAGCCTACAAAAATCAAGATAGCACAATCTAGTAGCCCATCTGGGTATACTGAAACAAAACAAAACAAGAAGGTAAGACTCAGTGAGCAAATATAAAATAAATCATTACGATAGCTTATAGATGGCTCGAAGACAGCAGTCGATACCAAATCACATAAAGAAGCACACCATGGTTGCTTCTAAAAAGCTCCAAAGCAAAGAATCAATATCTTTCCCAAATGAAGATAAAATCCTGGAATTGCCAGATGTAGAATATAAAAAACTAATACACAGAATGCTTCAAGACATCAGGGATGACTTCAGAAATGCAATAAGGCAATCTACAGAAAAAGCCAAGGAACACAATGATAAAGCAGTTGAAGTAATCAAAAAGATTATTCAAGAACATCGTGAAAAATTAATAAGCTGCAAGAATCCATAGAGAGACAGAATTCAGAAATCCAAAAGATTAACAATAAAATTACACAATTAGACAACTCGAAAGGAAGTCAGAGGACCAGAATTGAGGAACTGGAATGGAGAGTAGGTGAGTTAGAAGATAAGGCAATTGACACCAAGATACTTGAAGAAAAATCTGATAAAAGAATTTTTAAAAATGAAGAAACTCTAATACTCATGTGGGACTCTATCAAGAAGAATAACTTGTGTGTGACTGAAGTTCCAGAACAGGGAGGGATACAGAAAATACAGAGAGAATAGTTAAAGATATATTGGCAGAAAACTTCCCTGGCATCATGAACGATGAAAGGATATCTATCCGAGATGCTCATCGAACACCATACAAGATAGATCCCAAAAGAAAATCTGCAAGGGATATTATCATCAAACTTGCAAAAACCAAAGATAAAGAGAAAATTTTAAAAGCAGCGAGGGATAAAAGAAAAGTCACCTACAAAGGAGAATCAATAAGTTCAAACTACTCGGCAGAAACCATGCAGGCAAGAAGGCAATGGGATGACATATATAGAGCACTGAAGGAGAAAAATTCCAGCCAAGAATCATATATGCAGCAAAACTCTCTTTCAAATATGAATGTGAAATTAAGACATTTACAGAAAAACACAAGCTTACACAATTTGCAAAAACCAACCCAAGCTACAACAATTACTAAAGGAAATTCTTTGGTCAGAAAATCAATAATATCAGATACAAACACAACACGAGGTCACAGAACAGAACATCCTCATATCAACTCAGAGAAATCACAAAACAAAAATAAGATTAATTTAAAAAATGAAAAAAATGCTCAAAGGAGTGAATCATTGAAGTCATTATGTAAAAGATTACAATAATCAAAAAAGAAGGACTAAACGCAGGAGGCACAGATCTTCCATATGGACAGGAAAACAAGGCAATATAGGATGATACAAGTTAGGTTTTTACTTAGAAAAATAGGGGTAAATATTAAGATAACCACAAAGGAGCCTAACAACTCCATACTTCAAAATAACACCAAGATAAACATAAACTCAGCAAAAAAAAAAAAAAAATCACATAGTATGAAAATGAGGAACACACTATTTCCAAAGAAAAGCTTCTCAGCACAAAAAAGTAAGTGGAAAAATGAAATTGTCAACAACACACACAAAAAGACAAGATGACAGCACTAAACTCACACTTATCTATAATCACACTGAACGTAAATGGACTAAATGCACCAAAAGAGACAGCGAGTCTCAGACTGGACAAAAAAACACGATCTGTCTAAATACTGCCTACAAGAGACACACCTTAGGCTTAGAGACACAAACAAACTAAAACTCAAAGGATAGGAAAAAATAGATCAAGCAAAAAACAATAAAAAAAAAAAAGAGCAGGAGTGGCAATATTAATTTCTGAAAAAATAGACTTTAAAGTTAAATCTACCATAAAGGATAAAGAAGGACACTACATAATGATTAAAAGGGACAATCTACCAGGAAGATATAACCATATTAAATATTTATGAACCCAATGACAGGACTGCAAGACACATAAAACAAACCTTAACAGAATTGAAAAGTGAGATAGACACCTCCACAATTATAGTAGGAGACTTCAACACACCACATTGGATGAAGCATAGAACTTCCACTAAGAAGCTCAATAGAGTCACGGAAGATCTAATTCCTACAATCAACCAATGTGCCCTCATAGATTTATACAAAACACTCCACTCAACGGTTGCAAACTATACTTTTTTTTTCTAGTGCACATGGAACATTCTCTAGAATAGATCACATATTAGGTCATAAGACAAATCTTTGCAGAATCCAAAACATCAAAATATTACAAAGCATCTTCTCAGACCACAAGGCAATAAAAGTAGAAATCAACCACAGAAACAACAGGGAAAAGAAATCCAATACTTGGAAACTGAATAATACCCTCCTGAAAAAAGACTGGGTTATAGAAAACATTAAGGAGGGAATAAAGAAATTCATAGAATGCAACGAGAATGAAAATACTTCCTATCAAAACCTCTGGAACACAGCAAAAGCAGTGCTCAGAGGTCAATTTATATCGATAAATGCACACATACAAAAAGAAGAAAGAGCCAAAATCAGAGAACTGTCCCTACAACATGAACAAATAGAAAGTGAGCAACAAAAGAATCCATCAGGCACCAGAAGAAAACAAATAATAAATTAGAGCAGATTAAATGAATTTAGAGAACAGAAAAACAACTGAAAGAATTAACAAAGCCAAAAGCTGGCTCTTCGAAAAAATTAACAAAATTGATAAACCATTGGCCAGACTGACTAAATAAAACCAGGTAAGGAAACAAATAACACGAATAAGAAACGAGATGGGCCATATCACAACAGGCCCAACTGAAATTAAAAGAATCATATCAGATTACTATGAAAAATTATACTGTAACAAATTTGAAAACCTAGAAGAAATGCATGAATTCCTGGAAAAACACTGCCTACCTAAACTAACACAATCAGAAGTAGAACAACTAAATAGACCCATAACAACAACAACAAAAAAAAAAAAATTGAAAAGGTAATCAAAAAACTCCCAACAAAAAAAGCTGGTCTGGACGGCTTCACTGCAGAGTTCTACCAAACTTTCAAAGAAGAGTTAACACCACTACAACTAGAGATATTTCAAATCATAGAAAAGGATGGAACATACCTAACTCATTCTATGAAGCCAGCATATCCCTGATACCAAAACCAGGTAAAGATATCACGAAAAAAAAAAAAAATTACAGAACTGTATCCCTCATGACCATAGATGCAAAAATATTCAACAAAATTCTAGCCAATAGATTTCAACAACATATCAAAAAAATAATCCAACAAGACCAAGTGGGATTTATACCACATATGCAACTTTGGTTCAATATTAGAAAAACAATTAATGTAATCGACCATATAAATAAAACAAAAGTCAAACAGCACATGATCTTATCAATTGATGCAGAAAAGGCATTTGACAAAGTCCAACACCCATTCATTCATGATAACAACTCTCAACAAAACAGGAATAGAAGGAAAATTCCTCAACATAATAAAGACCATCTACACAACCCCAACAGCCAACATCATCCTAACTGGAGACAGCCTGAAAGCATTTCCCTTGAGAATTAGACCAGACAAGGATGCACTTTACCACCACTCTTATTCAACATTGTACTAGAAGTCCTAGCCAGAGCTATTAGGCTAGTCAAAGAAATAAAGGGCATCCAGATAGGCAAGGAAGGAGTAAAATTGTCTCTATTTCCAGATGACATGATCTTATACACAGAAAAGCCTAAGGGATCCTCAAGAAAACTACTGAAACTAATAGAAGAGTTCAGCAGAGTTTCAGGTTACAAGATAATAAACATACAAAAATCAGTTGGATTCTTCCACATCAGCAAAAAGAACATCGAAGAGGAAATCACCAAATCAATACCATTCACAGTAGCCCCCCAAAAGATAAAATACTTAGGAATAAATCTTACCAAATATAAAAGAACTATACAAAGAAAATTACAAGGTACTACTGCAAGAAACTAAAAGGGGCCTACATAAGCGGCAAAACATTCCTTGTTCACGGACAGGAAGACTTAAAAGTATAAAAATGTCTAATCTACCAAAAGCCATCTATATATACAATGCACATTCAATCCATTTTCCAATGACATTTTTTAACGTGATGGAGAAACAAATCACCAACTTCACATGGAAGGGAAAGAAGCCCCAGATAAGTAAAGCATTACTAAAAAAGAACGAAGTGGAAGGCCTCACTCTACCTGATTTGAGAACATATTCTACAGCCACAGTAGTCAAAACAGCCTGGTACTAGTACAAAAACAGGCACATACACCAATGGAACAGAATTGAGAACCCAGATATAAATCCAACCACATATGAGCAGCTGATATTTGACAAAGGCCCAGTATGAGTTAATTGGGGAAAAGATAGTCTTTTTAAGAAATGGTGCCAGCATAACTGGATATCTATCTACAAAAAAATGAAACAGGACCCATACCTCACACCATGCACAAAAACTAACTCAAAATGGATCAAAGATCTAAACATAATGCTTAAAATGTTAAAGATCATGGAAGAAAAAAATAGGGACAACGTTAGGAGCCCTAATACATGGAACAAACAGAATACAAAACATTACTAAAAATGAAGAAGAGAAACCAGATAACTGGGAGCTCCTAAAAATCGAACACCTATGCTCATCTAAAGACTTCAGCAAAAGACTAAAAAGACCATCTACAGATTGGGAAAAAATTTTCAGCTACGGTATCTCCAACCAGCACCTGATCTCTAAAATCTACATGATTCTGCTAAAACTCAACCACAAAAAGGCAAACAACCCAATTAAAAATTGGACAAAGGATATGAACAGGCACTTCACTAAATAAGACATTCAGGCGGCTAACAGATACATGAGGAAATGCTCTCAATCATTAGCCATTAGAGAAATGCATATTAAAACTATAATGAGATTCCATCTCACTCCAACAAGGTTGGCATTAATCCAAAAAACACAAAATAATAAATGTTAGAGAGGCAGTGGAGAGACTGGAACACTTATACACTGCTGGTGGGAATGTAAAATAGTACAACCACTTTGGAAATCAATTTGGCGCTCCCCTAAAACACTAGAAATAGAACTACCATACGACCCAGCAATCCCATTCCTCAGAATACATCCTAGGGAAATAAGAGCCTTTACACGAACAGATATATGCACACCAATGTTTATTGCAGCACTGTTTACAATAGCAAAAAGATGGAAGCAACCAAGGTGCCCATCAATGGATGAATGGATAAATTATGGTACATTCCCACAATTGAATACTACGCATCGATAAAGAACAGTGATAAATCTGTGAAACATTTCATAACATGGAGGAACCTGGAAGCCATTATGCTGACTGAAATTAGTCAGTTGTAAAAGGAGAAATATTGTGTAAGACCACTATTATAAGATCTTAAGAAACAGTTTAAACTCAGAAGAACACATTCTTGTGTGGTTACCAGATGGGGGAGTGAGGGAGGGAGGGAGGGAGGGTGGGAGTGTGTTACTGATCAGATAGTAGATAAGACCTACTTTAGGTGAAGGGAAGGACAACACTCAATACAGGGGAGGTCAACACAACCGGACTAAACCAAAAGCAAAGAAGTTTCCTGAATAAACTGAACGCTTCAAAGGTCAGCAAAGAGTGGAAGGGGTTTGGAAACTATGTCTTCAGGGGACAACTAAATCGATGGGCAAAATAAAATCTATTAATTTAACATTCTGCACCCCACTTTGAAGTGTGGCGTTAGGGTCTTAAACGCTAGCAAGCAGCCGTCTAAGATGCATCAATGAGTCTCAACCCACCTGGATCAAAGGAGAATGAAGAACACCAAGCTCATGAGGTAATTAAAAAACCCAAGAGAGGGAAAGGGCTACATGAACTAGAGACTACATCGTCCTGAGACCAGAAGAACTAGATGGGACCCGGCCACAACAGATGACTGCCCTCACAGGGAACACAACAGTGAATCCCTGAGGGAGCAGCAGAACAGTGGGACACAGACCCCAAATTCTCATAAAAAGACCAGACTTAATGGTCTGACTGAAACTGGAAGGACCGCAGTGGTCATGGTCCCCCAAAACTTTTGTTGGCCCAGGACAGGAACCATTCCTGAAGTCAACTCGTCAGACATTGAGCAGACTGGACAATGCGTTGGAGAGAGATGCTGATGAGAAGTGAGCTACTTGCACCATGTGGACACTTGAGACTATGTTGGCATCTCCTGTCTGGAGGGGAGATGGGAGGGTAGAGGGGGTTAGAAACTGACAAAATGGTCACGAAGGAGGGAGCGGGCTGATTCATTAGAGGGAGAGTAAATGTGAGTATGTAGTAAGGTGTATGCAAGTTTATATGTGAGACACTTACTTGATTTGTAAACTTTCACTTAAAGCACAATAAAAATTAATTAAAAAAACATTCAAAACAGGGAAACAGTGATGTTATTACGTAAAAGAAGACAACATTAAAACAATAAAGACGGATTAAGAAGTGTAGTCATAGATTTTCCATATGGAGAGGAAGACAAGGGAAAACAAAGAAACAAAAGTTAGGTTTACATTTAAAAAATATGGGTAAATAATAAGGTAACAACAAAGGAGACTAACTATGCTACACATCAAAATAAAATACAAGAAAAAAAACAGACTCAGCAGAAAAAAAAAGACAACAAATATGAGGAAAGGAAAATATATAAAGATAATCCACTCAGCACATAAAATTAAGTGGGAAAAACTGTCAACAACACACAAAAAAAGACATCAAAATGATAGGATTACATTCATACCTATTCCTAATTACGCTGAATGTATATACACTAAATGAACCAATAAAGAGACAGAGGGGGCAGAATGGATTAAAAAACATGATCTGTCTATGTGTTGTCTACAAGACACACATCTTAGACTTACAAACACAAACAAACTAAAACTTAAAGGATGGAAGAAAAATATCTCAACCAAACAATCCAAAAAGAGCGGGAGTGGCAATATAAATTTCTGAAAAAATAGACTTTAAAGTTAAATCCATCAGAAAGGATAAGGAAGGACACTATATAATGATTAAAGGGACAATATACAAAGAAGATATAACCATATTAAATATTTATGCACCCAATGACAGGGCTGCAAGATACATAAAACAAACTCTATCAGCATTGAAAAGTGAGATAGACAGCTCCACAATAACAGAAGGAGGCTTCAATGCACCACTTTCGGTGAAGGACAGGACATTCAGAAAGAAGCTGAATAAAAACACGGAAGATCTAAACGCCACAATAAACCACCTTCACGTCACAGACATATAAAGAACACTCCACCCAAAAGCAACCCAGTATACTTTCTTTTCTAGTGCAAATGTAACATTCTCCAAAATAGACCACATATTAGGTCATAATGCAATCCTTAGCAGAATCTAAAACGTTGAAATATTACAAAGCATCTTCACTGACCATAAGGCCATAAAACTGGAAATCAACAACAGAAAAAGCAGGGAAAGGAAACTGAACAACACCCTGCTCAACAATTACTGGATTATAGAAGACATGAAGGATGGAATAAAGGAATTCATAGAATCCAATGAGAATGAAAACGCTTCCTATCAGAAACAATGGGACACAGTGAAAGCAGTGCTGAGATGTGAATTTGTATCAATAACACATACAAAAAGAAGAAAGGGCCCAAATCAAAGAATTATCCCTAAAATTGGAACAAATAGAAAGAGAGCAACAAAAGAAACCTTCTGGAACCCGAAGAAATCAAATAATAAAAATTAGAGCAGAACTAAATGAAACAAAAAACAGAAAAACAATTCAAAGAACTGACAAGACCAAAAGCTGGTTCTTTGAAAACATCAACAAAATTCATAAACCACTGGCCAAAGTGACAAAAGAAAAACGAGAGGAAGCAAATAACCTGAATAAGAGATGAGATGCATGATATTACAACACACCCAAATGAAATTAAAAGAATCATATCAGAGATCTATGAAAAATTGTACTTTAACAAATTTGAAAACCTAGAAGTAATGGATGAATTCCTAGAAACACACTACCTACATAAACTAACACAAACAGAGGTAGAACAATTAAATGGACACATAACAAAAGAAAAGATTGAAACGGTAATCAAAAAACTCTCAACAAAAAAAAGCCCTGGTCTGGATAGCTTCACACCAGAATTCTACCAAACTTTCAGAGAAGAGTTAACACCACTATAACTAAAGGTATTTCAGAGCATAGAAAAGGATAGAATACTCCCAAACTTATTCTATGAAGCCAACATATCCCTGATACCAAAACCAGGTAAAGACACCACAAAAAAAGAAACTCACAGAGCTATATCCCTCATGAACGTAGATACAAAAATCCTCAACAAAATTCTAGCCAATAGATTTCAACATCAAAAAAAGAATTCACAATCACCAACTGGGATTCATACCAGGTATGCAGGGATGGTTCAACATTAGAAAAATAATTAATGTAATCCATAAAATAA
Source organism: Loxodonta africana (assembly GCF_030014295.1). Lineage (NCBI taxonomy): Eukaryota > Metazoa > Chordata > Mammalia > Proboscidea > Elephantidae > Loxodonta > Loxodonta africana. The sequence goes on from NC_087353.1 coordinate 52,428,281, forward strand.
ATGAAACAAGACATAAGAATCACATGATTTTATCAATTCATGCAGAAAAGGCATCAGAAAAGTTCAAAACTCATTCATGATAAAAACTCTCAGCAAAATTGGAATAGAAGGAAAATTCCTCAACTCAATGAACTTCCTTTATTCAAACACAATAGCCAATATCATCCTAAATAGAGAGAGCCTGAAAGCATTCCCCTTGATATCAGGAACCAGACAAGGATGCCCTTTATCACCATTCTTATTTAATATTGTGCTGGAGGTCCTAGCCAGAGCAATTTGGCGAGATAAAAAAACGGCATCCGGATTGGCAAGGAAGAAATAAAGTATCTCTATTTGCAGATGACATGATCTTATACACAGAAAACCCTAAGGAATCCTCAAGAAAACTACTGAAACTAATAGAAGAGTTCAGCAGAGTACTCGGATACAAAATAAAAATACAAAACTCAGTTGGATTCCTCTACACCAACAAAAAGAACATTGAAGAGGAAATCACCAAATCAATACCATTTACAGTAGCCCCCAAGAAGATAAAATACTTAGTAATAAATCTTATCAGAGATGTAAAAGACTTATACAAAGAACTAAAATACACTTCTGCAAGAAACCAAAAAAGACCTGCATAAGTGGAAAAACATACCTTACTCATGGATAGGAAGACTTAACATTATAAAAATGTCTATTCTACCAAAAGCAATCTATAGATTAATCTATAGATTTAATGCACTTCCGATCCAAATTCCAATGACACTTTTCAATGAGATGGAGAAACAAATCACCTACTCCATATGGAAGGCAAAAAGGCCCTGGATAAGCAAAGCATTACTGAAAAAGAAGAACAAAGTGGGAGGCCTCACACTATCTGATTTTAGAAAATATTATACTGCCTCAGTAGTCAAAACAGCCTGATACTGCCACATCAACAGATACATAGACCAATGGAACAGAATTGTCAATCCAGACATAAATCCATCCACATATGAGCAGTTAATATTTGACAAGGGTCCCAAAGCAGTTAAATGGGGAACAGACAGTCTTTTTAACAAATGGTGCTGGAATAACTGGATATGCGTCTGCAAAAAACTGAAACGAGACCGATTCCTCACACCATGCACAAAAACTAACTCCAAATGGATCAAAGACCTAAATATAAAATCTAAAATGATAAAGGTATAGAAGAAAAAATAGGGACAACATTAAGAGCCCTAATAAATGGCATAAGCAGTGTACAAAATATTACTAACAATGTAGAAATAAAAATAGATAACTTGGAGCTCCTAAAGATCAAACACCTATGCTGATCCAAAGACTTCACCAAAAGAGTAAAAATATTACCTACAGACTGGGAAAAAGTTTTTAGCTATGACATTCCGATCAGCACCTGATCTCTAAAATCTACATGATACTGCAAAAACTCAACCAAAAAAAGACAAACAACCTAATTAAAAATGGGCAAAAGATATGAACAGACACTTCACTAAAGAAGACATTCAGGTGGCTAGCCAAAATATGAGGAAATGCTCATGATCATTAGCCATTAGAGAAATGCAAATCAAAACTACAATGAGATTCCATCTCAATCTGACAAGGCTGGCATTAACCCAAAAAACACAAAGTAATAAATGTTGGAGAGGCTGTGGAGAGACTGGAACCCTTATACGCTGCTGGTGGGAATGTTAAATGGTATAGTCACTTTGGAAATCGATCTGGAGCTACTTAAAAAGGTAGAAATAGAACTACCATAGGATTCAGAGATCCCACTCCTTGGAATATATCCTAGAGAAATAAGAGCCTTTACATGAAAAGATATATGCACACGCATGTTTACTGCAACACTGTTTACAATAGCAAAAAGATGGAAGCAACCAAGGTGCCCATCACGGATGAATGGATAAATTACGGTATATCACACAATGGAATACTACCGACTGATAAAGAACAGTGGTGAATCTTTGAAACATTTCATAACATGGAGGAATCCGGAAGACATTATGTTGAGTTAAATTAGTCAGTTGCAAAAGGATAAATATTGTATAAGACCAGTATTAGAAGTTCTCAAGAAATAGTTAAAACAGAGAAGAAAACATTCTTTCGTGGTTACGAGAGGGAGGGAGAATGGGAGAGGGGTATTCACTAATTAGATAGTAGATAAGAACTACTTTAGGTTATGGGAAAGAAAACACACAATACAGGGGAGGTCAGCACAATTGGACTAAACCAAAAGCAAAAAAGTTTCCTGAATAAACTGAATGTTTCGAAGTGCAGCATAGCAGAGGCGAGGGTTTCGGGACCATGGTCAGGGGACATCTAAGACAATTGGCATAAAAAATCTATTAAGAAAACATTCTGCATCCCACTTTGAAGAGTGGCGTCTCGGGTCTTAAACGCTAGCAAGCAGCCATCTAAGATGCATCCATTGGTCTCAATAAACCTGGATCAAAGCAAAAAGAAGAACACCAAGGACACAAGGTAATTATGAGCCCAACAGACAGAAAGTGCCACATGATGCACAATCTACATCAGCCTGAGACCAGAGGAACTAGATGGTGCCTGGCTACAATCAATGCTGCCCTGACAGGGAATACAACAGAGAACCCCTGAGGGAGCAGGAGAAGAGTGGGATGCAGACCCCAAATTCTCATAAAAAGACCAGAATTAACAGTCTGACTAAGACTAGAAGGACACCGGTGGTCATGGCCCCCAGATCTTCTATTGACCCAGGACAGGAACCACTCCCAAAGACAACTTTTCAGACATGGATTGGGCTGGACAATGGGATGGAGAGGGATGCTGGTAAGGAGTCAGCTTCCTGGATCAGGTGGACACTTGGCGACTATGTTAGCATCTCGTGCCTGGAGGGGAGATGAGAGGGTAGAGGGGGTTAGAAGCTGGGGAAATGGACAGGAAAATAGAGAGTGGAGGGAGGGATCAGGCTGTCTTATTGGGGGAGAGCAATTGCGAGTATGTACCAGGGTGTATATAAGTTTTTGTGTAAGAGACTGACTTGATTTGTAATCTTTCACTCAAAGCACAATAAAAATTAAAAACACACACACATACACAAAAGGTTGTCAATACCTATAGGGAATTTATTGTTTTTTGTTTTTAAATAGGGCAAAGAATCACTTTGTGATGTGCCTGTTGTGAAATTTGATTTTGAAGGATCAGGCTATCTTAAACTAAGACACACGTGTACCATGCAGGATGCTGCCTTTACCCTTAGCAAGGAAAAAGGCAAATAGAACATTTTTAGGGGAGAAAATATGCCTTGTAGGTATAATAGACTTTAATATCTATACAAAAAAGGGAAAGAAGAAGTAACATCTTCCTCTTTAATTCACTTCCAAATATCCCAAAGTTGCTCTTTAACTCTTGCTGTCTGCGTAAAAGCTTTTTCAGCTCCTAATGGTATTTGTTTCCCCAAATGAAAAAATAATCACAGCCTACTACCCATCAATGAACAACTTTAAATTACATACTTTAAACCCCCAGCCAGATAAAACTTCTTTTCATAAATTAATCACTAGGTCCACTAGGTCCAATATAGAAGGAAATGATTAAAAAAGAAATCCTAGTCACTTGAAGAATCCATCTGCAAGTAATCAAGATGAATTAAGATTTATAAACCTCCCTCAGATGGATTAACATTTTATGTTGTATATAAATATTTTATTTATTTCAAATTATACATAAGTAAAACTGAGACACCAATTGATTTACTATAACTCATGGTGCTTTTCCTCAGAAGAGCAATGTAGAAATAGCATCACTACCAGAGCAGAAAATTCACCAAATTCAAATATATTGAAAACTAACAAACTTCAAACAATTTGTTTCACAAGTAAAGGGAGCATTTTCAGTTAAATATTCTGTTTATAATGGGATTGTGAAAAACATCAGAATTTGGTAAATAATTCCTACTCTGTGAAAATGTGTTATGGAATTAATAAAAATACATATTGTATTTACATAAACAAAGTTTAACAGTAAGATATTTTATATGTCAAAAAGTTAGCTTTTTCCTCATGAGACATGCATTTTGTAACTGATTCCACCACGATATTAGGGAAAGGTTATATATCAAAGTGTGGTTATATTTCAAAGTGACTCTCTCAGAAGGACAATAGGATAAAAAAAAAAATGGCCTCAGTACCAAGTTTATTAGCTCAATTCATAAAATCAGGTTTCAACAAAATATCTGACTGACACTTGTAATTGAATTCCACATGTCTAGGAGTTTGACCTGGGTCTGTTGTAAGATTTATCATTTATCTTTGGTTATACATGAAGTTCATTACCTTGTTAACAAAAGCGTAGGAAGATCAACCTAGTACCCCCTTCCCAGCAGAACTATTTCACAGTTACTGCATCTTATTACAGAAAACATATAACTGCCAGGAGTTCTGACCAGGGACAGGAGACCCCGAAGGTATCAAATTTATCTCAGTAGAATACAGTGGAAGACCAAGGAAAGTGAATGAATTTGAAATATTAAGTTTGGCATAAAGGGTTCCCACCTACCTTTATTTCTAACTTTTGAATATATTAAATTCAGCTGTAAAATAGTAAAGAAAGTGGCTCATTTGGTATTATAAGGTCCTGATAAGGTAAACTCTTGATTGGCTTTGTATCAAACTTCTAAACCTTAAGGTATATAACCAATCAACCAGTTGCCATCTAGTCAATTCTGACTCATGGTGACCCCATGTGTGTCAGCATAGAACTGTGCTCCATAAGGTTTTGAACGGCTGATTTCAGAAGCAGATCACCAGGTATTTCTTCCAAGGTACTTCTAGGTGAACTTGAACTTCCAATCATTAAGTTAGCAGCTGAGCACATTAACTGTTTGTATCACCTAGGGACTCTAGACAAAAAAAAAAAAAAAAAAAACCCACTGCCATGGAGCCAATTCCAATTCGTAGCAACAAAGTAGGACTGACTTGTAGGGTTTCCCAGGGACGGCTGATGGATTCAAACGGACGGCCGATATTTTGGTTAGCAACTGAGCTTTTAACCATTGAGTCGCCAGAGCTCCAGAGACTCTAAGAGTGTATATGGGTATATACATAAATATACACTTATGAAAATACCTCTCCAGAGAAGGCAGAAGGGTGAGGTTGGCAAACTTAATGATTGGCCAATTCCGCCCTTCCCCCTACCCTGGCAAGGTATTTTCATAAGTGCCACTATGACATTTGTTTTTACAAGTTGCGTGTTACTGAAATTAAAATATGGCACTTATCTATATACAAGAAATATTAAAATTACACGACTTCTAGGTATCACATAATATTCATTCTGTATTGTTTGAACTTTTTACACTGGACATGCTTACTTTTCAATTTCAAAAATATATGCCTTTCTAGTCAAGACAGAACACAATTTCCTACTCTCTTGTACTCCTCATAAATCACGATTCCTTAGAACTCAGTTAACTTTGCTACAAAACCTTGAACAATAAAACAAAAAAATCTTAAAAAGAAATAGAGAGCCAGAGCCAAGATGGTGGAGTAGTCAGACGATTCCAGTGGTCCCTCTTACAACAAAGACCCAAAAAAGCAACTGAATCCATTATATATACGACAAGCTAGGAGTCCTAAACATCAATGGCAAAGTTAAGAAATTGGACTAAGCGGAAAATGAAGGGAGAGAGGATGCAGAAGCAACGAAGAGTTGCCAGACCTGACTTGGCGGGAACTGGCGCCCTGCAGGATAGATCCCCAGGCACTACCACAGCAGGGCTGGCGGCAGCACTCGGGAAGCGTTTTCCACAGTGGGTGAGAGCGAGTGGAAGAGAGTCTACTCATGCCTCTGGAATCGGCGAAGAACAGTGGTCTCAGCAAAAGATAAGTATTTGAGTCTAATTTACCACATGGACCAAAAAGCACTCATTTCGAAAGAACTCTCCCCTTTGTCTAATCCCTCCTCCAACTGCTTCAGCCCCCAAGCTGCCTTCAGTGGAGGTCACTATCCCTGGGACTGAGATAGGTCTTGCTGCATGCCCTGAGCAATTCTCCTGGCCTTGGAGAAGGTGCAAATTAACAAATGGGGAAAAAATAATTTGCCAGATCCTCTAAGCTGATAACTCAGGGTAGAAGTGGCTCCTTTGCATGGGCACTGGCACAAGCAGTCCACAGACACTGAATGCCTTTCACCCCTGCATGGACTTGTGTGGGCCCATTTCAGCATCTTAGGCCCTCATTGATACAGCTCCATGGTGTATGTGCCTTAAGTCTGAATTCAACTCTTTCAGCTGTGTGGTGCAGAGGTGGGTTTCTGAAATTTGACACTGCTCTGCCTATTAAACAGGGACCTCGCCTACCTGAACCAAGGGCCTAAGTACTAGTGGCTCCACCCACGGCACCAAGCAACCCATGACAGGGGTCCATAGATACGTACGTAGTGCCTTCCAGTCCTTACAGCCAAAAGCATTGGTTGCCCATGGTCTGCTTGCAGAGCCCACCCATATATGCACTGTAGGGAACAGAGACGTGCTTTCTTCACAGACACATGGGAGATACTTGACAGCCCCCTGCCATGCTCAGAGAGTGACCACTGCTACAGCAAGATAACTATGCCCAAACAATCACCCCTGTAACTCTAAGACTGAAGGTGAGAGCCTGCACCACACACTTAATGACCCACTACCTGGATACATGAACTAAACCCATATGAGAAAAGTGCATGAACACCTGGGCTCATATAACTGTTAATAGCCCTAGACATCTCGTGAGAATGTAAAAGCTTGAAAGTGCCAATAATCACACTAGGTCATTCAAGGATCCTATTTGGGCATATCAAAATAAAACAAAGCAAGAAGCTAGGACACAGAAAGGAGACATAAAGTAAATCAATACAATAACATAGATGGCTCGAAGATAATAGTTAATATCAAACAGCATAAAAGGGGAGACCATGACCACTTCAATAAGCTCCCAAAAAAAAGACTCAAGGAATTTTCTGGACCAAGATATTTTCCTGGAATTACCAGAGGTAGAATACAAAATATTAACATACAGAACTCTTCAAGACATCAGTAAGGACATCAGGAAAAATGCACAACTAAAGAGAGGAGGCAGGGCCAAGATGGCTGACTAGGGAGAAGCTACCTCGGATCCCTCTTGCAACAAAGACTCAGAAAAACAAGTGAATCGATCACATACACGACAATCTACGAACCCTGACCATCAAACACAAATCTAAAGAGTTGAGCTGAGTGACAGGGGAGCAAAAAGCTGCACCCTGAAGCTGCGACTGCTTCTGGAACAGCGGGCCTGTGCCACAGCCTTGATCCCTCACGGTTCCCAGGTGCCAAGTGGCGTGGCTGATTGCAGCTTGCTTAAGTGGGGCAGGCACGGGCCACAGCCCTAACCCCTAGCCTCCTGGGGTAACCTCCGTAGAGACTCAGCCAGCGCAAGCAGGCTGCACACTGACAGGGCTAATGAGAGAATGAGCAACCATGGCGAAGCAGCGACTGTTTTTGGAGCCTGAAGCCAGAGTCCCAGTCAGAAAACCTTGGCACCGGGTTTTGGACTGGGCATAGGGAAGCTGAGCATGGCATCCTCAGACGGCGCAAACACGGGGCGCAGCCCTAGCCCTGTGAACTGACCTCAGGGGAAGCCCAGCCAGTGCATGCAGACAATGCAGCAACACGGCTGAAAGAATGAGAAGTCACCAGAAGGCAGTGACTGGTTTTGGGGCCTAGAGTGCGGCGTCCCAGCCAGGGAACCTTGGTGCTGGGCTTTGGACTGGGAGTGGAGGAACTGACCACGGCTTCTGAGACAGCACAAGCACAGGATGCGGGCCTGACCCGGGGCAATCTCGACCCAACCAAGGCACATAGGCTACACGCCCTGCCCCACAGGAATCTCAGATAAAACAGTACTCACCAAGCAAGATAAGTAACTTTGTCTATATTAATGGGTGCTACTCTCTCTCCTATCTATCTGATCCCTCCCTTCCCCTTCCCAGGCTTCTTCATTAACATTGAAATTTCCTGGGCCAGAGAGTGAAGTGCTCTGCGTTTTTTTGTTTTATTTTGTTTTGTTTTTTGTCTTTACCTAACCCATTCTTCCTGGCCTGAGAGAAGCAGCTACAAAAAACCCAGGGACCAAAAATCCTTCCCTGATTTCCCAAAATTTGACTAAAAATACAGAACCAGCTCCAGCCAAGCATATGAGATCCACAGTCTTGGGCTTTCATTCCTACAGGGAACGAGGTGGCTATTATAATGCAAAGGCAATTCTGATAGTGATCTGACTGCAATTGTTTTAGGGGATTACTGGAAAGACAAGTTTCCCAGGCCTGATATCTCTACCTATTAAACAGAGCCCACACTGAACCACAACAGGGAACTGAGGGCTGACGCTGCACCCAAACCACCTAGCCTCCTGCCATAGGGGTCTGAGGATAGTAACACCTACCAATCTGTAGAGGTACATGCATTGGGTGCCTAAGGTACAGCCCACCCACCAAAGTGCTTTAGGAATAGAGACACACCTACCTCACTGGCACTTGGGGGAAGCCTGTCAGCATCCTGCTCCCCCTGGAGTGTGACCCCCTGCTGCTACTAGAATCTGGTGCACACACCTATCAACACTACTCCTCTAAGTGAATAGGTGACAGTCTACACCACACACTTGGTGACCGAAAATCAAATTCTACTCAAGAATAGTCAATAGTCTCTTAGGCTTATTGTACCTAGTACAACCCAAACCAGCTGGTAATACGACATAAGTGATTCAAAGGCTACAACAATCAAGACAGAGCAATTTAGGACTCCATCTATGTACACTGAAAGAAAACAAACGAAGATGACACTCAGTGAGCAAATATAAAATAAATCATTACAATATCTTATAGATGGCTCGGAGACAGCAGTCAATATCAAACCACATAAAGAAGCAGACCATGACTGCTTCTACAACTCCCCAAACTAAAGGATTAAAATCTTTCCCAAATGAAGATACAATTCTGGAATAGCCAGATGCAGAATATAAAAAAATAATTTACAGAATGCTTCAACACATCAGGGATGACCTCGAAAATGAAATAAGGCAATGTACAGAAAAAGCCAAGGAACACACTGATAAAGCAGTGCAAGAAATCAAAAAGATTATTGTAGAACATAGTGGAAAAATTAATAAGCTGCAAGAATACATGGACATACAGCATTCAGAAATCCAAAAGATTAACAGTAAAATTACAGAATTAGACAACTCAATAGGAAGTCAGAGGAGCAGAATCGAGCAACTGGAATGCAGAGTGGGGGAGTAGGAGGATAATGCAATTGACACCAATATAGCTGAAGAAAAATCACATAAAAGAATTAAAAAAAATGAAGAAACCCTACGAATCATATGTGACTGAATCAAGAACAAGTTGCATTTGATTGGAGTTCCAGAACAGGGAGGGATAACAGAAAATACAGAGAGAATAGTTAAAGATCTGTTGGCAGAAAACTTCCCTGACATCATGAAAGACGAAAGGACACCTATCTAAGATGCTCATCGAACCCCATATAAGATTGATCCAAAAAGAAAATCACCAAGACATATTATCATCAAACTTGCCAAAACCAAAGATAAAGAGAAAAAATTTTAAAAGCAGCCAGGGATAAAAGAAAGGTCTCCTACAAAGGAGAAAAAATAAGAATAAGTTCAGACTACTCAGCAGAAACCATGCAGTCAAGAAGGCAATGGGATGACATATGTAGAGCACTGAAGGAGAAAAACTGCCAGCCAAGGATCGTCTATCCAGCAAAACTCTCTCTCAAATATGAAGGTGAAATTAAAACATTTACAGATAAACATAAGCTTAGAGAATTTGCAAAAACAAAACCAAAGCTACAAGAAATACTAAAGGAAATTGTTTGGTCACAAATCAATAATATCAGATACCACCACAACACAAGGTCACAGAACAGAACATCATGATATCAACTCAAATAGGGAATCACAAAAACAAATTAAGATTAATTTTAAAAAGAAAAAAAGGCTCAGAACAGGGAATCATTGAAGTCATTATGTAAAAGATCACAATAATCAAAAAGAGAGACTAAATATGGGAGGCTTAGAACTGCCATATGGAGAGGAAAACAAGGTGATATACGACAATACAAGTTCGGTTTTAATAAGAGAAATAGCAGTAAATATTAAGGTAACCACAAAGAGATCTAACAATTCCATAACTCAAAATAAAAAAAACAAGAAAAACATAATGACTCAGCAAACATAAATTCCACTACTATGAAAATGAGGAAGACAGAATTTACAAAGAAAAACGCCTCAGCACAAGAAAGTAAGTGGAAGAATGAAATTGTCAACAACACACAAAAAAAGGCGTCAAAATGACAGCACTAAACACATAACATACTTATCTATAATTACGCTGAATGTAAACGGACTAAATGCACCAATAAAGAGATAGAGAGTCTCAGACTGGATAAAGAAACACGAACCGTCTATATGCTGCCTACAAGAGACACACCTTAGACTTAGAGACACAAACAAACTAAAACTCAAAGGATGGAAAAAAATATATCAAGCAAACAGTAAGCAAAAAAGAAGAGGAGTAGCAATATTAATTTCTGACAAACTAGACTTTAAACTTAAATCCACCACAAAGGATAAAGAAGGGCACTATATAATAATTAAAATGACAGTTGATCAGGAAGATATAACCATATTAAATATTTATGCACCCAATGACAGGGCTGCAAGATACAGAAAACAAACTTTAACAGAACTGAAAAGTGAGATAGACACCTCCACAATTACAGTAGGAGACTTCAACACACCACTTTTGGAGAAGGACAGGACTTCCAGTAAGAAGCTCAATAGAGACATGGAAGACTTCATTGCTACAGTCAACCAACTTGACCTCATAGACTTACAGAGAACACTCCAGCCAACAGCTGCAAAGTATACTTTTTTTTCTAGCGAACATGGAACATTCTCTAGAATACATCACATATTATGTCATAAAACAAACCTTTGCAGAATCCAAAACATCGAAATATTACAAAGCATCTTCTCAGACGACAAGGCCATAAAAGTAGAAATCAATAACAGAAAAATTAGAGAAAAGAAATCAAATACTTGGAAACTGAACAATACCCTCCTCAAAAAAGACTGGGTTATAGAAGACATTAAGGACGGAATAAAGAAATTCATACCATGCAACGAGAATGAAAACACTTCCTATCAAAACAGCAAAACCAGTGCTCAGAGGTCAATTTATAACGATAAATGCACACATACATAAAGACAAAAGAGCCAAAATCAGAGAACTGTCTCTGCAACTTGAACAAAAAGAAAGCAAGCAACAAAAGAATCCATCAGGCACCAGAAGAAAACAAATAATAAAAATTAGAGCTGAACTAAATGAATTAGAGAACAGAGATACAATCGAAAGAATTAACAAAGCCAAAAGCTGGTTCTTTGAAAACATTAACAAAATCGATAAACCATTGGCCAGACTGACAAAAGAAATACAGGAAACAAATAACCCGAATAAGAAACAAGATGGGCCATATCACAACAGACCCAACTGAAATTAAAAGAATTATATCAGATTATTATGAAAAATTGTACTCTAATAAACTTACAAACCTAGAAGAAATGGATGAATTCCTAGAAAAACACAACCTACATAAACTAACACAATCAGATGTAGAACAACTAAATAGACCCATAACAAAAAAAGAGACTGAAAATGTAATCAAAAAACTCCCAACCAAAAAAAGTCCTGGCCCAGACGGCTTCACTGCAGAGTTCTACCAAACTTTCAGAGAAGAGTTAACACCACTAGTACTAAAGGTATTTCAAAACATAGAAAATGATGGCATACTACCTAACTCATTCGATGAAGCCACCATATCCCTGATACCAAAGACACCACAAAAAAAGAAAATTACAGACCTATATCCCTCATGAACATAGATGTAAAAATCCTCAAAAACATTCTAGCCAATAGAATTCAACAACATATCAAAAAAAGAGTCCAGCACGATCAAGTGGGGTTTACACCAGGTATGCAAGCTTGGTTTAATATCAGAAAAACCTTTAATGTAATCCATCATATAAATAAAACAAAAGACAAAACCACATGATCTTATCAATTGATGCAGAAAAGGCATTTGACAAAGTCCAATACCCATTCATGATAACAACTCTCAGCAAAATACGAATTGAAGGTAAATTCAATATACTAAAGGGCATCTATACAAAGCCAACAGCCAACATCATTCTAAATGGAGAGAGCCTGAAAGCATTTCCCTTGAGAACGGGAACCAGACAAGGATGCCCTTTATCACTGCTCTTATTCAGTTAGCCTGGACAAAGAAATAAAGGGCATCCGGATTAGCAAGGAAGAAGTCAAATTATCTCTATTTGCAGATGACATGATCTTATACACAGAAAACCCTAAGGAATCCTCCAGAAAACTACTGAAACTAATAGAACAGTTTGGCAGAGTCTCAGGTGACAATATAAACATACAAAAATCACTTGGATTCCTCTACATCAACAAAAAGAACATCAAAGAAGAAATAACCAAATCAATACCATTCACAGTAGCCCCAAGAACATAAAATACTTAGGAATAAATCTTAACAGAGATATAAAAGACCTATGCAAAGAAAACAACAAAGTACTAGCACAAGAAACTAAAAGGGACCTACATAAGTGGAAAAACATACATTGCTCATGGATAGGAAGACTTAACATAGCAAAAATGTCTATTCTACCAAAAGCCATCTATACATACAATGCACTTCCGATCCAAATTCCAATGTCATTTTTTAATGTGATGGAGAAAAAAATCACCAACTTCATATGGAAGGGAAAGAAGCCCCGGATAAGTAAAGCATTACTGAAAAAGAAGAAGGAAGTGGGAGGCCTCACTCTACCTGACTTCAGAACATATTATACAGCCATAGTAGTCAAAACAGCCTGGTACTGGAACAACAACAGACGCATAGACCAATGGAGCAGAATTGAGAATCCAGACATAAATCCATCCACATATGAGCAGCTGATATTTGAAAAAGGCCCAGTGTCAGTTAATTGGGGAAAAGATAGTCTTTTTAACAAATGGTGTTGGCATAACTGGATATCCATTTGCAAAAAAATGAAACAGGACCCATACCTCACACCATGCACAAAAACTAACTCCAAGTAGATCAAAGACCTAAACATAAAGACTAAAACGATAAAGATCATGGAAGGAAAAATAGGGACAACGTTAGGAGTCCTAATATGAGGCATAAACAGAACACAAAACATCACTAAAAATGACGAAAAGAAATGAGATTACTGGGAGCTCCTAAAAATCAAACACCTATGCTCATCTAAAGACTTCACCAAAAGAGTAGAAAGACCACCTACAGATTGGGAAAAAATTTTCAGCTATGACATCTCCGACCAGCACCTGATCTCTAAAATCTATATGATTCTGTTAAAACTCAACCACAAAAAGACAAACAACCCAATCAAGAAGTGGGCAAAGGATATGAACACACACTTCACTAAAGAAGATATTCAGGCAGCTAACAGATACATGAGAAAATGCTCTCGATCATTAGCCATTAGAGAAATACAAATTAAAACTATGATGAGATTCCATCTCACTCCGACAAGGCTGGCATTAATCCAAAAAACACAAAATAATGAATGTAGGAGAGGCTGCGGAGAGATTGGAACTCTTATTCACTGCTGGTGGGAATGTAAAATGGTACAACCACTTTGGAAATCTATCTGGCGTTTTCTTAAACAGTTAGAAATAGAACTACCATACAACCCAGAAATCCCACTCCTCGGAATATACCCTAGAGAAATAAGAGCCTTTACACAAACAGATATATGCACACCCATGTTTATTGCAGCTCTGTCTACAATAGCAAAAAGATGGCAGCAACCAAGGTGTCCATCAACAGATGAATGGTTAAATAAATTATGGTATATTCACACAACAGAATACTACGCATCGATAAAGAACAGTGACGAATCTGTGAAACATTTCACAGATTTACAGGAACCTGGAAGGCATTATGCTGAGTGAAATTAGTCAGATGCAAAAGGACAAATATTGTATAAGGCCACTATTATAAGTTCTTGAGAAATAATATAAACTGAGAAGAACACATTCTTTTGTGGTTACAAGAGGGGGGCGGGAGGGACGGAGGGTGGGAGAGGGTTATTTACTGAACAGTTAGTAGATAAGAACTACTTTAGGTGAAGGGGAGGACAATACTCAATACAGGGAAAGTCAGCTGAACTGGACTATACCAAAAGCAAAGGAGTTTCCAGGATAAACTGAATGCTTTGAAGGTCAGCGGAGCAAGGGCGGGGGTTTGGGGACTATGGCTTAAGGGGACTTCCAAGTCAATTGGCAAAATATATTCTATTATGAAAACATTCTGCATCCACTTTGAAGTGTGGCGTCTGGGGTCTTAAATGCTAGCAAGCGGCCATCTAAGATGCATCAATTGGTCTCAACCCCCCTGGATCAAAGGAGAATGAAGAACACCAAGGTCACATGATAACTATGAGCCCAAGAGATAGAAAGGACCACATGAACTAGAAACTTACTTCATCCGGAGACCAGAAGAACTAGATGGTGCCAGGCCACAACCGATGACTGCCCTGACAGGGAGCACAACAGAGAACCCCTGAGGGAGCAGGAGAACAGTGGGATGCAGACCCCAAATTCTCATAAAACGACCAGACTTAATGGTCTGACTGAGACTAGAGGGATCTCAGCGGTCATGGTCCCCAAACCTACTGTTGGCACAGGACAGGAACCATTCCCGAAGACAACTCATCAGACATGGAAGGGACTGGACAGTGGGTAGGAGAGAGATGCTGACGAAGAGTGAGCTACTTGTATCAGGTGGGCACTTGAGACTGTGTTGGCATCTCCTGTCTGGAGGGGAGATGGAAGGGTAGAGAGGGTTAGAAACTGGCAAAACGGTCACAAAAGGAGAGACTGGAGGGAGGGAGTGGACTGACTCATTAGGGGAAGAGTAAATGGGAGTATATATTAAGGTGTATATAGGCTTATGTGTGACAGACTGACTCGATTTGTAAACTTTCACTTAAATCACAATAAATATTATTTTCTAAAAAAAGTCACAACTAGCCAAGGAATATACAGATAAAGCAGTCGAGGAAACTCAGAAGGGTATTCAAGAGCATAATGACAAATTCAATAAGCTGCAGTATTGGAAAGGGAGATAGACAGGGCTACAATTATACTAGGTGACTTAAACACACCACTTTCGGTGAAAGACAGAACGTTCAGAAAGAAGCTCAATAAAGACATGGAAGATCTAAATGCCACAATCAACCAACCTGACCTCATAGGCATATACAAAAAAATGCCCTCAACAGTAGCCAAATATACTTTCTTTTCCAAACCACATGAACATTCTCCAGAATAGACCACATATTAGGTGATTAAGCAAGGCTTAACACAATCTAAAACATCGAAATATTACAAAGCATCTTCTCTGACCATAAAGCCATAAAAGTAGAAATCAGTAACAGAAAAAGCAGGGAAAGGAAATCAAACACATGGAAACTGAAAATCTTGGTCAAAAACTACTGGGTTATAGAAGAATGTAAGGAATAAAGAAATTCATAGAATCCAATGACAAGGAAAACACTTCCTACCAGAATCTTTGGAACACAGAAAAAGCAGTGCTCTGAGGTCAATTTATAGCAATAAAGGCACACATCCAAAAAGAAGAAAGGTCCAAAATCAATGAATTATCCTTACAACCTGAATAGAAAGAGAGCAACAAAAGAAAATTTCAGGCATCAGAAGAAAGCAAATAATAAAAATTAGAGCAGAATTAAATACAGAACAGAAAAACAACTGAAAGAGTTAACAAGACCAAAACATGGTTTTTTGAAAAGATCAACAAAATCAATAAACCATTGGCTAAACTGACAAAAGAAAAACAGGAGATGAAGTAAACAACCCAAATAAGAAATGAGATAGGCAATATCACAGCAAGATAAATTTGAAAACCTAGAGGAAATGGACAAATTTCTAGAAACACACTACCTACCTAAACTAACATGAACAGAAGTAGAACAATTAAATACACCTATAACAAAAGAAGAAGTTGAAAAAGTAATTTTAAAACTACCACCAACAACAACAACAAAAAACCCTGGCCCTGACATCTTCACTGAAGAATTCTACCAAACCTTCAGAGAAAAGTTAACACCACTACTAAAAGAATGGAATGCTCCCAAACTCATTCTATGAATCCACAATATCCTGATACCAAAACCGGGTAAAGACACCACAAGAAAAGAAAATTACAGACCTATATCCCTCATGAACTTAGATGCAAAAATCCTCAACAAAATTCTAGCTAATAAAATCCAACAACATTTCAAAGAAATAATTCACCATGACCAAGTGGGATTCTTACCAGGTATGCAGGGATGGTTTAACATTATAAAAACAATCAATGTAATCCATCACACAAATAAAACAAAAGATAAGAACAAAATGATCTTGTCAATTGATTACAAAAAAGGCATTTGACACAGTCTAACACCCATTCATGATAAAAACTCTCTGCAAAACAGGAATAGAAGGGAAGTTCCTCAACATAATAAGGGGCAATTTTACAAAGCCAACATCTAACATCACCCTAAATGGAGAGAGTCTGAAAGTATTCCCCTTCAGAACAGGAACCAGAAAGGATGCCCTTTATCGCCACTCTTATTCAACATTGTGCTGGAGGTCCTAACGAGAGCAATTAGGCTACATAAGGAAATAAAGGGCATCCAGATTGGTAAGAAAGAAGGAAAATTATCTCTATTCGCAGATGACACGATCTTATACACATAAAACCCTAAAGAATCCACAAAAAAACTACCGAAACTAATAGTTCAGCAGAATATCGGGATACACAATAAAAAATAAATAAATAAACATACAAAAATCAGTTGGATTCCTCTACACTAACAAAGAGAACGTTGAAGAGGAAATGACCAAATCAATAACATTTACATTAGCCCCCAAGAAGCTAAAATACTTAGGAATAAATCTAACCAGAGACATAAAAGACCTATACAAAGAAAACTACAAGACACTACTGTAAGAAACCAAAAGAGACCTACATAAGTGGAAAAACATACCTTGCTCATGGATAGGAAGACATGACATTGTAAATATGTCTACTCTACCCAAAGTGATCTATAGATACAATGCAATCCCGATCCAAATACCAATGACATTTTTTAATGAGATGGAGAAACAAATCACCAACTTCATAAGGAAGGGAAAGAAGCCCCGGATATGTACAGCATTCCTGAAAAAGAACAAACTGGGAGACCTTACTATATCTGAATTTAGAACCTATTATACCACCACAGTAGTCAAAACAGCCTGTACTGGTACAACAACAGATACATAGACTAATGAAACAGAATTGAGAATCTAGATATAAATCCATCCACATAGGAGCAGCTGATATTTGGAAAAGGCCCAAAGTCTGCTAAATGGGGAATAGACAGTCTCCTTAACAAATGGTGCTGGCATAACTGGATATCCATCTGCAAAATAATGAAAGAAGACTCATATCTAACACCATGCCCAAAAACTAACTCGAAATGGATCAAAGACCTAATTATAAAATCTAAAACAATAAAGATCATGGAAGAAAAAATAGTGACAACACTAGGAGCCCTAATACATGGCATAAAGAGTATATGAAACATTACTAACAATGCACAAACACCAGAAGAGAAACTAGATAACAACCTATTGACATCAAGTCGATTCTGAGGACAGCGGATAACTGCCCCATAGAGTTTCCAAGGAATGCCTGGTGGGTTCGAATTGCCAACCTCTTGGTTAGCAGCCAGGATGCCACAAGGGTTTCCATTAGATAACTAGGTGCTCCTAAAAATCAAACACTTATGTTCATGCAAAGACTTCACCAAAAGAGTTAAAAGACTACCTACACAATGGAAAATGTTTTTGGCTATGAGAAATCCAATCAGCAACTGATCTCTAAAATCTACATGATACTGCAAAACTTGAACAACGAAAAGACAAATAACCCAATTAAAGTATGGGCAAAGGATATTAACAGACACTTCACCAAAGAAAACATTCAGGCAGCTAACAGATACTTGAGGAAATGCTCAATCATCAGCCATTAGAGAAATGCAAATCAAAACTACAATGAGATGCCCTTTTACCCCAACAAGGGTAGCATTAATCCAAAAAACACAAAATAATAAATGTTGGAGAGGTTGTGGAGAGACTGGAACACTTTTACACTGCTGGTGGGAACGTAAAATGGTACAGCCACTTTGGAGATCGATTAAAAAGCTAGAAACAGAACTACCATTCGATTCGGTAATGCCATTCCTTGGAATATATCCTAGAAAAATAAGAGCCCTCACACATACAGATATATGCACACCCATGTTCACTGCAGCAGTATTTATAACAGCAAAAAGATGGAAGCAACCAAGGTGCCCAACAACGGATGACTGGATAAAGAAATTATGGTATATTCACATAATGGAGTATTACAGAACCATTAAGAAAAATGACGAATCCATGAAACATCTGATAACATGGAGGAATCTGGAAGGCATTATACTGAAAGAAATTATTCTGTTGCAAAAGGACAAATATTGTATGAGACCACTAATATAAGAACTCAATAAAAAGTTTAAACCCAGAAGAAAACATTCTTTGATGGTTACAAGGGAGGGAAGGAAGGGAGAGCAGTATTCACTAATTAGATAATAGACAAATAATATTTTAGGAGAAGGCCAAGACAACACACAATACAGGGGATGTCAGCACTACTGGACTAAGTAGAAAGCTAAGAAGTTTCCTTAATACAACCAAACACTTCAAAGGCCAGAGTAGCAGGGATGTGGGTTGGAGACCATGGCTGCAGGGGATAACTAGGTCAATTGGCGTAACAAAATGTATTAAGAAAACCTTCTGCATCCCACTTTGGTGAGTGGAGTCTGGGGTCTTAAACCTTAGCAAGCAGCCATTTAAAATGTATCAATTTGTCTCAACCCACTGGGAGCAAAGGAGAATAAAGAACACCGAAGGTAAATATGAGCCCAAAAGACAGAAAGGGCCACATAAATCGGTGACTCCATTAGCCTGAGATCAGAAGACCTAGATGTTGCCCAGCTACCATTGATGACTGCCCGAAAGAGAACACAACAGAAAATCCCTGAAGGATCAGGAGAACAGTGGGAAGCAGACCTCAAATTCTAGTAAAAAAACAGACTTAATTGAGTGACACTGGAGGGACCCCAGAGGTTATGGCCCCCAGACACTCTATTAGCCCATGACTGGAAACGTTCCCAAAGATAACACTGCAGAGATTGGACTGGACTGTAAGACAGAAATTGATACCGGTGAGGAGTGAGCTTATTGGCTCAAGCAGCCACATGAGACTGTGTGGGCAGCTCCTGCCTGGAGGTGAGATGAGAAGGCAGAGGGGGACAGGAGATGGTTGAATGGACACAGGGAATACAGGGTGGAGAAGAGTATGCTGTCACAGCAGGGGGACAGCAGCTAGGATTACAAAGCAAGGTGTATATAAGTTTTTGTATGAAAGACTGACTTGAATTGTAAACTTTCACTTGAAACACAATACAAAAAAAAAAGATTTTTTCCCCCCACTTATAGGAACAACAACATCCTTGATGAGATTTGAGTCTATCATTTATTCATACCTGTTGTCAAATAATTTAATTAGGTCAATATCTTGCTCAGTTACTCTGGAATTTTTCCTCAGGGCAGGAGTGGGAGAGAGGGTAGAAGAATATTGGGAAAGAAAATAAAAATTGCAGTAGGGTCTCCTGAATAAGGTTCTGGTTGAGAATAAAGTCATATAGAAAATGTCTCTTCTTTACGGGAGTGGAGGGGATGGAGATGGAAGAAAAAAAACACTACTACGATCAGTATTCCCTTCGGACACAGCAGTGATTTGCCTTAAGCAGATATTGAGGACCAGGGCTTCACCAGGCTATCCAGGCTTATTTAGAAAGCTGCAGGCTCAGCTTACTCTCACTATAGTCCTGGTTCCCCAGTGCAATTCACATCATGTTTCAGCACCCAATGTTCCAAAATGGTTCTCCCCTCACTTTATTCTTCATTACCATTCCATGGACTCACTCACTCATGGAGACCTCCAGAAACCATTTAACCTAAACGCCAAAGTGACAAAATTCTAAGAATGACCCTTTCCCTGTAAATATGATAGGACATCACTCCAGTGATTGTGTTATATTACATCGCAAAAGGGATTTTGTAGATGTAATTAAGTTTACTTATCAGCTGACCTTAAAATAGGGAGATTATCCAGGTAGGCCAGGCCTAATGAGGTAGACCATTAAAATCAGAGCGTTTTCCCTAGCTGGTTGAAGAAGAGTGTTATGGATTTAATTGTGTCCCCCCAAAATGTGTTATAAATCCTAATCTCTATGCCAAGCCACATGAAGATTGCCCAGATGCAGAAGCCATGGCCCTACTCCATTCTAATTTAGAATACAACATGCTATTCCTCCCTAGTGAGGCCCCCTGATTGATAAAGATCCCAGTATGAATGATAACTGATGTTCTGTCACAATATTCCATAAACCATCTAAGGATGTGTAGATGGTGGTTAAAAAGCACTTACATTGAAAAGATGGTCCAAGTATAATACATTCAATAAACAGAAGTTCATTGAGAATAGGCCTGAGGATGGGAAAGTAGGACAATCTGAGAAAGAAGGGCCAGTGGTCATCAGGAGGTAGGAGTGTCATGTAAGGCTGATAGGGGAGAGACAGAAGGACACTCAGGGAGAGTGACTGCAGACAAGTCAAGTATCTGAGACTCAGATAATGACCACTGAGGTTGGCAATGAGGTAATGTCATGGATTGAATTATGTCCCCCCAAAAATGTGTGTATCAGTTTGGCTAGGCCATGATTCCCAGTATTGTGTGATTTTCCTATATGTTGTAAATCTTGCCTCTATGACGTTAATGAAGGAGGATGGGCAGCAGTTGTTTTAGTGAGGCAGGACTCAATCTACAAGACTGGATTGTGTCTCGAGGCAATCTCTTGAAATATAAAAAACAGAAGCAAGCAAAGAGACAGAGGAACCTCACACCACCGAGAAAGCAGCACCAGGGGCAGAGAGCATGCTTTGGACCAGGGGTCCCTGCACTTGAGAAGCTTCTTGACCAGGGGAAGATTGAGGACAAGGACCTTCCTCCTGAGCCAACAGAGACAGAAGGGCTTCCTCTGGAGCTGACACACTGAATTTGGACTTTTATCCTTTTTACTGTGAGGAAATAAATTTCTCTTTGTTAAAGCCATCCATTTGCGGTATTTCTGTTACAGCAGCATTAGATTACCAAAACAAAGTATCCTCAGAAAGAGCAGTTCCATTGAAGAGTGTAGGCAGAAAACAGATTGAACGGGGATGAACGAATAGGAGGCAAGAAGGCAGAGTACAGAGGCGGAGCCTAGATGGCAGAATACACAAGACACTTCCGGCAAGCCCTGTTTACAACAAACACCCGAAAAAACAAGTGAAACGAGTATATTTGTGACCAGCTGGGAGCCCTGAGCTTCAAAGGCAACCATAGAAAACAAACTGAGGGGCAGGGAGAGGAAGACATGGTTCAGAAGCGGAGAGGAGTTACCAGACCAAAATCACGGGGAGCCCTCAGGCACCATCCCCGGAGCGCAGTGGCGGGCTGATACTAGCATTCGGCTGCAGTTTCCTCAGGGAGAAGCAGTCAGGCACACAACCTACTCACACCTCCGGTTGCAGAGAAGAACAGCGTTCTCGGCAAAAGCTAAGCACTTACGTATATTTTCCCGCACCCCCCCCCCAAACCAGCTTCAGCAGCTGAATTCTCTGGGCCTGAGATAGCCATTGTTGAGCACCTAGACCCATCCTCCAGCCTTGGGGAAGGAAAAAGTTTGCAATTGGGGGAAAAGATAATTTGCTAGCTCTACTAACCGGGGGAGCCCAGGACAGAAGTGCCTCCAATCCAGGCATAAATGCTCCGCGGACTTTGAAAACCTTTCCCTTCTGCACAGACCTGCATGGGCCTATTTTGGGAGAATACACCCTTGTTGGCAAACTCCAACCATTTCAGCTGTGCAGTGGAGAGGTGCGTGTTTGATGTTTAACATTGCTTTGCCTATTAAACAAGGTCATACCCTACCCACATGAGGGACCTATGGACTCATAGCTCCACTCAGGTCACCCAGCCACCTGCAACAGGGGTCTAAGGATAACTGATATCTCCCAGTCCTTATAACCAAAAACTTTGGGTGCACGTGGTCAGTCTGAAAAACCCACCTGACTGCACGCTATAGGGAACAGGGATGCGTTTTCCTCAGAGACACTCTGGGGTCAATTCTCAGCCCCCTGCCTTGTTCAGAGCATAACCTCCTGCTGCCAACAGATACTGGTACCTACACCAATCACCCCTGCCACCCTAAGACTGTAGGACAGAGCCTGCACCACATGCTTGATGATCAGCTATCTGGAAACCTAGCTGAATTCATGCAAGAAAACTGAATGGACTCCTAGACTGATATATCTAATAACAGCTCTAGCCATCTGGGGACAGAATATCAGAGCTCCAAAGGCAAAAATAATCAAGCTAGCTCACTCAAGTAACCCACCTGAGTATACAAAAACAAAACAAAGCAAGAAGCTACAACACAGTAAGCAAGCATAAACTAATATGAAAACTTATAGATGGCTCACAGACAACAGTCAATATCAACTCACATAAAGGAACGGATCATGATCACATCAACAAGCTCTCAAAACAAAGAATCCAGGGATCTTCTAGATGAAAGTGCATCCTGGAATTACCAGAGCCACAATACAAAGGTTTAAAATACAGAACCCTTCAAGACATCAGGAAGGAAATGAGGCAATATGCAGAACAACCCAAGGAACACACAGATAAAGCAAATGAAGAAATTAGAAAGATTATTCAGGAACATAATGAAAAGTTTAATAAGCTGGAAAAATCCATAGACACACAGCAATCAGCAATTCAGAAGATTAACAATAAAATTACAAAATTAGATAACTCAATAGAAAGTCAGAGGAGCAGAATTGAGCAAGTGGAAGCCAGAATTTCTGAATTCAAAGATAAATCACTTGTCACTAATATTTTTGAAGAAAAATCAGAGAAAAGAATGAAAAATAATGAAGAAACCTTAAGAAACTTGTGGGACTCTATCAAGAGAAATAACCTACGAGTAATTGGAGTACCAGAACAGGGAAGGATAAAAGAAAATACAGACAAAATTGCTGAGGATTTGTTGGCAGAAAACTTCCCTGATATTGTGAAAGAGAAGAAGATATCTATCCAAGATGCCCATCGAACTCCACAGAAGGCACATCTTAAAAGAAAGTCACCAAGACATATTATAATCAAACTTGCCAAAACCAAAGATAAAGAGACAATTATAAGAGCAGCGAGGGATAAACAAAAAGTCACCTACAAAGGACAGCCAATAAGAATAAACTGATTACTCGGCAGAAACCATGTGAAGGCAATGGGATGACTTATATAAAGCATTCACAGAAAAAAATTGCCAGCCAAGAATCATATACCCAGCAAAACTGTCTCTCAAATATGAAGATGAAATTAAGACATTTCCAGATAAACAAAAGTTTAGGGAATTCATAAAAACCAATCGAAAACTACAAGAAATACTAAAGGGAGATCTTTGGATAGAAAATCAATAATAATAGGTATCAACCCAAGGCTACAACACTGGGCAGAGCAACCAGAAGTCAATCCAGACAGGGAAATCCAAAAAAAAAAAAGCAAGATTATTAAAAAAAGCTCAAAACACAGCAACAGCAATATTATTATATAAAAGAAGAAAACATTCAAATAATAAAGAGGGACTAAGAAATGTAATCACACACATCCTATATGGAGAGGAAGATATGGCAATACAAAGAAATAAAAGTTAGGTTTAAATTTAGAAAAATAGGGTAAATAATAAGGTAACCACAAAGGAGATGAACTATCCTACTCATCAAAATAAACTACAAGAAAAAAATAGAGACTCAGCAGAAACAATATCAACAACAACAAATATGAGGAAAGGACCATATATAAAGATAATCTACTCAGCACATAAAATTAATTGGGAAAAAGAAACTGTCAACAACACACAAAAAAAGACATCAAAATGACAGCACTAAATTCATACCTATCCATAATTACCCTGAATGTAAATGGACCAAATGCACCAATAAAGAGACAAAGAGTGGCAGAATGGATTAAAAAAAAAGATCCATCTATATGCTGCCTACAAGAGAAACACCTTATACTTAGAGACACACACAAACTAAAACACAAAAGATGGAAAAAATGTATCAAGCAAACAAAAATCAAAAAAGAGGAGTGGCAATATTAATTTCTGACAAAACAGACTTTAAAGTTACATCCATCCTAAAGGATAAGGAAGAACACTATATAATGATTAAAGGGATAATAGACCAAGAAGATATAACCATATTAAATATTTATGCACTCAATGACAGGGCTACAAGATAGACAACACAAAACTATCAGCACTGAAAAGTGAGACAGACAGCTCCACAGTAAGTAGGAGACTTCAACACACCACTTTCGGTGAAGGACAGGACATCCAGAAAGAAGCTCAATGAAGACACAGAAGATCTAAATGGCACAATCAACCAATGTGACCTCATAGACATATACAGAACACTCCACTCAACAGCAACCAAGTATACTTTCTTTTCTAGTGCACATGGAACATTCTCTAGAATAGACCACATATTAGATCATAAAGCAAGCCTTAGCAGAATCCAAAACATATAAATATTACAAAGCATCTTCTTTGACCATAAGGTCATAAAAGTAGAAATCAACAACAGAAAAAGCAGGGAAAAGAAATCAAACACTTGGAAAGTGAACAATACCCTGTTAAAAAAAAACTGGATTATAGAAAACATTAAGGATGGAATAAAGAAATTCATAGAATCCAGGGAGAATGAAAACACTTCCTATCAGAACCTTTGAGACACAGCAAAAGCAGTGCTCAGAGGCCAGTTTATATCAATAAATGCACACATACAAAAAGAAGAAATGGCCAAAATCAAGGAATTATCCCTACAATTAGAACAAATAGAAAGAGAGCAACAAAAGAAACCCACAGGCACCAGAAAAAAACAAATACAAATCAGAGCAGAACAACATGAAATACAAAACAAAAAAAATTTGAAAGAATTAACAAGACCAAAAGCTGTTTTTTTGAAAAACCCAACAAAATTGATAAACCACTGGCCAAATTGACAAAAGAAAAAGAGGAGAGGACGCAAATAACCCAAATAAGAAATGAGATGGGCGATATTACAACAGACCCAACTGACATTAAAAGAATCATATCAAATTACTATGAAAAACTATACTCAAATTTGAAAACCTAGAAGAAATGGATGAATTCCTAGAAACACACTATCTGCCTAAGCTAACACAAACAGAGGTAGAACAACTAAATAGACACATAACAAAAGAAGAGATTGAAAAGGTACTGAAAAAACTTCCAATGAAAAAAAGCCCTGCTCCGGACAGCGTCACTGCAGAGTTCTACCAAACTTTCAGAGAAGAGTTATCACCACTACTACTAAAGATATTTCAGAGCATAGAAAAGGACGGAATACTATCGAACTCATTTTATGAAGCCAGCATATCCCTGATGCCAAAACCAGGTAAAGGCACCACAAAAAAAGAAAATTACAGACCTATATCCCTCATGAACACAGATGCAAAAATCCTCAACAAAATTCTAGCCAACACAATTCAACAACATATCAAAAAATAATTCACCATGACCAAGTGGGATTCATACCAGTTATGCAGGGATGGTTCAACATTAGAAAAACAATTAATGTAATCCACCACATAAATAAAACAAAAAAATAAAAAATCAAAAAATAAAATCACTGATTTTATCAATTGATACAGAAAAGGCATTTGACAATGTTCAACACCCATTCATGATTAAAAAAAACTCTCAGCAAAATAGGAATAAAAGGAAAATTCCTCAGCGTAATAAAGGGCATTTATACAGCGCCAATAGCCAACATCACCCTAAATTGACAGAGCCTAAAAGCATTCCCACTGAGATTGGGAACCACACAAAGTTGCCCTTTGTCACCGCTCTTATTCAACATTGTGTTGGAGGTCCTAGTCAGAGAAATTAGGCTAGATATGGGTTTTGGGTTTTTTTTTTAAGGAAATAAAGGGCATCGAGATTGGCAAGGAAGAAGTAAAAGTATCTCTATTTGCAGATGACGTGATCTTATACACAGAAAACCCTAAGAAATCGTCCAGAAAACTACTGAAACTGAAGAGTTCGCCAGATTATCGGGATACATGATAAACGAACGAAAATTAGTTGCATTCCTCTACACCAACAAAAAGAGCATTGAAGAGGAAATCACCAAATCAATGCCATTTACAGTAGCCCCCAAGAAGATAAAATACTTAGGCATAAATCTTACCAGAGATGTAAAAGACTTACACAAGGAAAACTACAATACACTTCTGCAAGAAACCAAGAGACTTATGTAAGTGGAAAAACATGTGTTGCTCATGGATAGGAAGGCTGAACATTATAAAAATGTCTATTCTACCAAAAGTGATCTATACATTTAAGGCAATTCCGATCCAAATCCCAAGGACATTCTTTAATGAAGTGGAGAAAAAAATCGCCAACTTTATATGGAAGGGAAAGAGGCCCTGGATAAATAAGACATTACTGAAATAGAAGAACAAAGTGCTCTACCTGATTTTAGAACCTCTGATACCGCCACAGTAGTCAAAACAGCCTGGTACTGGTACAACAATAGATACATAGACCAATGGAACAAAATTGAGAATACAGACATAAATCCATCCACATATGAGCAGTTGATATTTGTCAAAGGCACCAAAACAGTTAAATGGAGAATAGACCATCTTTTTAAAAAATGGTGCTGGTATAACTGGATATCCATCTGCAAAAAATTGAAACAAGACCCATACCTCACTCCATGCATGAAATGGATCAAAGATCTAAACATAAAATCTAAAGCAATAAACATCATGGAAGAAAAAACAGGGACAATGTTAGGAGCCCTAATACATGGCATAAACAGTATACAAAACATTATTAAGAATGCAGAAGAAAAACTAGGTAACTGAGATCTCCTACAAATCAAACACCTATACTCATCCAAAGACTTCACCAAAAGAGTAAAAAGACTACCTACAGACTGGGAAAGGGTTTTTAAGCTATAACATTTCCATTCAGCACCTGATCTCTAAAATCTACATGATACTGCAAAAACTTAACCAAAAAAATACAAATAACCCAATTAAAAAATGGGCAAAAGATGAAAAGACACTTCACTAAAGAAGACATTCAGGTAGCTAACAGATACATGAGGAAACGTTCAGGATCATTAGCCATTAGAGAAATGCAAATGAAAACTACAATGAGATTTCATCTCACTCCAACAAGGCTGGCATTAATCCCAGAAACACAAAATAATAAATGTTGGAGAGGCTATGGAGAGACTGGGACACCTATACACTGCTGGTGGGACTGTAAAGTGGTACAACCACTTTGGAAATCGATTTGGCACTTCCTTAAAAAGCTAGAAATAGAACTATCATAGGATCCAGCAATCCCACTCCTCGGAATATATCCTAGAGAAATAAGAGCCTTTACATGAACAGATATATGCATACCCATGTTCATTGCAGCACTGTTTACAATAGCAAAAAGTTAGAAGCAACTAAGGTTCCCGTCAATTGATCAATGGATAAATAAATTATGGTATATTCACACAATGGAATACTAAGCATCGATAAAGAACAGTGAGGAATCTGTGAAACATTTCGTAACATGGAGGAACCTTGAAGGCATTGTGTTGAGTGAAATTAGTCAGTTGCAAAAGGACAAATACTGTATAAGACCACTATTATAAGAACTTGAGAAAAAATTTAAACTGAGAAGAAAACATTCTCTGTGGTTACGAGAGTGAGGAGGGAGGGTGGGTGGGAGAAGGGTATTCACTAATTAGATAGTAGATAACAACTACTTTAGGTGAAGGGGAAGACAACAGAGAATAAACTGAATGCTTCGAAGGCCAGCACAGGAGGGGCAGGGGTTTGGGGACCATGGTTTCAGAGGACATCTAAGTCAATTGGCATAATAAAATCTATTAAGAAAACATTCTGTATCCTACTTTGGAGAGTGGCATCTGACAAGCAGCCATCTAAGATGCATCAGTGAGTCTCAACCCAGAATGAAGAACACCAAGGACAAAAGCCCAAGAGACAGAAACGGCCACATGAACCAGAGACTACATCATCCTGAGACCAGAAGAACTAGATGGTGCCTGGCTACAACCGATGACTGCCCTGACAGGGAACAAAACAGAGAGCCCGTGAGGGAGCAGGAAAGCAGTGAGACGCAGACCCCAAATTCTCATAAAAAGACCAGACTTAATGGTCTGACTGAGACTAGAAGGACCACAGTGGTCATGGCCCCCAGACCTTCTGTTGTCCCAGAACAGGAAACATTCCCAAAGCCAACTCTTCAGACAGGAATTGGGCTGGAAAATGGGTTGGAGAGGGATGCTGGTGAGGAGTGAGCTTCTTGGATCAGGTGGACACTTGAGACTATGTTGGCATCTCCTGCCTGGAGGGGAGATGAGAGGGTAGAGGGGGTTAGAAGCTGGCGAAATGGACACGAGAAGAGAGAGTGGAGGGAGGCAGTGGGCTGTCTCATTAGGGGCAGAGTAATTGGGAGTATTTTAGCAAGGTGTATATAAGTTTTTGTGTGAGAGACTGACTTGATTTGTAAGCTTTCACTTAAAGCATAATAAAAATTATTTTAAAAAAGAAGACAGAACATTTTGTAAAAAACTATCAATCATTTTGGGGAGAAAAAAGAGAAAGATAATTTATGCTGGCAATCCCTTATCCAAAACACGTGGGGTCATAGGCTTTTTAAAAAATTCAGGACATTTTTCAGATTTCAGACAGATAAGATAATGCATATTATATAGCACTCCCAGCAGGATCTGGGAGAGCAGACAGTAATCAAACATGTTAATATATTTGCAGGAAAAAAAAAATCCCTGTTTAGTGAAATAAATAACTCGTGTGTTAAGGTCTGCTTTGTTGCCCTATCACAAACTAATGAAAAAAACTTTTGTTTTTAGAGCCCTTTGAATTTCTGAATTGTTCCTAAGAGAATGTTGACCTGTATTTAAAAAAAATGGTAACTAGGAGACAAGAATTAGCCAAAAAAGGTAGTCTTTGGAATACCATGAGCTAGTAGGATGTTCAAGTTGCCTACATTACAGGATATCAGATCTTGCACTTAATTCTCTCTATATATACATATATGTACATCATTTAAAGTCAGAAAAGCAAGTGTCAGGGTTGTATCCTTTCACCATACTTATTCAATCTGTATCCTAAGTAAAGAATCCAAGAAACAGTACTATTTTAAAAACGAACAGAGCATCAGGATTGGAGAGTCTCATTAACGACCTGTGTTATGCAGATGATACAACCTAGCTTGTTGAAAGCAAAGAGGACTTAAAGCACTTATTGAGGAAGATCAGAGACTATAGCCTTCCGCATGGATTGCATCTCAACATAAAGAAAAAAATCCTCGCAACTGGACCAATAAGCAGCATCATGATAAACAGAGAAAAGACTGAAGATGTCAGGATTTCATCTTACTTGGATTCACAATCAATGCCCTTGAAAGCAGCAGTCAAGAAATCAGACAACATATTGCGTTGGGCAAATCTGCTGCAGAAGACCTTTTTATAGTGCTGAAAAGCAAGGATGTCACTTTGAGGACTAAGGTGAGCCTGACCCAAGCAATGATATTTTCAATTACCTCATATACATGTGAAATGTGGACAATGAATAAGGAAGACCAAAGAATTACGGTGTTGGTGAAGAATAATGAATATACTATGGATGGTGGGAAGAACGAACAAATCTGTCTTAGAAAAAGTACAGCCAGAATGGTCCTTAGATGCAAGGATGGCAACACTTCATCTCACATGCTTTGAATAGTTATCAGGAGGCACCAGTCCCTGGAGGACATCATGCTTGGTAAAGTGGAGGATCAGTGAAAAAGGGGAAGACTTTCAACGAGATGGATTGACACAGTGTCTGCAACAATGGGCTCAAGCACAGCAAAGATTGTCAGGATGGCACATGACTGGGCAATGTTTTCTTCTGTTGTACATAGGGTCACTATGAGTTGAAACTGACTCGATGGGAACTGATAACATATGTGTGTGTATGTGTGTATGTGTGTGTGTGTATGCATGTAAGTATGTGTGTATATATATATATATATATGTGTGTGTGTGTGTGTATATGTGTCAGTCCTTGACTTCTGGATTTGTTTTTACCTGGTTCATCTCCAGAAACACAAAAGGACTTTCCCATCAAATCCTAACAAGTAACTTAATGGTAGAAGTTGGATATTATTGATACACCCAGATGAATCAAGTGCATCCAATATCCTTTTATCTCTCAACTAAATCAGAGAACCCGTTTTCTCAGAGAATAACAATCATTACAGTCCACTGGGTCTTGCTTTTCCAATCGTTTCTGTAACAGCTGGCTACTGGGAAGTTGCTAGGGAATTGAAAAGCATCAGCGTGGGGAGGCATAGATGGCTCCTTTAGGTTTATTTCCACTGAACACTGCAGCTGTGAAACTCACTAATGTTCCAAGTGTCCACAAAATGCCTGCACAAGGGGTGTAACCAAGAGGAAGCCACGAAATACCCACTCTGATATGTTTTTCTTTCTGTTGCTGAGAATCGGCTCAATGTACATTAAATACAGACTCCTAGCAAACATATAGCCAACGCCCAATCCAAATGTCTAATCAAACCACACGGATCAGCTAAAACGGATTTGAACAATATTTTCTTTATTAAAGGAAAAACCAGGAAGACAGCAACTGCCAAAGGAAACAATAAAGGCAGTGAAGGGTGGGATTTAATTGGTGAATGTAATTTTATTTTAACAGCAGAAAATATGTATTTCCATCATAAGAATGGGACTGTATTGATTTTCATATTTGGTCTGAGCATCAAAAGGGTTCCGAAGGCATCCTGCAAATACCACAATGATTCGCTTAGTGTCTGTCAAGGTGCCAAGAGATCCCAAACAAGGAGCTGAATAATACCTCAATTAAAATGGACACACACACATTTTACCAGATAAAATTAATTATGTAACACAGAGTTTTAAAAGTAACTTCTGGGCACAGAAAAATAATATAGAACCATGTTCATATAAAGTATAATTAAAGGATAATTTATTACGTATAAACACATACTTCATAAATATATTAAAAAATGTAGATAATTGTTCAAATATCTAAAACCAACAAAGAAACAAATGCATATTTGGGAAAAGAAAAGTATGTGTGCTTGTTTCATCCATAGCCTTTCAATGTGGTATCTGGATTCTGGATTCAAAAAGGTACAGCAGAAACTACCCCATGCAGACCTTAACTTTTTCTACTTTGACCTTGGAATTTCCACTGTTTGAAAAAGTTTATAAAATTATAAGATCAAAGGTAAAATAGAGGTCTGTGTTCACCAGATGGAATTACAGAAAACTAGTGTGTGTGCGCCTGTGTGCGTGCACACACCTGTACACATAAGCACTGAGGCCTGTGCACACATGTGCATGTTTTGTGTGGGTGTGCCTATGCATGCATGTGTTCATATACCTGTATAAACATGCCAAGACTTGATATTGAAGTAAACAAAGAGTTTTATTGTGTGATGAGACTTACATGCCTCTACTTATTGATGCACAAAAAAAAAAATTTTTTGTTGTTTTGCTTTTACTTATTGATGCAGAGTTAATTGCTAGGTTTAATTTGACAGAAAATAAGGTCAAATTCTTTATTATCTCATTTTTGCTCTGATATTTAAGAAAAGGATGTGGGAGGGTAAATGCAAACAGCCTTCCAAGTGAAAATATAGCTATCAACATATACTCCCTAATTGAATAACTTTGGCGTACCTCATGTTAAAAATCTTTTACAGAAACAGGAGTTCTCAACAGTTTTTTTGGCCTTGAATCCCTTCAGTTCTGGCAAAGTAAATGAACTCCTCACCATAATGCTTTAAAATGTATTAAATAAAATAAATGCAATTATAAAGGATAGCAATTATATCCAAATACAACTACCCATATATTTAAAAAACACAAATGTATATGCTTCTTTACTAATGCATTAAATAGCAGGAGCCAGAGATGTATCTAAAAATTTATGGTAGTGATGAACATAAATGATTGTTCAAGACACTGGTGACAACTGTAAGGAGATGTGAAAATATCTATGATACCTATTGATGACAAAATCACAGATATGGCTAATACTGCTGTGGTATGTTCCTTACATTAAAGACTGAAGATATGCTTAATTTAAGTTAGAAGTCAGTGAAAGTCAAGATGTAATTTCTTCCCCATGCAAGTTCACAAATCCTTTAAAAGAAGGGACTTGTGGACTGTGCAGTCAAGTGAAGGGAAATTATAAGCCTCCACATTACATCTCCCAGGTGTGACATTAATAACGAAAATAATAATTACTTGGATAACACCTTAAAAAAGATTTCTACTATATAAAAATAAATATATGCATGTCTCTGTATATATAAATACACAAAAGGAAAAAAACAAAAACAAAATTAACCAAATAATTAATAATGATTATCTCACATGCCGGGATTCTATTGTTTTTCAAAAATTTATTCTTTATGCTTTCTGTATCTCTTCTTCCTTTTTTAATATGGCGAACATTTAGTGTGTGTGTATAGTTTTATTAACGAGAATAGCAATATCCTCACATATAACTTCTTTCATCTTTTCTACAAATACTGTGTAAGTATCACCATTGTAACTAAGGTTTCAATCAATTTAGTGATTTGCCAAAGAGTACACAAATTACCAGATTATGGCAGAATCATCTTGTCCAAATACTGGACAATAACATTAGTTCTTGATAAGGGATTATACATTACGAAGGAATGAGTCATAGGGCATAATTTGTATTTACAGAAGCAAAAAAAAAAATTTTTTTTAAATATATATATATCTTTAATTTTCAATTAAATTCAAGAAATATTTGTTGAGTATTCATTATATGTCAAATACCATGCTACCTCCTGGAAACTGAACAGACAGACAAAATCGTGCCCTCAGAATCTTTTGGCTAGTGAGGATGACAGATATTAACCCTAAAATTCTAACGGGAGAAGGGAAATACATTGTACTATAGAAGCAAGTAACAAAAAAAGACATCTAAATTAATACCTCCCCACCCTAGGGGCTCAGAATATTCATCAGTACCCGTGGGCACTTAAGTATACTCCATATACCACTTTCTTACATGGTGTCCTGTATTTTCCAAATTGTTTCAAAGGTACAAATTTTCCTGATTATATTGAAAGCACTTTAAGAAAAAAGGCTATATACGATATTTCCTGTAAATGTACTTGTATGCATTTCATCAGAAAAAGAAATAACTGTTGAGCTCAAATAGAATGCAGAGAGGCATATGAGGAAGGCTGGGACAGTAAAAACTTAAGTACAAACTAATATGGTAATATATGAAGGATTTATAAAAAATAATTTTTAAAATTCAGGGCTAGGTACCATTTAAAGATGGTAAATATTCTTTCGGGAGTTAAAACTTGACTGAGGTAATACAGATTGTAAGTAGTAGAACCAGAATTCAAATCCAGGCAGTCTGACTCCCAGAGCTCCTGGTCACCCTGTGGAAACTACCTTTTCCTCAAGAGATTAAACTTTTACAACTCTGCAAATCTCTAATAACTAAACTGCAGACAAGAATCATATACGCAAACATGCATATGCATGCACACACGCATGTACACACAAAATACTATATGAATCAAAATCAGAAATTACAGTATCACTGCAATAACCAGGGCCAAGGAGGAAGAAATAAAGATTCAAAAAATAGGCAGCAAAAGCTGAGGTAAACTAAAAATACATGTTGAGTAATAACATCGAGAATTATTATAATAAAGAATAAAAAGGCTTGAGGGAAGTGATATAGGAGAAATTCCACCCTGTACTTTGATGTATTCTATTTTCTAAAAACAATCATCCCAAGAGGGTTCCAACTGCAATCTACTACAACCACATAGCACAGCTCCGAGAAAAATGACATACTGGAGGGACTATTACCTGTGTACGCTTGTGCTGACAAGGCAGTAGACGCAACATAACTTTATCCCTGTATCTACAAAGTGGTGACCCTAATGAGAAAACCAGGTAAAACTGCCCCTTCAAATGCCATAGTTAGTATGTAGTGTAATTTTTTAATTTTTAATTATATATGTATAGTAATACTAGATACTATATACTATAAAAGAAGGTGACCTAGTAAAATTTGTGGTGACCTCGTGTGATATTTTGGTGTGGCAAAGTAAGAATTTAACCATATGATTCTATCTGGGCAAATATTACTGCATTATTTCCGGAAAACTCTATCCTGTACATATTCCATATATTCTTCATTCTAAACAATTAAATCAAACTCAGATCAATAGTAAAAGGTTAAACACTGCATGTTTTCTAAAAAACATGAACTATTAGTTATTTAGTTGACAAACATCCTCTTATCTTTTTTGTTTTTCTTTTTACTTTGAAACCATGAACGAATAAATGATTCATTTATATGGCATCATTGTAGACTGAACAATTTTCTAGCTAACGGCAAGTTTTGTTTTGTTTTGTTTTTAATGGCTTTAACAAACAACTTTATTCTCTCATAGTTTAGGAGCCTAGAAGTTTGAATTCAGGGTGCCTGCTGCAGGGAAAGCCTTTCTCTCTCTGCTGGTTCTGGAAGAAGTTCTTTGTCATCAATTTTCCGCTGGTCTACAAGCTTCTCAGCACAGAGACTCCAGGCGCAAAGGACATGCTCTGCTCCTGGAACTTCTTTCCTGGTAGTATGAGGCCCCTCTCCTCTCTGCTCATTTCTTTTTTTTTTTTTTTATCGTGCTTTAAGTGAAAGTTTACAAATCAAGTCAGTCTCTCATGCAAAATTTGTGTACACCTTGCTATATACACCTAGTTACTTCCCCCTAATGAGACAGCACACTCCTTCTCTCCACCCTCTATTTCTGTGTCCATTCAGCCAGCTTCTGTCTCCCACTGCCTTCTCATCTCCCCTCCAGACACGAGCTGCCCACATAGTCTCATGTGTCTATTTGATACAAGAAGGTCACTCTTCACCAGTATCATTTTCTATCCTATAGCCCAGTCCAATCCCTGTCTGAAGAGCTGGCTTTGGGAATGGTTCCTGTCTTGAGCTAACAGAAGGTCTGGGGACCACGGCCTCTGGGGTCCTTCTAGTCTCAGTCAGACCATTAATTCTGGTCTTTTTATAAGAATTTGAGGTCTGTATCCCACTGCCCTCCTGCCCCCTCAGGGGTTCTCTGTTTTGTTCCCTGTCAGGGCAGTCATCAGTTGTAGCCAGGCATCATCTAGTTCTTCTGGTCTCAGGCTGATGTAGTCTCTGGTTTATGTAGCCCCTTCTGTCTCTTGGGTTCATATTTACCTTGTATCTTTGCTGTTCTTCATTCTCCTTTGATCCAGGTAGGTTGAGACCAATTGATGCATCTTAGATGGCCACTTGCTAGCATTTAAGACCCCAGAGGCCACTCTCCAAAGTGGGATGCAGAATGTCTTCTTAATAGATTTTATTATGCCAGTTGGCCTAGATGTCCCCAGAAACCATGGTCCCCCAAATCCCTGCCCCTGCTACGCTGGCCTTCAAAAGCATTCGGTTTATTCAAGAAACATCTCTCCTGTATTCTGTGTTGTCTTTCCCTTCACCTAAAACAGTTCTTGTCTACTATCTAATTAGTGAATACCCCTCTCCTTCCCTCCCTCCTCACACTCGTAACCATCAAAGAATATTTTTTTCTCTGTTTGAACTATTTACTGAGTTCTTATAATAGTGGCCTCATACAATATTTGTCAACTGACTGATTTCACTCAGCATAATGTTTTCCAGATTCCTTCATGTTATCAAATACTTCACAGATCCATCATTGTTCTTTATGGATGCATAATATTTCATTGCGTGAATATACCATAATTTATTTATCCATTCATCCATTGATGGGCACCTTGGTTGCTTCCATGTTTTTGCTATTGTAAACAGTGCTGCAATGAACATGGGTGCGCATATATCTGTTCGTGTAAAGCTCTTATTTCTCTAGGATATATTCCAAGGAGTGGGATTGCTGGATCATATGGTAGTTCTATTTTTAGCTTTTTAAGGAAGCGCCAAATCGATTTCCAAAGTGGTTGTACCATTTTGGAAACCCTGGTGGTATAGTGGTTAAGTGCTACAGCTGCTAACCTAAAAGTCAGCAGTTCAAATCCACCAGAAGCTCCTTGGAAACTCTATGGGGCAGTTCTACTCTGTCCTGTAGGGTCGCTATGAGTCAGAATCAACTTGACAGCAACAGTTTTATTTTTTGTTGGTTTTATACCATTTTACATTCCCACCAGCAGCATATAAGTGTTCCAATCTCTCCACAGCCTCTCCAACACTTATTAATTTGTGTTTTGGGGATTAATGGCAGCCTTGTTGGAGTGAGATGAAATTCCACTGTAGTTTTTATTTGCATTTCTCTAATGGCTAATGATCCTGAGCATCTCCTCATGTATCTATTAGCTACCTGAATGTCTTCTTTAGTGAAATGTCTGTTCACACCTTTTGCCCATTTTTTAATTGGGCTACTTGTCCTTTTGTAATTGAGTTTTTGCAGTATCATGCAGATTTTAGAGATCAGGCACCGATCAGAAATGTCAAAGCTAAAAACTTCTTCCCGGTCTGTAGGTAATCTTTTTACCCTTTTGATGAAGTCTTTGGATGAACATAACTGTTTGCTTTTTAGGAGCTCCCAGTTATCTAGTTTTTCTTCTGCGTTGTTAGTAATGTTTTATATACTGTTTATGCCATGTATTAGGGCTCCTGTCATTGTCCCTATTTTTTCTTCCATGATCTTTATCATTTCAGATGTTATATTTAGGTCTTTGATCCATTTTGAGTTTGTTTTTGTGCATGGTGTGAGGTATGGGTCTTGTTTCATTTTTTTGCAGATGGATATCCAGTTATGCCAGCACCATTTGTTAAAAAGGCTGTCTTTTCCTCATTTAACAGATCTTGGGCCTTTGTCAAATATCAGTTGCTCATATGTGGATGCATTTATGTCTGGATTCTCAATTCTGTTCCATTGGTCTGTTATATTTTGTTGTACCAGTACCAGACTACTGTGGCAGTAGAATAGGTTGTAAAATCAGGTAGTGTGAGGCCTCCCACTTTGTTCTTCTTTTTCAGTAATGCTTTACTAATACGGGGCCTCTTTCCTTTCCATATGAAGTTGGCGATTTCTCCATCTCCTTAAAAAATGTTGTTGGAATTTGGATCGGAATGGCATTAAATGTATAGATCACTTTTGGTAGAATAGACATTTTTTACAATGTTGAGTCTTCCTATCCATGAATAGCAGATTATTTCAATAAGAAAAAGAAATTAACAAAAATTTAACAACTGTCATGAAAATGACTCTAAAATGTATTACCTTCTCCTAACTTCCTTAATTTCTTATAGAGAGCCATTTTTCTCAAAGGTCTATTTCTAAGCCAGTTGTTCAGGAACTCAGAATCTGTTATCCCTTCTAAAGTATCCCATAATCAGAGGCTGGGTTCTCCAGCCATCTTACAGAACTGAAGTTTCTGTTCAAGATCACACAACTCAGACTACCTGAGCTGGAACTGGAAAGAAGTAGCAAAAACAGACTCACATGGACCCTATATTCAACCCACTCATTGGTCCAAGAGTTCAGTGCCCTTGAACTCTAGGCCCCAAGCTGCTTCTGAGATTTCCTTAGTTCTGTTACTTACTGTGGTTATAACACCTCTAAATATCCTTCCTGGAGGCTGGAGATACCCCAAGGAGAAAGCCTAGTTCTCCGGCATAAGCCATGGAAGTTGTCTGGTAGGCCTTTGCAGACACTAAACAAGAGCTTCCTGAACATGGGAAATGATTTCAGCATTTGTTGGCAACTGTCTTCCTATGAACACAGGAAAGACTGCCCTGACCAGTGATACAGTCTGCCTCTCTCTTCCTTTCCTGTTAGATGTCACTTCTGCTATGAGAGTGCCTGTCATTAATAGTCTCTCCACTAGTAATGTGCTATAATCTGAGAAATCAGATGATCAGAGTTGTCACAATTGTGTGTAAATTAAAAGCCTAGCTCAGAGATAGACAAAGACCCTCTCCTTCAGCATAGCATGTAGCAGGCTTCCTGGTAGCCATTTTCTTTCTTCTTGAAGCTTTTCTTATCTAATCTCCTGCCTGACAGTCTCAAAAGGCTGGCCTCCATCTGCAAGGGGGCGTTTCTGTTGTACACTCTACTGGAGAAAACACTGAAATGAAAGGAGATACACATTCGAGTCCAGACGCCAACACCTAGTCTAGGGAACCTCAGATTCATAAAACTTTCTATGTTTCATTTCCTCACTAGTAAAATGGATATAATCATACTCATCTTTCTTACCACACAGGGTGATGAGGTACAATGGATTAGAAATTAAAAGCAGATTTAAGGATTTCTTACAAAATTAATGATCTTTAAAAAGCACTAACATCCGTCTGTGGGGTCTCCAAACTATGACGTGTAGGCCAAATCTACCTGCTGCCTATTTTTATAAATAAAGTTCTATTGGACACAGCCTCACCTACTCCTTTATGCATTGTCTATGACTTCTTTTGTCCTACATCAGCAGAGTTCAGTATTTACAGCAGAGACCGTATGGCCA
Organism: Loxodonta africana; assembly: GCF_030014295.1. Classification (NCBI taxonomy): domain Eukaryota; kingdom Metazoa; phylum Chordata; class Mammalia; order Proboscidea; family Elephantidae; genus Loxodonta; species Loxodonta africana. The sequence continues at coordinate 52,467,277 of NC_087353.1, forward strand.
CTGGAAATATTTACTGTCCTGCCCATTACAAGAAAAAAAATTTGGAACTATCCTATTATCAAGAAATGTTTTATTTTAAAGCAAATAACAAGATTTTACTTTCCCAACAAAAATTCAGTTCCTTACTGTGGCATATTTCACAACAGAGTCCATAAGCTTAATAGAAGATATTCAACAATAATAATAGTAGTTATATTAATAACTGTTCAGTGATGCCATGCACACAGGGCCAGTGCAATACCCTAGATATGCCATCCACTATATTTAAAACCACTGCTGTCGAGTAGATTGCTACTCATAGCAACCCTATACGACAGAGTAGAACTGCCCTATAGGGTTTCCAAGGAGCAGCTGATAGATTCGAACAGCCAACCTTTTTGGTTATATTAGTTATTGTTAGGTGGCATCGAGTCGGCTCCGACTCATAGCGACCCTATGCAGAACAGAACAATACACTGCCCAGTCCTGCGCCATCCTTACGATAGTTGTTATGCTTAAGCCCACTGTTGCAGCCACTGTGTCAATCCACCTCATTGAGGGTCTTCCTCTTTTCCACTGACCCTATACGTTTTCAAGCATGATGTGCTTCTCCAGAGACTAATCCCTCCTGACAACATGTCCAAAGTATGTAAGACGCAATCTCGCCATCCTTGCTTCTAAAGAGCATTCTGGTTGTACTTCTTCTAAGACAAATTTATTCGTTCTTCTGACGATCCATGGTATATTCAATATTCTTTGCCAACACCACAATTCAGAGGCATTAATTCTTCTTTGATTTTCCTTATTCATTGTCCAGCTTTCACATGCATATGATAAGATTGAAAATACCATGGCTTGGGTCAGCCATACCTTAGTCTTCCAGGTGGCATCTTTGCTCTTCAACACTTTAAAGAGGTCCTTTGCAGCAGATTTACCCAATGCAATGCATCTTTTGATTTCTTGACTGTGCTCCAATGGCTGTGATTGTGGATCCAAGTAAAATGAAATCCTTGACAACTTCAATCTTTTCTCCATTTATCATGATATTGCTCATTGGTCCAGTTGTGAGGATTTTTGTCTTCTTTATGTTGAGCTGGAATCCATACTGAAGGCTGTGGCCTTTGATCTTCACTCGTAAGTGCTTCAAGTCTCTTCACTTTCAGCAAGCAAGGTTGTGTCACTGGCATAATGCAGATTGTTAACGAGTCTTCCTCCAATCCCATGCCCCATTCTTCTTCATATAGTCCAGCTTCAGTATTATTTGCTCAGCATACAGATTGAATAGGTATGGTGAAAGAATACAACCCTGACGCACGCCTTTCCTGACTTTAAACCAATCAGTATCCCCTTGTTTTCTCCGAATAACTGCCTCTTGATCTATGTAAAGGTCAATCGTGAGCACAATTAAGTGTTCTGGAATTCCCATTCTTCACAATGTTGTCCATAATTTCTTATGATCCACACAGTCAAATGCCTTTCCATAGTCAATAAAACACAGGTAAACATCCTTCTGGTATTCTCTGCTTTCAGCCAGGATCATTCTGACACCAGCAATGATATCCCTAGTTCCACGTCCTCTTCTGAAACCGGCCTGAATTTTTGGCAGTTCCCTGTCGATATGCTGCTGCAGCCATTTTGAATGATCTTCAGCAAAATTTTCCTTGCATGTGATATTAATGGTATTGTTCTATAATTTCCACCTTCCGTTGAATCACCTTTCTTGGGAACAGGCATAAATATGGATCTCTTCCAGTCAATTGGCCAGGAAGCTGTCTTCCATATTTCTTGGCATAGACGAGTGAGCACCTCCAGAGCTGCATCCGTTTGTTGAAACATCTCAATTGATATTCCATCAATTCCTGAAGCCTTGTTTTTGGCCAATGCCTTCAGAGCAGCTTAGACTTCTTCCTTCAGTACCATCGGTTCCTGATCATATGCCATCTCTTGAAATGTTTGAGCATTGACTAATTCTTTTTTGGTATAATGACTCTGTGTATTCCTTCCACCTTCTTTTGATGCTTCCTGCATCATTTACTATTTTCCCCATAGAATCCTTCACTATTGCAACTCAAGGCTTGAATTTTTTCTTCAGTTCTTTCAGCTTGAGAAACACCGAGCGTGTTTTTCCCTTTTGGTTTTCCATTTCCAGCTCTTTGCACATGTCATTATAATACTTTACTTTGTCTTCTCTGAGCTGCCCTTTGAAATCTTCTGTTCAGTTCTTTTACTCTATCAATTTTCCTTTCGCTTTAGCTGCTCGACGTTTGAGAGCAAGTTTCAGAGTCTCCTCTGACATCCGTCTTGGTCTTTTCTTTCTTTCCTGTCTTTTCAATGATCTCTTGCTTCCTTCATGTGTGATGTCCTTGATGTCATTCCACAACTTGTCTGGTCTTCGGTCACCAGTGTTCAGTGAGTCAAATCTGTTCTTGAGATGGTCTCTAAATTCAGGTGGGATATACTGAAGGTCATATTTTGGCTCTCGTGGGCTTGCTCTGATTTTCTTCAGTTTCAGCTTGAACGAACATATGAGCAATTGATGGTCTGTTCAACAGTTGGCCCCTGGCCTTGTTCTGACTGATGATATTGAGCTTTTCCATCGTCTCTTTCCAGAGATGTAGTCAATTTGACTTCTTTGTGCTCCATCTGGTGAGGTCCATGTGTATAGTCACCGTTTATGTTGGTGAAAGAAGGTATTTGCAATGAAGAAGTCATTGGTCTTGCAAAATTCTACCATTCTATCTCCAGCACTGTTTCTATCGCCAAGGCCATATTTTCCAACTACTGATCCTTCTTCTTTGTTTCCAACTTTCGCATTAAAATCACCAGTAATTATCAATGCATCTTGATTGCATGTCCGATCAATTTCAGACTGCAGCAGCTGATAAAAATCTTCTATTTCTTCATCTTCAGCCCTAGTGGTTGGTGCTTATATTTGAATAATAATTGTATTAACTGGTCTTCCTTGTAGGCATATGGATATTATCTTATCACTGACAGCATTGTACTTCAGATAGATCTTGAAATGTTCTTTTTGACAATGAATGCAACACCATTCCTCTTCAAGTTGTCATTTCCAGCATAGTAGACTATATGATTGTCCAATTCAAAATGGCCAATACCAGTCCATTTAAGTTCACTAATGCCTAGGATATCGACGTTTATGTGTTCCATTTCATTTTTGACAATTTCTGATTTTCCTAGATTCATACTTCGTACATTCCTGTTTCTGATAATTAATGGATGTTTGCAGCTGTTTCTTCTCATTTTGAGTTGTGCCACATCAGCAGACGAAGGTCCCAAAAGCTTTACTCCATCCACGTCATTAAGGTTGACTCTACTTTGAGGAGGCAGCGCTTCCCCAGTCATCTTTTGACTGCCTTCCAACCTGGGGGGCTCATCTTCCAGGACTATTTCAGACAATGTTCTGCTGCTATTCATAAGGTTTTCACTGGGTAATACTTTTCAGAAGTAGACTGCTGGGTCCCTTCTTCCTAGTGTGACTTAGTCTGGAAGCTCAGCTGAAACCTGTCCTTCATGGGTGACCCTGGTGGTATCTGAATACCGGTGGCATAGCTTCCAGCATCACAGCAACACACAAGCCCCCACAGTACGTCAAACTGACGCACAAGAAAGGCATTACCCAACATTTCTGCTGTGTAAATCCATTACTGTGAAGAGGAAAAAAACAAAAGACACCTAAAGTGTCGACTCACAGAGAAACTGTAGGACAGAATAGAACTGCTTTTATAGGCTTTCCAAGGCTGTAAATCTTTATGATAACAGACTGCCACATCTTTCTACTACAGAGCAGCTGGTGAGTTTGAACCCACAACTTTTCAATTAGCAGTGGAGCACTTAAACACTGTGCTACCAGGGCTCCTTGTGATCAGGAATCTCCTCAGAATTAATTTAATATTAAAACAATAATTAGTGGAAGGGGGCCAAGAAGGCTGACTAGGTAGATGCTACCTCGGATCCCTCTTGCAACAAAGGCTCAGAAAAACAAGTGAATCGATCACATACATGACAATCTATGAACCCTGAACAACAAACACAGATTTAAAGAGTTGACCTGAGTGATAGAGATGGAGAACAAACAACTACGGGGAAGCAGAGACTGTTTTCGGAGCCTGGAGCCAGCGTCCTGGTCAGGTAAGCTTGGCGCCGGGTTTTGGACTGGGCGTAGGGGAGCTGAGCACAGCATCCTGTCACGGCGCAAACACGAGGTGCAGCCCTACCCCCGTGAACTGACCTCGGGAGGGGGCCCAGCCGGTCTGCGTCGGCGGCGCGGCGACGCGGCTGGCAGGAGGAGAAGTCACCAGGAGGCAGCGACTGGTTTTGGAGCCGGAAGTGCAGCGTTCCAGCCGGGGAGCCTTGACGCTGAGCTTTGGAATGGCAGCGGAGGAACTGACCGTGGCTTCTGTGGGCCTGACCCTCGGGGGCAATCTCTACCCAGCCAGCACACATAGGCGACACGCCCCTCGGGAATCTCAGATAAAACAGTCATCCAAAGAAAGATAAGGAACTTTGTCTATATTCCAGGGTGCTACTCACTCCTGTTTTTCTGAACCCTCGCCTTCCCTTCCCAGGTGGCTTCATTAACATTGGAATTTCCTGAGCCAGAGGGAGAACTGCTCCGAGGCTTTTCTTTTCCCTTTTGTTTTGGTCTTTTCCTAAGCCATTCTTCCGGCCTGAAAGAAGAAGTGAAAAAGCAGCCACAAAAAACCCAGGGACCAAGAATCCTTCCCTAATTGGACTAAAAACACGGAACCAGCTCCACCCAAGCATATGTGACACATATCTCTGGCTTTCATCCCTACAGTGAACAAGGTGGCTATTATAATGCAAAGACATTTCTGATAGGGATCTGACTGCATTTTTTTATCAGATTTACTGGAAAAACAAGTTTTCCAGGTCTGATATCTCTGCTTATTCAACAGAGCCCTCACTGACCCACAAAAGGGAACTGAGGGCTGAAGCTCCCCCAGACAACCTAGCCTCCTGCCTTAGGGGTCTAAGGAGGGTAACACCTACCAATCTATAGAGGTACTTGCATTGCGGGCCTAAGGTACCCATGCAGAGCCCTGCCACCAAGGTGCTTTAGGAATAGAGACACACCTACCTCACTGACACTTGGGGGAAGCCTGTCAGCTTCCTGACCCCCCTGGAGTGTGAACCCCAGCTGCTACTAGAATCTGGTGCAAACAACTATCACCACTACTTCTCAAGGTGGATAGGTGTAGGGTGCATCACACACCTGATGACCCAAAATTAGATTCTAATCAAGAATAGTGAATGGACTCAGGCATATATATCTGGTAACAGCCCAAACCAGCTGGTAATAGGTCATAAGTAAGTCAAGGGCTACAACAATCAAGACAGCACAATCTAGTAGTCCATCCACATATATTGAAAGAAAACAAAACAAGATAAGACTCAGTGAGCAAATATAGAATAAATCACTACGATATTTTAGTGATGGCTCGGAGACGGAAGTCAATATCAAACCACATAAAGAAGCAGACCATGACAGCTTCTACAACCCCCCAAACAAAAGAATCAAAATCTTTCCCAAATGAAGATACAATCCTGGAATTCTCAGATACAGAATATAAAAAACTAATTTACAGAATGCTTGAAGACATCAGGGATGAACTCAGAAATGAAATAAGGCAAACTGCAGAAACAGCCAAGGAACACACTGATAAAACAGTGGAAGAACTCAAAAAGATTATTCAAGAACATAGTGGAAAAATTAATAAGTTGCAAGAATCCATAGAGAGACAGCATTCAGAAATCTAAAAGATTAACAATAAAATTACAGAATTAGACAACGCAATAGGAAGTCAGAGGAACAGGCTCGAGCAATTAGAATGCAGAGTGGGACATCTGGAGGACCAGGGAATTAACACCAAAATGGCTGAAAAAAAATCAGATAAAAGAATTAAAAAAAAAATGAAGAAACCTTAAGAATCATGTGGGACTCTATCAAGAAGGATAACTTGCGTGTGATTAGAGTCCCAGAACAGGGAGGGAGGACAGAAAACACAGAGAGAATACTTGAAGATCTGCTGACAGAAAACTTCCCTCACATCATGAAAGACGAAAGGATATCTATCCAAGATGCTCATCGAACCCCATTTAAGATTGATCCAAAAAGAAAAACACCAAGACATATTATCATCAAACTTGCCAAAACCAAAGATAAAGAGAAAATTTTAAAAGGAGCCAGGGATAAAAGAAAGGTCTCCTACAAGGGAGAATCAATAAGAATAAGTTCAGACTACTCAAAAAAAAAAAAAAAAAAGGTTTTTTTTTTTTTTTTTTTACTCAGCAGAAACCATTCCGGCAAGAAGGCAATGGGATGACATATACAGAGCACTGAAGGAGAAAAACTGCCAACCAAGGATCATATGCCCAGCAAAACTCTCTCTGAAATATGAAGGCAAAATTAAGATATTTACAGATAAACAAAAGCTTAGAGAATTTGCAAAAACCAAACCAAAGCTACAAGAAATACCAAAGGAAATTGTTTGGTCAGAAAACCAACAATATCAGATACCAGCACAACACAAGGTCACAGAACAGAGCATCCTGATATCAACTCAAATAGGGAAATCATAAAAACAAATTAAGATTAATTTAAAAAAAAATGCTCAAAACAGGGGATCATTGAAGTCATTATACAAAAGATCACAATAATCAAAAAGAGGGACTAAATACAGGTGGCATAGAACTGCCATATGGAGACAGATACAAGGCGATATATGACAATACAAGTTAGGTTTTTACTTAGAAAAATAGGGGTAAATATTAAGGTAACCACAAAGAGGTATAACAACTCCATAACTCAAAATAAAAAACAAGAAAAACGTACCGACTCAGCAAACATAAAGTCAAATACTGTGAAAATGAGGATCACATAATTTACAAAGAAAAACATCTCAGCACAAAAAAGTAAGTGGAAAAATGAAATTGTCATCAACACACATAAAAAGGCATCAAAATGACAACACTAAACACTTACTTATCTATAATTACGCTGAATGTAAATGGACTGAATGCACCAATAAAGACACAGAGAGTCTCAGACTGGATAAAGAAACAGGATCCGTCTATATGCTGCCTACAAGAGACACACCTTAGACTTAGAGACACAAACTAAAACTCAAAGGATGGAAAAAAATATATCAAGCAAACAGTAAGCAAAAAAGAAGAGGAGTAGCAATATTAATTTCTGACAAAATAGACTTTAAACTTAAATCCACCAAAAGGATAAAGAAGGGCACTACATAATAATTAAAATGACAGTTGATCAGGAAGATATAACCATATTAAATATTTATGCACCCAATGACAGGGCTGCAAGATACATAAATCAAATTTTAACAGAACTGAAAAGTGAGATAGACACCTCCACGATAATAGTAGGAGACTTCAACACACCACTTTCGGAGAAGGACAGGACATCCAGTAAGAAGTTCAATAGAGACACGGAAGACCTAATTACAACAATCAACCAACTTGACCTCATTGACTTATACAGAACTCTCCACCCAACTGCTCCAAAGTATACATTTTTTTCTAGCGCACATGGAACATTCTCCAGAATAGACCACATATTAGGTCATAAAACAAACCTTTGCAGAATCCAAAACGTCGAAATATTATGAAGCATCTTCTCAGACCAAGAGGCCATAAAAGTGGAAATGAATAACAGAAAAATTAGGGAAAAGAAATCAAATACTTGGAAACTGAACAATACCCTGCTCAAAAAAAACTGGGTTATAGAAGACATTAAGGAGGGAATAAGGAAATTCATAGAATGCAATGAGAATGAAAATACTTCCTATCAAAACCTCTGGGACACAGCAAAAGCAGTGCTCAGAGGCCAATTTATATGGATAAACGCACACATACAAAAAGAAGAAAGAGCCAAAATCAGAGAACTGTCCCTACAACTCGAACAAATAGAAAGTGAGCAACAAAAGAATCCATCAGGCACCAGAAGAAAACAAATCATCAAAATTAGAGCTGAACTAAATGAATTAGAGAACAGAAAAACAATTGAAAGAATTAACAAAGCCAAAAGCTGCGTCTTAGAAAAAATTAACAAAATTGATAAACCATTGGCCAGACTGACTAAAGAAATACAGGAAAGGAAACAAATAAACCGAATAAGAAACGAGATGGGCCACATCACTACAGACCCAACTGAAATTAAAAGAATCATATCAGATTATTACGAAAAATTGTACTCTAACAAATTTGCAAACCTAGAAGAAATGGATGAATTCATCGCAAAACACTACCTACCTAAACTAACACAATCAGAAGTAGAACAACTAAATAGACCCATAAAAAAAAAGAGATTGAAACGGTAATCCAAACACTCCCAATAAAAAAAAGCCCTGGCCCGGATGGCTTTCCTGCAGAGTTCTAGCAAACTTTCAGAGAAGAGTTAACACCGCTACTACTAAAGGTATTTCAAAGCATAGAACATGACGGAATACTACCTAACTCATTCTATGAAGCCACCATCTCCCTGACACCAAAATCAGGTAAAGACATCACAAAAAAAGAAAATTACAGACCTATATCCCTCATGAACATAGATGCAAAAATCCTCAACAAAATTCTAGCCAATAGAATTCAATAACATATCAAAAAATTAATCCACCATAACCAAGTGGGATTTCTACCAGATATGCAAGGCTGGTTTAATATCAGAAAAACCATTAATGTAATCCACCATGTAAATAAAACAAAAGACAAAAACCACATGATCTTATCAATTGATGCAGAAAAGGCATTTGACAAAGTCCAACACCCATTTATGATAAAAACTCTCACCAAAATAGGAATTGAAGGAAAATTCCTCAACATAATCAAGGGCATCTATATTTTATACAAAGGCAACAGCCAACATCACTCTAAATGGAGAGAGCCTGAAAGCATTCCCTTGAGAACGGGAACCAGACAAGGATGCCCTTTATCACCGCTCTTATTCAACATTGTGCTAGAGGTCCTCCCAAGAGCAATTAGGCTAGACAAAGAAATAAATGGCATCCGGATTTACAAGGAGGAAGTAAAATTATCTCTATTTGCAGATGACATGATCTTATACACAGAAAACCCTAAGGAATGCTCCAGAAAACTACTGAAACTAATAGAAGACTTAGGCAGAGTCTCAGGTTATAAGATAAACATACAAAAATCATTTGGATTCCTCTACATCAACAAAAAGAACATCGAAGAGGAAATCACCAAATCAATACCATTCACAGTAGCCCCCAAGAAGATAAAATACTTAGGAATAAATCTTACCAAGGATGTAAAAGACCTATATAAAGAAAACTACAAAGTACTACTACAAGAAACTAAAAAGGACTGACTTAAGTGGAAAAACATACCTTGCTCATGGATAGGAAGACTTAACATAGTAAAAATGTCTATTCTACCAAAACCATCTATACATACAATGCACTTCCTATCCAAATTCCAACATCATTTTTAATGTGTTAGAGAAACACATCACCAACTTCAAATGGAAGGGACAGAAGCCTCGGATAAGTAAAGCATTACTGAAAAAGAAGAAGAAAGTGGGAGGCCTCACTCTACCTGATTTCAGAAGCTATTATACAGCCACAGTAGTCAAAACAGCCTGGTACTGGTACAACAACAGGCACGTAGACCAATGGAACAGAATTGAGAACCCAGGTATAAATCTATCCACGTATGAGCAGCTGATATTTGACAAAGGCCCACTGGCAGTTAATTGGGGAAAAGATAGTCTTTTTAACAAATGGTGCTCGCATAACTGGATATGCATTTGCAAAAAAATGAAACAGGACCCATACCTCACACCATTCACAAAAACTAACTCCAAGTGGATCAAAGACCTAAACATAAAGACTAAAATGATAAAGATCATGGAAGAAAAAATACGGACAATGTTAGGAGCCCCAATACAAGGCATAAACAATACAAAACATTACCAAAAATGACGAAGAGAAACCAGATAACTGGGAGCTCCTAAAAATCAAACACCTATGCTCATCTAAAGACTTCACCAAAAGAGTAAAAAGACGACCTACAGACTGGGAAAGAATTTTCAGCTATGACATCTCCGACCAGCACCTGATCTCTAAAATCTATATGATTGTGTCAAAACTCAACCACAAAAAGACAAACAACCCAATCAAGAAGTGGGCAAAAGATATGAGCATGCACTTCACTAAAGAAGATATTCAGGCAGATAACAGATAGATGAGAAAATGCTCTCGATCATTAGCCATTAGAGAAATGCAAATTAAAACTACGATGAGATTCCATCTCACTCCAACAAGGCTGGCATTAATCCAAAAAACACAAAATAATAAATGTTGGCGAGGCTGCGGAGAGATTGGAACTCTTATACACTGCTGGTAGGAATGAAAAATGGTACAACCACTTTGGAAATCTATCTGGTGTTATCTTAAACAGTTAGAAATAAAACTACCATACAACCCAGAAATCCCACTCCTCAGAATATACCCTAGACAAATAAGAGCCTTCACACAAACAGATATATGCACACCCATGTTTATTGCAGCTCTGTTTACAATAGCAAAAAGCTGGAAGCAACCAAGGTGTCCATCAATGGATGAATGGATAAATAAATTGTGGTATATTCACACAATGGAATACTACGCATCGATAAAGAACAGTGACGAATCTGTGAAACATTTCATAACATGGAGGAACCTGGAAGGCATTATGCTGAGCAAAATTAGTCAGAGGCAAAAGGACAAATATTGTATAAGACCACTATTATAAGATCTTAAGAAATAATATAAACTGAGAAGAACACATACTTTTGTGGTTACGAGGCGGGGAGGGAGGGAGGGTGGGAGAGGGTTTTTTACTGATTAGTTAGTAGATAAGAACTGCTTTAGGTGAAGGGAAGGACAATACTCAATACATGGAAGGCCAGCTCAACTGGACTGGACCAAAAGCAAAGAAGTTTCAGGGATAAACTGAATGCTTCAAAGGTCAGTGGAGCAAGGGCAGGGGTTTGGGGACCATGGTTTAAGGTGACTTCTAAGTCAATTGGCAAAATAATTCTATTATGAAAACATTCTGCATCCCAGTTTGAAATGTGGCATCTGGGGTCTTAAATGCTAACAAGCAGCCATCTAAGATACATCAATTGGTCTCAACCCACCTAGATCAAAGGAGAATGAAGAACACCAAAGTCACATGACAACTAAGAGCCCAAGAGACAGAAAAGGCCACATGGACCTGAGACCTACATCATCCTGAGACGAGAAGAACTAGTTGGTGCCTGGCCACAACCGATGACTGCCCTGACAGGGAGCACAACAGAGAACCCCTGAGGGAGCAGGAGATCAGTGGGATGCAGACCCCAAATTCTTACAAAAAGACCATACTTAATGTTCTGACCGAGACTAGAGGAATCCCGGCGGTCATGGTCTCCAAACCTTCTGTTGGCCCAGGACAGGAACTATTCCCGAAGACAACTCATCAGACATGAAAGGGACTGGACAGTGGGTAGGAGAGAGATGCTGATGAAGAGTGAGCTAATTATATCAGGTGGACACTTGAGACTGTGTTGGCATCTCTTGTCTGGAGGGGGGATGGGAGGATAGAGAGAGTTGGAAGCCGGCAAAATTGTCACAAAAGGAGAGACTGGAAGGGCTGACTCATTAGGTGGAGAGCAAGTGGGAGTACGGAGTAAGGTGTATATAAACTTGTATGTGACAGTTTGACTTGATTTGTAAACGTTCACTTGAAGCTCAATAAAAGTTAATAAAAAAAAAAAAAGAATAATTAGCTCAGAGCTGAGATTTATTTCTGGCATGTATTTTGGTGAGGAGGGGGAATCAGCATTACATTATCCCAATCGTGTATCACAGCAATGAGGGTGACAAACTGCCCAGAGTTGTCTGTGCCAAACATTCTATGGGAGGTCAAATATTAATCAAACTGACATCTCCAATTTTTTCCCTTCTGTTGGGTGTTTTAATAAGGCCTAGGAAGCCCTGGCGTTATAGTGGTTAAGAGCTACGGCTACTAACCAAAAGGTAGACAGTTTAAATCCACCAGACTCCTTGGAAACTCTATGAAGCAGTTCTACTCTGTTCTGTAAGTTCGCTATGAGTTGGAACAGACTCCATGGGAACAGATTTGGGTTTTTTTTTTTTTTTTTTTGAATCAGACCTAAACATCATGGGATATCCAGCAAGTCAATATGCAAAACCAGGTGTCCTGATCACTCCCAAACTGGCAGTGCTGCATATTTAGCCAGAAGACAAAGGTCTTCAGTGTTACACAAATACTCCTCCACTTCAGTTGTTTGCCTCTGCAATGAGATGAGCATGCCCACCTATGACTCCAGACTTTCCCCTGGCATGAACCTGACTGTCCACCTGTCACAGAAAGAAACAGCCACTATGATTTTAAGATAAAATGGGCATGGAACTAGGTAGTTCTAGAATATACTTGTACAAGCTACCAAAAAACAACAACAATCAAAAAGGAAACCTATTGCCATCGAGTAAATTCCAACTCATAGTGGTCCTGTAGGACAGGGAAGAGCTGCCCCATAGTTTCCAAGGCTGTAATCTTTATGGAAGCAGACTGCCACATCTTTCTCCCAAGGAGCAGCCGGTGGATTTGAATCGGTCCGTTAGTAGCCATGTGCTTAAACACTGTGTCACCAGGGTTCCTTAAAGTAAGAATAGGCTATAATAAAGTGTTTATGAACAACTGAAGAGGTCTCATAGCCTGTCCTTCACACCTGGGATAGGGTGGCACAGGGACGAACCCTGCACTCCATGTTACCAACTTTCTACCAAGGCAGACTTTGGGCAAAGTTGAAAATTAATTATTTTTAGCTCAAGCCCCTTCCCCTGCCTCTTCTTTCTACGCCCCTTTCCCCCAACTCCCTATCCCACTGACAACTACTATTTTCTCCTTAGGGACTCTGGAATTGCTCTAGTACTGAAAGATCTGATAGTGTAAATTTACTCCGCCTTCATGTATTCATAGAAGGCAGAGAACTGGGGGGAAAAAAGGAGCTAAATTAGATCTGTTCCCTCATGAAACTGAGTTTGAACCCTATTGGAAGAATACTCACCCCTACAGCCAATGAGTCAATTTCAACTCATAGCGACCCTATAGGACAGAGTAGAACCGCAGCCATAGGGTTTCTAAGGAGTGGCTGATGGATTCAAACTGCTGGCCCTTTGGTTAGCAGCCAACACTTAACCACTGCACTACCGGGGCTCCTTGGGGAGAACAGCCACAAGAAAAGCTAAAGGGCAAAGGCCTGTGAAAAACCGAAAGGAGTAGAAAATGCACAGACCTACACCTGAGGAGAAAGTAAGTACTACAGTTGAGAAACCATGATCTAAGAACTACCACAATTGGCTAATGTTAGGGTGAACTCATTTGTCCGCAATCTACTGAGGCCCAAGAACATCTGGGTTAGTTCATTCATTCACACATTCATTCATGTAGTCATTCACTCATGGGCCAGGCACATCAGTGAACTGGAATATTCCATACACTAAGAGAGCTCTTTCAGCCTAACTCTTCTGCTCTTAGATGGTATTTTTTTCCTAACCCCATAAAAATGAAGATCTGATCCCAGATTTTTCCACCTTTATAGAAAAAGGATACAACCAAAATCAAGCACAGTAAACATGATGAAAGCATCTTAGCCAGCTGAAATTCAGCTTGGAAAGAAAAAATTGTTTAGTTCATTAAATTTTAAGCAAAATTGGAATCACAGAGGTTAAAAGAAAACTCACAACTAAGCCAATACCAGACACAAGACTAAAAAGGAACAACTTAAGTCTATTCAAGGGAAATGAGTATGGTGAGGAATGCCGGGCCCTCAGACAACTATACAGGATGTTCTGGGGCTCCAAGAAGACAGCCAGTGAAATGGTGCTTTGCAAAAGTAAAGAAAGACATCACACATGTAAAGGCACTGATATAATTATTAGTAATATTATCACCAATTATAATCTCCATCTTAGCTATAGTTGAGGTTGTTTATAAACTAATAATATAGAAAACCAAGGGATAAACAGCCGCATTTGGAACAAATATCCTACAGATTAATATGGCACCAAATGTGTGTATTATTTTACACGGCAATTCTATAACAAACTTTATATAGGGAGCTATACAAATAACCAACTATAGGAGACTCCTAAATTAAATCATGGTGTGTTCGTAATGGCCACAATACAGATTACTGTCTGTTTGACAACCCATTCCAATCTTTCTCCACCCTTCCTATCCCACTCTGTGGGTAGAGAGACTGGCAACTAGAAATACCCTCTTGTCCTCTGACTTACAATTGAAATTGTTGTTGTTGTTGTTAGGTGCCATCAAGTTGGTTCTGACTCACAGCAACCCTATGTACAGCATACATTCTGCCCAGTCCTGTGAAATGCTCATAATCATTGCTTTGTTTGAGCCTATCATTGCAGCCACTGTGTCAATCCATCTCACTGAGGGTCTTTCTCTTTTTCAGTGACCCTCTACCATGCATGATGTACTTCTCCAGGAGCTATTCCCTCCTGATAACATGTCCAAAGTATGTGAGGCAAAGTCTCACCATCCCAGTTTCTAAGGAACATTCTCGCTGTACTTCTTCCAAGACAGATTTGTTCGCTTTTGACAGTTCAGGGTATACTCAACACCATAACTCAAAGATATCAATTCTTCTTCAGTCTTCCTTATTCATTGTCCAGTTTTTGCATGCATATGAGGTGACTGAAAATATTACAGCTTGGTTCAGGCACATCTAAGTCCCCAAGGTGACATCTTTGCTTTTGAACATTTTAAAGAGGCCTCTTGCAGCAGAGATTTGCCCAATGCAATGCATCTTTTGATTTCTTGACTGCTGCTCCCTGTGGCTTTGTGTACCCAAGTAAAATGAAGTCCTTGACATACCAATCTTTTCTCCATTTATCATGATGTTGCTTATTGGTCCAGTTGTGAGGATTTTTGTTTTCTTCGTGTTGAGGTACAATCCATACTGAAGGCTGTGGTCTTTGATCTTCATCAGTAAGTGCTTCAAGTCCTCTTTGCTTTCAGCAAGGTTGTGTCTTCTGCATATCACAGGTTGTTAATGATTCTCCCTCCAATCCTAATGCTATGTTCCTCTTCATATATTCCAGGTTCTTGGATTATTTGCTCAGCATACAGATTGAATAAGTACAGTGAAAGGATACAACCCTGATGCATGTCTTTCCTAATGCTTAACCACACAGTATCCCCTTGTGCTGTTAGAACAACTACATCTTGGTCTATGTACCGGTCCCTCATGAGTACAATTAAGTGCTCTAGAATTCCCATTCTTTGCAATATTATTCATAATTTATTATGATCTACACAGTTGAATGCCTTTGCATAGTCAATAAAACACAGGTAAACATTTTTCTGGTATTCTCTGCTTTCAGTCAAGATCAATCTGACATCATCGATAATATCCCTTGGTCCATATGCTCTTGTCAATCAGGCTTGAATTTCTAGAAGTTTGCTGTTGAGGTACTGCTGCAACTTTTTTGAATTACCTTCAGCAAAATTTTACTTGTGTGTGATATTAATGATATTGCTTGATAATTTATCCATTCTGTTGGATTACCTTTTTTTGGAATGGGCACAAATAGGGATCTCTTCCAGGTGGTTGGCCAGGTAGCTGTCTTCCAAATTTTTAATATTTTAATATTTCCCTGTAGAATTCTTCAATACTGCAACTCGAGGCAATGAACAATGGCATCCTTCATATTGGTTCCATAACTTATTAGTTATCAACAGTTGGCTCCACAACTTATTAGCTGTGCGGTCTTAAACATTTACTTGGTCTCTCAGAGCAAGGAATGGGCACAGCTATGTCCAATAAAACTTTATTAACAAAAATAGGCAGCAGTTTAGATTTGGCCTACAGGTCATAGTTTGTACATCTCAGAGACTGATGTTAGTTCTTTTTAAAAGATCATTATTTTTATAATAAATCATTCTTAAATCTCAGAGTTGAAGGTTCCTCAAAAATAAAATGGAGAGTTAGTACTCCTCCTGTCTACTACCCCAGAAGTTGTGAGAACCTTATGAGGAAAGGAGCATAAATGTATGCGAAAGCTGTAAAGCAAGGTACAAATACAAGGCAGAATTGCATTGTATTCTTTTATCGTTGTTGGGTGCCATGGAATCGATTCCAACTTCTTTACTCCAGTATATTCGCCGTCAACATTAACTCACGAAAGTCAAACATAAAGAAAATGGTAATTATATTGGTGAAGTATAGCTACAAACTATAATATTATAAACTATTCGATCTGTTAAAAATACTCAACATAAGACCACCAATGATTAATCAGTAAAAATCCTTGCAATAGCTCCAATGAAATTGGCTCTCAAGGGAACTCCCCCAACTCACATTAATTACTCTGACTTATTTGATATGTTCCCAGCATTTGTCTGATATGTGTTAGTCTCATATCTTTAGTTACATAGTAAAACTTTTTGTAAAGCTTTAAAGTTCAAACTATGTGCTCTCTACCCTATGATAGCAAAAGTTCAACTGAGCCACTCAATTTTCAGTTTTGCTGATTCAACTTTTTGGAGTTTTGTAATTAGTTATATTCCATTATTACTGATCATCAATTAGCTCAAAATGTTGCTAAGATGCTGAAGAAGGCAGAATTTAATGATAACTTGAGGTTGGTAGGATACTAAATTTCTCTCTTGTTAATAATTAAAGTAGATAACTTAGGTTTTTTTTATTTATAGCTTCCAGAAATATCTGACTCATTCCTGTGCACTGCCCTGTCAGCTAATCATAAGTGGGTCAGGATCTGACTTATGCCATTGTGTTTTATTTTCCACTTATACCTTCAACTGAAGCCATTAAATGCAGCCCAACCAAAGATTAAAGCAAGTGAAATGGGCATTGTGTGTCTTCTCTGAAACTTTCCACTCTGCCAAATGCTTTGATTCATAAATATATAAAGGATGAAAGGAAGTAAAATTTCAATTTACCTGTTTCAATTTCCCAGATGTAAACAGAGTCATCTGCACAACCAACAATTAAAAAATTCTCAGCCGGGTGCCATTTTATCATCCTCACAGGGAAAATATGCTTCCGGGCATGTAGGAGACAACTCTTCCCCTCAAGCTGCAGGAGAGCCACTGAATGGTCACTGCATACACAGCAAATTATCTGATCAACTCTTAGCTGTGGGCAAAAAAACAAAATAAAACAAACGAACTAAAAACAAACAGTCTTGTGTAAGTAAGTAGTTAAATGCTTTCTTCATGATTAAATCTGATTTTTCTCCTAGTGATAGCAAACATTTCTTTTTAAACCCCCATTTACGAAACAGTACCTCTGCTTTCTATAGCAGGTCTCCACATAAAACTCTACCAAGGAGCTTTAAACATTGAATAGCTTTAAACGACGTATTTGGAAGGTCAAGAGATACAAGTAAATGGAGGATTTCAGGTTGGATCTACTTATAAATGAAGGACTTGACCATCATCAAATTCAGGCAAGGAGACAGACATGGGAAATAATGCAGAATAAAATAAACCCCGTAACTAATCTGTTGCCACAAAAGGAAGCTATTTACAGACACAAGCTTAGGCTCAAGGGTATCATGAGCTGATATTTTCCACTTAGAATCTCAAAATGTGATTTGGTACTGTTCCCAGAACTACACACATTCTATTCAAACAGAAAACTCAGTATAGACACAATCTAAAAGAGGTAAGCATTAGATAGTTTCAACTGAATGTATAGCCTCAAAGACACAAGGATCAAAAATAGGCTCACAGGAGGATCCTTAAGAAACTTTTAAAGTAGTCAGCATGTGGTTACCTTAAACACAGTTTAGGACAACGACCTTTGGTGTTGGATACTGCTGAGACTAATCTGAGAGAAATTCACAGGGCAGCTCTGTGCCCCACCATGAAAGACATCTGCCAGTCAGCCCATGACTTGGGGAGGGGGTTGCAGTAGTGTCTCTTCTACTCCCTATTTCTCTTTCTAACCACCTTACCATGTTGATGCTTCTATTTTCCCTAAGGCTCAAAGCCACAACTTCAGTTGCTGTTTAAACCATCTGTTGAGGTTCCTTGAGACTCTCCCAGAACTAATCATTAACCTCTCTGTGTGAGGCACTGGAGAACATGTTATTTTCAACAACCATTTTTAAGAAGACTGCAGAAAAACTGAGAAAAATCACAAAATGACAGCTGGAGCCTAGACTTGTAAAATGGGTCAGATATCATTGCCTTCCCAACCATACTAATCTCTTAGAGAACCTACTCAACCCACAGATTCTAAAACAAGCAGTCTAATGTGCTTCAGAGGCCTTATACACACACACACACACACACACACACACACAGGAACACAAATCCTATGGCCAGAAATAGACATATACTAGCGACCCATACTAGGTCAATCAGGTTCTATTTCCTAGGAATTTAAAATTGTGAAGCTAAAAGAAGTTATAGAAAGAAGCAATAGAATGGGGCAATCACAGAGGAGCAGATACTTTTGGGATGGGGTGGGGGGAAACCAAAGAATAACCTGGGTTTCCAAACTTATAGTTCATGTTCTACTAGGCCCCTGCTGTACTGCTTTGTCTTGGATCTAAAGAATTGCATGTCATATACTCTTTCAATAACTTCCCTTTTTATTCGACTTAGTTTAAATGGGTTTCGATCTTTATAGTTAAATCATCTATGACTGAGCATAAGTAAGGAGGAGGTGGGCAGGCAGGGAGGGGAGTAGAAAGAGTGCCTACTAGTGCCTAGTCCAGGTCAGAAGGGGAGCTGACTTACACTAGTTTCCAGGAGCTTGAAGAAAAAAAGTGATAAAGAAAAAAAAAAAGGAGGGAATCTCAGGAACAAAGGACATATCAAAGTATCCCAAACCATGTCATTCAATTTTTTTTTAAGTGTCACTTAGCCTTGTTTCACTGTTTTATCTTTTGTGTTGCATAAAGGTGCTTTTGCTATGTTGTACTGTGAAAATATGGCTTTAAGTTTTCTGAGTTGACTTTGGAGCTGATCTTTTATAATATTACTATGAAGAAATAATTTTTGCAAGCCAATTAACTAACTTATAAGCCCATTTTTCATATGTTAACAATGTGCCTTCATTACAAAGGAAACTCAAGAGTTGGTCATTCATAATTTAACAAAGGTATCAGCTCTACTTGGAAACCCTGGTGGCGTACTGATTAAGCGCTATGGCTGCTAACCAAGAGGTTGGCAGTTCGAATCTGCCAGGCGCTCCTTGGAAACTCTATGGAGCAGTTCTACTCTGTCCTATAGGGTCACTATAAGTCGGAATTGACTTGATGGCAGTGGGTTTGGTTTTGGTTTGGTTATCAGCTCTGCTTGGTGCTGAATTTGATAGTTCATGGGAAAACTATACCTAAAAGTATTTCATTTTTCCCAGTAAAATGTAGATGCACATAAATTTGGTAATGGTTGTTATTTGTTAAATAAATTAAAGAGCAAATAGAAATCAATTTAAGAAAAGAAAACGTAAGTATCAATATTATTAGAAGAGGAAATAGTGAAGGCAAAAGCTAATTTTTGATTTATAGATTTGGTATTGTTTGAATTGGTTTTATATTGAGTACCTATTACTTTTATAATAAGAAGATAATTTCATTAAAAATTAAGATACAGAACCAGAAAAAAATGTAAGTACTTAAAGAGAGATAATTAAGTGGCCTTTGTAAAACCAAGAATTGACAAAATCTCTGCTTCAGTACCAAATTATTTGTAACAGATTGCATATATAGATTAGCAAGGAATATCCAAAAATCACCCAGTTGTATTATATATACATAGAACACTTTTTTGTGTGTGGGAATATGGGTTACTTTTTCTTGTTTACTAAACTTTCTGTACTGTTAGATAACTTTCAGATTGCTGTGCTATGTTTCACTTTTTGTCTTAACTTACTCTGAAATTCTCTGGTGACATAAAAAGACTTGTTACTGGACCAGCTTCCAAACAGAATTTATGCAGAATTTGTTCAGCAAAGATATCCCACAAGATGACACATGAGTCCTGGTCCCCAGACAACATCCAACTTTGGTCTAATTTTGATGAGAGACCATGGGGATACAGTAATGAAGTAACACTTTGGTAATGGCCTTTAAGAACTCTGTGATAGACGGAATCTGGAAAACAAGAAACATCAGATAATAAAAAAATTATCTTTGTTTCAGAAATAGCTTTGAGATTTCCTTTTATATAATTTTACTATATAAAAAAAATTTCATATAATCATAGCTATACACTTGACTGAGAAAATTAATGACAGCTCTTGGATCATAGCAAAAGCCAAAGGCTTCATCGTAAGATAGATCATGTTTTTGATGAAGTTCTAAAGCTGGTTGTTCAAAGTCTATTAATTATTTGAGGACATTAGCAAGTTACCAATTCCAGTGCCATGAAATAGCAAACCCTGTTGTAAAAGAGTAAATAATTCATATATTTTGCTGCCGTGAATATAAGCTCAGAATATTACTAAAAACTGATATCCTTTAAATTAGCATGACCAAGTCTAGTATTAAAGAAAAGCAAACTTTCACAGAAAGTTTTTGCTTTGCAAGTTGTTAAAGATTACCTAGTTTTACCCCTTGGTTTCACAAGTTAGTATCTGAAGGTTCAGAGAGGTTAAGTGACTTGTACCCAAGTGTGAAAAAGCACAGTGTAATGTTTAAGAGCATAGCTTTGGTGTTACAGAAATGCAGCTTTATATTTGTGGTTCTATCACTTACTAAGTAAGTCACTCTAAGCAAGTTGCTTTAAACACAGGTACTGAATCTGAAAATTTGGGATAGTAACAGTACTTAACTCACACAAGCCATTTTATGGAATAAATAAGATAATGTCCATAATTTCCTTAGCACTGTGTCAGGCACTTGGCAGGCACACAGATATTTTACGCTATAACTGTACTAGAACACAGATCTGACAGTTGGTTTACTACTCTTTCATTAACTACGCTGCTTCTTCCTTTGCATTAGCTTAACCTAAAAAAACTGGTGAGGGGTATTGACCAAAAACTCTCTTTGTTCAAAATAAAAATGAATCTCAAAGCATCATTATTATACTTTAGTTACTTCCATTCCATCAGGCACATCCTCTCTTTGTATCCCCTAGCAAACCATGAGGAATGCTAATTCATATGGGAGAAGTCAAATGTAGGTTTCTACTTGTTTTCTGGATACAGATCTATCAGGCTAGATTAAAAAATGCTAAGATCGAAGCTTTTTCAATAACTTTTAACAGCAGCCATTTAGCTCTATACAAGTAAACTCCCTCTCCTCGGTTCATTGCCATTCATTCCCCTACTTCAGTCATTAAGTCAGTAACATTTAGTTAAGTAGCCAAAGTAAGCTGGGAACAATAGTAGGGATGTTATTTTCAATTGAGATTTTGTACTGACCCCTTAAAAATCTTCTAGTCTAATAAGACCCACACAATATTTTCTATACTTCCTAAAATCTCAATCACCTCCTCTGTTTCCTTCCCCCTTACAGAACATAATTTACTGCACAATGATCTTTCTTTAATAGACATTAGCTCGTGCAATGTACACAGATGTATACAACTACATACATATGTCATTAACAAAGAAATACAAATTAAAACAGGAAGATACTCTTTTTCTCATGATTGGTAAAGATTAAAATGTCTAATAGCACACAAAGTCAGCAAATGTATGGAGAAAATGGTATTCTCATAGGCTGATGGTGGCATGCATGTATATGGATGTAAGCTCTTTGGAGAACATTTTAGACTTATTTTCAAAATTTTCAAAATTAAAAATGATCCAGTAATTCTACTCCTGGGAATTAATAATAAAGATATAACCACATACATGTGCAAAGATAGTCAATTATGTATTTTTATGGTAGTCAATGACTAGAAAAACCTAAACATCCATTAATAGAAAATTTTGAAATTTAAATTTTGATTATCATCACACATTTTAAAAGAGCATATAAATAATGTGCTCCAAGATATTAAGATTTTTTAAGGATGTTTAGGCAGATGTGTAGAGTATGCTCCTATTTATGTAATATAGTTAAAAGAATGCACACTGCTATACTGCTATGTGCTTGTATATGCATAGAAAATGTCAAGAAGGGTATATAGAAACTATTATTAGCAGTCACCTTTAGTGAAGAGGGCTGGATAATCAAAGAAGAAAAGAAACTTATTTTTCATTGTATAATCTGCTTAACTTTATTTAAAAAACTTATATGTATGTTTTACTTTAAAATTAAAATGTATACAAATTTATCAGTGAATGTTTAAGCCTCTGCGATCTTCTTTAGTACAGCTTGTTGAAGTTGAAGCTTAGATAAATCAAATAAATAAATAGAGTCAAATAAAATTCAATGACCTTTTAATAAAGAACCACTCTCTAGGAGTCTTGCTTTGGCGGCATCCAAAGCTTGTGTAATGAAAATTCTCCCATCTTCACAGCCACATATTAGTTGATTAAGACTTGGAATATACTCTGATGAAGTGACTATTGCAGTTCCAGCCCCATCTTTAAACCCAGAAAGATGATCGATAATACTCTGTGACATGGTATGATGCTTATCAAAATTATCTTGAAGGGTCCAGGTGGTACTTATTGGTATCACTAAAACAAAAAAAAGAAAATTTAATCAATTCAACATAGATACGGAAATTATCAAGGTGCCATTCCTTAGAGACTCTTTTGCCATCCTAAGAGTGTGCTATAAGCAGAAGAGTTCTCTTGCCACCCACTGTGTTCACTCAAAATTCGACTGCATTGGTCCTCTGTCCTTCAGAGGCCCAGAAGAATAGGTACGCATTAATTCATTCATCTTAGACTGAGGTCAACTGAGAAATGTTTGCAGTGATGTGAAATGATAGATCAATATAATGAGTATTCTATTTGCTTTAGCATGTTAACAGGGAAAACTGAGTATCTCTTAGTTGGGTGAGGGAAGTAGAAGAAATTTACTGTTCAAGGGTTAAGAATTTGAATATCTCAAAATCATACCAAGCCTCCAAGAGTACTGAATATCATCTTACATAGCTGATCACTCAAACATGTGAACTGGGCCTCAGGTAGGCTCAAAAAGTGAAAGAGGCTTGGTATCCAGGAATGAAGAAGACAAGTTAAAGCCAACCTGCCTCTGTATGAAAAGGATTCACTGACCTTCAGGAGGTATGCCACAATGACTGACAACCTCAACTCCAAAGCCTAGACTAGCACCAAAAGTTGTCAGAAACTTCTATGGTTCTAGCTACAAACAAGGTTGGCTAGAAGCTTACTTCTGCTGCTGGGAGGCAGAACAAACACGAGAATCCCTAGAGTCATCATCAAGCAGCCTCAATAGTGAGCATGGTATAATTTTTTAACTTAAAACTGAAGTTGTAAGAAGGTCTATTATGAACAATTTAGAAAAGATGTGGGACAAGAACACTAAAAGTTATACCAGTAAACTTGTTAAACAGCACAAATTTGTGCTTAGAAATTCAAGTACTGAGGAAAATGGGGATCCTGTTTCTGCTGTACCCCTAGACAACAGAGATGTATTACTGATTTTGGAATAAGGGGAAAAGAACCATCACAAGGTTCCTGAATTTGAAGTACACATTCTTCACAATAATGACTACTTTAATGATTTCAGTTTTGTCATTTAAGAAAAATTAAAATAAATAAATGCTAAATCATATGGACAATTGCCAACTGTTTTAGTGCCACATTTATATTTGCATTTGCAGTTACAAGAAGCTGTAATAATTCCAATAGAGGAAAGGGTTGAAAAGGGGTTGCTGTTGTTGTTAGGTGCCATCGAGCCATTATCGACTCACAGCAAACCCATGTGACAGAGTAGCACTAACCCACAGGGTTTTCTTGGCTGTAATCTTTCCAGGAGCAAATCACCAGGTGTTTCTCCTATGGGCTCCAACCGCTAACCTTTGAGTTAGCAGCCAAGGGCTTAACTGTTTGGATCACCAGGGCCTTTGGAAAAGGGTACAGGGCATATATAAACATGACAATTCAAAAATATGAATATGATGTATCAGCCTATCCCATATTTATATTGCCAGCATTCATTTCTTTCAATGAAACATCACTCGTTATGTTAAACTGATGTCAGTTTGAACTATATTGATTGTACTTACTATTACATAAAATCTATCAGAATCATGTTTATACTTATTTTTATATTTGCATATTTTAGGGAACATACTAAAAATAATTAAATTTGTAGTGGTACCCGAGAAAATTTTTGTTTGTAGCTATATTATGTAATTTAGAAAAACACTAAATTCATTGTAAATTAATTCTCAGTAGACATGTGATTAGAAACAGAAACTGTCTCACCTCTAGGAGAACCATCAGACTTCGAAATGGGAACATCAGGGATGCGCCACAAAGTAATTCTTCCTGAGACTTCTCCAGAGAAAAGCACCTTATAAAAAGGCTCTTTCCTTTCATTTACGTAGCCCATAACAAAGGGAAGGCTCTGGTCAGAAACAAAGAGTTAACTTTTATGTAGGAAAAATATCTAACTATAAAATAGAGATACCCACAATTTTTAAATGGAAAAACAAGATTTCATAGCTAAACAATTGAATCTTTTCAATTTATTTGCCACTGTTTCAAAAATTTCAACTAAATTAAATGAAATAATCACTGATTTAGGACCAAAAACCTCTTTATATAGCAAGTAGCAAAGTCATTAGCTAGACTTCAAACCATTATGAAGAACATCTAACTATGCATGTAGTATACATACTGCTAGGCACTTCACATTTTTAGTTCAATAATCCTGTGAAGTTGGTATTATCATTGTCTTCATTTTATACATGAGTAAACCAAGAGAGGAAAGGTTGATTTGTCTAAGGTGATAGATACAGATATATAAAAAAAAAAATTTTTTTTTTTTATATAAAACTAAAAAAAAAATTTTTTTTTTTTTTTTTATATAAAACTAAAAAAAAATTTTTTTTTTTTTATATAGAGTCCATTAATTCTGACTTAAGAGCCCCTGGCTTAAGAGCCCCTGGCTTAAGAACCGCTGTCTTAATTCTGATTTAAGAGCCCCAAATCCAGTAATTCTGACTTAAGAACACCTGTCTTCTGACTCTACTGCTCACAAAGAGGGCCTGATTTCTTTAAGGTCCATTTCAGTTTTAAAGATGCATTACCAAACTCTGGGGCCAAACTGCTTGGATTCAAATCCTTTGGTATTAACCTCTCTGAACATCAGTTTCAAAACAAGGTCATGGTGGAAACTGAAGTAGATGAGGTAGTCTGTATGTTTGGTAATAAAAAAGGCCTCGGTAGAAGTTAGCTATGCTCATTGTCATTGCCATTACTCTCAGTTGATGTACTCAAACATCTTATCACCACGGCTCAGGCTGTTTCTACCCCAGCTACTCCCACCTCAGCACTTAGTCTTATTTCTTACCTAAGACTCTGGTAAACCCAGTTTCTCATCTCAACAGCCAGGATCCCTGGCACAGGCCTCAGCAATCACTAGCTGTGATGCAAAGCTATGGCAGTCCCCATAAAGCTGGCAAAGAAAGGGGGAGCCCTCATTCCTGCTACTAGAACTCCATCAGCAGATATGTTCCCAGCATCACAAATTACAACTGTGGGAACACTGAAATTTTATTCTATGTAGTTTCCTCTCTAGTTCTATTGATCATCTGAAAACACCCTTATAGACCCTTACTCATATGAATTCTGATTTTTCTCTGAAAACTAGGTCATGTTAGTACTACAGGTTTACAGAACATTTTTTAAAACTCAATATATCTATCACACTCATCTCCCACCCCACCACCGTGACTTTATTTGCTCCTAACCGCAAGAGAGAATAAGTCGTCTTATAGTGAATACTAATGATGTTTTTAATAAGAAAAATAATGTCTGGCTTTTGCTTCCTGCATGGATAAAGGGCAAGGGTCTATAAAGATGGGTAAATCAACTTCCTTCAGTTTCAGATTATTCATATTTCAGTAGCTTACAGGCACTTCCCACATTGAAGATACAGAGGCAGCTGTGGTTGTCTAAGCATTACTGGTAGATGACACATAAATTTATGTCTACGCATTTTGTGAAACAAAGCAAGATTAGTATTTTTTTAAGTTGATTTTTTTTATTGGTGTGCTTTCTTCTAGAGCAAAATGGAGCTATAAAGGAAGAAAGGGTAGGTTTTTCTAAAAAATAACCCAAAAATTCTTTCTGAGTAAACCACAATATTGCTTTTGTGATCAAACTCCCTGTTAGAAATCATGATATTTGTTTTAACAAGGAATTTTATTTAGAACAATAGCTAAATACATGTGAAAATTATCTCAATACATGTCTAAGTTAAAAAATTAAAAAAAAAAAGGCAGGACACAAACCCATTTCATAACGCTTGAAAAAAGGAATAGATGCATTCAAATGTTAACAGCGTTCTGTCAAACCATCTATCAAAAGGGTCAGTGAAAAAATTATGTGTGTATATATGCATGTGTGTATATGTATATATATATACTCACACACACATATATTTATATTTAGAGAGATAGAAAGCAAATGTGGAAAAAACTCAACACTTGGTAAATCTAAGAGTATATATGTGAACATTGTACTACTGCATCTTTTCTAAGTATTTGAAAACTTTCCAATTACAATATATTAAAAAAATATTCACAGTAAACATGGTATGGTGTTGAGATTAGGATTTTTAATTCCTCTTTTGTACTTGTCAACAGTTATAGTTTTCAATAAAATGCATTGTTTAGTTCACCAGACATAAAAATGAGATTTTTAAAGACAGTTTTCTCTTCAGTAGCCATTAACAATTAGATTTGATTTTCTCATTAACAACTTGATGCAATGCTTCAATTTTTCACGCCTGACTCTTACAAAGCAACATTTATTTAAGAAATCAAGTGAAACAGCTTTGAGGCAGTCACTCTATTCCTACATTACCTTATTTTCTTGCACAGAAGTAGAGCAGAGTAAATGAGGATAAATGGTCTCTTTAAGTACTCTTCCATCAGCAGGGTATATGCTTTCTGAAAGCCCACTGTATGGCAAAAATAAAAAGCAAAGTTTAGAACTTTGGGGTTCTTTATTCATTTTTGTTTTTTGTTTTTCTCCGACTTTCAAAAGCCAGATGGTACCATTCAAGTTTCTAAACTCTAGTTAGAAATTTTTGGGTAATAATTACAAGTGACTTTTTGAAAACCCAGAACCAGCTGTAAAAGCTATACATGGTTAGTCTCATTCCTTCATCCCCTGCTGTTTTATACAAAGGATGAAGCCTACCAAGCCCAGAATAAATCTTCTAGTGCCAAAGCTGTTTTGTTCTGGTTTTTGATCATGGGCAGTATGCAGGGATTTTTCCATAATAAACCTTCCCAAGTTCATTTTCTACCTGAATGTTTTGTATGCCGCTCCCATCTGAGCCCACCTGTTCAGCAGCTGATAGATATAACTGTGACCATCGTCTGTCCAGATGATAATTCTGTAAGCAGCAAGCACCTCCCCACCAGCAAAGAACTGCCCACTTCTACTAACTTCAGTCCACAGGAGAGAAAAATCACAATAATCATAAACCTAAAACAAAAGTTAGTGATGTACATTAGCAAAAGCTTACAATCTAATACTCCAATGAGATAGAAGAAAAATCATACTTACAAACCTATTTATTTAGATAACATTATTCAAAAGGCAACAAATTAAGTTTAACAGGGCACAGTGTTCTCATATAGCAAGATGATATTTCACTAGTACTTATTTTTCCACATTTATCCTATGGTAGGTTTTAGTGGATAAACTATATAAGGCTAAATCACTTTAGAATGTGCCCATTAAGTAGAGGTCTAAAAATCCCCAAATTTCCATACAGTTTTATTCTTTTCCATATAGGCAGTCCAAGTTTAACACTTGAAAATTTATTACACAAAACATTTATATAACAGAAATTCTTTGTTACCCCGATGTTATCACCATACAAGTAAGACAATATAGTTTTGTACCTGACCCAGTTATATGAAACAATGAAGAAAAAAGGATGCTACTAAATGATGGTAACTTGTTGTTAGGTGCCATTGAGTCCGTTCCAACTCATAGTAACCCTGTGTACAACAGAACGAAAAACTGCCTGGTCCTGCGCCATCCACACAGTTGTTATGCTTGAGCCCCTTGTTGTAGATACTGTGTCAATCCATCTCACTGAAGGTCTTCTTTTCTGCTGACCCTGTACTTTACCAAGCATGATGTCCTTCTCCAGGGATTGATCCATCCTGATAACACGTCCAAAGTATGTGAGACATAGTCTCACCATTCCTTGCTTCTAAGGAGCATTCTGGTTGTACTTGCTCCGAGACAGATTTGTTCATTCTTTTGGCAGTCCATGGTATATTCTTTGCCAACATCACAATTCAAAGGTATCAATTCATCTTCAGTCTTCCTTATTCATCCTGCAGCTTTCCATGCATATGAGGCAACTGAAAACACCATGGCTTGGGTCAGGCATACCTTATTCTTCAAGGTGACTTCGCTACTTTTTAACACTTTAAAGAGATCTTTTGCAGCAGATTTGCCCAATGCAATGCGTTGTATGATTTCTTGACTGCTGCTTCCAAGAGTGTTGATTGTGGACCCAAGTAAAATGAAATTCTTAACAACTTCAAACTTTTCTCCATTTATGATGATGTTGCCTATTGGTCCAGTTATGAGGATTTTTGTTTTCTTTATGTTGAGGTATAATCCATACTGAAGGCTGTGGTCTTTGAAATTCATCAGTAAATGCTTCAAGTTCTCTTCACTTTCAGCAAGGTTATTCATGAGTTGTTCTCTAATGCAGAAGC
The DNA here is from genome assembly GCF_030014295.1 of Loxodonta africana. Taxonomy (NCBI): domain Eukaryota; kingdom Metazoa; phylum Chordata; class Mammalia; order Proboscidea; family Elephantidae; genus Loxodonta; species Loxodonta africana. The sequence continues at coordinate 52,496,182 of NC_087353.1, forward strand.
CATGTTCTTCTTCACATAGCCCTGATTCTCAGATTATTTGCTCAGCGTATAGACTGAATAAGTATGGTGAAAGGATACATCTGATGTACACTTTTCCTGACTTTAAACCATGCAGTATCCCCTTGTTCTGTTTGAACAACTACCTCTTACTCTATGTGCAGGTTCCTCATGAGCACATTTAAGTATTCTAGAATTCCCATTCTTTGCAATGTTATCCATAATTTGTTATGATACACACAATCAAATGCCTTTGTATAGTTAATAAAACCCAAGTAAACACCTTTCTGGTATTCTCTGCTTTCAGCCATGATCCATCTGACATCAGCAATGATCTCCCTGGTCCTATGTCCCCTTCTGAATCCAACTTGAATTTCTGGCAGTTCCCTGTCGATGTACTGCTGCTGTAGCTGCTTTTGAATGGCCTTCAGAAAAATTTTACTTGCGTGTGATATTAATGATACTGTTCCATAATTTCTGCATTCAGTTGGATCACCTTTCTTAGGAATATGCATAAATATTGACATCTTTCAGTCAGTTGGCCAAGTAGCTGTCTTCCAGATTTCCTAGCATAGAAAAGTGAGCACTGCCAGCTGCATCCATTTGTTGACTCAAAATATTGAGCTTTTCTGTAGTCTCTTTCCACAGATGTAGTCAATTTTATTCCTGTGTGTTCCATCTGATTAGGTCCATGTGTATAGACGCTATCTATGTTGTTGAAAAAAGGTATTTACAATGAAGAAGTCACTGGTCTTGTAGAATTCTATCATGTGACCTTTGGCATCATTTCGATCACCAAGGCCATATTTTCCAACTACTGATCCTATTTCTTTGCTTCCAACTTTCAAATTTCAATCACAGGTAATTATCAAAGCATCCTGATTGCATGCTTGATCAATTTCAGACTGCAGAAGTTGGCAAAAATCTTCAATTTCTTCATCTTTGGCCTTAGTGCTTGCTGCGTAAATTTGAATAATAATCTTATTAACTGGTCTTCCTTATAAGGGCATACATATTATCCTCTCACTGACAGTGCTGTACTTCAGGATAGATCTGGAAATGTTCTTTTTGATGACAGATGCAATGCCATTCCTCTTCAAGCTATCATTCCCAGCACAGTAGACCATTTGATTGTCCACATCATTAACGTCAACTCTACTTTGAGGAGGCAGCTCTTCCTCGGTCATGTTTTGAGTGCCTTTCAACATCAGGGGCTCATCTTCTGACACTATATCAGACAGTGTTCTGCTGCTATTCATAAGATTTTTCACTGGCTAATTATTTTCATAAGTAGACCACCAGGTCCTTCTTCCAAGTCTGTTTTAGTCTGGAAGCTCAGCTGAAACCTGTCCACCTTGAGTGACCCTGCTGGTATTTGAATAGCAGTGGCATAGCTTCCAGCATCACAGCAACATGGAAACCCCCACAGTACAACAAACTGACAGACACGTCGGGGGAAGAAGAATTGGTAGTTGGAAATCATGGCCTTGGGAATAGAAAGGATGCTGGAGATCACATGATTGAGTTTTGCAAAACCAACAACTTCTTCATCGTAAATACCTTTTTCAACAACATAAATGGTGACTGTATACTTGGACCTCACCAGATGGAATATACAGGAATCAAATCAACTGGAAAGAGACAATGGAAAAGCTCAATATCATCAGTCGGAACAAGGCCAGGGGCCGACTAGGGAACAGACCACCATTTGCTCCTGTGGAAGTTCAAGTTGAGGTAGAAGAAAATTCGAACAAGTCCACGAGAGCCAAAGTACAACCTCGAGTATATCCCACCTGGATTTAGAGACCACCTCAAGAATAGATTTGATGGACTGAACACTAATGAATGAAGACCAGATCAGTTGTGAAATGACATCAAGGACATTATACATGAAGAAAGCAAAAGGTCATTAAAAAGACAGGAAAGAAAGAAAAGACCAAGATGGATATCAGAGAAGACTCTGAAACTTGCTTTTGAACATCAAATAGCTAAAGCGAAAGGAAGAAATGATGAAGCAAAACAGCTGAAGATTTCAAAGGGCAGCCTGAGACGATGAAGTATTATAATGAAATGTGCAAAGATCTAGAGACAGAAAACCAGAAGGGAAGAACATGCTCAGCATTTCTCAAACTGAAAGGACTGAAGAAAAAATTCAAGCCTCAAGTTGCAATATTGAAGGATTCCATGGGCAAAATATTAACAATGCAGGAAGTATCAAAAGAAGATGCAAGGAATACACAGAGTCACTGTACCAAAAAGAATTGGTCGACGTTCAACCATTTTAGGAGGTAGCATATGATCAGGAACTGATGGTACTAAAAGAAGAGGTCCAAGCTACACTGAAGGCATTGGCAAAAAACAAGCCTCCAGGAACTTATGGAACATCTGTTGAGATATTTTAACAAACGGATGCAGCATTGGAAGCTTTCACTCCTCTATGCCGAGAAATTTGGAAGACAGCTACCTGGCCAACCAACTGGAAGAGATCCAAATCTGTACCCATCCCAAACAAAGGAGATCCAACAGAATGTGGCCATTTTCAAGCAGTATCAGTAATATCGTTAGTATTATAATATCATTAGTATTACACACAAGTAAAATTGTACTGTAGATCATTCAAAAGCAATTACAGCAGTACATTGACAGGGAACTGCCAGAAATTCAAGCTGGATTCAGAAGAGAACGTAGAACGAGGGATATCACCGTTGATGTCAGATGGATCATGGCTGAAAGCAGAGAATACCAGAAAGGCGTTTACCTGTGTTTTATTGACTATGTAAAGGCATTCGACTTGCGCATAACATAATATAGATAACATTTCAAAGAATGGGAATTCCAGAACACTTCAGTGTGTTCATGAAGAACCTGTACTTACACCAAGAGGCAGTTGTCTGAACTGGAAATACTATGTGGTTTAAAGTCAGGAAAGGTGTGTGTCAGGGTTGTATCATTTCACTATACTTATTCAATCTACATGCTCAGCACATAATTCGAAAAGGTGGACTATATGAAGAATGAGGTATCAGGACCCGAGGAAGACTCATTAACAACCTGTGATACGCAGATGACACAAATTTACTTGTTAAAAGCAAAGAGAACTTGAAGCACTTATTGATGAAGATCAAAGACCACAGCCTTCAGTATGGATTACACCTCAACATAAAGAAAACAAAAATCCTCATAACTGGATCAATAGGCAACATCGTGATAAACAGAGAAAAGATAGAAGCTGTCAAGGATTTCATTTTACTTGGATTTACAATCAACACCCATGGAAGCAGCAGTCAAGAAATCAAGTGATAGTTTGCATTGGGCAAATCTGCTGCAAAAGATCTTTTTTAACTGTTAAAAAGCAAAGATGTCACTTTGAGGACTAAGGTACTCCTGACCCAAGCCATGGTGTTTTCAATTGCCTCATATGCATGTGAAAGCTGGACAATGGATAAGGAAAACTGAAGGAAGAGTCAATGTCTTTGAATTATCATGTTGGTGAAGAATATTGAATATGCCATGGGCTGCCTAAACAATGAACAAATTTGTCTTGGAGGAAGTACATCCAGAATGCTCATTAGAAGCAAGGATGTCGATACTTTATCTCCCATACTCTGGGCATGTTATCAGGAGGGACCAGTCCCTGGAGAAGGACATCATGCTTGGTAGAGGATCAGAAAAAAAGAGGAAGACCCTTAAAGAGATGAACTGACGCAGTGGCTGCAACAATGGGCTCAAACACAGCAGCAATTGTGAGAATGGCACAGACCACGCAGTTGCACATTGGGCTGCCATGAGCTGGAATCGACTTAATGGCACCTTCATTTTGAAATGAAGGTAGCAACTCTTGAATACAATTTAGGGATAAATGCTCATTATTATTATTATGGTTTCATATTAGTCAAGTTAGGATATACTACTAAATATACTAGGAATCAGAGCCAAAACCAAACCCAGTGCTGCTGAGTCGATTCCAACTCATAGCGACCCTATAGGACAGAGTAGAACTGCCCCCTAGAGTTTCCAAGGAGTGCCTGGCGGATTCGAACTGCCGACCCTTTGGTTAGCAGCTGTAGCACTTAACCACTATGCCACCAGGGTTTCCATCCTAGGAATCAGAACAGCTGAATGCAGGGAGTGGAAAACTGGTAAAAGCCAGTCATAAAAGTCAGAAGTCATTCATGTTTTGATAAAAACAGTATAAAGAGTTTGATCATATTTAAATCATATTCTTACAATTTTTGCACCACAAAAGAAAACAAATTACATTTATATACCACTGGTATTTATTATGTTATTCCATTATACCTTCCAACATTCAGAAAATACCACCAGTAGAAGTCTCTCTGTATATGGGCAAAATCGTATTGTCTGGCAGTTCAGGGAGTCCAGAGATTTGTATTCTTTTTCATAGACATCTTGCCTTTCCTTCAAAAGAAATGAAAACATTTTACTAGTTACTACTAATATCTCTATCATCATGAGAAGATGTGCTCCGTTGCCACTCAAGTAGATCCAACCATTATTAAAATGAAAAGTACTCTAGTTTCCTTTTAAGTTTTCTGAACTAAGAAGTTCTTTTGCAAAAGAAGCTGAGAGCAGGAGACCTACTTGGATTCAAGGCATCATTATAGACAACCATTCAACAAACATTGTGTGGGAAGATTATGCTAGATGCTGAGAATGTAAAGGTAAGAACAAGTTACTGATTTTGAGACACAGAAGAAAGATAAAAATGTAAAATAAAATTAAAAAAAAAAAACCTTCTAATATCTTAATTGATTCCCTGGTGGTGCAGTGGTTAAGAGCTCAGCTGCTAACCAAAAGGTTGGCAGCTGCTCCTTGGAAATCCTATGAGGCAGTTGTACTCTGTCCTATAGGGTCACTATGAGTTGGAATCCATTCAACAGTAACAGGTAATATCTTAATTGCTGAAACAGAAAAACGAACAAAGTGCTTTGGAAAGACAGAAGAGTAGCCCACAGAGAAAATACAGAATATTCCTGATAAGTTTTTGATAATGCTGGGTGGGCCTTTATTGGGCTTAGTATCCCAACACAGTTCCTTGGCTTCCTTAACCAAGGAATTCCTAAGGAGAGCCAGAGCTCCCTCAAACCAAAACCAACCAAACCCAGTGCCGTTGAGTCGATTCCCATTCATAGCGACCCTACAGGACACAGCAGAACTGCCCCATAGAGTTTCCAAGGAGTGCCTGGCAGATTCGAACTGCCGACCCTTTGGTTAGCAGCTGTAGCACTTAACCACTATGCCACCAGGGTTTCCTGAGCTCCCTCGGACAGCCTAAATAATTTTGCCACTAGTACAAATACTATGGCTGTTTGTTTTCCTTCATCTCAACTTGCAGCCTGTTGTGAGGGAGCAAGCAAATATGCCACACTTCCAATCGGTGACCTCCAGCTGTTGCCGTTGTTACTTGCAGTCAGGTTGATCCCAACTCATGGCAACCCCGTATGTGCAGAGGAGAGTTTTCAAGGCTGTAACTTTTTGGAAGCAGATCACCAGGCATGTACTCTGAGGCACCTCTGGGTGGGTTCAAACCACCAACCTTTCAGCAAGTAGTCAAGTGCTTAACCATTTGTGCCAGCCTCAGTCCTTGACCTCCTCATAGCCATCTTCCTGCCACTGCCCCTACACACCCCAAAGGAAAAGGGTCTTCTGCTGTGAGGGACAGAGAGATATTCTTCTAGGATAGTTTTTTAAAATTAAAAATGTAATCAATTTGTGTGTGTGTAGATAAAATCATTTGTATATGAACAGAGAAATGGTTGGAAGAATATCATCCCATTGTTACCAACGCCCTCCTCTGGGAAGAGGGATAGGGGAATATATATATGGAGGTAAAATTTATTCACTTCTATATTATTTGAACATTTAACAATGAACATATAATACCTTCATAATTTTAAAATTTCACTTAAAAAGATAAAAAAAAATTTCAAAAAGAGTAGAGTTTCACAAGCTAACCTGAATGTTGTTAAAAGATGAAGAGAGATCCCAGACTTTGAGCTCACCAGCTACAGATACTACCAAGAGAGAATCTTCTGTAAATAGAACAAAGGTCACATATGAGCAGATTGCAGCTATAATTGGTTCCTGTAAAGATCATTTCATAGTCATTTAAGGACTATGCAGGACAGTGTAGGTGGGAAATTATTCAGTCTTGTTTTATTGAAAAAAAACTAAACATTTTAGATAATGCTCCAAATTTGCTTTAAAATTTCAAATTGATTTCCATGTAAAAGGAGAGCATGACTAAAAGCAGAACCATATTGGAAGGCATCATACTGGAAATATTACACCTTCCTATTTCAGAAATAATTAAGGATCCAGCCTTCTCTTTTTCTATATTTGCTTATTACAAAAACTAAATTATCTTCATGTTTACATCCAGAAGATACAGCAGGATGAAACTTCTAAGAGTCCTGCTATTCTACAACAAACTGTTCCTCATCACTCTTAAAATGTACCAGGCAGTACTGGATAGTGCTCTCCTTTCCACTTGACCTTCCCCTCTTGTTGACTTTCCAATGACTTGGACCACTGGTATTTGTGTTCTCAGTTGATCTGGGTTAGACAGCTATTCTCACTACTAGGTAAACATAAAGAAGCATCTTTAACTTTTGACCAATGACAACAAATGCTTCAAAAGTGGTTATTTTTATATACAATTTCTTAGTGTTCTACAATACCTAATTATTACCTTGAATTCTCACGGAGTGAACAATGCACATGCAGTTGATCCAATCAGGAGACTGAGATGATGTGAAAGTATGAACAAGAGCCAAAGATTTAGCATCAATTATGAGGACATCCTGGTATTCTCCACAACACAGAAGCCAGCCTTCTCCTGTCATCCGGAATGAGCAATGGTAATACTATGCAAATAGAAATCAAAAGCAAAAACATTGACTTAATTTTGGCTGTACTGAAGACTTCTCTGGATTTTAGTTTTATCATTCATTCATTTAAGATACTGGATAGAACAGCAACTAAAACTTTCTTTAGTTCAATTCTTCTACTCAAAACGTGTTGATTTTGTATTTATTCTCACTTTACTTCATCATTTTTCTGAAGAGCTGGAGACCTTGTGGAAAGAAGAAATCTTATGCCAAATTATGAAAAGCTCACAAGTATTATGTCGTTTCTGGTGTGCTATACAGAACTAAGAAACAACAACAAGACTCAGATTCCTTAACCCAGCAACACTGCTACATTTGGCAAATAAATAAAAGTGTTTGGCAAGCACTTAAGGAATTAATCCTGCCAAATAAGTTTTGAGAATGGCTTTTATTGAAAATCAAGTAAAACAGTCTACATTTAATGAGCTCTCTCACTGTGAAGAGCTTATTCCCAGAAAAACAAAATGGAGTTTGTGAATGTAGCAATGCAAGTGATCAGCTCTAAAAGCAAAGATTAAAATAAAAACAAAAAACTGTCAGTGCTTTGGAATCCATCTACCAAAAGCCAAAATCTGTTTTAAATATTGGGACATGATTACAAAGGTTATGGTTAGGCCTTTTGTTCTCTTTCCGTAAATAAGAAATTCAGAAATTAAGAACCTATCATCCAAAAGCAGATTAAAATTGAAAAATGAAAAAAAAAAATTTGCTTTATAAAATAGCGTTAAAAGATTTAAGACTAAATCTTTCCCTGTTTTTTTGCTTTGTTTTGTTCTTGTTTTTGTTGTTGTTGGGTAGGTTTGTTTTGTTTTCTGTGAGTGATACTATGGAAAACTAAGAATATTGTCTTTCAAATTTATCTGTGTTAGAAAGATATAAAAACAAACAAAAAATATTTTTAAAAAATTAGCCTCCATAATAACTCTTGAGAAAGCAAAATGTCAAAATAGCAGATGAATACTGAGGATATTTTACCTTCATGACAAAAATATTTCTATAAAAAAATCATATTTTCTAAGAAAGAATATCCTCCAAAGACATTTCTTTAACTGTGTGCATAGCAAATTCTCTAAGCCAGTTGTAGAATTCAGAGAGGTTTTGAGGGAAGTTAGGGTACTTACACAGATTGCAGTGTGCCTGTAAGGAAGTGTGGCCTTTTCCATACACCGTCCATTGGTGACATTCCAAATACACATCTCCCTAGCAGAGATAACTTTGTATTATTCTCTGTAATTTTGACTCAGTTGGCTAGAATAATTTTTGTGCCACCAAGTTTTACTTCAGTGCTGCACTTAAGTGCAGCAGGATAGTTTATGTGGCTTTTTGTTACAGATCACTGGGCAAGGAAATGTTATAGTCATTAGCAGGGGATGACATACTGTACCTGTATCTTTTTGTTTGGGTAATTACACCCTGTCTCCAGCCTACAAACCTTACTTTAGGGCCAACCTGGCCTACAAGAAATTGTAGGAATATAGCCATCATGGTATGTTAGAATGACAGTACAACAATCCTTCCATCGAAACTGTATCCTTTGAAAATGGTTTATTTCACTGAATTGAAGGTACATATTCCGAAAAGCATAATGCATCAAGTACCACATTGTCTCAAGCTGAAATATCATTTTTTATTAAAAATAAACAGTGCCACCCAGAGGCCACATTTGGTCTCTCACTGACAGAGTTTCTTGCATCTCATCTGAAAAAAAAAAAAAATTTTTTTTTTCATCTGAAAGTACATCTAAAATCATCCTTGCTGCTTAATATTTAGAAAACTTGTGTTTAGAAAACTGACAGGTTTACACATCCATTAACAAAGACACAGGTACAGTTAGAAAATACACTTAACATGGGATAATTTACATCTGATTTACGTTCACAAAGATCAGATGGCTGTTTCAGCAAGATTTGGCAACATTCTTCAATTTTGACAGTTGCAACTCATAAACAAAATTTTCCATGGAATAAAAATGAAAGCTTTGTTAGTTTTCAGGAAGAAGCTACTATTAAGTAGCAAAATACATGGTTTAATACTGTTAAATACTACAGGCATTTGGTGATTTTTGAGCTTTGTTTTTTTTTCCTAACCAAACACTGAAACTCAGTCTTCTAGATTAGTGGTTCTTAACCAGGGTGATTTTTGCCCCATGATGGACATTTAGAAATGTCTGGAGACATGCTACTGGCATCGAATAAGCAGGAACCTAGGATGCTGCTAAACAATCTACAATGTACAGGAGAGTCCCCATGACAAAGAATTTTCCAGAACAATCAACAAAGAGAACTTTGAAAAGGAAATCACCAACTCAATACCATTTACAATAGCCCCCAAGAAGATAAAATACTTAGGAATAATTCTAACCAGAGATGTAAAAGGCCTATATGAAAAAAACTATAAAACACTACTGCAAGAAACCAAAAGAGATCTATGTAAGCGGAAAAATACACCATGCTCATGGATAGGAAGACTCAACATTGTGAAAGTCAATTCTACCCCAAAGCGGTCTACAGATATAACACAATCCTGATCCAAATTCCTACATTTTTTAATGAGTTGGAGAAACAAATCAACTTCATATGGAAAAGGAAGAAGCCCTGGATAAGTAAAGCATTAGGGAAAAGAAAAACAAAGCGGGAGGCCTCACATTACCTGATTTTATAACATTTTATACCACCACTGTAGTCAAAACAGCCTGGTACTGGTACAACAACAGATACATAGACCAACGGAACAGAATTGAGAATCGAGATGTAAATTCATCCACATATGAGCAGCTGATATTTGACAAAGGCCCAAAGTCCATTAAATGGGGAAACGGTAGTCTTTTTAACAAATGGTGCTGGCACAACTGGATGTTGTTGTTGTTAGGCGCCGTTGAGTTGGTTCCGACTCATAGCGACCCTATGCACAACAGAACGAAACACTGCCTGGTCCTGCACCATCCTCACAATCGTTGTTATGCTTGAACCATCGATGCAGCCACTGTCAATCCACCTCGTTGAGGGTCTTCCTCTTTTCCACTGACCCTCTACTCTGCCAAGCATGATGTCCTTCTCCAGGGACTGACCCCTCCTGACAACATGTCCAAAGTGTGTAAGACGCAGCTTCACCATCTTTGCCTCTAAGGAGCATTCTAGTTGTACTTCTTCTAAGACAGATTTGTTCCTTCTTTTGGCAGTGCATGGTATATTCAATATTCTTCACCAACACCACAATTCAAAGGTGTCAACTCTTCTTCAGTTTTCCTTGTTCATTGTCCAGCTTTCACATGCATCTGATGTGACTGAAAATACCATGGCTTGGGTCAGGCACACCTGAGTCTTCAGGGTGACATCTTTGTTCTTCAACACTTTGAAGAGGTCCTTTGAAGCAGATTTGCCCAATGCAATGCGTCTTTTGACTTCTTTACTGCTGCTTCCATGGATGTTGATTGTGGATCCAAGTAAAATGAAATCCTTGACAACTTCAATCTTTTCTGTTTATCATGATGTTGCTCATTGGTCCAGTTGTGAGGATTTTTGTTTTCTTTATGTTGAGGTGTAATTCATACTGAAGAGAGTGGTCTTTGATCTTCATTAGTAAGTGCTTCAAGTCCTCTTCACTTTCAGCAAGCAAGATTGTGTCATCTGCATAACACAGGTTGTTAATGAGTATTCCTCTAATCCTGATGCCCCGTTCTTCTTCACATAGTCCAGCTTCTCGGATTATTTGTTCAGCATACAGATTAAATAGGTATGGTGAAAGAATACAACCCTGCAGCACACCTTTCCTGACTTTAAGCCAATCAGCATCCCCTTGTTCTGTCCAAACAACTGCCTCTTGATCTATGTAAAGGTTCCTCATGAGCACAGTTAAGTGTTCTGGAATTCCCATTCTTCACAGTGTTATCCATAGTTTGTCATGATCCACACAGTCAAATGCCTTTGCATAATCAATAAAACACAGGTAAACATCCTTCTGGTATTCTCTGCTTTCAGCCAGGATCCATCTGACATCAGCAATGATATCCCTGGTTCCACGTCCTCTTCTGAAACTGGCCTGAATTTCTGGCAGTTAAAGCAAAAGGAAGAATTGATGAAGTAAAAGAACTGAACAGAAGATTTCAAAGGGCCGCTCGAGAAGACAAAATAAAGTATTATAATGACACGTGCAAAGAGCTGGAGACGGAAAACCAAAAGGGAAGAACACGCTCGGAGTTTCTCAAGCTGAAAGAACTGAAGAAAAAATTCAAGCCTCGAGTTGCAATAGTGAAGGATTCTATGGGGAAAATAGTAAATGATGCAGGAAGCATCAAAAGAGGATGGAAAGAATAAACAGAGTCATTATGCCAAGAAGAATTAGTCGATTTTCAACCATTTCAAGAGATGGCATATGATCAGGAACCGATGGTACTGAAGGAAGAAGACCAAGCTGCTTTGAAGATACTGGCAAAAAACAAGGCTCCAGGAATTGATGCAATATCAATTGAGATGTTTCAACAAACAGATGCAGCATTGGAGGCGCTCACTTGTCTATGCCAAGAAATATGGAAGACAGCTTCCTGGCCAATTGATTGGAAGAGATCCATATTTATGCCTATTCCCAAGAAAGGTGATCCAATCGAATGTGGAAATTATAGAACAATATCATTAATATCACATACCAGCAAAATTCTGCTGAAGATCATTCAAAAATGGCTGCAGCAGTATATTGACAGGGAATTGCATAACTGGATATCCACCTACAAAAAAATGAAAGCGGACCCATGCCTCACACCATATACAAAAACTAACTCAAAATGCATCAGACCTGAATATAAAAACTAAAATGATAACAAGATCATGGAAGTAAAAATTGGGAAAATGCTAGGAGCCCTAATACATGGCATAAACAGAACACAAACCATAAGGAACGATGCACAAACACCAGAAGATAAACTAGATAACTGGGAGTGCCTAAAAAATCAAACACTTATGCCCATTAAAGACTTCAGTGAAAGAGTAAAAAGACATTCTACAGACTGGGAAATAGTTTTTGGGTGCAACATATCTGGTAAGGGTCTAATATCTATAAGATACTGCAATACCTTGACAACAAAAAGACCAATAACCCAATTAAAAAATGGGCAAAGGATATGAACAGACACTTCACCAAAGAAGACATTCAGGTGGCTAACAGATACATCAGGAAATGCTCATGATCATTAGCCATTAGAGAAATGAAAACTAAAACGGGGTGTCATCTCACCCCAACAAGGGTAGCACTAATCCAAAAAACACAAAATAATAAGTGTTGGAGAGGTTGTAGAGAGACTGGAACACTTACACACTGCTGGTGAGAATGTAAAATGGTACAACCATTTTGGAAATCAATTAAAAAGCTAGAAATAGAAGCACTATACAATCCAGCAATCTCACTCTTTGGAATATATCCTAGAGAAATAAGAGCCCTCACAGGAATAGATATATGCACAACCATGTTCACTGCACCACTGTTCACAATAACAAAAAGATGGAAATAACCTAGATGTCCAACAACAGATGAATGGATGAACAAATTATGGTACATACACACAATGGAATACTATGCAATGATAAAGAACAACGATAAATCCACGAAACATCTCATAACACGGATGAATCTGGAAGGCATTATGCTCAATGAAACTAGTTGGCTGCAAAAGGACAAATAGTGTATGAGACCACTATTATGTGAACTCAAGAAAAAGTTTAAACACACAAGAAAACATTCTATGATGGTTACAAGGGTGAGAGGGGAAGAAGAGAGGAATTCACTAACCAGATAATACACAAGAATCATCTTAGATGAAGGGAAGGACAACACACAATACAGTAGAAGTCAGCACAACTGAAGTAAACCAAAAGCTAAGAAATTTCCTGAACAAAGCCAAACACTTCCAGGGTCAGAGTAGCAGGGGCTGGGGTCTGGGGACCATGGCTTCAGGGGACATCTAGGTCAATTGGCATAACAAAGTTTACTAAGAAAATGTTCTGCATCCCACTTTGGTGAGTGGCATCTGGAGTCTTAAAAGCTTGCGAGTGGCCACCTAATCCACTTCGAGCGAAGGAGAACGAAGAACACCAACACACAAGGAAAATATCAGCCCAAGAGACAAAAGGGCCACATAAACCAGAGACTCCATCACCTGAGACCAGAAGAACTACATGGTGCACGGCTACCACCTATGACCATCCTGACAGGGAACACAACAGAGAGTCCCTAACAGAGTGGGAAAAAAAGTGTGGAGCAGAACTCAAATTTACATAAAAACACCACACTTAATGGTCTGACTGAGACTGGAGGAACCCCTGAAGCCATGCCCCCTGGACACTCTACTAACCCAGTACCAAAACCATTCCCGAAGAGCACTCTTCAGACAAAGATTAGATTGGACTATAAAACATACAACAATATTCGTGAAAACTGTGCTTCTTAGTTCAAGCAGATACTTGAGACCAAATGGGCAGCTCCAATCTGGAGCCAGTATAAGAAGGCAGGAAGGGACAGGAGCTGGTTGGAGGGACACAGGAAACCCAGGATGGAGAGAGGGAGTTTGCTGTGACATTACTGGGATTGTAGCTAGTGTTATATCATAGCATGTGTATAAATTTTTTATGAGAAATTAACCAGAGCTGTAAACTTTCACCTAAAGCACAATAAAAAAAAAATTTTTCCAGAACACTATGTCAATACTCCAAGTCTAAGAAAACCCATTCTAGACACAGAGACAAAAACTCTATAGTTTGGCAGAGCCAAATGGCGGAATAGACAGACACTTCTGGCGAGCCCTCTTTACAACAAAGACCCGAAAAAACAAGTGAAACAAATATATTTGTAACAAGATGGGAGCCCTGAGCATCAAAGCAAAGTATAGGCAACGAACTGAGGGGCAGGGGGAGGAAGAGACCGTTCAGAAGTGGAGAGGAGTAACAGGACCTGAATCGTGGGGAGCCCTCAGCCACCATTCCTGGAGCGGCAGCAGCAGTGGGCTAGTACTAGAGTTCGGCTGCAGTTTCCTCAGGGAGAAGCAGCCAGCCACACAGCCTACTAACACATCTGGAACCGGAGAACAGCACTCTGGGCAAAAGCAAAGTACTTGCATATATTTTACCACACCCTCCCCCGCAACAACCAAGCAGGCTTTAGTGGCTGAATCCCTGGGTCTGAGATAGACCCTGATGAGCACCTAGAGCCATCCTCCCAGCCAAGGGGAAGGAAAAAATTCGTAATTAGGGGGAAAAGATAACTTGCTAGCTCCATTAAACGGGGAAGCTCAGGACAGAAGTGGCTCCTGTCCAGGCATAAACCGTCCGTGGACCTTGAGCACGTTTCCCTTCTGCATGGACCTGTGTGGGTCTATATTGGGAGAATAGGCCCTTGTTGGCAAACTCCAACCATTTCAGCTGTGTGGAAGAGAGGTGGGTGTTTCACGTTTGATGTTGCTTTACCTATTAGACAAGGTCCTCACCTACCCACATCAGGGACCTAGGGACTGGTACCTCCACTCAGCTCACCCAGCCACCAGCAAAAGGGGTCCAAAGGTAACCGGTACCTGCCAGTCCTTACAACCAAAAACATTGGGTGCCCATGGTCCCTATGCAGAACCGACCCACCTGCACACTCTAGGCAACAGAGACGCGTTTTCCTCATAGACACTTGGGGGTCAGTTCTCAGCCCCCTGCCTTGTTCAGAGCGTGACCTCCTGCTGCAGTCAGATACCAGTATATACACCAATGACCCCTGCCCCTCTAAGACTGTATGACACAGCCTGTACCACACACTTGATGATCAGATACCTGGAAACCTGAGCTGAATTCATACAACAAAACTGAATGGACTCCTAGACTGACATACCTGATAACAACTCTATCCAGCTGGGGGCAGGACACCAGAGCTCCAAAGGTGAAAATAATCAAGCTAGCTCACTCCAGCAATCCATAGGGGTATACCAAAACAAAACAAAGCAAGCAGCTATGACACAGTAAGCAAGCATAAACTAATACAATAACTTATAGACGGCTCAGAGACAACAGTCAATATCAAGTCACGTAAAGAAACAGACCATGACCACCTCAACAATCTCTCAAAACAAAGAATCCAGGGATCTTCTAGATGAAAGTGCATTCCTGGAATTACCAGATGCAGAATACAAAAGTTTAATATACAGAACCCTTCAAGACATCAGGAAGGAAATGAGGCAATACGCAGAACAAGCCAAGGAACACATAGATAAAGCAACTGAAAAAATTAGAAAGATTATTCAGAAACATAATGAAAAGTTTAAAAAGCTGGAAATATCCATAGACAGACAGCAATCAGGAATTCAGAAAATTAACTATAAAATTACAGAATTAGATAACTCAATAGAAAGTCAGAGGAGCAGAATTGAGCAAGTAGAAGCTAGAATTTCAGAACTTGAATATAAACCACTTGGGACTAATATATTTGAAGAAAAAAATAGATAAAAGAATTTTAAAAAATGAAGAAATCTTAAGAATCATGTGGGACTCTATCAAGGGAAACAACCGAGGAGTGATTGGCATGCCATAACAGGGATGGATAACAGAAAATACAGAGAAAATTGTTGAAGATTTGTTGGCAGAAAACTTCCCTGTTATTGTGAAAGATGAGAAGATATCTATCCAAGATGCTCATCAAACACCACATGCGGTAGATGTTAAAAGAAAGTCACCAAGACATATTATAATCAAACTTACCAAAACCAAAGATAAAGAGACGGTTATAAGAGCAGCGAGGGATAAACGAAAAGGCACCTACAAAAGACAGACAATAAGAATAAGCTCAGACTACTCGGCAGAAACCATGCAGGCAAGAAGGCAATGGGATAACATATTTAAAAAATTGAAGGAAAAAAATTGCCTGCCAAGAATCATATATCCAGCAAAACTGCCTGTTAAGTATGAAGGTGATATTAAGACATTTCCAGATAAACACAAGTTGAGGGAATTTGTAAAAACCATACCAAAACTACAAGAAATATGAAGGGAGTTCTTTGGTTAGAAAATCAATAATATCAGGTATCAACCCAAAACTAGAACATTGGGCACAGCAAACAGAAGTCAACCCAGGCAGGGAAATCCAAAAAAACAAAGCAAGATTATAAAAAAAAAAAAAAAAAAAAGCCCCAAACAGGGTAACAGTAATGTTATTACATAAAAGAAGACAACATTAAAATAATAAAGAGGGACTAAGAAATGTAATCATACAGCTTCTATATGGAGAGGAAGATACAGTGATACAAAGAAATAAAAGTTAGGTTTAAATTTAGAAAAATAGGGGTAAATAATAAGGTAACCACAAAGGAGACAAACAATCCTACTCATCAAAATCAAATACAAGGGAAAAATACAGACTCAGCAGAAACAAAATCAACAACAAATATGAAGAAAGTACAATATATAAAGAAAATCTACTCAGCACATAAAATCAAGTTAGAAAAAGAGACTGCCAAAACACAAAAAAAGACACCAAAATGATAGCACTAAATTCATGCCTATCCATAATTACCCTGAATATAAATGGACTAAATGCACCAAAACAGAGAGAGAGAGTAGTAGAATGGATTGAAAAACAAGATCTGTCTATATGCTGCCTACAAGAGATACACCTTAGACTTAGAGACACAAACAAACTAAAACTCAAAGGATGGAGAAAAATATATCAAGCAAAAAAGAGCGGGAGTGGCAATAATAATTTCTGATAAAATAGACTTTAAATTTAAATCCATCATAAAGCATAAGGAAGGGACAATGTATCCAGAGGATATAACCATACTAAATATTTATGCACTCAATGACTGATCTGCAAATACACAAAATAAACTTTATCAGTATTGAAAAGTGAGATAGACAGCTCAACAGTAACAGTAGAAGACTTCAATACACTACTTTTGGTGAAGGACAGGACATCCAGAAAAAGCTCAATGAAGACACGAAAGATCTAAATGCCACAATCAACCAACTTGACCTAACAGACATGTACAGAACACTCCACACAACAGCAGTCAAGTATACTTTCTTTTCTAGTACACATGGAACATTCTCTAGAATAGACCACATATTAGGTCATTAAGCAAGCCATAGCGGAATCTAAAACACTGAAATACCACAAAGCATCTTCTCTGACAATAACAGAAAAAACAGAGAAAAGAAATCAAACACTTGGAAACTAAACAATACCCTGCTCAAAAACTACTGGGTTATAAACAAAAAAAAAAAAATAGATGACATAAAAGATGGAATAAAGAAATTCAAAGAATCCAATGGGAATGAAAACACTTCCTATCAGAACCTTTGGGACACAGCCAAAGCAGTGTTCAGAAGTCAATTTGTATCGATAAACCCACACACAGAAAAACAAGACAGGGCAAAAATCAAAGAATTATCCCTACAACTGGAACAAATAGACAGCAACAAAAGAAACTCTCAGGCATCAGAAGAAAACAAATAATAAAAATTAGAACTGAACTGAATGAAATAGAAAACAGAAAAACAGTTGAAAGAATTAACAAGACCAAAAGCTGGTTTTTTGAAAAAATCAACAAAATTGATAAACCATTGGCCAAACTGACAAAAGAAAAACAGGAGAGGAAGCAAATAACCTGAATAAGAAATGAGATGGGCGATATTACAACACACCCAACTGAAATTAAGAGAATCATATCAGATTACTATGAAAAACGATACTGAAATTTGAAAACCTAGAAGAAATGGATGAATTCCTAGGAACACACTACCCACCTAAACTAACACAAACAGAGGTAGAACAACTGAATAGACACATAACAAAAGAAGAGATTGGAAAGGTAATCAAAAACTCCCAACAAAAACAACCTCTGGTCCGGATGGCTTCACTGCAGAGTTCTACCAAACTTTCAGAGAAGAGTTAACATTACTACTATGAAACGTATTTCAGAGCATAGAAAAGGACAGAACACTACCAAATTCATTCTATGAAGCCACCATATCCCTGATACCAAAACCAGGTAAAGACACCACAAGAAAAGAAAACTTTAGACCTATATCCCTCAGGAACGTAGATTCAAAAATCTTCAACAAAACTCTAGCCAATAGAATTCGACAACATATCAAAAACATAATTCACCATGACCAAGTGGGATTCATACCTATGCAGGGATGGTTCAACATTAGAAAAACAATTAATGTAACCCATCACATAAATAAAACAAAAGACAAAAACCACATGATTTTATCAATTGATACAAAAGAGGCATTTGACAAAGTTCAACACTCATTCATGATAAAAACTCTCAGCAAAATAGGAATTGAAGGAAAATTCCTCCACAAAATAAAGGGCATTTACACAAAGCCAACAGCCAACATCACCCTAAATGGAGAGAGCCTGAAAACATTCCCACTGAGATCGGGAATCAGGCAAGGATGCCCTTTATCAACACTCTTATTCAACATTGTGCTGGAAGTCCTAGCCACAGCAATTAGGCTAGATAAAGAAATAAACGGCATCCAGATTGGCATGGAATAAGTCAAAGTATCTCTATTTGCACATGACATGATCTTATAAACAGAAAACCATAAAGAACCCTGCAGAAAACTACTGAAAATAATAGAAGAGTTCAGCAGAGTATCGGGATACAATATAAACATACAAAAATCAGTTGGATTCCTCTAAAACCTAAATCCCACTGCCGTCGAGTCGATTCAGACTCATAGCAACCCTATAGAACAGAGCAGAACTGTCCCATAGAGTTTCCAGGAGCACCTGGTGGAATTGAACCGCCAACCTCTTGGTTAGCAGCCATAGTACCTAACCACTACGCCACCAGGGTTTCCTGGATTCCTCTACGCCAACAAAAAGAACATCGAAGAAGAAATCACTAAATCAATGTCATTTATAATAGCCCCCAAGAAGATAAAATACTTACAAATAAATCTTACCAGAGATGTAGAAGACTTATACAAAGAAAAGTAAAAAATGCTTCTGCAAAGAACCAAAAGAGACTTACATAAGTGGAAGAACATACCTTTCTCGTGGATAAGAAGACTTAACATTATAAAAATGTCTATTCTACCAAAAGCGACCTATACATTTAATGCAATTCCGATCCAAATTCCAACGACAGTCTTTAATGAGATGGAGAAACAAATCATCAAATTCATATGGAGGGGGCGGGGACAAGAGGGCTGACTAGGTAGACGCTACCTCGGATACCTCTTGCAACAAAGACTTGGAAAAACAAGTGAATCGATCACATACATGACAATCTACGAACCCTGACCATTAAAAACAGATCTAAAGAGTTGACCTGAGTGACAGAGACTGAGAATGAACAACCACGGGGAAGCAGCGACTGTTTTCGGAGTCTGGAGCCAGCGTCCCAGTCAGGAAACCTTGGCGCCGGGCTTTGGGCAGGGCGCAGGGGAGCTGAGCACAGCATCCTGAGACAGCACAAACAGGAGGCACAGCCCTAGCCCCCTGAACTGACCTCAGGGGAAGCCCAGCCAGTGCACGCAGGCAGCACAGCGACACAGCTGACAGAAGGAGAAGTCACCGGGAGGCAGCGACTGGTTTTGGAGCCAGGAATGTGGCATCCCAGCCGGGGAACCTTGGCGCTGGGCTTTGGACTGGGAGCGGAGGAACTAACCGCGGCTTCTGAGACAGCGCAAGCTCGGGACGTGGGCCTGACCATCGGGGGCAATCTCTAACAAGCCAGTGCACACAGTCGACGCGCCCCTAGGGAACCTCAGATAACAGAGTCATCCCAAGCCAGATAAGTAACTTTGTACATATTCTGGGGTGCTACTCTTTCCTATTTATCTGAACCCTGCCCTCCCCTTCCCAGGCGGCTTCATCAACATTGGAATTTCCTGAGCCAGAGAGTGAACCGCACTGTGGTTTTTCTTTCTTTCATTTTTTTTTTTTTGGTCTTTTCCTAACCCATTCTCCTGGCCTGCGAGAACTAGCTAAAAAAACCCAAGGACCAAAACTCCTTCGCTAATTGAACTAAAAACACAGGACCACCTCCAGCCAAGCATATGTGATCCACAGTCTTGGGCTTTCACCCCCACAGGGAAAAACGTGGCTATTATAATGCAAAGGCATTTCTGATAGGGATCTGACTGTAATTCTTTTAGCGGATTTACTGCAAAGACAAGTTTCCCAGGTCTAATATCTCTGCATATTCAACAGAGCCCTCAATGACCCACAACAGGGAACTGAGGGCTGAAACTCCCCCCAGACCACCTAGCCTCCTGCCTTACGGGGTCTAAGGAAGGTGACACCTACCAATCTCTAGAGGTACTTGTACTGGGGGCCTAAGGTACAGCTGCAGAGCCCACCCACCAAGGTGCTTTAGGAATAGAGACGCACCTACCTCACTGACACTTGGGGGAAGCCTGGCAGCATCCTGCCCGCCCCTGGAAAGTGACCCCCTGCTGCTCCTAGAATCTGGTGCACACAACTATCAACACTACTTCTCGAGGTGGATACGTGACAGTCTGCATCACACACTTGATGACCCAAAATCAGATTCTACTCAAGAATAGAGAATGGACTCTTAGGCTTATATATCTGGTAACAGCCTAAACCATCTGGTAATAGGACATAAGTGAGTCAAGGGCTACAACAATCAAGACAGCACAATCTAGTAGCCCATCTACGTATATTGAAAGAAAACAAAACAAGATAAGACTCAGTGAGCAAATATAGAATAAATCACTACAATATCTTAGTGATGGCTCGGAGACAGCAGTCGATAACAAACCACATAAAAAAGCAGACGATGACTGCTTCTACAACTCCCCAAACTAAAGAATCAAAATCTTTCCCAAATGAAGATACAATCCTGGAATTGCCAGATACAGAATATAAAAAACTAATTTACAGAATGCTTCAAGACATCAGGAATGACCTCAGAAATGAAATAAGGCAATCTACAGAAAAAGCCAAGGAACACACTGATAAAGCAGTTGAAGGACTCAAAAAGATAATTCAAGAACACAGTGGAAAAATTAATAAGCTGCAAGAATCCATAGAGAGACAGCATTCAGAAATCCAAAAGATTAACAATAAAATTACAGAATTAGACAACGCAACAGGAAGTCAGAGGAGCAGACTCGAGCAATTAGAACGCGGAGTGGGAAATCTGGAGGACCAGGGAATTAACACCTATATAGCTGAAAAACAATCAGATAAAAGAATTAAAATGAATGAAGACACCCTAAGAATCATGTGGGACTCTATCAAGAAGAATAACTTGGTGTGATTGGAGTCCCAGAACAGGGAGGGATAACAGAAAACACAGAGAGAATACTTGAAGATCTGTTGGCAGAAAACTTCCCTGACATCATGAAAGATGAAAGGATATCTCTCCAAGATGTTCATCGAACCCCATTTAAGATTGATCCAAAAAGAAAATCACCAACACATATTATCATCAATTTGCCAAAACCAAAGATAAAGGGAAAATTTTAAAAGCAGCCAGGGATAAAAGAAAGGTCTCCTACAATGGAGAATCAATAAAAATAAATTCAGACCACACAGCAGAAACCATTCCAGCAAGAAGGCAATGGGATGACATATACAGAGCATGGAAGGAGAAAAAATGCCAGCCAAGGATCATATATCCAGCAAAACTCTCTCTGAAATGTGAAGGCGAAATTAAGATATTTACAGATAAACACAAGCTTACAGAATTTGCAAAAACCAAACCAAAGCTACAAGAAATATTAAAGGAAATAGTTTGGCCAGAAAACCAATAATATCACATATCAGCACAACACAAGGTCACAGAACAGTGCATCCTGATATCAACTCAAATAGGGAAATCACAAAAACAAATTAAGATTAATTTAAAAAAGAAAACACTCAAAACAGGGAATCATTGAAGTCAATATGTAAAAGATCAAAATAATCAAAAAGAAGGACTAAATACAGGTGGCATAGAACTGCCATATGGAGAGGGATAAAAGGTGATATACGACAATACAAGTTAGGTTCTTACTTAGAAAAATAGGGGTAAATATTAAGGTAACCACAAAGAGGTATAACAACTCCATAACTCAAAATAAACACCGAGAAAAACATAACGACTCAGCAAACACAAAGTCAAACACTAGGAAAATGAGGAACACACAATTTACAAAGAAAAACGTCTCAGCACAAAAAAGTGGAAAAATGAAATTGTCGACAACACACAAAAAGGCATCAAAATGACAACACTAAACACATCCTTATCTATAATTACGCTGAATGTAAATGGACTAAACGCACCAATAAAGAGACAGAGAGTCTCAGACTGGATAAAGAAACACGACCCGTCTGTATGCTGCCTACAAGAGACACACCTTAGACTTAGAGACACAAACAAACTAAAACTCAAAGGTTGGAAAAAAATATATCACGCAAACAATAAGCAAAAAAGAGCAGGAGTAACAATATTAATTTCTGACAAAATACACTTTAAACTTAAATCCACCACATAGGATAAAGAAGGATACTACATAACGATAAAAGGGACAGTTGACCAGGAAGATATAACCATATTAAATATTTATGCACCCAATGACAGGGCTCCAAAATCCATAAAACAAATTTTAACAGAACTGAAAAGTAACATAGACACCTCCACAATTATAATAGGACACTTCAACACACCACTTTCAGAGGACAGGACATCCAGTAAGAAGCTCAACAGACACGGAAGACCTAATTACAACAATCAACCAACTTGACCTCACTGACTTATACAGAACTCTCCACCCAACTGCTCCAAAGTATACATTTTTTTCTAGCGCACATGGAACATTCTCTACAATAGACCATATATTAGGTCATAAAACAAACCTTTCCAGAATCCAAAACATCGAAATATTACAAAGCATCTTCTCAGACCACAAGGCCATAAAAGTGGAAATGAATAACAGAAAAATTAGGGAAAAGAAATCAAATACTTGGAAACTGAACAATACCCTGCTCAAAAAAGACTGGGTTATAGAAGACATTAAGGAGGGAATAAAGAAATTCATACAATGCAACGAGAATGAAAATCCTTCCTATCAAAACCTCTGGGACACAGCAAAAGCAGTGCTCAGAGGTCAATTTATATCAATAAATGCACACATACAAAAAGAAGAAAGAGCCAAAATCAGAGAACTGTCCCTACAACTTGAACAAATAGAAAGTGTGCAACAAAAGAATCCATTAAGCACCAGAAGAAAACAAATAATCAAAATTAGAGCTCAACTAAATGAATTAGAGAACAGAAAAACAATTGAAAGAATTAACAAAGCCAAAAGCTGCGTCTTCGAAAAAATTAACAAAATTGATAAACCATTGTCCAGACTGACTAAAGAAATACAGGAAAGGAAACAAATGACCCAAATAAGAAACAAGATGGGCCACATCACTACAAACCCAACTGAAATTAAAAGAATCATATCAGATTATTACGAAAAATTGTACTCTAACAAATTTGAAAACCTAGAAGAAATGGATGAATTCCTGGAAGAACGCTACCTACCTACACTAACACAATAAGAAGTAGAACAACTAAATAGACCCATAACAAAAAAAGAGATTGAAATGGTAATCAAAAAACTCCCAACAAAAAAAAGCCCTGGCCCGGATGGCTTTACTGCAGAGTTCTACCAAACTTTCAGAGAAGAGTTAACACCACTACTACTAAAGGTATTTCAAAGCACAGAAAATGACGGAATACTGCCTAACTCATTCTATGAAGCCACCATATCCCGAATACCAAAACCAGGTAAAGACATCACAAAAAAAGAAAATTACAGACCTATATCCCTCATGAACATAGATGCAAAAATCCTCAACAAAATTCTAGCCAATAGAATTCAACAACATATCAAAAAAATAATCCACCACGACCAAGTGGGATTTATACCAGGAATGCAAGGCTGGTTTAATATTAGAAAAACCATTAATGTAATCCAACATACACATAAAACAAATGACAAAAACCACATGATCTTATCAATTGATGCAGAAAAGGCATTTGACAAAGTCCAACACCCATTTATTATAAAAACTCTCACCAAAATAGGAATTGAAGGAAAATTCCTCAACATAATCAAGGGCATCTATACCAACAGCCAAAATCACTCTAAATGGAGACAGCCTGAAAGCATTTCCCTTGAGAACGGGAACCAGACAGGGATGACCTTTATCACCGCTCTTATTCAACATTGTGCTAGAGATCCTCGCGAGAGCAATTAGGCTAGACAAAGAAATAAAGGGCATCCGGATTGGCAAGGAGGTAGTATCTCTATTTGCAGATGACATGATCTTATACACAGAAAACCCTAAGGAATCCTCCAGAAAACTACTGAAACTAATAGAAGACTTAGGCAGAGTCTCAGGTTATAAGATAAACATACAAAAATCACTTGGATTCCTCTACATCAACAAAAAGAACATCGAAGAGGAAATCACCAAATCAATACCATTCATAGTAGCCCCAAGAACATAAAATACTTAGGAATAAATCTTACCAAAGATCTAAAAGACCTATATAAAGAAAACTACAAAGTACTACTACAAGAAACTAAACAGGACCTACTTAAGTGGAAAAACATACCTTGCTCATGGATAGGAAGACTTAACATAGTAAAAATGTCTATTCTACCAATGCACTTCCAACCCACATTCCAGTGACATTTTTTAATGTGATGGAGAAACAAATCACCAACTTCATATGGAAGGAAAAGAAGCCTCGGATAAGCAAAGCATTACCGAAAAAGAAGAAGAAAGTGGGAGGCCTCACTCTACCTGATTTGAGAACAAATTATACAGCCACAGTAGTCAAAACAGCCTGGCACGGGTACAACAACAGGCACATAGACCAACGGAACAGAATTGAGAACCCAGATATAAATCCATCCACATATGAGCAGCTGATATTTGACAAAGGCCCACTGGCAGTTAATTGGGGAAAAGATAGTCTTTTTAACAAATGGTACTGGCATAACTGGATACCCATTTGCAAAAAAATGAAACAGGACGCATACCTCACACCATACACAAAAACTAACTCCAAGTAGATCAAAGACCTAAACATAAAGACTAAAACGATAAAGATCATGGAAGAAAAAATAGGGACAATGTTAGGAGCCCTAAGACGAGGCATAAACAGAATACAAAACATTACCAAAAATGACGAAGAGAAACCAGATAACTGAGAGCTCCTAAAAATCAAACACCTATGCTCATCTAGAGACTTCACCAAAACAGAAAAAAGACCACCTACAGACTGGGAAAGAATTTTCAGCTATGACATCTCCAACCAGCACCTGATCTCTAAAATCTATATGATTCTGTCACAACTCAAACACAAAAAGACAAACAACCCAATCAAGAAGTGGGCAAAGGATATGAACACACACTTCACTAGAGAAGATATTCAGGCAGCTAACAGAGAGATGAGAAAATGCTCTCGATCATTAGCCATTAGAGAAATGCAAATTAAAACTACGATGAGATTCCATCTCACACCAACAAGGCTGGCATTAATCCACAAAACACAAAATAATAAATGTTGGAGAGGCTGCGGAGAGATTGGAACTCATACACTGCTGGTGAGAATGTAAAATGGTACAACCACTTTGGAAATCTATCTGGCGTTTTCTTAAAAAGTTAGAAATAGAACTACCATTCAACCCAGAAATCCCACTCCTCGGAATATACCCTAGACAAATAAGAGCCTTCACACGAACAGATATATGCACACTCATGTTTAGTGCAGCTCTGTTTACAATAGCAAAAAGCTGGAAGCAACCAAGGTGTCCATCAACGGATGAATGGTTAAATAAATTGTGGTATATTCACACAGTGGAATACTACGCATCCATAAAGAACAGTGAGGAATCTGTGAAACATTTCATAACATGGAGGAACCTGGAAGGCATTATGCTGAGTGAAATTAGTCGGAGGCAAAAGGACAAATATTGTATAAGACCACTATTATAAGATCTTGAGAAACAGTATAAACTGAGAGGAACACATACTTTTGTGGATACGGGGTGGGGGGGGAGTGTGGGAGAAGGTTATTTACTGATTAGTTAGTAGATAAGAACTACTTTAGATGAAGGGAAGGACAATACTCAATACACGGAAGGTCAGCTCAAATGGACTGGACCAAAAGCAAAGAAGTTTGCAGGATAAACTGAATGCTTCAAAGGTCAGTGGAGCAATGGCAGGGGTTTGGGGACTATGGCTTAAGGGGACTTCTAAGTCAATTGGCAAAATAATTCTATTATGAAAACATTCTGACATGGAGGAACCTGGAAGGCATTATGCTGAGCGAAATTAGTCAGAGGCAAAAGGACAAATATTGTATAAGACCACTATTATAAGATCTTGAGAAACAGTAAAAACTGAGAAGAACACATACTTTTGTGGTTACGAAGGGGGGAAGGAGGGAGGGAGGGAGACGGTTTTTTATTGATTAATCAGTAGAAAAGAACTGCTTTGGGTGAAGGGAAAGACAACACTCAATACATGGAAGGGCAGCTCAATTGGACTGGACCAAAAGCAAAGAAGTTTCCGGGTTAAAATGAATGCTTCGAAGGTCAGCGGAGCAGGGGCGGGGGTTTGGGGAACATGATTTGAGGGGACTTCTAAGTCAATTGGCAAAATAATTCTATTATGAAAACATTCTGCATCCCACTTTGAAATGTGGCGTCTGGGGTCTTAAATGCTAACAAGCGGCCATCTAAGATGCATCAATTGGTCTCAACCCACCTGGAGCAAAGGAAAATGAAGAACATCAAGGTCACACGACAACTAAGAGCCCAAGAGACAGAAAGGGCCACATGAACCAGAGACTTACATCATCCTGAGACCAGAAGAACTAGTTGGTGCCCAGCCACAATCGATGACTGCCCTGACAGGGAGCACAACAGAGAACTCCTGAGGGAACAGGAGATCAGTGGGATGCAGACGCCAAATTCTCATAAAAAGACCATACTTAATGTTCTGACTGAGACTAGAGGAATCCCGGCGGCCACGCTCCCCAGACCTTCTGTTGGCACAGGACGGGAACCATCCCCGATGACAACTCATCAGACATGAAAGGGACTGGTCAGCGGGTGGGAGAGAGATGCTGATGAAGAGTGAGCTAATTATATCAGGTGGTCACTTGAGAGTGTGTTGGCAACTCTTGTCTGGAGGGGGGATGGGAGGATAGAGAGAGAGGGAAGCTGGCAAAATTGTCACGAAAGGAGAGACTGAAAGGGCTGACTCAATAGGAGGAGACGAAGTGGGAGTACGGAGAAAGATGTATGTAAACTTATATGTGACAGACTGATTGGATTTGTAAATGTTCACTTGAAGCTTAATAAAAGTTAATAATAAAAAGAAAACATTCTGCATCCCACTTTGAAATGTGGCGTCTGGGGTCTTAAGTGCTAACAAGCGGCCATCTAAGATGCATCAATTCGTCTCAACCCACCTGGATCAAAGGAGAATGAAGAACACCAAGGTCACACAATAACTATGAGCCCAAGAGACAGAAAGAGCCACATGAACCAGAGACTTACATCATCCTGAGACCAGAAGAACTAGATGGTGCTCAGCCACAACTGATGACTGCCCTGACAGGGAGCACAACAGAGAACCCCTGAGGGAGCAGGAGATCAGTGGGATGCAGACCCCAAATTCTCATAAAAAGACCAGACTTAATGGTCTGACTGAGACTAGAGGAATCCCGGCGGTCATGGACCCCAAACCTTCTGTTGGCCCAGGATAGGAACCATTCCCAAAGACAACTCATCAGACATGGAAGGGACTGGACAATGGGTAAGAGAGAGATGCTAATGAAGAGTGAGCTACTTGTATCAGGTGGACACTTGAGACTGTGTTGGCATCTCCTGTCTGGAGGGGAGATAGGAGGGTAGAGAGGGTTAGAAACAGCAAAATTGTCACGAAAGGAGAGGCTGGAAGGGCTGACTCATTAGGAGGAGAGTAAGTGGGAGTATGGAGTAAGGTGTATATTAGCTTATTTGTGACAGACTGACTTGATTTGTAAATGTTCACTTAAAGCTCAATAAAAATTACTTAAAAAAAAAATTCATATGGAAGGGAAAGAGGCCCCACATAAATAAGGCATTACTGAAAAAGAACAAAGTAGGAGGCCTTACTTTACCTGATTTTAGAACCTATTATACCAGCACAGTAGCCAAAACAGCCTGGTACTGGTA
Organism: Loxodonta africana; assembly: GCF_030014295.1. NCBI lineage: Eukaryota > Metazoa > Chordata > Mammalia > Proboscidea > Elephantidae > Loxodonta > Loxodonta africana. Next base: position 52,524,308 of record NC_087353.1, read on the forward strand.
CAACAATAGATACATGGCCAAATGGAACAGAATTGAGAAGCCAGCCATAAATCCATCCACATATGAGCAGCTGATATTTGACAAAGGCCCCAAAACAGTTAAATGGGGAATAGTCAGTCTTTTTAACAAATGGTGCTGGCATAACTGGATATGCATCTGCAAAAAAATGAAACAAGACCCATACCTCACTCCATGCACAAAAACAAGCTCAAAATGGATCAAAGACCTAAATATAAAATCTAAAATGATAAAGATCATGGAAGAAAAAATAGGGGCAATGTTAGGCGCCCTAATACATGGCATAAACAGTATACAAAACATTATAAAGAATGTAGAAGAAAAACTAGAAAACTGGGAGCTCCTAAAAATCAGATGCCTATGCTCATCCAAAGACGTCACCAAAAGAGTAAAAAGACTACCTACAGACTTGGAGAAACTTTTTAGCTATGACATTTCTGATCAAGGTCTCATCTCTAAAATCTACATGATACTGCAAAAACTCAGCCAAAAAAAGACAAATAACCCAATTAAAAAATGGGCAAAAGATATGAATAGACACTTCACTAAAGAAGACATTCAGGTAGCTAACAGATATATGAGGAAACGCTCACGAGTATTATCCATTAGAGAAATGCAGATCAAAACTACAATGAGATTTCGTCTCACTCCAACGAGGCTGGCATTAATCCAAAAAACACAAAATAATAAATGTTGGAGAGGCTGTGGAGAGATTGGAACACTTATACACTGCTGGTGGGAATATCAAATGGTACAATTACTTTGGAAATCAATTTGACACTTCCTTAAAAAGCTAGAAATAGAACTACCATACGACCCAGCAATCCCACTCCTTGGAATATATCCTAAATAAGAGCCTTTACACGAACAGATATATGCACTCCCACGTTTATTGTAGCACTGTTTACAATAGCAAAAAGATGGAAGCAACCAAGGTGCCCATCAATGGTTGAATGGATAAATAAATTGTGGTATATTCACACAATGGAATACTATGCATCAATAAAGAACAGTGAGGAATCTGTGAAACATTTCATAACATGGAAGAACCTAGAAGGCATTATGCTGAGTGAAATTAGTCAGTTGCAAAAGGACAAATAATTGTACAAGACAACTATTATAAGAACTTGAGAAATAGTTTAAACTGAGAAGGAAACATTCTTTTCTGGTTATAAGGGGGGAGGGAGGGAGGGTTGGAGATGGGCATTCACTAAATAGTAGATAAGAACTACTTTAGGTGAAAGGAAAGACAGCACACAATACAGGGGAGGTCAGCACAATTGGACTAAACCAAAAGCAAAGAAGTTTCCTGAATAAACTGAATGCTTTGAAGGCCAGCGTAGGAGGGGCAGGGGTCTAGGGGACCATGGTTTCAGGGGATATCTAAGTCAATTGGCATAATAAAATCTATTAAGGAAACATTCTGCATCCCACTTTGAAGAGTGGCGTCTGGGGTCTTAAACGCTAGCAAGCAGCCATCTAAGATGCATCAATTGATCTCAGCCCACCTGGATCAAAGGAGAATGAAGAACACCAAGGACACAAAGTGATTATGAGCCCAAGAGACAGAAAGGGCCAGAGGAACCAGAGACTACATCATCCTGAAACCAGAAGAACTAGATGGTGCCCGGCTACAACCGATGACTGCCCTGACAGGGAACACAATGAAGAACCCCTGAGGGAGCAGGAGAGTAGTGGGATGCAGACCCCAAATTCTCATAAGACCAGACTTAATGGTCTGACTGAGACTGGAAGGACCCCAGTGGTCATGGCCCCCAGACCTTTTGCTAGCCCAGGACAAGAACCATTCCCAAAGCCAACTCTTCAGACAGGGATTGGACTGGAGAATGGGTTGGAGAGGGATGCTGGTGAGGAGTGAGCTTCTTGGATCAGGTGGACACTTGAGACTATGTTGGCATCTCCTGCCTGGAGGGGAGATGAGAGGATGGAGGGGGTCAGAAGCTGGCGAAATGGACACGAAAAGAGAGAGTGGAGGGAGAGAACGGGCTGTCTCATTAGGGGAGTGTAATTGGGAGTGTGTAGCAAGGTGTATATGGGTTTTTGTGTGAGAGACTGACTTGATTTGTAAACTTTCAGTTAAAGCATAATAAAAATTATTAAAAAAAAAATAGTTTTTTCCACTGTTTATATCCAACCTTGCTGCAAAAGAGATATAAGGTAACCTGAAAGGATAGGTAATGCAAGAAAACCAGGGGAAGGAGAGTGTGTGTTTGTGTCTGAAGAGTAAAACTGGGAGAAAGGGAGAAGCAAATATATCTCAAAGGTAAAGAAATTACCGGATTTAATTGAATCTCAAGCAGCCAACAATACAAAATATCAGCTCTAAAAGAGATGCTGGAGTTTCAGTGACTTCATCTCTACCTGTGTATGAACAATCACCTACGAATATTTCAAAAATTACAAATGCCTGAGTCCTGCCCTCAGAGATTCTAATACCATGGCTCTGGGTTGAGGTCCTGGCATGAGGGGTTTTGAAAAGCTTCTGGTCTGATGACCTGCCGCTAGGTAAGTTTACTCTCAGCCAGTGACTCAAAACTCTGGCTGATTAGAATCATCAGAAAGCTTTTCAAAAATCCTGAAGGGATCCAACCCAGACCTCAAGTCAGGCTTAAAAATCACATTTTCTAAAATTGGACCTGGGCATCAGGAAAAGCTACCCCAGTGATAATGTTTCTAAATCATCTTTGATTCCAAAGACCTTCCCTGTTTATCATCTTGTTTTCTATCTTAAATTTGAAAAATAAATACAAATTATCACAAAAACTGATTCTTTGCCAATCAATTCTATTGAAGAAAAGAAAAATTCTCTGTGTATCAAAAGTAGTGTTAGCATTTTACCTGAACTGTACAAACAATACAACTAACATAAAATAAGAATGAAATTAACTATTGAAATGTATTCTTCCTTTCCTCTGAAACACTGATTCCAAAGTTTTTCAAAGGTTAAACCACCTTCAGTTATAAATAAATAAAACGTAATGGTTTACAAAATGGTTTAAATTCTTAATATTTTTATTCAATAAAAAGGAAAATATCTGCACTACATAAAAGTAGAAAATACTTAAATTCCCACTACAAGGACGTTGAAAGGGGTGTTTTTTTGTCTTATTCCACCTCACGTCACCGCCACACCTCAATAAAAATTACTTCAGTGTATGATAAATAAATCAGTTACCACTCTTTTATCCACTTTCCAACTTTCAAAAACATACTATTTTCTCTTTGATATTCTTCTTTGTGTGTTTATAACATTGTTATTGCTTTATTCAAATTTTCATGAAATGTATGAAGGAAGAGAGATAAGCATTAATGTTTGGTTTTCCACCTTGAACTAGATAGAAGTCCTTTACTTTCTTCAAACCCTCTTTTCTCTTGTCTCCCATTGTACTTTTGGTTTCCCTTTGGCATTCTCAGGCTCCTCCTCTTCCTTTATCTGTTTCTTAAATGTTGGTTTTCCTTACCATCATGTCTTAGGCTTTATTGCATTGTTCCTGTTCATGATCTCTTTGGGTGAGTTATCTATTTCCATGGGTCCATCTCTATGCTATTAAAAGCCCAGAACTCTTCCTTGTGATCTAGATTTCCATATGCAATTGGCTATTAGATGTCTTCACCTGGATGATTTGCAGGGACTTCACGCCCCTCATGTTTAAAACAAAACATAGTTTCTTCCCTCCTTTGTTCCCTATCTCCATGAATGGTACCATCACCAATGATTTTCTCAAGTCATTCTTGACTTCATACCTTCCTTCCCTACCCCAAATGTGGTCTATTTGCTACTTCAAATGTGGTCGGTGGACCAGCAGCATCAGCATTACCCAAGAGCATGTTACAAATGCAAGTTCTTGGACTCCGGCCAGACCTACTAAACCAGTATCTGAGGGAGTAAAAAAAAAAAAAAACCAAACTCATTGCAAAAAGTCAATTCTGACTCATAGCAACCCTATAGGACAGAGTAGAACTGTCCCATAGGATTTCCAGGGCTGTAATCCTTATGAAAGGATTTTTTATGAAAGGAGCCCTGGTGGCACAGTGGTTAAGCACTCGGCTGCTAACTGAAAGGTTCACATCCGAACCCACCAGCTGCTCTGCAGGAGAAAGATGTAGCAATCTGCTTCCATAAAGATTATAGCCTTGGAAACCCTATGGAGCAGTTCTACTCTGTCCTATAGGGTCGCTAGGAATCTGAATTAACTCAATGGCAACAGGTTTGGTTTGGTTTACGCATGTGGTTTTAATTCCATTTGGGAATGTGGTCATAATTCCATTTGTAATGCTTCTTCATTATGTTAATGAGGCAGTATTAATATAGGGTACGTCTTATATCAATCTTTTTTGAGATATAAAAGAGCAGATTAAGCACGCAAGCAAGCACAAAAGGAGCGGAAGATGATCACCAAAGAACCTAGGAAAAGAAGCTGAAAAGAGACAAGGACCTTCCCCCAAAGAGGATAGAGAAAGAGAGAGAGAGCCTTCCCCTAGAGCTGGCACCCAGAATTCAGACTTCTAACATCCTAAACTGTGAGAAAATAATTTTTTGTTTGTTAAAGGCACCCACTTGCAGTATTTCTGTTATAGCAACACTAGATAACTAAGATATCCCCCAAATCCTCTAGATTGGGAATAAATATCTTGTTTAGTAGTCTTTGTGGCAGCCCTAGTGAACGAAGGCTACTGGAAAATGCTAAAAAAGAACGTACTATGACATTTCACTTTAGAATTACCAAGTTTAATCTAACAATTATTGTTTTACTATAAGCTATGAGAATACGTACCTCTTTGATATCTACTCCACTTGCCATTTTGTTAAACTATTCTGTTTCTGCAAATTGTACACTTGAGACCTCATTATTCTTTTGTTTCTCATAACTCAGAGTCATATTATTTATCCTTGAATTGAAATAAATAAAGAAGGGGTTCTCTTGTTTCAAACTGCAACCCAACTCCTCCTTCACGAATGCATGCTGAATTGATTCCACATTCCTCATTACACTCTGACAAATAACTCATCACACAGTCCAAAGCCATATAAGCACTTGGATCGGTGGGGCCTATAGTTAAGACCTATTTTGTTGGAGCAAACCTCATTTCCATGAAACAGCACCCAAACCACTGTTTCTTTCCCTTCTCTCTCCCGTCATTTCACTTACAACTGAGTCCCTCCCTTGTGAGCTTTATAATGACATCAGACATGGGTACAACATGAAGAGTCTAATTGCTGAATTGTTTTACAAAACTAGGAAGGCTTAGATGACTTTTCTTAAGAATTCAATCTACTACTTATTACTTACAGAACGTCCCTGATTTATAATGCATTTGAGTTACCATGAACTGCACTTACAAGTGTCCATTTTTTTATGATTTCTCTATTTTTATGTATGTATTTATTAAAATATATCTGTAAGTTTATATGTAATGTTTCCAACCCCCAAAGACAAATAAAGATAAGATTTATAAAGATACTGATAATAAAGGCAATAATAATGAAAGCTCAAACAAAAAATGAGGTATTTGACGTACATCAGAACAGACTTAGGATGGAGCTATCAGAATGGAACTCCGTTTTAAGTTGGGGACTACCTGTATGTGAAAAATCACTAGATTCCAAGTTTTTCCATTTCTAATTCTATAACAGCTGTTAAGAGAGGTGGCATTTGCCAGTATCCTTCATACATTCTGTATGAAATACCAGCTGGGATGTCCCTTAGTCGCAATCCAGTAAAACAAGTTTTAGAGCAGGAGTCACAATATTGATTGCATTTCTCGGGACCTTCACACAATAACTCAACCATTCAAGGTCTAAATTTTCCTATATGTAAAAGACAGACAGGTTTCCTTCAGGCCTAAAATTCTGTACACAATGGTAGTTTAAAAAAAAAAGAGAGAGAGAATGAAGAAAGGGTCAAGCTCCATATATCTTACCTACCCATTTTCAGCTGCACTAACAACATAGGGCTGTTTTGAGAAGTCCCTTGCTCTTGCCAAACATGTTACTGGAGCCGAATGACCAAAGAGAAGTTCTTTAGCTGAAATCTGGAAATGATAACAGTAAGCATTTAAACAACTATAAACTGTTTTTAGTTGAAGAATATACATATTACATTATATAGTATTTATAATTCTGACTAGGAAACCCTTTTATATTATGTTTTTGCAAATATATAATGGAAACTGATATATGGCATATCAAAATCCATGGAATAATAAACTTCTAGGTAAGGAATTGTGTTACACACATTTTTTTGTTTGTTTTTGGTTTTGTATCCAACGTAAAACATAGATAATTGCTAGACCTGTTTTACAACATCTAAGTTTTGAATACAAATAAGTCAGTGTTGATGCTTATTATGCACAAAAGGTCCCCCAAACGATAGGAGCATATTAATACACAAATTTCAGAATCCAAAAATGAGTTTACAAAATAAGACAAGAGAAAATATTACTTTTTGTAACCATTATAATACCTTATTTGGCTTTCTATTCCAGAAATTCCAAAATTAACTTTTTAACATTAAAGAAAAAAATTTTAACTAAGCTAAGATTTAAAATACCAATGTTTGTCTCCCATGTGTGAATTAAAAAAAAAAAAATTATACTGAAGGCTAATTCTTCCATTATCTCAGGTAGAAAGAAGTCTGCTCCTCATTATTTAGTAAAACAAGAATATAAAAACAAATACAAAACAGAAAACATAAAAGATCCCTTCAAATGGAGAAGGAATTGTCAATGTAGGACTAAATTCTAACTTAAATGCCAAAAAAAAATTTTGTGGATAATAAAAATCTATTTTCCAAGTGAAATAATATTCACTATTTTTATTTCTGAATTATACAAATATACATGTAGATAACCCAACCATATCAATGAGGACAAATTTTTCATGGTGTAATGTGTTGTCTAGATTCATATTATTTCTATCATAAACAGAAATATTTCTTTAAAAGATCTCTTGTCAGATAAATTTTTAGTGCTACAAAGAGGGTTTGTGTAGCTTATTAGAATCACTTATGACCCAATACTGACTCTGCCTTTTTCCCAGGAAATCCAAAGATTCCACCTCAGAAAACAGCATAAAATATTTTTCCCATTATAACCGTTGGAGTTCATACCCTTATGAATTCAACCCCTAAAATATAACAGTCCAAATTGAGCAATGAATCAGGGCATTCCTCCTCCAGAGGAAATCCACTGTAGACAAAATATCAGAGCGGAACTGTATTGTCTTTTACATGAAGGACTCATTCTGCTTTTAAGCTCCCACATACACTTGAACAAACCACAACATTTCACTATAATCTCCTCATTTTATCCCTGAACTCCCATGAATAATAATAATAATAATTCTACAGAGCCAACATGGCACTCTAGACAGACACTTGATGCCATCCCTCTGAAACAATGACCCAAAAAACTAAATAAAACAGATATAAACATCAATCCTGGAACCCTAAGCATCAAATGAAGGGATAAAGAACTAGATCAAACACCAAATGGAAGAAGAAACTGAAGGAAAACAGAGAACAAAGAGAGATGTGGACTAGAGGTCCCCTGCCAACTAACATAGCACAGTGTCGTCATCTTGGAACACAGCCAGCAACAACCCCAGACAGGGAGCATGAGATGGCAACAGTGACAGAAGACCTGGTAACCAGAGAAACACATTTGCCCACTCTTCATCCTTCTACCCTATATGACACCCCCACTCCTTCCTAATGGGCCATGCTACACCACTCAGCTAGAGAACTACCAGCTCATCATCACCCCAGGTGCACCCCACCCCTAGAATCAGGCTCCTGCCAAGCCATTTATGTCTTCCTTCCTCTTCTCATTTTTCTTTCTCCCTCCCACCTAGCCGTTATGCCACCTGCACCCCTTCCCAACAGGCCATGTCACGCCACTCTACTAGACAGCTTATCGGCCCACCATCACCCCAGGTCAGCCTCGCTCCCACCTGCTGGCCTCTACTGCACCAATTTTTCCCTTTCTTCCTATTCCCTCCCCCTCACAACTAGCCATGGACACCACCTCTACGCCTTTCCAAAGAGCCACACTGCAATGCCATGGGTAGAAAGCTATCAGTCCACCATCAGCCCAGGTTCCATCCACCCTCACCTGCTGGCTCCCACTGTGCAAGGTTTTTTTTTTCCTCTTTCTTCCTCCCACCTAGCCACATACACCACCTCCGCCACTTCCCGCCAGCCAGCAGGTCTGCCCCACCCCCACCCACTGGCTACCCAATTTTTTTCTTTCTGTCACCTTCTTCCCCCCACACAACGGAATACTATACAAAGATACAGAACAAAGATGAATCCGTGAAACATCTCATCACATGGATGAATCTGGAGGGCATTATGCTGAATGAAATAAGTCAATCATAAAAGTACAAATACTATGTGAGACCACTATTATAATAACTCAAGAAAAGGTTTAAACATAGAAAAAAACAATCTTGGTGGTTACTAGGGAAGAGAGTGATGGGGAGGGGAAATCATTAACTAGATAGTAGACAAGTTGTAACTTTGGTGAAGGGAAAGACAACATGCAATATAGGGGAAGTCAGCACACCTTGAACAAGGCAAAGTCACAGAAGCTTCCCAGACACTTCCAAACACCTTGAGGGACCGAGTTACCAGGGCTGAGGGCTAGAGATTGTGGTCTCAGGCAACATTTGGTCAACTGGCATAACACAGTGCATAAAGAAAATGTTTTCCATTCTACTTTGTGAGTAACATCTGGGGTCTTAAAAGCTTGCCAGTGAGCCATCTAAGATGCGTCTATTGGTTCCATCCCATCTAGAGCAAAGGAGAATGAAGGAAACCAAAGATACAAGGAAAATATTAATCCAAAGGACTAATGGACCACATGAACCACAGCCTCCACCAGCCTGAGTACAGAAGAACGAGATGGTGCCTGGCTACCACCATTGACTGCTCTGACAGGGATCACAATAAAGGGTCCTGGACAGAGCAGGAGAAAAAGGTAGAGCAAAATTCTAATTCACAAAGAGACCATACTTACTGGTCTGACAGAGACTGCGCAAACCCCAGAAACTGTGACCCCCAGACACCCTGCTAACTCAGAACTGAAGCCACTCCCAAAATCAGCCTTTCAGCCAAAGATTAGACAGGCCTGAAAAACAAACAATAACACATATGAGGAGCATGCTTCTTAGTTCAATGAAGTACACCAGACCAAATGGGAAACACCTGCCCAAAAGCAAAGATGAAAAGGCAGGAAGAGACAAGAAAACTGGACGAATGTATGTGGAGAACCCACAGCAGAAAGGGAAAGGGAGAGAGTGCTGATACATTGCAAAGACTGCAACCAATGCCACAAAACAATTTGTGTATAAGTTGTTCAATGAAAAACTAATTTTACACTGTAAACTTTTCACATAAAACATAAAAGATGGTCTCGGGCAGAGCTATAGAAAAATACAGAACAAAATTCTAACTCACAAGAAAAGACCAGACTTAACTGGTCTGACACAGATTGGAGAAACCCCAAGAGTATGGTCCCCAGACACCCCTTTTATCTCAGTACCGAAGTCACTTCTGAGGTTCACCCCTTAGCCAAAGATTAGACAGTCCCATAAAACATACAATAAATAATACATGTAACTCAACCATGTATACAAAATTAAATGAGCACACTAGCCCAGTGGCAAGGATGAAAAGACAGGCGGGGACAGGAAGCTGGATGAATGGAAATGGGAACCAAAGGTCAAGAAGGGGAGACTGTTGACACATCACCGGGTTGGCAACCAATGTCACAAAACAATATGCGTATTAACTGCTTAATGAAAAACTAATTTGCTCTGTAAACCTTCATCTAAAGTACAATAATAAAAAAAATTCTACAATCACAGCTAGTCATTGTCATCATGTAATCCAGGAGAACTTTAATTCTGTTCATGGCCTCTGCTCTATGAAGCATTATTCCCCTAGTATTACCCCAGGAACTTCTAACAACACAAAGGAGAAAGGAAAAAGGATACACAACTTGATAAGCATCTACCATATTCCAGGCACTGGTGCAACCCTCCATAGACAGTGTTTCAATCTCCACTTCACAGGTGAGGAAATCAAGGCCCAAAGACTATAAGACCTTTGCCCAATATCACAGAGTTGGTAAGCACCAAGGCTGGAATTTGACCTAGGTGTCCATTCTTTCTCTCTACACAACGTTGCTATTCCTCATTTTGTCACTGTTGTATTAGACAGGTGGAAAAATAGAACATAGTAATACTAAGGGAATATATCTAAAAGGATATTGTTATGAATTGAATTGTATCCCTTAAAAATGTGTGTCAATTTGACTAGGCCATGGTTCCCAATATTGCGTGATTGTCTACCATTTTGTCATCTGGTGTGATTTTCCTACATGTTGTAAATCCTACCTCTTGTGGTACAGTGGTTATGAGCTCAGCTGCTAACCAAAAGGTCAGCAGTTCGAATCTACCAGCCGCTCCTGTCCTGAGTCAGAATTAACTAGATGGCAAAGGGTTTTTTCTTTGGGGGGAGGTTTATGATGTGAATGAGGCAGAATTAGAGGCAGTTATGTTAGTAAGACAGGACTCAATCTACAAGACTAGGTTATATCTTGAGTCAATCTCTTCTGAGATATAAAAGAAAGAAGCGAGCAGAGAGACAGGGAGCCTCATACTACCAAGAAAGCAGCACCACGAACAGAGTACATCCTTTGGACCCAGAATTCCTGTGCTGAGAAGCTCCTAGACCAGGGGAAGATTGATGACAAGGACCTTTCTCCAGAGCTGACAGAGAGAAACCCTTCCGCTGGAGCTGGCACCCTGAATTTGGACTTCTAGCCACCTAGTCTGCAAAGAGAATAAATTTCTCTTTGTTAAACCCATCCACTTGTGGTATTTCTGTTACAGAAGCTCTAGATAACTAAGACAGATATTTACCTCACCTTTCTCTATGCTTAAAAGTACGATAAATAGCAGCAATCAATATTACAAAACAAAAAGCACTTCCAAATGAGAAATTTCATAGCACGGGACTTGGAGAGGCTCCTCACTGGCAGACTCCACAAAGTTCTGGGGAAGCTGGAGGGCTATGCAACTCAGACCTGAACTTGGAGGCAGCTCGCATAAACCAAAGCCTGTGATGGGAAGCCCTGGAAAGGGAGACACTCATTGTCTAGCTCCCCTGCACCTTACCATCATACCACCCATGAGGAGATATGTATCCAATCCCCTACTGAATACCTGAACACTCCAAGATATCCAGAAGTTAAATCACTGTTTTTTTCCCTCTCCCTAAGACTTGGAATTGACTTGATAGAACCTAACAACAATTTGTACTCCCTAATCCCTTCTACTTCCTATACAAATAAATAACATCGCCATCCTACCAGCCCACACAGCACCCAAGACCCAAATCTGGAAGGTATTCTTGACTGTTCCCTCTCCTTTAATCCACATCCAACCAGTTGGTAAGTTCTAACTACTGTCTTTTCATAAGATCTCTCAGTTTTCATCTCTCCTTTATCCCCACTGCCATTGATTTGGTTTACACTGAAAGACTTTCTTGACTTAATACTATAGAAGCTTCCTACCTCCAATGTAAAAACTAAAACTGTCTGTTAACATTGCCAAATGTTTCCTTGGGGGCAAAATTGCCCTTCATTGAAAACTACTGTTCACCCCATGCAAAAGGCTTGCTCCAAAGAGAAGCAGGGCATAACTTCCCCACTGAAGATGCCGTGCAGATAACTTTCTATTTTGCGTATGCTACACCTTGAATTATGACATTGCTGCACGGCATTACCCTGCCCTTCCCCTCTACTACACTGCAACCTCCTGGGCAGCCAGCATCAGTTCTTAATCAGTTTTGAACTCAGGTACCTAGCAAACTGACTAACTTCTAATATGCATTCAAAAAGTACATGATGAACAAATGTTGAAAAAATATCAGGAACACATACAGAAAAGATACAGATGCTAGGATTCCAAATTTCTTAAGCTTATACCCACCTATATATTTACAAGACAACCACTCTACCCAGAAAACACCATCCTTCAATATTAAAAAGAGTAGCTAGATATTTTAAGCCATTTAGGAATCTGAGTTTAAACTATAACACAAAATAAATGTGAGGAGAACCATCTTCAAAGCACAAATGTTGTAACATATCAATTCCTTATTAAGGAATCTTCATAAACAATGAAATGAGCTGGTCTGCTATGCAGTTCTTGACAGTCCTGTAGTAGAACTGCTTAGTGATGGGAGATGTTAATTAATTACACTGTAAAACAGAATTACAATTAATTGTTAATTTAGGTTTTAAAGTGACAAACTTTAAAGGCTAAAAGTAGTCTTTGATGTTTAAAAGGCTTCTTCATGAGGGCAGTATACTTTAAGTACTTCGTTAGTTTAAGTGTGCAGACTGGGTCTAGAGGCTGCTAGAGTTAAGCAAATATCTATTCGAATATGTTAAATGTTTATGACTTGGGACAGGGACAATTAATTGCTAATTAATCGGCCAAATCCTAGGTGAGGTCAGGTTCTGAAATAAAGGAATGACAACAGTATATTGAATTTAGAGCTTTTTGATGCAATCTGTAAAAATCACAGGCTGCACAGACTAAAAGAATAGCAAGAAGGCCAAACAGACAGAAACACCCAGATAATTAAGGTATTACTCATTTAGCTAATAGTGGTTTTCAAGGGCGCCCTTTGTTTAGATTAATGAGCCATAATTTTCAGAATTATACTTACATGTCTGTAGTTCAAGTACTTAAACATATAATTCAGGATATAAAAAAGTAAAACTCAGCATAGCTTAAAGGGTAATAACACTTAGCTAGTAGCAATATTGTTAATATCATTTTCAAATGTGATTTTGATCCAGCATATAATACTTTTTTTTTTCCTAAATGTAGAAGTAAAATCAATTTATTACTTCAGTAAGCATCTTTTTTAACAATCATGCAAACCTTTCACTGAAACGGTAGGTATAAGCAGCTGTGTTTGTTTTCTGAGTGTTGACTATTTCAATATTAAAAACTTTCATTAACCTTTAGTTCAGGTGAGAGATTCCAGAGACAGAGCTGACCCTCATGACTTCCAGTGACAATTGTTTGTTGGTCATCAGCTATCATGATGGCAGTGATGCAGTGAGCAGGGGCCTTTATTCCCCACAGTGCCACAGCCTGCAGAGAAGATCCCATGTCCTGAACACAAAGAGAAGGAAAGTATACATGGTCATAATTCTTAAATTATGGGGAACTGATCATATCACAAAGTGGATTTAATGTTACATAAACTTTAATGACAATGTTTTCTCCCAGAGATACAAAGAAGGCTGCTTTCGCCATCAACTGGAGCAGAAGGTAGTCATCAGAAAATGAAGTTTCCATGCCCAGTGCAATTCCATCAAAGAGAAAGGACTTTTCTTCAAATTACTGATAATTGACGCTGATAAAGAGAAGGATCAGAATAGTCTAGCCACTCCACACCCAGCTCTCACTGTGGCCTGACCCCAACATGTTCCACAGTCTAGTTATGTCTCTCAAGAAAAACAGAGCTGCCTTCATACATGATTTGAAGACAGTTTTGCAGACTCCTCTTCTCAAACATACTACCTCATCTAGGTGACAAATGCCTGAAATTTGCTTTTAAAAAATAAATTTCTTCCATAACAATGTTTCCTAGTCTTCAAAGATTCATATGACTGTCATAATTTCTGCCAGTACTATTTTTAATAACAATTTGAATAATTTTTAGTTGACTTATTTTTGTATTTGGTATCTCCTAAAATGTAATAACTTCTGAAATAACTACTTCATGTGTTATGTGTTAATTAAAACAGCTAAAATAAATACACAATTATCAAAAATCCTTGCCTGTGACCATCCAAAATGATCTCAAATACCACCCAGTGATAAGTGCATTGCATTTTGTAAACCACTGTGTTAAATGTTCTAACAGGCATTCTTTTTTAAAATATAAATAATTTGGGGATAAATAATGCTTTGGAAGTCCTTAGAACAAACCAGTACGTTTTCTCCTGTGGCTTACTAGTATATATTTAAGGCCATTAAACATGTCAAAGATTACTTTTCACATTTACCTCAAAAAAGTCAAGAAACTGAAATCCTTCTTTTCTGCAGGATTTATGGATACTAAAGAATAAAAAAGGTGGAAGCGGAGCCAAGATGGCGGAACAGACAGACGCTTCCAGCGAGCCCTCTTTATAACACAGACCTTAAAAAACAAGTGAAACGAGTATATTTATGACAAGCCAGGAGCCCTGAACATCAAAGGTAAGCTTAGAAAATAAACTGAGGGGCAAAGGGAGGAAGAGACAGTTCAGAAGCAGAGAGGAGTTACCGGACCTGAATCGTGGGGAACACACAGGTACCATTCCCAGGAGCGACAGCGGCAGGCTGGTAATAGCGTTTGGCCACAGTTTCTTCAGGGAGAAGCTTCCAGCCACACAGCCTACTCACACCTCCGGAACCAGAGAATAACAGCGTTCTTGGCAAAAGCTAAATACTTGCATGTATTTTACCGTGCCCCTTCTCCCCTCCCCAACCAAAAAGCCAGCTTCAGTAGCTGACTTCCCTGGTGTAGGGTAACGCTATTCAGCTATGTGCATCCCCTCCCTAATGGAATCAGCTTTGCTCTTCCCTGAACCATGCTGGGGATGAATTCAGGATGAACTCCAGCTAAGGTACAAGGCCGGGAATGGCATGACTGGGCAGGCAGCCAAGGCCGAAGAATGCCTTACCAACTAAAAGGAAAACATCTGGGCCTGGACATGAAGTCCCTGGGAACACTGACTGCCCAAGGACGTGGGAGAAAACAATGAGGCTTGTTCCCAGCTGGGATGGTATATGGGTTTGGGTCCCTTGCTAGGCGGTTGGGGAAAATACACCAGCCGGCGGCTGCTGGAGAGCAGCTGCTTGCCTGTGTCAGTAAGTTTCCCTGAACACATGAATCTGGAAAGGGCTACATGTCAGGTCTTCAGATTATCTGCCAGGACACACAGTGAGGGTCTTTATTTGCTGGAACCGTCATAAGACAAATGGCATAGTTGGTGGAAATCCGAAGGGCACACCAGGCCTTCCTAGATGTGTGGGGTAAAGCAGGCTCCACTGGGGAAATTCCAGGGTGGCCAGGCACACGTGCCCTGGGTCCACTGACCCAGGCTGTTGATGCCTGGGGACCTGTGTGTGAGTATGGGGATGCCCCGAAAATGCCACAGGGATTGTTGCAGTTACTAGAATCTTTGCATGTTAGAAAGAAGGATGTTCGTGTTTTGGTTGCAGGAGTTGCGCTGCCACCGTTGTGGGCATGGCAATATTCATGGGAGGCCCCAAAGCAAAAGCCAGATTGCCATGCTGAGGTGGCTTGTGTGGGGTGGCTTCTACTAGCAGCATTGAGTGGGGTATCTGATGTGGAGTCAGCCGCTAGGGCCCTAATTAGGCAGCTGGAAGCAGAGCTGCAACTAGAGAATTTGCGTGCAGCCTATTCCCCCTCCACTGAAACATTAGTGCCCCATTTGCAAAAGCAAGAGGCATCTCTGGGAGAAATCTTGGGGTGGCCAGTGACATCTATGCAGGGAGGTCTGGGCCGTATGCTCTTCTGTGGGAGAGATCCCAGGTTGGCCAGTGAAGACCAGCTATTTCAGTCGGTAGAGCATGGGACTGGAGCTAGTTGGAGGGGGTGAACAGGTCCCTGGCGCTGAGAACACACCGTAACACCCAGTGCAAAGCAAGAGTTAAAACAGCAGGGTAAAAAGAAAAAAAAAAAAGTAGTAAAAAGCCCTTCAAGACAGTTTGTGTTGAGTGACCTTGAAGAGACCTCAGAATTCTCTGACAGCTGTCCCCGCCAATATACTTGAACAGCAACCCAGCTGCAGCTGCAATGGTAAGGGGAAAACTAGAAGAGGGGGGCCACCTCCAGGTTATCAGGCAACTGGGCTGGACCCATACTGGAGCTTGGTGTGGTGGAGGCATGGCTTCACAAATGAGTCAGGGCTCTGCCAACTTTTCCCAGATCTTCTTTCAGAAATAATTAAGAATGATTATTTCTTAATTGAGGATTAAGCCTAATTTCTTTGACACCAGTGAGGAGCAAAGGCCTTGTGTTACAATTAAAGTCCAATGAGGTATATTTTGGGTCTGAGGTCACTATCGTTGAGACACTGACCCGAGCCTGAGGAGGGATAAGTCCCCTGGGGCCCCTATAAATCCTTACTGTATGTACTGATGATGTTGATGTATTAATGCACACCTTTTTAAACTTTTGCCTCCAAGTTCTGATGGGACTTACTGCAGTTAGGGCTGTTTTTAGAGAGGCACAAGGAAACTGTGCTATATGATATGCACTATAGCTAACAGCCTGGCCATTCAATCTGGCCACTGACAGCCCTTGGACTGACATATAACACAAGCCTCTACAGAGAGGAGACATCTGGACAAAAATATAAAATAAAATAACAAAATCAGTTCTCCTCCTGAAAAGCTTTTGTTACCGGTGTGGATAGTCATCAGAAAACCCCTATGCTGAGAGTAGAAAACAGCCAGTGAGCAGACCGGTCTTACCAGCTGACTGCAGAGGCCAAAGCACTGTCTGCTCCAGAGCAAAGAGATGTGCAATCGACCACCTTCTGGATTTAAGAGAGGACCATCCATGGAGATTCACACACCGTCCTAGACTGGGCCTATACGCGTGGACTGCCACTGTCATCAGAAAACGTTGGATAGCACAGGAAAGCTGACCCACCTACGAGTCCCTGGCCAAGGCTAAAACCTGTGCAGGGACAGATTCTGGAGCCAACAGGCCAGGGTGTTCTCGGCAGGTAAATCATATCGAGGCTTTTTATCCTATACAGAGGCTTCCACCAGATCTTGAATGAACTCTTCACACTCTTTATCACCCCAAGATGTAGGGGCAATTGAGCACTTCAAGGCACAGGATTAAATGGCTGATGCGAGGGGACAAGACAACCCCAGCCTGGACCACACATCTCAGACAAGCAGTCTGGGGTCTCAATGCAACAATTCCCTGGAAGGGCATTTATTTGTGCTGTTATGTTTGATCAAACTATCTGTTCTATAAAATGTGTTTCTTTGGTGTAGAATTGTTCCTGACAAAAGATCTGAGTTCCACAAATGTACTGACCAGAGCCCATGAGAGAAGACCAAGCCTAAGGCTCCCCCCGCCGAGGGGTAGGAGTGTCCCTAACCCCTGGACTAAGGGGTGTGGCCAAGGTGCACTTCAGGAGCAGGAAGCCCTCTGCTGGATGACTGGGGACCAGAGGCCACACATTGAAATGATCATACACTGGACCCCCACTAACAAGCAACACATTTTGGCTTTAGTAGACACTGGAGCAGAATGTAACCTGATATAAAGTAACACAAATAGCTTTAAAGGGCCACTAACAGCTATTGACCGGTACGGGGGTAGGGCCGTCAGGGTGCCCCAAATCAAACTAGTGCTGCAGATTAGAAGGCTACTCCCAAAGACCTACCAAGTATACATAGCCCCCATACAGAAATACATTCTGGGCAGAGATATCTTGTTGAGGCTAGAGCTGCAGACCTCCAGTGAGTTCCACCTGAAAGTGAGAGCCATAAAAACTGTAGTACAAGGTAATGCTAAATGGAGCCCTGTGCAGTTGCACCACTCAGCTTGCGTTATGGCCCTTAAGCAGTACTGGCTCCCTGGCACTCACCAAAATATCACTGAGGCCATGCAGGAGCTACGCCCAGTGGGGATTCTGAGACCGGCCAAGAGCCCCTTCGATAGTCCTGGCTGGCCAATGCGCAAGCAGGACGGCTCCTGGAGAATGATGGTAGACTACTGAGAATTGAATAAGGTGATTCCCCCATTGTTTGCAGCTGTACCCAACATAGCGCACATGATGGGTCAAATGGGGAGGCATTGGGCACTTACCACTTGGCTAATGCTTTCTTTAGCATCCCTCTACACTCATACAGCCAGGACCAGTTTGCCTTCAGTTGGGAGGTGAGACAGTGGACTTTCACCATGCTCCCACAAGGGTACCTGCATAGTCCCACCATATGCCATGGCATGGATGCCACTGACCTCAAGCAGTGGATTCCTCCTGCTGAGGTGGCTGTATTCCACTATATTGATGATGTCATAGTGACCTCTGACTTGTTTGCTTCTTTGCAGACTGCAGCTGGTGAGGTGGTCACACATCTCCAGTCACGGGGATGGGCAGTGAACGAGGGAAAAACACAGGGGCCTGCTTTGTTGGTCAAGTATTTGAGTGTTATCTGGTCAGGTAGGACACCAGTGATTCCTAAAGCAGTGATAGATAAAGTCCAAGGCTACTCATGCCCAGAAACTGTGAAACAACTACAGGCAATTGTTGGGCTCCTGGGATACTAGCACCCCTTCATGCCCCATGTAGCCCGCACCCTACGGCCCCTATATAGGTTAGAGAGAAAGGAAGTGAGACTGAAGGAGAGAGAAAGTGATACAGGGGTCTAGAGGGGAAGAGAAAGAGTGAGAGAGACAGGTAAAACTGGGAACAGTTCAAGAAAGTAAGGGTGTGACAGGAAGAGAGACAAAGAATGTGAAAAAAGTAGCAGTGTGGGACTGAGAGACAAAGGAAGAGGAGGCCTTCCAAGAGGCAAAGATTGCTGTAAAACAAATACAGGCTTTAGGAGTGTTAATACAAGGTCAGCCGTGCCAGTGAGACACAGCTTGTTACCCTGAGGGGTACAGGCAGGGCCTGTGGCAATGGCAAAGCAACAAGAGAGTGCTACCAGGACTCTGGTCCCAGTTGTGGTGAGGAACAAAAGAGAGGGACAGCATGTTGGAGAAAATCATGCGCAGTGTATAATACCCAACTGCAAGTGGAAGCGAGTTCTTATAAAGGGTCAAGTTATCCTCTACTGGGAGCATCGGAACAAGACTAATACCTATTGTCCCCTCAGAATGATGGACTGGGCCCCCGACAACAGTGTGCTGCATCCCTGCTAAAAAAAAAAAAAACCTAGCTGTTGCCAATAGTTGGTTAGGGAAGCAAAAGCAAAGCCTACAGCCAGGGGCATATCCATCGCCCAAGGGGTGGCTTTTGACAAGCGGATTGCATGGGTGGCCGTAACTGCCCTACAACTGTCTGGGTTGCTGTACCTGGGGGTGGCTGTACATAGCTACAGCTGCTAATATTTATACCACCCTCCCCAGTGTTCCCACCAATTGGCAAAATATAACAGCCCAGCACAGATACCAGCACACATCATGGTGGTTTTGCCCCTTGTCCCTGTTCTTACCCCAGGCCACCACTACAGATGTGGAGTACCAGGTAGAGGTGCTTGCCACACACACCACAGGTGCACTTAACAACACCACGTGGACTAATAACTTTCTAAATGTGGAGACCCAACAAATACGGAAGGTCGTCCTTCAGAGTAGGAGGGCCCTTGCCATCCTGACCGCCACCCAGGGTGGCACCTGTCCCATGATAAAAACTGAGTGAGGCATGTATAGCCCTGATTCCTCCAAAAATGTGTCTTTGGCTCTGCAGGGCTTGCAGGAACACATCACTGCTATCAAACATGATGCTGCTGATCCTGTCTCCAGCTGGCTGCAATCCCTCCTGTCCGCCTGGCGGACAGGCTTCTAGGTGATATTGGGACTCTTATTACTATGTCTTTACCTGTGCTCCTGGTTATACTGAGTATGTGGTCTCATTTTGCAAAGCTCCTCTGCATACCAAGTCTGAAGGCTATCGTGGAAGTGGGGGCGGTAAGATTGTAAGGACATTAGGGGGTATGGAGGGGTGGATGGTAGGGTAATGCTATTCAGCCATACGCATCCCCTCCCTAATGGAATCAGCTTTGCTCTTCCCCGAAGCATGCTGAGGATGAATTTGGGATGGACTCGGGCTAAGGTACAAAGCCGGAAGTGGCATGACTGGGCCAGCAACCAAAGCCAAAGAATGCCTCAGCAACAAGAAGGAAAGCATCTGGGCCTGGATGTGAAGTCCCTCAGAACACTGACTGCCCAAGGACTGAGGAGAAAACAATGAGCCTTGGTCCCAGCTGGAATGGTATATAGGCTTGGGTCCCTTGCTAGGTGGTTGCAGAAAATACTCCAGCCGGCCACCACTAGAGAGCAGCTGCTTCCCCAAACAATAAGTTTTCCTGAACGTATGAATCTGGAAAGGGCTATGTGTCAGTCCTTCAGATTATCTGCCAGGACGCACAGTGAGGGTCTTTCCTTGCCGGGGCTGTCCCCTGATACCTGGGCCTGAGATAGGCCCTGTTGAGCACCTAAAGCCATCCTCTTAGCCATGGAGAAGAAATAAATTTGTCATTGGGAGAAAACATAATTTGCCAACTCCACTAACCGAGGGAGCTCAAGACAGAAGCAGCTCCTGTCCATTCATAAACGGTCTGTGGACTTTGAGTATCTTTTCCCTCTGCATGGAACTGTGTGGACCTATCAGAAGAATAGGCCCTTCTTGGCAGACTACAACTGTTTCAGCTGTGCGGTGGAGAGGTGGGTGTTTGATATTTGACACTGCTTTGCCTGTTAAGCAGGGTCCTCACCTACCCACATCAGGGGCCTAAGGACTGGTGGCTCCACTCAGGTCACCCAGCTACCCGTGACAGGGTTCCAAGGATAACTGGTACCTCCCAGTCCTTACAACAAAAACATTGGGTGCCTATGGTCCATCTGCAGAACCCATCTACCTGTACACTCTAGGGAACAGGGACACACTTTCCTCAGAGACACGTGGGGGATTCTCAGGCCACTGCCCTGTTCAGAGTGTGACCCCTTGCTGTAACCAGATACCAGTACCTAGATAAATCACCCCTGCTCCTCTAAGACTGTAGGGCAGAGCCTGAGCCACACGCTAGATGATCAGCTATGTGAACACCTCAGCTCAATTCATACAAGAAAAGTGAATGGAATCCTAGACAGATATACTAATAACAGCTCTAACCATCTGGGGACAGGACATCAGAGCTCAAAAGGTAAAAATAATCAAGCTAACTGACTCAAGGAACCCATTTGGGAATATCAAAACAAGAAGCTATGATACGGTAAGCAAACATAAAATAAATTAATACAGTAACTAATAGATGGCTTGAAGACAACAGTCAATATCAAGTTACATAAAGATACAGACCATGATCGCCTCATGAAGCTCTCAAAACAATCAAGGGATATTCTAGATGAAAGTGCATTCCTGGAATTACCAGAGGCAGAATACAAAAGATTAATATACAGAACCTTTCAAGACATCAAGCAAGAAAAGAGGCAATACGCAGAAGAAGCCAAGGAACACACATTTAAAGCAATTGAAGAAATTAAAAAGATTATTCAGGACATAATGAAAAATTTAATAAGCTGAAAATATCCATAGACAGAGCAATCAGAAATTCGGAAGATAAGAATTACAGAAGTAGACACCTCAATAGAAAGTCAGAGAAGCAGATTTGAGCAAGTGGAAGGCAGAATTTCTGAACTTGAAGTTAAAGCATGTGGCACTAATACATTTGAAGAAAAATCAGATAAAAGAATTTTAAAAATGAAGAAACGTTAAGAATCATGTGGGAATCTATCAAGAAAAATAGCCTACAAGTGACTGGAGTAGAACAGAAAATACAGACAGAATTGTTGAAGATTTGTTGGCAGAAAACTGCCCTGATATTGTGAAAGATCAGAAGATGTCTCTCCAAGATGCTTATCGAACTCCACATAAGGCAGATGTTAAAAGAAAATAATCAAGACATATTATAATCAAATTTGCGAAAACAAAGACAAAGAGAGAATTTTAAGAGCAGCTAGGGATTAACAAAAAGCCACCTACAAAGGAGAGCCAATAAGAATAAGCTCGGACTACTCGACAGAAACCATGCAGGCAAGAAGGCAATGAAATGACTTATTTAAAAAATTGAAGGAAAAAAAATTGCCAGCCCAGAATCATATATCCAGCAAAACTGTCTCTCAAATATGAAGGTGAAATTAGGATATTTCCAGATAAACAGAAGCTTAGGGGATTTGTAAAAACCAAACCAAAACGACAGGAAATACTAAAAGGAATTCTTTGGTTAGAAAATCAATAATATCACATATCAACCCAAGACTAGAACACTGGGCAGAGCAATCAGAAGTCGACCCAGAAAGGGAAATCATAAAAATAAATCAAGATTAAAAAAAAAAAAAACGCTCAAAACAGGGTAACAGTGATCTTACTATGTAAAAGAAGGCAACATTAAAACAATATAGTGGAACTAACAAACGTTCTCATAGATCTTCCTTACGGAGAGGAACATAAGGCGATACAAAGAAATAAAAGTTAGGTTTAAGTTCAGAAAAATAGGGATAAATAATAAGGTACTCAAAAAGGAGACAAACTATCCCATACATCAAAATAAAATATAAAACAAAATAGACACTCAGCAGACAAAAAATCAACAACAACAAATATGAGGAAAGGACAATATATAAAGATAATCTACTCAGCACATAAAATTAAGTGGGAAAAAGAAACTGTCAACAACACACAAAAAAAGACATCAAAATGATAGCACTAAATGCTTACCTATCCATAATTACGCTGAATGTAAATGTACTACATGCACCAATAAAGAGACAGAGAGGGGCAGAATGGATGGAAAAACAAGACCTGTCTATATGCTGCCTACAAGAGATACATCTTAGACTTAGAGACACAAACAAACTAAAACTCAAAGGATGGAAAAAAATATATCAAGCAAACAACAATCAAAAAAGCAATATTAATTTCTGACAAAATAGACTTTAAAGTTAAATCCATCAGAAAGGATAAGGAAGGACACTATACAACAATTAAAGGGACAATACACCAAGAAGATATAACCATATTAAATATTTATGCACCCAATGACAGGGCTGCAAGATACAAAGAACAAACTCTATCAGCATTGAAAAGTGAGATAGACAGCTCCACAATAATAGTAGGAGACTTCAACACACCGCTTTTGGTGAAGGACAGGACATCCAGAAAGAAGCTCAATAAAGACACAGAAGAACTAAATGCCACAATCAACCAACTTGACCTCATAGACATATACAGAACACTCCACCCAACAGCAACCAACTGTCCTTTCTAGTACACATGGAACATTCTCTAGAATAGACCACATAAAGCAAGCCTTAGCAGAACACAAAACATTCAAATATTACAAAGCATCCTCTGACCATAAGGCCATAAAAGTAGAAATCAATAAAGGAAATCAAACACTTGGAAACTGAACAATACCTTGCTAAGAAAAGACTGGATTGTAGAAGACATGAAGGACGGAATAAAAAAATTCATAGAATCCAATACGAATGAAAACACTTCCTATTAGAACCTTTGGGACACAGCGAAAGCAGTGATCAGAGGTCAATTTAAATAAATGCTCACATATAAAAAGAAGAAAGGGCCAAAATCAAAGAATTATCCCTACAATTTGAACAAATAGAAAAACAGCAACAAAAGAAATCCACAGGCACCAGAAGAAAACAAGTAATGAGAATTAGAGCAGAACTAAATGAAATAGAAAAAGCAATTGAAAGAATTAACAAGACCAAAAGCTAGGTCTTTGAAAAAAATCAACGAAGTTGATAAACCATTGGCCAAACTAACAAAAGAAAAACAGGAGAGGACGCAAATAACCTGAATAAGAAATGAGATGGGTGATATTACAACACACCCAACTGAAATTAAGAGAATCATATCCCATTACTATAAAAAATTGTACTCTAACAAATTTCAAAACCTAGAAGAAATGGATGAATTCCTAGAAACACACTGCCTACCCTAAACTAAAACAAACACGCATAGAACAACTAAATACAACCAAAACAAAAGATATTGAAAAGGTAATCAAAAAACTCCCAGGGGAAAAAAAAAAAAAAAAAACACCTGGCCTGGACGGCTTCACTGCAGAGTTCTACCAAACTTTCAGAGAAGAGTTAACACCACTACTACTAAAGGTATTTCGGAGCATAGAAACGGACGGAATACTACCAAACTCATTTCTATGAAGCCACCATATCCCTGATACCAAAACCAGGCAAGGACACCACAAAAAAAAAGAAAAGTACAGACCTATATCTCTTGTGAATCTAGATGCAAAAAACCTCAACAAAATTCTAACCAATAGTATTCAACAACATCTTAAAAAAAAAAATTCACCATGACCAAGTGGAATTCATACCAGGTATGCACGAATTATACAACATTAGAAAGACAATTAATATAATCCATCATATAAAGAAAACAAAAGACAAGAATCACATGATTTTATCAATTGATGCAGGAAAGGCATTTGACAAAATTCAACACTCGTTCATGATAAAAACTCTCAGCAAAATAGGAATAAAAGGAAAATTCCTCAACATAATAAAGGGCACTTATACAAAGCCAATAGCCAACATTGTTCTAAATGGAGATAGCCTGAAAGCATTCCCCTTGATATTGGGAAGCAGACAAGGATGGCCTTTATCACCGCTTTTATTCAACATTATGCTGGAGGTCCTAGAAAGAGCAACTAGGCTAGATAAAGAAATAAAGAGCATCCAGATTGGTAAGGAAGAAGTAAAAGTATCTCTGTTTGCAGATGACATGATCTTATACACAGGAAACCCCAAGTAATCCTCAAGAAAACTACTAAAACTAATAGAAGAGTTCAGCAGAGTATCCAGATACAATATAAACATACAAAAAGCAGTTGGGTTCCTCTATACCAACAAAAAGAAAACTGAAGAGGAAATCACCAAATCAATACCATTCACAGTAGCCCCCAAGAAGATAAAATACTTAGGAATAAATCTTACCAGAGATGTAAAAGACATACAAAGAAAACTACAAAACATTTCTGCAAGAAACCCAAAGAGGCCTACGTTAGTGCAAAAACATACCTTGCTTGTGGACAGGAAGACTTAACATTATAAAAATGTCTTTTCTAACAAAAACAATCTATAGATTTAATGCAATTTCTATCCAAATTCCAATGACATTTTTTAATGAGATAGAGAAACAAGTCATCAACTTCATATGGAAGGGAAAGAGGCCCTGGATAAGTAAAGCATTACTGAAAAAGACGAACAAAGTAGGAGGCCTTACATTACCTGATTTTAGAAGCTATGATACTGCCACAGTACTCAAAACAGCCTGGTACAGGTACAACAGATACATAGATCAGTGGAACAGAATTGAGAATCCAGACATAAATCCATCCACATATGAGCATCTTATATTTGACAAACGCCCCAAAACAGTTAAATGGAGAAAAGACAGTCTTTGTAACAAATGATGCTGGCATATCTGGATATCCATATGCAAAAGAGTGAAACAAGACCCATACCTCACTCCATGCACAAAAACGAGCTCAAAATGGATCAAAGACCTAAATATAAAATCTGAAACAATAAAGATCATGGAAGAAAAAATAGGGACAACGTTAGGAGCCCTAATACATGGCATAAAGAGTACACAAAACATTACTAACAATGCAGAAGAAAAACTAGATAACTGGGAGCTCCTAAAAATTAAACACGTATGCTCAGCCAAACGCTTCACCAAAACAGTAAAAAGATAGCCTACAGACTGGGAAAAAGTTTTTAGCTATGATATTTCTGATCAGCACCTGATCTCTAAAACATACATGGTACTGTAAAAACTCAACCACAAAAGACAAATAACCCAATTAAAAAATGGGCAAAAGATATGAATAGACACTTCACTAAAGAAGACATTCAGGTACCTAACAGATACATGAGGAAATGGTCACCATCATTAGCCATTAGAGAAATGCAAATCAAAACGGCAATGAGATTTCATCTCTCTCCAACAAGGCTGGCATTAATCCAAAAAACACAAAATAATAAATGTTGGAGAAGTTGTGGAGAGATTGGAACACTTACACACTGCTGGTGGGAATGTCCAACGGTACAACCACTTTGTAAATCAATTTGGCACTTTCTTAAAAAGCTGGAAATAGAATAACCATATGATCCAGCAATCCCACTCCCTGCAATATACCCTAGAGAAATAAGAGCCTTTACACAAACAGATATTCGCACACCTATGTTCACTGCAGGACTGTTTACAATAGCAAAAAGATGGAAGCAACCAAGGTGCTCATCAATGGATGAATGGATATATAAATTATGGTATATTCACACAATGGAATAGTACGTATCCATAAAGAACAATGAGGAATCTGTGAAACATTTCATAAGATGGAGGAACCTGGAAGGCATTATGCTGAGTGAAATTAGTTATTTGCAAAAGGACAAATAGTGTATAAGACCACTATTATAAGAACTCAAGAAACAGTTTAAACAGAGAATAAAATAGTCTTTCATGGTTACGAGAGGGGGCAGGGAGGAAGGGTGGAAGAGGGGTATTCACTAATTTGATAGTAGATAAGAAGTACTTTAGGTGGCAGGAAAGACAACACACAATACAGGCGAGGTCAGCACAACTGGACTAAACCTAAAGGAGTTTCTTGAATATACTAAATGCTTCTAGTGCCAGCATAGCAGGAGCGGGGGTTTCACGGAACATCTAAGTCAATTGGCATAATAAAATCTATTAAGAAAACATTCTGCATCCCACTTTGGAGAGAGGCGACTGGGGTCTTAAACGCTAGCAAGCGGCCATCTAAGATGCATCAACTGGTCTCAACTCACCAGGATCAAAGGAGAATGAGAAATACCAAGGACACAAGGTAATTACGAGCCCAGGAGACAGAAAGGGCCACATAAACCAGAGACTACATCAGCCTGAGACCAGAAGAAGTAGATAGTGCCCGGCTACAACCGATGACTGCCCTGACAGGGAACGCAACAGAGAACCCCTGAGGGAGCAGGAGAGCAGCGGGATGCAGACCCCAAATTCTTGTAAAAAGACCAGTCTTAATGGTCTGACTGAGACTAGAAGGACCCTGGTGGTCATGGCTCCCAGACCTTCTGTTGGCCCGGGACAGGAACAATTCCCAAAGCCAACTTTCAGACAGGGATTGGACTGGACAATGGGTTGGAGAGGGCTGCTGGTGAGGAGTGAGCTTCTTGGATCAGGTGGACACTTGAGACTATGTTGGCATCTCCTGCCTGGAGGGTAGATGAGAGAGTAGAGGGGGTTAGAAGTTGGAGAAATAGACACGAAAAGAGAGAGCGAAGGGAGGGAGCAGGGTCTCTCATTAGGGCGAGAGCAATTGGGAGTATGTAGCAAGGTGTATGTAGGTTTCTGTGTGAGAGACTGACTTGATTTGTAAACTTTCACTTAAAGCACAATAAAAACTAAAAAAAAAAAAAAGAATATAAAAGTTAAATACCAAGATAATTGTTTTAAATATGGAGCATATTATCATATAAACCCATATATACATATATATATATATAAACCAAAAAACCAAACGCACTGCCATCGAGTCGATTCTGATTCATAGCGACCCTACGGGACAGAATAGAACTGCCTCGTGGAGTTTCCAAGGAGTGCCTGGTGGATTTGAACTGCAGACCTCTTGGTTAGCAGCCGTAGCACTTAACCACTGTCACCAGGGTTTCCATATATATATATATACACACACATATATATAGCAGTGACACCATGAACACAATTTCAATTTAGCCCGTGCCCAACCCACAAACCAGCTGCATTTAAATTATAGTTCAATTTTTTTTTGAATTTCAGTACACAGTTCAGTAAATGGTTCACTGCTTAGACCAGTCCACAAGCCTATCAAATATACAATATATATGAAGTTACCATGCCTCATGCTACTCCATCAAAGAGGAAGGACTTTTTCTTATTACTGATGCTGATAAAGAGAAGGACAGGAATAGTCTACCCACCCCAGACCCAGCTCTTGCTGTTGTTCCAAGTATTCTTACTGAGCACCATGTGACCAAGGTTTGTACAGGAAATGCTTCCAGCTTTCCAATTCAGAATAGCAAATATTAATCATACTACTAACCTAACCAAAAAATTCTGACTCCAATATGATTAAAACCTGTACTTGGACCTCTTCTCCTTTAAACGTATATATGGCATTATTTCTCTGTATATATATATGTGTGAATACACACATGTGCATTAAATTAAATTTAATGTGTGCATTAAATTTTTGTTTCATGACCAAGCTTGCAAATAAGTCCAGGAAATTTCAAAAAATCAAAAAGTAAGCAGAAACTGAAAACCAGTACAGTAGCATTTCAGCTGACTCAGTATATGGTATTTTTTTTTTTTAATTTTTTTTAATGGCTCTTTAAGCTAGGAGTGTGAGTGTTAATTCATACACAAGGACCGGAAACAAAGCCCTCTAGAGGTGACCTCGCTCAAGGAAAAAGGAACTAGAAAACTCCACCACTGCTGCAGGAAGATAGGGAAGTAAGTAACTTAGTTCCACCCAGGAACTATCCATGAAGGAAAAACAAACCTCCCAAGAAAAATCTGCCAAGCCTGAAAACCACAAACTGATTTGGAGTAAAAAATATCATTATAATGTCAGAATCCGCATGTGAATAAATCTGTATAAAAAATTATTCCCAGGTCAATGACATTCCTTGGAGACCTTTTAAAAAGACTATGCACTTATTAAAAAAACAGGACCAAACGCATTGCCGTCGCATCAATTCTGACTCATTACAGACAGAGTAAAACTGCCCCACAGAGTTTCCAAGGAGTGCCTGGATTTGAACTGCCTACCTTTTTTTTTTTTTTTTACCTTTTGGTTAGCAGTTGCAGCTCTTAACCACTATGCCACCAGGGTTTCCACACACCTATTAGAACATCTAAAATTTAAGACTAATCGTAACAAGTGCTAGCAGGAATGTAGATCAGCTGGAATTCACACATTGCTTATGGTAATTTCCAATGGAAAACTGGCAGCTTCTTAAAAAGTTAAACATAAACCTACTACATGACCCAGTCAATCTACCCAAGAGAAAAGAGAGCATGTGCTTATACAAGACTTCTACATGTGCAGCTTTATTTGTAACAGAATTCACCAGGTGCTCCTTGGAAACCCTATGGGGCAGTTCTACTCTGTCTTTTAGGGTCGCTATGAGTTGGAATCAACTCAACGGCAACAGGTTTGGTTTAGTTTTACTAAGAAATGAAATGGAGCCCTGGTGGCATAGTGGTTAAGAGCTCGGCTGCTAGCCAAAAGGTTGGCAGTTCAAATGCACCAGCTGTTCCTTAGAAACCCTATAGGATAGTTCTACTCTGTCCTATAGAGTCACTATGAGTCGGAACCAACTCGATGGCACCTAACAACAACAACAAAAATTCCTTAACTCTTACTGGAAGGAATAACTATGTACATGGATAAAAATAAAATTAATTCCCAAACCCAGAACATACCTAAAAGTTGATATCACACTGAATGAACACCTGCATCTTAAAGATGAAATGTGGAAACTTTTATTAGAATATACAGAAGATTATCATTATAACATTGGGATAGAAAGGATTTCCCAGACAAGCCATAAAAAATACAAATCATACAAAAAGAGATAAATTTGGTTTCATTAAAACTAAAATTTTTGGAAGGTGGAGCCAAGATAGCACCCTAGACAGATGCACCACACTGTCCCTCGGCAGCAAAAATGTGAAAAACTAAAACATCAATCCTGAAACCCTGAGCATCAAATGAAAAAGAACTAGAACGAACACCAAATGGAAAAAGAAACTGACAGAAAACAGAATGCGGAGAGATATGGAGTAGAAGTCCCCTGCCAACTAACGTGGCACAGCATCACCATCTTGAAGCACAGCTAGCAACGATCTCGGACTGGGAGTACGGGAAGACAACTTCACGGAGCTCCCAACAGGAGACAGAGCACGCAGAAACCAGAGAAACATGCTTTCCTGTAACTCACCCTTCTGGTGACTATCAGCAAAAACCCCTCCAGCCCAGCAACCCCCACTGTCATGGTTCACAATATAAGGCTTTTTTATTTCTCTCTCCCTTTTCTTTTGCCCTCCCACCTAGCCCCATATGCCACCTGCCCCCCCTTCCTGCAGGCTCCCACTGTGCCACCATTTTTTTGCTTCTCTTTTTTCCCCTTTCTTTTCTTGTTCCCTCCACCTAGACCTGTAAACCACCTCCCCGCCCTTCCAGCCCCCAGGTCTGCACCATTCCCACTTGTTGGTTCCTGTGTTGTAATTTTTTTCTCTCTTACTTGCTTTTCTTTCTCCTTCTCACCTAGCCTCATATGCCACCTACCCCCAATTCCCCATGACCTCCGCAGCACTGGTAAGGCTAGAGAACCACTGGTGCGCCGGCCCAACACCGAAGGTCCACCCTGCCTCACCAACAGGCTCTCATTGTGCCATCACTTTTTCTTTTTTTTTCTTTCTTTTCTTTCTCCCTCCCTCCTGATCCCAAAAGCCACCTCCCCTCCCTTCCCACTGGCCCCCAAGTCCCCACCACCCCCACTCACTGATCCCCATTGTACTACTCTTTTTTTTAGTTTTCCTTCTCTCTCTTCTCTTTTCTTTGTCCTTCCCACCTACTGCTCCTCCCAACTAGCCCCAGCCATGCACCCAAGGCTAAAGTGTCCCAGTCATCAGCACCACCACTGCACCCGCCCTACACCACTCCTTCCCTCCCACCACTCAGCAACCTGCTAAACAATTGGAAGCAATTCCATACCACTCCCTGTCTGCCACCCCTGCCCATCTGACGAGAGGCTGTGAATGCTCTCACACCACTAGGCCTGCAACAGAAGGCAAACAGCACCCGCTCGTCTGTCCTCAGCAAACAAGTGTACAGCAAACCGGGCTCACACTAGCTGTACTGCCCTGCCCTCCTGGACAAGGTGATGAAAGCTAGTGTGCCCAATGAAGAGCAATCAGCAAAACAAACTCAGCCCATCTGCCCTAACGTATCAAAACAAAACAAAAACGTAGGATGAAACAAACACACAATCAATAAAGAAAGAAAATAATACCTTAATGTATCAGAGACAGCAGAAAGTATCAAAACACATCAAAAACAGAAGTTGGTATCCGCAAGTGATCAAAGTAGAGTAAGATAAACTCTCAGTAGAAGAAAAGCAACTGAACTACCTCTTATGGAATTAAAAAGACGAATATTTAAGGTTCTAGAAGAGATTAGGAAAGAGAGCAAGGAAACCAATGAAAACATAAACAAAATCATGGAAAACAGACAAAACCAATGACAACATAGCTAAATTCAAGGATACCAGACAAAGCAATAGAAGAATTCAGAACAATAATACAACAACGAAATATCGAAATAAATAATTAGAAAATAGCAACTGGAATCCAAATGATAAAGCAACAAATTTTCAGAAATGGACAACACAAACAGAAGGTTTTAGGAGCAAATTTTAAATACAAGACAGAATCAGCGAGATTGAAGACAAATCCGTGGACACCACTTTGAGGAAAAATCAGAAAAAAGAATGAAGAAAACCTAAGAATTATGTGGGACACAATCAAGAGCAAAAATTTGCACATGATCAGAGTTCCAGAACAGGGAGAGAAAATGGAAAACACAGAGAAAATCGTTGAAGATTTCCTGTCAGAAAACATTCCAAATACCATGAAAGATGAAAAGCTGACCATCCAAGAAGTACAACAAACCCCATATAGGATAGACCCTAAAAGAATGTCATGAAGACATATCAATAATAATACTTGCAAAAATCAAAGACAAGAATTCTCAGAGCAGCTCGAGAAAAATGAACTCACCTACAAAGGGGAAACAATAAGACTAAACTTTGATTACATGGCAGAAACTACACAGGCAAGAAGGTAATGGAACAACATACTTAAAATCTTGAAAGGAAAATAATCACCAACCAAGAATAATATATTTGGCAAAACTCTCAAATATGATGGCAAAATTAGAACACTTCTAGATAAATAGAAATTAAGGGAATTCATAAAAATAAAACCAAACTTACAAGAAACATTAAAGAGGGGGCAAAGATGGCAGAGTAGTGACACATTTCCAGTGATCCCTCTTACAACAAACCCTGAAAAAACAAGTGAAACAATTATATATAGGGCAAGCTAAGAGCTCTGAACGTCAAAGGCAAAGTTAGGAACTTGGACTGAATGGCAGGGGGAGGAAGAAACAGTTCACAAAGAGGAGTTCCTGGACCTGGCTTGGTGGCAACAAGCACCACCTCAGGCACAAACCCTTGAAGCAACCATAGCAGAACTGGAGGTAGCATTCAGGGAGCACTTTCCTCAGGGAGAAACAGCGAGCGGCACAGTCTACTCACACCTCCGGAACCAGAGAAGAACAGTGCTCTCAGCAAAAGCTCAGTATCTGCATTAATTCTACAACACCCCCAGCCCCGAAGCTGGTTCCAGTGGCTGTCGATTTCCCTGGGCCTAAGATAGAGCTTCAAAGACACAAGTAATCAAGGTAGCTCACTGTTGTGCATCCTAAGCCATTCTCCCAGCCTTGGAGAAGTAATAAACTAATAAATTTGGGGGAAAGGAAATCTGCCAGCTCCACTAAACTGCAGAACTCAGGATAGAAGCAGCTACTCCCCAGGCACAAACTATCCGCAGGCTTTGAATACTTTTCAACCCTGCATGGACGTGTGTGGGCCCATTTCAGGACATTAGGCCCTTGTTGGCTGCCTCCAACACTGTATGTGTTTGAGATCTGACTTCATCTGATTCACCTGCAAAGTGGAAACTTGAGTTTTTGATGTTCGACACTGCTTTCCCTATTAAACAGAGTGCTAACCTGAGGACTGGTGGCCCACGACAGGGGTTGAAGGATAAGTGGCGCTTCCCAGTCCTTGTAACAAAAACCATTGGGTGCCCAGACCAGACATAGAACTCACCCACCACTGCACTCTAGGGAACAGGGACGTGCTTTCCTCACAGACACTTAGAGGATGGTTGTCAGTCCCCTGCCTTGCTCAGAGCATGACCCCTTGCTGCAACCAGATACATGTGCCTACACCAATCACCCCTGCCCCTCTATGACTGTAGGACACAGCCTGTACAAAACACTTGATGACCAACTATCTGGACACCTGAGCTGAATCCATACAAGAAAAGCGAATGCACTCCTAGGATCATATACCTGGTCATAGCTCTAGCCATCTGGTAGCACGACGTTAGAGCTTCAAAGACGCAAGTAATCAAGGTAGCTCACTCAAGGAGCCTATCTGGTTGTATCAAAACCAAACAAAGCAAGAAGTTAGGATACAGTAAGCAAACATAAAATGAATTAATACAATAACTTATAAATGCCTCAAAGACAACAGTCAACATCAAATCACATAAACAAGCAGACCACAATCGTTTCAATAAACTCTGAAAACAAAGACTCAAGGTATCTTTCCATTGAAGAGATATTCCTGGAATTAACAGATGTAAAATTCAAAAGATTAATATACAGAATTCTTCAAGACATAAGGAAGGTGAAAATCAGGCAAAAAGCAGAACAAGCCAAGGAACAAACAGATAAAGAAGTTGAAGAAATTAAAAAGGTTATTCTAGAACATAAAGAAAAATTTAATAGG
Organism: Loxodonta africana; assembly: GCF_030014295.1. NCBI lineage: Eukaryota > Metazoa > Chordata > Mammalia > Proboscidea > Elephantidae > Loxodonta > Loxodonta africana. The sequence continues at coordinate 52,557,871 of NC_087353.1, forward strand.
CTGCAAGAAAACAGAGACAGCAATCAGAAATTCATAAGGTTAACAATAAAATTTCAGAATTCAACAACACAATATGAAGTCAGAGGAGCAGAATTGAGGAAATGGAAGGCAGAATGAGTGAGACTGAAGATAAAAAACATGGCACCAAAATATTCAAAGAAAAAATCAGATAAAAGAATTAAAAAAAATGAAGAAACCCTAAGAATCATGTGGGACTCTATCAAGAGAAATAACCTATGAATGGTTGGAGTACCAGAACAAGAAGAGATATTAGAAAATACAGAGAATTGTTGAATATTTGTTGCCAGAAAACGTCACTGATATTGTGAAAGATTAGAAGATATCTATCCAAAATGCTCATCGAACCCCACATAAGGTAGATCTCAAAAGAAAGTAAAAAAAAATTTTATAATCAACTTTGCCAAAACCAAAGATAAAGAGAGAATTTTAAGAGCAACTAGGGATAAATGAAAAGTCACCTACAAAAAAACCAAAAACCAAACCCAGTGCCGTCGAGTCGATTCCGACTCATAGCAACCCTATAAGACAGAGTAGAACTGCCCCATAGTTTCCAAGGTGCACCTGGCAGATTTGAACTGCCAACCCTTTGGTTAGCAGCTGTAGCACTAAGTAACCACTACACCACCAGGGTTTCCAAAGGAGAGTCAATTAAGAATAAGCTTGGACTACTCAGCAGAAAACATGCAGGCAAGAAGGCAATGGGATGACTTATGTAAAGCACTGAAGGAAAAAAATTGCCAACCAGTCATATATCCACCAAACTGTCTCTCAAATATGAAGGTGAAATTAGGACATTTCCAGATAAACAGAAGTTTAGGGAATTTACAAAAACGAAACCAAAACTACAAGAAATACTAAAGGGAGTTCTCTGGTTAGAAAAATCAATAATATCAGATATCAACCCAAGACTAGAACACAGGACAGAACAACCAGATGTCAACCCAGATAACGAAATCACAAAAATGAAACAAGATAAAAAAACACTGAAAGCAGCGAAACAGTGATGTCATTATGTAAAAAACGATAGCATTAAAACAATAGAGACAGACTAAAAAATGTCGCCATAGTTCTTTCATATGGAGAGGAAGTCAAGGCAATATAAAATAAAATTTAAGTTTAAACTTAGAAATATAGGGGTAAATACTCAGGTAACCACAAAGGAGACCAACAATCCCACATATCAAAATAAAATACAAGGAAAATATAAAGACTCAGAAGACAAAATCAACAACAAGGAATAGGAGGAAAAGCCATTATGTAATGAAAAACAACTCAGCACAAAAAATTAAGTGGAAAAAAGAAACTCAGCTACACACAAAAAGACATCAAAACGATAGCACTAAACTCATTAAAAAAAAAAAAACCCATCCATAATTATGCTAAATGTAAATGGACTAAACGCACGAACAAACAGAGTGGTAGAATCGATAAAACACTGGATCCATCTATATGCTGCCTACAAGAGATACATTGTAGACATAAAGACACAAACAAAAATTCAAAGGATGCAAAAAAAAATACATCAAGCAAACAATGATCAAAAAAGAGCAGGAGTGGCAAAATTAATTTCTGACAAAATAGACTTTAAAGTTAAATCCATCAGAAAGGATAAGGAAGGACACTATATAATGATTAAAGGGTCAATATTATACCAGGAGGATATAACCATGTTAAATATTTATGCACCCAATGATAGGGCTACTAGATACATAAAACAAACTAACACCATTGAAAAGTGAGATAGACAGCTCCACAATAATAGTAGGAAACTTCAACACACCACTTTCAGGGAAGAAATCCAGAAAGAAGCTCAAAAAGACAAAGATCTAAATGCCACAATCAACCTACCTGACCTCATACAAATATACAGAACACTCCATCCAACAGCAGCCAAGTAGACTTTCTTTTCTAGTGCACATGGAACATTCTCTAGAATAGACTACGTATTAGGTCATAAAGCAAGCCTCAGCACAATCCAAAACATCTAAATATTACAAAGCATCTTCTCTGACCATAAGGCCATAAAAGTAGAAACCAATAAAAGAAAAAGCAGGGAAAAGAAATCAAACACTTGGAAATTAAACAACACCCTGCTCAAAAATGACTGGGTTATAGAAGAAATTAAGGATGAAATAAAGAAATTCATGGAATCCAATGAGGATGAAAACACTTCCTATCAGAACCTATGGGACACAGTTAAAGCAGTACTCAGAGGTCAATTTGTAACAATAAATGCACACATCCAAAAAGAATAAAGGGCCAAAATCAAAACATTAACCCTACAAACTGAAGAAATAGAAAGAGCAACAAAAGAAACCCTCAGGCACCAGAAGAAGGCAAATAATAAAAATTAGAGCAGAATTAGATGAAATACAGAAGAGAAAAACAACCGAAAGAGTTAACAAGACCAAAACCTGGTTCTCCGAAAAAATTAACAAAATTCATAAACCAAAGGCCAAATTAACAAAAGAAAAACAGGAGAGGAAGCAAAGACCCTGAATAAGAAATGAGATGGGCAGTATCAAACAAACCAAACTGAAATTAAAAGAATCATATCAAATTACTATGAAAAATTCTACCCTAACAAATTTGAAAACCTATAAGAAATGGATGAATTCCTAGAAACACACTACCTACCTAAACTAACACAAATGAGGGTAGAACAATTAAATAAACCCATTAAAAATACAGATTGAAAATGTAAATAAAAAACTCCCAACAAAAAAAAAAAAAGCCCTGGCCCATCAGCTTCACTGGAGAGTTCTACCAAACTTTCAGAAAAGAGTTAACACCTCTACTACTAAAGGTATTTCAGAGCACAGAAAAGGACAGAATACTCCCAAACTCATTCTATGAAGCCAGCATATCCCTAATACCGAAACCAGGTAAAGACACTATAAAAAAAGAAAATTACAGACCTGTATCACTCATGAACAAAATGCAAAAATCGTCAGCAAAAAACTGGCCAATAGAATTCAATAACATATCAAGAAAATAATTCACCATAAGCAAGTGGGATTCATACCAGGTATGCAGGGATGGTTCAACATTAGAAAAACTATCAATGTAATCATCATATAGGTAAAATAAAAGACAAGAACCACAAGATTTTATCAACTGATTACAAAAAAAGCATTTGACAAAGTCTGACACCCACGCATGATAAAAACTCTCAGCAAAATAGGAATAGAAAGGATATTCTTGAACATAATAAAGGACATTTATACAAAGCCAACTAGCCAACATCATCCTAAAGGGCAGAGTCCGAAGGCATTCCCCTTGAGAACATGAACCAGACAAGGAAGCCCTTTATCATCACCCTTATTCAACATTGTGCTGCAGGTCCTAGCAAGAGCACTTAGGCTAGACAAAGGAACGAAAGGGCATAAAGATTGGCAAGGAAGAAGTAAAAGTATCTCTATTTGCAGATGACATGATCTTACACACAGAACACCCTCAAGAAAATTACTGAAACTAACAGAATAGTTCAGCAGAGTATCAGGATACAATTAAACATACAAAAATCAGTTGGATTCCTCTACACCAACAAAGAGAACGTTGAAGAGGAAATCGCCCAATCAATACCATTTACAGTAGCCCCCAAAAAGATAAAGTACTTAGGAATACACCTAACCAGAGATGTAAAAGACATATACAAAGAGAGCTACAAGACTCTACTGCAAGAAACCACAAGAGACTTACATAAGTGGAAAAATGTACCTTGCTTATGGATAAGAAGACTCAACATTGTAAAAGTGTCTATTCCACCGAAAGCAATCTATAGATATACTGCAATTCCGATCCAAATTCCAATGACACTTTTTAATGAGATGGAAAAAAAAATCACCAACTTCATATGGAAGGGAAAGAGGCCCTGGATAACTAAAGCATTACTAAAAAAGAAGAACAAAGTGGGAGACCTCACACTACCTGATTTTAGAACATATTATATCGCCACAGTAGTTAAAACAGCCTGTACTGGTACAAGAATAGATACACAGACCAATGGAACAGAATTGAGAATCCAGACATAAATATATGCACATATAAGCAGCTGATATTTGACAAAGGCCAAAAGTCAGTTAAATGGAGAAAAGACAGTCTCTAATGAACGGTGCTGGCATAACTGGATATCCATTTGCAAAAAAATGAAACACGCCATGCACAAAAACTAACTCAAAGTGGATCAAAGACTTATATATAAAATCTGAAATGGTAAAGATCAGGGAAGAAAAAATAGGCACAACACTAGGGGCTGTAATACATGGCAGAAACAGTATACAAAACATTACTAACAATGCACAAACTCCAAAAGAGAAACTAGATAACTGGGAGCTCCTAAAAATCAAACAACTATGCTCATCCAAAGACTTTACTGAATTAGTAAAAAGATTACCTACAGATTGGGAAAAAGTTTTTAGCTATGACATTTCCGATCAGTGTCTGTTCTCTAAATCTACATGACAATGCAAAAACTCAACAACAAAAAGACAAATAACCCAATTAAGAAATGGGCAAAGGGTATGAACAGGCACTTCACTAAAGAAGACATTCAAGAAGCTAACAGATATGTGAGGAAACGGTCAGGTTATTAGCCATTAGAGAAATGCAAATCAAAACTACAATGAGATACCATCTCACTCCGGCAAGCTGGTATTAATCCAAAAAATACAAAATAATAAATGTTGGAGAGGTTGTAGAGAGACTGGAACACTTACACACTGCTGACAGGAATGTAAAATGGTACAATCACTTTGGAAGTCAATTTGGCACTTCCTTAAAAAGCTAGGAATAGAATTACCATAGGATTCAGCAATCCCAGTCTTTGAAATATATCCTAGAGAGATAAGAGCCTTTACACAGATATATGCACACCCATGTTCACTGCAGCACTGTTTACAATAGCAAAAAGATGGAAGCAACCAAGGTGCCCATCAACAGATGAATTGATAAATAAATTATGTATATTCACACAATGGAATACTATGCAGTGATAAAGAATAACGACGAATCTATGAAACATCTCATAACATGGAGGAATTTGGAAGGCATTATGATGAGTGAAATTAGTCAGTTGCAAAAGGACAAATATTGTATGAGACCACTATTATAAGAACTCAAGAAATAAGTTAACACAGATGAAAACATTCCTTTTTCAAAATTTTTATTGTGCTTTAAGTGAAAGTTTATGAATCAAGTCAGTGTCTCATACAAAATCTTATATACACCATGCTATATACTCCTAGTTGCTCTCCCCCTAATGACACAGCACACTCCTTCTCTCCATCGTGTATTTCCATGTCCATTCAGCCAGATTCTGTCTCCCTCGGTCTTCACATCTCCCCTCCAGACAGGAACTGCCCACATAGTCTCATGTGTCTACTGGATCCAAGAGGCTCACTGCTCACCAATATCATTTTCTACCTTATACTCCAGTCCAATCCCTGTCTGAAGAGTTGGCTTTGGGAATGGCTCCTGTCTTGGGCTAACAGAAGGCCTGCGGACCATGACCTCCAGGGCCCTTCTAGTCTCAGTCAGACCATTAAGTCTGGTCTTTTTATGAGAATTTGAGGTCTGCATCCCAAAGCTCACCTACTCCATCAGTGATTCTCTGTTGTGCTCCCTGTTGGGGCAGTCATCGGTGGTAGCCAGGCACCATCTAGTTCTGGTCTCAGGCTGATGTAGTCTCTGATTTATGTGATGCTTTCTGTCTCTTAGGCTCATAATTACCTGGTGTCTTTGGTATTCTTCATTCTCCTTTGCTCCAGGTAGGTTGAGACCAATTGAAGCATCTTAGATGGCCGTTTGCTAGCATTTAAGACCCCAGACGCCACTCATCAAAGTGCAATGCAGAATGGTTTCTTAACAGATTTTATTGTGCTAATTGAGCTATATGTCCCCTGAAACCATGGTCCCCAGACTCCCAACCCTGCTACTATGGCCTTTGAAGCATTTGGTTGTATTCAGAAAACTTCTCTGTTTTTAGTTTAGTCCAGTTGTGCTGATCTCTCCTGTATTGTGTGTTGTCTTTCCTTTCACCTAAAATAATTCTTGTTTATCATCTAATCAGTGAATACCCCTCTCCCTCCTTTCCTCCCCACCTTTGTAACCATCAAAGAATATTCTCTTCTGATACTGGTGAGGAGTGAGCTTCTTGGCTCAAGCAGACACATGAGACTATGTGGGCACCTTCTGCCTGGAGGGCAGTTGACAAGGCACGGGGGACAGAAGCTGGCTGAATGGACACGGAAATATAGGGTGGAGAGAAGGGGTGTGCTGTCTCATTAGGGGGAGGGCAACTAGGAGTACATAGCAATGTGTATATAAATTTTTGTATGAGAGACTGACTTGATTTGTAAACTTTCACTTGAAGCACAATTAAAAAAAAATTAAAACCAAACCAGAAAAAAAAGAAACATTAAAGGAAGTCCTGAGATTAGAAAACCAGTAACATCAGATAATAACCTGAGTCTAGAATATAGGACAGCATCAGCCAGATACCAACCTAGGTAAAGAACTCTTAATAATAAAACAAACATAAAAGACTTAAAACAGGAAACCAGAGATGTCAACCTGTAAATGACAACAACGTCAAAACAATAAAGGAAGAATAAAGGGTATAGGTATAGAACTTTCAAATGGAGAAGATGTCGAGGCAATATGACAACATCATTAAATTAATAAAGAAGGAATAAAGGGTAAAAAAAATATATATATATAGGTATAGAACTTTCAAATGGAGAAGAAGTTAAGGTAATACGAAGTAATAAAAGACTGGTTCAAACTTCGGAAGATAATGGCAAATTTCAAAGTAACCAGAAAGAAAGTTAACAAACCTACTCCTTAAAATAAAAAAGAAGAAAAATATAAAGACTCAGTAAACACAAAATCTATTACAACAAAAGAAAAGAAAACCCACAAACAAAAGGAAGTATGAAGTATGAAGAGGAAAGTAAGGTGAACAAAGAAAACGTCAGCCCAATGTAAAAAAAAAAAACCATCTGACATTAATAAACTCATACCTATCAACAATTTTTTTTTATCAACAATCCCACTGAATGGAAATGGCTTAAGTGCCCCTTTAAAGAGACAGTGGCAGAAGAGATAAAAAAAAAAAAGCACAGCCCATCAATATGCTGTCTACAAGAGACAAACCTTGGACACAAAGAAATATATTAAAAAGCAAAGGATGGAAAAAATATATCAAGCAAATATCAAAATACAACAAAAATATATCAAGTAACCAAGAAAGGGCAGGAGTGGCAATGCCAATAGCAGATAAAATAGATGATAAGGCAAAATCGACCATAAAAGACAAGGAAGGGCATTATATAATGATTAAAGGAGAATCTACCAAGAAAACGTAACATTAATAAATATCTCCCCATCTGTCTTAGGCTGGTTCTCTAGAGTAGCAAAACCGGTAAGCATATAAATACATACAAAGATTTATATTAAGGAAATTGCACACACAGTTGTAGAGGCTAGAACATGGATCACGCTGGAGGCTTCTCCTGATTCATGTAGCTGCACAGGCTGGTGAACCCAAGGTCAGCAAGTCAGACAGCAGGGCTCTGCCTCACAGGCTGAAGACTGATGAATCCAAAGATCAAGAGGCAAGACAGCAAGTAAAGTGCTAGCTCAAGACCCAAGAACTAGGGGTCAGATGAACAGGAGCTAGCTCAGGATCCAGAGCAAGCAAAAGCCCAAGAGGGGTTGCCCGCAAGTGCACTTATGTTCGATGCAGGCCACACTCCCAAGGAAACTCCTTTTCAACTGATTGGCAACTCACAAGAGATCCCTTTATCAAATTTCATCATGGAAGTGATCACATCATCATACGAGTGCCAAACTACATCATAACTGTCAAACTACTGAGAACCATGGCCCAGCCAAGTTGAGATACAACCTTAATTATCACAGCACCAAACAACAAGGCTCAAAATACATAAAACAAACTCTGACAACAGTGAGAGGAGAAACAAACGGTTCCACAATAATAGTAGGAGACATTAACACACCACTCTCAGTAAAGGACAGAAGATCTAAAGACCATAATCAACCAACATGACCTCATAGACATACAAGCATACCTTGGAGATATTGTGAGTTCAGTTCCAGACTACCACAATACAGTGAATACTGCAATAAAATGAACCACACAAATATTTTTGTTTCCCAGTACATATAAAAGATATGTTTATACTATACTGTAGCCTATTAAGTATGCAATAGCATTATGTCTAAAAAATTACACTGTAAACCCCAACACACCCAGTGCCCTAGAGTCAAATGTACATACTTTAATTAAAAATACTTTATTGCTAAAACATATTAACCATCATCTGAGCCTTCAGTGGGTCATAATCTTTTTGCTGGGGGAAGGTCTTGACTCACTGTTGATGGCTGCTGACTGATCATGGTGGTGACTGCTGAAGGTTCGGGTGGTTGTGGCAATGTCTTAAAATAAGACAATAATGAAGTGTGCAGCATTGATTGACTCTTCCTTTCACAAAAGATTTCTCTGTAGCATGCGATGCTGTTTGATAGCATTTTACGCACAATATAACTTCTTTCGAAAGTGGAGTCAGTCCTCTCAAACCCAGTCACTGCTTTATCAAATAAGCTTATGTAATATTCTAAATCCTTTGTTGTCATTTCAACAATGTTCACAGCATCTTCACCGGGAGTAGATGTATCTACTTTCTTTGCTCATCTATAAGTAGTACCACCTCATTCATTAAAGTTTTATCATGAGATTGCAGCAATTCAGTCACATATTCAGGCTCCACTTCTAATTCTTGTTCACTTGCTATTTCCACCACATCTGCATTGACTTCCTTCACTGAAGTCCTGAACCCCTCAAAGTCATCCATGAGGGTTGGAATCAACTTCTTCCAAACTCCTGTTAATGTCTGTATTTTGACCTCCTCCCATAAATCATGAATGTTCTTAACGGCACCCTAAAATGGTGAGCCTTTCCGGAAGGTTTTTCAATTAACTTTGCCCAGATCCATCAGAGAAATCACTATCTATGGTGTTACAACCTTACGAATGTATTTTTAAATAATAAGACTTGAAAGTTGAAATCACTCCTCAATCCATGGGCTGCAGAATGGATGTGTTAGTAGGCATGAAAACAACATTAATCTTCTTGTACAACTCCATCAGAGCTTTTGGGTGACCAGGCACATTGTTAATGAGCAGTTATATCTTGAAAGGAATCTTTTTTTTTGAGCAGGAGGTCTCAACAGTCAGCTTAAAATATTCAGTAACCATGTTGTAAGCAGATGTGCTGTCATCCAGGCTTTGTTGTTCCATTTATAGTCATCCAGGCTTTGTTGTCCTATTTACAGAGCACAGGCAAAGTAGATTTAGCATAATTCTTAAGGGCCCTAGGATTTTCAGAGTGGTAAATGATCACTGGAAACCCTGGTGGTATAGTGGTTAAGTGCTACAGCTGCTAACCAAAATGTCGGTAGTTCAAATCTACCAGGCACTCCTTGGAAATTCTATGGGACAGCTCTACTCTGTCCTATAGGGTCGCTGTGAGTTGGAATTGACTCAACGGCAATGGGTTTGGGTTTTTTTGGTTTTGGTAAATGATCATTGGCTTGAACTTAAAAGTCACCAGCTGCATTAGCCCCTAACAAGAGGGTCAGCCTGTCCTTTGAAGCTTTGAAGCCACACACTGACTACTCCTCTCTAGTTATGCAATTCCCCAGTGCCATATTCTTCCAATGTAAGGCTGTTTTGTCTACACTGAAAATCTATTGTTTAGTGTAGTGTTATGAATTGAATTGGGTCCCCCAAAAATGCATGTCAACTTGGCTAGGCCATGAGTCCCAGTATTGTGATATGATATGATTATCCTATGTATTGTAAATCCTAACCGCTATGATGTTAAAAAGGCAGGATTAGAGGCAGTTATGTTAATGAGGCAGAACTCAGTCTACAAGATTAGGTTGTATTTTGAGTCAATCTCTTTTGAGACATAAAAACAAGAAATGAGCAGAGAGAAGAGGGACCTCCGACCACCAAGAAAGAAGAGCCGAGAGAGAAGCATGTCCTTTGGGCCTGGGATCCTTGTGCTGAGACACTCCTAAACCAGGGGAAGATTGATGACGTAGACCTTCCCCCAGAGCTGACAGAGAGAAACAGCCTTCCTCTGGAGCTGGTGCCCTGAATTTGGACTTCAAGCATCCTAGACTGTGAGAGAATAAATTTCTGTTTGTTAAAGCCATCCACTTGTGGTATTGCTGTTACAGTAGCACTAGATAACTAAGACAGTGTAGCCACCTTCAACAATTAGCTAGATCTTCTGGATAACTTGCTGAAGCTTTGACATCAGCACTTGCTGCGTCATCTTGCACTTTTATGTTATAGAGACAGCTTCTTTCCTTAAACCTTATGAATCAACTCCTGCTAGCTTCAAACTTTTCTTCTTCAGGTTCCTAACCTCTCTCAGTCTTCACAGAATTGAAGAGAGTTAGGATGTTGCTCTGGATTAGGCTTTGGCTTAAGGGAATGCTGTGGTTGGTATGATCTTTTATCCAGACCACTAAAATGTTCTCCATATCAGCAATAAGGTTGTTTCACTTTCTTATCATTCATGTGTTTACTGGAGTCCAGGCCAGAGCACTTCTAATTTCCCTCAAAAGCTTTGCAGTGCATTCACAACTTGGCTAGCTTTTGGTGTGAGGGGCCTAGCTTTCAGACTGTCTTGGCTTTTGACTTGCCTAACTAAGCTTAATCATTTCTAGTTTTGATTTAAAGTGAAAGACATGTGGCTCTTCCTTTTACTTAAACACTTAGAGGCCATTATAGGGTTATTGGCCTAATTTCAATACTGCCGTTTCTCAGGGAATAGGAAGGCCTGAGGAAAGGGAGAGAGACAGGGGAACAGCTGGTCAGTGGAAGTCAGAACACACACAACATTTATCGATTAAGTTCACCATCTTATATGGGCACAGTTCATGGTGCCCCAAAACAATTTCAACAGTAACATCAAAGATCATCACAGATCATCATAGCAGATATAATAACGATGCAAAAGTTTGATACATTGTGAGAATTACCAAAATGTGATACAGAGACATGAAGTGAGCACTTGTTATTGGAAAAATGGAACTTATAGATTTTCTCAATGCAGCATTGCCACAAACCTTCAATTTGTAAAAAAAAAAAAAAAAAAAAAAAAAGTCTGTGAAGCACAACACAGCAATAAAAAAGGCATACCTGTATATAAAACACTCCACCCAACAGCAGCAAAGTGTACATTCTTTTCCAACATGCATGGAATATTTTCCAGTAGATATCACATTTTAGGCCACAAAGCAACTCTTAAATGAAATCCAAAACATCAAAAAAATACAAAGCATTCTCTTTAATCACAATGTCATAAAAGTAGATACCAATAACAGGAAGAAAAAGGGAAAAAAAGTCAAATACATGGAAACTGAACAAAACCTTGCTTAAAAACAACTGGGTAATTGAAGAAATCAAAGAGGTAATAAAAAAAATTCCTAGGATCAAATGCAAATGAAAACACATCATACCAAAACCTTTGGGACAAAGCAAAGGCAGTGGTCAGAGGTCAATTTATAGCAATAAACATACATACCAAGAAAGAAGAATGGGCAAAAATCAAAACATTAGTCTACAGCTCAAACAAGTAGAGAACATCAAAAGAAGGTCACAGCATGTGGGCAAGATGGTGGAATAGTCAGACACTTCATGTTGATCCCCAAAAAAAGTAAACTGGATATATATGACATTCTAGGAACCCTAAGCATCAAAGGCAAAGCTGAAAAATCAGACTGAGCGACAGGTGAAAGGAGAGACAATTCAAAAACAGTGGAGAGGAGGCAGGGCCAACATAGTGAAATAGTCAGATGCTACCTGCGAGTCCATCTTACAACAAGACCTGAAAAAACAAGTATAACGATTACATTTATAACAACCTAGGAGCCCTGAACATCAAAGGCAAAGTTAGAAAACAGACTGAGCGGCAGGGGGAGGGAGACACAGGTCAGCAGCGAAGAGGAGGTACCAGACCTGAATTGCTGGGATCCCTCAGGCACCATTCCCAGGAGCAGCTATGGTGGGATGGCAGTAGCATTTGGCCGCAGTTTCTGCAGAGAGAAGCAGCCAGCCACACAGCCTACTCAGACCTCCAGAACCTAAGAAGAACAGCGCTCTCGGAAAAAGCTAAGTACTTGCATACATTTTACTGTGCCCCCCCACCCCCCACAATCCCAAGCCAGCTTCAGTGGCTGTTGATTTCCCTGGGCCTGAGATAGGCACTGTTGAGCACCTGAAGCTATCCCCCTGGCCTAGGAGGAGGAATAAATTCACAAATGGGGGAAAAGATAATTTGTCAGCTCCACTAACATGGAGAGCTCAGGACAGAAGTGGCTCCTGTCCAGGCATAAACAGTCCGTAGACTTTGAAAACCTCTCCCCACTGCATGGACCTGTGTGGGCCTATATCAGGAAAATAGGCCCTTGTAGGGAGAATACAACTGTTTCAGCTGTGCAATGGAGAAGTGGGTGTTTGATATTTGACACTGCTTTGCCTATTAAACAGGGTCCTCACCTACCCATAACAGGGGCCTAAGGACTGTTGGCTCCACTCAGGTCACCCAGCCACCTGTGACAGGGGTCCAAGGATAACTGGTACCTCCCAGTCCTTACACCTAAAAACACTGGGTGCCCATGGACTGTCTGCAGAACCCACCCACCTGTACATTCCAGAGAACAGGGACACGCATTCCTTAGAGACACTTGGTGGACAATTCTCAGCTCCCTGCTGCAACCAGATACCGGTACCTACTCCAATCACCCCGGCCACTCTGAGACTATAGGACAGAGCCTGTACCACACACTTGATGACCAGCTACCTGGACACTTCAGCTGAATTCAAGCAAAAAAGGTGAATGGACTCCTAGATTAATATACCTGATGACAGCTGTAGCCATCTGGTGACACGAGGTCAGAGCTCCAAGAGTGAAAATAATCAACCAAGCTCACTCAAGCAACCCTTGTGGGCATATCAAAACAAAACAAAACAAAAAATCAATACAAATACAGTAAGCAAACAAAATAAACTAATACAATAACTTATACATGGCTCAGAGATAACATTCAATATACAGTCACATAAAGAAACAGACCATGATCACCTCAACAAGCTCTCTGAACAAAGAATCAACAAATCTTCTGGATGAAGGCGGCTTCCTGGAATTACCGGGTGCAGAATTCAAAAGATAAAGATACAGAACTCTTCAAGGCATCCGGAAAAATATTAGGAAGATCAGGCAATACACAGAATAAGCCAAGGAACACACATGTAAAGTAGCTGAAGAAATTAAAAAGGTTATTCAAGAGCATAATGAAAAATTCAATAAGCCACAAGAGTCCATAGAGAGACATCAATCAGAAATTCAGAAGATTAACAATAAAATTACAGTAGACAAATCAATAAAAGTTAGAGGAGCAAAATTGAGCAAGCGGAAGGCAGAATTGGTGAACTTGAAGATAAAGCACTTGGCACCAATTTATTTGAAGAAAAATCAGATAAAAGAACTTTAAAAAATGAAGACACCTTAAGAATCATGTGGGACTCTATCAAGAGAAATAACCTACGAGTGATTGGAATACAAGAACAGGGAGGGATAACAGAAAATACAGAGAGAATTGTGGAAGATTTGCTGGAAAAAAACTTGCCTGATATCGTGAAAGATGAGATATTAATCCCGAATGCTCATCGAACTCCACATTAGGTAGATCTCAAAAGAAAGTCATCAACACGTACTATGGTCAAACTTGCCAAAACCAAACATAAACAGAGAATTTTAAGAGCACCTAGGGATAAACGAAAAGTCACCTACAAAGGAGAGTCAATAAGAATAAACTCAGACTACTCCGCAGAAGCGATGCAGCCAAGAAGGGAATGGGATGACTTATATAAAATGTTGAAGGAAAAAAACTGCCAACCATGAATCATATGCCTAGAAAAACTGTCTCTCAAATATGAAGGTGACATTAGGACATTACCAGATAAACAAAAGTTTAGGGAATTCGTAACAACCAAACCAAAACTACAAGAAATACTAAAGGGAGTTGTTTGGTTAGAAAATCAATAATATCAGGTATCAACACAAGACAAGAACACTGGACACAACAATCAGATGTCAATCCAGACAGGGAAATCACAAAAATAAATCAAGATGAAAAAATACCCAAAAAAGAGAAACAGCGATGTTATTATGTAAAAGAAGACAACATTAAAACAATAAAGAGGCACTAAGAAATAGAGTCAAAGATCTTTCAAATGGAGAGGAAAACAAGACAATACAAAGAAATAAAAGTTAGGTTCAAATTCAGAAAAATAGGGGTAAATATTAATGTAACCACAAAGGAGACAAACTATTCTACACGTCAAATAAAAGAAAAAAATACAGACTCAGCAGACAACAAAATCAACAATGAGTATGAGGAAAAGACAATATATAAAGTTAAACTACTCACCACAAAAAATTAAGTGGGAAAAAGAAATTCTCAACACAAAAAAAGACATTAAAAAAAACACTAAATTCAGAGAGGAGGGGCCAAGATGGCTGACTAGGTAGAAGCTACCTCGGATCCCTCTTGCAACAAAGACTCAGGAAAACAAGTGAATCGATCACATACATGGCAACCTACGAACCCTGACCATCAAACACTGTTCTAAAGAGTTGACCTCAGTGACAGAGACTGAGAACGAACAACCGCAGGGAAGCAGCGACTGTTTTCGGAGCCTGGAGCCAGCGTCCCAGTCAGGAAACCTTGGCGCCGGACTTTGGACTGGGTGCAAGGGAGCTGAGCAAGGCATCCTGAGATGGCACAAACAGGAGGCACAGCCCTAGCCCCCTGAACTGACCTCGGGGGAAGCCCAGACAGTGCACGCAGGCAGTACAGCGACGCGGCTGAGAGGAGAAGTCACCGGGAGGCAGCGACTGGTTTTGGAGCCTGCAGTGCGGCATCCCAGCAGGGGAACCTTGGCGCTGGGCCTTGGACTGGGGGTGGAGGAACTAACCACGGTTTCTGAGACAGCGCAGGCACAGAACACGGGCCTGACCCTTGGGGACAATCACTACCCAGCCAGTGCACACAGTTGACACACCCCCCTCAGGAATCTCAGATAAAACAGTCATCCCAAGCAAGATAAGAAACTTTGTCCATATTCTGGGGTGCTAATCTCTCCTATTTATCTGAACCATCCCCTCCCCTTCCCAGGTGCCATCATGAACACTGGAATTTCCTCAGCCAGAGGGTAAACTGCCCTGTGGGTTTTCTTTTTTTTTTTTTTGGTCTTTTCCTAACCCATTCTTCTGGCCTGAGAGAAGCAGCTACAAAAAACCCAGGGACCAAAAATCCTTCCCTAATTAGACTAAAAACACAGAACCAGCTCCAACCAAGCATATGTGATCCATAGTCTTGGGCTTTCATCACTACAGGAAACAAGGTGGCTATTATAATGCAAAGGCAATTCTGAGAGGGATCTGACTGTAATTGTTTTAGGAGATTACTGGAAAGACAAGTTTCCCACGTCTGATACATCTGTGTACTCAACAGAGCCCTCACTGACCCACAACAGGGAACTGAGGGCTGAAGCTCCCCCAGACAACCTAGCCTCTTGCCTTAGGGGTCCAAGGAGGGTGACATCTACCAATCTGTAGAGGTACTTGCATTGGGTGCCTAAGGTGTAACTGCAGAACCCACCCACCAAAGCGCTTCAGGAAGAGAGACACATCTATCTCACTGGCACTTGGGGGAAGCCTGTCAGCATCCTGCCCCCCCTAGAGTGTGGACCCCTGCTGCTACTAGAATCTGGTGCACACAACTATCAACACTATTTCTCTAGGTGGATAGGTGACAGTCTGCACCACACACTTGATGACCCAAAATCAGATTCTACTCAAGAATAGTGAATGGACTCTTAGGCTTATATATCTGGTAACAG
Organism: Loxodonta africana; assembly: GCF_030014295.1. Lineage (NCBI taxonomy): Eukaryota > Metazoa > Chordata > Mammalia > Proboscidea > Elephantidae > Loxodonta > Loxodonta africana. Next base: position 52,573,897 of record NC_087353.1, read on the forward strand.
CCCAAACCAGCTGGTAATAGGACATAAGTGAGTCAAGGGCTACAACGAGCAAGACAGCACAATCTAGTAGCCCATCTACGTATATTGAAAGAAAACAAAACAAGATAAGACTCAGTGAGCAAATATAGAATAAATCACTACAATATCTTAGTGATGGCTCGGAGACAGCAGTAGATATCAAACCACATAAAGAAGCAGACCGTGATTGCTTCTACAACTGCCCAAACTAAAGAATCAAAATCTTTCCCAAATGAAGATACAATCCTGGAATTGCCAGATGCAGAATATAAAAAACTAATTTACAGAATGCTTCAAGGCATCAGGGATGACCTCAGAAATGAAATAAGGCAATCTACAGAAAAAGCCAAGGAACACACTGATAAAACAGTTGAATGACTCAAAAAGATTATTCAAGAACATAGTGGAAAAATTAATAAGTTGCAAGAATCCATAGAGAGACAGCATGTAGAAATCCAAAAGATTAACAATAATATTACAAAATTAGACAACGCAATAGGAAGTCAGAGGAGCAGACTCGAGCAATTGGAATGCAGACTGGGAGATCTGGAGGACCAGGAAATTGACACCAATATAGCTGAAAAAAAATCAGATAAAAGAATTTAAAAAAATGAAGAAACCCTAAGAATTATGTGGGACTCTATCAAGAAGAATAACTTGTGTGTGATTGGAGTCCCAGAACAGAGAGGGATAACAGAAAACACAGAGAGAATAGCTGAAGATCTGTGGGGGTAGAAAACTTCCCTGACATCATGAAAGACGAAAGGATATCTATCCAAGATGCTCAACGAACCCCATTTAAGACTGATCCAAAAAGAAAATCACCAAGACATATTATCATCAAACTTGCCAAAACCAAAGATAAAGAGAAAATTTTAAAAGCAGCCAGGGATAAAAGAAAGGTCTCCTACAATGCAGAATCAATAAGAATAAGTTCAGACTACTCAGCAGAAACCAGGCAGGCAAGAAGGAAATGGGATGACATATATAGAGCACTGAAGGAGAAAAACTGCCAGCCAAGGATCTTATATCCAGCAAACTCTCTCTCAAATATGAAGGTAAAATTAAAATATTTACAGATAAACACAAGCTTAGAGAATTTCAAACAACCAAAGCAAAGCTAAAAGAAATAATAAAGGAAATTGTTTGGTCAGAAAACCAATAATATCAGATACCAGCACAACACAAGTTCACAGTACAGAACATCCTGATACCAACTAAAATAGGGAAATCACAAAAACAAATTAAGATTAATTTAAAAAAAAGAAAAAAACGATCAAAACAGGGAATCATTGAAGTCAATATGTAAAAGATCACAATAATCAAAAAGAGGGACTAAATACAGGAGGCATTGAACTGCCATATGGAGAGAGATACAAGGAGATATAGGACAATACAACTTAGGTTTTTACTTAGAAAAATAGGGGTAAATATTAAGGTAACCACAAAGAGGTATAACAACTCCATAACTCAAAATAAAAAACAAGAAAAACATAACGACTCAGCAAACATAGTCAAATAATATGAAAATGAGGAACATACAATTTATAAACAAAAAAGTCTCAGCACAAAAAAGTAAGTGGAACAATGAAATTCTCAACAACACAATTAAAAAGGCATCAAAATGACAGCACTAAACACATACTTATCTATAATTACGCTGAATGTAAATGGACTAAACGCACCAATAAAGAGACAGAGAGTCTCAGACTGGATAAAGAAACACGATCCGTCTATATGCTGCGTACAAGAGACAAACCTTAGGCTTAGAGACACAAACAAACTAAAACTCAAAGGATGGAAAAAAATATATCAAGCAAACAATAAGCAAAAAAGAGCAGGAGTAGCAATATTTATTTCTGACAAAATAAACTTTAAACTTAAATCCACCACATAGGATAAAGAAGGACACTACATAATGATAAAAGGGACAATTGACCAGGAAGATACAACCATATTAAATATTTATGCACCCAATGACAGACCTGCAAAATACATAAAACAAACTTTAACAGAACTGAAAAGTGACATAGACACCTCCACAATTATAGTAGGAGACTTCAACACACCACTTTCGGAGACGGACAGGACATCCAGTAAGAAGCTCAATAGAGACAGGGAGACCTAATTCCTACAATCAACCAACTTGATCTCATGGACTTATACAGAACTCTCCACCCAACTGCTGCAAAGTATACTTTTTTTTCTAGCACACATGGAACATTCTCTACCATAGACCACATATTAGGTCATAAAACAAACTTCTGCAGAATCCAAAACATCAAAATATTACAAAGCATCTTCTCAGACCATAAGGCCATAAAAGTGGAAATAACAGAAAAATTAGGGAAAAGAAATCAAATATTTGGAAAATGAACAATACCTCCAGAAAAAAGACTGGGTTATAGAAGACATTAAGGAGGGAATAAAGAAACTCATAGAATACAACGAGAATGAAAACACTTCCTATCAAAACCTCTGGGACACAGCAAAAGCAGTGCTCAGAGGTCAATTTATATCGAGAAATGCACACATACAAAAAGAAGAAAGAGCCAAAATCAGAGAACTGTGCTTACAACTTGAACAAATACGAAAGTGAGCAACAAAAGAATCCATCAGGCACCAGAAAACAACAAAAAATAAAAATTAGAGCTGAACTAAATGAATTAGAGAACAGAAAAACAATTGAAAGAATTAACAAAGCCAAAAGCTGGGTCTTTGAAAAAATTAACAGAATTGATAAACCATTGGCCAGACTGACAAAAGAAATACAGGAAAGGAAACAAATAACCTGAATAAGACAAGAGATGGGCCACATCACTACAGACCCAACTGAAATTAAAAGAATCATATCAGATTATTACAAAAAATTGTATTCTAACAAATTTGCAAAACTTGAAGAAATGGATGAATTCCTCGAAAAACACTACCTACCTAAACTAACACAATCAGAAGTAGAACAACTAAATAGACCCATAACAAAAAAAGAGATTGAAATGGTAATCAAAAAACTCCCAACAAAAAAAAGCCCTGGCCCAGACGGCTTTACTGCAGAGTTCTACCAAACTTTCAGAGAAGAGTTAACACCACTACTACTAAAGGTATTTCAAAGCATAGAAAATGACAGAATACTACCTAACTCATTCTATGAAGCCACCATCTTCCGGATACCAAAAGCAGCTAAAGACACCACAGAAAAAGAAAATTACAGACGTATATCCCTCATGAACATGGATGCAAAAATCCTCAACAAAATTCTAGCCAATAGAATTCAACAACATATCAAAAAAATAATCCACCACGACCAAGTGAGATTTATACCAGGTATTCAAGGCTGGTTTAATATTAGAAAAACCATCAACGTAATCTACCATATAAATAAAACAAAAGACAAAAACCACATGATCTTATCAATTGATGCAGAAAGGCATTTGACAAAGTCCAACACCCATTTATGATAAAAACTCTCAGCAAAATAGGAATTGAAGGAAAATTCCTCAACATAATCAAGGGCATCTATACAAAGCCAACAGACAACATCACTCTAAATGGAGAGAACCTGAAAGCATTTCTCTTGAGGACGGGAAACAGACAAGGATGCCCTTTATCACTGCTCTTATTCAACATTGTGCTAGAGGTCCTAGCCAGAGCAATTCGGCTAGACAAAGAAATAAAGGGCATCTGGATTGGCAAGAAGGAAGTAAAATTATCTCTATTTGCAGATGACATGATCTTATACACAGAAAACCCTAAGGAATCCTCTGGAAAACTACTGAAACTAATAGAAGAGTTTGGCAGGGTCTCAGGTTACAAGATAAACATACAAAAATCACTTGGATTCCTCTACATCAACAAAAAGATCATCGAACAGGAAATCACCAAATCAATACCATTCATAGTAGCCCCCAAGAAGATAAAATACTTACGAATAAATCTTACCAAAGATGTAAAAGACCTACACAAAGAAAACTACAACGTACTAGTGCAAGAAACTAAAAAGGACCTACTTAAGTGGAAAAACATACCTTGCTCATGGATAGGAAGACTTAACATAGTAAAAATGTCTATTCTACCAAAGCCATCTATTCATACAATGCACTTCCGATACAAATTCCAATGACATTTTTTAATGTGATGGAGAAACAAATCACCAACTTCAAATGGAAGGGACAGAAGCCTCGGATAAGTAAAGCATTACTGAAAAAGAAGAAGAAAGTGGGAGGCCTCACTCTACCTGATTTCAGAACCTATTATACAGCCACAGTAGTCAAAACAGCCTGGTACTGGTACAACAACAGGCACATAGACCAATGGAACAGAATTGAGAACCCAAATATAAATCCATCCACATATGAGCAGCTGATATTTGACAAAGGCCCAATTGAGAAAAGATAGTCTTTTTAACAAATGGTGCTGGCATAACTGGATATCCATTTGCCAAAAAATGAAACAGGACCCATACCTCACACCATGCACAAAAACTAAGTCCAAGTGGAACAATGACCTAAACATAAAGACTGAAATGATAAAGATCATGGAAGGAAAAGTAGGGACAACCTTAGGAGCCTTAATACAAGGCATAAACAGAATACAAAATATTACCAAAAATGATGAAGAGAAACCAGATAACTGGGAGCTCCTAAAAATCAAACACCTATGATCATCTAAAGACTTCACCAAAAGAGTAAAAAGACCACCTACAGACTGGGAAAGAATTTTCAGTTATGACATCTCCAACCGGGACCTGATCTCTAAAATCTATATGATTCTGTTAAAACTCAACCACAAAAGAACAAACAACCCAATCAAAAAGTGGGCAAAGGATATGAAACACACTTCACTAAAGAAGATATTCAGACAGCTAAAAGATACTTGAGAAAATGCTCTCGATCATTAGCCATTAGAGAAATGCAAATTAAAACTACGATGAGATTCCATCTCACTCCAACGAGGCTGGCATTAATCCAAAAAACACAAAATAATAAATGTTGGAGAGGCTGCAGAGAGATTGGAACTCTTATACACTGCTGGTGGGAATGTAAAATGGTACAACCACTTTGGAAATCTATTTGGCATTTTCTTAAAAAGTTAGATATAGAACAGTACCATACAACCGAGAAATCCCACTCGTCGGAATATACCCTAGAGAAATAAGAGCCAATGACTGCCCTGACAGGGAGCACAACAGAGAACCCCTAAGGGAGCAGGAGATCAGTGGGATGCAGACCCCAAATTCTCATAAAAAGACCAGACTTAATGGTCTGACTGAGACTAGAGGAATCCCGGCGGTCATAGTCCCCAAACCTTCTGTTGGCCCAGGACAGGAACCATTCCCGAAGACAACTCATCAGACATGGAAGGGACTGGACAATGGGTTGGAGAGAGATGCTGATGAAGAGTGAGCTACTTGTATCACGTGGACACTTCAGACTGTGTTGGCATCTCCTGTCTGGAGGGGAGATGGGAGGGTAGAGAGGGTTAGAAACTGGTAAAATTGTCACGAAAGGAGAGACTGGAAGGGCTGACTCATTAGGGGGAGAGTAAGTGGGAGTATGGAGTAAGGTGTATATAAACTTATATGTGACAGACTGACTTGATTTGTAAACGTTCACTTAAAGCTCAATAAAAATTATTAAAAAAAGCACTAAATTCAAACCCATCCATAATTACACTGAATGTAAATGGACTAAATGCACCAATAAAGAGACAAAGGGTGGCAAAATTGATTAAAAAACACTATCCATCTATACACTCCCTACAAGAAACACACCTTAGACTTAGAGACACAAATAAAAACTCAAAAGATGGAAAAAAATATATCAAGAAAACACCAGTCAAAAAAGAGCAGGAGCAGCAATATTATTTTCTGACAATATACACTTTAAAGTTAAATCCATCATAAAGGATAAGGAAGGACACTATATAACGATTAAAGGGACAATACATCAGGAGGATATAACCATATTAAATATTTACACATCCAATGACAGATCTGCAAGATACATAAAATAAACTCTAACAGCATTGAAAAGTGAGATAGCTCCACAATAACAGAAGACTTCAACACACCACTTTAAGTAAAGGACAGACATCCAGAAAGAAGCTCAATGAAGACACAGAAGATCTAAATGCCATAATCAACCAACTTGACCTAACAGACATGTACAGAACACTCCACACAACAGCAGTCAAGTGTACTTTCTTTTCTAGTGCACATGGAACATTCTCTATAATTGACCACATATTAGGTCATAAAGCAAGCCATAGCAGAATCCAAAACACTGAAATACTACAAAGCATCTTCTCTGACCATGACAGAAAAAACAGGGAAAAGAAATCAAACACTTGGAAACTAAACAATACGCTGCTCAAAAAAGACTGGGTTATAGATGACATAAAGGATGGAATAAAGAAATTCATAGAATCAAATGAGAATGAAAACACTTCCTATCAGAACCTTTGGGACACAGTGAAAGCAGTGCTCAGAAGTCAATTTGTATCGATAAATCCACACATAGAAAAAGAAGGGCCAAAATCAAAGAATTATCCCTACAACTGGAACAAACAGAAAGACAGCAACAAAAGAAACTCTCAAGCACCAGAAGAAAACAAATAATAAAAATCAGAGCAGAACTAAATGAAACAGAAAACAGGAAAACAATTCAAAGAATTAACAGGACCAAAACCTGGTTCCCTGAAAAAAATCAATAAAATTGATAAACCATTGGCCAAACTGAAAAAAGAAAAACAGGAGAGGAAGCAAATAACCCAAATAAGAAATGAGATGGGCAACATTACAACAGACCCAACTGAAATTAAAAGAATCATATCAGATTACCATGAAAAATTCTACTCTAACAAATTTGAAAACCTAGAAGAAATGGATGAATTCCTAGAAACACACTACCTACCTAAAATACTACAAAAAGGTGTAGAACAACAGAATAGATCCATAACAAAAGAAGATATTAAAAAGGTAATCAAAAAACTCCCAACAAAAAAAGCCCTGGCCCGGACGGTTTCACTGTAGAATTCTACCAAACTTTCAGAGAAGAGTTAATACCAATACTACTAAAGATATTTAATAGCATATAAAAGGATAGAATTATCCCCAACTCATTCTAAGAAGCCAGCATATCTCTGATGCCAAACCAGACACAGGCACCACAAAAAAAGAAAACTGTAGACCGATAGCCCTCATGAACTTAGACACAAAAATCCTCAACAAAATTCTAGACAATAGAATTCAAAAACAGATCAATAAATAATTCATCATGACCAAGTGGGATTCATATCAGGTATGCAGGAATGGTTCAACATTAGAAAAAACAATTAATGTAATCCATCATATGAATAAAACAAAAGACAAGAATCACATGATTTTATCAATTGATGCAGAAAAGGGATTTGACAAAGTTCAACACCCATTCATGATAAAAACTCTAAGCAAAATAGGAATAGAAGGAAAATTCCTCAACATAATTGAAGGCATTGATACAAAGCCAATAGTCAACAACATCCTAAATGGAGAGAGTCTGAAAGCATTTGCCTTGAGATTGGGAAACAGACAAGGATGCCCTTTATCACCACTCTTATTGAACATTGTGCTGGTATTCCTAGCCAGAGCAATTAGGCTAGATAAAGAAATAAACAGCATACAGATTGGCAAGGAAGAAGTAAAAGTATCTCTGTTTGCAGATGACATGATCTTATACACAGAAAACCCTAAGGAATCCTCAAGAAAATTACTGAACCTAGCAGAAGAGTTCAGTAGAGTATGAGGATAAAAGATAAACATACGAAAATCAGCTGGATTCCTCTACACCAACAGTAAGAACAACGAAGAGGAAATCACCGAATCGATACCATTTATAATACCCCACAAGAAGATAAAATACTTAGGAATAAATATTATCAGAGGTGTAACAGACTTATACAAAGAAAACTACAAAACAGTTCTAGAAGAAACCAAAAGAGACATAAATGGAAAAACATAGCTTGCCCACAGATAGGAAGACTTAACATTGCAAAAACATCTACTCTACCAAAAGTGATCTATAGATACAGTGCAATTCTGATCCAAATTCCAATGACATTTCTTAATGAGATGGAGAAACAAATCAGTACCTTCATATGGAAGAGAAGGAGGCCCTGGATAAGTAAAGCATGATCGAAAAAGAAGAACAAAGCAGGAGGCCTCACTCTACCTGATTTTAGAAACTATTATACCACCACAGTAGTGAAAATAGCCTGGTACTGGTACAACAACAGATACACGGACCAATGGAACAGAATTGAGAAAACAGATATAAAGCCATCCGCATATGAGCAGTTGATATTTGACAAAGCCCCAAAGTCAGTTAAATTGGGAAAAGACAGATGTTGGTGGCATAACTGGATATCCATCTGCAAAAAAATGAAACAAGACCCATACCTCACACCATGCATGAAAACTAACTCAAAATGGATCAAAGACCTAAATATAAAATCTAAAATGATAACAATCATGGAACAAAAAATAGGGACAACGTTAGGAGCCCTAATACACGGCATAAACAGAATACAAAACATTATTAACAATGCAAAAGAGAAACCAGGTAACTGGGAGCTCCTAAAAATCAAACACCTACGCTCATCCAAAGACTTCACCAGAAGAGTAAAAAGATTACCTATAGACTGGGAAAAAGTGTTTAGCTATGACATTTCCGATCACTGCCTGATCTCTAAAATCTATGTGATACTGTAAAAACTCAACTACAAAAAACATATAACCCAATTAAAAAGTGGGCAAAGGATATGAACAGGTACTTGACTAAAGAAAACATTCAGGTAGCTAACAGATACATGAGGAAATGGTCATGATCATTAGCCATTAGAGAAATGCAAACCAAAACTACAATGAGATTTCATCTCACTCCAACAAGGCTGGCATTAATCCAAAAAACACAAAATAATAAATGTTGGAGAAGTTGTGGAGAGACTGGAACACTTATACACTGCTGGTGGGAATGTAAAATGGTAAAACCACTTTGGAAATTGATTTGGCACTTCCTTAAAAAGCTAGAAATAGAACTACCATATGACCCAGCAATCCCACTCCTTGGAGTATACACTAGAGAAATAAGAGCCCTTATATGGGCAGTGTTTCATTCTGTTGTGCACAGGGTCGCTATGAGTCAGAATCGACTCAACAGCACCTAACAACAACAACAACACACGAACAGATATATGCACACCCATGTTCACTGCAGCAGTGTTTACAATAGCAAAAAGATGGAAGCAACCATGGTGCCCATCAATGGATGAATGGATAAATTATGGTATATTCACACAATGGAATACTCTGCATTACTAAGAACAGTGATGAATCTGTGAAACATTTCATAAGGTGGAGGAATCTGGAAGGCATTATGCTGAGTGAAATTAGTCAGTTGCAAAAGGACAAATACTGTACAGGACCACTATTATAAGAACCCAAGAAATAGTTTAAACAGAGAAGAAAATTTGAGAGGGGGGAGGGAAGAAGGGAGGGAGAGAGGTATAAACTAATTAGATAGTAAAAAAAAAAAAAAAAAACCCAGTGCCGTCAAATTAGATAGTAGATAAGAGCTATTTTTGGTGAAAGGAAAGACAATACACAATACAGGAGAGGTCAGCACAACTAGACTAAACCAAAAGAAAATAAGTTTCCTGAATAAACTGAATGTTCTCATGGCCAGCGTAGCAGGGTGTGGGTTTGGAGACCATGGTTTCAGGGGACATCTAAGTCAGTTGGCATAACAAAATCTACTAACATTCTGCATCCCACTTTGGAGTGGTGTCTGGGGTCTTAAATGCTAGCAAGCAGCCATCTAAGATGCATCAATTGTCTCAACCCACCTGGACCAAAGAAGAATGAAGAACACCAAAGACACAAGGTAATTATGAGCCCAAGAGACAGAAAGGGCCACATAAACCAGAGACTACAATAGCCTGAGACCAGAACAACTAGATGGTGCCTGATACAACTGATGACAGCCCTGACAGGGAACACAGCAAAGAACCCCTGAAGGAGCGGAGAGCAGTGGGATGCAGACCCCAAATTCTCATAAAAAGACCAGGCTTAATGGTCTGGCTGAGACTAGAAGAATGCCGGTGGTCATGATCCACAGACCTTCTGTTAGCCCAAGATAGGAACCATTCCCAAAGCCAACTTTTCAGACAGGGGTTGGACTGTACAATGGGATAGAAAAAGACACTGGTGAAGAATGAGCCTCTTGGATCAAGCAGACACATAAGACTATGTTGGCATCTCCTATCTGGAGGGGAGATGAGAGGGCAGGGGGGGTCAGAAGCTGACAGAATGGACACGAAAAGAGTATGGAGAGAAAGTGTGCTGTCTCATTGGGGGAGAGCAATTACGAGCATATAGCAAGGCATATATAAATTTTTGTATGAGAGATTGACTTAATTTGTATTTTTCACTTAAAGCACAATTAAAAAATAAAAAACAGTGGAAACAGGGAATTACAGATTGTTAGATAGCTGATATCCTGCTAGCTAAATCTGCCCAGAGCCAACAGGTTGAGGCAAGCAGCAACATCTCAGGCTGAAAGCCGCCCCATCTAGTGCAGCTAAGCAGCAGCGAATCTGCACACATATCCAGGACCAAACAAGAGCAACACTATACCTGTGAAAGTGTAAACTCCCAACCCACCAGGTGAGCACCTTAACCCTTCCCCCATCAGAGTTTAGTGGCTGAGGAGCACCCCCTTCTCTTCATCTATCCCCCTCCCTGCTCTGACACAGTCCTATGACATTCAACACCACCATGCCCCTAACTAGGGAACTCTTGGTCCAGTCCAGAGTCACTCCTTTGGCCAACCACTGCTGTAGGGGGTCCACAGACTTGTGGCACCCTTCACTCCCATTGATCACCTGCACCAGTGCCTTGCTGGCTGACCCGGCACAGCACACTCTCATTAGGAAAAAAAAACAGGCAGAGCTAATAGCTGAAGCACGTTTTCATCTGTAGCAGCCAAGTAGGAGCTACATATATGTGACATTCATCACCGCTTCATCCCCTAGGCCTGTAGCTCTCAGCAGGCCTGAGGCTCTCGGCCTGGCCTTTGGCCAGCCACTGCTGTAGGGGATCCACAGACTTGTAGCACCCTTCACCCATGCAGGTCACCTGCACCAGTGCCTTGATGGCCCACCTGGCACAGCATGCCCTGATTAAGACAGAAAGGCAGGGCTTCTAGTTGAAGCCCATTTTACCTGCAGCAGCCAAGTAGGGGCTGCAAATCTGGAGCATTTAACACTAGCCAACTCCCTAGCAAGGGGACTCATTCATTCACACTGGGAGCCTGAGAGCCGGCAGTACCACCCACCCCACCTAACTACCCACAACAGGGGCCTGAGACTTAGTAGCAGCCCCCAATCCCTCCAGCCAATGGTACCAGGTGCCCAAGGATCAGCTGCACTACACCCCACCCCCCTAGGCACTCTAGCAGATGGGGCATGCCCTCCATCCAAGCACCTGGGCATACTTGAGAGCCCCCTGCCTTGACCCACATATCACCCCTCTGCAACCAGAGACCTGTGCCTGCTCTAAAAAACCCCATGCAGCCCTGTCCACCCAGGACTGTAGGTGAGAGTCTCTGTACTACATACTTGGTGATCGATGACCTGGGCTTCTATGCCCCAACCAACCAGTAAGCACTGCAGCACACACAACATCCAACCCAATTACCAGGGAGAACACCCCCTGAACCCACAGCCAGCTCACCAGTAGGACAGATCCATCACCTCACTAAAAATGCCACCTACTTCTTGACAGCCCCACAACAAGAGTGAACAGACTCTCAGGCTCACACATCTAGTAGTTACTCCGAACACCTGAAGACAGGAGGTGAGAGCTTCAACGGGGCCAGATTATGATTAGAGTGGCACACACATACCCAGCCTACTTGGACATATCAAAAAAAAATTTAGGACACAGAAAACAAACAAACAAAAAAATAAATGTAATAACTCATTGACGCCTTGGAGACAACAGTCAAATCACATGAAGAAGCAGAACAAGATGGTTCCTACAAGTGACCAAAATAAAGAACCAGAAAACCTTCCAGAGGAAGATAAGGCATTGGAGCTACCTGATAAAGAATTCAAGAGACTAACATACAGAGCTCTCCAAAGGATCAAGGAGATCAGGAAAACACAGACCAAACCAAGGAAAACACAGACAAAGCAACAGAATACTTCAGGAAAACAATACAAGAACAAAATGACAGAATAAACAGGCTGCTAGAAACCATACAAAAACAGCAACTTGAAATAAAAAAGATTAACAATAAAATTTCAGAATTAGACAACTCAACAGAAGGTCATGGAAGCAGAACTGAGACAATGGGAACCAGAATTAGTAAGATTGAAAATACTCCCTTGACACAAATTGGTCTGAGGAAAAATCAGAAAATGAATGAAGAAAAATGAAGAAAGCCAAAGAATTATGTAGGATGCTATCAAGAGGAAAAACCTATAAGTGATGAGAGAATCAGAACGGGAGGATAATGGAAAACACAGAGAGAATTGTCGAGGATTTGCTGGTAGAAAACATCCCTAATATCATGAAAGACAAGAAGATACTCATTCAAGAAGCTCAACAAACACCATAAAGAATAAACCCCCAAAAAAGTCACCAAGACAAACCATAATCAAACTTGCCAAAACCAAAGACAAAGAAAGAATCCTGAGAGTGGGTGCAATAAATGAAAAGTCATCAACAAAGGAGAACCAATAAGACTAAGCTCTGATTACTCAGCAGAAACCATGAAGGCAAGACAGCAATGAGATAATATATGTAAAGCCTTGAAGGAAAAAAAAACTGTCAGCCAGGAATTATATATCCAGCAAAATTGTCTTTCAAATATGATGGTGAAATTAGGTCATTTCCAGATAAACAGAAGTTACAGAAATATGTAAAAGCCAGGCCAAATCACAAGAAATATTAAAGAAAGCCTCTGGTTAGAGAAGCAACAACATCACACAAAAATCCAAGACTAGGACACAGGACAGATCAACCAGATACCAAACCAGATATGGAATTCACAAAAACAAACCAAAGCTAAAAGACTGAAAATAGGGAACCAGAGATGTCAATATGTAAATGATGACAATGTCAAAACAAAAAAGAGGGAACATACGGTGTAGTCATAGAAATTCCAGACGGAAAGGAAGTCAAGGCGATATCAAGAAATAAAAGACTGGTTTAAACTTAGAAAAATAAAGGTAACTTTCAAGATAACCACAAAGGAAGCTGACAAACCTACCCATCAAAATAAAAAAGAAGAGTCAGGGCCCAGGTGGCAGAGCAGTCAGACACTTCCTATGGTCCCTCTTACAACAAACACCCAAAAAAAAAACAAGTGAATCAATTCTATACGGCAATCTAAAATGGCAAATCTATATGGCAATCTGAATTTCAAAGTTATAATCGAAGAGTCAGGCTGAGGGGCAGGAGAAGGGAGATATGGTTCAGAGGCAGTGAGGAGCTGCCAGACCTCACCCAGCAGAAACTGGCACCCCGCAAGCCAGGTCAGTTAGCATTCACAGTGAGGCAAACAGTGGTGCTCAGGATGCATTTTCCACATCAGGATACACCAAGTGGCAGAGAGACTAATCAAGCCTCCAAAACCAGTGAAAAGTGGCACACAATTGGCAAAAGATAAGCATATGCATCTAGCATACACGGCAGACCAAAAAACACCCCTTTGGAACATCTAGCTCAATTAACATGACATAGTTTATAAAGGAAATGTGCTACATTCTACTTTGGTGAGTAGCATCTGGGGTCTTAAAAGCCTGTGAGTGGCCATCTAGAATAATCCACTTTGGGAACAAGGAAGAATGAAGAAAACTAAAAATACAAGGGCAAGATTAGTCCAAAGGATTAATGGACCACATCTACCGCGATCTCCACCAGACTGAGTCCAGCACAACCACTGACCACCACTGACTGCTCTGACAGGGATCACAATAGAAGATCCTAGACAAAGCTGGAGAAAAATGTACAACAAAAGTCTAACACAAAAAGAAAGACCAGACTTGCTGGCCTAACAGAGACTGGAGAAACCCTGAGAGTATCATCTCTGGACACCCTTTCACCTCAGTAATAAGTCACTCCTGAGGTTCACCCTTCAGTCAAAGACTGGACAGGCCCATAAAACACAACAAGACTAACAGGGCACACCAGCCCAGGGGCAAGGATGAGAAGGCAGGAGGGAACAGGAAAGCTGGTAATAGGGAGCCCAAGGTTGAAAAGGGAGAGTGTTGACATGTCTTGGGGTTGTTAACCAATGCCATAAAACAATATGTGTACTAACTCTTTAATGAGAAACTATTTGTTCTGTAAACCTTCATCTAAAATACAATTTAAAAAAAGACAAAAAATAAACACACACACCTTTGTCAAAAAACCTCTCTCCCATTTATCTGCCCCCTCCCTGCTTTGCACCGGGTCCCAGGCCAGCTTCAGAAATCGCCACATCCCCTGGGCCAGAAATAGGCCCCATCACACTCCCAGAGCCATTCTCCTGGCCTTAGAGAGGGAACGAACTAACAAACAGGAAAAAATAATCTGCCCACTTCCCTAAACTGGGAACTCAGAGCAGAAACAGCTCCTTTGCCTAAACACAGACTTAAGTGGTCCACAGACTTTGAACGCCTTTCACATCTGCACAGACATGTCTGGGCCCATTTCAACAGCATAGGTCCTCATTAGCACAGTACAACAGGGTATATGCCTGAAGTCTAACCTCAACTGTATCAGGTATATGGTGGAGAGGCAGGTTTGTGACATTTGACGCCGCTCTCCCAATTAAGCAGGCTCCTCACTTACCCTCATCAGGGGCCTGAGGATTGGTGGCTCCACCATGCCACCTAGACACCTGTGACAGGGGTACAATAATAAGTGGTGCCTCCCAGTCCTTACAGACAACAGCACTGGGTGCCTAGAGTCTGGCTGCAAAAACCTACCCACCTAAGCACTCTAGTGAACAGGGACACGCTTTCCTCCAAGACACTCAGGGGCAGCTGTCAGCACCCTGCCTTGCTCAGCACATGACCCCTTACTGCAGCCAGATACACGTGCCTACACCAACCACCCGTTGGTCTAGGACTGTAGGTGAGAGCCAGCACCACATATTTGGTGACTGACTATCTGGACATCTGAGCTGAATCCATGCAAGAAAAGTAAATGGGGTCCTGGGCTCACATATCTAGTAACAGCTCTAACCACCTGGTGACAGAATGTTAGAGCTTCACAGGCAAAAATAATCAAACTAGCTCACACAAGCAACCTATTTTGGGCATATCAAAACAAGAAGCTAGGAAACACTATGTAAACATAAAATAAATAAATATAATAACTTACTGATGGCTTGGAGACAACAGTCAGTATCAAAGCACATAAACAGGCAGACCATGATGGCTTCAGCAAGCTCCCAAAACAATCAATAAATCTTCCAGAGAAAGAGAAATTCTTGGCATTACCAGAGGTAGAATACAAAAGATTAATATACAGAACTCTTCAAGTGATCAGGAAGGAGATCAGGCAAACTGCAGAATGAGCCAAGGAAGACACAGACAAAGCAATGCATGAACTTAAGAAGATTATAGAGGAGCATAATGACAAATTTAACAGGTTGCAAGAATGCATAGACACCAAACAGAAATCCAGAAGACTAACAATGAAATTTCAGAATTAGACAACTCAATAGAAACTCACAGGGGCTGAATTGAGGCAATGGAAGTCTAAGAATTAGTGAGATTGAAGATAAACCACTTGACACCAACTTATTTGAGGAAAAATCAGATAAAAGAGTTTAAAATAATGAAAAAACACTAAGAATTATGAGGGACTCTATTAAGAGGAATAACTTATGAGCGATTAGAGTACTAGAACGGGGGGATAACAGAAAATACAGACAGAATTGTTGAAGATTTGTTGGCAAAAAACTTCTCTGATATCGTGAAAGATGTGAGGATATCTATCCAAGATACTCATTGAACTCCACACAAGGAAGATCCCAAAAGAAAATCACCGAGACATATTATAATCAAACTTGCCAAAACCAAAGATAAACAGAGAATTTTAAAAGTGACTAGGAATAAACAAAAAGTCATCTAAAAAGGAGAGTCAGTAATACTAAGCTCGGACTACTCAGCAGAAACCATGCAGGCAAGAAGGCAATGCAATGACAATGCCAAGCCTTGAAGGAAAAAAATTGCCAGCCAAGAATTATATACCCAGCGAAATTGTCTCTCAAATATAATGGCAAACTTAGGGCATTTCCGGATAAACAGAGCTTAGGAAATTTGCAAAAACCAAACCAAAATTACAAGAAATACTAAAGGGACTTCTCCAGTTAGAAAATCAGTAACATCAGCTAACAACCCGAGACTAGAACACAGGACTGAGCAACCAGATATCAACCCAGATGTGGAAGTCACAAAGATAAATAAAAGCTAAAATACTGAAAAGAGGGAAACACAGACATCAATATGCAAAAGATTACAAAATTAAAACAAAAAAGAGGTACAAAAAAACGCAGTCATAGATCTTTCATGTGGAAAGGAAGTCAAGGCAATATAGAGAAATAAAAGATTGGTTTAAACTTAGAAAAATAGGGGTAAATATTAAGGTAACCAAAAAGGAAACTAACAATAGTACACATCAAAATAAAAAACAAGAAAAACAAAGACTCAGCAAATACAAAAGCAACAACAATGAAAAAGAGGAAAAGGACATACGTAAAGAAAAACAACACAGCACAGAAAATTAAGTGGAACAAACGAACTGTCAACAACACACAAAAAAAGACATGAAAACGACAGCACTAAACTCTTACCTATAATAATTATGATGAATGTCAATGTACAAAATGCACCAATAAAGAGACAGAGACTGGCAGAATGGGTAAAAAACATGATCCATGTATATGCTGAATACAAGAGATACACCTTAGACTTAAAGACACAAACTAAAACTCAAAGGATGGAAAAAAATACATGAAGGAAACAACAATCAATAAAGAACAGGAGTGGCAATATTAATCTCTGACAAAACAGACTTCCAAGTAAAAACCAACACGAATGATAAGGAATGATTAGAGGGTCAATACACCAGTAGGGCACAACCATAATAAATATACACGAACCCAACAACAAAGCTCCAAAATGCATAAAACAAATTCTAACAGCATCAAAAAGAGAGATAGACAGCTCCACAATGAAAGTAGGAGACTTCAACACCCCACTTTCCATGAAGGACACAAAATCCAGAAGGAAGCTCAGTAAAGACATGGAAGACCTAAATGCCACAATCAACCAACTTGACCTCATAGACATATACAGAATACTCCACCCAGCAGTCACCAAGTATACTTTCTTTTCCAATGCACATGGACCATTCTCCAGAATAGACCACATATCAGGCCATAAAGCAAGCTTTAACAGATACCAAAGCATCAAAATATTACAGAGCATCTTTTCTGGCCATAAAGCCATAAAAGTAGAAATCAATAAGAGAAAAAATAAGGAAAGAAATCAAACACATGGAAAATGAACAACATCTTGCTCAAAAACTACTGAGTTATAGAAGAAATTAAGGACAAAATAAATTCATAAAATCGGATGAGAATGAAAACATATCCTGCCAGAATCCTTGGGACACAGCAAAAGCAGTGCTCAGAGGTCAAATTAAAGCAATAAATGCACACATTCAAAAAAGAAGGGCCAAAATCAAAACATTAACCTTACAAATTGAAGAAATAGAAAGAGAGCAGCAAAAAAAGCTCTCAGGAACCAGAAGAAAGCAAATAATAACAATTAAAAAAAAAAACCAATGCCATCAACTAGAGCAGAATTAAATGAAATAGGGAACAGAAAAACAATTGAAAGAGTTAACAAGATCAAAAGCTGGTTCTCTGAAAAAATTAACAAAATCAATAAACCACTGGCCAAACTGACAAAAGAAAAACAGAAAATGAAGCAAATAACCTGAAAAAGAAATGAGATGCGTGATATCACAATAGACCAAACTGAAATTAAAAGAATCATAAGAGAATAATATGAAAAAATGCACTCTAACAAATTTGAATACCTAGAGGAAATGGAGAAATTTCTAGAAACACACTATCTACCCAAATTCACAGAAACAGAGGTAGAACAACCAAATAAACCTATAACAAGGGAGAGACTGAAAAGATAATTTAAAAACTCCAAACAAAAACCCTGGCCCTGATGGCTTCACTGCAGAGTTCTACCAACCTTTCAGAGAAGAGTTAACACCACTACTACTAAAAGTATTTCAGAGCATAGAAAAGGATGGAATACTCCCAAACTCATTCTATGAAGCCAGCATAACCCTGATATTAAAACCAGGTAAAGGCACCACAAAAAAAAAAAAATTACAGACTAATATCCCTCATGAATATAGACACAAAAATCCTCAACAAAATTCTAGCCAATAGACTTCAACAACATATCAAAAAATATGTTGTTGAAGTCTATTGACCAGGACCAAGTGGGATTCATACCAGGTATGCAGGGATGGTTCAACATTAGAGAAACAATCAATGTAATCCATCACATAAATAAAACAAAAGATAGGAACCACATGATCTTATCAACTGATGCAAAAAAAGGCATTTGACAAAGTCCAGCACCCATTCATGATAAAAACAAACTCTCAGCAAAATAG
Organism: Loxodonta africana; assembly: GCF_030014295.1. NCBI lineage: Eukaryota > Metazoa > Chordata > Mammalia > Proboscidea > Elephantidae > Loxodonta > Loxodonta africana. The sequence continues at coordinate 52,592,657 of NC_087353.1, forward strand.
GAATAGAAGTGAATTTCCTCAACATAATAAAGGGCATTTATAAAAAGCTAACAGCCAACATCATCCTAAATGGACAGAGTCTGAAAGCTTTCCCCTTGACAACGGGAACCAGACAAGGATGCCCTTTATCGCCACTCTTATTCTACATTGTTCTGGAGGTCATAGCCAGAGCAATTAGGCTAGAAAAAGAGATAAAGGGCATCCAAATTGGTAAAGAAGAAGTAAAAGTATCTCTACTTGCTGATAATATGATTTTATACACAGAAAACCCCAAAGAATCCACTAGAAAACTACTGGGACTAACTGAAGATTTCAGCAAAGTATCAGGATAAAAGGCAAACATACAAAAATCAGTTGGATTCCTCTACACCAACAAAGAGAACTTCGAAGAGGAAATCACCAAATCAATACTATTTACAATAGCCCCCAAGAGGATAAAATACTTAGGAATAAATCTAACCAGAGACATAAAAGACCTATACAAAGAAAACCGCAAGACAGTACTGCAAGAAACCAAAAGAGATCTACATAAGTGGAAAAATATACCTTGTTCACGGATAGGAAGGCTCAATATTGTAAAAATGTAATTCTACCCAAAGTGATCTACAGATACAATGCAATCCTGATCCAAATTCACAGAGAATTTTTAATGAGATAGAAAAACAATTCACCAACTTCATATGGAAAGGGAAGAGGCCCTGGATAAGTAAAGCATTGCTGAAGAAGAACAAAGTGGGAGGCCTCACATTACCTGATTTTAGAACCTATTATACTGCCGAAGTAGTCAAAACAGCCTGGTACTGATACAACAGATAGACAAGCCAATGGGACAGAGCTGAGAATCTAGATGTAAATTCATCCATCTATGAGTAGCTGATATTTGACAAAGGCCCAAAGTCCGTAAAATGAGGAAAAGACAGTCTCTTTAACAAATGGTGCTGGCATAACTGGATACCCATCTGCAAAAAAAATGAAACAAGACCCATATCTTACACCATGCATAAAAACTAACTCAAAATGGATCAAACACCTAAATATCAAATCTAAAATGATAAAGATCATGGAATTCAAAAAGAAGAGACAAATCTATAAGTCCTAATACATGGCATAAACAGAATACAAACCATAACTCACAATGCACAAACACCGGAAGAGAAACTAGATAACTGGGAGCTCCTAAAAATCAAAGATTTATGCTCATCCAAAGATTTCACCAAAAGACTAGAAAGACAACCTACAGACTGGTAAAAAAAAAAAATTTGGCTACTGCAAATCTGATTGGGGACTATTCTCTAAAATCTACAAGATACTGCAAAACATCAACAACAAAAACACAAATAACCCAATTAAAAAATGGGCAAAGGATATGAACAGACACTTCACCAAAGAAGACATTCAGGCAGCTAACAGATACATGAGGACATACTCGATCGTTAGCCATTAAGAAATGCAAATCAAAACTACTATGAGAGATCATCTCACCCCAACAAGGCTAGCACTAATTCAAAAAACACAAAATAATAAATATTGGAGACGTTGTGGAGAGGCTGAAACACTTCTACACTGCTGGTGGGAATGTAAAATGGTACAACCACTTTGGAAATCAATTTGGTGCTTCCTTAAAAAGCTAGAAATAGAACTACCATACGATCCAGCAATCCCACTCCTGGGCATATATCCTAGAGAAATAAGAGCCATCATACAAATAGATATATGCACACTCATGTTCATTGAAGCACTGTTCACAATACCAAAAGATGCAAACAACCTAGGTGCCCATCAATGGACGAATGGATAAGCAAATTACGGTATATTCACACAACAGAATACTATGCACCGATAAAGAACAATGAAGAATCAGTGAAACATATCATAACATGGATGAATCTGGAAGGCATTACGCTGAGTGAAATTCGTTAGTCACAAAAGGACAAATATTGCATGAGACCACTATTATGAGAACTGAAGAAAAGGTTTAAACACAGAAGAAAATATTCTTTGATGGTTACCAAGGTGGAAAGGTTGGAGAGGGGTATGCACTAATTAGATAGTAGGCAATTATCTTAGGGGAATGGAAGGATGACACACAATACAGGGGAAGTCAGTACAAGCGGACTAAACCAAAAGCAAAGAAGTTTCCTGAATACAACCAAACACTTCAAGGGAAAGAGTAGCAGGGTTGGGGGTCTGGGGACCATGGTTTCAGGTGACATTTGGTTAATTGGCATAACAAAATGTATTAAGAAAATGTTCTGCATCCCACTTTGGTGAGTGGCGTCTGGGGTCTTAAAAGCTAGCAAGTGGCCACCTAAGATGTATCAATTTGTCCCAACCTACCTGGAGCAAAGGAGAATGAAGAACACCAAAGACACAAGGTAAATATGAGCCTAAGAGAGAAAAAGGGCCACATAAACTAGTGACTCGATCAGCCTGAGATCAGAATACCTAGATGGTGCCCAGTTACCACCAGTGACCACCCTGATGGGGAACACAACAGAGAGTCCCTGATGGAGCAGGAGAAAAGTGGGGTGCAGATATCAAATGCTAGTAAAAAGACCAGACTTAATGGCCTGGCTGAGACTGCAGGACAAGATGGCTCCCGGACACTCTGTTAGCCCAAAACTAAAACCATTCCCAAAGTCAACTCTTCAGACAAAGATTAGACTGGACTATAAGACATGAAATAATACTCGTGAAGAGTGTGCTTCTTAGTGCAAGTAGATAAAAAATGGGCAGCTCCTATCCAAAGGTGAGATGAGAAGGCAGAAAGGGACAGGAGCTGGTTGAATGGACACAGGAAATCTGGGGTGGAAAAGAGGAGTGTGTTGTCACATTATAATGAGAGCAACTAGTGTCACATAACAATGTGTGTATAAATTTTTGTATGAGAAACTAACTTGACCTGTAATCTTTCATTTAAAGCACAATAAAAAAAGAAGAAAAACACAGACTCAGGAAATATACAATCAACAATAATGAAAGAGTTGAAAAAGAAAATACATAAACGAAAAGAACTCAGCACAGAAAATGAAGCAGAATAAAGAAATGCTCAACACCATAAAAAAAAAACACTATGACAAATGACTATAGTAAGCTCATACCTATCAATAATTATACTGAATGTAAATGGCCTAAATGCACCAGTAAAGAGACCGAGTAGCAGAATTGGTTAAAAAAAAAAAAAAGATCTATCTATATACTGTCTACAAGAGACACAATTTAGACACAAAGACATAAACTAAAACTCAGAGGGTGGAAAAAATACATATCAAGAAAATGGTAACCAAAAAAGAGCAGCAGTGGAAATATCAATCCCCAATAATCCACCACAAAGGATAAGGAAGGACAATGTATAACGATTAAAGGCTCAATACACCAGTAGGACATAACCATAATAAATACATACACACCCAATGTCAGGGCTTCAAAATACGTAAAACACACTCTAACACCATTGAAAAGATAGACAGTTCTACAGTAATAGTAGGAGACTTCAACTCATCACTTTTGGTGCAGGACAGAACAATCAGAAAGAAACTCAATAAAGATACAGAAGATCTAAATGCCATAATCAACTAACTCAACCTCATAGATATATACATACAGGACATTCCACCCAACAGCAGCAATGTATACATTCTTTTCAAATGCACAAGGCATATTCTCAAAAATAGACCAAATTTTAGGCCACAAAGCAAACTTCAACAAAACCCAAAACATCGAAATAACATCCTTTTGATTTCAATGCCATAAAAGTAGAAATCAGTATCAGAAACAGCAAGGAAAAAAAAATACAGATAAACTCAACACCTTGCTAGAAACAAATGTATAATAGAAGAAATCAAAGAGGGAATAAAAGAATTCCTAGAATCATCTCGGGGGTTTTCAATTGGCATAACATAGATTATAAGGAAAGTATTCTACATCCTACTTTAGTGAGTAGTGTCTGAGGTCTTAAAACTTGTGGTCCTGCACAGTCTGGACAAAGAAAAATGAAGAAAACCAAAGACACAAGGGAAAGATTAGTCCAAAGGACTAATGAACAACAACTACCACAGCCTCCACCAGACTGAGTCTAGAACAACCATCATAGCCGACTACTCTGACAGAGATCACAATAGAGGGTCCCGGGCAGAGCTGGAGAAAAATGTAGAAGAAAATTCAAACTTACAAAGAAAGACCAGGCTTACTGGTCTGACAGAGACTGGAGAAACCCCAAGAGTATAGCCCCTGGACACCTTCTTAGCTCATTACTGAAGTGACTCCTGAGGTTCACCCTTCAGCCAAAGATTAGACAGGCCAGCAAAATGAACAATAATATACGTCTTGAACCCTGTATATGAGAATAAATGGGCACACCACCCCCAAAGCAAAGACAAGAAGGCAGGATAGAACAGCAACGGGATGAACGGAAATGGGCACCCCAAGGCAGAGAAGGGGAGAGTTTTGACACATCTCAGACTTGTCAACCAATGTCACAAAGAAATATGAGTATTAATTGTTTAATGAGAAACTAATTTGCTCTGTAAACTTTCACATGAAGCAAAATAAAACACCAGGAGACGGAGACAAGATGGCAGAATAGACAGTCGCTTCCATTGAGCCCACTTTACAACAAAGACCAAAAAAAACAAGTAAAACAAGTATATTTGTGACAAGCTGGGAGCCCTGAGCATCAAAGGCAAGCTTAGACAATGAACCGAGGGGCAGGGGAAAGAAGAGACAGTTCAGAAGCGGAGAGGAGTTACCAGACCTGAATCGCAGGGAGCCCTCAGGCAACATTCCCAGAGCAGCGGAAGCAGCAGCCGCAGCAGGCTGGTACTAGCATTTGGCCGCAGTTTCCTCAGGGAGAAGCAGCCAGCCACACAACCCACTCACACCTCCGGAAACTAAGGAGAATGGCGCTCTCGGCAAAAGCTAAGTACTTGCATATATTTTACCGCCCCCACCCCCAAGCCAGCTTCAGCGGCTGAATACCTAGGCCTGAGATAGACCCTGGTGAGCACCTGGAGCCATCCTCCCAGCCTTAGGGAAGGAAAAAATTTGCAACTGGGGGAACAGATAATTTCCTAGCTCCATTAACTGGGGAAGCTCAGGACAGAAGCAGCTCCTGCCCAGGCATAAACCATCTGTGGACCCTGAACAGCTTTCCCTTCTGCATGGACCTGTGTGGGCCTCCTTCAGGAGAATAGGCCCTTGTTGGCAAATGCCAACCATTTCAGCGGTGCGGTGGAGAAGTGGGTGTTTGACATTTGACTTTGCTTTGCCTATTAAACAAGGTCTTCACCTACCCACAACAGGGCCCTAAGGACTGGTGGCACCACTTGGGTACCACGGGCGACAGGGGTCTAGGGATAACTGGTAACTCCCAGTCCTTACAACAAAAACATTGGGTGACCATGGTCCCTCTGCAGAGCCCACCCACCAGCCCGCTCTAGGGAACAGAGACGCGTTTTCATCAGAGACACATGGGGGTTGGTTCTCAGCCCCCAGCCTTGTTCAGAGCGTGACTCCCTGCTGCAATCAGATACAGGTACATAAGCCAATCACCCCTGCCCCTCTAAGACTGTAGGACAGAGCCTGCACCACACACTTGATGATCAGATACCTGGAAACCTAAGCAGAATTCATACAAGAAAACTGAATGGACTCCTAGACTGATATGCCTGATAACAGCTCTAGCCAGCTGGGGGCAGGACACCAGAGCTCAAAGGCGAAAATAATCAAGCTAGCTCACTCAAACAACCCATAGGGGTATACCAAAACAAAACAAAGCAAGCAGCTACGACACAGTGAGCAAGCATAAAGTAATACAATAACTTATAGATGGCTCAGAGACAACAGTCAATACCAAGTCACATAAAGAAACAGGCCACGACCACCGCAACAGGCTGTCAAAACAAAGAATCCAGGAATCTTTTCGTGAAAGTGCATTCCTGGAATTACCAGATACAGAATACAAAAGTTTAATATACAGAACCCTTCAAGACATCAGGAAAGAAACGAGGCAATACGCAGAATAAGCCAAGGAACACACAGATAAAGCAACTAAAGAAATCAGAAAGATTATTCAGGAACATAATGAAAAGTTTAACAAGCTGGAAAACTCCATAGACAGACAGCAATCAGAAATTCAGAAGATTAACAATAAAATTACAAAATTAGACAACTCAATGGAAAGTCAGAGGAGCAGAACCGAGCAAGTAGAAGCTAGAATTTCGGAACTCGAAGATAAATCACTTGCCACTAATATATTTGAAGGAAAATCAGATAAAAGAATTAAAAAAAAGGAACAGACTTTAAGAATCATGTGGGACTCTATCAAGAGAAATAACCTACGAGTGATTGGAGTACCAGAACAGGGAGGGATAAAAGAAAATACAGAGAAAATTGTTGAGGATTTGTTGGTAGAAAACTTCCCTGCTATTCTGAAAGATGAGAAGGTATCTATCCAAGACGCTTATTGAACTCCATGGAATGTAGATCTTAAAAGAAAGACACCAAGTCATATTATAATCAAGCTTGCCAAAACCAAAGATAAAGAGACAATTATAAGAGCAGCAAGGGATAAAAGAAAAGTCACCTATAAGGGAGAGCCAATAAGAAGAAGCTCGGACTACTCGGCAGAAACCATGCAGGCAAGAAGGCAATGGGATGAAATATTTAAAAAACTGAAGGAAAAAAATTGCCTGCCAAGAATCATATATCCATCAAAACTGTCTCTTAAATATGAAGGTGAAATTAAGGCATTTCCAGATAAATACAAGTTGAGGGAATTTGTAAAAACCAAACCAAAACTACAAGAAATACTAAAGGGAGCTTTTGGTTAGAAAATCAATAATATCAGGTATCGACCCAAGACTAGAATACTGGGCAGAGCAACCAGAAGTCAACCCAGATAGGTAAATTCAAAAGAAAAAAAAAATGCAAGATTAAAAAAAAAAAGCCCAACACAGGGTAACAGCGCTGTTATTATATAAAAGAAGACAACATTAAAATAATAAAGAGGGACTAAAATGTAATCATACACCTTCCTTATGGAGAGGAAGATATGGCCATACAAAGAAATAAAAGTTAGTTATAAATTTAGAAAAATAGGAGTAAATAATAAGGTGACCACAAAGAAGACAAACTATCCTACTCATCAAAATAAAGTACAACGGAAAAATACAGACTCAGCAGAAACAAAATCAACAACAACAAATATGAGGAAAGGACAATATATAAAGAAAATCTACTCAGCATATAAAATCAAGTGGGAAAAAGAAGCTGTCAACACACAAAAAAAGCCATCAGCATCATAGCACTAAATTCATACCTAACCATAATTACCCTGAATGTAACTAGACTAAATGCACCAATAAAGAGAAGGAAAGTGGCAGAATGGATTAAAAAACAAGATCCGTCTATATGCTGCCTACAAGAGACACATCTTAGACTTAGAGACACAAACCAACTAAAACTCAAAGGATGGAAAACAATATTTCAAGCAAACAAAAATCAAGAAACAGCAGGAGTGGCAATATAAATTTCTGACAAAATACACTTTAAAGTTAAATCCATCAGAAAGGATAAGGAAGGACACTATATAATGATTAAAGAGACAATACACAAAGAAGATATAACCATATTAAATATTTACACACCCAATGACAGTGCTGCAAAATATATAAAATGAACTCTATCAGCATTGAAAATGAGATAGACACCTCCACAATATAAGTAGGAAACCTCAACACACCACTTTTGGTGAAGGACAGGACATCCAGAAAGAAGCTCAATAAAGACTCAGAAGATCTAAATGCCACAATCAACCAACTTGACCTCATTGACATATACAGAACACTCCACCCAACAAAACCAACTGTACTTTCTTTTCTAGTGCACATGGAACATTCTCTAGAGTAGACCACATGTTAGCTCATGAAGCAAGCCTTAGCAGAATCCAAAACATTGAAATATTACAAAGCATCTTCTCTGACCATAAGGCCATAAAAGTGGAAATCAATAACAGGAAAAGCAGGCAAAAGAAATCAAACACTTGGAAACTGAACAATACACTGCTCAAAAAAGACAGGATTATGGAAGACATTAAGAATGGAATAAAGAAATTCAGAGAATCCAATGGGAATGAAAACACTTCCTATCAGAACCTTTGGGACACAGCAAAAGCAGTGCTCAGAGGCCAATTTATATCAATAAATGCACAAATCCAAAAAGAAGAAAGGGCAAAAATCAAAGAACTATCCCTACAACTTGAACAAATAGAAAGACAGCAACAAAAGAAACCCACAGACACCATAAGAAAAAAAATAATAAAAATTAGAGCTGAACTAAATGATATAGAAAACAATAAAAACAATTGAAAAAATTAACAAGACCAAAAGATGGTTTCTTGAAAAACTCAACAAAATTGATAAAACACTGGCCAAACTGAAAAAAGAAAAACAGGAGAGGAAGCAAATAACCCAAAAAGAAATGAGAAGGGTGATATTAAAACAGACCCAACTGAAATTAAAAGAATCATATCAGATTACTATGAAAAACTATACTCAAACAAATTTGAAAACCTAGAAGAAATGGAAGAATTCCTAGAAACACACTACCTACCTAAACTAACACAAACAGGGGTAGAACAACTAAATAGACCCATAACAAAAGAAGAGGTGGAAAAGGTAATCAAAAAACTCCCAACAACAACAAAAAAAAAACCCTGGTCCGGACGGCTTCACTGTAGAGTTCTACCAAACTTTCAGAGAAGAGTTAACACTACTACTACTAAAGGTATTTCAGACCATTGAAAAGGATGGAATACTACCAAACTCAATCTATGAAGCCACCACATCCCTGATACCAAAACCATCCCTGATACCTAGCTCATGGATAAGGAAGATTAACATTATAAAAATGTCTATTCTACCAAAACCGATCTATACATTTAATGCAATTTGAAACCCCAAGGACATTCTTTAATGAGATAGAGAAACTAATCACCAATTTCATACGGAAGGGAAAGAGGCCCCAGATAAATAAGGCATTACTGAAAAAGAAGAACAAAGTCGGAGGCCTTACTTTACCCAATTTTAGAACCTATTATACCCTTACAGCAGTCAAAACAGCCTAGTACTTGTACAACAACAGATACATGGACCAATGGAACAGAACTGAGAATCCAGACATAAATCCATTCACATATGAGCATCTGATATTTGACAAAGTCCCCAAAACAGTTAAATGGGGAAAAGACAGTCTTTTTAACTAATGGTGCTGGCATAACTGGATATCCATCTGCAAAAAAATGAAACAAGACCCATACCTCACTCCATGTACAAGAACTAACTCAAAATGGATCAAAGACCTAAAGATAAAATCTAAAACAATAAAGACAATGGAAGAAAAAATAGGGACAACATTAGGAGCCCTAATAAATGGCATAACAGTATAGAAAACATTATAAAGAAGGTAGAAGAAAAACTAGATAACCGGGAGCTCCTAAAAATCAAACACCTATGCTCATCCAAAGACTTCACCAAAAGAGTGAAAAGACTACCTACAGACTGGGAAAAAGTTTTTAGCTATGACCCTTCTGATCAGTGCCTGATCTCTAAAATCTACATGATACTGCAAAAACTCAACTGCAAAAAGACAAATAACCCAATTAAAAAATGGGCAAAAGATATGAATAGACACATCACTAAAGAAGACACTCAGGTAGCTAACAGATATATGAGGAAATGTTCACGATCATTAGCCATTAGAGAAATGCAGATCAAAACGACAATGAGATTTCATCTCACTCCAACAAGGCTGGCACTAATCCAAAAAACACAAAATAATAAATGTTAGAGAGGCTGTGGAGAGATTGAAACACTTCTAAATTACTGGTGGGAACGTCAAGTGGTAAAACCACTTCAGAAATCGATTTGGGCTTCCTTAAAAAGTTAGAACTAGAACTACCATACAATCCAGCAATCCCACTCCTTGGAATAAATCCTAGAGAAATAAGAGCCTTTACATGAACATATATATGCATACCCATGTTTACTGCAGCACTGTTTACAATAGCAAAAACATTGAAGCTACCAAGGTGCCCATCAACGAATGAATGGATAAATAAATTATGGTATATTCACACAATGCAATACTACGCATCGATTAAGAACAGTGAGGAATCTGTGAAATGTTTCATAACATGGAGGAACCTGGAAGGCATTATGCTGAGTGAAATTAGTCAGTTGCAAAAGGACAAATATTGTATAAGACCACTATTATAAGAACTTGAGAAATAGTTTAAACTGAGAAAAAAACATTCTTTTGTGGTTACAAGAAGGGGGAGAGAGGGATGGTAGGAGAGGGGTATTCACTAATTAGATAATAGATAAGAACTACTTTAGGTGAAGGGAAAGACAGCACACAATACAGGGGAGGTCAGCACAATTGGACTAAACCAAAAGCAAAGAAGTTTCCTGAATAAACTGAATGCTTTGAAGGGCAGCAAAGCAGGGGCAGGGGTCTGGGGACCATGGTTTCAGGGGACATCTAAGTCAACTGGCATAATAAAATCTATTAACAAAACGTTCTGCATCCCACTTTGAAGAGTGTTGTCTGGGGTCTTAAATGCTAGCAAGCAGCCATCTAAGATGCATCAATTGGTCTCAACCCACCTGGATCAAAGAAGAATGAAGAACACCAAGGACACAAGGTGATTACGAACCCAAGAGACAGAAAGGGCCTCATGAACCAGCAACCTCATCATCGTGAGACCAGAAGAACTAGATGGTGCCCCGGTACAACCAGTGACTGCCCTGACAGGGAACACAACAGAGAACCCCTGAGGGAGCAGGAGAGCAGTGGAATGCAGACCCCAAATTCTCTTAAGACCAGACTTAATGGTCTGACTGAGACTGGAAGGACCCCGGTGTTCATGGCCCCCAGACCTTCCATTGGCCCAGGACAGGAACCATTCCCGAAGCCAACTCTTCAGACATGGATTGGACTGGACAATGGGTTGGAGAGAGATGCTGGTGCGGAGTGAGCTTCTTGGATCAGGTGGACACTTGAGACTATGTTGGCATCTCCTTCCTGGAGGGGAGATGAGAGGGTGGAGGGGGTTAGAAGCTGGCGAAAAGGACACAAAAAGAGACAGTGGAGGGAGAAGGCAGGCTGTCTCATTAGGAGGAGAGTAACTGGGAGTGTGTAGCAAGGTGTATATGGGTTTTTGTGTGAGAGACTGACTTGATTTGTAAACTTTCACTTGAAGTACAATAAAAATTATTTTTAAAAAAAGAAAGGTTCTAGACTGAAACATAAGCACAGGATCTAAATGTTTGTGCATAACTAGGCTTGGTTCTTGTGCTTCTATCATCACTAGGAGAAAAACATATCCAATAGCTGGTCCAAGGAGAATGGGTAGATACCTCGAATGTACCTGAACCCAACCACTGCCTGAATTAAGTCCAGTCACTATTTGCTGAATGCATCAGAGCTCTAGTCAATCTGAAGAGCTGTGAATGAGAAAAATAAATGTTTGCTGTTATAACCAAAAAAAAATAAAACGGAAAAAAAAATTCCTAGTATCAAATGAGAATGAAAACATATCATACCAAAATCTATGGGGCAAAGCAAAAGCAGTGCTCAGAGGTCAATTATAGCTATAAATGCACGTATCTAAAAAGAAGAAATGGCCAAAATCAAAATGTTAGCCCACAACTCAAACAAATATAAAAGATCCCAGGAATAGAACCCCTTAGGTACCAGAAGAAAGGAAATAATAAAGATTAGAAATAAATGAAATAGAGAACAGGAAAACAAAAGAATCAACAAGACCAAAAGTTGATTCTTAGAAAAGATCAACGAAATCGATAAAGTACTGCCCAAACTGACAAAAGAAAAACAGGACAGGAAGCAAATAACCTGAATAAGAAATGATACTGGTGATATAATAACAGATCGACTGAAATAAAAAGGATCATAACAGAATACCATGAAAAACTGTACTCCAACAAATTTGAAAACCCAGAGGAAATGGGCAAATTTCTAGAAACACACTAAAAAAAAAAAAAAACTACCTACCTAAATTAACACAAGCTGATATAGAAAATCTGAACAAACCCATAATAAGAGATTACAGAATTAAGAAAAAAAAAAAATCTCTCAACAGAAAAAAAGGCCTCGCTCAGATGGCATCACAGAAGAATTCTACCAAACTTTCAGAGAAGAGCTAAGACCAATACTACTCAAGCTATTTCAGAGTGTAGAAAAGGAAGGAATACTACTGATCTCATTCTATGAAGCCAGCATAACCCTGATACTAAAACCAGACAAAGACACTACCAAAAAAAGAAAACTACAGACCAATATCCATCATGCACATAGACGCAAAAATTCTCAACAAAATTCTACCCAATAGACTTCAGGAACACATCAAAAAAATAATACAACATGACCATAATGTATTATAATACCATACCAGGTATACAGGGATGGTTAAACATTAGAAAATCAATCAACATAATCTACCACATAATAAAACAAAAGACTCACAAGATCATGTCAATCAATATAGAAAGGGCATTTGACAAAATACACCACCCATTCCTGATGAAAACTCTAAGAAAACTAGGAATGGAAGAGAAATTCACCAACATAATCAAGGGGATTTACACAAAACCAACAGCCAACATCACTCTAAATAGAGACTGAAAGCATTCCCCTTGAGAAGGGGAACGAGAAAAGGATGCTCTTTATCACCACTCTTATTCAAAATCATGCTGTAAGTCCTACCTAGAGCAATTAGGCAAGAAAAAGAAACAAAAGGCATCCAAATTGATAAGTAAGAGGTAAAACTATTCCTATTTGCAGATGATATGATCTTATACACAAAAAACCACCAAAGAATCCACAAGAAAGCCACCGGATCTAATGGAAGATTTCAGCAAAGTGGCAGGATATAAGATTAACATACAAAAATCAGTTGGATTCCTCCACACCAACAAAGAGAACTTTGAAAAGGAAATCACCAAATCGATACCATTTACAATAGCCCTCAAAAAGATTAAAAAATCTGTTACCCATGAGTCAATTCCAACTCAAAGTACTTAGAAATAAATCCAACCAGGTACTTAAAAGACCTATAGAAAGAAAACTACAAAACACTACTGCAAGAAACTAATAGAGACCTACATAAGTAGAAAAACATACCATGTTCATGAACAGAAGACTTAGCATTGTGAAAATGTCAACACTACCCAAACTGATCGATCTACAGATATAACACAATATCAATCCAAATTTCAACATCATTTTTTAATGAGATGGAGAAAAAAATCACCAACTTTATAGGGAAAGGGAAGTGGCCCCAACAAGTAATGCACTATTGAAGAAGAAGAACTAAGTGGGAGACCTTACAGGACCTGATTTAGAACCTATTACACAGCCACGGTGGAAACCCTGATGGCATAGTGGTTAAGTGCTATGGCTGCTAAACAAAAGGTCGGCAGTTCGAATCCACAAGGTCCTCCCTGGAAACCCTATGGGGCAGTTCTACTCTTTTCTATAGGGTCACCATGAGTCGGAATCAAGTTGACAGCAACAGGTTAGGTTAGGTTTTACAAGCAGCTGAAATCTGACAAAGGGCCAAGTCCATTAAACGGGGAAAAGACAATCTCTTTAACAAACGGTGCTACCATAACTAGATGTCCATGTGTAATAAAATAAAACAAGATCCACACCTCACACCATACACAAAAACTAACTCAAAATAAATCAAAGACCTAAATATAAAATTTAAAATGATAGAGAACATGGAAGAAAAAATAGGGACAATGCTAGAGGCCCTGATACATGGCATACAGTATATAAACCATAATTAACAATGCAGAAACACCAGAAGATAAACTAGATAATTAAGGGCACCTAAAAATTAAATACTTATGCTCATCAAAAGGCTTCATCAGGTGATAAAACAGAATCCACAAACTTGGAAAAAACTTTCAACGATGACATATCCAACAGGAGTCTAATCTTTAAAACCTACAAAATACTTCAACACCTCAATAACAAAAAGACAATCTAATTAAAAAATAAAAAAAATGGGTAAAGGATATGAACAGATACTTCACTAAAGAAGGCATTCAGGCAAGTAACAGACACATGAGAAAATGCTCTAGCTCATTAACCATTAGAGAAATACAAATTAAAACTATGATGAGATATCATCTCATGGTAACAATACTGGCACCAATCCAAAAAATACAAAATAACAAATGTTGGAAAGGTTGCAGGGAGACTGGAATTGTTATGCACTGCTGGTAGGAATGTAAAATGGTACAACTATTTTGGAAAATGATACAGCACCTCCTTAAATAGCTAGAAATAGAAATACCATATAATCCAGCAATCCTATTCCTAGGAATATACTCTAGAGAAATAAGAGCCAATACACAAATAGACATATGCACACCCATGTTCATTCCAGTATTATTCACAAAAACAAAGAGACGGAAATAACCTAAGTACCCATCAACAGATTAATGGATAAACAAACTATGGTACATACACTGGAATATTATGCAACGATAAAGAACAAAGATGAATCCGTGAAACATCTCGCAACATGGATAAATCTGGAAGGCATTATCTTGAGTGAGATAAGTCAATTACAAAAGGACAAATACTGTATGAGACCACTATTATAATAACTCAAGAAAAGGTTTACACACAGAAAAAAACAACCTTTTATGGTTACTAGGGAAGGGAGTGATGGGGAAGGGAAGTCACTAACTAGATAGACAAGTTGTAACTTTGGTGAAGGGAAACACAACAAGCAATATAGGGAAGTCAGAACAACTTGAACAAGGCAAAGTCATAGAAGCTTCCCAGACACATCCAAACACCTTGAGGAACCAAGTTACTGGGGCTGAGGCCTGGGGTCATGGTCTTGGGGGACATCTACGTCAACTGGCATAACATAGTGCATAATGTTTTACGTTCTACTTTGGTAACGTCTGTGGTCTTTAAAGCTTGGGAGTGGGCGAGCTAAGATACATCTATTGGCTCCATCCCATCCAAAGCAAAGGAGAATGAAGAAAACAAAATATTCAAGGAAAATATTGGTACAAAGAACTCATGGACCACACGAACCACAGCCTCCACCAACCTGAGCCCAGAAGAACTAGATGGTGCCCAGCTACCAACATCAACCACTTTGAGGGAGGTTAAAATAGAGGGTCCTGGACAGAGACTGAGAAAAATGTAGAACAAAATTCAAATTCACAAAAAAAGACTAGGTTTACTGGTCTAACAGAGACTGGAGGAGTCCCCGAGACTATGGCGCCTGGACACCCTATTAGCTCAGAAATGAAGTCATTCCCACAGTCAACCTTTCAGCCAAAGATTAGACAGAACTATAAAACAAAAAAGAACACACATGAGGAGTGTGCTTCTTAGTTCAATCAAATATGCAAGACCAAATGGGCAACACCTGCCCAAAAGCAAAGACAAGAAGGCAGGAAGGGAAAGGAAAACTGGAAGAATGGATATGGGGAACCCAGGTTGGAAAGCTGGAGGGTGCTGACACATTATGGAGATTGCAACCAATGTCACAAAACAATCTGTGTATACATTTTTGAATGAGAAACTAATTTAGGCTGTAAACTTTAACCCAAAACACGAAATTTTTTTTAAATCTAAAACTTTTGAGCTATCTGAAGTAGAAATTAAATGCATTTTTTAAACCAGCTTTTCCTTAATAACTATTAGTTTTATTCTTGTTATTCTAAAATGTAACATTTTTCTATTAATAAATGGTTTTAGGTACATAAACAACAAAAACACTAATAAAATAAACTTAGAACTACCTACACTAACTGGGATTAACCAACACAAAGTGAAGTTAAATGACAGGTTGTCCTGTGCAACAATCTTGTTAATTTACACATTTGAGCCTAAAGTTTATACTGGGGTGTAATCTTGGGTACACTCTTACATATGAAAGAACGTAAGACATACATACGTAGAGATGGCATACGAATTCTTCTAATTAAAATGAGAATTCACTTAACAGCTCACTTTTATTAAAATCAACAGATTATACAGGGAGGGAACAAAGAGCAAAGGAAGGAGAAACCTAAAGAGTTTCTGCTTAAACAAAGATGGGAAAAAGGTGAATCATAGTTGTGGTGCAATGGATTTTATGTGACCTTTTTGGTTCATAATTTTTCCAAAATGACTAGTCAGGCTGCAATCTGCTACAGGATTGTTTGTTTGCTATCTACTTAACTGGTTTGCAAGGACTGGTCGGTTTACTGTCCATCTTTACACGGATTGGCCGGGGGAACGGGCCTAGTAGTTGACCTTTACTGGGCCTGGCTGAGGGTGCCACCAGAGCTCTGGAACTCAGAGGCTCAGAGGGGCTTCCTGATGAACAAAGCCAGGAAGGGAACTCCTTTGGACTTGGGGCCTAGCAGCAAGAACATCCTAGAAGAGCTGTAATACAGGTCAAGGGCTGTAACACTGAGCTGGTTACACTCATCAAGCTATAACACTGAAGACCAAGAGAAATAGAGGCAAGCACAGCAGACCTAAGCAGCAGGGAAACGGCTGCAGCAATATGAGCAGCAGAAACCACAAGACCAACAGACAGCAGTGGTAGGTGAGTTGCCACATGGAATAGAGCGGGGTACCTCCAGGCAGGTGGTGACCAACAGAGCAGAGGCTTGAGCATACACTATACAGGAGTTGTCCGTGAAAGTTTTCCTCAAGGACTGTTGTAATGCTGGCCTAACTCTGGCACTGGCCCAGGGTTGTCCCAAAGCTGCCAGTTGAGAAATGGACTAGCAAGCACAAAGGGCCAGACTCAGCAAAGAAAAGCCACAGAGAGAAAAAATGAATACAGCCATGCTGCACCCACCCTGACCTGAAGGCACACCTGCTGAGAAAGACACCTGCTGAAACCTGGTCCACAGTGTGCCTGCCCAGTGACACATAGAAGGAAATGATAATTTGAGAAGGGTGAGCAGGTTCCCTTTTCAACATAAGTGGGTACCCCCTACGATGCTACGTGGGATCCCTGGAGGTGTGGAGGGGACTGGTTAGTTCACCTCATATCTGTTCCTGTTGTTCACTATTTGCTTTCTATACGTAATCTGCTCTAGTTGTTTACTATTTACCCTTCCATAAATAATAACAACAGCTTTCAATTGTCAACATGTGTGTCTTGTGTATACGACTCAATCGAATAGAATAGTAGAGTCCTCATCCCAATACTCTTATCATTCCTTGTAATTCTCAGGCAATAGTTCAACAGCAGACAAAGGAAAAGAAGATACAAAAACACAAAACCTGTCATTATATCCCCAAAGTCTGGCAACTTTAGTGGGCCAACCAAACCAGCAAACCAGTTGCCCCTGAGTTGATTCTGACTCTTGATGACCCCATGTGTGTCAGCAGAATTGTACTCTGTAGGGTTTTCAATGACTGATTTTTTTTTTAATAATTTTCATTGAGCTTTAAGTGAATGTTTACAAATCAAGTCAGTCTGTCACATATAAGCTTATATACACCTTACTCCATACTCCCACGTACTGTCCCTCTCATGAGTCAGCCCTTCCAGTCTCTCCATTCGTGACAATTTTGCCAGTTTCTAACCCTCTCTATCCTCCTATCTCCCCTCCACACAGGAGATGCCAACACAGTCTCAAGTGTCCACCTGATACAAGTAGCTCACTCTTCATCAGCATTTCTCTCCTACTCATTGACCAGTCCCTTCCATGTCTGATGAGTTGTCTTCGGGAATGGTTCCTGTCCTGGGCCAACAGAAGGTTTGGGGACCATGACCACCGAGATTCCTCTAGTCTCAGTCAGACCATTAAGTCTGGTCTTTTTATGAGAATTTGGGGTCTGCATTCCACTGATCTCCTGCTCCCTCAGGGGTTCTCTGTTGTGCTCCCTGTCAGGGCAGTCCTTGGTTGTGGCCGAGCACCATCTAGTTCTTCTGGTCTCAGGATGATGTCAGTCTCTGCTTCATGTGCCCCTTTCTGTCTCTTGGGCTCATACTTATCGTGTGACCTTGATGTTCTTCATTCTCCTTTGATCCAGGTGGGTTGAGACCCATTGATGCATCTTAGATGGCAGCTTGTTAGCATTTAACACCCCAGATGCCACATTTCAAAGTGGGATGTAGAATGATTTTATAATAGAATTATTTTCCCAATTGACTTAGAAGTCCCCTTAAGCCATAGTCCCCAAACCCCTGACATTGCTCCACTGACCTTTGAAGCATTCAGTTTATCCTGCAAACTTCTTTGCTTTTGGTCCAATCCAGTTGAGCTGACCTTCCGTGTATTGAGTATTGTCCTTCCCTTCACCTAAAGTAGTTCTTATCTACTAACTAATCAGTAAATAACCCTCTCCCACCCTCCCTCCCTCCCCCGCCTCGTAACCACAAAAGTATGTGTTCTTCTCAGTTTATATTATTTCTCAGGATCTTATAATAGTGGTCTTATACAATATTTGTCCTTTTGACTCTGACTAATTTCGCTCAGCATAATGCCTTCCAGCTTCCTCCATGTTATGAAATGTTTCACAGATTCCTCACTGTTCTTTATGGATGCGTAGTATTCCATTGTGTGAATATACCACAATTTATTTACCCATTCATCCGTTGATGGACACCTTGGTCGCTTCCAGCTTTTTGCTATTGTAAACAGAGCAACAATAAACATCGGTGAGCATATATCTGTTCGTGTGAAGGCTCTTATTTCTATAGGGTATATTCCGAGGAGTGGGATTTCTGGGTTGTATGGTAGTTCTATTTCTAACTTTTTAAGAAAACGCCAGATAGATTTCCAAAGTGGTTGTACCATTTTACATTCCCACCAGCAGTGTGTAAGAGTTCCAATCTCTCCGCAGCCTCTCCAATATTTATTATTTTGTGCTTTTTGGATTAATGCCAGCCTTGTTGGAGTGAGATGGAATCTCATCGTAATTTTAATTTGCATTTCTCTAATGGCTAAGGATCGAGAGCATTTTCTCATGTATCTGTTAGCTGTCTGAATGTCTTCTTTAGTGAAGTGCGTATTCATATCCTTTGTCCACTTCTTGATTGGGTTGTTTGTCTTTTTGTGGTTGAGTTTTAACAGAATCATATACATTTTAGAGATCAGGCGCTGGTCGGAGATGTCATAGCTAAAGATTCTTTCCCAATCTGTAGGTGGTCTTTTTACTCTTTTGGTGAAGTCTTTAGATGAGCATAGGTGTTTGAATTTAGGAGCTCCCAGTTATTTGGTTTCTCTTCGTCATTTTTGGTAATGTTTTGTATTCTGTTTATGCCTTGTATTAGGGCTCCTAAGGTTGTCCCTATTTTTTCTTCCATGATCTTTATCGTTTTAGTCTTTATGTTTAGGTCTTTGATCCACCTGGAGTTAGTTTTTGAGCATGCTGTGAGGTATGGGTCCTGTTTCATTTTTTTGAAATTGGATATCCAGTTATGCCAGCACCATTTGTTAAAAAGACTATCTTTTCCCCAATTAACTGACACTGGGCCTTTGTCAAGTATCAGCTGCTCATATGTGGATGGATTTATATCTGGGTTCTCAATTCTGTTCCATTGGTCTATGTGCCTGTTGTTGTACCAGTACCAGGCTGTTTTGACTACTGTGGCTGTATAATAGATTCTAAAATCAGGTAGAGTGAGGCCTCCCACTTTCTTCTTCTTTTTCAGTAATGCTTTACTTATCCGAGGCTTCTTTCCCTTCCATATGAAGTTGGTGATTTGTTTCTCCATCACATTAAAAAATGTCATTGGAATTTGGATCAGAAGTGCATTGTATGTATAGATGGATTTTGGTAGAATAGACATTTTTACTATGTTAAGTCTTCCTATCCATGAGCAAGGTATGTTTTTCCACTTAAGTAGGTCTTTTTTAGTTTCTTGTAGTAGTACTTTGTAGTTTTCTTTATATAGGTGTTTTACATCTTTGGTAAGATTTATTCCTAAGTATTTTATCTTCTTGGGGGCTACCGTGAATGGTATTGATTTGGTGATTTCCTCTTCGATGTTCTTTTTGTTAATGTAGAGGAATCCAATTGATTTTTGTATGTTTATCTTATAACCTGAGACTGCCAAATTCTTCTATTAGTTTCAGTAGTTTTCCAGAGGATTCCTTAGGGTTTTCTGTGTATAAGATCATGTCATCTGCAAACAGAGATAATTTTACTTCCTCCTTGCCAATCCGGATGCCCTTTATTTCTTTGTCTAGCCTAATTGCTCTGGCTAGGACCTCTAGCACAATGTTGAATAATACCGGTAATAAAGGCCATTCTTGTCTGGTTCCCATTCTCAAGGGAAATGCTTTCAGGCTCTCTCCATTTAGAGTGATGTTGTCTGTTGGCTTTGTATAGATGCCCTTTATTATGTTGAGAAATTTTCCTTCAATTCCTATTTTGCTGAGAGTTTTTATCATAAATGGGTGTTGGACTTTGTCATATGCCTGTTCTGCATCAATCGATAAGATCATGTGGTTTTTGTCTTTTGTTTTATTTATATGGTGGATTACATTAATGGTTTTTCTAATATTAAACCAGCCTTGCACACCTGGAATAAATCCCACTTGGTAGTGGTAGATTATTTTTTTGATATGTTGTTGAATTCTATTGGCTCGAATTTTGTTGAGGATTTTTGTATCCATGTTCATGAGGGATATACGTCTGTAATTTTCTTTTTTTGTACCTGGTTTTGGTATCAGGGATATGCTGGCTTCATAAAATGAGTTAGACAGTATTCTGTCATTTTCTATGCTTTGAAATACCTTTAGTAGTAGTCGTGTTAACTCTTCTCTGAAAGTTTGGTAGAACTCTGCAGTAAAGCCATCCGGGCCAGGGCTTTTTTTTTGTTGGGAGTTTTCTGATTACCTTTTCAATCTCTTTTTTTGTTATGGGTCTATTTAGTTCTTCTACTTCTGATTGTGTTAGTTTAGGTACGTAGTGTTTTTCCAGTAATTCATCCATTTCTTCAAGGTTTGCAAATTTGTTAGAGTACATTTTTTTGTAATAATCTGATATGATTCTTTTAATTTCAGTTGGGTCTGTTGTGATGTGGCCCATCTTGTTTCTTATTCAGGTTATTTGTTTCCTTTCCTGTATTTCTTTAGTCAGTCTGGCCAATGGTTTATCGATTTTGTTAATTTTTTCAAAGACCCAGCTTTTGGCTTTGTTAATTCTTTCAATTGTTTTTCTGTTCTCTAATTCATTTAGTTCAGTTCTAATTTTGATTATTTGTTATCTTCTGGTGCCTGATGGATTCTGTTGTTCCTCACTTTCCTATTTGTTCAAGTTGTAAGCCCAGTTCTCTGATTTTGGCTCTTTCTTCTTTTTGTATGTGTGCACTTCTCGATATAAATTGACCTCTGAGCACCGCTTTTGCTGTGTCCCAGAGGTTTTGATAGGAAGGATTTTCATTCTCGTTGCATTCTATGAATTTCCTTATTCCCTCCTTAATGTCTTCTATAACCCAGTCTTTTTTGAGCAGGGTATTGTTCAGTTTCCAAGAATTTGATTTCTTTTCCCTAATTTTTCTGTTATTCATTTCCACTTTTATGGCCTTGTGGTCTGAGAAGATGCTTTGTAATATTTCGATGTTTTGGATTCTGCAAAGGTTTGTTTTATGACCTAATATGTGGTCTATTCTAGAGAATGTTCCACGTGCGCTAGAACAAAACGTATACTTTGCAGCAGTTGGGTGGAGTGTTCTGCATAAGTCAATGAGGTCTAGTTGGTTGATTGTAGCAATTAGGTCTTCCGTGTCTCTATTGAGCTTCTTACTGGATGTCCTGTCCTCCGAAAGTGGTGTGTTGAAGTCTCTTACTATAACTATGGAGGTGTATCTTGCACCTCTGTCATTGGGTGCATAAATATTTAATATGGTTATATCTTCCTGGTCAATTGTCCCTTTAATCATTATGTAGTGTCCTTCTTTATCCTTTGTGCTGGATTTAACTTTAAAGTCTATTTTGTCAGAAATTAATATTGCAAAATTCTATCATGCGACCTCAGGCATAATTTCTATCACCAAGGCCATATTTTCAACTACTGACCCTTTTTCTTTGTTTCCAACTTTCACATTCCAATCAAGATACATTGATAATTACTGGTGATTGGAATGTGAATATGATATGAGATATAATTTAAATTTACACACCAACCACTAAGGCCAAAGATGAAGAAATTGAAAATTTTTACAACTTCTTCAGTCTGAACTTGAACAAACATGCAATCAGGATGCATTGATAATTACTGGTGATTGGAATGTGAATATGATCACATATAAATTATAGTCGTATTAACCAGTCTTCCTTGTAGGCATATGGATATTATCCTATCACTGACAGCACTGTACTTCAGGATAGATATTGTAATGTTCTTTTGACAGTGAATGCAATGCCATTCCTCTTCAATTTGTCATTCCTGGCACAGTATACCATATGATTATCTGATTCAAAATGGCCAATACCAGTCCATTTCAGCTCACTAATGCCTAGGATATCGATGTTTATGCATTCCATTTCATTTTTTATGACTTAGAATTTTCCTAGATTCATACTTGGTACATTCCATGTTCTGATAATTAATGGATGTTTACAGCTGTTTTCTTCTCATTTTGAGTCATGCCACATCAGCAAATGAAAGTCCCGAAGGCTTTACTCCATCCACGTCATTAAGGTCGACTCTACTTTGAGGTTTCTACTTTGAGGAGGCAACTCTTCCCCAGTCATCTTTTGATTTCCTTCCAACCTGAGGGGCTTATCTTCTGGGACTATATGAGACAATGTTCCATTGCTATTCATACGGTTTTCACTAGCCAACTTTTTCAGAAATAAACTGCCAGGTTCTTCTTCCTAGTCTGTCTTAGTCTGGAAGCTCTGTTGAAGCCTGTCTACCAAAGGTGACCCTGCAGTTATTTGAAATACCAGTGGCAAAGCTTCCAGTATCACAGCAGCGTGAAACACAGCAGTAAGACAAACTTACAGACGTGGTGGATATTTATTTTAGTTGGTTGTGTTAACCATATTTTATACCTTCTGTAATACGATGTTTTAACACCCACACCAAGTAACCTCTCTCCACCCATCTAATATACATACACAAGAACCTCCCTCAGTTTCCGCCTTGGTAAACACCCCAAATCCCAAGGCATGGGTTTCAAATATCGCTGACAAATAAAATCCCCATGTGCTCTAACCTTCTGTGTCATGTTTTCAGAGAAAACCACAATAAAGGTGCTTGACCACAGTCCTGATCCATTTCTGCCATGTGACCACCCCTGGGATTTTCCCCCGGAGACTCAGTGCTGTGAACACCAGGAACTGTGAGTATAAGTCTAAATGTTCCTGGCCTCCCTCTCCCAATTCATGTTACATCTTACAATATCTCCAACATTACTATTATACCCTGTTAAAATACTCTCATTACTTCCGGATAAAAGTGATGGTTAACCATACATCAGTCTTCTTCCCTATTACATTTTTGTTTTATTCTTACTCAAAATAAATTACTCCAAAATTCATTAGATTGTATATTCTCCAATGGCATGGATTTGTGTGATTTGTCCTTGAATGAATGAATAAGTGAACTGCTGTATTTCCAAGGCTTAAGAAAGTGTTTCACACATAGCAGGCACTCAGTAACTATTTGATAAATATGAATGAATGGCAATATACATTATAATTCTAAAGGCTCAAGTCTAATGAGGCATCTACCCTTTCAAGTATTTACAGATGTTTAAGTACCTAACAAAAATACAAGGCATGTGAAGTTTTGAAAATCAAATAAAGCATTTCATGGATTAAAAACCCTTAATATCCATAGGATTCCTAATGCATACACAAAATCAGAAGAAAAAAAAAAGCACCAAAGCCACAAGAAATCAGATTGCAACCAGAATTCATTCTGAACAATCCAGATTGCTAAGTGTAGCAAAAACAAGGCTGGAATTCAAAGACCTGGATCTAAAAACCCATTGCCATCAAGTCGATTTGGACTCATAGAGACCCTATAGGACACAGTAGATCTGCCCCATCTTTCTTTCATGGAGTGGCTGGTGGGTTCAAACCACCAACCTTTGGCTAGCAGCTAAGTGCTTAACCACTGTGCCACCAGGGCTGCTGGACCTGGATCTAGGGTTAGTTATTAGCACCTAGTACTTTCATTATCAGATTACATATGTAATAAGTAGTAAAATGAAGATACTATCACCTGTGCTGCCTACATCTCAATATTCTTATGATGAATAAATTCAATGATGTGAATAAAAACACTTGGGTATAAATATGTGGTAGCTATCATTATATTGCCTTTCATATATCACTTAGTAATTTTTATTTTATTATGTTGTTAGTTGCCACTGAGTCGACTCCAACTCATATCCCCCTATAATTCCAGAATTTAAGGCTAGATGTGGCCTTAGGATCATTAATCCAATCCCTCTCACTTATAAGAAAGCAGATGATGAGAAATGTACTCTAGATAACTCTTAAGATTACTTCTAATTCTGACATTCTGAAAGAATAAGTGAATTGCATAGTGAAGATAAGTGACTGATTAAAAGGTCGCACATCTCAGCAGTCACTATTTTTAAGGCTTTTTTTGGCAGCAAATTTAAAAAATAACCCCAAAAAACTCAGTGCCTTGCTATCAATAGAAGAGACAGTAAATCCATGTCTTCTGAGACTCTCTCATAATAACCTATATGTATAATTATATATAACAATCTCTAATCAAAAATAAATCAAAGGAAAAACGTACTTTATTTTAGAGTGTCTGGAAAGAGACTCTGTGGTGTAGAGGGTAAAGTTTTGCCCCTGAAAGAAGTGTATCTCTGCCATTCAAATAATTATGTGTCTAGAGAAGTCTTTGGGAGAGGACTGTAAATCTCCATCACTCAATTTGTGATCCCATTAAAATAAATTAAATCCACTGCCGTCAAGTCGATTCCGACTGATAGCGACCCTACAGGACAGAGTAGAACTGCCCCATAGAGTTTCCAAAGAGCGCCTGGCGGATTTGAACTGCCAACCTCTTGGTTAGCAGCTGTAGCACTTAACCACTACACAACCAGGGTTTCCAGTTGTGATCCCATTACTAGCCCTTAATTTGTAATTGTTCTATCCCAAATTTGAGAGCCTGAATGACATTTTAGAACGTCTAAAACAACTCCAAAATAGATAGATAGATGTTTATAGGTCCATAAATGATTTTTAAATCCAATTTACAACAAAGGGAATACAAAATAAATACTTCATTTAAAAAAGAAGGTAGACATTTAAAAAGAAGTATTTCCACACATAGGGATAAAGTTATAAACTATATTGGAAAAGGCAAGTAAGTTTCCCTCATATGGAACTACTCACAGTACCACATACATTTTAGATTTTGATATTGCAGTTTGTGACTCATATAAGCAATATAATCAATAATTTTAATGTAATCAATAAAGTTATTGAGATATATATAAACTATGGAATAAAGAATTTAACTTTACCCAAAGTTTCCTGAGAGACAATCTCTAAAACCTTGGAATTTCTCCAGTGATTGAAATGCCTTGGATGAGGATTCCCGACCACACCTAAAGGTTTATGTCTCATTTTGGGTGGAGGCTGGCTAGGCCAGTAAGACTCACCATGTGATATCAGCCCAACCTCAGGGGGAGGGGGTGGGTGGGTTAGAGAATGAGTCAATCAATTATGCCTATGTAATAAGGCCCCAATAAAGATTTTGGATAAAGAAGCTCCTGGTTGGTGACTGTAACTTCACTTCTAACTTCACAAGGGTAAAGAAGAATCAAGATCAACAGCCCAAGGCTGATTCCTATGAGGTGGAGGTCAGAGGTGCCTTTTCTTTCTGCCTCTTTACCAATTCTGACAACAACCATCCCTCCCAAGGCACTCTCTGTTCTGCTGGGTTCGGTAATTCATTGCAATGGCCACGCAGAACTCAGAGACAACACTCACAATTATGGGGTTTATTAGGGAAGTAACAGGTTACAATTTAGGCTCAGGAACACTCAGGATACAGTTCTTCTACCAGGACAGCCTCTTCCCAGCCATGCCGCAGACATGCCTCTCTGTGGCCTCTTGGCCTCTGCACTGCTCAAGCAAGTATTACAAAGCTCTTTTAGCTCTGCCAGTAAGTGCTCAGAGGCACCCTACTTTGCCAGTAAGCCTTGGCCCAAAGGCACTGATCTTTTCCACTCTGTGGGCTGGGAAGCCCACTGTGCCATCTCCTGACAGTCTGTCCTGCTGCCGTTTCTGTGCCACCACTTCTTACTGTCTTCAATATTACAGTTCTCTCTCTCTCCGTATCCTGGTTCCAGGAGCTTCTCAGCGCAGGGATTCCAGGTCCAAAGATGCGCTCCGCTCCTGGCTGTTCTTCCTCGGAGGTGGTAGGATCCTCTCCTTCCTGCCTCTGGGATGGCTCATTCCAGGCCCAGTGGGATAGCAAAACTGACCAATCCCCTTGATGAGCCACAATTACCCTATTTGCAGAGTCCCACCCAATCACTAGGATGGGAGTTACAAGGCCATGGCAAGAAAGGCCACACAAAAGTGATCCACTGCACCATAGTGATAGACATCAATGTACATGGGAGGGTAGCACATCCCTGTTTGGGACATGGAAGTTCCACACTGGCAAAATTCCTAGGCCTTGCATCCCTCCGTTTGTATCCTTTTTATTATAATAAAACTGTAATTGCAAGAATAGCACTTTCTGTGAGTTCTGTGAGTCATTTTAACAAATTATTGAATTCGAGGGAACAATGGAAGCCAGCAGGTCAGAAGTGAGAGGAAGCCCTGGGGACCCTTGAGCTTACAGCTGGCATTCTGAGGGGGTGGTGGGAAAGCTCCAAATTTGTAGCCAGTGAGTAGCCAGTGTTTCATCAACTTTCCTAACCTTTTGCTCTCTGCCCCCTTCTTCAGTTATATATGGTCTTGCAATATCCCTTTTCAGATATACTTGTCATTTTTTAATGGTATAACGAGAAAATGTAAAAACGGCATGGGGCGGTGTCTTGGTTATTTAAGTGCTGCTGTAACAGAAATACTACAAGTGGATGGCTTTAACAAAGAGAAATTTATTCTCTCACAGTATAAGAGGCTAGAAGTCTGAGTTCAGGGTGCCATCTCCAGGGGAAAGCTCTATCTCTCTCTGTTGGCTCTGGGGTAGAGTCCTTGTCATCCATATTCCCCCAGTTAAGGAGCTTCTCAGCACAGGGACCCTAGGTCCAAAGGATGTGCTATTCTCCTAGCTTTTGTTTCTTGGTGGTATGAGGTCCCCCATGTCTCTCTGTCAGTTTCTCTCTTTTATATCTCAAAAGAGACTTACTTAAGGCACAACCTAATCTTGTAGACTGAGTCCTACCTCAGTAACCCACCTCATTAACATCAGAAAGGTAGGATTTACAACATGTAGGAAAATAAAATGGTGGACAATCACACAATACTGGGAATCATGGACTAGCCAAGTTGACACACATTTTTGGGGAGCAAAATACAATCCATAGCATCCAACCTCCTCTAAATTAAGAAATGGGAAAGAGAATCAAGATTAACATCAGCAGCCCAAGGCTGATTCCTATGAGGCAGAGGTCAGACATGCCTCCACCCTGCAACCTTTTTACTAATTCTGACGCTAATGTAACCTCCCACTGCACTCTACCTTCCTCTGGGTTCAATAATTTGTTGCAATGGCCACACAGAACTCACAGACAATGCTCACAATTATCAGGTTCACTAAGGAAGTAACAGGTTACAATGCAGGTTCAGGAGTGCTCAGGATACAGTTCTTCAGACAGGGCAGCCTCTTCTCAGCTGTGCCTGTAGGCATGCCTCTATCTGGCCCCTTGGCCTCTGCCCTGCTTGGACAAGTGTTATAAAGTTCTTTTTAGTTCTGCTGCCAAGTGCCCAGAGGCATCCCATTTCTCTACTCCTGCTCAAAGGCACTTAGCTCTCTCTCTCTCCATGGGTCAAGCACACCCACGGTAACTGCCTTGTTCCATGGGCCAGGAAGTCCACCATGCCATCTCCTGCCAATTTCCTGGTTTGGCTGCCTCTGCTGCCACCATTTCTCTGCTACTGCTTCTTGCAATCTCTTGCTGTCTCTGCTATTATGGGTCTCTCTCTCTGTCTCCTGGGTCTAGAAGGTCTCAGGGCATGGATCACAGGTCCAATGGACAGGCTGCATTCCTAGCTCTTCTTTCTTGGTGGCTGTGAAGTGCCCCTCTGCTCTGGCACTGGTTACTCTTCTAAGCCTAGCAGGATGGCAAAACTGACCAATTCCCTCTTTAGGGTTCCATATACTTTATTTGCATGGTCTCACCCCTACAAGAGGGCCATGCAACCTATTTACATTACTAGGTGGACCACAATTACCTCAATTGCACAGTCCCACCTAGTCATTTAGTGGGAGTTACAAAGACTGTGGTTAGAAGGGCCATATTAAGTAACTCACTGCACCACATAAAATAGTTTTTAAAAAATTTTTAGATCTAGTTATTATTAAAGTGTGTATTATAAACATGGTTTTGATATGTTGTTCTTGGTGATAGGTGCCATCGAGTCAGTTCCAACTCATAGTGACCCTTTGTACAACAGAATGAAACACTGCCCAGTCCTGCGCCATCCTCACAATCGTTGCTATGTTCGAGCCCACTGCTGCAGCCACTGTTTCAGATCTATTTTGTTGAGGGTCTTCCTTCCTCTTTTTTGCTGACCCTCTACTTTACCAAGCATGATGTCCTTCTCCAGGGACTGGTGTCTCCTGATAACATGTCCAAAATATGTGAGATGAAGTCTCTTCATCCTCTTTTCTAAGGAGCATCCTAACTGTACTTCTTCCAAGACAGATTTGTTCATTTTTTGGCAGTCCGTGGTATATTCAATATTCTTCACCAACTCTTTACCAAAGCATCAAACTTTTCTTCAGTCTTCCTTATTCACTGTTCAGCTTTTACAAGCATAGGAGGTGACTGAAAAATACCATGGCTTGAGTCTTTCACACCTTAGTCTTCAAAATGACATCCTTGCTTTTGAAAACTTTTGAAGAGGTCTTTTGGGGAGATTTCCAAATACAATGCATCGCTTGATTTCTTGACTGCTGCTTCCATGGACACTGATTGTGGATCCAAGAAAAATGAAATCTTTGACAATTTCAATCTTTTCTCTGTTTGTCATGATGTTCCTTATTGGTCCAGTTGTGAGGATTTTTATTTTTATGTTGAGGTATAATCCATACTGAAGGCTATAGTCTTTGATCTTCATCAGTAAGTACTTCAAGTTCTCTTCACTTTCAGCAAGGAAGCAGTTTTAATATACTTCTATAAATAATACTGAATTACAATGAATAATTATATGAGTAATTAAATAATTATAACAAATTCTATTCATTATATACAAAGACAGTAAATTTGTGCATTACTTATAAAAGAATAATATTAAATTTAATCATGCTATTTATTATTACGGAAACCCTGGTGGTGTAGTGGTTAAGTGCTATGGCTGCTAACCAAAAGGTTGGCAGTTCGAATCTGCCAGGCGCTCTTTGGAAACTCTATGGGGCAGTTCTACTCTGTCCCATAGGGTCGCTATGAGTCAGAATCGACTCAACAGCACTGGGTTTGGATTTTTTGGTTTTTTATTGAAATATAGATTGAAATCTAGGTATATTTCAAGCATGATCTCCCATGTGTCTGTCAGTTTGTCGTACTGTGGAGGCTTGCATGTTGCTGTGATGCTGGAAGCTATGCCACCGGTATTCAGATACAAGCAGGATCACCTAGGGAGGACAGGTTTCAGCTGAGCTTCCAGACTAAGACAGACTAGGAAGAAGGACCCAGAAGTCCACTTCTGAAAAGAATTAGCCAGTGAAAATCTTATGAATAACAGCGGAACATTGTCTGATATCGTGCCGGAAGACGGGCCCTCCAGGTTGGAAGGCACTCAAAACACGACTGGGGAAGAAATGCCTCCTCAAAGCAGAGTCGATCTTAATGATGTGGATGGAGCAAAGCCTTCGGGACCTTCATTTGCTCAGGTGGCATGACACAAAATGAGAAGATACAGCTGCAAACATCCATTAATAATCAGAACATGGAGTGTACAAAGTACGAATCTAGGAAAATGGGAAATCGTCAAAAATGAAATGGGATGCATGAACATCAATATCCTAGGCATTAGCAAGCTGAAATGGGCTGGTATTGGCCATTTTGAATCGGACAATTATACGGTCTACTATGCTGGGAATGACAACTTGAAGAGGAGTGTTGTTGCATTCATCGTCAAAAAGAACATTTCAAGACCTACCCTGAAGTACAATGCTGTCAGTGATAGGATAATATCCATACACCTACAAGGAAGACCAGATAATATGACTATTATTCAAATTTACTCACCAACCAGGAAGGCCAAAGATGAAGAAACTGAACATTTTTATCAGCTTCTGCAGTCTGAAATTGATCAAAAATGCAATCAGGATGTATTGATAATTACTGGTGATTGGAATGTGAAAGTTAGAAGCAAAGAAGAAGGATCAGTAGTTGGAAAATACGGCCTTGGTGATAGAAACAATGCCAGAGATCAAATCATAGAATTTTGCAAGACTAACAACTTCCTCATTGCAAATGCCTTTTTTCACCAACATAAGCGGCTACTATACACATGGATCTTGCTAGATGGAATACAGAGAAATCAAATTGACTACATCTGTGGAAAGAGACAATGGAAAAGCTCAATATCAGTCAGAACAAGGTCAGGGGCCAACTGTGCAACTGATCATTAATTGCTCATATGCAAGTTCATGTTGAAACTGAAGGAAATCAGAGCAAGTCCACTAGAGCCAAAATACAACCTTGAGTATATCCCACCTGAAATTAGAGACCATCTCAAGAATAGACTTGACGTATTGAACACAAATGACTGAAGACCAGACAAACTGTGGAATGACATCAAACATGAAGAAAGCAAGAGGTCATTGAAAAGACAGGAAAGAAAGAAAAGACCAAGATGGATGTGAGAGGAGACTCTGAAACTTACTCTCAAACGTCAAGCAGCTAAAGCAAAAGGAAGAATTGATGAAGTAAAAGAACTGAACAGAAGATTTCAAAGGGCAGCTCGAGAAAACAAAGTAAAGTATTACAATGGCATGTGCAAAGAGCTGGAGATACAAAACCAAAAAGGAAGCACACGCTCGGTGTTTCTCCAGCTGAAGGAACTGAAGAAAAAATTCAAGCTTCGAGTTGCAATGGTGAAGGATTCTACGGGGAAAATATTAAAAGACGCAGGAAGCATACACAGAGTCATTATACCAAAAAGAATTAGTCGATGTTCAAACATTTCAGGAGGTAGCATATGATCAGGAACCAACGGTACTAAAGGAACAAGTCCAATCTGCACTGAGGGCACTGGCGAAAAACAAGGCTCCAGGAATTGACGGAGTACCAACTGAGATGTTTCAACAACTGGATGCAGCACTGGAAGTGCTCACTCGTCTATGCCAAGAAATTTGGAAGACAGCTACCTGGCCAGGCAACTGAAGAGATCCATATTTATGCCTATTCCCAAGAATGGTGATCCAACCAAGTGCAGAAATTATTGAACAGTATTTTTATCATTAATATCACATGCAAGCTGAAGATCATCCAAAAGCAGCTGCAGCAGTATATCGACAGAGAACTGCCAGAACTTCAGGCCGGTTCCAAAAGAGGACGTGGAACCAGGGATATCATTGCTGATGTCAGACGGATCCTGGCTGAAAGCAGAGAATACCAGAAGGATGTTTACCTGTGTTTTATTGACTATGCAAAGGCATTCGACTGTGTGGATCATAACAAACTATGGATAACACTGTGAAGAATGGGAATTCCAGAACACTTAATTGTGCTCATCAGGAACCTTTACATGGATCAAGAGGCGGTTGTTCGGACAGAACAAGGGGATACCAATTGGTTTAAAGTCAGGAAAGGTGTGCTGCAGGGTTGTATTCTTTCACCATACCTATTCAATCTGTATGCTGAGCAAGTAATACAAGAAGCTGGACTATATGAAGAAAACAGGGCATCAGGATTGGAGAAAGACTCATTAACAACCTGCGTTATGCAGATGACACAACCGTGCTTGCTGAAAGTGAAGAGGACTTGAAGCACTTACTAACGAAGATCAAGTTCCACACCCTTCAGTATGGATTGCACCTCAACATAAAGAAAACAAAAATCCTCACAACTGGACCAATGAGCAATATTATGATAAACGGAGAAAAGATTGAAGTTGTCAAGGATTTCATTTTACTTGGAGCCACAATCCACACTCATGGAAGCAGCAGTCAAGAAATCAAAACATGCATTGCATTGGGCAATTCTGCTTCAAAGGACCTCGTTAAAGTGTTTAAAAGCAAAGATGTCACCTTGAAGACTAAGGTACGCCTGACCCAAGCCATGGCACTTTCAATCATATCATATGCATCCGAAAACCAGACAATGAATAAGGAAGATCGAAGAAGAATTGATGCCTTTGAATTGTGGTGTTGGTGAAGAATACTGAATATACCATGGACTGCCAAAAGAACGAACAAATCTGTCTTGGAAGAAGTACAACCAGAACGCTCCTTAGAAGCAAGGATGACAAGACTGCATCTTACATACTCCAGATATGTTGTCAGGAGCAATCAGTCCCTGGAGAAGGACATCATGCTTGGTAAAGCTGAAGGTCAGTGAAAAAGAGGAAGACCCTCAATGAGATGGATTGACATAGTGGCTGTAACTGTGGCCTTGAGCATAACAATGATAGTAAGGATGGCGCAGGACCGGGCAGTGTTTCATACTGTGGTACATAGGGTCGTTATGAGTGGGAACCGATTCGCCGGCACCTAACAACAACAACAATAATCAAGCATGATAAAAATTGCATTTATGACATAATGTTTGCATTTACTACTTTAGGATTAATAAAGTCGTACTGATCATTTTTATAATTTCCACATTCTGTTTGTAAATAAGAAAAAGTTTGATTATTTGGAAATGCTTCTTAGCCATTCTAAACACATAAAGTTTGTGAACATCTCTACTTTTTAGAAAAAGCCATATTCAATAAAATCATTATGATTTTCCTCTTTTACATATTATTTTTAAGGCACTCATGACAGCTTGATATTCTATATAATAATCTTTAATCAGATAAATGTACCTTATAGATCTAATGAATACCTTCTTACAGTATATCTACAGAATTATTATGGTTTTCATTCTCATCAACCCAATGCATTTCAACAACACAGTTCTTAGTGCTTCCTTCCTATAACCATAGGTCCAGTATGACATAAATTAAATAAATCAGAGCTTCCCAGACATATGCCATGGCACATGGTAGACTTGAATAGTTTACAAGAGGGGGTTAGAGAAGTTGAAATCCTCAACCAATGTGTGTTCAAAGATGGTCATTTTCTAAGTTTACATTTTGACCTGAAAAAAGCAGTAGAAGTACTGAATTAAGTAAGACTTGTCCAGGAACATAAATAATTTCAAGTTGTAGAGGGCTCAAACCATTTGGGGGTTAATGTTCCCAACTAAGTATTAATGCTCTTTGGTGATGTAGTCATGCTGATACCTGCCAACTGCTGTACAAACTCACATAAAACCACCTGGGGACTGCCAAACTGTTCTTTTTTTAAAGTAATTTTTTTTTTTTTTTTTACAGTAGAAACAGGACTACCTAGTCAAACAATGCACATCTCCAGAACACTTAAACCCATAAAAACCAAACCAAACCTATTGCTGTCAAGTCAGTTCAGAATCATGGCAACTCCCTGTGTTACACAGTGGAACTGCTTCATTGGGTTTTCTTGACTGTAATCTTTAAGGAAGCAAAATGACAGGCCTTTCTTCTAAAGCTCTACTGAGTGGGCTGGAGTCACAAACTTATAAGTTAGTAGCCAGGAGCAAACTGTTCCCTCCACCCAAAACCAAAAAGAAACTCACTACCATCGCTTGATTCCAACTCATAGTGACCCTATAAGACAGAACAGAACTGTCACATAGAGTTTCCAAGGCTGTAATCTTAACAGAAGCCGAAAGCCACACCTTTGTCCTGAGGAGCAGCGTGTGGGTTCAAACTGCTGACCTTTTGATTAGCAGCTAAGCACCTAATCAGTGAATCACCCTTTGCTCCACCCAGAGACCTCCTAAACCCATGCTGTTGTTGTTGTTGCTGTTAGTTGCTGTTCAGCTGATTCTTACTGTTAAATCATCAGTAAGGAAACACCTTGCAAAGCTACAAATTACGGCTGGGTAGAGAAGGGTATGTCTTCTCATTGTTTGATCCCTATCCCTTAGCAAGTAAGTGACATTCAACAAATATTTCTTAAATGGCTGTATTTAATCTTGAAAATGGAGCAAGAGTTCACTAGAAGATGGAAAAGGCGTTAAGAATGTGGAGTTAAACTCATGTTTTGCCAATGAGGAAATGGTAGAAAGGAGATGTGGCTTTCCTAGAAGTAGAGTTTTCTTATTCTGGTAGAGCTTACATTCTGGGCAAAGTAACCTCCCCACCTTAGTTCCCTTCTTTGTGTTCCACCAAAACGGATGGAAACATTAGGTTTCTGATTCCAGGTTGGCTATTAGTTTGTGCCATCTTTTAATTAATTTAACTCAAAATAATTTTTATTATAAAAAAAGGGGCAAGATGATATAATAGAGTCGGCTAACTCTCAGTCTTTTTTCCTCCTTTACTAGCTAGAAAATAGTCTTTGAGCCTTAGTTTTCTTATCTACAAAATGGGAATAATAATTACCTTGGCGAATTTATGTGAAAATAAGTGATTCTGTACAGGAACCTCCTACCATAGTTCCTTGTTCATAATTGGCATTCAGCAAATATCTGTTGAATGAATGAATGAATAAGGCAATGAATTAATATAATTTTAGACTCTGGATACAGAATGTGACTATTATTTTCTATCTTTGTCAGTCTGAGATTTCCTTCCTTTACTTTTATAATTTTGTCACTACATTTTCTTTTCTTAGAAATACTGTGGGTAAATACTAGAATATTTGGCCATGACAATGTCCGATTTGTTATTGTTAGCTCTAAACTCTGTGATGACCCTTTAATCAAATACTTTAGGCCAAAGTAATTAGTAAATAAAAACACAAAACGCCCAGTTAAATTTTAATTTCAGGTAAACAACTACTTTTTTTTAGCGTACATATGTTCCATGTAATAACTAGGACATATACCAAAAAATTAATCATCGACCATTGCACAGGACATATTTATAAAAAATTGTTGCTTATCTGAAATTCAAATTTACCTGGGCATCTTGTAGGCATTCTAGGGTATTCTAGAGTATTCTAGACTCTAGGCCAAAGATAAAACGGGGCCTTGAAAATCACAATGACACATTGCCACCACCACCCCCCCCCCCCCACTTTTACAGAAGAGGAAATGAAGGCCCAGGAAAGTTGGTTACTTTGCTAAGGTAACTCATGAAGATAGTGGCAAAGCCAGAACCAGAACCAGGTCTCCTAACAACACATCCAGAACTCTCCCCCTACACACCATGACAAGATAGCACAGACCTCCCCACCAGAAAGTTCTAGTAATCTTCAAGGCAAAATTCCTTTGTTATTTTGTTCATATATATATATGTACATATACATATACAGTAAAATAACAAAAAGTAAAACAAAACAACAACAATCAAAAATTTTTTAATCTTCTAGGCTCCAATGTGGCCTCCATTGCCTTTGAAACCTGAGCTGACACTTCCAGGTCCTTTCTCCATAAATACAGTAACTGGCAAGCACCAAGAAAGGACAACACACCATTATAGCTTCCACTCTCCTTCCCACGTTAACTTTCTTCCTTGTAGAAATTTACCTATCTGTGTGACTTGTCTGAGGATAGCAGAATAATGAGTATGACACATATGTGGTTTTCTGGCCAGTGTCTGCTGGACAGTGGAATTGTTTACCT
Organism: Loxodonta africana; assembly: GCF_030014295.1. Classification (NCBI taxonomy): domain Eukaryota; kingdom Metazoa; phylum Chordata; class Mammalia; order Proboscidea; family Elephantidae; genus Loxodonta; species Loxodonta africana. Next base: position 52,628,667 of record NC_087353.1, read on the forward strand.
TGTCATAAAGAGCTTTCTTCAGAAACACTCCCAGACACCCAGGCTCTGCTTTACCAGCTTCACAAACACAGACAAATCTCAAACCCTTTAAGTGAATACAGTCAAGTAAGAAATAAAATGCAAAAAATTTGATAACCTCTGTGAAGAAAGTCTCAGATCTGCCACTCCAGTTGTGTGACCTCTCTGAATCCTATCTCTTAGGTGGAAAGGAATCCACCTACTTTCTTCGAAACTCATACCTAGGCACTGTGAAACACAAAGATGAATTACTTCGTGATTCTTTCCTACAAAAAAAAGATTACTTTGACGTCTTTGAGTACAGAAGGAGATTTTTTTTTTCCCCTAAATTTTGAGTTTAGGTGGAGATTAAGAATTTGGACTGTTAAAATCCATCAAACTGTGCACTTTAAATGTGTACAGTTTATTGTCTGTAAATTATACCTACCAAAGTTGAAGAGAAAGAGGGGTTGGAAATCAAAGTAGATTGGTCAAAGTCAGACAACTAGCTAGCAAGTGGCAATAAACAGCTCCAGAGAAGGCAAAGCAGTGCCTTATGAAGGAACAAGGAGAGAAGAAGTAAGCTGTAAAGTGTCTGGGTTTCAGAGTGGGTCAGGGTGAGAGCTACTTTAACCATTGTTGTTGTAGTGTGTTGTCAAGTCAATTCTGACTCATAGTGACACTATAGGACAGAGTAGAATTAACATCAACTCTTAATTAAACAAATGCTTGTTGAAAACCAAATGAAGGCAACTACCTCGGTAGCACAAATGGTTAAGTCCTCGACTGCTAGCCAAAAGGTTGGCAGTTCAAACATACCCAGAGGCACCTCAGAAGAAAGGCCTGGTGATCTGCTCCCATGCATTATCTCATGTAATCCCCACACCCACCATTAGTGTGACTAGGAGAAGGAAGCTTGGTAAATCTAAATTCCTGGGCTAGGACCATATCCTTTGGGCTGTCTGACTTCAAGACCCATCCCACTTCTCGAAGGGCTTGAATAAGAGCACACAAATGACACCGCAACCTGTTTACACTTCCACACAGACAAGCCAGTCTACCTATTTCTTAAAAAAAAAAAAAAAAACTCCAGTTCAACCACAGGGGTGGTTAGGGTGCCAAATTACTCTTCAGTGTGGCAGCCAATCTCTAAGGAGATTTTCTCTACTTATTCTACAAAACCTACTCATTAGGTGTGTGGAAGTGCATGCACAGGCAAGAGTGTTTTCAGAGCAAAAGGACCTAATACAAAAACAATAAAAAGTCCACCGTAGCACTGGTATCACAGAACAAGGCTCAAGGACAAAGTGAGATTTCCACATCTCAATGATTTCAATGCAATGTATGTCACAACAGCTAGCAGAGGCAGACAGGGAAGGACTTGACTGGACCTGTTGTTGTTGTTAGTTGCCATCAAGTCAATTTGAACTCACTGCAACCCCATCTGCATCAGAGGAGAAATATGCTCCATAGGGCTTTCAAGGCTATGACCTTTTGGAAGCAGATCACCAGGCCTGTCTCCCAAGATGCCTCTGGATGGGTTCGAACCGGCAACATTTTGGCAAGTAGCTAAGCGCTTAATCATTTGTGTCACTCAGGGACTCCTGACTAGACAAACATGCCAACAGAAACCAGGCAATATGTAGCATTTCCTAACAGGTCCTACTGTCAGAAAGTGGAGGCTAGCAGTCGAGGACTTAACCATTTGTGCTACCGAGGTAGTTGCCTTCATTTGGTTTTCAACAAGCATTTGTTTAATTAACAGTTGATGTTAATTCTACTTGTCTAAACACAACCTTTTTTTTTTTTCTTAATTAAGAGTTGATGTTAATTCTACTTGTCTAAACACAACAACAAATGAAGTGCCTGGCAAGCGGATCCCTCTGGTCTGCTCTGCTGCATTTCCACTGACCAAAGAAGTCACTGTCCAGTGATAGTAAGAAATTCTGTCCTTGGGACATAAATAAATGCCCAACTCCTATAGTTCCTGGGTGTATGAGAGCCTGAGATGCCTGGAATTGATCCAGTTCATTTTAACTAGCGAGAAACTACCTAGTAATACCTAGGTGTATTTCTTGGAGGAGGGACGTGAGAAACACTTTTTTCATTCCACACAGTAATTCACCACAATCAGAGGGAGCACAGCAAGGGCAACACCATCTCCCAGCTGCTGATTACAACAAAGGCTTGCAGCACAAATTCAATTTTACGGTGTTAATCTCAGCCTGCCACTCAGAAATTTTCTCTGAGGGATATGATTTTCCTCTGGATTTCATTTAAAGAATGATTTTCTTGATCCACAATCAATAAAGATATGTTTTCATCAAAAGACTCTATCTTGGCAGAATTCAATTGGCTATTTCAATCCCTTTTGGTGACACAATATTAATTAAAATAGTTTATGTTGCACTTCAAATGGAAAAAGAGGCAGTGAAAATAGCAGCTACTCAGAACACATGTTATATACACATCAACATGGACGGCAGAAAATAATTTTGTCCTTCTCCTAGAGACCAAACCCAAAAGCCCATTGCCATCAAGTCAATTCCAACTCACAGGGACCCTAAGGGACAGAGTAGAACTGCCCCATAAGTTTTCCAAGGAATAGCTGGTGGATTTGAACTGCCAACCTTTTGGTTAGTAGCCGTAGCTCTTAACCACAGTACCACCAGGACAGACATTAACTATTCAGGAGAGTTGCTCTAACTTGGTTTATCTCTGTAATCTTTGTGGGAAAAAAATCTCTTTCTGTTGGCATTTTTTGTTGTCGGAAATAAAAATGCACATAATTAGGCTTCAAATGCCCGTCTCCCAGTGCCTCAAGAGGAGAAATAGTTGCGTGGCATTATGGACTATAAAGAATCACAATCACAGTCACTGTTTCTCTTAACTTATAAAAAAATTTGCAATGTTATTATTAAAAATTCTTTTAATATTTAATTTCTAAATAATTGCAATTAAACAACTTGAATACATTGTATTTCTCAAAAGCAGGTATATACGACTTATACAATGTTTTTCAAATTTAAAAAGAAGAGAATTATGAAATGTGTTACAAAAATAACTGGATTAATATTCAACAGTGGTTTTGAAAGTGCCAGTTAATATTCATTCACATAACAAATGGTTATTAAGCACCTACTGTGTGCCCGACTCTGCTTACCATTTGGGAGTCTGAGATGAAGGCCCCAGTTCCTGCCCCCACAATGCTGTCAAGCCCAGTAAATTCCTTTACCATGTAGAGTGAGAAGGACTGTGACCTAGTTCCTACAGGGTGCTGGCAGAACCTGGGGAGGGGGCCAAGGAGGGCTTCTCAGAGGGAAGTCCTATTTCTGAAATATCTGGCTGGTAATTTACACCCAGGAGTTCCTGGCTGACGCAAATGGTTAACACACTCAGCTTCCCATCAAAAGGTTGGTGGTTCAAGTCTACCCAGAGGTGCCTTGGAAGAAAGGCCTGGTGATCTACAGGCAGTCCTCGGGTTACGAATGAAATTCATGCCTCTGTCTTTAAGTTGAATTTGTAGGTAAGTTGGAATAGGTGCATAGGGTTTTTATTTAGTCTTACTTTAGTGCAAGAAGGAGCCCTGGTGGCACAGTGATTAAAGTGCTTGGCTGCTAACCAAAAGGTCAGTGGTTCAAGCCCACCAGCTAGAAAGATGCAACAGTATGTTTCCATAAAGATTTATAGCCTTGGAAACCCTGTGGGGCAGTTCTACTGTCTTATAGGCACTCCTTGGAAACCCTATGGGTCAGCTCTACTCTGTCCTATGGGGTCGCTAAGAGTTCAAATCGACTGGACGGCAACCGGTGTAGGGAGCCCTGGTGGTGCTGGTGGTTAAAGCACTTGGCTGCTAACCAAAAGGTTGGCAATTTGAATCCACTAGCTAGCCAAAAACAACCCAAACCCAGTGCCGTCGAGTCGATTCCAACTCACAGCGACCCTATAGGACAGAGTAGAACTGTCCCATAGAGTTTCCAAGGAGCGCCTGGTGGATTTGAACGGCTGACCCTTTGGTTAGCAGCCATAGCACTTAACCACTACGCCACCAGGGTTTCCATCCACTAGCTGCTCCTTGGAAACCCTGTAGGGTAGTTCTACTCTGTCCTATAGGGTCACTATGAGTAGGGTTTGGTTTTAGGTTTTGTGCAAGAAAATGCTCAAAGCTTTTTCAATGATTTAAAAGCCTCAGGTGCAGCAAGTGAAGGTGACTGTGATGAACAATTTGTTAGGAATAGGGGGATGGTTCGATGGTTTCAAAGTGAGGGTAATTTACGCAACATTAAAGAGCAAGTTAAGAGTTGTCCTGGCAACTTTCTGGACTTTGTGTACTTGTGAAAAATCAGCTATTGAAAACCCTATGGAGCACAGTTCTACTCCGACACACATGTGGGCAACCAGATGTCAACCAATATAATTTATATCCATAGTTTAAAAAATAAAAAAGGTCTCTAACCAGATCTCTATAAACCAAATTTTCCCGTTTTCATATGCAAATTCATGCATCCATTAAACTTCTTTATGTAAGAAGGTGGTAATAAAGAAAGTGGGTGTATTAGTACCCTAAGGAGTCCAAGGATTTCATAGGACTTTGGGTAGTTTTCATTCAAAGTCCGTTTCCTCAAAGAGAGGCCTTGTTATAACCACTCAAGGCATACTCTTTTAGACTAATCTGGATGTTATATCCAAGAGAGAAAAACATCAAATTAAGGAATAGCATGAAACTTTATAGAAATCTAGTCCAAGTTCCTACTTTATGGATTTAAAAACAACAGAAAAGTAAGCTGACTAGGTTAAAAGCAGGAGTGGACCTACAATCTGGATTTGTAGAGACATTTGATCAGTAACAATAAAGCCTAGACAGAGCGGTCACACTGTACTCCAAAGAGTTTACGTAAATACATACACCAGCTCTAGAAGAACAAAGGGGAAAAAAAAAAAACAAGAAAGCTTCCATCAACATGAGAACCACCTGCTAGGCTTATTAAAATGCAGATTACTGGGCCCAAACCAGTAATTTGAATCTTTAGCTCTACAAAGATTCTTACCTATATTCAAGTTTGAAAACTACTTTCAAATTTGGCTGTAACAAAGAGAAATTTATTATCTTAGCCTAGGAGGCCAGAAGTCCGAATTCAGGCTAAGGAACTTGACTCAATCACAGCATCCCTCGTACACAGCAAAATGATTCCTTGTTAGATGAAATATTCACTGAATGTATAAATGACTAAAAAGACCAATTCCTCAAAAAGTTCTTACTTTGGCCTGGACTGCCTGGATCCCAATACTACTTGGCCTTATCTGGGCCTTCCATAGTCCACCCACTTAGTCTTGCCTCCTCACCCACTATTTTTTTCTACAGTGACCAAAAACTAGAGTAGTTACATGCTTTTGTTGTCTACCACTGCCTGTATGCCACATAGAATTCTTCCAAGTTTCCATTAAATATAGATGCGGGCTCTGCAGTTGCAAAAAAAAAAAACCTGCCAAAGGTCTTTCCTTTGAAACCGATGCAGGGAAAGGGCCTAAAGGGGAAATTTCTACATATTCAATAGTTTAGCAAACCTGTACAATGCTTGCAAGAGGAATAACTCATGCATGATCAAATTGGAATTTAGAGGCAAATTTTTCCCAGTTTAAAGGTATTTTAAGAACTAACAATACCAACGAAAAATCACAAGTAGATAAAATCCTGTAATAATGCCTTCATGTAATGTTCAATTTGCATTTTGTCATCCCAAAATAACTAACCAATTTTCAATATCCCCTCCCCACACCAAAATTTTTTCTAAGGCTTAATTTAATAGCTCAGACTAAAACAATGACCTGTGCCTGACAGGGCCTAAATAGCTCAAGATCCTATCATAAAAAGGCAGGACTGCAGACAGTTTCCAGCAAAAGAACATTCAAAGTGAGCAGTCCTCCTATCATAGAGCCTTGCCCTAAGACAATAACAATAAACAATAAAATCAGTTAAACATTTCCTAGTCTGCTTTTTATAATATGGATGAGGGTCGTAAATAAATCCTATCTATGCTCAAGGCTGAACGTGAGTAATGTTACCTTGTCTCTAATTAAGGTAAATGGAGGTGTGAAGGGAACCACATTGGTAGCCATGCCTACTGTGTATCGGACGGGCTGTACATTACTTGGAACTAAGTCTTCCAACAATGTTGGAAGGTAGACACCCTTATAAGGAGTCCCCAGGCGGTACAAATGGTTAAGGCCTTAGTTACTAACTTAAAGACTGGTGATTTGAATCTACCCAGAGGCACCTCAGAAGAAAGGCCTGGCAGTCTAGTTCTGAAAGATCACAGCCATTTTCAAAACCCTATGGAGCACAGTTCTACACTGACTGACACACACGGGGTCGCCATGAGTTGGAATGGACTCGATGGCAACTGTTTAGACACCCTTACAGGATAGACTTGAAGATTAAATCAGTATCTAATTATATAAACTAACAATATGATCTCATTTTATATTTGAGGAAACTAAAGCTCCAAACTGAAAACCAAACCCATTGCCATCTAGTTGATTCAGGCTCATAGCTACCCCATAAAAAAAAAAATAGGACGGAGTAAAACTGCCCTATAGAGTTTCCAAGGCTATAATCTTCATAGAAGCAGACTACCACATCTTTCACCCATGGAGCAGCTAGTGGGTTCAAACCACTGACCTTTCATTTAGCAGCCAAGAGCTTAACCATTGTACCACCAGGGCTCCTTCACCTAAAGTTCAGAAAGGTAAAATAATTCTTTAAGGTCCCAGAGTCAATATAGGATGGGACAGTATCTTAGTACCAGTTCCAGGGGAAGGCTTTCTCCTTCCGTTGGCTCTGGTGGAAGATCCTGGTCATCAATCTTCTTGGTCAAGGAGCTTCTCAGCACAGGGTCCCCAGGTCCAAAGGATGTGCTATTCTCTTGGCTCTTGTTTCTTGGTGGTATGAGTTCCTACCTGTTATGGATTGAATCATGTCCCGCAAAAATGTCCGTCAACTTGGCTGGGCCACGATTCCCAGTATTGTGTGATTGTCCACCATTTTGTCATCTGATGTAATTTTCCTATGTGTTGTAAATCCTAACTTCTATGATGTTAATGAGTGGGATTAGTGGCAGCTATGTTAAAGAGGCAGGACTCAATCTATAAGATTAGGTTGTGTTTTAAATCAATCTCTTTTGAGATATAAAAGAGAGAACCCATCAGAGAGACAGGAGGACCTCATTCCCTTATCAGAGCACTTCAACAGAGCATTTATAACCCCACTCTAACTATTCGTAAATCTGCTACTTGAACTATACAGTGAATGCCTGAAATTCAGGAACCTGTCCCCTTTGCCTTTGCAATCTACAGGCAGAGAATTTTACATAAAACAAGACATCAAAAAATGTTGTATAGAGAATCAAGATTTAGTTAGGAATCAATACAATATGACTTCAAGAGTCACCTCTCTTTTCTTCTTTCTTTCCCCAGACAAGTCAGTTTGTAAATGTTCATCTTAAGTTTGTTACTCTGAGGTCTGTTCAAAGAGCAAATGGAAGGTAGGGAAAAATATCCTTGGCTAGAGACAGGCATTCAAATTTCTACGTCAGCAGACTAAAATCACATCAGCATTCTGGGCCCTCACAACTCACCAAACAGTCAATTAACCATAAGATTAATTGGTTCAAGCAGTTACAATTCCCTCATCTTGTACTTGCTTATTTTTTAAACACCTATGTGTAGGACTTTATATTTATTCAAGTTAAATTACATCTTGTTAAAAGTAAGAGGAGAGAAGTCAGTGTCGAAGAAGACATTTGCTACCATTTATCGAATATTATGCTGTAGGCACTGTGCTACTTACAATATGCGCATGTCTTAGGCTGAGTTCTCTGAGAAGCTAAACCAGTAAAACATATATATATATATAAATATAGAGAGAGAGAGATTTATATTAAGGAAATGGCTCACACGGTTGTAGATGCTAGAACTTGGATCAGGCTGGAGGCTACTCCTGATTCACATAGTCTCAGGGGCTGGTGAACCAACGGCAAGTCAGACAGCAGGGCTCCAGCTGAGAAGCTACGAAGACCAACGAATTCCAAGATCAGCAGGCAAGGCCAGAGGTAAGATGTTAGCTCGAGTCCCAAGAACAAGAGGTCAGACGAACAGAACCAGCTGCAGGATGCAATGAGAGCAAAAGCCCAGGAGCCTTGCCAGAAGGTCCACTTATATTAGATCCAGGCCACACACCCCCAAAGAAACTCCCTTTCAACTGATTGGCTACTCACAGCAGATCCCTCATTATGGAGGCTGTCTTAGTCATCTAGCGCTGCTATAATATAAACACCAGAAATGGATGGCTTTAACAAAGAGAAATTTATTCTCTCACAGTCTAGTGGGCTGCAAGTCCAAATTCAGGGCATCAGCTCCAGGAGAAGGCTTTCTCTCTCTGTCAGCTCTGGAGGAAGGTCCTTGTCATCAGTCTTCCATGGTTCTGGGAGTATCTCAGCACAGGAACTTCAGGTCCAAAGGATGTACTCTGCTCTCAGCACTGCTTTCTTGGTGGTATGAGGTCCCCAACTCTGCTTACTTCCCTTTCCTTTATTATCTCTTTAGAGATCAAAGGTGATGTAGCCCACACCCATATCCTTTACCTGGGATCAGGGATGTGACCCTGGTAAAGGTGCTACAATCCCACCCTAATCCTCTTTAACATAAAATTACAGTCACAAAATGGAGGACAACCACAGAATATTGGGAATCATGGCCTAGCCAAGTTGATACACACATTTTTGGGGGGACATAATTCAATACATGACAGAGGTGATCACTTCATTATACAACTGCATCATGACAGCCAAACCATTGGGAATCATGGCCCACCCAAGTTGACACACAACCTTAACGATCACAGTGCATTACCTCATTTATCCTCATAATGACCCCAGGTATCACTATTATCTCTATTCTAAATATGAGGAAAATGAGGCTTGGAGAACATAAGCAATTTGCCTAAGATCAGAGCTAGAAAACAAAGACAGGCCCATCAATCAAAATGCATACTTCTAACCACTACACAACACTGCCTCCTGCTTAGGTGAGGCAGGGGCAGTGCCCAGCATGTTAGGACATCATCTGGGAATTAGAGAAAACCCTAGAAGTGATGCTCTAAAAACCCTAGAGCAGTGACACTTAGCTCTAGAAATGAGGATCTGTATTTAGAAGAGTTCAAAGGGAACCTAATGTCTTATCAGACCAGAGAAGACAATTCTTATTTTGCAGATAAACAAGACACACATAAATTAAGGGCGTTGCTGAGTTCCCAACGTTAATTAGGGGACTTCCCAGGAGTTCAAGGTGATCTAGAGCTAGAATTCAGTTCACAGACACTTTTAGTTCAGGTTCCCACCTCATCTCCCTATACCCAAGTCAGCCTGGAGCAAAAGCAAATCTAAAACTTAAAAAAAAAAAAAATAGCTGGGAAGGAATAACCATACTGACAGAACAGGGCTCCAGAGAACTGTCCTTTATGACGCACTGACAAAATTCTTAAAAGATACCGTACACTGTGCACAACATTATTAAATAACAGAATAAGAGAAAGAGTGGTCAAGCCACAGATAACCTGAATGTAGCAATCTGAAACATGGAAGTATTCCAGATACCATCATTTTCAAGTTTTCATGAGGTTATTTCATAACTTAAATACACTCTTCTATTCCAGTCAGTCTCTTTTAACTAGAACTTCAGATATTAAAGCATTCACTCCAGTGGGTGTAAGACAGGGAGCAAAGGCCCTGAGATGGGAGGGTGCCTGTTTCAGAAATAGTTAAGAGACTGGTGTGGTTAGGGAAGCAAGTGAAAAAAGAAATAAATTATACTATAAGGGAGGTAATGGGGGTTGAGTGTGGAACCTAGAGACTTAGTAAGACAAGGAACAGATGGGCCCCCAAATCTGCAAACAAAGTAACAAGAAATAGGCCAGGGTGCAGAAACAAAGCCATTCCCCAGACAATGGGGCAGGGTATCTAAAAATAGCCCACAAACTTCTTTAAAGTTGCCTTTCCAGAACCAGCTGGAGAAAACCAGGCCTAGGGACAGACACAGAACACCCACCTGTGACCGATGTGTGCCCTTCCACTAGGGGCAGCCAGGGAATCAAACCCAGGGAACGAGAGACTGTGCAGGTGCGACACCCCATAATAAGTCCTGCTACAAATCCCAGAGGCCTCCGGGACAGAAGCCATCTTGGAAAGCTGCTGTGCGTGCACCTTAGTTAACTTACCCCCGCCTGTGCCTGTGAATAAACATGAATCTTTTCCCGCCCAAGAACTTTTAAAAACTCAGGCCTGTCTTTGGTTCTGTGAGATGAGGGTATTCGTTGTTCTAGGCCCTCTTTGTCTCCGCTTGCAAGCCTCTTCAATAAAGCTTTGCTCGTGTGGAAAACTACATGCCTTACCTGCTCATTCTTGACCAGTAAGAGGCAAGAACCTTGTTCTGGTAACAGGTAGAGACTGTTAATGTAAGATTCCGCATGCAGGGAGAAGTTTAACAGTTCATACTTTATTGAGGCTAAAATAACTATAATTTTAAAACATCTTTCTGAGAAAAAGGTGAAAATCTTGGAACTCAACCCAGGGTAGCATTATTTTAGTGTGGTTTAATAATAATCATAATCACTGTACTAGACCACAACTGTTTCCCTTTCTCCTCCGACCCTTTGTATTCTTTACAGCAAATACAATCAGAAGATTTTAATATCAAAGGAACTAAAAGAAGGCTAAGGAACAAGTGATGTTTACAAAAAAAGTCACAAGGCCAAATTAGCCACAAAAACTTGAACAACAGTGTTTGCTTTTGGTGAGGATTAAGGAAGGTAACAGCATTTTGTGTGTGCGGTAGAGGGGCATGGTGGGGGTGGGGGGTCATGAAAGAAGCAAACAAAAAGCTTTAAACTCATTCTTCAGGTCAAAATATTACCAAAGGTGACTTTGAACTCATTTAGAATAAAACTGCCTGGAGGAAGAGGAAGAAAAAAGCTAAGGACCTATCATACAGCCACGTTCAGTTTTTCCTTTTAGTTAAGTGTATTAAAATGTAAACAAAATGTTATAATGAATAAGGAGGGTGGGATAAGGAAGCTCCCATTCCCAAAGAGAGTACTGGCAATACACAATACCTTTTCCAGGTTTTTATCAACACAGATAACCTCTGCTCCATCCTCCCTTCTTGTCCAAACTTGTTGTTAGTTGCCATGGAGTCCATTCTGACTCATGGTGACCCCATGTGTGCAGAGCAGCACTGCCCCATAGGGTTTTCAAGGCTGTGAACTTTCAAAGCAGACTGCCAGGCCTTTCTTCTGAGGTGCCTCTGGGTAGGTTTGAACAGTCAAATTTTTGGCTAGTAGTGGACTGCTTACATCATTTGTGCCACCCAGTGACTCCTTGTCCAACCTTACAAGTGACAATAAACTTGTGTCCATAGATTTTATTGCTAGCTCTGCAGCAGCTGTGCGGCAAGGTAAATTTTTGCCAGATTCCCGACCCCTTGAAGCTTCAGGCTGTCACGCCTAAAACGGCTGGTGTCCAGCCAGGTAGTTTCTCCAGAGCCTCGTGGAAACAGTCTATTCTGTGATTTAACTGTTTTAAAATCAACCCAACCGGCTCACTCCAAGTAAGTCCCACTCATAAGCCGCAGGAAATTCCCCCAATAGTCAAAGGCAGGACCCTAGAAGAATCTGGGAGCACACTCCTCCCAAGAGCACAGGTAGGAATGCTGACCCCAACTCTCCGAAGAACCTATTTGAGAGATGCACAGCTCGGCTCTGGTCACTACTGATGCGACATCAGGAAAAGTGTTTGAAGAGAGAATTTTGCACGTGTGCAAGAATGTGGAGCAAAACCAAGAGGTTACAGTAACTGCGGCCCGTGCCCACTTCCCGTTCCCACTTCCCGTTCCCACTCCCGCAGCTTGCAAATCCGGGCAGAGATCCCTCCTGCGCCAGTCTCTAAGGGCAAGAAACCGAGCGGAGGCAGAAGCCCGGAAACACCGAAAGACCCACCGTCTGGGAGAGAGGGACCTAGGGGAGAGCCCATGGAGCGCCCGCCTTACCCAAGGCCAGAAGCACAGCGGAGCAGCCGAGCAGCGGAGCAGCAAGTACCTAGCGGCCTGGCAGTCTGGCAGCCTGAGCTGCAAAGACCGGCCCTTATGGCCTACCGGGATCCGCCCCGGCCCCGCCCCGGATACGCCCTGGATCCGCCCAGCTCAGCTCGCCTTGCTCCAGGCTCACTCCGGCCTTAGCCGCCCAGCTGGCAGAGTTCGCCGGCTGTACCTTCTCACCGCTTCTTGAAGATTGTCTCCCTCCTTCTCTTGCTTGCAGTGGTAGTTCAGGGCAGGTCCTTTCAGGGCTGGAGAGAGTTCAGGTTAAGGTGGGGGAAATCAAGGTAGCCAGGTGGGCGTGAACTCTTTGCCTTTGCCCTGGGTACACTTTAATAAGGAATGGGAGGAAATTCACCTCAAGACCGCACCCTCAGATCCCCAGAGCCGTATTAGAGATATTTTTGTTAATAATTGTTAGTTGCCATATACCCCATGTGTGCAAAGTAGAACTGCCCCATAGGGTTTTCAAGGCTTGACTTTGTCAGGTTTTTCAGTTATTTTACTTTACCCTCTAAACCCTGTTGTTGTTAGGTGCCATCGAGTCTGTTCCAACTCATAGCAACCCTATGTATGACAGAAAGAAACACTGCCTGGTCCTGCGTCATCCTTGCAGTGGTTGTTATGCTTAAACCCATTGTTGCAGCCACTGTGTCAATTCATCTCATTGAGAGTCTTCTTCTTTTTCGCTGATCCTCTACCAAACATGATGTCCTTCTCCAGGGACTGACCCCTCCTGACAACATGTCCAAAGTATGTGAGACTAGGCTTGCCATCCTTGCTTCTAAGTATATCAAAGACTCTAAGGATGGTGCAGGACCGGGCAGTGTTTCATTCTGTGGTACATAGGGTCACTATGAGTTGGAACCGACTCGACAACACCTAACAACAGCAACGGCAATTATATTAACTTCCCAGAATGGGTTAAGGAACAGAGCATTCTATAGATAGTATCCTAGTACTATATTTGTTATCCTGAGAAAATCAATTCAGGAATTAGGACTCAACTCCAACTTGTAACAGCAACGATGACATATTTGAATACTGCTTCTTCAATAAACTTTCATTCATATTATTCTAACCTATCATATGAAAGAGCATGTACAAATAACAGAGTAAGGACTTAACAGAGAAATCATTTTTTTGACCTTGCATTGTTTTCAGCAACTCTGCATGATGTCATCATTTTGAAATGAACCCAGTTACCATTCTAAGAAATTGTTTCCTTTGGATTGTCTTTCATTTCTTAGTCCCTGTAATTGGATTCAACTCAATCAATGCATAATAAAAATTCCCCTCAATTCTCTACTTCCCATCCTCAGAAATAATCACAGATCACTTCTCACTTGCCCACTCTCATCCACTGACTGACGTTTGGGTTCTTCAACCAATTATTTCCACCCTATGACATATTTTGTTCTAAATCTCAGCTTCTATTGTTTTCCTCTCTGTTTTCTTATTACAGTTACATTTTTTTTCTTTATGGAACAAATCAAAATTATAATTATATATTTATTTGTTAATTTACTTATTTCCTCCTCTAGACTATTGTATGTTCCATGAAAGCAGCAGCCGAATAATTTTTTTTCATTCTTGTACACTTAGTGATTATCAGAGCGCTAGGCACATAGTACCATTTCTGGAGGGAGCATATGATCTGTGTGTGATATTAATGATATTGTTCAATAATTTCTGTGTTCTGTTGGGTCACCTTTCTTTATAATGGATACAAATATTCTAAATATGTGCCTATGTGTCTAATGATAAACAAATGAGTTTTACAAACCAAAAAGTAAAAGACAAATACCCCCATTTTAAAATGGGCAAAGAGAATAAACAGGCATTTCATTCAGAATCATAAATGTTCTATGTATGTAAGAAAAGTTGCTCCATCTCACTAATATTCAAAGGAATGCAAATTAAAACAATATCCTAGTTCTTTTTTTGCTCGTGTCTATCAAATTGTTTTTTTTATCAAATTGACCAAAATAAAATAGAATGATACTACTCAGTATTTGTAGTAACCCAGAAAGGTGTGATGGTTAAAGTTGTTATGTCAACTTGACTGGGCCATGATTCTCAGTAGTTTGGCAGTTATGTAATGATGTAATCACCTCCAGATCAGCTATGAGCAGCCAATCAGTTGAAAGGGAGTTTCACTGGGGATGTGGCCTGTATCTAATATATATGTACTTTCTGGCAATGCTTACTGGCTTTTGCTCCCTCTGGATCCTGCGTCCAGCCCATCATCATCTGAACTCCAGTTCTTGGGACATGAGATTACAGCCTGCCGTCTGATTTGCCAATCTTGAAATCATCAGCCTCTGCAGCTACGAAAGTCAGGAGAAGTCTCCAGCCTGACACATGACCCATATACTTGGGACTTTCCAGCCTCTACAACCCTGTGAGCTACTTCCTTGATAGAAATTTCTCTAAATATATATTGTTGTTTTTGTTAGGTGCCATCGAGTTGATTCCAACTCAAAGTGACCCCATGTACAACAGAAAGAAGCACTGCCTGATCTTGCACCATCCTTACAATCATTGTTATGCTTGAGCCCATTGTTGTAGCCATTGTGTCAATCCATCTTATTGAGGGTCTTCCTCTTTTCCACTGACCCTGTACTTTACCAAGCATGATGTCCTTCTCCAAAGACTGATCCCTACTGACAGCATCTCCAAAGCATGTGAGATGCAGTCTTGCCATATTTGCTTCTAAGGAGCATTCTTATTGTACTTCTTCTAAGACAGATTTGTTCATTCTTTTGGCAGTCCATGGTATATTCATTATTCTTTCCCACAATTCAGAGGTGTCAGTTCTTCTTTGGTCCTCTTTAGTCATCATCCAGCCTTCACATACATATGAGGCAATTGAAAACACCATGGCTTGGGTCAGGCCTTCAGGGTGACATCTTTGCTTTTCAAGACTTTAAAGAGGTCTTTTGCAGCAGATTTGCCCAATGCAATGCGTCGTTTGATTTCTTGACTACTGTTTCCAAGGGCTTTGATTGTGGACCCAAGTAAAATGAAATCCTTGACAGCTTCAATCTTTTCTCCATGTATCATGATGTTGTTTATTGGTCCAGTTATGAGGATTTTTGTTTTCTTTATGTTGAGGTGTAATCCATACTAAAGGCTGTGGTCTTTGATCTTCATCAGTAAGTGCTTCAAGTCCTCTTCACTTTCAGCAAGCAAGGTTGTGTCATCTGAATAACATAGGTTGTTAATGAGTCTTCCTCCAATGCTGATGTCCAGTTCTCCTTCATATAGTCCAGCTTCTTGGATTATTTGAATACAGATTGAATAGGTGTTGTAAAAGGATTCAACCCTGACACACACCTTTCCTGACTTTAAACCACTCAGTATCCCCTTGTTCTGTTTGAATGACTGCCTCTTGATCTAAGTACAGCTTCCTCATGGGCACAACTAAATGTTCTAAAATTCCCTTTCCTCACGATGTTATCCATAGTTTGTTATGATGCACACAGTCGAATGCCTTTCCACAGTCAGTACAGCACAGGTAAACATCTTTCTGGTATTCTCTGCTTTTAGCCAGGATCCATCTGACATTAGCATTGATATCCCTCATGCCACATCCTCTTCTGAATCTGGCTTGAATTTCTGACAGTTCCCTGTTGATGTACTCCTCCATCTGCTTTTCAATGATCTTCAGCAAAATTTTACTTGCCAGTGATATTAATGGTATTGTTTGATAATTTCTGTATTCAGTTGGCTCACCTTTCTTGGGAGTAGGCATAAATACGGATCTCTTCCAGTTGGTTAGCTAGATAGCTGTCTTCCAAATTTCCTGGTACAGATGAGTGAGCACTTCCAGCACTGCATCTGTTTGTTGAAACATCTCAGTTGGTATTCCATGTATTCCCAGAGCCTTGCTTTTCAACCAATGCCTTTAGTGCAGCTTGGACTTCTTCCTTCAGTACCATTGGTTTCTGATTATATGTTACATGCTGAAACGTTTGAACACTGACTAATTCTTCTTGGTGTAGCAACTCTGTGTATTTCTTCCATCTTCTTTTGATGCTTCCTGTGTCATTTAATATTTTCCCCTTAGGATTCTTCAGTATTGCAACTTGAGGCTTGAGTTTTTCTTCAGTTTTTTCACCTTCAGAAATGCTGAACATGTTCTTCCCTTTTGGTTTTCTATCTCTATGAATTTGGACATGTCATCGTAATACTTTACTTTATCTCCTTGAGCTACCCTTTTAAATCTTCTGTTCAGCTCTTTTACTTCACCATTTTTTCCTTTTGCTTTAGCTATTCAATGTTCAAGAGCAAGTTTCAGAGTCTCTTCTGATATCCATTTAGGTCTTTTCTTTCTCTTCTCTCTTTTTTATGACCTCTTACTTTCTTCACATCTAATGTCCTTGATGTCATTCCACAACTGGTTTGGTCTTTGGTCATTAGTGTTCAATGCATCAAATCTGTTCTTGAGATGGTCTCTAAATTTAGGTGGGATATACTCAAGGTCATACTTTGGCTCTCGTGAACTTGTTCTAATTTTCTTCAGATTCAACTTGAGCTTGCATATGAACAATCAATGGTCTTTCCAAAGTCATCACCTGGCCTTGTTTTGACTGATGATACTGAGCTTTTCCATAGTCTCTTTCCACAGATGTAGTCGATGTGGTCCCTGTGTACTCCATCTAGTGAGGTCCAGGTGTAAAGCAACCGTTTATATTGGCGAAGAAAGGTTTCTGCAATGAAGAAGTAGTTGGTCTTGCAAAATCCTGTCATGCTATCTCTGGTATCATTTCTATCACCAAGGCTGTATTTTCCGACTACAAATCCTTCTTCTTTGATTCCAACTTTCACATTCCAATCACTAATTATCACTGCATCCCGATTGCATGTTTGGTCAATTTCAGACTGCAGAAGCTGATAAAAATCTTCATTTTCAGAACAACTAAATAGACCCATAACAAAAAAAGAGATTGAAGAAGTAATCAAAAAACTCCCACCAAAAAAAAAGCCCTGACCCAGACGGCTTCACTGCAGAGTTCTATCAAACTTTCAGAGAAGAGTTAACACCACTAGCACTAAAGGCATTTCAGAGCATAAAAAAGGATGGAATACTACCAAACTCATTCTATGAAGCCACCATATCCCTGACACCTCACCAGGTAAAGACACCACAAGAAAAGAAAATGATAGACCTATATCCCTCATGAATGCAGATGCAAAAATCCTCAACAAAATTCTAGCCAATACAATTCAACAACAGATCAAAAAAAATAATTCACCATGACCAAGTGGGATTCATACCAGCTATGCAGGGATGGTTCAACATTAGAAAAACAATTAATGTAATCCACCATATAAATAAAACAAAAGACAAGAATCAAACGATTTTATCAAATGATACAGAAAAGGCATTTGACAAAGTTCAATGCTCATTCATGATAAAAACTCTCAGCAAAATAGAAATAGAAGGAAAATTCCTCCACATAATAAAGGGCATTTATACAAAGCCAACAGCCAACATCATCCTAAATGGACAGAGCCTGAAAGCATTCCCATTGAGATCAGGAACCCCACAAGAATGCCCTTTATCACTACTCTTATTCAATATTGTGCTGGAAGTCCTAGCCAGAGCAATTAGGCTAGATAAGAAATAAAAGACATCCAGGTTGGCAAGGAAGAAGTAAAAGTATCTCTATTTGCAGATGACATGATCTTATACACAGAAAACCCTAAGGAATCCTTCACAAAACTACTGAAACTAACAGAAGAGTTCAGCAGAGTATCAGGATACAAGATAAACATACGAAAATCAGTTGGATTCCTCTACATCAACAAAAAGAACATTGAAGAGGAAATCACTAAATCAATGCCATTTACAGTAGCCCCCAAGAAGATAAAATACTTAGGAATAAATCTTGCCAGAGATGTAAAAAACTTATACAAAGAAAGCTACAGTACACTTCTGCAAGAAACCAAAACAAACTTACATAAGTGGAAGAACATACCTTTTTCATGGATAGGAAGACTTAACATTATAAAAATGTCTATTCTACCAAAAGCAATCTATACATTTAATGCAATTCCGATCCAAACCCCAATGACATTCTTTAATGAGATGGAGAAACAAATCACCAACTTCATATGGAAGGGAAAGAGGCCTTGGATAAACAAGATATTACTGAAAAAGAAGAAGAAAGTGGAAGGCCTCACTTACCTGATTTTAGAACCTATTATACCCCCATAGTAGTCAGCACAGCCTGGTACTCGCACAACAACAGATACACAGACCAATGGAACAGAATTAAGAATCCAGACATAAATCCATCCACATATGAGCAGTTGATATTTGACAAAGGCCCCAAAACAGTTAAATGGGGAATAGACAGTCTTTTTAACAAATGGTGTTGGCATAACTGGATATCCATCTGCAAAAAAAGTGAAACAAGACCCATACCTCACTCCATGCACAAAAACGAGCTCAAAATGAATCAAACACCTAAATATAAAATCTAAAATGACAAAGATCATGGAAGAAAAAATAGGGACAACGTTAGGAGCCCTAATACATGGCATAAAGAGTATACAAAACATTTTTAACAATGCAGGAGAAAAAGTTGATAACCCAGGGCTCCTAAAAATCAAACTCCTATGCTCATCCAAAGACTTCAACAAAAGATTAAAAAGACTACCTACAGACTGGGAAAAAGTTATAAGTTATGACATTTCCAATCAGTGTCTGATCTCTAAAATCCACGTGGTACTGCAAAAACTCAAGTACAAAAAGACAAATAACCCTATTAAAAAATGGGCAAAAGATATGAATAGGCACTTCACTAAAGAAGATATTCAGGTAGCTAACAGATACATGAGGAAATGTTCATGATCCTTAGCCATTAGAGAAATGCAGATCAAAACTACAATGAGATTTCATCTCACTCCAACAAAGCTGGCGTTGATTCAAAAAAACACAAAATAATAACTGCTGGAGAGGCTGTGGAGAGATTGGAACACTTCTACACTGCTGGTGAGAATGTCAAATGGTACAACCACTTTGGAAATCGATTTGGTGCTTCCTTAAAAAGCTAGAACTAGAACTACCATACAATCCAGCAATCCCACTCCTCAGTATATATCTTAAAGAAATAAGAGCCTTTACATGAACAGATATATGCACGCACACCCATGTTTATTGCAGCACTGTTTACAATAGCAAAAACATTGAAGCAACCAAGGTGCCCATCAACGAATGAATGGATAAATAAATTATGGTATATTCACACAATGGAATACTACGCATCGATTAAGAACAGTGAGGAATCTGTGAAACATTTCATAACATGGAGGAACCTGGAAGGCATTATGCTGAGTGGAATTAGTCAGTTGCAAAAAGACAAATATTGTATAAGACCAGTATTATAAGAACTTGAGAAATAGTCTAAATTGAGAAGAAAACATTCTTTTGTGGTTACGAGAGGAGGGAGAGTGGGAGGGTGGGAGGGTGGGAGAGGGGTACTCACTAATTAGTTTGTAGATAAGAACTGCTTTAGGTGAAGGGAAAGACAACACACAATACAGGGGAGGTTAGCAGAACTGGACTAAACCAAAAGCAAAGAAGTTTCCTGAATAAACTGAATGCTTGAAGGCCAGTGTAGCAGGGGCAGGGGTTTGGGGACCATGATTTCAGGGGACATCTGAGTCAAATGGCATAGTAAGATTGCATTCTGCATCCCACCTTGAAGAGTGGCGTCTGGGGTCTTAAACGCTAGCAAGCCTAAGATGCATCAATTGGTCTCAACCCACCTGGATCGAAGGAGAATGAACACCAAGGACACAAGGTAATTACGAGCCCAAGAGACAGAAAGGGCCGTGACTACATGAACCAGAGAGTACATCATCTTGAGACCAGAAGAACTAGATGGTGCCCAGCTACAACTGATGACTGCCGTGACAGGGAACACAGCAGAGAACCCCTGAGGGAGCAGGACAGCAGTGGGGTGCAGACCCCAAATTCTCATGAAAAGACCAGATGTAATGGTCTGACTGAGACTTGAAGGACCCCGGTGGCCATGGCCCACAGACCTTCTTCTAGCCCAGGACAGGAAGCATTACCGAAGCCAACTCTTCAGACATGGTTTGGACTGGACAGTGGGTTGGAGAGGGATGTTGGTGAGGAGTGAGCCTCTTGGATCAGGTGGACATTTGAGACTATGTTGGCATCTCCTCCCTGGAGGGGAGATGAGAGGGCAGAGGGGGGTTAGAAGCTGGCAAAATGGACAGAAAAGAGAGCAGGGGGAGAGACCGGGTTGTCTCATTAAGACGAGAGTAATTGGGAGTACATAGCTAGGTTTATGTAAGTTTTTATGTGAGAGACTAACTTGATTTGTAAACTTTCACTTAAAGCACAATAAAAGTTATATAAAAAAAAAAACCTTCATTTTCTTCATTTTTGACCTTAATAGTTGGTGTGTAAATTTGAATAATAGTCATATTAACTGATCTTCCTTGTAGGTGTATGGATATTATTTTATCCCTGACAGCATTGTACTTCAGGTTAGATCTTGAAATGTTCTTAGACAATGAATGCAATGCCATTCCTCTTCAAGTTTTCATTTCCAGCATAGGAGAAAATATGATTATCTGATTCAAAATGGCCCATACCAGTCCATTTCAGCTTACTAATGCCCCGGATATTGATGTTCATGCATTCCATTTTTGACAATTTCCAATTTTGTTAGATTCTTACTTCGTACATTCCAGGTTCCGTTTATTAATGGATATTTGCAACTGTTTCTTCTCATTTTGAGTAGCGCCGCGTCAGCAAATGAAGGTCCTGAAAGCTTGACTCCTTCCACATCATTAAGGTCGACTGTACTTTGAGGAGGCAGCTCTTCCCAGGCTACTTTTGAGTGCCTTCCAACCTGAGGGACTCATCTTCCAGCATTATTTCAGACAATATTTCACTGCTATTCATAAGGTTTTCACAGGCTAATTCTTTTCAGAAGTAGACTGCTGGGTCCTTCTTCCTAGTCTGTCTTATTCTGGAAGCTCAGCTGAAACCTATCCCCCATGGGTGATCCTGCTGGTATTTGAATAACTGTGGCATAACTTCTAGCATCACAGCAACACTCCAGCCCCCACAGTACAGTACTACAAACTGATAGACACATGGGGACTTTATATAAGTATGTGTATATATGCTTCTCTGATTTTGCTAATCTAGAGAGCCCAGCCTAAGACATTTAGTACCAAGACTGGTTCTAGGGAAACAAAATTGTAAGGATGCATTTTCTAAATTGGTTCTCAAGTTTGGTAAGAATTAAAGATGTTGATCGCTCTGCTTTCGGTGTTATAGAGGGCACTGCTAATCCATCACATGAGGTGGCAATAGAAATACACAAAATATTACCACCAATTGATCAAGTATTGGTGAGAGGCAAAGAGCTGGGTAATTGCGTGTTTGATACTTTTCTACAATATTGTCAGAATGAGAAGTATAAGGATGATGGTTGGTTGCTTCTACTTTAGGTAGACAAAGTGGTGAAAGAAAGAGATGATCTCAGGGCTTTAGAATCTAAGCTCAAGGGCCATTTGAATGACCTCAGTGTTTCCTCTTGTGCCTTAAAAGAAAGCCTTGTTTCTTGTAGTAACAGAGCTTATGTTGCCAAAAACCAAACCCAGAGTCTTATCGTAAGAGTGGCTGAATTTCAATGACAATTGAATTTCCAGCCTTGAATGGTACCTGAAGATAATGTGAGGGCATTGGTTGGGAAGAAATGAGATCTTCAAACTTGAGATGGGGATATATGAGCATATAATCAGTAAGCTGAGGACACTGAGCCCTTAAATTCTGTTGAATCACTCCTGCCAAAAAACCATTAGCCCCTCCACCCCCATCTAATGAGATTATCCCAGCTTCATTTGAAGAGCCTTCACATCCTTGTTGGTAGCAGCAATCTTTGCAATCTCTTCAGGATTTTTTTGAGGGATTTTTGTTTAACATTATCCTAGGTAGAGGCAATTCCAATGGCTTCCACTTAGCTTTTACTACTGTAATAGCTCTTACTCCACTTTTCAGAAATCCAATGCATTCTGGAACATTCTGGAACTGGGAAAATCACTATAGGATGAGTTTGGAGGACCCAGTGGACCCACTGTGAGACAAACATGAGATAAGAATCCATTAATAATCTGAACTCTATATGCCTCTACCACTCTGACTGGTGGGCCAAAGTGACATTTTAGGTCTCCTGGAGTTAGTATCAGTTCAGAGCCAGTATCCAGTAATCCCTGAAAAATCTGACTATTTCCTATTCCTCAATGAATAGTCACTCTCATAAAAGGCTGTATATTCCTTTGGGGAAGGCTGGGAGAAAGATTAACAGTATAAATTTTAGTCAGTGTAGTAAGGTCCTTCTTCAAGGGGACCAAGCCTCCCTTTCATTCAAGGGGTTGTGGGTCTTTAAACTATGCTGGGGAGTTGTCTAAGTCATTGCCTGCGGCATCACCTGAGGCACATACCTTACAAGAAATTGCTGAATTTTCTCAGAATACATCCCTACCACTGAATTTTGATTCTAGACATATTATTAGACTTAAGTTCCAGTGAGCCCTAAAAGGTGAATTACAAAGTACTACCCAAATGAAAGTACACAACACTCCAAAATAACTACTTGACTTTTCTAATACATACAAACAGAAACCTGGGAAATATATATGGAAATGGCTATTAAGGGTGTGGGAATAATGGTGCAAGGAACATAAAGTTGGATCAGTCTGAGTTTATTAATAAGGTACCACTAAGCACCAATTCTTCATTCAATGTTTCAGCTCGAGAGACTAGGAAAGGATCTAATTGTTTATTTGGTTTGTTTGCTGAAGCATGGATTACATGGTGGCCTACACTATATAAGTTGAATTTCTGGACCTGCCTTGGTATACTGTAGAAGAAAGTATCCAAAGGTTTAGGGAAATTGGTATATTAGAGTAGATTTATCAGGTTAGATCCACAGGACCAAATATGGAGTGCCCATAGGACACACTTTTTACAGCAATGATGAGGAACAAATTTGTGAAGAGAGCCCCAGCATCCTTGAAGACTGCTATGATTGCTATTTTAAGTCAGTCAGATTTGGCAGTGGAAACTGCCCTAACTGAATTAAGACATCTAACTACAATGGGGCTGATTGGACCCCATGGTGGTAGGGACCAAGTGTTGGCCCTAAATTGACAAAGACAAGGTAAGTATATTTATCATAATGGAGAGCAGAGTCAAAGCAGTAATCAGAATATTCTGATTCATATGAATTTATGGCACTGGCTACTTAGTCATGGTATACCTAGGAATGAAATGGATGGGAAATACACTAAATATTTACTTAATCTTTACAAAAGGAAGAATTCTAGATTGAGTGAATAACAGTCTAACACAAGTCACCAGAATAGAGAGTCATGGCTCCTTAATCAATTCTCAGACTTGAGCACAGTTTAAAGACCCACAACCCCTTGAATGAAAGGGAGGCTTGGTCCCCTTGAAGAAGGACCTTACTACACTGACTAAAATTTGTACTGTTAATCTTTCTCCCAGCCTTCCCCAAAGGAATATACAGCCTTTTATGAGAGTGACTATTCATTGAGGAATAGGAAATAGTCAGATTTTTCAGGGATTACTGGATACTGGCTCTGAACTGATACTAACTCCAGGAGACCTAAAATGTCACTTTGGCCCACCAGTCAGAGTGGTAGAGGCATATAGAGTTCAGATTATTAATGGATTCTTATCTCATGTTTGTCTCACAGTGGATCCATTGGGTCCTCCAAACTCATCCTATAGTGATTTTCCCAGTTCCAGAATGTTCCAGAATGCATTGGATTTCTGAAAAGTGGAGTAAGAGCTATTACAGTAGTAAAAGCTAAGTGGAAGCCATTGAAATTGCCTCTACCTAGGATAATGTTAAACAAAAATCCCTCAAAAAAATCCTGAAGAGATTGCAAAGATTGCTGCTACCAACAAGGATGTGAAGGATGCAGGGTTGGTGATTTCCACCACATGCCCGTTCAGCTCACCTATTTCACCTGTGCAAAAAAACAGATGAATGTTGGAGGATGACAGTGGGTTACTGAAAACTTATCCAGGTGGTGACTCCAATTGCAACTGCTCCTCCAGATGTGGTTTCGTTGCTCGAGGAAACTAATATATCTCCTGGTACCTGGTATGTAGCTATTGATTTGGCCAAAGATTTTTTTTCTCGATTTTAATTTCAAAGGACCATCAGAAGCAGTTTACCTTCAGCTGGCAAGGCCAGTAAGATACCTTCACTGTCCTACCTCAGTGGTGTATTAACTCTCAACCCTATGTCATAATGAAGCCTAGTGGTACCTTGGTCCCTTTGCCTTCTAGAAGGCATCACATTGGTCCATTATGTTGATGACATATGCTGATTGGATCTTGTAAGGGAGAAGTGTCGATGATTCTGTACTTACTGGTAAAATATTTTGTGATAAAACCAAAAAACCAAACCCATTGCCATCGAGTCGATTCTGACTCACAGCAACCCTTATAGGCCAGAGTAGAACTGCCCCATAGGGTTTCCAAGCAGTAGCTAGTAGATTCAAGCTGCCGAACTTTTGGTTAGCAGCTCAGCTCTTAACCACTTCCAGAGGGTGGGAAATAAATCCAACAAAAATTCAGGTGCCTTCCACCTTGTTGAAATTTGTAGGGGTCCCGTGTTGTGGGGCATATCGAAATATTCCTTCTAAGATGAAGGATAAGTTGTTGCATCTGACCTCTCCCTCAACTAAAAAGGAGCCACAATGCCTGGTGGACTGCATTGAATTTTGGAGGCAACATATCCCTCATTTCAATGTGCTAATTTGGCCTATTTATCAAATGACTTGAAAAGCTGGTATTTCTGAGTGGAGCCCAGGACAGGCTCTGCAACAGGTTCAGGCTGCTGTGCCAGCCGCTCTGGCACTTAGGCTATATGATCCAGCTGATCCAATGGTGCTTTAAGTTTCAGTGGCAGATAGAGATGCTGTCTGGAGTCTTAGGTAGGCCCCAATTTGTGAATCACAGCACAGACCCTTAGGATTTTGGAACAAAGCCCTGAGATCCTCTGCAGATAACCACTCACCTTTTGAGAAACAACTTTGGCTTTTGAATGGGCCTTAGTAGAGACTGAGTGCTTAATCACGGGCCACCAAGTCACCATGCGGCCTGAGGTGCCCATCATGAACTGGATGTTGCCTGACCCAGAGAACCATAAAGTCAGATATGCATAGCTGCACTCCATTATTAAATGGAAGTGTTATATATGAGATCAGGCCCAAATAGGACCTGAAGGCACATTGTCTCCACTCTTGTCACATTACCTGCCCTCTCCCAGTCTGCACCAATGCATTTATGGGGAGTTCCTTATTATCAGATGACTGAAGAAGAGAAAAATCATGCCGGGTTTATAGACGGTTCTGCACAATATGCAGGTACTACTCAAAAGTGGACAGCAGCAGCACTACCGCCCCTTTCTGGGACCTCCCTGAAGGACAGTGGTGAAGAGAAATCCTCTCAGTGGGCAGAACTTTGAGCAATGTACCTGGTTTTAACTTTGCTTGGAAGGAAAAATACCCAGATGATTGCATATTGATTCATGGGCTGTGGCCAATGGTTTGGCTGTATGGTCAGGGACATAGAAGGAACATAGTTGGAAAATTGGAGACAAGGATGTATGGGGAAGAGGAATGTGGATAGACCTCTCTGAATGTACCCAAAGAAATGACGATATTTGTGTCTCATGTGAATGCTCACCAAAAGGTGACCTCAGCAGAGGAGGATTTTAACAATCAAGTGGTTAGGATGACACGTTCTGCGGAAATCAGTCATTCTTCTTCCCCAGCCACATCAATCATTGCCCAATGAGCTCATGAACAAAGTGGCCATGATGGCAGGGATGGAGGTTATGCATGGGCTCAGCAACATGGACTTGGCTACAGCCACTGCTGATTGCCCAATCGGCCAGCAATAGAGACCAACACTGAGTCCCTGATACGGCACCATTCCTCACGGTGATCAGCCAGCAACCTGGTGACAGATTGATTTCATTGGACCACTTCTGTTATGAAAAGGCCAGTGTTTTGTTCTTACTGGAATAGACGCTTACTCTGGATATGTATTTACCTTCCCTGCATGCAGTGCTTCTGCCAAAACTACCATTTGTGGATTTACAGAATGCCTTACCCATCATTGCATATCCCACACTGCATCATCTTGGATCAAGGGACTCACTTCATAGCAAATGAAATGTGTCAGTGGGCCCATGCTCATGGAATTCACTTATCTTGCCATGTTCACCATCATCCTGAAGCAGCTGGTTTGATAGAATGATGGAATGGCCTTCTAAAGACACAATTATGGCACCAGCTAGGTGGCAATACCTTTCAGGTTTGGGGCAATGTTCTCCAGGAGACTGATATGCTCTAAAACAGCATCCGATATACGTGCTATTTCTCCCATGGTTTCAGGAATCAAGGGGTGGAAATAAGAGTAGCACCACTCACTGTTAATCCTCATGACCCACTCACAAAATGTTTGCTTCCTGTCCCCATCATCCAATGTTCTGCAGGTCTTGAGGTCTTAGTTCCAAAGGTAGGCACGCTTCCACCAGGAGACACAACACTGATTCCATCGAACTGGAAATTAAGAATGCTACCCAGCCACTTTGGGCTCCTCATGCCTCTGGATCAACAGGCAAAGAACGGAGTTGCCATATTGGCTGATGTGATTGATCCTGATTATCAAGAGGAAATCGGATTTATATTACATAATGGAGGTAAAGAAGGTATGTCTGGAATACAAGAGATCCCTTAGGACGTCTCTTAGTACTACCATGCCCTGTGATTAAATTCAACGGAATACTATAGCAACCCAATTCCAACATGACTACTAATGACCCAGGCCCTTCAGAAATGAAGGTTTGGGTCACCCCACCAGGCAAAGAACCATGATCTGCTGAGGTGCTTGCTGAGGGCAAAGAGAATTTGGAATGGGTGGTGAAAGAAGGTTGTTCTAAGTACCAGCTATGACCACATGACCAGTTGCAGAGAAATGAGGACTGTAAGTTTTATGAGTATTTCTTCCTTGCTTGTGTGCATCAAATATTTTTGTTTTCTTCACTTAGGAAATATAGTATATAAACAAGGCTAGTGTGTTTTTGTACGCATGTTAGTTGTATCATGTTACATGACTTTTAGAGTGTATGGTTTAAGGAGATAAGTACAGGTTTCAAGTTGACAAGGGTTGGACTGTGATGGTTACCGTTGTGTGTCAAATTGGCTGGGCCATGATGCTCAGTGATTTGACAGTTATGATGTAATTTGGCAGCTATGTAATCACCTAGACGAAGAGATCTGACATTATATATTCACCTCCACAATGAGGTCTGCTATAAGCAGCCTATCACTTGAAAGCGTGTTTGGGTGTGTAGCTTGTATCCAATGTATATGGACTTTCTGGCAAAGCTCACTGAGTTTTTCTCACTATGGATTCTGCATCTGGCTCGTCATCATCTGACCTCCCATTCTTGGGACTTGAACCAGCAGTCTGTCATCTTGCCTGCTGATCTTGGATTCTCCAACCTCTGCAGTACATGATCCAGCAACCTGCTGTCTGGCTTGCCAGTCTTGGATTCATCAGCCACTGCAGCAATACGAGCCAGGAGAAACCTCCGGCCTGACACCTGACCCACAGATGTGGGACTTTCCAGCCTCTACAACTGTGTGAACCATTTCCTTGATAAAAATCTCTCTCTCTCTCTCTCTCTGTGTATATATATATAGAGCAAGAGATCCCTACATATCGATATGTATCTTGCTCTCTCTCTCACTTCACTACACTAGTTTTGCTTCTCTAAAGAAACCTACCTAAGACAGAAGGCATGCACTCATACTTTCTAGTGTGAGTGAACATCAGTAAAATATTTTTAGATGACAATTAGTAATATGTAATAAATGTCTCAAAAGTACATATCTCCTTTGACTCAACAATTTCATTATTAGAAAAATTTCCTGAGAAAATAATTAAGAATTCCATGAAGTTTTAGCCATGAAGATAATCTTGATGTAGCATTTTTATAAGAATAAAAATTTATTTATGATTGTTCAGCCCTAGGAAAGAATTTATAGTATAGCAATGATGTTGCAGAATTATATATATGAGCTTCAAAATATGTTCACGACATATTACTAAGTAAAAAAAAAAAGGTGACACAATGATGTGTTTGATATTATCCCATTATTATTGAAATATAATATAATGCATATTATACATACGTATAAGCAGCCCTGGTGACAAAAATTGTTAAGCAGTGTACTGCCAACTGAAATGTTGGCAGCTCGAACCCATTCGGCTACTCTGCAAGAGAAAGACCTGGTGATCTGCTCCCTTAAAGACTGCAGGCAAGAAAACCATATGGGACAGTTGTACTCTGTCAAAAGGAATCAACTTCATGGCACCTAACCACTATGACCACCACAACAAAATATATACATATATACCAAACCAAATCCATTGCTCTTATGTCAATTCCGGCACATAGCAACTGTATAAGACAGAGTAGAACTGCCCCATTAAGGTTTCCAAGGACTGGCTGGTGGATTCAAACTGCTGAATTTTTGGTTAGCAGACAAGCCCTTAATCACTGCGCCACCAGGGCTCCATACATATACACGCATATGTGTAAATATATATGTATTCTATCACTCACAGCGTTGTACTTCAGGATAGATCTTGACATGTTCTTTTTGATGATGAACGCAACACCATTCCTTCTCAAGTTGTCACTCCCAGCACAGTAGATCATCTGATTGTCCAATTCAAAATGGCCAATACCAGTCCATTTCAGCTCACTAATGCCTAGGATATAAATGTTTATGCCTTCCATTTCATTTTTGATAGCTTCCAGTTTTCCTAGATTCATACTTTGTACATTCCATGTTCCAACTATTAACGGATGTTTGCAGCTGTTTCTTCTCATTTTGAGTCATGCCACATCAGCAGATGAAGGTCCCAAAAGCTTGACTCCATCCACATCATTAAGGTCAACTCTACTTTGACGAGGTAGCGCTTCCCCAGTTGTCTTTTGAGTGCCTTCCAACCTGAGGGGTCATCTTCCGGTAGTATGTCAGGCAACGTTCCGCTGCTATTCATAAGGTTTTCACTGGCTAATTCTTTTTCAGAAGTAGAACACCAGGTGTTTATTCCTAATCTTTTCTTGTCTGAATGCTCAGCTGAAACTTGTCCACCATGGGTGATCCTGCTGATATTTAATAACTGATGGCATAGCTTCCAGTATCAGAGCAACACACAAGCCCCCACAGTACGACAAACTGACAGATGAGCAGGGGATATATATATTTATACATGTGCATGTGTGTGTGTGTATATATGTCTGTATCCAAACAAGTGTTAACAGTGAATATGCATAGTATGAGTGAGAGAGCTCAGAGAACGGGCAGGCACCAGATCATGCAGGGTCTTTAGTTCCTTGTAGAAAATGTGGTTATTTTCCACAGCAACGTGAAGCCGTTGTAAGGAGGGATATCAGTAAGATCTGGTTGTAATGATTACTATGTGAAATTCTTTTGGAAGTGAGCAAGAGCGACAGCAAGACCAGTTTGGAAACCCTACTGTTGTCATCCAAGCTCTGGTACATTCCTAAGCCTCTGATTTTTAGTAATTTAGGAAAGAAATATGTTTCTGACTCAGACCTAATTATTCATCTAATGAGGGTGTTTGGTGAGTTGGGGTGGGTGGGAATGAAGTGAGTTGATTTAGGGAAATGGCCTACAGAAGATCTGGGACACTCCACTTTCAGTAGAATGCATTCACGTAGTTTTCTCATCACTGTGCTCAGCATGTCATATGTATTATATTGAATTTAGATCTCAGGACAACCCTAAGAGGTAGGTATTATCATCACATTATAAATGTAAGAAAATAGCAGAATTTCAGAAAGATTAGTAACTTGTCTAAGGTCAACTGTCTAGATAGCTGTAATAAATACTGGGCTTTAAACACTGGTCTGTCTGATTCTAAAGTTCATGTGTTTTTTTTGTTTTTTTTTTTTTACACCATTTTGATTTCCTGAAGGATTGAACCTTGGTTTGGACAATATAACCATCGACCTTTGAAATGCACTGTGCTTGAGGTACTGTGCTAGGTGCTTTCATCATACCCTCACTGCCTTCCCTACTTTATGAGAGGCAGCTGTTATATAGTAACTAAGAACTTATGCCCCGGACTAGACATTCAGGGTGTAAATGTCAGCTGTATGACCTTGTATTTAAACTCTCTGGACTCCAGGTTTCATCTTATATAAAATGGGGGTGCCCATAGTACCTACTTCCCAGGAAGGATATGAGAATTAGACAATGCAGTGTCAAGTATTTCAGAATACTGTCAGGCCAGCAAGTCTGGTCTTTCTTTTTGAGTTAGAATTTTGCTCTACATTTTTCTCCAGCTCTGTCTGGGACCCTCTATTGTGATTCCTGTCAAAGCAGCCAGTGGTGGTAGCTGAGCACCATCTAGTTGTGCTGGACTCAGTATGGTGGGTGCCATGGTAGATGTGATCCATTAGTCCTTTCGACTAATTTTTCCCTTGTATCTTTAGTTTTCTTCATTCTTCCTTGCCCCCAAAGGGGTGAGACCAGTGGAGTATCCTGGACAGCTGCTCCTAGGCTTTTAAAATGCCAGACACTACTCACCAAAGTAGAATGTAGAATATTTTCTTTATGAAGTATGTTACGCCAATTGAGCTAGATGTTCCCCGAGACCATGGTCCCCACAGCCCTCAGCCCAGAAATTCGGTCCTTCAGGGAGTTTAGATGTGTCTATGGAGCTTCCATGAACTTGCTTTGTACAAGTAGTGCTGGCTTCTCCTGTATTGTGTACTGTCTTACCCTTCACCAAATTTACCACTTACCCATTGTCTATTTAGTGTTTTTCCATCCCCGCCCTTCCCCTCTCTCCTAATCATCAAAGATTGTTTCTTTTTGTGTGGAAACCTTTGCATGAGTTTTTACAGTAGTGGTCTCATACAATATTTGTCCTTTTGTGATTGACTTATTTCACTCAGAATAACGCGCCCCAGATTCTTCCATGTTGTGAGATGCTTCACAGATTTGTTATTGTTCTTTACTGTTGAGTAATATTCCATTGTGTCTATGTACCACAGTTTGCTTATCCATTTATCTGTTAATGGGCATCTAGGTTGTTTCCATCTTTTTGCTATTGTGAACAATGCTGCAATGAACATGGGTATGCACAGGTCTATTCGTGTGACGACTCTTATTTCTCTAGGATATACTCCTAAGAGTGGGATTGCTGGATCATGTGGTATTTCTATTTCTAGCTTTCTAAGGAAGCGACATCTCATTTTCCAAAATTGTCGTATCATTTTGCATTCCCACCAGCAGTGTATGAGTTCTAATCTCCCCACAGCCTCTCCAACACTTTTATTTCCTGTTTTTTTTAAGTGTTATACTGGGGTGAGATGGTATCTCATTGTGGTTTTGATTTGCATTTTTCTAATGGCTAGTGATCGCGAGCATTTCTTCATGTGTCTGTTGGGCACTTTAATGTCTTCTCTGGTAAAGTGTCTGTTTATTTCCTTTGCCCATTTTTTAATGAATTATTTGTCTTTTTGTTGAGGAGGTGTTGGATTTTCTTATAGATTTTAGAGATTAGACCTTTGTCTGATTTAAAATAGCCAATTTTTTTCCCCCAGTCTGTAGGTTCTCTTTTTAATCTTTTGGTGAAGTCTTTTGATGAGCCTAAGTGTTTAATTTTTAGTACACCCCAGTTATGTAGCTTATCTTCTAGAGTTTTGGTGTTGTTGGTTGTGGTTTGTATCCTGTTAATGCTGTGTATTAGGGCCTCTAGCATTGACTGATGGTGCCCTTTTGCTCCTCTGTATCTCTGTTGAGTTTCTTTCTAGATGTTCTGTCCTTGACCAAGAGTGGTATGCTGAGGTCTCCTACTATTGCTGTGGAACTGTCAATTTCTCTTTTCAGCACTGTTACAGTTTGTTTCAGGTATTTTGGAGCCCTGTCATTGGGTGCGTAGATGTTTATTATGGTTAAGTCTTCATGATGGATTGCCCCTTTGATCAGTACATAGTGCCATTGTCTTTTATAGTAAATTTTGTTTTAAGGTCTGTTTTAGCTGAGATTAGTATTGCCACTTCCGCTCTTTTTTGGTAGTTATTTGCTTGATATATTTTTTTCCATCCTTTGATTTTTAATGAATTTACCTCTTTGTTTCTCAGGTGTGTCTCTTGTAGAGAGAGTATTGATGTATTCTGTTTTTTGTTTTTTTTTTAATCCATTCTTTCACTCTCTGTCTCTTTATGGGTGCATTTAGGCCATTTACATTCAGTATAATTATTGATAGGTGTGAGTTTATTGCTGTCATTTTGTAGTCCTTTTTTTGTGGTGCTGACATTTTCTTTGTTCCTCTTACTCACCTGTGCTGAATTCCTTTTGTTTGTGGATTTCTTTTGTTTTTGTGTGTTTTGTTTTTATTGAGACTTTGTTTTTCTTCTTTATTTTGATGAGTAGGTTTGTTAACTTTCTTTATGGTTACCTTGAAATTTACCCTTATCTTCCTAGATTTGAATCAGTCTATTACTACTTGGTATTGCCTTCCTCTCAATTAGAAAGTTCTATATCTACATTGTTTATTCTCTCATTTATTGTTCTGACATTGTTATCATTTACAGATTAACCTGTCTTGTTCCCTGTTGTAATTCTTTTGGTTTTGGATAGTCCTCGAGAGTTAATTTCCTAGGTTTGTATCTGGCTGGTACAATCATGCATCCTAGATTCAGGCTGTGGTCTGATGTTGTTTGTTCTCAGACTGAAGGACCCACTTTAATAATTCTTGTAAGTTTGGTTTGGTTTTTACATATTCCCTTAATTTCTGTTTATTTGGAAATGTCCTAATTTCACCACCATATTTGAACAAGAGTTTTGCAGGATATATTATTCCTGTGTTGGCAATTTTTTTCTTTCAAAGTTTTATATATGTCATCCCAATTCCTTCTTGCCTGCCTGGTTTCTGCCGAATAATCAGAGCTTAGTTTAATTGTTCCTCCTCTGTATGTAACTTTTCGTTTTTCATGAGCTGCTCTCAGTATTCTTTCTTTGGTTTTAGTGAGTGTGATTATGATATGCCTTGGTGATTTTCTTTTGGGGTCTACCCTATACGGGGTTTGTTGAGCTTCTTGGATGGTCACCTTTTCATCCCTAATGATATTAGGTAAGCTTCTCCTTTTTCTCCCCTGTTCTGCAACTCTGATCACTCGAAAATTTTTGCTTTTGACTTTATCGTACCTAATTCTCAGGGTGTCTTCATTTTTCTTTGTTCTTTTTCTCTGATTTTCCTCAGACAGAGTTGTATCCAAGTATTTGCCTCCAATTTTGCTGATCCTATCTTCCATCATTTCAAACCTGCTCCTCAGCCCTTGTATGATACTGTCCATTTCCGAAATCTTCTTGTTTATTATTTTGATTTCTAATTATTGTTTTTGTAGGATGTCTAGTTGTGAATTTATTTTGGCATTTTGTTCTTGTATTTTTATTCTGGATTGTTCCCTTTTTTTGTCTGTATTTTCCATGAATTTGACTGCCTTTTCCATAACTTTTTCTTTTTTTCCTCATTTTTATCTGCTTTTTGCTTCATCTCTTGGATAGTTCTGAATATTAGAGATTTAAATTCCCTGACAGGTAGTTCTTATGCCTTTTCTTCTACTGGAAGGTCATCTGGCGTTATTTTGGATCCCTGCTGGAACCATTCTATCTTGTTTTTTTTTGTTTGTTTGTTTTGTTTTTGTTTAATATGTTTTGATATTGTCTCCTGTCTTTGGGACATTCAGTGGTTTTTTTTTTCCATTTATTGATTGTATATCTGTTTCATCCTACTTTTTTGTTTTATTTGGTAATATCTGAGCAGGGAGGCTGCGCATTATTTGTTGTTTGCTTGTCTGTGGTCACAATACTTTTCCCTTCCTTGTCCAATGGGCAGGGCCAGCTGAAGGGGAGGGGCTGGGATGGGTCGTTAGTGGCACATACTAGGACCAACAGGATGGGCCAGGAATCAGTGCTGGGCAGGTTCTGGTAGGCCGTGGCTGTGCTGCTCAGGGGTGTGATATTCAGCACATGGTGCAGGTAGGCAGGAAGGGGGGGGAGGTGTGATGTGTGGAGCTAATTTGGGAATGAGAAAGATGACAGAGAGGAGAGAGAAACAGGAGCCAAAAACAAACAAATAAAAAAAGAGTCTTGAGGGGGTGGGGCCGAGATGGCGGAGCAGATGCTTCTGCTGATCCCACTTACAACAAAGACCAGAAAAAACAAGTAAAATGATTATATTTATGACAAGCTAGGAGCCCTGAACAGCAAAAGCAGAGTTATAAAACAGACTGGGTGGCAGGGGGAGGGAGAGACAGTTCAGAGACAGAGAGGAGTTGATGGACCTGAATTGCTGGGAGCCCTCAGGCACCATTCCAGAGATGGACTGCTGTGGGCTGCTGGTAGCATTCGGCCACAGTTTCCTCAGAGAGAAACAGCCAGCTGCACATCCTACTCACACCTCTGGAACCAGAGAAGAATGGCACTCTTGGTGTATGTTTTACCATGCTTCCAGCCCCTAAGCTGGCTACAGTGGCTGTGGATTTCCCTGGGCCTGAGATAGGTTCTGCTGAGTGCCCTAAGCAATTCTTCTGGCCTTTGAGAAGGACTAAATTCACAATTGAGGGAAAAGGCAATCTGCAAGGTCCACTAACCTAAGGAGCTCAGGACAGAAGTGGCTTCTAACCAAGCACAAATGGTCTGTGGACTTTGAATACCTTTCTCCATTGCATGGACTTGTGTGGACCTATTCTGGGAGAATAAGCTCTTTGGCAGACTGCAACTGTTTCAGCGTGCGGTGGAGAGGTGGGTGTTTTATGTTTGACACCACTTTGCCTGTTAAACAGGGCCTTCACCCATCCACACCAGGGCCCTAAAGATTGGTGGCTCCACTCTGGTCACCCAGCCACTGGTGACAGGGGTCCAAGGATAACTGGTACCTCCCATTTCTTACAACCAAAAGCACTGGGTACCCATGGTCTATCTGAAGAACCCACCCACCTGTGTGCTCTAGGAAACAGGGACACGCTTTCCTCACAGACATATGGGGGATGGTTGTCAGTCTCCTGCCTTGTTCAGAGCGTGATCCCCTGTTGCAACCAGATACCAGTACCTACACCAATCACCCCTGTCCCTCTAAGGTTGCAGGACAGAGTCAGTACCACGCACTTGATGACCAACTACCTGGACACCTGAGCGGAATCCATAAAAGAAAAGCGAATGAACTCCTAGGCTCATATATCTGATGACAGCTATAGCCACCTGGTGTAGGAAGTTAGCATTTCAAAGATGAAAATAAACAAGTTAGCTCACTCGAGCAGCCTATTTGGGCATATGAAAACAAAACAAAGACAAAGCTAGGATACAGTAAGCAAACATAAAATAAGCTAATACAATAATGTATAGATGGCTAGGAGACAACAGTCAATATCAAATCACAAAAAAAGCAGACCATGATCACTTCTCTAAGTTCTCAAAACAAAGAATAAAGGGATCTTTTGGATAAAGGTGCCTTCCTGGAATTACTGGATGCAGAATACAAAAGATTGATATACAGAAATCTTCAACGCATCAGGAATGAAATCAGGAAGGAGATCACACAATATGCAGAACAAGCCAAGGAACACACAGATAAATCAGTTGAAGAAATTAAAAAGGTTATTCAAGAGCATGATGAAAAATAAAAGGAGCTGCAAGTATCCATAGAAAGACAGCAATCAGAAATTCAGAAGATTAACAATAAAATTACACAATTAGACAACTCAGTAGAAAGTCAGAGGAGCAGAATTGAGCAAGTGGAAGGCAGAATTGGCGAGATTGAAGATAAAGCACTTGGCACCAATATATTTGAAGAAAAATCAGATAAAAGAATTAAAAAAAAAATGAAGAAACCCTAAGAATCATGTGGGATTCTATGAAGAGAAATAACCTACAAATGATTGGAGTACCGTAACAGGGAGGAATAACAGAAAATACAGGGAGAATTGTTGAAGATCTGTTGGCAGAAAACTACACTGATACTGTGAAAGATGAGAAGACATCTATCCAAGATGTTCATCGAACTCCACATAAGGTAGGTTTTAAAAGAAAGTCACCAAGACATATTGTAATCAAACCTGCCAAAACAAAAGATAAAGAGAGAATTTTAAGAGGAGCTAGGGATAAACGAAAAGTTACCTACAAAGGACAGTCAATAAGAATAAGCTTGGATTTTGAGGTGGGGCCAAGATGGCTGAACAGGTAGAAGCTACCGTGGATCCCTCTTGCAACAAAGGCTTGGAAAAACAAGTGAATCGAGCACATATATGACAATCTACAAACCTTGACCATCAAACACAGAATAAGGAGTTGACCTGAGTGACAGGAGCATGAAAAGCCACGGCCTGAAGCAGCAACCGCTTCTGGAACAGGTGTCCTGTACCACAGCCTTGAGCCTTCATGGTTCCCAGTGCCAGAGTGGTGGGGTTGATCATGGCTTACTGAGACGGGGCAAGCACAGGACGCAGCACTAGCCTCCTAAAGTAACCTCGGTGGAAACCCAGCCAGCTCACACAGGCTGCACAACAATGCGGCTGACAGAAGGAGAAATCGCAGGGAAGCAGGGACTGGATTTGGAGCCTGGCGTTCAGCGTCCCAGACAGAAAACCTTGGCGCTAGGCTTTGGTCTAGGAGCGGAGGAGCTGATCATGACTTCCTGAGATGGTGCAAGCCCGGGACGCAGGCCTGACCCTCAGGGGTAATCTAGATCCAGCCAGAGCACACAGGCTACAAGCCCCTCTGGAATCTCAGATAAAACAGTCATCACCAAGGAAGATAAGTAACTTTCTGTATATTGCCGTGCGATACTCTCTCCTATCTATCTGATCCCTCCCATCCCTGCCCCAAGAGGCTTCATTAACATTGCAATTCCTGGGCCAGGGAGTGAAGTGCTCTGTGGTTTTTTTTTTTCTACCCATTCTCCAGCCTGAGAGAAGCAGCACTTAACAACCCAGGGGGGAAACCTTCCCTGACTTCCCTAAACTGGAATAAAAATACAGAACCAGCTCCAGCCAAGCATAAGAGATCCACAGTCTTCAGCTTTCATCCCTACAGGTGGCTATTATAATGCAAAGGCAATTCTGATAGAGACCTGACTGTAATTGTTTTAGCGGAGCAGTGGAAAGACAAGTTTTGGAGGTCTGATACCTCTCTACCTATTAAACAGAGCCCTCACTGATCGACAGTGGGGAACTGAGGGCTGAAGGTCCACCCAAACCACCTAGCCACCTGCTAAAGGGGTCTGAGGATAGTGACACCTACCAATCTTTAGAGGTACAAGCACGGGGTGCCTAAGGTACAGCTGCAGAGCCCACCCACCAAAGTCCTTTAGGAATAGAGACACTCCTACCTCACTGGCACATGGGGAAAGGCTGTCAGCATCCTGCCTTCCTCAGAGTGTGATCCCTTGCTGCTACTAGAATCTGGTGCATACAACTATCACCACTACTACTATAAATTAATAGATGACAGTCTACACCACACACTTGGTGAACCACTATCAGGACACCTAAGCTGATTCTATTCAGGAATGGTGAATGGACTGTTAGGCTTATCTATCTGGTAACAGCTCAAACCAGCTGGTAATAGAACATAAGTGATTCAAAGGCTACAACAATCAAGACAGTGCAATCCAGTAGCCCATCTGGGTATGTTGAAACAAAACAAAACAAGAAGATAAGACTCAGTGAGCAAATATAAAATAAATCATTACAATATCTTATAGATGGCTCAGAGGCAGCAGTCGGTATCAAATCACATAAAGAAGCAGACCATGAATGCTTCTACAAATCCCCAAATCAAAAAATCAAAATCTTTCCCAAGTGAAGATACAATCCTGGAATTGCCAGATGCAGAATATAAAAAACTAATATACAGAATGCTTCAAGACATCAGGGATGACCTCAGAAATGAAATCAGGCAATCTACAGAAAAAGCCAAGGAACGCACTGATAAAGCAGCTGAAGAAACAAAAAGATTATTCAAGAACATAGTGGAAAAATTAATAAGCTGCAAGAATCCACAGAGAGACAGCATTCAGAAATCCAAAAGATTAACAATAAACTTACAGAATTAGACAACTCAATAGGAAGTCAGAAGAGCAGATCAAGGAACTGGAATGCAGAGTGGGGGAGTAGGAGGATAAGGCAATTGACACCAATATAAAAAAAATAGTTGAAGAAAAATCAGATAAAAGAATTAAAAAAAATGAAGAAACCCTAAGAATCACGTGGGACTCTATCAAGAAGAACAACTTGAGTGTGATTGGGGTTCCAGAACAGGGAGGGACAACAGAAAATACAGAGAGAATAGTTGAAGATCTGTTGGCAGAAAACTTCCCTGACATCATGAAAGACGAAAGGATACCTATCCAAGATGCTCATCGAACCCCATACAACATAGATCTAAAAAGAAAATCACCAAGGCATATTATCATCAAACTTGCCAACACCAAAGATAGAGAGAAAATTTTAAAAGCAGCCAGGGATAAAAGAAAAGTCACCTACAAAGGAGAACCAATAAGAATAAGTTCAGACCACTTGGCAGAAACCGTGCAGAGAAGGCAATGGGATGACATATATAGAGCACTGAAGGAGAAAAACTGCCAGCCAAGAATCATATATCCAGCAAAACTCTCTCTCAAATATGAAGGCAAAATTAAAACATTTACAGGTAAACACAAGCTTAGAGAATTTGAAAAAAACAAACCAAAGCTACAAGAAATACTGAAGGAAATTCTTGAGTCAGAAAATCAATATCAGATACCAACACAAGGTCATAGAACAGAACACCCTAATATCAACTCAAATAGGGAAATCACAAAAACAAATTAAGATTAATTTACAAAAGAAAAAAATGCTCAAAACAGGGAATCAATGAAGTCATTATGTGAAAGATTACAATAATTAAAAAAAAGAGGGACGAAATATAGGAGGCATAGATCTTCCATATGGAGAGGAAAACAAGGTGATATAGGATGATATAAGTTAGGTTTCTACTAAAAGAAATAGGGGTAAATATTAAGGTACCCACAAAGAGGTATAACAATTCCATACTTCAAAATAAAAACCAAGAAAAACATAACGATTCAGCAAAAATAAGTTCAACTACTATGAAAATGAGGAACACACAATTTACAAAGAAAAACTTCTCAGCACAAAAAAGTAAGTGGAAAAATGAAATTGTCAACAGCACACAAAAAAAGACATCAAAATTACAGCACTAAACTCATACTTATCTATAATTACGCTGAAGGTAAATGGACTAAATGCAGCAACAAAGAGACAGAGAGCCTTAGACTGGATTAAAAAAACCCATGATCCATCTATATGCTGCCAACAAGAGACACACATTAGACTTAGAGACACAAACAAACTAAAACTCGAAGGATGGAAAAAAGTATCAACCAAAAAACAGCAGGAGTGGCAATATTAATTTCTGACAGAATAGACTTTAAAGTTAAATCCACCACAAAGGAAAAAGAAGAACACTACAAAATGATTAAAGGGACAATTTACCAGGAAGATAAAACTATGGTAATTATTTATGCACCCAATGACAAGACTGCAAGTTACATAAAATGAACTTTAACAGAACTGAAAAGTGAGTAGGCACCTCCACAATTATAGTAGGAGATTCAACACACCACTTTCGGAGAAGGATGGGACTTCCAGTAAGAAGCTCAGTACAGACATGGATCTAATTGCTACAATCAACCAACGTGACCTCATAGACTTATACAGAACACACCACGAAACAACTGCAAAGTATACTTTTTTTTCTAATACGCATGGAACATTCTTTAGAATAGATCACATATTAGGTCATAAAACAAACCTTTGCAGAACCCAAAACATCGAAATATTACAAAGCACTTTCTCAGACCATAAGGCCATATAAATAGATATCAATAACAGAAAAATCAGGGAAAAGAAGTCATATACTTGGAAACTGAACAACACCCTGCTCAAAAAAGATTGGGTTATAGGAGACATTAAGGAGGGAATAAAGAAATTCATAGAATGCAAACCAATGAAAACAATTCCTATCAAAACCTCTGGGACACAGCAAAAGCAGTGCTCAGAGGTCAATTTATATCGATAAATGCACACATACATAAAGAAGAGAGAGCCCAAATCAGAGAACTGTCCCTACAGCTTGAACAAATAGAAAGCGAACAACAAAGGAATCTGTCAGGCAAAAGAAGAAAACAAAAAAATAAAAATTACAGCAGAATTAAATGAATTAGACAACAGAAAAACGATTCCAAGAATTAACAAAGCCAAAAGCTGGTTCTTTGAAAAAATTAACAAAATGGATAAATCATTGTCCAGACTGACTAAAGAAATACAGGGAAGGAATCAAATAACCCAAATAAGAAATGAGACGGGCCATATCACAACAGACCCAACTGAAATTAAAAGAATCATATCAGATTACTATGAAAATTGTACTCTAACAAATTTGAAAACCTAGAAGAAATGGATGAATTCCTAGAAACACACTATCTACCTAAACTAACACATTCAGAAGAAAAACAACAAAATAGACCCATAACAAAAAAAGAGATTGAAAAGGTAATAAAAAATCTCCGGAAAAAAAAAAAGCCCTGGCCCGGACGGCTTCACTGCAGAGTTCTACCAAGCTTTCAGAGAAGACTTAACACCACTACTACTAAAGGCATTTCAAAGCATGAAAAAGGATGGAATACCACCTAACTCATTCTATGAAGCCACCATATCTCTGATACCAAAACCAGGTAAAAATACCACAAAAAAAGAAAATTACAGACCTATATCCTTCATGAACTTATATGGAAAAATCCTCAATAAAATTCTAGCGAACAGAATTCAAGAACATATCAAATAAATAATCCACCATGACCAAGTGGGATTTATACCAGTATGCAAGGTTGGTTCAATATTAGAAAAACAATTAATGCAACTCATCATATAAACAAAACAAAAGACAAAAACCACATGATCCTATCAATTGATGCAGAAAAGGCATTTGACAAAGTCCAACACCCACTCATGATAAAAACTCTGAGCAAAAGAGGAGTAGAAGGAAAATTGCTCAACATTATAAAGCACATTTATAGAAAGCCAACAGACAACATCATCCTAAATGGAGAGAGCCTGAAATCACTTCCCTTGAGAACGGGAATCAGACAAACATGCTCTCTATCACTGCTCTTATTCAACACTGTGTTGGAGGTCCTAGCTAGAGCAATTAGGCTAGACAAAGAAATAAAGGACTTTTGATCGGCAAGGAAGAAGTAAAATTATCTCTATTTGCAGATGACATGATCTTATACATAGAAAACCCTAAGTAATCCTCAAGAAAACTGCTGAAACTAATAGAACAGTTCGGCAGAGCTTCAGGTTACTAGATAAACATACAAAAATCAGTTGGATTCCTCTACATCAACAAAAAGAACATCGAAGAGGAAATCACCTAATCAATACTATTTACAGTGGACCCCAAGAAGATAAAATACTTAGGAATAAATCTTACCAAAGATGTAAAAGACCTATACAAAGAAAACTACAAAGTACTACTACAAGAAACAAAAAGGGACCTACCCACCCAGTGCCCTTGAGTTGATTCCTACTCATAGCGATCCTACATACATAAGTGGAAAAACATACCTTGCTCATGGATAGGAAGACTTAACATAGTAAAAATATCTATTCTACCAAAAACCATCTATATATACAATGCGCTTCCAATCCAAATTCCAACAACATTGTTTAATGAGATGGAGAAACAAATCACCAACTTCATATGGAAGGGAAAGAAGCCCCAGATAAGTAAAGCATTACTGAAAAAGAAGAACAAAGTGGGAGGTCTCAGTCTACCTGATTTTAGAAAATATTATACAGCCACAGTAGTCAAACAGTCTGGTACTGGTAAAACAACAGACACATACACCAATGGAACAGAACTGAGAGCCCAGATATAAACCCATTCACATATGAGCAGCTGATATTTGACAAAGGCCCAGTGTCAGTTAATTGGGGGAAAGATAGTC
The DNA here is from genome assembly GCF_030014295.1 of Loxodonta africana. Lineage (NCBI taxonomy): Eukaryota > Metazoa > Chordata > Mammalia > Proboscidea > Elephantidae > Loxodonta > Loxodonta africana. The sequence goes on from NC_087353.1 coordinate 52,671,031, forward strand.
TTTTTAACAAATGGTGCTGGCGAACTGGATATCCATCTGCAAAAAAAATGAAACAGTACCCGTACCTCACACCACATACAAAAACTAACTCCAAATGGATCAAAGACCTATACATAAAGTCTAAAATGATAAAAATCATGGAAGAAAAAATAGGGGCAATGTTAGGAGCCCTAATACAAGGCATAATACAAAACACTAAAAATGACGAAGGGAAACCAGATAACTGGGAGCTCCTAAAAATCAAACACCTATGCTCATCTAAAGACTTCACCAAAAGAGTAAAAAGACCACCTACAGATTGGGAAAAAATTTTCAGCTATGACATCTACGACCAGTGCCTGATCTCTAAAATCTACTTGATGATGCTAAAACTCAACCACAAAAAGACAAACAACACAATTAAAAACTGGGCAAAGGATATGAACAGGCACTTCACTAAAGAAGATATTCAGGCAACTAACACATACATGAGGAAATGCTCTTGATCATTAGCCATTAGAGAAATGCAAATGAAAACTATGATGAGATTCCATCCCACTCCAACAGGGCTGGCATTAATCCAAAAAACAGAAAATAATAAATGTTGGAGAGGCTGTGGAGAGATTGGAACAGTTATACACTGCTGCTGGGAATGTAAAATGGTACAACCACTTTGGAACTTGATTCGGGGCTTCCTTAAAAAGCTAGAAGTAGAACTACCATATGATCCAGCAATCCCGCTCCTTGGAATATATCCTAGAGATATAAGAGGCTTTACACAAACAGATATATTCACACCCATGTTTATTGCAGCACTACATTAAAGCAACCAACGTGTCCGTCAACGGATGAATGGATGAATAAATTATGGTATATTCACACAATGGAATACTACGGATCGATAAAGAACAGTGAGGAATCTGTGAAACATTTCATTACATGGAGAAACCTGGAAGGCATTTGCTGAGTGAAATTAGTCAGTTGCAAAAGGACAAATATTGTATAAGGCCACCATTATAAGATCTTGAGGAATAGTTTAAACGGAGAAGAACACATTCTTTTGTGGTTACGAGAGAGGGGAGGGAGGGAGGGTGGGAGATGGGTATTTACTGATTAGATAGTAGATAAGAACTACTTTAGGCGAAGGGAAACAGCAATCAATACAGGGGAGGTCAGCACAACTGGACTGGACCAAAAGCAAAGAAGTTTCCTGAATAAATTGAATGCTTCAAAGGTCACCCGAGCGGGGGGGGGGGGGGGCGGGGTTTGAGGACTATGGCTTCAGGGGACATCTAAGTCAATTGGCAAAATTAATTCTATTAAGAAAACATTCTGTATCCCACTTTGAAGTGTAGCATCTGGGGTCTTAAACACTAACAAGTGGCCATGTAAGATGCATCAATGAGTCTCAACCAACCTGGATCAAAGAAGAATGAAGAACACCAAGGTCACAAGGTAATTATGAGCCCAAGAGACAGAAAGTGCTACTTGAACTGGAGACTATATCATCCTGAGACCAGAAGAACTAGATGGTGCCCGGCCACAACAGATGACTGCCCTGACAGGGAGCACATCAGAGAACCCCTGAGGGAGCAGGAGAACAGTGGGACGTAGACCCCAAATTCTCATAAAAAGACTAGACTTAATGGCCTGACTAAGACTAGAAGAATCCCAGCAGTCATGGTCCCCAAACCTGTTGGCCCAGGACAGGAACCATTCCCGAAGCCAACTCATCAGACGTGGATTGGACTGGACAATGGGTTGGGGAGAGATGCTAATGAGGAGTGGACACTTGAGACTATATTGGCATCTCCTGTCTGGAGGGGAGATGGGAGGGTAGAGGGGGTTAGAAACTGGCAAAAAGGTCACGAAGTGAGAGACTGCAAGGAGGGAGTGGGCTGACTCATTAGGGGGAGAATAAGTGGTTGTATGTAGTAAGGTGTATATGAGTTTATATGTGAGAGACTTGATTTGTAAACTTTCACTTAAAGCACAATAAAAATTATTTAAAAAAAGAATAAGCTCATACTACTTAGCAGAAATCATGCAGGCAAGAATGCAATGGGATGGCTTACATAAATCATTGAAGGGAAAAAATGGCCAGCCAAGATTCACATATCCAGCAAAACTGTCTGTCAAATATGAAGGCGATATTAGGATATTTCCTCGCAACAGAAGTTTAGAGAATTTGTAAAAACAAAACCAAAACTACAAGAAATACTAAAGGGAATTCTCTGGTTAGAAAATCAATAATATCAGATATCAACCCAAGTCTACAACACGAGACAGAGCAATCAGATGTCAACCCAGATTGGGAAATTACAAAAATAAAACAAGACAAAAAAACTCTCAAAACAGGGAAACTGCAATGAAGTTAAGTAAAAGAAGAAAAACTTAAAACAATAAAGAGGGATAAGAAATGTAGTCATAAATCTTTCGTATGTAGAGGAAGGCAAGCTGATACAAAGAAATAAAAGTTAGGTTTAAACTTAGAAAAGTAGGGGTAAATATTAAGGTAACCACAAAGGAGACTAACAATACTACTCATCAAAATAAAATACAAGAAAAAGAACTCAGCAGAAACAAAATTAACAACAATGAAGAAGAGGAAGAGACAATATATAAAGATGAACTTCTCAGCAGAAAAAATTAAGTGGGAAAAAGAAACTGTCAACAACACACACAAAAAAAATCAAAATGACAACACTAAACTCATACCTATCTATAATTTTGCTGAAAGTTAATGGATTAAATGCACAAATAAAGAGCCAGAGAGTGGCAGAATGGATTAAAAAACACAATCCATTTATATACTTCCTACAAGAGACATACCTTAGGCTTAGAGACACAAACAAACTAGAACTCAAGGGATGGAAAAATATATCAAGCAAACAACAACAAAAAAAGTAGAAGTGGCAATAATAATTTCTGACACAATTGACTTTAAAGTTAAATCTACCACAAAGGGTAATGAAGGACACTATATAATGATTAAAGGGACAATATACCAGGAAGATATAACCGTATTAAATATTTATGCACCCAATGATAGGGCTGCAAAATACATAAAACAAACTCTAACAGCATTGAAAAATGAGATGGACAGCTCCACTATTATAGTAGGAGATTTCAACACACCACTTTCAGTGAAGGACAAGACATCCAGGTAGAAGCTCAATTAACACTCAAAAGATCTAAATGCCACAATCAACCAACTTGACCTCATTGACCTATACAGAACACTCCACCCAACAGCAGCCAAGCATACTTCTTTTTCTAGTACACATGGACCATGCTCTAGAATAGGCCACATCTTAGGTCATAAAGCAAGCCTTAGCAGAATCCAAAACATTGAAATACTACAAAGCATCTTCTCTGATCATAAGGCCATAAAAGTAGAAATCAATAACAGAAAAAGGAGGGAAAATAAACACTTGGAAACTGAACAATGCCTGGATCAAAAACGAATGGGTGAAGGAAGACATTGAGGATAAATTAAGAAATCCATAGAATCCAAAGAGAATGAAAACACTTCCTATCAGAACCTTTGGGACACAGCTAAAGCAGTGCTCAGAGGTCAATTTATATCAATAACTGCAAACATCAAAAAAAAAAAAAAAAAAGAAGGGGCCAAAATCAAAGAATTATCCCTACAACTCAAACAAATAGAAAGAAAGCAACAAAAGAAACCCTCAGGCACCAGAAGAGAAAAAATAATAAAAATAAGAGCAGAATTAAATAAAATAGAGAACAGAAAAAAAAACTGAAAGAGTTAACAAGACCAGGAGCTGGTTCTTTGAAAAAATTAACAAAATTGACGAATCACTGGCCAAAGTGACAAAAGAAAAACAGTAGAAGAAACAAATAACCTGCGATATCACAACAGACCCAACTGAAATTAAAAGAATCATATCAGATTAGTATGAAAAACTGTACTCTAACAAATTTGAAAACCTAGAGAAAATGGATGAATTTCTAGAAACACACGACCTATCTAAACTAACACACAGAGGTAGGACAACAAAATAAACCCGTAACAAAAGAATAGCATGAAAAGCGAATTAAAAAACTCCCAATGAAAAAGAGAAGCCCTGGCCCAGACAGCTTTACTGCAGAGTTCTACCAAACTTTTAGGGAAGAGTTAACATCACTACTACTGAAGGTATTTCAGAGCACAGAAAAGGGCAGAATACGCCCAAACTCATTCTATGAAGCCACCATATCCATGATCCCAAAACAAGGTAAAGACAGCACAAAAAAAGAAAATTACAGACTTATATCCCTCATGAACATAGATGCAAAAATCTCAACAAAATTCTAGCGAATAGAATTCAACAACGTATCAAAAAAATAATTCACCAGGACCAAGTGGGATTCATACCAGGTATGCAGAGTTGGTTCAACATTAGAAAAACAATTAATGTAATTTTTATCATATAAAGAAAACAAGACAAGAATCACATGATCACATCAATTGATGCAGAAAAGGCATTTCACAAAGTTCAACACCCATTCATGATAAAAACTCTCAGCAAAGTAGGAGTAGAAAGAAAATTCCTCAACATAATAATGAGCATTTATACAAAGCCAACAGCCAACCTCATCCCAAATGGAGAGAGTCTGAAAGCATTCCCCTTGAGATCAGGAATCAGACAAGGCTGCCCTTTATCACCATTCTTATTCAACATCGTGCTGGAGGTCCTACCCAGAGCAATTAGGCTAGACAAAGAAATAAAGGGCATCCAGAGTGGTAAGGAAGAAGTAAAAGTATCTCTATTTGCAGATGACATGATCTTATATACAGAAAACCCTAAAGAATCCTCAAGAAAACTACTGAAACTAATAGAAGAGTTCAACACAGTATTAGGATACAACATAAACATACAAAAATCAGATGGATTCCTCTACACCAAAAAAAGAACATTGGAGAGGATATAACCAAATCAAAACCATTTACAGTAGCCTCCAAGAAGATAAAATACTTAGGAATGAATCTAACCAGAGATGTAAAAGACCTATACGAATAAAATTAGAAGACACTGCTGCAAGGAACCTAAAGAGACATACATAAGTGGAAAAACATACCTTGCTCATGGACAGGAAGACTTAAGATTGTAAAAATGTCTATTCTACCAAAAGTGATCTACAGATACAATCCATCCAATCCAAATTTGAACGAGATTTTTTAATGAGACGGAGAAACAAATCACCAACTTCATATGGAAGGGAAAGTGGCCCTGGATAAGTAAAGCCTTACTGAAAAAGAACAAAGTGGGAGGCCTCACACTACCTGATTTTAGAACCTATTTCACTGCCACAGTAGTCAAAATTGCCTGGTACTGGTAAAACAAGAGCTACATAGACCAGTGGAATAGAATTGAGAATCCAGACATAAATCCATCCACATATGAGCAGCTGATATTTGACAAAGGCCCAAAGTCAGTTAAATGGGGAAAAGATGGTCTCTTTAACAAATGGTGCTGGTATAACTGGACATCCATCTGCAAAAAAATGAAACAAGACACATACCTCACACCACACACAAAAACTAACTCAAAATGGATCAAAGACCTGAATATAAAATCTGAAACGATAAAGATCGTGGAAGAAAAAGTAGGGACAACACTAGGAGCCCTAATACGTGGCATAAACTGTATACAAAACATTACCAACAATGCACAAACACCAGAAGAGAAACTAGATAACTGGGAGTCCCTAAAAATCAAACACATATGCTCATCTAAAGACTTCACCAAAAGACTAAAAAGACTACCTACAGACTGGGAAAAAGTTTTTAGCTATGACATTTCCGATCAGCACCAGATCTCTAAAATCTACATGATGCTGCAAAAACTCAACTACAAAAAGACAACCCAATTAAAAAATGGGCAAAGGATATGAACAGGCACTTCACTAAAGAAAACATTCAGGCTGCTAACAGATACATGAGGAAATGCTCCCTATCATTAGCCATTAAAAGAGAAATGCAAATCAAAACTACAATGAGATTCCATCTCACTCCAACAAGGCTGGCATTAATCCAGAAAACACAAAATAATAAATGTTGGAAATGTTGTGGAGAGACTGGAACACTTATACACTGCTGGTAGGAGCGTCAAATAGTACGACCACTTTGGAAATCGATTTGGCACTTCCTTAACAAACTAGCAATAGAACTACCATACAATCCAGCAATCCTACTCCTTGGAATATATCCTAGAGAAATAAGAACCTTTACATGAAGAGATTCATGCACACCCATGTTCGTTACAGTACTGTTTACAGTAACAAAAAGTTGGAAGCAACCAAGGTGCCCTTCAGTGGAAGAATGGATAAATAAATTATGGTATATTCACGCAATGGAATACTACCCACTGATAAAGAACAATGATGAATCCATGAAACATTTCATAACATGGAGTAATCTGGAAGACACTACGCTGAGTGAAATCAGTCAGTTGCAAAAGGACAAATATTGTATAAGACCACTATTAGAAGAACTGGAGAATGAGTTTAAACAGAGAAGAAAATATTCTTTGATGGTTACGAGAGGGATGAAGGTGGGAGAGGGGTTTTCACTAATTAGATAGTAGAAAAGTTTTATTTCAGGTGAAGGGAAAGACTACACACAGTACAGGCAAAGTCAGCACAACTGGACTAAACCAAAAGCAAAGAAGTTTCTTGAATAAACTGAATGCTTTGAAGGCCAGTGTAGCAGTGCCGGGGGTTTGAGGACCATGGTTTTAGGGAACATCTAAGTCAATTGGCATAATAAAATTTATTAAGAAAACATTCTTCATCCCACTTTGGAGAGTGGCATCTGGGGTCTTAAACACTAGCAAGCGCTGTCTAAGATGCATCAATGGGTCTCAACCCACCTGTAGCAAGAAAAAATGAAAAACACCAAGGACACAAGGTAATTTTGAGTCTAAGAGACAGAAAGGTCCACATAAACCAGAGACTGTATCAGCCTGAGACTAGAAGAACTAGATGGTGCCAGGCTGCAACCGACGACCGCCCCAACAGGGAACACGACAGAGAACCCTTGAGGGAGCAGGAGAGCAGGGGGATACAAAACCCAAATTCTCATAAAAAGACTAGAGTTGTTGGTCAGACTGGTACTAGAAGGGCCTCAGAGGCCATGGTCCCCAGACCTTCTGTTAGCCCAAGACAGGAAACATTTGCAAAACCAACTCTTCAGACAGGGATTGGACTGGAATATGGGATGGAAGATGATTCTGGTGAAGAACAAGCTTCTTGGATCAAGTAGACACATGAGACTATGTTGGCATCTCCTGTCTGGAGGGGACATGAGAGTGCAGAGGGGGCCAGAACCTGCCCAAATGGACACGAGGAGAAAAAATAGAGAGAAGGAGTGTTCTTTCTATTAGGGAGAGAGCAATTAGGAGTGTATAGCAAAAAAAAAAAAAAAAAAGGTATATATAAATTTTTGTATGAGAGACTGATTTGATTTGTAAACTTTCACTTAAAGCACTCTACAAATTAATTAAAAAAAATCAGAAAGTGGAAAGTATGAAATATGAATCTAAGAAAATCCTAGGCATTAGTGAGCTGAAATGATCTGGTATTGGCCATTTTGAATAAGACAATCATATGGTCTACTATGCCAGGAAAGATAGCTTGAAGAGGAATAGAGCTGCATTTACCTTCAAAAAAAATTACAAGATCTATCAGTCATAGGATAATATCCATATCCTACATGGAAGACCAGTTAATATGACTATTATTCAAATGTATGCACCAACTACCAAGGCCAAAGATGAAGAAATAGAAGATTTTTACCAACTTCTGCAGTCTGAAATTGGTCGAACATGCAATCAGGATGCATTGATAATTACTGGTGATTGGAATGCAAAATTTGGAAAGAAAGAAGAAGGATCTGTTGTTGGAGAATATGGCCTTGGTGATAGAAACGATGCTGGAGATCACATGATAGAATTTTGCAAGACCAATAGACTTCTTCATTGCAAATACCTTGTCTCAACAACATAAACAGTTACTATATACGTGGACCTCACCAGATGGAATATACAGGAAACAAATTGACTACATCTGTGGAAAGGGAAGATGGAAAAGCTCAGTATCATCAGTCAGAACAAGGCCAGGGGCTGACTTTGAAACAGACTGTCAATTGCTCATACGAAAGTTAAGCTGAAGTTGAAGAAAATTAGAACAAGTCCATGAGAGCCAAAGCACGACCTTGAGTATATTCCACCTGAATTTGGAGACCATCTCAAGAATAGATTGGACACATTGAATGCTAATATAACTGAGGACCTGACAAGTTGTGGAATGACATCAAGGACATCATACATGAAGAAAGCAAGAGATCGTTAAAAAGATAGGAAAGAAAGAAAATACCAAAAGGGATGCCAGAAGAGACTGAAAAATTGTTCTTGAACATGGAGGAGCTAAAGTGAACCAAAGAAAATGATCAATTAAAAGAGCTGAACAAAAGATTTCAAAAGGTAGCTTGAGAAGACAAAATAAAGTATTATAATGAACTGTATAAAGACCTGGAGTTAGAAAACCAAAAGGGAAGAACGCGCTTGACATTTCTCAAACTGAAAGAGCTGAAGAAAAAATTCATGCTAAAATGCAATATTGAAAAATTCTATGAGCAAAATACTGAACAACACAAGAAGCATCAAAAGAAGATGGAAGAAATACAAAGTCACTATACCAAAAAAATTGGTCAATGTCCAATCGTTTCAGGACGTAACATATGACCAAGAACTGATGGTACTGAAAGAAGTAGTCCAAGTTGCACTGAAGACATTGATGAAAAACAAGGCTCCAGGAATTGACAGAGTACCAGCTGCGATGTTTCAACAAATGGATGCAGCACTGGAAGGACTCACTCGTCTATGCCAAGAAATTTGGAAGACAGCTACCTGGCCAACTGACTGGAAGAGATCCATACTTGTGCCCATTCCAAAGAAAGGTGATCCAACAGAATGCAGAAATTATTGAACAATATCTAATTTCACACGCATGTAGAATTTTGCTGAAGATCATTCAAAAGCAGTTGCAGCAGCACATCAAGAGGTAATTGCCAGATGTTCAAGTGGGATTCAGAAGAGGAAGTGGAACGAGGGATGTTGTTGCTGATGTCAGATGGGTCCTGGCTGAAAGCAGAGAATACCAGAAAGATGTTTACTTGTGTTTTATTGACTATGCTAAGGCATTCAACTGTGTGGATCATAACAAATTATGAATAGCATTGTGAAGAATGGGAATTCCAGAATACTGAATTTTGCTCATGAGGAAACTGTACATAGATCAAGAAGCAGTCGTTCCAACGGAATAAGGGAATACTGCATGGTTTAAAGTGAGGAAGTGTGTGTGTGTCAGAGTGTATCCTTTCACCATACTTATTCAATCTGTATACTGAGCAAATAATCCGAGAAGCTGGAATATATGAAGAAGAATGCTGCATCGGGCATGGAGAAAGACTCATTAACAACCTGTGAAATGCAGATGATACAAACTTGCTTGCTGAGAGAGAAGAGGTTGAAGAGGACTTGAAACACTTACTTATGAAGGTCAAAGACCAGAGCTCAGTATGGATTACACCTTAACATAAAGAAAACAAAAATCCTCACAACTGGACCAATAAACAATATCATGATAAACGGAGAAAATATTGAAGTGGTTAAGGATTTCATTTTACTTGGGTCCACAATTAACACCCATGGAAGCAGCAGTCAAGAAATCAAAGAATGCATTGCATTTTGGGCAAATCTACTGCAAATGATCTCTTTTCTTCAAGTGTCAAGAACCAAAGATGTCACTTTAAGGACCAAAGTGTGCCTGACCCAAGCCATGGTGTTTTCAATTGCCTTATATGCACATGAAAGCAGGACAGTGAATAAGGAAGACTGAAGAATTGATGCCTTTGAATTATGGTGTTGGCAAAGACTATTGAACATACCATGGATTGCCAAAAGAACAGACAAATCTGTCTTGGAAGAAGTACAACCAGAGCGTTCCTTAGAACTGAGGATAGCGAGACTTTGTCTCTAATACTTTGGACATGTTATCAAGAGGGACCAGTTCCTGGAGAAGGACATCATGCTTGGTGAAGTACAGGATCAGTGAAAAATAGGAAGACCTTCAGCGAGATGGATTGACACAGTGGCTGGGACAATGGGTTTAAGCAGAAAAATGATCATGCGAGTAGCACAGGACTGGGCAGTGTTTCATTCCGTTGTACATAGGGTCACTATGATTCAGAATGAACTCGACAGCACCTAAGAGCAACAACAAGAGACCTTTTTCAAATTTTACCAATTGTATCAATAATTCCCTTATAGCAAAAGAAAATCCAGACTATGCATTGCATTCAGTTGTCATATCTCTTCTGCTTCCTTTTAATCTGGAATGGTTCCTCAATCAGTCTTTATTTGTCATGACATTGATTTTTCTGAGTGCAGTCAGTTATTTTGTAAAGTATCTCACAATTTAGATTTGTCTATTTTTTATACGTATTTAATTAGGTTTACTGAGATATAAAATTCACCCTTTTTAGTGTACAGTTGCATGAGTAACTGCCATCACGATCAAGTTATAGAACAGTTCTATCACCTTCAAAATTCCCTCATTCTCTTTTGTAGTCAGTCCCTTTCCTCCACCACTGACCCTGGCAACCACAAATCTATTCTATGATCCTATAGTTTTACCTTTTCCAGAAATCATATAAATAGAATCATACAATATGTAGACTTCTAAAAAGTGTCTTTTTTCATTTAGCATGGAAAGCCTGATGGTGTAGTGGTTAAGTGCTACGGCTGCTAACCAAAAGGTTAGCAGTTCGAATCCACCAGGAGCTTCTTGGAAACTCTACGGGCAGTTCTATTCAGCCCTATAGGGTCGCTATGAGTCGGAATCGACTCGACGGCAGTGGGTTTGGGTTTTTTTTTTATTATTATTATTCATTTAGCATAATGCATTTGAGATTCTTCCATGATGTTGTGTGTAGTAGTAGTGCCTTCCTTTACTATTAAGCTGTACTGCATTTTATGGATGTACCTTAATATGGATGTTATTGGAGTCACCACTAGTAAGAATCAACTTCACAGCAACTAACATCAACAACAACGTTGTATGGATGTCTTTTTCTTATTGACTTAAAACGAAAAAAAATTTTTTTGAAAATCACCACCACAAACTTTTTGTTGTTATGTGGTGAAAATATACACAAGGAAACATATACTAATTCAACAATTTCTGCATGTGTAACTCAGTGACATTGATTACCTTCTTTGAGTTATACAACAATTCTTGCTATCCTTTTCCAAATTATTCTGTCTCATTAACATAAACTCACTGCTCCCTAAGCAGAAACTCATCATTTCCCCTTCCCTGCCACCCTTAGTAGCCACTAATAATTTTTTGTTTCTATATATTTGCTTATTTCATATAAGTGAGGTCATACAGTATTTGTCCTTTTGCAATTGACTAATTTCAGTCACCATGTTTTCAAGGTTCATCCATGTTGTGGCATGAATTGGAACTTCACTTCTTTTTTTTAAAAAATTTTATTGCGCTTTAAGTGAAAGTTTACAAATCAAGTCAGTCTGTCATATATAAGCTTATATACACCTTACTCCATACTCCCACTTACTCTCCCCCTGAGTCAGCCCACTCCCTCCTTCCAGTCTCTCCTTTCGTGATGGTTTTGCCAGTTTCTAAGCCTCTCTACTCTCCTATCTCCCCTCCAGACAGGAGATGCCATCACAGTCTCAAGTGTACACCTGATACAAGTAGCTCACTCTTCATCAGCATCTCTCTCCAACACATTGTCCAGTCCCTTCCATGTCTGATGAGTTGTCTTCAGGAATGGTTCCTGTCCTGGGCCAACAGAAGGTTTGGGGACCATGACCGCCGGGATTCCTCTAGTCTCAGTCAGACCGTTAAGTATGGTCTTTTTATGAGAATTTGGGGTCTGCATCCCACTGTTCTCCTGCTCCCTCAGGGGTTCTCTATTGTGCTCCCTGTCAGGGCAGAGATCGGTTGTGGCCGGGCACCATCTAGTTCTTCTGGTCTCAGGATGATGTAAGTCTCTGGTTCATGTGGCCCTTTCTGTCTCTTGGGCTCTTAGTTGTCGTGTGACCTTGATGTTCTTCATTTTCCTTTGCTCCAGGTGGGTTGAGACCAATTGATGCATCTTAGATGGCCACTTGTTAGCATTTAAGACCCCAGACGCCACACTTCAGAGTGGGATGCAGAATGTTTTCATAACAGAATTATTTTGCCAATTGACTTAGAAGTCCCCTTAAGCCATAGTCCCCAAACCCCTGCCCTTGCTCCGCTGACCTTTGAAGCATTCAGTTTATCCCGGAAACTTCTTTGCTTTTGGTCCAGTCCAGTTGAGCTGACCTTCCGTGTATTGAGTATTGTCCTTCCCTTCACCTAAAGCAGTTCTTATCTACTAACTAATCAGTAAATAACCCTCTCCCACCCTCCCTCCCTCCCCCGCTTGTAACCACAAAAGAATGTGTTCTTCTCAGTTTATATTATTTTTCAAGATCTTATAATAGTGGTCTTAAACAATATTTGTCCTATTGCCTCTGACTAATTTCACTCAGCATAATGCCTTCCAGGTTCCTCCATGTTATGAAATGTTTCACAGATTCGTCACTGTTCTTTATCGATGCATGGTATTCCATTGTGTGAATATACCATAATTTATTTAACCATTCATCCGTTGATGGACACCTTGGTTGTTTCCAGCTTTTTGCTATTATAAACAGAGCTGCAATAAACATGGGTGTGCGTATATCTGTTCGTGTAAAGGCTCTTATTTCTCTAGGGTATATTCCGAGGAGTGGGATTTCTGGGTTGTATGGTAGTTCTAACTTTTTAAGAAAATGCCAGATAGATTTCCAAAGTGGTTGTACCATTTTACATTCCCACCAGCAGTGTTTAAGAGTTCCAATCTCTCTGCAGCCTCTCCAACATTTATTATTTTGTGTTTTTTGGATTAATGCCAGTCTTGTTGGAGTGAGATGGAATCTCATCGAAGTTTTAATTTGCATTTCTCTAATGGCTAATGATCGAGAGCATTTTCTCATCTATCTGTTAGCTGCCTGAATATCTTCTTTAGTGAAGTGCGTGTTCATATCCTTTGCCCACTTTTTGATTGGGTTGTTTGTCTTTTTGTAGTTGAGTCTTAACAGAATCATATAGATTTTAGAGATCAGGCACTGGTCGGAGATGTCATAGCTGAAAACTTTTTCCCAAACTGTAGGTGGTCTTTTTACTCTTCTGGTGAAGTCTTTAGATGAGCATAGGTGTTTGATTTTTAGGAGCTCCCAGTTATCTGGTTTCTCTTCGTCATTTTTGGTAATGTTTTGTATCCTGTTTACGCCTTGTGTTAGGACTCCTAACGTTGTCCCTATTTTTTCTTCCATGATCTTTATCGTTTTAGTCTTTATGTTTAGGTCTTTGATCCACTTGGAGTTAGTTTTTGTGCATGGTGTGAGGTTTGGGTCCTGTTTCATTTTTTGCAAATGGATATCTGGTTATGCCAGCACCATTTGTTAAAAAGACTATCTTTTCCCCAGTTAACTGACACTGGGCCTTTGTCAAATATCGGCTGCTCATATGTGGATGGATTTATATCTGGGTTCTCAATTCTGTTCCATTGGTCTACGTGCCTGTTGTTGTACCAGTACCAGGCTGTTTTGACTACTGTGGCTGTATAGTAGGTTCTAAAATCAGGTAGAGTGAGGCCTCCCACTTTCTTCTTCTTTTTCAGTAATGCTTTACTTATCCGAGGCTTCTTTCCCTTCCATATGAAGTTGGTGATTTGTTTCTCCATCACATTAAAAAATGTCATTGGAATTTGGATCGGAAGTGCATTGTGTGTATAGATGGCTTTTGTAGAATAGACATTTTTACTATGTTAAGTCTTCCTATCCATGAGCAAGGTATGTTTTTCCACTTAAGTAGGTCCTTTTTAGTTTCTTGCACTAGTACTTTGTAGTTTTCTTTATATAGGTCTTTTACATCTTTGGTAAGATTTATTCCTAAGTATTTTATCTTCGGGGGGCTACTATGAATGGTATTGATTTGGTGATTTCCTCTTCGATGTTCTTTTTGTTGATGTAGAGGAATCCGAGTGATTTTTGTATGTTTATCTTATAACCTGAGACTCTGCCGAACCCTTCTATTAGTTTCAGTAGTTTTCTGGAGGATTCCTTAGGGTTTTCTGTGTATAAGATCATGTCATCTGCAAATAGAGATAATTTGACTTCCTCCTTGCCAATCCAGATGCTCTTTATTTCTTTGTCTAGCCTAATTGCTCTGTCTAGGACCTCTAGCACAATGTTGAATAAGAGCGGTGATAAAGGGCATCCTTGTCTGGTTCCCGTTCTCAAGGGAAATGCTTTCAGGCTCTCTCCATTTAGAGTGATGTTGGCTGTTGGCTTTGTATAAAAAAAAAATTTTTTTTTTTTTAGATGCCCTTTATTACGTTGAGGAATTTTCCTTCAATTCCTATTTTGCTGAGAGTTTTTATCATGAATGAGTGTTGGACTTCATCAAATGCCTTTTCTGCATCAATTGATAAGATCATGTGGTTTTTGTCTTTTGTTTTATTTATATGGTGGATTACATTAATGGTTTTTTTAATAGTAAACCAGCCTTGCATACCTGGTATAAATCCCACTTGGTCGTGGTGAATTATTTTTTTGATATGTTGTTGAATGCTATTGGCTAGAATTTTGTTGAGGATTTTTGCATCTATGTTCATGAGGGATATAGGTCTATAATTTTCTTTTTTTGTAGTGTCTTTACCTGCTTTTGGTATCAGGGATATGGTGGCTTCATAGAATGAGTTAGGTAGCGTTCCATCAATTTCCATGCTTTGAAATACCTTTAGTAGTAGTGGTGTTGACTTTTCTCTGAAAGTTTGGTAGAACTCTGCAGTGAAGCCGTCCGGGCCAGGGATTTTTTTTGTTGGGAGTTTTTTGATTACCTTTTCAATCTCTTTTTTTGTTATGGGTCTATTTAGTTGTTCTACTTCTGATTGTGTTAGTTTAGGTAGGTTGTGTTTTTCTAGGAATTCATCCATTTCTTCTAGGTTTGCAAATTTGTTAGAGTACAATTTTTCATAATAATCTGATATGATCCTTTTAATTTCAGTTGGGTCTGTTGTGATGTGGCCCATCTCGTTTCTTATTTGGGTTATTTGTTTCCGTTCCTGTATTTCTTTTGTCAGTCTGGCCAATGGTTTATCAATTTTTTTAATTTTTTCAAAGAACCACCTTTTGACTTTGTTAATTCTTTCAATTGTTTTCCTGTTCTCTAATTCATTTAGTACAGCTTTAGTTTTGATTATTTGTTTTCTTCTGGTGCCTGATGGATTCTTTTGTTGCTCGCTTTCTAGTTGTTCAAGTTGTAGGGACAGTTCTCTGATTTTGGCTCTTTCTTCCTTATGTATGTGTGCATTTATCAATATAAATTGACCTCTGAGCACTGCTTTTGCTGTGTCCCAGAGGTTTTGATAGGAAGGATTTTCATTCTCGTTGCATTCTGTGAATTTCTTTATTCCCTCCTTAATGTCTTCTATAACCCAGTCTTTTTTGAGCAGGGTATTGTTCAGTTTCCAAGTATTTGATTTCTTTTCCCTGATTTTTTTGTTATTGATTTCCACTTCTATGGGCTTGTGGTCTGAGAAGATGCTTTGTAATATTTCAACGTTTTGGATTCTGCAAAGGTTTCTTTTATGACCTAATATGTGGTCTATTCTAGAGAATGTTCCATGTGTGCTAGAAAAAAAGAGTATACTTTGCAGCCTTTGGGTGGATTGTTCTGTATAAGTCTACACGGTTAAGTTGGTTGATTGTAGCAATTAGGTCTTCCGTGTCTCTATTGAGCTTCTTACTGGAATTCCTGTCCTCCGAAAGTGGTGTGTTGAAGTCTCCTACTGTAATTGTGGAGGTGTCTATCTCACTTTTCAGTTCTGTTAAAGTTTGTTTTATGTATCTTGCAGCCCTGTCACTGGGTGCATAAATATTTAATATGGTTATATCTTCCTGGTTTATTGTCCCTTTAATCATTATGTAGTGTCCTTCTTTATCCTATGTGGTGGATTTAACTTTAAAGTCTATTTTATCAGAAATTAATATTGCTACTCCTGCTCTTCTTTGCTTCTTGTTCGCTTGATATACTTTTTTCCATGCTTTGAGTTTTTGCTTGTTTGTGTCTCTAAGTCTAAGGTGTGTCTCTTGTAGGCAGCATATAGACGGATCGTGTTTCTTTATCCAGTCTGAGACTCTCTGTCTCTTTATTGGTGCATTTAGTCCATTTACATTCAGTGTAATTATAGATAAATATAGTGCTGTCATTTTGATGCCTTTTTGTGTGTGTTGTTGACAATTTCATTTTTCCACTTACTTTTCTGTGCTGAGACGTTTTTCTTTGTAAATTGTGTGTTCCTCATTTTCATAATATTTGACTTTATTTTTGCTGAGTTGTTATGTTTTTCTTAGTTCTTATTTTGAGTTATGGAGTTGTTATACCTCTTTGTGGTTACCTTAATATTTACCCTTATTTTCCTAAGTAAAAACCTAACTTGTATTGTTCTATATCGCCTTGTATCCCTCTCCATATGGCAGTTCTATGCCTCCTGTATTTAGTCCCTCTTTTTGATTATTGTGATCTTTTACATATTGACTTCAATGATTCCCTGTTTTGAGCATTTTTTTCTTTTTAAAATTAATCTTAATTTGTTTTTGTGATTTCCCTATTTGAGTTGATATCACGATGTTCTGTTCTGTGACCTTGTGTTGTGTTGGTATCTGATATTATTGATTTTCTGACCAATTTCCTTTAGTATTTCTTGTAGCTTTGGTTTAGTTTTTGCAAATTCTCTAAGCTTGTGTTTATCTGTAAATGTTTTAATTTCACCTTCATATTTGAGAGAGAGTTTTGCTGGATATATGATTCTTGGCTGGCAGGTTTTCTCCTTCCGTGCTCTGTATATGTCATCCCATTGCCTTCTTGCCTGCATGGTTTCTGCTGAGTAGTCTGAACTTAGTATTATTGCTTCTCCTTTGTAGGAGACCTTTCTTTTACCCGTGGCTGCTTTTAAAATTTTCTCTTTATCTTTGGTTTTCGCAAGTTTGATGATAATATGTCTTGGTGATTTTCTTTCTGGATCAATCTTATATGGGGTTCGATGAGCATCTTGGATAGATATCCTTTCGTCTTTCCTGACGTCAGGGAAGTTTTCTGCCAACAGATCTTCACCTATTCTCTCTGTGTTTTCTGTTATCCCTCCCTGTTCTGGAACTCCAATCACACACAAGTTATTCTTCTTGATAGAGTCCCACATGATTCTTAGGGTTTCTTCATTTTTTAAAATTCTTTTATCTGATTTTTTTCATGTATATTCGTGTCAATTCCCTTGTCCTCCAGGTCCCCCACTCTGCATTCCAATTGCTCAAGTTTGCTTCTCTGACTTCCTTTTGGATTTCTGAGTGCTGTCTCTCTATGGATTCTTGCAGCTTATTAAATTTTCCACTATGTTCTTGAATAATCTTTTTGATTTCTTCCATTGCTTTATCAGTGTGTTCCTTGGCTTTTTCTATAGATTGCCTTATTCTTTTCTGAGGTCATCCCTGATGTTTTGAAGCATTCTGTAAATTAGTTTTTTATATTCTGCATCTGGCAATTCCAGCATTGTATCTTCATTTGGGAAAGATTTTGATTCTTTAGTTTGGGGAGTTGTAGAAGCAATCATGGTCTGCTTCTTTATGTGGTTTAATATCGACAGCTGTCTCCGAAACATCTATAAGATACTGTAGTGATTTATTTTGTATTTGCTTATCTTGTTTTGTTTTCTTTCAATGTACGTAGATGGGCTACTCGATTGCGCTGTGTTGATTGTTGTAGCCCTTGAATCACTTATATCCTATTACCAGCTGGTTTGGGCTGTTAGGAGATATATAAGCCTAAGAGTCCGTTCACTATTCTGGAGTAGAATCTGATTTTGGATCATCAAGTGTGTGGTGCAGACTGTCACCTATCCACCTAGAGGAGTAGTGGTGATAGTTGTGTGCACCTGATTCTAGTAGCAGCAGGGGATCACACTCCAGGG
The DNA here is from genome assembly GCF_030014295.1 of Loxodonta africana. Taxonomy (NCBI): domain Eukaryota; kingdom Metazoa; phylum Chordata; class Mammalia; order Proboscidea; family Elephantidae; genus Loxodonta; species Loxodonta africana. Next base: position 52,689,140 of record NC_087353.1, read on the forward strand.
GGGGCAGGATGCTGACAGGCTCCCCCCAAGTGCCAGTGAGGTAGGTGTGCCTCTTTTGCTAAAGCACTTTGGTGTGTGGGCTCTGCAGCTGTATTTTAGACACCCAATGCAAGTACCTCTACAGACTGGTAGGTGTCACCATCCTTAGACTCCTAAGGCAGGAGGCTAGGTGGTCTGGGCAGAGCTTCAGCCTTCAGTTCCCCATTGTGGGTCAGTGAGGGCTCTGTTGAATACGCAGAGATATCAGACCTGGGAAACTTGTCCTTCCAGTAATCAGCTGAAACAATTACAGTCAGATCCCTATCAGAATTGCCTTTGCATTATAATAGCCACCTTGTTCCCTGTAGGGATGAAAGCCCAAGACTGTGGATCTCATGTTTGGCTGGAGCTAGTTCTGTATTTTTAGTCCAATTAGGGAAGGATTTGTGGTCCCTGGGTTTTTTGTAGCTGCTTCTCTCAGGCCAGGAAAATGGGTTAGGAAAAGACTAAAAAAAAAAAAGAAAGAAAGAAAGAAAAACCGCAGAGCACTTCACTCTCTGGCTCAGGAAATTCCAATGTTAATGAAGCCGCCTGGGAAGAGGAGGGGAGGGGTTAGATAAATAGGAGAGAGTAGCACCCTGGAATATAGACAAAGTTACTTATCTTGTTTGGTGATGACCGTTTTACCTGAGATTCCCGAGGGGCGTGTAGCCTGTGTGCATTGGCTGGGTCGAGATTGCTCCCGAGGGTTAGGCCTATGTCCTGTGCTTGTGCTGTCTCAGAAGCCTTGGTCAGTTCCTCCGCTCCCAGTCCAAAGCCCATTGCCAACGTTTCCCAGCTGGGATGCAGCACTGCAGGCTCCAAAATCAGTTGCTGCCTCCTGGTGACTTCTCCTGTCAGCCACATCGCTGCGCTGCCTGCGTGCACTGGCTGGGCTTCCCCCGAGGTCGCTTCTGGGGGCTAGGGTTGCGATCCATGTTTGCGCCGTCTCAGTATGCCGTGCTCAGCTCCCCTGCACCCATTCCAAAGCCCAGCTCCAAGGTTTTCTGACTGGGACGCTGGCTCCAGGCTCCGAAAGCAGTCGTTGCTTCCCCATGGTTGTTCTTTCTCA